>NC_059339.1:55736886-57149386 GCF_018350155.1 Leopardus geoffroyi
GTATCTGAAATATTCATTCACTTAAGATGTATTTATTGAATATCTGTGACATTATCCAGACACTATTCCAAGCACCAGTCAGATATAGCAGTCAACCAAACATGCAAAAATCCCAGTCCTCACTAAGCGATTAAGCTTTCCCTCTAATGGAGGGAGACTGACACCAAAATAATGATAATAATAATAATAAACAAGGATATTGCATGTTATTTGTGGTAGGCAGCATTGTAAGATATCCTCCAATGACTCTTGTTCTTATGTAATCCCCTGGTGGTGAGTTGAGGTAGAAATGCGAAATCACTCCCATGACTATGTTATCTTATAAGGCAAAAGTGATTTTGTAGATGTAGTTAAGGTCCCAAATTGGTTGAATTTAAGATAAGGAAATTATCTGGATGGGCCTGACTTAATAACATAAACCTTTTATCTGCACGCGGAGGTCAGACACAGAAAGTCAGAGATTTCAAGTGTGGCAGAACTTGATGTGAGTAACATTCTCTGATGCTGATGATGAAGGAGGCCATGTGGCAAGGGCATGAGAGCATCCTCCAGGAGCAGAGAGAAGCCTCTGGCTGACAGCCAGCCAAAACACTAAGACCCACTTCTACAACTGCAATGAACTGATTTCTGCCAAGAGCCTGAATGAGCCCAGATTTTCTCCAGAGTCTCCTGATGAAAATTCAGCCCTGCTCATACCGTGATTTCAAACCTAAGCAGAGCATTCAACCACACCATGCTGAACTTGGGACCTACAAAATGTTTGCTAATAAATGAATACCGTTTTAAGTTGCTAAATTTGTGGTACACTGTTATGTAGCAATAGAAAACTAATGCAGTGTTTTAGGAGCCAATAGATGCTATGTAAGAAAGAGGAGGAAGATGTGACAGTGCATGCTGGGAAAGGGAATGGGGTGGGTGGAATCAAAAGTCTAAGAGTGACCGTACTGGAGTAGAATGTAGAATAAAGTGAGGGAGGCTGACTTGTGGATATCTAGGGGCTGGAGGTTCCATCAGTGAGAACCTCTACAAAGACTCTAAGTATGTCTTGGCTGTTATTATTCAATTAACATAAGAGTGTGTAACTCAAATGAAGTATAAGTTATCGATACTGCCTGCTTTAAAGACTTCATAGTTTAGATGAGAGAGCAATCTTTCCCTCCCTCTCCCACTTACCTTTCTTTCACCCTTTTCTCCATTCTTCCTCCCCTTTTTCCATTAATTTATTTCAATAATTATTTACTATATGTCTATCTTTTTTGCCTAGAACTGTAATGAGCAGTGGGAGTATAATACTGGATAAGACAGACACAGCCATTACTTCTAAGACATCTACTATCTGGTGGCAGTAAAGGAACAATGATAAGCAGTATGGTAAGTTGTATGAAAAGAATCATAAACTGTGATATAGAAGAATAAAACTGGGGTGACCAGCCCTAATTTGGCGATTCAGAAAATCTTTTTCTAAGCATGTGATGTCTAGTCTGAGACCGGAAAGAACAGCGTTAACCAGGAGAAGGGAGCCAGACGGGAAGCAGTGTTTCCCAGCAGAGGGAGACTAACAGGTCCAAAGCCCCTGGGCAAGGATAGAGTATGCTCACAGAGGAACTACAAGGAGTTCAAAGTGCCTGGAGCATGCAGCACAAAGGACATGGGATGGGGTGGGGAAACCTTAAAAGTAAACTTGGGGAAGTAGGCTGAGGCCAGAATATACAGGTCTTTTGAGATAATTGAGTGACTTCAGATTTTGCCCTAAGAGCAAAAGAAGGAGAATTTGCCTTTTAGAAAGATTGCTCTGGTGGTTACATGGAGTATAGGTGCTTATGAGTTAAGACTGAAGAGAGGAAGGCCAGTTAGGAGGGAGGTTCAGCTAATCAAGAGAGAAATGAGGAATACTTTAACAGGAGAATACATAGAGAGAAAGAGATGAATTCAGGACAGATTTGGGTAGAACAACTGATAAGTATATGATATGGAAGGATTGGAGAAAGTTCTAGAATGACTGCCAGGTTTCTGATTGGGCTCACTCTGCGGACATCATTAACTGAACTGTGTCTAATATATTTTAATTAGCTACATAATCAAGTACACTATCAAAGTAAGTGGTATTGTTTAAAAAGATGTAGGAGTTGAGAAGAAAAGAAGAATCGAGACAGGGCAATGTTAGAGAAGACTTCTGAGAAAGATGGAACTTGATTGGGACTCAAGAAAAGGTGGTATTTGATTGTAGGAGGGGAGAACGGAAGACGCTTCCTCTGAATGAAAGAGTCCAAGCAATGGCAGAACGAAAAGAAAGAATATAACTGGTAAGAAGCTAGTGTAGACGGGCCTAAGGGAGTTCACCCTTCAGGGTGCGTCTGGGAGTAAGATCATTTGTCTGAAGAGGGTCAGGTTACAGAGAAACTTCCAATACAGGCTTTGGAATATTGGACATCATCTAACAGGGAAGCATGGACCATCGGTGAGTAAGGAGTAAAGAATCAAGAGCTGTGTGCTTTGAAGGTTAGTCCAGCTTCAGTCAGCTGGATACTTTGAGAACAGCAAAGGATATCTGGGTACAAGGAGAGCAAATAAGTTGTTTCACAACTCCAAGGACAAGGTAATGATGTTACATAGCAGGGCACATCTTGCTAATTAGGAAGAAAGGACAGATGAAGACAGTCATATTTTTGAACCAGAGCTACATGTTTGGAAGGACCAGACACTGGGCAGATAAACCCAATGGCACATCTGGAGTGGATTCTCGACATGGCAAGCAGAAGTTTCATGAGGCAGATAGCATCAAGGTAATCCAACATGGGCCAAATAGGGTTTGTAAATGAATTAGTGAGGAATCCAGGATTATGTGATACTTAGAGAGCGGAGCATGCACATACTCAGCATTGGTGGTTCATATCAGGAAACCTGGCTGACGGCTGGCAAAGCAAAGATTGAGAAGACTCAGCCCTTAGAAGAGATACTGGCAAGAGCAAAGCAGGTATCTTGGTCAGGAAGGACAGGGTCAGTAAGCAGATTATTAAGGCAGGGACAGGAGGACAGACAGTAAAACCAAGATCCACTCATTGTAATGAGGGACAATTCGAAAAGCAGGGTTGGGGAAAGATGAAAGATCACTTTGGATTTGGGGCACATAACCAAAGGAGAGAGGAGAGAGTGTGGAACGGGCTACTTGGTGGCTAAATTTCTTTATATCCACCCTGAATAAGGGAAAATGGACACTCTGAGTTCTTGGAACCAGGTCATGCCTATTAGTTAAGTGCTAAGAGTTGTTAAAAGAGGAAAAAAAGAGTATTTACCTCCACATCTACTTCATGTCAGGCACAGTGCTCTTGTCAGAACCTTTTATGATTGTTCGGTCTCACACCAGCCTCATGAGGAATTAATGTTACCTCGTTTCTGATGAAGAAATGCAACGGCAGAGAGATTAATTCATTAATAAAATTATACCAATTATAGGTGGCAGAGCCAGAATTTGAACCAAGGCCTCTGTGGTTTCAAAACCTAGTCTATTCCAGGGATAAATACAACATGGCTTTGCTGTTAAAAATGCTGCATACTCCTGAGTATAGTGGGGAAAACCAGAAATTAAGGGGTGAATCCAAGAAGTCTTCCCAAGGGAGATATCACAGATTGAATATAGAAGACATAAGAAAGGGTCGAGAGAGGAATCACAGATGATGCTAAAGTTTTGGGCTGGTGGATTCTAAGAATGGACCAGATGGAACTGAGAAATGTGGAGGGGAGTTGTTTTGGGCAATATTTTGGTATGTGTGTGGTTTGCTGATGAGAGAAGGAAGTGGTGAAGTTGGAAAGCTGGACTCAATTTGAGGTATAATTCATCCAAGCGAAAATATTTTAGAGGCATTTGTAAATAACGAACAACATTTAAGAATATATATATATATATATATATATATATATACACATATATATATGTGGAAGCACATTTTAATTTGATTATTAGCACAGTGTTTTTCTAAGTTTATTTTTATTTTGAGAGAGAGGGCGGGAAAGCAAACAGGGGAGGGGCAGAGAGAGAGGGAGACAGAATCCCAAGCAGGCTCCATGCTATCAAAGCAGAGCCGATGCAGGGCTCAAACTCACAAACCATGAGATCATGACCTGAGTTGAAATCAAGAGTCAGATGGTTAACCAACTGAGCCACCTAGGTGCCCTCACTGTGTCTTTACTGGAAGAAATTAAAAATATGGTCTCTTTGGAACCTGTGACATTTCTATGATTGAGTCTGTGAGAAAACCACTATAGATGTGTGTGTGTGTGTGTGTGTGTGCGCGCGTTCTGCCTTTAGGTGATACACCATTAGGAATGTACAGTCAATACATAAAAATAATTAGGTACTATATATGTGTGTATGTGTGTTTATGCATTTCTAATTAGCCTATAAAACATTTTTTTCACTTAAGTTTATTATACTCAAATCTGAGTCTGTCTTCCCTCCTCACCTCTTCTCCTGTGAGCAACTCCTCACAACATACATATATGATATATACTGTTTTATATAGGACTGTAAATCACTAATTATACATACTATATGCTCTATATATTATAGACTTTGCATAAATTAAAATTTAGCCCTTTAAAATATACTTTAAAAAAATTTCAAGTTGATGTAAAAATTTACTAGATTTTAGTATTTTTGAGGACATGCGCAGAATTAAGGACACATGCAGGTTCAATGAGAATATAAGAAGACAGACGTGAGAATTAGAAAGAACTGCTATGACTCCTGCCAGGGAAGTCCCTGGTTAGCAAAATACAGCTTGTTAGCACGCATCAGGGCTGTGCCATTTGTATACAGAAAAAGGCCATTTTCAGGGTTCTATTCTCTAAGGGGTACTGTTCGGTACTAAGGATTAGGATAAAATGCTAGATAATCACTTTTTACTATAAAAGTCATGAAGTTTTATGAACATCCAGGAATTTAAGAAATGAGGACTTTCCTGAGAAATCTATTAGAAAGTGAGCTTCAAGTAACCAAAAGCACTGAGGAGATAGCAACACAATTGTTAACTGCATTCTGAATTTGTTAAATATGCATTTTGGGGCTACAAAACAAATTTATATAACACTTTAATTCTTATTCCCAGTGAACTTCAGACCAATATTCTGCACAAAAGAAAAGTGATTCAAATGTAGATCTAAATTTGAATTGAAGGTAAAAGAATTCATAATACACTTTATTTTATTTTTCCCCCTGCATTCTGTCATTGGAAAGGCCTGGAAACAAAGAGAAAACCAATGGCAAAAAAACGCCCCTAATGTTCAGATTCCCATCATGAAAAATCATTTCCCAATTAAAAAAAAAAAAGTAAAGGAAAAAACAGGGATCCTGGGAGAAGGGGCTGCTGATTCCAGATCTGGGGCCATAAATGTAAAAGATGAGTTTGGAATACTAGATAGTGAGAAAGCTATCAAAGACTACGAGAACTGTGTCAGTAAGACTTACAGCCAATTTAAAGAAGCTCCCATTGGCCAAAGATGGGACAATGTGATTCTCATTAAGGATAACTACTGAAAGAAATTAATGTATTTAAATTCATGAATTCATAACTATATTAAAATAAACTAGTACCACTGGAGGATACAGAAACCAACTATCAATATTTTAAAAATAACAAAAAATGTTTAAAAATTGAACACTTCTCCTGCCTTCCCACTATAAACTATACCACTGGATGAACAAATAGCAGATGAGGGAACATTTTGCTTTTAGATTTTTTAAAAATGTGTATTTATTTTTGAGAGAGAGAGAGCACAAGCAGGGAAGGGGCAGAGCGAGGCAGGGGGAGGATCCCAAACAGGCCTCGCGCTGCCAGCAGAGAGCCAGATGCAAGGCTTGAACTTGCAAATTGCTGGATCATGACCTGAGCCAAATTTGGAAGCTTGACTACTAAGACACCCAGGTGCCCCTGCTCTTGGAATTTGTTTTAACATAAATGTTACAGATAATAAATGAAGAAATAATAGAAGGTAGTTACTACCATTATGCAACTCCAAGTGGACCTAGGCTTGGAGAATCAATGGCTATTCCCATCGTTAAAAGAAAGGCAACTTGAGATTGGAAGTTTCTTGATGAAAGAATACAGTACCATTTTTTCAATGGGCTTTAAAAAGCACACACAATTAACTTGAATCTGATAAAACCCTACTCACCCTCCAACTACTAATTTACAGGAAAGACACAGTTCAGAGAGGTTACAAAACATTATAGGGTGCAAAGAGAAAATTTCAAATCATGGTAAATTCTCCAGACAACTGACTCTGTGTCTTCAACAAACAAATCACAAGGGAAAAAAAGAAATGGATGAGAAGCCAATGGATTAAAGGAGAATTACAAGACATGATAATCAACTGAAATGTGGAATCTTAATTTAAACCATTAAAAATATAAGACAAATGGACATTTGAACATACATACTTGATATCAAGGATAGCAGGAGGAAGTGATACAATCTCTAAGATTTCTTCAAAATAATATGAGAAGAAATATGGATGCAGGTATGGATGAAATAAGATTGGGTATGTGATGATAATTATTGAAATTGAGTTCGGGGCACATGTGGGTGCATTACATTATTCTATCTACTTCTATGTTTCTGAAATTTTCCAAAGTAAAAAAATACATATGTTATTTGGGGCCCAAGTTTAGCCTGTACAAAACAATTGGTGATACTATCCACACATCAGCTTGAACTTGAGATTTTACTCTTGCTGGAAAGCATCACGGCTATGACAAAAGCAAACGCTCAGTACAGTGCTGATTGGCACGGATCTACTGGATGTGGAATAAATAAGTAGATTATGTGGAATCTGATTTTCTGAAGAAGAGGATTTGGACAAAAATCAGGAAAGAGATTTTCCTAGCTACTCTTAGATTAAGATGTCATTACACTCTAATTAGAAGTTGTGCCCAACTGTGTCCCGGCAAAAAACAAATGAGCTATGCAAGATCACATAGCCAAGAAGATTTTACCAGAAGGACTACTTGCAGAACAGTGGGCAGAGTAACAGGGCCAGACAAGGGGTAGGACATCCCAGGAGCAGAACAGTGGGAAGCTTAGACAAGCCCTGGGCAGTAAAGGGAAGGGGAGAAAATCTTACAACCTGAATCCCGTGAGATCTGGAGCGCTGTCCAATAAGAGCTGTGGCCCAGGCTAGGCAACTATAGTCGCCTCCACAGTGAGACCCCAGTGGAGACAGAGAAGAGTTGAATACCAAGCTTGTTTCCCTTGCTGCTCTCTGATCACCTACAGGCCCTTATATGCGCCAAACACAACCAGAGGCCAAAGGGCACAGGAGCCAGTGTGATCCTTCCAGGCCAGGGCACGGAAAGAGTGAAGCTACATGGGGACCAGCTGACAATGACTGGCATGCAATGTAACACCCATTAACGCCAAGGCCACCATATAAGTCTGTAAATCATTTGTATTACATGTGTGCAAATACTGTGTGCAAATAGGTTAATATGTTACAGGTATTTATGTTTAAACATATAGAAACATGAATCAACTTTTCCGTGTGTGAGTGTATATGAGGAACGAGAGCGAGATCCACAGTATGGATTCATTTTACCTTTACACCTAAACCTTCAGTTTTCAGACACATATTTTAATTTTTTTTTAACCCTATGTGAGAGCTTGTTTGGAGGTTCTAGCACTGGGGCACAGCTACTGGTATACCCTTGATTGAGGAACAGTCCTCCCCTTTCAGGGATGGTTGTCCTCTTTGACCTAACAAACACACAGCTTCATGAGGGACTCCTGCGAAGTGGTGAAGGAGGACAGGGACACCAGCCCAGCCAGCCAGATCAGCGGAAGCATGAACCCTGGTGATCATTGGGGTGACGGACGTCACAGCCAGATCGCTTTTACATCCCACCTTTCAGAGATATTAAAATAAATTTCAGAAAAGGAAATACAAATGACTGATAAACTATAAGAAGATGTTCAACATTGCTAGAAATCTGGGAAGTGCAAATTAAAATAATAAAATACTATTTTTTTGCCATCAGATTGTCAAATATTGAAACACTTTGTAATATCAAGTATTGGTGAAGCTGAGGAGTAATGGGAACTCACACATACTACAGGGAGAGTGCAAATCTGTCTATTCAGTTACTTGCTCACTTTGGTGGTATATATTCTAGAGACAGAGTGGCAACATGGTGAAGAGCTCAGACATACTCTGGGTGCAGATCCCTCACTGCCACTTAATCCCCATTTTCTTATTAAAAATACTTACTCTCCTTAGGCCTCAGTTTCTTCATCCAGAAAATGGGGAAAGAGTTCCAGGCACATCAGTGCTCAATAAATGCAAAACACGTCCATACACCATAAGTCAGTGATGTTACTCCTCCCCCATTCACATGAAGAAGCTGATGCAAGGATATTTATTTCACTACTATGTGCTCTGTTTTTCATAACAAATAAATGGAAACAATCGTTGGTATTCATTGCTAGCTATGGAAAAATTCCTGACCTATAATGTTGATTGAATAAAATATCAGTAAAACAGGGGCGCCTGGGTGGCTCAGTCGGTCGGGCGTCCGACTTCGGCTCAGGTCATCATCTCGCGGTCCGTGAGTTCGAGCCCCTCATCAGGCTCTGGGCTGACAGCTCAGAGCCTGGAGCCTGTTTCGGATTCTGTGTCTCCCTCTCTCTCTGACCCTCCCCTGCTCATGCTCTGTCTCTCTCTGTCTCAAAAATAAATAAAACGTTAAAAAAAAATAAAAAAAAGTATCAGTAAAACATGTTTCCTATGGAGGTATTTTTAAATCTGCTAACAACAATATATTTATATTTACAAATATATTTATATTTATATCTGCATACGTTTTAGAATATTTCGGCGGGGGGGGGGGGGGGAATATATCCAAACTGACAACAATAATTATTTCTCTAAAGGGACTACGATCAGGGGTGAGGAAAGATAGTCAAAGGAGCCTCATATTTATCTGCTGTGTTGGAATTCTTATCAGGAAAATTTATTCATGAGGCGCTTGTGTGATTAAAAATTAATACAGTTTTGAAAAATAATTCTAGTTCACCTGAATCGAAAACCAATGCGTGAAGTTGCTACATAATAGGAAAACCTTTCGGTTTACCGGGAAACCCTTTTCTCTGTGGCTACTTCTTTATTCAAACCATAAAAACTGTATTCATGTCTAAAATTGCTTTTACTTGCTGCCTGCTGCAGTTTTTATGTTAATCGTTTATTTCCCACTAAATGTGAGTCATATCAAAGTGCATGAATAGTAGCAATGATCTGTATCCCTTCTGATGATCTGTATTACTTCTATCCGCTACATTCAAACATCATTTCTTCTTTGAAAAAAAGAAAGGAATGACAATAACTAACACTAGTAACACAACTACAGTTTATGGTTACCTAAAATTTGCACATAAAAAATATGAGCTCGGGTAAGGCAACTTAACAATTTTTCCCTGAAGAGTTATAAATAAGTTTTAAAATATGAGCTATGGAGTTAAAAATCAGAGATGGAGACAGAATAATTTTGACTAATTCAAAGTTCAGAGTGAGTGATTATATAAACTTTCAGATGAAACCTGAAGGAAAAAAAAAAAAAAAAAGAGCAAGATAGGGAGCAGATGAAGTTTGGTGAGGAAAATACAAAACTGTACTTAGATGTTTGAATTTGTTTAACAAGTTTTCTGAATCATATAATTATTAAAATATGTATGCAAATGTGAGAAAGTAGAAAGTTGTTAACTATTATTATTTTAATAATGATATCTTTAAATGATATTTTAAGCCAAAAATAATTCAATTTCATATTTATCAACTTTTTCCCTCTGGGAGTCTACAAATCAGTGAAAGTGTAATTTTTGCAAACAACCGCAAGCTTAAATTTCATCTGGGGCAACAACTGGGTTCCTAGGGTTTACAAGGCAATTGCCTCATATACAATCAAGGAAGCCAAACGACAAACCCATAAATCAGATATCACCAAAATGTTCAATCAGTTCAATTCATCCCTTGGATATTGATGTGCTTGATAATCTATTATTAAAATAACTATCTGAAAAAGATAAATAATATTATTTACTATCCATTGAACTTATCACTTTTATTCTACTATTCAATTACTTTTACACAACACAAATGCAATACTATTATTTTATAGAATTAATAATGATATGGAGTAAAAATTCAAGCTCTATATAACTTCTTGATTCTGTTTTTTCATTCACTATAGTTCTTTTATATTTGTCAACAATAATACCATAAAAATTGCAGGTCTCCTATGGATTATCCTCCTGCCCCCGGATAGTTTTCCCCTACAAAAAAAAAAAAAAGCATGGGTGTTAGGATGAACACTTTCAAATTGATTTTACTTTAAAAATATGGTGCCATCATTTAACTATATTTTAAAAACATAATTAGTGAATTTTAGTAGTTCATAAGCACCATATTCTTCAAAACAACTGATTTCATTAAGGATGAAATATATTAAAAGTAGATTTTTGACTTAGTTTAACATATGTTTAATCTGCTGAAAGGCATTGAACAAATTCTAAGTAGCTAATGTAAGTATATTTCAAAAGAATTGATTCCATTTTGCTCTAAAACGTAAAAACCAGAGAAGCAGATTATATGGCAGTTTCCTTGGGAGAAGTCAAGAAGTGCCATCCTAGACTTATCATCTCCTTCTCTTCCTTTCTTCTACTCTACCTCTCAAATATAGCACTTCATTTTCTCTTTTGAGAGACAGAGAGAGCAGGAGAGGGGCAGAGAGAGGGAGAGAGAGAATTCCAAGCAGGCTCTGCACTGCCAGTGAGGAACCCAACACGGGGCTCAAACTCACAAACCCCAAGGTATGTCCTGAGCTGAAATCAAGAACCAGACACCGGGGGCCTAGCGTCTTCTAAGCCATGTTGATAAGACGGATGTTTAAGGAGGAGAGAAAGCCTTCTCTGGGAACCTATGACTTAGAAATATTTCTGGAAGAATTTTGTTTTTTGTTAACCCATTCTAGTTTTCTGTTTCCCTCTCTCCATCTTTCTTTCTTATCTTCACTCCAGATACGACAATCCCTTTTTCCTATTGAAGCCCCAGATACTATTTAGTACCACTCATTATTAGCAACAGGTGATATTGAAAACATAGCACAAATTATTGAGACTAGCTGTACCATTTTGTTTTTTAAATTTCAAATAGATTATTTCTTTTTTAAATATGCAGATAACAAAATAATTCAAAGAAAGCAAAAATAACTTAATCTCATTGCTCCGAGGCACCCACAGTTAACATTTTGGTGCACATCTTTCCAGAGAGTGTCCTATACTCTGTTTACTTTTTAAACAGAGAAGAATATTTTGTATAATCTTGTCATTTACTCAATATATTGCAATTTTCTTTACATGTGAGTAAACACTGATTTGCAAGGATCATTTTGATGGCATCATAGTATTACTTATATAATATATAATATGAAACACGTATAATATATAACATGCAATATATAATATATAAATAAAAATTTTTGATATACATAGGTTTTAAAATTTGTAAATATAACTTTAATTTAAAAAAATGTTTCCCAACCTTAATGTTAGCTATTATAGAACTCGTTAAGTTTTCCTTAAGTTTCCCCAGTTACTCAGATACACAAATAGGCTTTCACAGAATTATGCAGCTTCTGGTTACCTTCTCCTGTTTCTGTTAGTTGAGGAACAGAATTTACTTTGGATTCTATTCCTACAAATTTATCCTCATCATTGAGAAAATGTAGTATTTCTCCCTTTGTTCATTCACTACAGCAAATATTTATTAATCCCCTAAAATACAATAGTATTGACATCATACTGCTTCTTGAAAATTGGTGTAACATTTACCTACTTACTCCAGTTCCTTTGGGAATACTCTGGTAAGCCTAGCAGCGCATACACTGGTGGTGGTTTACAAAGAGGGATGAAAAGGCATACTGATAATGCCCAACAGGCTAAAGAAGAGTGAAAAAACTTAACCACTAGAAAACAGAAACCAATTAAGAGGAGGTAGAGAAATACACATTTATGTTGTCAACCGTCCAACCAATATCCCTTGACTATTTGGTATGTGCCTGGCCCTGTGCTAATTCTAGTGAGAAGAACCATTTAGAGTCAGATGATAAGTACTTAACAGAGGTAAACTCAGAGTCCTATGAAACTCTTAGGAAAGGAAACCTCCGATAGTGGGGGTAAAAAGTGGTCAGAGAAGCAGTCCAACTAAGAACTAAGATTAGGCACTCGAAGTAATAAGTTAAGTAAACACAGAGGTCACTGGACTGCCAGGCAACTACAATCTAAGCCTTTAAATGTCTCAAGGTTACAAAATTGAACTCTAAGGACAACCAATCGCAAACAGCCAAGCGGGCTTCAAGCTGTAGCCGATCAATAGTTTCCTTATTTTGCTTCTGCCTTTTCTCTATAAAAGTCTCTCACTGAGCCTGTCAGGGGAGTGCTGGTAACCACTTCTGGTTTGGTGCTGTCCCATTCTAATCGATTTTTGCTCAAATAAACTCTTAAAATTTTTAATATGTCTCAGTTTATCTTTTAACAGGAGTTAGAGACTTTGGTATCTTCTATCACCTTATCGGACCCACAGGTCTTAAACTGCAAATGCAGCCACTACAGAGATGATCCAGCTCAGAGTAAGGAAGTCCTACTACAGTGTGGTGCATGTCGTTAATAACGGGTAATGTCTGGGGGATTATCAAGTGAAGTAAGCACCAGGAATGGGTGAGGACTTGAGTCCAGGCACTGCCATTCACCATCTCTGCTGGGTGGACACTCGGTTGAATCTACTTTGCAGGATTATCAGGGGGAAATAAATTAAAAACCATCATGTATGTGCCAGTATCTCATAAGCTGTTAAGGTTACCTGTGTAAAATCTGCTACGGTAAACATCCGGGGAGCAGCTTGAATGCCGACACCATCTAAGCAATGACAGTATGAAAACTACATTTAACACCATGTATTTTGTTCTGACAAAATAATGGGGAAGATATGACAGGCTAATCTGTTAATCCAATATTTTATAACCCTTATCATTAATTAAAAATTCTCTGCTTCCTTATATTCTTCTGTTCTCCTCAGAGACTTGCCTTTAGACCTGTTAATATAAGCCTAGTCTTCTTTCCAACTTAGTTTATTTCTAGTTAAAAAAATAAATATGGTAGAATAACATGAGTTAGACAGCAATGAACAGACATAATACTTTATTGTTTGAAGATATATATATATATATATATATATATATATATATAGCCATTCAATTAGTGAAGAGATGACATCTTGTTCTGCCCTGTGTTGGCACTTGCTGAGATAGACAATTTTCTAAAGATGTCTTTACATCATTTGTGCTCTTTCTTTCCTTTTTTAAAAAGTACGCTTCATGCCCAGTGTGGAACCCAACACTTCAACTCGCGACCCTGACTGAGATTAAGAGCTGAGCTGATATCAAGAGTCGGACACTTAATTGACTGAGCCACCCAGGTGTCCCCAAGTTCTTTCTTTTTGAAAATGTACACACACTATTATACTTTGTCACCTGAAAATATTAACTGCATAAGCTATAGTAAGTTATTATCAAATATCTGCAATTATTTTGTATTTAAAATTCAGATCATAGTACACAGGTTATCTGGAAAATTGTATCCCTTATAGCCTCAGTTATAGCAAATCACCATGAATACCTACAGCCGATTCACGTTCTAGTTATGCCATGTGCCCAACAAAATATTGTACAACCAATAAAGTCATCTGGGATAGATTATTTCAAGGTCACTACAGAATGTGTTTTAATTCTTAATCTTAAGAATGTTAACTTGTATGGGGCAGATTCCATTTATCCTCAGTACAGAGAATAATTCTCCTCTCTCACTGTCATCCCTTATTAAGGGCTATTCTCACTAAATATTAGTTGACTTACTTTTTATACTAAGCTAATCTGCCTCCACTCCATACACATACACGCTAATAAAATTTGAGAGATTTAAAAATGCTGCTTAAAGCCCAGCCGGGGAACTTTTACCAGATTCATCATGATATTAGCAAGGCATAAAGTGTGAATATTTCGGGGCGCCTGGGTGGCGCAGTCGTTTAAGCGTCCGACTTCAGCCAGGTCACGATCTCGCGGTCCGTGAGTTCGAGCCCCGCGTCGGCTCTGGGCTGATGGCTCAGAGCCTGGAGCCTGTTTCAGATTCTGTGTCTCCCTCTCTCTCTGCCCCTCCCCTGTTCATGCTCTCTCTCTGTCCCAAAAATAAATAAACGTTGAAAAAATAAATAAATAAATAAATAAAAAATAAAAAGACTTACGCAAAAAAAAAAAAAAAGTGTGAATATTTCTTTCTGGGGCCAGAAAAATCTTAGATTCAATGACAAGTCAGTTTAGAACTTGTCATTAGCCAGTCCGCACAAAAGGTAGGAAACTGGGTTTCATTTGAACTTCCTTGATACAAGCTTTTGATGGTCAAATTTAGAAGATTTTTTATTTTTACAAAAATATATCATAAACCTTGTTAATATGGTGGATAGGAAATGAAACACATAATTTTCAAAATAACTAGCTTTAGGCAATGATTGGCATCCTGCTCATTAGATATTAGTAAGTGTGAAACTACACTTTTGTGGTTCTTAATTTCCTAAAAGGGTGGAAGAGGTGAGACGCTGAACTCCATCAACTCTTAACACTTCTTATCACTCAAAAATGCAGTTCTTACTTAAGTTTATGTCCACGGGAACAGAGGAGAAGGAATGCCTACAAGCCTAGGGCAACAGCCAAAGACATTGGGCTACAAAGAACATGGCATGTTTGGGAGACAGAAAGTCAAGCAATTTGACCACAGTAGAGGGTTTGTGTTGGGATTAGAGCAAAATAAACCCTGAAAGGTAGGTTGGGGCTGGATTTTAAAGAGACTTGAATACTGGGTAAAGAGTTTGTATTTTATCCTATAGATAGGAGAGAGCAATTGTAAGGTTTCAGGTCAAGGTGAGCATAATAATGGTTACAAAAGGAATGGTCTGCTGTTAACAATTAGGTGTGGATTAAAGGGGAGGGAGGCTGGAAGAAGAAAAATCAATAGAGGGGATGTTTTCTAAAATAGGTGTGAGTTAACGATGGCTTGAGCAAGGGTGAAGTCAGCAAGATTTTGAACAAGGGTGATTCGTGGAGTAACAAAGGCATTTGGAAGAAAGAATTGGTAAACCTGGCTGATATGATATAAGGAGCTAACGAGAAGAAAGATGCAAAGACAATTCCAATTTAATGTTGGGAAAATTATATTTCCACTTAGTTCAACATGGAAAGCATTCAGAGAAAATAGAACATGTGAGTTCAGTTTTAGAGACTTAGGAAGCATAAGTAGATATATAAGAAGAAATGTGCTGTGCAGTGGAATCTGTAGGACTGGCTGAGACAGCAGGGATGTATCCATTTTAATTTTAAATAAAACTTCACTGAGAAAAATAGGCAGATGAAATAAAGTTTCCACTTGAACTTTGCATTTGAAAACTGAAGGGACCTAGTCCTTCATATTACCATCACATTTTAAATCTAGACTCAAACATACAGTTAGATTCTGCATTTAATCTTTTGTGTGTATGTTTTGCTAGAACATTATAGGTGATGACTTCTGATTTGGCAGAAATTAGCTTAATAAACTAAATGTTTATTATCAAAGGATAATTTTTACCATGTAAGTGAATGCTCCCATTTAATACCTCTAATAAAATGTGAACTTTTAGTTTTCCTGACAAAAGAGATCTCTGGATATACTAAGTCTATATAACATCAAAGTAACTAAGTGGTTCAAGGTGTGAAAAAATAATTCTATTTTATGAAACTTATTGGTTAAATCACAATCAAAGCAGTTATTTAATAATTTTTTTGTAAGTAAAACCACAACACGGTCTGTTTCCAAATCAACAAACAGTAATTTTTTTTGCACGTTAAAGAGGTTCAAAAATGTCAACAGTGACGTCACAATTAATCTAGCCAGTTTCCTCACCTGTGAAGTGAGACACTGAAATGATAGCTAAGCTCCTTTCTAGTTACTACGCTTTATTATATGTAAATACTAAGTCTTGAGAAAACAACACAACAAAATCTTATTATGGAACATGTCAGGTATACCAAAAAATACACCAGAAAGAACGATTAATTGCCAAGAAAATCTAAAATCATGGGATAGGGGCGCATGGGTGGCGCAGTCGGTTGAGCGTCCGACTTCAGCCAGGTCACGATCTCGCGGTCCGTGAGTTCGAGCCCCGCGTCGGGCTCTGGGCTGATGGCTCAGAGCCTGGAGCCTGTTTCCGATTCTGTGTCTCCCTCTCTCTCTGCCCCTCCCCCGTTCATGCTCTGTCTCTCTCTGTCCCAAAAATAAATAAACGTTGAAAAATAAAATAAAATTAAAAAAAAATAAAATCATGGGATGTAGTGATCAATATTAAGTGAAACTCATTTTACACCAAGCTTTTTATCCAAGAAGCTTTCAAGAATTCTGTGATTGCAGTAATCACCATCTTAAGAAGGAGGAATAAAAGCAAATACTCTAAACCCCATTTCATTTGACATAGCCAGTTAGTGGTAAAATGTAGCAGGTCAAAGTGTGGTCCTCAGTTCAGCAGTACAGGCATCATCTGGGATCTTGTTAGAAATTCAGGATCTCAGGGGCGCCTTGGGGGCTCAGTTGGTTAAGTGTCTGACTTCAGCTCAGGTCATGATCTTGTGGTTTGTGAGTTCAAGCCCCGCCTCGGGCTCTGTGCTGATAGCTTGGAGCCTGGTGCCTGCTTTGGATTCTGTGTCCTCCCTCTTTCTCTCTGCCTCTCCCCTGCTCACACTCTGTCCCTCCGTCTCTCAAGAATAAATAAAACATTAAAAAAATTTTTAAATAAAAAAAAAAAGAAAAAGAAATGTAGGATCTCAGACTCCACTCCAACCCTACTGAGCCAGATTCCACATTTTAACAAGATCCCCAGGTGATTCCTATGCACATCACAGTAGGAGAAGCACTGATATACAACCCTACTGGATCTATAGCTAGAGAGTGAGCAAATTCATACCATCCACCTATGGAGATCCCACCTCTGTCTTACTTGTCTTCAGTTAATCAGATTTTATGATGTCACATGCCCTAATGTCAGACACTTAGTAAAAGATATGTGACCCTAAAGAGATTCTTCATGAAAGAAATAGCTTGAATTAAACTTCATATAAGAGTGGTACAGACCATTTATGGGAACTTCCTCCACTCTAGCCCAGGAGAGCCCAGAGACATTTCGTTCAAAATCTGAACGGAGGTCCTTCATTATCTGCTGCTTCATTCACCAGGGCAAGAACAAAGTGAATCTGGAGATCCGTACAGAAGAGAAGAACACACGTTCTTGCTCATTTTCCAATAGACGTTCCGTTCTTTCCAGGCTTGCCGTAGAAACTGCTTTAAGTCATACACAAGAGACTATTTCTTACCTAAGCTTCATTAAGCTTTTTTGTATTTTTTTTTATTTAAAAAAATTTTTCTTTTAATGTTTATGGTTTTTGAGAGAGAGAGAGAGAGAGAGAAAGAGAGAGAGAGCGCGCAGGGGAGGGGCAGAGAGAGAGGAGACACAGAATTGGAAGCAGGCTCCAGGCTCTGAGCTGTCAGCACAGAGCCCTACGCAGGGCGTGAACTCACAGACCATGAGATCGTGACCTGAGCTAAAGTTGGCTGCTTAATCAACTGTGTCGCACAAAGGCCACTCATTAAGCTTTTTTAAAATATAGGCTTGCAACAATGCTTGGAAACCAGCAAACTCAAATGACTGAAAGGGATACTTGTTTTAGTTGCTCTGGAGAAGAAAAGGGTCAGGTAAAAGGAAAGTAAATAAAGTAACATTTCTTGAGCGTCTACTTTGTGCTAAGTACTACACTGGGTGTTTTATATAAAGAACCAGGGTCTCTAAAATATAAATCATGGGGCGCCTGGGTGGCGCAGTCGGTTAAGCGTCCGACTTCAGCCAGGTCACGATCTCGCGGTCCGTGAGTTCGAGCCCCGCGTCGGGCGCTGGGCTGATGGCTCAGAGCCTGGAGCCTGTTTCCGATTCTGTGTCTCCCTCTCTCTCTGCCCCTCCCCCGTTCATGCTCTGTCTCTCTCTGTCCCAAAAATAAATAAAAACGTTAAAATGTTAAACTTGAGGCCCACTCTCTAACCATGTAAATGTGGTGTTATTGTGATCGGTCGCAACTATAATAACCATAAAAGCACAGCTTTTAAAATAACTTATAAAAATCCAGGTGTCTAAAACTTTGCTTTATTCTAAACTATTAATACTTCCAGGCCTTTCCCCTCCCTCCAGTTACACATTGTTAAGAAAACAGCCTATAATAGTAGAAGTCAGATGATCTTGTTATTACAACGTTCAAAGTGCCTGTCTTAGATTCTAAACACACATAGAGGCCTTATCTGATGATACTGTCTGTCTGATTGTGGCCCCTGAAAAGTATCTCGGGGCTATAATTGAAAGCATTTTGCAACTGGTTTCAGTTAACATGCTACTGTATACGCAAGCACTGCCTGGGTAACAAAAGCGCCCTGTGAAGGTACCATAAGGTGAAAAGAAGGAGGTGGATGTTGGGGGAACTCAGTACCCGTGGTACCTGTATAAAGGAATAACACAAGAGACTTTATCTTTTTTACAGCTTAGTCTAATGAATGCGTAGTCTAAAAGAAGTCACCACACACAGGGTAGACAAAATGTTCGCCGAAAATCTGCAGGCTTTCTGACCCACAGAAACAGAAGAAAGACCTCAAGGGAACCACAACTTCTGGAAAATGAGGCAACAACCCCCACAAAGAAGAGAGACAGAGAAAAAGACCCCCAAATCGGTACGCTAACTGCTCTCAACTGTGCAGCGGAACCCTAAATCACACATGTGGGGAGCAGACCACAGAAGTCAGCTAAGTATGGAAGAACCGAACCGAGATTTGAGCCGTGGCAGAAGAGACGAGGTTTGCAGTTTGAGTCCCGTTAATTGCCAACTCAAACAAATGAAAGACATCAACACCCTTTGGAAGGATTTACAAGAAAATATGTTCTTCAGACTCACATTCACAGTGTCCAGATACTCTAAAATTACTTCACATTTCAGAGAACAAAGAATATAGTGACGTATTCTCAAGAGAAAAGACATGGAAACCAACCCCAAAATGACCCAGGCATTGGGATTAGCAGACAAGAATGTTTAAGCAGCTTTTCTACCCGTGCTCAACGACATAAGGAAAATATTCTCACAGTGAATAAAAGATAGGAAATCTCAGCAAAGAAGGAAAAAACTATCAAAAAGAACTGAAAGAAAATTCTAGAACTTAAAAAAATACAATACGTGAAATAAAAACTCACGGGATAAGTTTACCAGCAGAAGGGAGACGACAGGGGAGTGAGAAAGTAAACTGGAACGTGGACGAATATAAACAAACCAATCTGAAGAACAGGTTGCAAAAGTGACAAGTCTCAGGGTCCCATGGGAAAATATCAAAGGATTTAATACGCATGCAATCAAAGTTAAGAAGGAGAGGAGTAAGAGAATGGGGCAGGACTAATATTTGAATACATAATGGTTGACTATTTCCAAAATTTGATAAAACCTATATTTACAGTTCCCAGATTCTCAGAAAACCAAAAATAGGAAAGACATGAAGGAAAACACTCATCCGTGCGTCATAGACAAACTGCCAAAAACCAAAGATTCAGAGAAGATCTTGAAGGCAACCAGAAACTCAGAGATAATAACTATGTGTTGTCATTTTAAGCCACTAAATATGGGGGTAAATTGCTATGGAGTAATAGACAACTAACACAACTATTATAGTTGGAGGTATTAATACTGCTCTCTCAATAATTGACAGAGCAAATAGATAGGAAATCAGGATATAGAAGACTCAAAATATCATCAACACATTTGCCCTAAATGTAATTTATAGAACACGTTGGTCAGTAACAGAAGAAAATGAATTATTTTCAAGCGAACACAGATTATTTATTAGGATGGATCATATTCTGGACCATAAAATAAACCTTAATAATTTTTAATGGGATTGAAATCATTCCAAATATGTTTTCTGTCCACAATGGGATTGAATGAGAAATTAAACAGAACAATGTCTGGAAACACACATTATAGACATTAAAATCACACTTATAAATAAAATGGATCAAAAAAAGACAATACTGGGAAAATTAGGGAAAAAAGTTAACTGACTATAAATGAAAAGCAGGACATCAAACTATGTGAATGCACCTAAAGCAGTACTTAGAGACAAAATTATTGCATTAAATTCTAATATAAGAAAAGAAGGGTCTCAATTATTTAAGTTTCTATCATAAGAAACTAGAAAAAAGAAGAGTGTATTAAACCTGGGATAAACACAAAGAAAGAATAAAGAGGGGCGCCTGGGTGGCGCAGTCGGTTAAGCGTCCGACTTCAGCCAGGTCACAATCTCGCGGTCCGTGAGTTCGAGCCCCGCGTCGGGCTCTGGGCTGATGGCTCAGAGCCTGGAGCCTGTTTCCGATTCTGTGTCTCCCTCTCTCTCTGCCCCTCCCCCGTTCATGCTCTGTCTCTCTCTGTCCCAAAAATAAATAAACGTTGAAGAAAAAAAAAAAATTAAAAAAAAAATTAAAGAAAAAAAGAAAGAATAAAGAGTGAAATCAATAAAAAAATAAAACACAATAACCCCAAAGAGACATTGAATAAAACCAAAAGCTGAAGGGCGCCTGGGCGGCTCAGTAGGTTGGGCATCCACCTTCAGCTCAGGTCATAATCTCCCAGTTCATGGGTTCAAGCCCCACGTTGGGCTCTGTGCTGACAGCTCAGAGCCTGGAGCCTGCTTTGGATTCTCTGTCTCCTTCTCTCTCTGCCCCTCCTCTGCTCTCTCTCCCTCAAAAATAAATAAACATTAAAAAAAAAACCCAAAAGCTGATTGTTTTGAATGGGTAAATTAAATGGATAACCTCTGTAAGACTTACCAAGTATTTACCAAACAGAAATGAAAATATAGATCCCCAAAATAAAACCAATCACGCATATTTACTCAAGAGATAAAAATATAGGCCCTCGAACATTCTTGTGCAAAAATATTTATAAGTATCAAACACTATATACAACCCAGATGTCTATCAATAGGGGAATGGATAAACAAGTTGTGATATATTTATTCAATGGACTAGAACTATGCCATAAGAGAACCCACTCTGGATACAATGACATTGGTTCTGGTGAACCTCACAGACATGACGCTGAGGTAAAAGAGAGACACAAAAATGTATACATTCTATGACTCCATTTATTCAAAGTTCTAAAACAGGCAAATCAGAAATATAGTGCTAGATATCAAAAGAGTGATTATCTCTGGGTGGAGGGGGCAGGCAAGTAAAGGTGCACAGGGGAGTATCCTTGGTGCCCTGTGTCTTGATCCCCGTGGGTGGGTTACAAAGTTGTGTACATCTCTCTGAGTAGTCAGACTGTTCACTTAATGATCAGAGAGGGAGCAGACTGAGAGAGAGAGAGAGAATATGAAAGGATAAAACAAAGAAAAAAAAAAAGAAAGAACGAAAAAAGCTGGCCAGGACCTTGAGGGAAGAAATTAATCTGGACCACCTGTCGAAGCATAGAAGACTTGCAAGGCAAGACTGATTTGGAAAACACAGAAGCAAACACTAAGGTAAGAAGCAGCAGTCTCCAGAGAATGCACAAGGAGCCTCCAGGGATGAACAGTTTTAAAGTTATTTACTCTATGTCTCAACACTTGACCTTGTAATTGTTTGCCTACGTATAATGTCTATCTTATAAATAATCACACTGGCTTTAAGTATGTATGTGTGCAATGAGAGCCAAGTTAAGATTTGTAAAGCCCTTAAACACAGAAAATATTATGATATTCTGGCTTATCTACCCCCATGATGTAATTCTAAATTAAAATTGTATAGACTGAAATGTTTATGGATGAATATATATGATATCTAGGATGTGCTTCAAAATAATCTGGGTGGAGGGATTAATGGGTATGTGGAACAGTTTTGTTATGGGGTAATAAATACTACTGCTGAGGGGTGCCTGGGTGGCTCAGTTGTTTAAGCATCCAACTCTTGACACCAGACCCAGGTCCTGATCTCAAGGTTGTGAGATTGAGCCCTGCATTGGGCTCTGAGCACTGACAGGGAGGAGCTTGCTTGGGATTCTCTCTCTCTGCCCCTCCCCAACTCACTCATGTGTGCATTCTCTCTCTCTCTCTCTCTCTCTCTCTCTCTCTCTCTCTCTCTCTCTCAAAATAAATAAATGAACTTGAAAAAAATAATGACCATAGTTGGGTAATGGGTACCATCATGCATATTTAAAAGAAAGTTAAAGAAAACTGCAGTAACCGTAAAATTAGAGTGCTGAGGCCAGCAAAGTTTTTATTTTTTACGAGAACTACTTTGAAGCTTGAAAAAAATCTTTCAACTCTTTTAGTGCCCCTGTTAAAAGCCCACACATAGTTTGCCTACTGGGGATCCTGTTCTGGCTGGACTGAGGATTGCTGCTCCGGATTGTCTTATCTCAAGAGGGTTTCACAGGTTAAAGATGCCCCAGGGGCAGTGCAAATAAAAGCTAAGAGAAAGAGCCAATCCTTTGTCACTGCCTAGTAAGAAGCATCCCAGCTGACAGGAAAAAGGACCAGCAATATTTTCAACATCAAATGAGGGGGATATAGCAATGGATCAGGCCCTAGTGTATTTAGTTTTTCTATTTAGGATATGAAGAAAATTGTAATTGAGACTTATATTTTAAAACCTGAGGTAGTACATTTGAATTTCCTAAAAACTATTGATTGTAGAGTGTAGCCCTTTGATCTACTGTGAAATGTGTTTGATGTATATTAGGCATTTAATAAGTATTTTCAGTTGTTGAAATATTTGTTCATTTTCTTTGAACAAATGTGAGCCATTCTGCAGCATGATGAACATGAATTGAAAAAATGAATTAGCTTAAATTTTTAGATTATCTAAAATCTACAACACTGGGAACACTGAAGACAATCTTTTATACTTAAATACCTCCACATTCGTTTTTTTTTTATAGTTTCCTAAAGTCAGAAATAAAATTATAGTGCCCTAAATAAATGACACTACCATAATCCTATCTGGCTAAGGTAGAAACTTAAGATATCATAGGTAGTAATTACTCTTTGCAACTAAACAACAAATTGATTCAGATTTAATTGTTATTTATTTATGTACGCATATAGAAGGAAGATTTGTGTTATCAAACTCTAGGTCAATATTATTATAAAAAAAAATGAATGCTCCACTGGGACCATATAGTTAATGATTTGGGAATGCACACAGATTAATAACAAATAGAGAAGACATTAAATGTTTCATATTTGGGGCAACATCATGTCAAAACAGTAACCTATTTTCAGTTAATCAACAAAGCAATCAGCAAGTATTTTCCGAATAACCACAAGAGGATGTGAAATATACAAGAGATCAATATGAGTTCACAATCCTGATGAAGGAGGAGACAATCCTAGTGTCTGATATACATGAGATGACTAGCTAACAACTTAACACATTATGTGAATAGGTTTCAAGATGGTGTTTCCAGGGGCGCCTGGGTGGCGCAGTCGGTTAAGCGTCCGACTTCAGCCAGGTCACGATCTCGTGGTCCGTGAGTTCGAGCCCCGCGTCGGGCTCTGGGCTGATGGCTCGGAGCCTGGAGCCTGTTTCCGATTCTGTGTCTCCCTCTCTCTCTGCCCCTCCCCCGTTCATGCTCTGTCTCTCTCTGTCCCCAAAAGAAATAAACGTTGAAAAAAAAAAAAAAGATGGTGTTTCCAAGAGTTAAGTCTTTCACAGGAGTTCAAGAAGGATGGGTAACGCTGACCTGGAGAATGTACTTTAATGATGGTAACAAAAAGACAGAGAGCATGTAGAGAAGTACATACTTTACTTATGTACTACATACAGTCCTGGAAGGATTCACTCTACTTCTATTAAATAAGTTGTTTCAATTTTCTTTGAAATCAAACACAGAAGATCTGAAAATACCCACTTTCTCCTTTAATGCAAACTATAAAATATGTTTTGAATGCTGAGTCTCTTCTAGATATTTAAGACACAGATACAGACAGCCAAGTGGAGTTAAATTGAAAACATATTGTAACAGAGAGAAGTATACTGTACTGATAGTGATTACAAGGCTTAAACCAGTATCTTCACATATTTGCAATTCCGTAACCCCCCAGTTTTCTTTGGTTTGTTTTAAACACACAAAGAAAAAGTTCTATGTATCCCAGTAGCGAAAGCAAGCCATACAGGGTAGCCATTTCAACCTGTTCATGTAAAACGTACAAAAACATGCGCCGTCAAAGGTAGTTACAAGCCTACAAGAATTATTTCTATATGCTGCATAATGCCAGAAATAAAACTGACTTTTCCTCACCATCATCCTTATCTTATTTTCCAAGTACTTCCTATATGAAATAAGCATGTTTGATTCTCTAGAGAGGGGGAAAAAAGGGATGTTTTTACCATGGCCCTTGTCCTTGAGAACCTTAAAATGCTTTACAAGAAATATACAAATAAAAAAGGGACAATTTCAAAATCAGAAATTTTTCACGTACGTCTACTGGACATCACAGACAATGCTGACTATAGATTAGGAACTGGGTCCAAAATAAGACTTTGGTTATGATAAAACATGTAAAATGTCCTCTATTCCTGTTTCTTTCAGTCTAGCTGATTGACATAAAAAAGAAGAAAGTAAGACCAATATGTAAATGAAAACACATCCACACCACGTAGGATGTTCAAGCTGATCCGATGATGCAGTTCAGGGACAAAGAAAGAGAAAGAAAAGGAGAATCAGACATGGTATTTATGACACAAATAAAAGATTAGCATCTAAATTAACAAAGACAATTTGTATATTAGGAGTATATATTATCACCTTATAGGAATGCACTTTGAACTATCTCAAAATGTATCCCTTAAGAGGCAAAATATCATTATTTCCAATAATAAATCTTAATTAGGGGTCTACCCAAATATTTCTTATACATTATTAAAGATTACAATTGGATTAGTTTACTTTCATCCTCCAACCCCTTTTTTTCATTTAGTTTTTCATAAAATACAAGGCTTTGCCGCATCAAATAAACTACATGGTATTTACCGTAGGGATTAACTTTTAAATTAAAACATGTGCTTGTTAACATGGTTCCTGATGGTCTACAGGAGATTTGGGCTGTGTCTAAATGATACATAAAGAATCATTTTAGTGGGAAATAATTAAGTTAGGCAAACTAATTTCACATAAATAAAATTGTTTTGATTAAGCTGTTCACTTTGTAACAGGCTTCTTTGGTATTATAAAAAACATTAGGCTTTATTTAGAAATCACCAAGGAAAAATTTGACATTTCCCTGAGATAATGTGGATAGCTATTCATATAGGTCATCTTCAATAAGCAGTTTTTTTCTCCTCAGTTATTTGGATTGATCATATACATTGACCAAATATATTTGCTATTGATGTTCTGATTTATTCAATATTACTCTTGGTTGCATGTATCAGGATATTTTGAATTCTTGAACAAAATAAAAACAAAAACATTCAGCTTCAAAGCAATTAAAAGCAGGGAAAACATTTCCAGCAGCAAACTGAATAGATTATAAGCACCTTCTAAAAGGCTGAGCTCTCTGGCTGGCTTTTTTCCACTCTCTCCGCTGTGACAGTACACTTAAGTTTCATCTAAAATATTTGTGTTTTGTTTATGGTCCATTGAGAAAATAAATTCCCCCAGGAGTAAAGGGCGCACTAGTGTGGTGCCATTGGGAGACCTGAACAGCCATAATATGTGTTTAATGAATTGCCATTACAAACTGGAATCACAGCTACTTAAAATGGCCACAGATTTGTTCGTTCTAACACGAGGAAATAAAATATACTTGACCACTTACACCTGGTCTTTAACACGAGGAAACAAAATATACTTGACCACTTACACCTGGTCTTTAGGCTACGTTCTCCCCTTCGGTCTGAGGAGCACATGGAAAATGCAAACAGCGTTTCACCTGAGGATGTTAGACCAGCAGAGGAGACACTGGCTGAGCACCAGAAGCAGCTGAGTTACCGGACACTGCCCTGGGTGCAGGAGGCTTCAGTATAGCTCAGCGGGCAGGGAGCCGAGGCATGATGGAAGGAAGAATACCTCTGCTTTCCTGGATTTGCAATTACTCCCTAACAGCTGACAGGACCATGCCTCAGTGCAGAATTTCTTAGGCAGATGGATACTAACTTTAACTATATAAATATGCATCTAGAAGTGATGCATAAGGAGACTGAATGAACATTCTTGGAGTGTATTAATACACATACTTACATCCCCTCAATTTTCATGAATGCTTAGGACACAATTGGCACATTTCAGTGGAGGTCAGAAGATGATGTTCTGTTTGAGGCTGGTGGGCTGCAAAATGGGACCATCTTGAAAAGTCAGAGAACAGCAAAGGGTTCTGACTATCTTTGTGAGCCAGAGAAAAAGCAGGGCTTCTAAAGGAAAGGGGGACATTGAAAAAAAGTGGGCAGGAATGAAATTCACCTACTTCAAAATTCTATCCAGGGTCCACCTTTACCTCAAAATTTGGTAGCTCTCACACCAAAAAACAAAACAAAACAAAATAAAACACACACACACACAAAACAACAACAAACCCAAAAAAGTATCAATTTCCCAAGTCACGGCTCAGTTGATCCACCTTCTTGACCTGTGCTGTACTGCTGATGTACTCTTCATTCTTGAAAGCTCATCAGTTCCTTAGAGGGAACATATTTTACGCATGTTTCATGTTTTTCAAGCCCCCCCTCCATATCATTCTACAGTCCACATCCCTATCAGTCCACACCCACGGGTATAAGAATTTCTAATTGGTAAAACAGTGGCGTCTTTACTTCAGTTATTTTGAATCCATCTTCTTTTATACTCTTGTCATTCAAGTCCCTTAAATACTCCAAAATTATTAATTCCTCCTGCCCCAAAACTATTACCAGCTAATCATGCTGACTTGACCTATAACACATACACATTCTATATGTCACTATTCCTATAAAACACATACATACACAAACAGTTTTACCATAACATAGTGAACACTGTGATTTTTACCTATGGCCATTCTCACATTAACTATGATCTAGTTTAAAAATCAAGATTTCAAATTTAAGAAGGGGGGCACCTGGGTGGCTCATTCGGTTAAGAGTCTGACTCTTGGTTTCGACTCAGGTCATGATCTCACTGTGGGTGTCAGCCCCACGTCGCGCTCCGCACTGGCAGCGTGGAGCCTGCTTGAGATTCTCTCTCTCCCTCTCTCTGCCCCTCCCCCGCTCACGTGCTCTGTCTCTCTCTCTCTCTCAGAATAAAATAAAATAAAAAATAAAATAAAAAATCAAGACATCATAAGGGCAACATAATAAATCTCAGAAATTTATTTTCCTCACTAAGGATTGTAAATTGGTACAAACCACAAATCCACGTGTCTGGCCATATTAAAAATATTTTTCCCTAACCGGTGGTTCTCTGGAACAAACTGCTAGTGATTGTTGAGCCGCTGAAGTTGTAATACATTTCTGAGACACGTGTTATAATCATCAAACCTAAATATATCTCTAATTAAAACAAATCCTGCCATGAGTATGAAGATCAAAAGGAAAGTGCTCTTGATATACTGCTGTTCAATTTAGGCCTCCACCTCTTGTGCAGAAATCTCCCAGAGATACTGCAAATCCATTAGAGTCTGTTACATGCTAAAGCTTCTAGTTTAACTCCAATCACCTGTGTAAAATCCTGGATTATAAATCACTGCTGAGGATCTATGCCCAGGAACCACCTAGCTGTGTTGTTTATGAGAGGGCTTGGAGGACGGTGTACTGAGCAACATCTTGAGTGTTGACTGATCAGAAGATATAAATGACATTTCCCAAACAATGAGTGACTATTTTCAGCACTTCTCATTCGATGTGCAGAAAATGAGGGAGAATCATATTTCCTTTAAAATAAAGCCGACAAAATGCCTTTCTCTAATTAGTGCTTTGCTCAGTAAAGACTGTATGAAAAGCTTTATGAAAAATCTGAAGTACTTTAAAAATATACTATTACTACTATTATTTTGCTTTAAATATTGCATGCATAACTTGTCATTGCCCACTTCAATATACCTGTGCCTTTGGTTTTCTATATAGCTCCCTGAATTTCAGTGTTAATTTCTTCTTAAAAAATGTCACATCGCACTGTCATTTTTCTTGTTACATTACACTGATCAGTCTATTTATTTCTTCTAGTGGATCCCGTAGTTAAATCCACTTTTTAAAAAATCCATTTTAAAATCCACTCAATTTTTAAAATTGAGATCATTCGGGACAGCTTCTACAGGACTGACACCTGGTGTCCCTCCCATTGAATCCTGTAGGCTTATCAAAAGGTCATGTCTGGTAACAATAAGAAAGTCTATGATTTCCTAAATTTGATTTCCATGCAGCAAAATTTGGAAAATGTTAGCTTTCATTTGAAAGTTGATCCTCTGGGGCGCCTGGGTGGCTCAGTCACTTAGGTGGCCGACTTCGGCTCAGGTCATGATCTCACGGTTCGTGGGTTCGAGCCCCACGTCGGGCTCTGTGCTGACAGCTCGGAGCCTGGAGCCTGCTTCTGATTCTGTGTCTTCCTCTCTCTCTGCCCCTCCCCTGCTCGTGTTCTGTCTCCCTCTGTCTCTCAAAAATAAATAAATATTAAAAAAAAAGATTTATGAAAGTTGATCTTCTGTTTCTTTTGTGTTTTGTCTTCTCTCCTTCTTCTTGTAATTTCTTAATTCCCTTTATTCTTCCCTCTCCACCCACCTTCCCTGCTTACTCTTCTGCCTTCTCCTCGTCCTATTTTAGAAGGCTGCTTAGCTGCTGCATTTTCTTCTGAACAAAAGCTACCCAAGAGTGTTCTTGGTGAGAACTTTCACAATATTAAAAAAAAAAAAAATCCCATTTAGTATTTATGTAGGATGCACATGAAAGAGAAGGGCAAAGTCAGCATATTACCTTGGCCATTTAGATTACTGTGGGGGTCAAAGACTGAACTATGGGGCACAGAGACAATGAAATCATTTAAACATGGAACACAAATTAAGTCAGTAAAAAGGAGTGTCTCTTATATTTTCTTTGTGGCAATTCACCAAATAACACCACAAATGATAGAGTGTTTCATCTGTAGATCATTTAGTGTAGCTATCTATGTATCCATCCATCCATCCATCCATCGATAGATGTATATATCTTGTCTGAACAACTAGATGTAAACTAATGAAGGATAGGTTCCATGTCTCAAACTTCTCTATATCCTTCAAAACAGCACAGTTCTCATATACATCAGGCTCTTAGAAAGGGTGAGTGATATATAACAAATCATTATGAAATTGGCGACTACCCCAAAAACATTGACTATAATTGCTTCATATTACTATGAAACAATTAGTTGAAACAATACAAACGAATAGGAATTTACACATGAATACACAGACATATAACAAATACACATACCCCCCCAAAAGAAAGAAAATTGTATGAAACCATAAAACTGAAAACATATGCAAATATACAAGAGAAAAATTATATTAAAACATATCCTTGTAGAAAAACCAATTAATTAATTAGCTTGCAAGGTAGTTGGTAACTTTAAAATAATCAAGAATATCTTCATATTTTCAGTAACCTAAGTTTCCAGCGATTGATGATAGTGAATTAGCAACTTGTGAGTAGCTGTACAGTTAATATTTATAGTGAGATTTTGACTTACGTGTACTTGGATAAGTCATGTTATCTGACTTATGCTTCATGCTCTGGTATCTCTGAGGTGAAAATACTATTTGCCTTCTCATCCACCTCCTCCTCTGCAAATAAATGAGGTAATGTTTGGGAAATGTTTGCAGCTTGGGAAGGAAACCCACTGCATACATCTCAGGTGTTAGCACTATTCCACATTCAAGCCTGGTATATTATCCCCTCTGTTTCAAATTGAAATTATACTGTGTGAGTTCTTGGGTTCTCACCAAAATCTGGGTCAACATAAGAAGATGATTATTTTTAATTTTAATTCTGAGGCTCTGTTCGCATCCCTTGCACGTGTGAGGGAAAACTGTAGCAAATAAACAAAGCACATAAATCAAGCTTTGAAAGAGAACAATCTCTATCCAGGAGGATTTTTTTTTTTTTTTTTTTTCAATAAAGAGCATGAACACTGTATTTCCCTGGAGGAATATTTCGGTCAAGGAAGGAGGATAGTGCATGCAGTGTGAGTGCGTGTGTGCGCGTGTGTGCATGTGTGTGTATGTGTGTGTGTGCTGTGCGTGCGCGCCCGCGGAGAGAGGGGCGGGGGAGGCGGATGAGGAGGATGAGATCATAGTTTCAGGATCCTCAGGAAACCCTGGTACTGGCAGCAGCCAGCCTCTGCTGTGCCCACATGACCCACAACTCTGGCAGCGGACCCGGCACTTCCAACATTATTAAATAATAAGAAAGCGGCTCCTACTCCATGCCCAAACCTCCCTACAGACCAATGGACACCTTCTAAGAGTTTGGCGAGTCGGTGACTGAGGCGCCCGTCCATTCCAAGGTGTGTGTAAGGCGTTTTCCTCCTTGACAGCTCCGGGATGGGGGAGGGCGCGGGGGTGGAGGGGGTCCGTGTGCCGGGCGGGGAGTGGGCGCCGGCCGGCCGGGCCGCCGAGCGCTGCCCCCCGGGCCGCCCGGTGCCGCGGAGCGAGCGGCGAGGCGGGAGATGCACATGACGCGCAGCCCGAGCTGCGCAGGGACCGCAGCCGCCCACGGCGCCGGGGCGCGGGCACAGGCGGCTCCGCTGCCGGAGCAAGGGCAGGCGCCGCGCACCGGCAAAGTCAAGAGTGGAAGCGGGCGGCGAGCGCCGGCTGGGGAAGGGAATCGCCCCAACGCCCACTCGCGGGGTTCCCACCTGTGCGCGGGCGCCGGCCGCCGCGAGCGCCAACCATGTGCCGGGCGCCGCAGCCAGGACTGCGGCGCGGCGCCTCCCCGGGCGGCGGGCGGCGCCTCGGGCCCGCGGGGCGGCGGTAGCGGCTGCTGCAGGATGGCCGGCCCGGGGGCGCGGGGCCGCGCAGGTAAATCTCGGCCGCCCGCGGAGGCCCGGCCGCGTGTGCCGCAGCCCCCGCTGTCGCCGCCGCGCCGCGCCGCTCCCGGGCTGGCGATGGCAGCCGGCCCCGTCGCGGCGCGGCTCGAGTTGTTTTTGTGGTCGGCGCTGCGCTCCCGGTCGTCCTCGCGGGCCGAGCCTTTGGGAGGTGGCGTGGCCACCTCCATTAGGGATGGCACTCGTGTTGGGGAGCGGTCTGGGGAGGGGGGGGGTGCTTAGCGACCGGGAAGGCTGCGATGGGTCCCTTGCAGCCGGCGGCGTCTGCGCGTGTTGCAAGGCACTGCGGTTCCCCGGGCGGATGCCGTGTGGGAGTGGGCGCTCGGCGCTGGGGGGTGGCGGGCAGCGGATGTGGGTCCGGGGCGGCGGTGAGTGGCCCCAGCTGTTATAGCCTGTTGCCCATTTTGGAGTTTTCCGCTGGGCGGAGGGCGGACGAAGGGTTCTTCCTGACGCCTGGAGTGGGAGACAGAGAGGTGTCTGCCGAGAGACCAAAGCCAAGGAGAGAAGAGGGGTGGCCCGACGGCGGTGCCGGGCTCAACGGTACCATTCCTGGGACTCGGTAGTGAAACTTTCCTCTTCGGCAGGCTTGGGGCATGGCTTTGAGAAGATAAGTGTGGAGCCTGGTGGGGGTGGGGGTATCCTGGATGTACACTTGCAGTGAAGCTTACCACCATTAGGTTCATTCTTGCTTTGAAAAAAAATTGGTCTTTTGAGTTGATGTTTACGTTCGAGTGTTCTTGTTCTCTATTAGGATCACTTGGTATTAACGTGTTTGTGTTTACTTTTGAACATGACAGAAGCCTATATTGTTACTAATTTCTTTTACAAAAAAAAAAAAAACATACTTCTCTTGCTTATTCCAAAGGTAGAAACTTTAGGAAAAAACACTCTCCATCCGTTCCAGGTACAATTCTGTATGCTTTCATTCATTTAATCCCTACAGCAACATAAGGGGTAGTTAATAATATTATCCACCTTTTACAGTTGAGTCAATGTAGACACAGAGAGGTGAGATAACTTACCCAAAGTTGTACAGTTATTAAATGTTAGAGCCCAGTTGGGCTCTCAATGCACTCTTAAGCATTATATACAGATATCTATCTATCTATCTATCTATCTATCTATCCATCTATCTCTATATCTATCTATCTATCTATCTATCTATCTATCTAGGCATATATATGGTACCCCATTGTGCCTAAAGTCGTCTCTGTTTCATATATTGACTACATTTCTCTACCAAGATGAACGTCTTAACTATGCTAGACATTGGACACAATGTTTTCTAATTTTTAATACCACTATTAAAAGTGGATTATAAATATAAATTATAGCAAATATCCTTTGAGTACTTTTGTCACAATTAACCAAATTACCTACAACAATTATAGACTAAAGTAGCATTTATCAGCAAAGTTAAGATGTTCAGTTAAGATTATCGGCCAAGTAAATTATTACAAAGCAGATGGCTGAATTGATACTTTTGTTTGCACTTAATTTTAAACTTCCTAAGGTATTAGTCTGTTCTTTGCTCAAAACACAGCCATCATTTTCTTCAGAGCACCGTTATCTTTGAACAAGTTAATCATCTTTAATCCAATCACTCTGACAAGAGGTTAGGCAGTTTTAAAAGAATTATGCAATTCTCTTTCAACTATCAGTGACTAAAAGCAGGTTATATTTTGAGGGTGTTCATGTATGTCTGTACCTTTTAGCCAATTGTATGTGCTTTGTACAAAGTTATGTAGCAGTGAAGGTTGAAATCAAAATTTCTCATTAGTTCTAAGTTGAAATACTTTAAAAATCTCCACTTGTTTTACATGAACCGTGATGTGAAGAAGGGTATCAATGGGGCAAACTCCCAACTGCACACATTTAGGCAATTACCTTCTCTGAGCTTATCATTGAGCTTTCATGATATGCATTTTATTGGGCGGATGTCTCTCTTAAGTCTTCATCTATTATTTTTTTCAAGTAAATGTAATTGCTCCTTCACATTACCAGTTTCAAATTATTTTGACATTCATCGCTTTCTTTAATTCTTGTCTCTCAGTTTAATTAAATTCAGTATACATATTTCAAACCCATAATTATTCAACATTATGAGTGAAAAGACTAGGATCCAACGGAACTACATGGAAACGTGTTCTTTGGACATGAAAAAAAAATCATCCCATCCTTCAGTGGTTAACATCCTCCACACCCCAAACTATGGCTTCCATTTTATTTTGGGATACCAGAGTGCAGAGCTGTGGTCAAAACAGTTGCCTGCCATCAGACACAGTGTTTTTGACATTGAAACTTGAATTTGAAGTTTTCAAGTCTATTTATACAAAATGTTGATTGTTATTAAGGCATAAGTATAACCTTTCTTATCTGACTCAGAACTGTTCCGATTTTCTGGCCTCTGTTACTTATTTTAGAAAAAGCATTCCTTTGCTACTTGTACTTCGCCTGGTAGATTTGGCATGACTTTTTCCTTTCACGTCCCATACCTTCAGTTTAGGGAAAGCTGTCTCTGCTTCCTGAGGGTCCCTCTGTTTTAGGTGCTCGATGGGGAACTGGGGACCAGCATTAAGCAGAAAGATGAGTGAGCCCTGCCGACATGGAGGGTGTGAGGCTTTAGTAAACTAATTCTACAAATGTTTATTTGCAAATTGAGGTAAGTTCTCTGAAAGAAAGAATTCTATAGGAATTGCAATAGAGGATTCTGCACCAGACAGAACAAGATATCCAAGCAGTCACAGGAATGTGGAGGAATGACACATGAGGAGCTGTTGACTAAGTCAATTGTCTTCTTAAATGCTTTCATGAATCTTTACTGAATTATTTTCTGAATCAGAGACCTTTGTCCCACTCTGGTTATCACTAGACTTCTCTATTCACGAGGAGCAATACTATTTACCCTCGTTATCCATCTTGGGACATGGTGGGGTTTACAAAACTATCAATAACTTTTAAAGCATATAGAGCATGTGGTACCCTTACGTGGTTATTATTATATGTGTAGAAAGATATTTAAGTTTAGTGAAACATAATCCTTTTCTTTCTTTGCCTCAACAATTTATTTTGAATTTTAAAAAGTAGTTGTGTGTGCGTGTGTGTGTGTGTGTGTGTGTCTGGTAGTTGTTAAAGTGGCAGAATGTCTCAAAACAGAAATGCAATTGATTCTTCACACAGTCCCTAACATGCTCTAAAGTGTCCAAGAGAACAGAAGAGGCCCCAGAGTAAGGGAGGTGATATTAACTGATGAATATGCTGGGGACGCATGTATTAACAATTGAAGTTTTATTTTATTTATTTTGAGAGAGAGAGAGGGAGAGGGAGAGATAAGGAGAGAGGGAGAGAGAGAGTCCCAAGCAGGCTCCACACTGTCAGCACGGAGCCAGATGTGGGGTTTGAACTCAGGAACTGTGAGATCATGACCTGACCCGAAATCAAGAGTCAGAGGCTAAGTCAACTAAGCCACCCAGGCACCCCTGTATTACAATTTAAATCCATTTAAATGTATTGAATATTTACTATGTGCTGGTTATTCTATGGGCTATGTAAAAATTAACTTGTGTATGCTTCACAATGGCCTAGAGGTCTGCATGTATTTACCACCCCCCACACACACACACTTTACAGAATGGGAAACTGAAGCACAAAGAGAACAATAATCATGACCACTAGCATAGAAGTAGAGATGAACCCTAAATTCAAGTATTCTAATACTGTACTCCACACTGTTAACTATCAATGTGTAACATCTAGGTCATAGTTTTACTAGTGCGTTAAATTCCCATCATCTTTGGAAATAACACCTCCCAACTTGATCTTTTGGTTACTTTTCCCTTAATGAAAATGAGTGGAAAAAAAAATAGAACTTCTTTTATGGCAGTGCTTTTGCCCCATATTTTACAGGCAAAATATACATAAAGCAAGAAGAGATACGTGAATTCCTAGCCACCTGTGACTGCTAGATTATGAGAAATTTCTCATTATATGTTACATAGTTTTAAATTCAAAAATAGTTATTTGAGCAGCACTTGAAACTATTGAAATTTAAAGAAAAAAGTTTTAATGTTTTTTTTTTTTTTTTGAGAGAGACACACACAGACAGAGTGTGAGCAGGGGAGGGGCAGAGAGAGAGAGAGAGAATATGAAGCAGGCTCCAGGCTCTAAACTGTCAGCACCGAGCCCGGTGAGGGGCTCGAACTCACAAACCATGAGATCATGACCTGAGCCGAAGTCAGACACTTAATTGACTGAGCCACCAGGCACCCCTAAACTAATGAAATTTTTAACATCGAGGATATGTACTTAAGCATCTCAAATAATTTGGGGAATATCTTTAATAGCTGGAAGTTCTGGGACCATTAATACACTTAAGAATTTTAAGTTATCTGTTTCACCTACCCCCAATGTGTGTCCAGAGTATGCACTACAAAGAGGATATAAAGTAAGACATAGAAACACCTGTTGAATTGTCTTGGTAAAATTTAGAAGACCCTGTTAATTTTTACATTGGGATCTTCTGACATGACTCATAGCAATTGTTATGATTAAAAAAAAACTTAGTAATTTTAAATATTATCTGGATAATGCTAACCTAAGACACATGGGATAGGTTATGAGCAAAGTGAAGTACTAATTGGTTAAATATGTGCTAATGCATATGAAGATCTTTGCACAGTGTCTGAAAATGTTGGTCAGTGTTATTTCTCCCTGAAAATGATGGGTAACATGCAGATGATCATGATGAATGTTCATAGTAATCCCACTGTGTACATAGAGCACACATACAAGTTCATGATTCTTTCCTTTGAAACCATTGGAAATGCTTAAGGCAGTGCATGCATTTTCTGTGACTTAGGTATCCCTATCAAGAATGTGATGCATCGCTTCTGTGTATGCTCAGTTTCATACAAACCTTGATATCATGGAATCATTAGTCAACTATTGCTCTAATTCATACCAAAGTCTTGATCTGACTTTGTGGGGTGTGTGTGTGTGGGGGGGAGGGATTATCAGAGTGGGAGATGACATCAAGTATACTGATGAACAATTCATGAACTGGAGTTTACAATTTGATATCATTGTATATATAGAGTCCTACTGCAGAGGATTGTGTGTGTTTGATGTAAATATAAAATATGTTAATCAGTTATAAAGTTATAATAGTTTAGGTTATGCAGTTAAACAACTTTCAAATCTCAGTGACTGAAAAGTACAAAGGTTTATTTCTTGCTAATGCCATGTGCCCATGTCTATCAGTAAAAGACTCTATTCTATATCCTCTTCTCTTAGAGATTCATGCTAATAAGGCCCCTATCATCCAAACATTCTCATCTCTCATCAGGCACATGGGAACATGTTGAATTACCCACAAGTTGTAAAAGGCTTCTACCAGTAATCAAGACTTGCCACTTCCACTCATATTTTATTGGCCAAAGCAAATTATATAACCATTCCTAACCAGAAGATAGAAAAGAAGGGCAATCCAATCCTATGCCCACGCGGAAGAACAGTACAATAGTAGTGAACAAATTAATGATTTCCACATAAAATTAGCCAGTTCCCTTCAACAGTTTTATTACCTAAAAATGGCTTATGATTTAATGTAAAAGTAGAATCAACAAGGGGCGACTGGATGGCTTGGCCGGTTGGGCATCCGACTTCAGCTCACGTCACGATCTCATGGCTCATGAGTTGGAGCCCCGCATCGGGCTCTGTGGTGACAGCTCACAGCCTGGAGCCTGCTTCCGATTATGCGCCTCCCTCTCTCTCTCTCTCTCTCTCTCTCTCTGCCCCTGCCCTGCTCGTGCTCTGTCTCTCCCTCAAAATTCAATGAACATTTTAAAAAATTAGGAAACAAAAAGAATCAATAATAACCATGTTTTAGAACTTCAGCATGGGAAGGTAATCCCCACATAAAATCACCAGCAAAGTAGAGACTAAACTGAAAAAATGGATGATATCTCTCTTTTTCATTGGGGATGTATAGTCCAGGAATGAACATAAAGCTCTGGTTTATTTTAAGCGAATGCATGATGTAGCCTATTTGACAATACACACAAGCCAAGAACAGTGCCAAGACCTGCATATACCACTCAAGCTGTTTTCTGAACAGAGTTGATACTATTGACATGGTAGAGAAAAGAGAACAGCTCTGTTTGTATCTTCTTCTGTCACCTGTACCAACATGGACAAAAGTAACATATGTACTATTACATATTATTGTAACAAGTAATACAGATAAACATAAAAGTCATACCGTATGTTTATTTTAAATGGCCAAACATAATTTGAAAAGTTAGAATAGATCCAATCCGCATTTGTTAAGTAAGCCTTTTATTTTGCAATAATTGGAGATTCACCTTCCATTGTAAGACATAATACAGGGAGATCCCATCGTCACTTTTACCCAGTTTCCCCCAACACAAACGAACAAACAATTAGAAAATGGGCAAAAGACATTAAAAAGACATTTCACTAAAGATATACAAATGGCAAATATTCACGTGAAAAGATGTTCCACATTATTAGCCATTAAGGAATGCAAATTAAAGCCACAGTGAGCTATATCACCACACCTATTGGAATATTCATCACAAGTACATAGGAATTTATTGTGTTTTTTTTTTTTTTATGTTTACCTGTATCCTGGGAACTTGATGAATTCTTAGCTCTAAATGTCTTTTGTAATTTCTTAGAATGGTCTATGTAGGCCATCACATCATCTGCAAGTAAGGACAGTTTTATTTTTTCTTTCTAATCTGTATGCCTTTTGTTTTCTTGTCTTATTGCACTACTGGAACTTCCGGTATTATGTTAGAGGGCTGAGAGTGGACATTCTTACCATGTTGCTGGTCTTCAGGTGAAAGGATTGTCTTTCACCGTAATGTATTATATCGGCAGTAAATTTTTTGTAGATGTTCTTTATTAAATTGAAAAATTTCACCTCAGGTCCAGTTTTTTCTGAGTGTGTTTATCACGAGTAGGTATTAATTTTTGTCAAATGCTTTTTTTCCCACCAAATGAGATACTCATTTAATTTTCCTTCTCTAGCCTATTATTGTGGTAGAGTACATTGATTTTTGACTATTGAACCAGCTTTACATCCCTGCAATAAACCACATTTAGCCATTGTGTATCATTTCTTGTATAATCTATTTGCCAATATTTTGTTAAAGATTTTTACATTTATATTCATAAGAGATATTGGTCTATAGTTTTCTTTTTTGGTACTGTCCTTGTTATTGGTATCAGAGTAATACGAGCTCCATAAAATGAGTTACAATGTGTTCCCTCCTCTCCTATTTTCTGGAAGAGATTGTGTAGAATTGGTATTGAATTGGTATTAATCCTTCTTTAAATATTTGGTAGAATTCCTCAGTGAAAGCAACTAGTCTGGAAGATTTCTTTTTTAGTGTTTTTGTTTTGTTTTGTTTTTTATTTTATTTTTTAGTGATGAACTCAATTTCTTCAATGCTTGTACTAGTTTCCTTGGGCGGGCATTACAAAATACCACAGACTAGTGGCTTAAACAACAGAAATGTATTTTCTCACAGTTCTGGAGGCTGGGAGTCCAAGATCAAGGTGTCAGCAGGTTTGTTTTCTTCTCACGCTCTTCCTTGGCTTGCAGATGGCTGACCTCTTGCTGTGTCCTCACATGGTCTCTCCTCTGTGTGTGCATCCTTGGTGTCTCTGTGTCCAGATTTCCACTTCTTATAAAGACACCAGTCAAATTGGATTAGGACCCATCCTAACTGTCACATTTAAACTTAATCATCCTTTTAAAGGCCCTATCTCCAAATGCGATCATATTCCGGACTAGGGAGTTAGGACTTCAACATATGAATGTTGGGAGGACACAGTTCAGCCCATAACAATATTTTATAGGCTTTTCAAATGATCTGTTTTCATATTATGTGAGTTGTGGTAATTTAAGTTTATTGAGGAATTGGTTCATTTCATCTAAGTTGTCAAATCTATTTGTATAGAGTTGCACATATTTATTTTTGTTCTTTTGATGTCTGCAGTGTCTCTAGTGATATCCCCTGCTTCATTATTTTTTTTTAAATGTTTATTTATTGTTGAGGGGGGAGGGCAGAGAGACAGAGTGGGAGGGAGAAAATCTCAAGCAGGCTTTGCACTTTCACCTCAGAGCTGGATGCGGAGTTTGATCCCACCAACATGAGATCATGACCTGAGCTGAAATCAAGAGTCAGACACTGAACCAGCTGGGCCTCCTAGGCACCCCTCTGCCAATATCTTTTAATTGATGTATTTAGACCATTTGCATTTTCTACAATTATTAATATGTTAGGCTTATTTCTGCCAGTACATTTTTTGGTTTCTCTCTCTCTCTTTTTTTTTTTTTTTTACTTTCTCTATGGGTTTTCCCTTGCCTTTCTGTCAGTTACGTGAGCTTTTGTAGAATTCTATTTTTATTTGTCTATACATACAATTTTTCACTATCTATGTCAGTTAACATTTCATCAATTCTAGTGAACCATAGAAACTTTACTTCTTTTGCATCCTTTTATTCTCTGCCATTTATAGTATAATTGTCAAATATTTCCTCTGCATACATCACACCGTGTTAACATTTTTGCTTCAAATGTCAAAGACCACGTAGAAAACTTGAGAGGAGCAAGAAAGTCCATTGTATTTATCCATATTTTTCTTCTTTCTTGATGTTCTGACATGCCTTCATTTATTGCTTCCTTTTTATTTTGAAAGTTCCTTAGCCATTCTTTTAGAGCAGACAGGTCTCCTGGTGAAAAAGTATCTTTGTTTTCCTTCACCTGAGAATGTCTTGATTTCCCCTTCATTCCTTAAGGATATTTTAACTGGATATGGAATTCTAGGTTGACAATTCTTTTCTTTCAGCACTTGAAAAAAACGTGCCACTTCCTTTTGGCCTTCATGGTTTCTGTTGAAACATCTGTGATACATCTTGGTTTTCTCTTATAGGTAAGTGTCATTTCTTGTCTTTTTTAAGATTTTTTTTACCTTTAGTTTTCATAAATATAACTATGTTTTGTATTAGCATGGATTCTTTGAGTTTATTCTCTTTGGCACTGAAATTTATTCAGCTTCTTGAATCTGTAGATTTATGTCTTCTGTCAAACTTGGGAAGTTTTCAGGCATTATTTCTTTGAGTACTTTTTCAGCTTTCTCCATTTTCTCCTCTCCTCTCCTTCCAGGTCTCTAAGACATGAATGTTAGATCTTTTATTATGGTACCATAGTACCAATGTGAGATCTTTGTTATAGTATCATTTTCCTATGGCTGCTGTAACAAATTTCCATAAGCTTATTTTATAACACATATTTATTTGTTTATAGTTCTGGAGGCTGGAAGTCAGAAATGAGTTTCATTGGGTTAGTCAGGGTGTTGACGGGGCTGGTTTATTCTGAAGGTTTAACAGGACAATTCATTTTCTTGCCTTTTCTAGCTAGTGGAAGCTACCAATATTCTTTGACTCACAATTCCTTTTCACACCAATCTATTCTCTTGCTTCTGTATTCACATCTCCTCCTTTCTTCTCTGTGGTTAAATCTCCTTTTACTCCCTCTTTTAAGGGCACTGTGATTATATGTAAGGCCCCCCTGGATAGTCATTGTATTTTCCATATCTCAAGCTCTTTAATCACATCTACAGTATCCCCTTTTGCCACATAAGCTTCCAGGAATTAGGACCAGGCTGAATATCTTTGGGAGCCATTATTCAGCCTACCACACACATGTCTCTGAGGCTCTGTTGTTGTTTCAGTCTGTTCTCTCTGTTGTTCAGACTGGGTAATTTTTTTTTTTTAGCATTTATTTATTTTTGAGACAGAGAGGCAGAGCATGAGCCCGGAAGGGGCAGAGAGAGAGGGAGACACAGAATGTGAAGCAGGCTCCAGGCTCTGAGCTGTCAGCACAGAGCCCGATGCGGGGCTCAAACTCACAAACTGTGAGATCATGACCTGAGCCGAAGTCGGACGCCCAACCGACTGAGCCATCCAGGTGCCCCTAGACTGGGTAATTTGCGCAAAGATTCTTTCTTCTGTCACTTCCATTCTGTTATTGGGCCTACCCACAATGTTTTATATCTGATCATTGGGGTTTTTTTTAGTTCTAAAATTTCTATTTAGTTTTTTTCTTGGATCTTTTTTTTTTAATGTTTATTTATTTTTGAGAGAGACAGCGACAGAATGTGAGTGGGTTAGGGGCAGAGAGAGAGGGAGACACAGAAGCAGAAGCAGGCTCTAGGCTCTGAGCTGTCAGCACAGAGCCCGATGTGGGGCTTGAACTCACGAGCCGTGAGATCATGACCTGAGCCGAAGTCAGATGCTTAACCGACTGAGCCACCCAGGCGCCCCACTATTTAGTTTTTTCTCATGTATTCTTTTTTTTCTAGCTGATACTTTCTACTTTTTTCTTTCAAGTATGTTCATAAATTGCTCATTGGAGTATTTTTTTTATTATGGCTGCTTTAAAAACTTTGTTAGATAATTCTAACATTTCTCTGTTATCTCATTGTTAGCAGCTATAGATCGTCTTTTTTTATTTAAAAATTTTGTTTTAATGTTTATTTTTGAGAGAGAGAGAGAGAGAGAGAGAGAGAGAGAAGGGCAGGGGCAGAAAGAGAAGGAGACACAGAATCCAAAGCGGGCTCCAGACCCTGAGCTGCCAGCATACAGCCCAATGCAGGGCTTGAACCCACAAAGTGTGAAATCATGACCTGAGCTGAAGTCAGATGCTCAACCGACGGAGCCACCCAGGTGCCCCTAGATTGTCTTTTTTTTCATTCAGTTTCTGATTTTCCTGGTTCTTGGTGCGATGAATAGTTTTCTATTGAAACCTGGCCATATTCTTATTATGTTAAGACACTCTGGATCTTATTTAAACATTCTGTTTTAGTTGTCTTCCACTAATATCACCCCAGTGGGCAAAATGGGGATGGTGTCACCTCATCCCTGCAAGGTGGGGGGAGAAGTGCAGGCTCCTCACTCAGTCTCCCTTGTCACCCAAGGGGGCGCCACATTACTGTGGGGATTATGAATTCAAGTTCCTCACTAGGTCTTCACTGATTCCTCCCTTGTTGAGAATGGTGGAAGTGCTACTTTCTGTTCCCCAAGTGGAATCCATACACAACATAGGGACAAGAAAGGGATCTGATTATTCCTGGGCCATGATGACAGTCCTGACTCTCCAGTAGGCCTCCCATGACACCACTCAATAGAGATAGGGAGGGGAGACTTGATTTTGCCAGGTGGAGGGGTAAAAGTTCAGTCTCCCCACAGAGTCTCCATTGACAACCTAGTAGGGGTGGATGATAGGAAGTCTCATTACCACTTGGTGGGACTGAAAGTACCAGCTCTGTCCTTGGCCTTCTGGGCCATTACGTTAGTGGGGATGAGGAAATATGGGGCTCCTTGGTACAGCCTTTTGAAGATGGAGGTCTTAGGGCTACATTTTTTTTCTGTCTCCTATACCTGGCATAAAGCCATTATTGTCTAAATATTTTTTTTATTATTTGTTATGTTGCTCCTTTCCTCGTCCTTTGGCTAGACAAAGCATGCTTTTTGTTGGCCTCCCTTTTTTCATCTGTGTCTATTGGCCTTTCTGGGTTTCCAGTTTCTTCAATTCCACATCTGGGATATATGAAGCAATGCAAAACCCCAAGAAAGTCACCACTATGTCATTCCTTGGGCCCTAAGGCCCCTAGCTGGTTTGCCTTCTCTCCAACCTTCAGAGTCTTTTATGCTTATTTTATGTATAATGTCAAGGGTTTTAGTTGTACTTAGTGGAAGGAAGAGGGAAAATTACTTCTGCTTCATCTTCATAGAAGCCCAATCCACATTTTTCATGCAAGTGTAAACCGAAAAATAACACTCAACGTTGACTCTCAGAGGATGACAGGGGATTACTGCTGCTCTGTTTCTGACTAATAAACACTTTACAAGTCAGTGGGATGAGTGAGTACTTGGACAATGATGCGGAGGGGAACACAGACCGTTCCATCGGTGTTAAGGCTCAGGGACCATGTGGAAGTGTTCTTACTCCTCCAAATCAATGCTTTTTCCTCTCCTGGGAAACCATCGCTGCAGGCCACGACAAGGTTGGAAACTTTTGCAATTCTCATAGACTGTCTTTTCTGGCAGCATTCTGAAACTTCACCATCCCAGCCCCTACCATATCCTCACTAAGTGTTCTTTATTCCCAGGAACATTATCCATCTGAAAAGCAGTTTTGAACCAGAACGTGTCTTGGAAAATGTTGCTCAGCTAAAAAGGAAATAGTGAACACAAAATCCATGTTTAAATTCTGGGGGGTACTGAGGCGCCTGGGTGGTGCAGTCAGTTAAACATCCAACTGTGGCTCAGGTCATGATCTCACAGTTTGTGAGTTCAAGCCCCGCGTTGGGCTCTGTGCTGACAGCTCAGAGCCTGGAGCCTGCTTTGGATTCTGTGTCTTCCTCCCCTCCCCTGCTCGCTCTCTCTCAAAAATAAATAAACAAAAATTAAAAAAAAAATTTTGGGGAGCATCTACCAGCAAGCATTCATGTTAATTTCTTTTGATGTAAAATTAGACATTAAAAATAAATGTATTAGTTTTGTCAAGCTGTTTGATCACTGCTCAGTAGGTTAAGTACAAGAGATGGGGATAAGAATTTTCTGCTTGAAACCAATATTCTGAAGAGTAACAGTTGACACAGAAGCAATCACAAAGAACAGTCCATGGAGACTCTTCCAAAGAACAAATCAAGTTATTGACTCTGTAGTTAACCCTGAAGTTCTTACCGTACTAGAGCAATGTTCCTCAAAGTGTGGTCTTCAGACAGGAAGCATTAGCACACCCTTGGAACTCTTTGTGAAATCACATTTCCAAGAAACTCTGGGGATGGAGCCCAACAATCTCTTGTAACAAGCCCTCCAGGTTCTTCTGATGCACCTGAAGCTAGAAGCCACTGCACTATGGTAACCATTGCAGAATCCACTAAAGTTATGCTTTCCGTGATTCTTGACTCAATAGTTGAGGTTTTTGGAAATTTTATTTATGATGTTTAACATTTTGTTGTATTTTAACCATAAATGTTTTTAAAGTAAATATAGCAAAGAAACTAAAAATGTATTACCCAAAGCAGTCTCTTCAGTTAAATAGGCCTTAATGATTTCCAGATAATGATTATTTTGTATCCTTAACTCAAATAGTCAGAACTGCTCCATGCCTCATCTTTTTTGGTTGAAACCATAAACGAAGCCGTGCCTACACTTCCCTGCCTTTGTTCCTCATAGCGGCCAAGTCATACATTAATGCATTTTCCTGGCTGTCTTCATGTTCTTTTCTAGAGCTGACACAAGTCACGAAGATATTTGGAGGCAAAGGTGGGGGCGTCTCTGCATCATTTGAAGAAGATGCATTTTAGGAGATCTTGTCACACAGTATTGTTAGAGACAGATGCATATGCAGATGTCCAGACTCATCACTGTCATTACCACATCAGCTCTACCATGGGGGATTCACTGTGTACTCCAGGCTGGCATTTTTCTCTGGGGTCATGTGAGATTAAGGAAACTCTTGGCTACAGGGCCATCCTGAGGAAAGAGAAGCTGCATTTCTGATGAGAGATTTTATAACTGGGGTACAGTTACAAACCCCAGAATGGGGTAAGACAAAGTCAATAAGAAGTAAAAGATTAGAAGGTTTAAGAAATATCTTGTGATTGTAATAAAATACAGATAGATGCAGATTTGAGAGATAGCCTGTGGCTTGTAGCCCTAAATATGGTTCAGTTTTATTTTACTGTAAGGACAGTATTATATTATTTTACTCTTTTAACTAGCAATTGCCTAAACTTGTAGAACATAGATTTCAGTTCATAGATTTGAGGCCACTTAGCATCCACCACTTTTGGTTGCCAGTATTTCAATTTTTTTTTGATTAGTGACTACCTCTTACTCTGTGTAATTTTTAAGGTGAATTTTTAACTTCCATAAATCATGTAAGTTCAATTCCATATACCCTTTACTCCATCCATCTTTTTAAAGGTGTCCTTGTTCTTGAGTAAACTAGGGACATGGCTCAGGAACAATTCATCTGCTTTTAGTGTACAATGAGACACGTTCTCGGTTCAGAAAAATATTGTTCTCCCATCCTTTTAGTAGCCCCACTGCTAGTTCTGTTATGTTTTCCATCCCTTCTGTTCCCTTTGTGCATTCAATCTGATGATATTTCTCATTTACTCATTTTGCTTGGGTGTTTAAATGGTTGTGCCTCTGCGGTATTTTGGGGATAAGGCTTCTCCAAACCTTCATTATGTCCTGTTTGTTAAATAACGCCATTTGGACAGGTTGGAGGAGCCACTCCTTTAAAAACACATTTTTAAATGATGCGGCAGATGTTCCCTCTCACACACTCATCCTTTATGAAACTAAGGGCCCCCAGCCCTGGCAATACCAGTCACATGTCTTCTTTCTTAAAGGAACCACTTGGGTGGCTTTTTTTAGATGTGGTAATTAAATCATCACCAAAATGCTTAGGTAAGGTTTAAATAGGAAGAAAAACAGCTCTTTCAGAATAAACGGGGGCAAAAAAGGGGGGTTCCGAAAGGTAAGAAGTGCACATCATGCTTGTGTGGGCGGTAGTCCAGATTTTCCCCTACAGTGTTAGCTTCTATTTATAAACACAAAATGTGTCAGGTGATTTTTTTTTTCCATATGCAGATAAATTCTGCCTCTTCCTTTTAACCTAAACACTGTATAATATTTACCATTAGAATGTATATCAAATACTACTTTCTGCATTATAGTATTTAAATCCCTTTTGTCTATTGTTGGTGGGTTTTTTCTTTTTCTTTTTTCTTTATTGGCTTAAGAATTTTTTTTCTCTTATGCCTTATTTTCTGGGAGCATGTGACGTAACAGCTGGAAGTTAAAAGTTCTTTAATTATCTCCAACGCTTTCAATATAATATTGAGAGTTGCTCCGTATTCATATAGTTTGAATCTTTGGGTTAGACCAGGAAGAAAAACAACTGAAGTGAACCCAAGGAAAGTGGGTTCACCACTTCTGCAGTGGACTGGTAATAAAGGCAAAATAATCCACTCTCACCAGCCACAGTAGCTTAAGGGAAAACAATGGCCCTGACAGGAGTGAGCATGTGGGATAGTTTGTGGCTTGGGTTTTAGGGTTGAGGTTGGTCATTAAGGTGGGAGAGAGTAACAGATACCAGTGTCCCACTTCTTTCTTAGCTGTAATCCTTCTGCCTGGCTGTGTGGACAGATGATCATCTATGCCAAGTGTCTTTTGTTTTCCCCACCACTTTATGCTCTTCATCTCCTTTGTTTTGCGTTTGTTTGTTTGTGTTGTTTTATTTTTTCTTAGCTTTCTTCTTTCCATACCCCCAGCCAGCATCTAGCACTGTTGAATGGTCATGCAAGGAGACTCATCGCTGGAATCGTAAAACTGGAGACATGTTGGGCCCCGGACCATGCTTTTCCAAGCTCTCGCCAAGCCTGTGACAAGACTGTGTTTGTTGGTTTCCCTTTTCTGTTCCACCAGTCATTCCACATTACCGGTGACTCCCTCGGATTCAGTATTTTATGATAGTCTGTGAGAGAACTAGCCCTTGTCATAATTCATACTCAGCTACCTTCGATTTGCCCCTCTGGCTCAACACGGTTAGGAAAGTGGCCATTCATTTTTTAAGAAGTGTTTCTCAAAATATGTTTCAAGGACCACCTGCATTAGAATCTTGTGGGGGTTTTGTTAAAAGGATAGGTATCAAAACTCCATCCTAGACCCACTGAATCTGAGTCTCTTTTTCTGACCTTAGAAATTTGGGGGGTTAGTCCAGATCTGGACTACCAACCTAGGGTAGCCTTTTGAAAATCAGAATGAATGGATACCATCCCCGAGTTTGTAATTTGAACAGCCTGATGTGATTCTAACATGTAGCCTATGTGAGCAACCAGAAAATGAGCTGTAGAAATCGGAAGGATGGGACAGAGGTTGGTGTTGACAAAGAAGCATTACTTCAGTGCATTCATCAAAGCCCAAGGATTGATTCTCATTTATAAAGTCAGACACTGGATTTTTCTCTCAAGGACATAGTCACATTAACCAAGCTTATAGAGACTGAGCTATAAATAGGGATGCCATTTTTAGAATTATCATTGTCACTAGGGCCTGCATGACCAGAGCATTCTTGTCCTCTAGACAAGAGAGAGGGAAAAAATTATCATCATAAGTTTACTCCTTGAACCTGGAGTCAGGTTAAGGAAAATCAGTTGAATTAAAGTGGTAAAAATACTAAAAAATTACTGTGCTCAGGAAATCTCCTAAACATTTCATGTGTATGATCGGATATGATCTCTCTCAATATCCCTTTGCAGTAGGATTATTAGCTCTATGCTCTGGATGAAAAAAAAAAAAAAATAGGGGAAGAGAGGCTACATAACTTGATCAATAGGATGGAATTCCCAAGTGCTAGAACTGAAACTGCCAGGCTCTGTGACTAAGATATGAGGGAAAGAGAAAGAAATTGCCAGATACCTCTGGAGTTGCTTGGGGCCTTGCATCTAAGTAAGCCATCAAGTGGGGGCAGAATAGCTTCCAGTTGGTGGAGAAAAAAGGAACATGTGAACCACTGTTTGTATGGAGAGGATGCTTTCAAGCCACAAGTCATTAGGATGAGCAGCCCCTGGGTGGATGAAAAAGAATGCCTTTGTCAGACTTTGTGGTTTATTTAACCAACTTCTCTATAGTTGTGATTAAGTGACAGATCTACACAATCAGGTTCTGCTCTCAAATCGCCTTTTTTAAAAGATGTATCACAGCCATATAGAAATAGCTAGCCATAAATATTAATAAGTGGTAATATAGGCGTGTTTAAATATAGCAGACAAGTTTGCATATATCAGCCTCGTGGGTGTCCCCAAGTCCTGAGGTAAACTTGTCTCGGAAAAGATGAGTGAAATCGCCTTGCATTTCTACTAGCTCCAACTCAAGCATATTTCCCGGCCTTTTGGGAGGTTTTCATGGAGCTTTACAGTTTCCCCGTGCCTCTGTGTCTGCACATGTTGAATGCCTGATTACCGCTCCGAGTTTTGTCTCCGTAGCACGATGCCAGCTTGCATCCAAGGTCACCCTGCTGTATACCACCCTTGGTCCTTTACTCCCCCAAATATCCCTGGCTCCAGGCTGTGTGTTTAGCAGTCTCTGCTGCAGGATTTGGACAATAGAGTTGAGTAATGGGACAGAAATCTTAGATACCCCTCATATTAAAACTCCTTCAACCATTTTTGGGAAAAAAAAAAAGTCATAGTTTGTGTTTTCAAGTTACGCTTCAGCATTTCACCAGGTGAGAAATGGGGTTATTTCTAAGTGTACATACTCACTTCCAAGTGGCAGATACACTGTAGTAAATCATATTTCTGGCTCTCTGTTTTCTGCAGCTTATCTGCTAGGAACTATCTATCAGATCTTAGCTACTATTGAAATGTAACCCTGACTCACTCCGACAGGAAAAGCGGATGGCCCTCTCGTCTATGAAACAAATGTCGGCCACCAGCGGTCCCTGAAAACCCCTCAGCACATACAAACGTTCCGTTCCCCAGTGGTGAATCCCGCAAACAGCATAGCCTCCACGTATGGTCTTGGGGCTAATACTTTGAGACCATTTTAAGTCACAGTGGAACCTTAACTCCACACTGGTGGTGTTCTTACCGTTCGCTGAGAGGTACCGGTGAGAAGTATCTCAGCTGCCGAGAGTGGAAAACTTTAGGGCTCTAGAGTAAGGAAAACACGGTCTCCTTGAATGGACACCTTTCAAAGACAAAACTAAACTAGAACAATTCTTTCCTCTCTTGGAGATGACTAGTACCGGTGCTTAGTACCGTGATTTGCATCTTGCAGGTTATGGTTTACCTGGTTTTGCATAGATAGTGGGAAAAAACAAATTTTCTTCTGTGATGAAAATTATGGGATACAATAACAACTGCATTATGGGATATAATCTAGAAAGCCAGCATAGGAGAAGGACCCTTGTTTCACATGGGATGGGACCACTTCTATAATTAGGATGACTATGGTGAATGAGGTTTACTTTCATGATCTAATGATTCGTGGAGAACTTCAGAAGTTGCTTAAGATTGGTGGCAAAAGTGACAGGCACCTGTTTTTAGATTGTCATGCCTTTGACAGACATAGCTTTTAGAGCTCAGTTTATTTCCAAGAAAGCTTTTGCCTCCTATCTCTTACAACTGCCAAGATGTATATTATTGTGGGCTAGATCTGATACACTAATCTCCATGTGCACGACTCCAGAAAACACTGGTTGAGGCTGGTGTAAACTCATAAGATGAACACAAAGCCTCACAACAAATATATGCTAATAGTACATTTGACATTGAATTGTTGCAAAACTTAAGCCTTTGTATGGTCAAAGCATGTGTCAGTCTTTACCTAGTGATAGACTAGGAGGAAAATGTGGCAGATCTCAGATGCAAAAGTACTATTTTACTGCTCACATCCTTTTCTTTAGCAATACCTGAAATGCTACTGTGGGTCTGCCAGATGCTAAGCTGACAGCTGAATGATTTGCTCAAAGTTCTCATTAGAGAATCCGTCAGTCTGTTACAAGGACACATCCCGCTACCTAGGTAACTCAGGGTGGGACTGGAGGCTGGTGAAGCTGGGCCACACAGAACAGGTGCAGAAGCACCATCCCCTTGTCTTCAGGGAGCTTACATTCTTCCTGAGAGATGCAATTAAGAAGAAAAACAGGGGCTCAGGTCATGATCTCACGGTTGTTGAGTTCAAGCCCTGCATCAGGCTCTGTGCTGACAGCTCAGAGCCCAGAGCCTGCTTTGGATTCTGTGTCTCCCTCTCTCTCTGCCCCTCCCCTGCTCTCTCTCTCAATCTCTCTCTCTCTCTCTCTCAAAAATAAATAAGCATTAATAAAAATTAAGAGAAACAATCAGTGAAACAACATCAAGGTAACTTTGTTTTGTGTGAAATGAGAAATAGGAGAAAGCATGTAGACATTCTGAGAAGCAGGAAGTTATCAGGAAGTGTCTCGGTACCTTTCTGGGGTTGGAGATCAACAGCTGCATGAACAAGTGGGGATTGCCAATGACCACTGCCTGCAGCCCACCTCAAATCCCGGCAAGGCAAACCTAAACAGGCCTCCCAAGTCTCTGGACTCGTGTGCAGTGAAAGGGAACAGCACGCAACCATGGAAAAGTAGTAGACATAAGGTCCTGGGGCCCGGTGCAAGAGTTCACGTGTTGTGCTTACTTACCTCTGTTTCTGTAAAGGAACTAGTAAAGAGGAAGGAATACTATTTTTAACTTAATACGTGTGCAATGAAATCCAGCTTGCAAAGCAATTTTCCCTCATGGTTTCTCATTTCTTCCTCACACTAATGCTGTGAATTAGTGATTCCTTAACTCCAGATATGCTCAGAATTGTGATTTGTCAAAGATCACACAGCTAGTAAATGGCCAAGCAGGGTGTTGAGTCCTACCTGGCTGCGCCCAAATTCTGAGTTCTTTGTCCACACTGCAGTGTTTGAGTTACAACTGCCGACAGGAGAGATTCTTTTGCCTGTAGAGGACTGGGGGAATAGAACAAGAAAATGAAATCTGGCCCATGGCCCATATTATGCAAGGAGATTCTAATCGGTCAGAACTCCCTTCACCATGGATATTTAAGGGCCTTAAACTTTGCTCTCAGCTTTCACAGGATTTTATCAGGATTTTATTAGAATAAAGGATCAATTGCCATTTTCAAGGAAATCCGTGAACCTGTGATCATTGTTCTATTCCCACATCAACTCAGAGAGGAGTTTGGGGACCAGAAATTATATACATACATATATATACATATACATATATATGTGTATACATATATACGTATATATATATGCATACATATATACATACATACATACATATACATATATATACATATATACATACATATATACACATATACATATACATATATATACATACGTACAAGTATACATGTACATAAGTACATATCTACATATATACACACATATATACATATACATATATATACATATACATATATACATATACCTATACATATATACATACATATATACATATACATATACATATATACATACATATATACATATACAACATATATACATATTCATCATATATAACGTATTAAACATATAACACATATATATTCCTTATGTATGACAGCAGCTCAAGGTTTTAGCATGCATCACCTGAAGGGCTTTGGAAAACAGATTGCTAGACCCTACTCCTGGTTTCTGATTCAGTAGATCTGGGGTAGGAACAGAAAATTTGCATTTGAACAAGTTCCCAGTGTTGCTGCTGCTGCCCATCTAGGAACCCAACCACACTTTTGAGAGCCATCAACATAGCATGTAAGGTCCACCGTGAACCACACTGATTTTATTTAAAAAGTAATCACTTAAATATAATACCTAAGGTAGCCTTAGAAAAGAGGTACCAAAGTGTGGTCAAAGAGGATATGTTTTAGTAGCCCCTGGCATGTACCCTGTGTTGTGCATTGATAATGTGAAGTGTGGGGGTTAGGGGGTGGCAGTGGTGTTCATGGGTTGATTACCCTGGAGTACATACATATAAACTTTGGGGTGTTTGTTTAATAATTCTGCCAGTAGAGGGGCACCTGGGTGGCTCAGTTGGTTGTGTCCGACTTCAGCTCAGATCATGATCTCGCAGTTTGTGGGTTTGAGACCCACGATGGGCTCTGTGCTGACAGTTCAGAGCCTGGAGCCTGCTTTAGATTCTGTCTCCCTCTCTCTCTACCCCTCCCCCGCTCAACCTCTGTCTGTCTCTGTCTGTCTCTCAAAAATAAACACTAAAATTTTTTTTAATTAAAAAATAAAAACAAAAGAAACCCAGCACAATTTCTTTGAGATTCATACAAGTTGTTGCACATATCAATAAATTGCTCTTTGTTAGAGCTGAGCACTAGTCCTTCGTATGGCTGTATCATTGTTAGTTTAACTATTCACCTATTGGAAGACATCTGAGGGTCTTGGTTTTTTTTTTTCAGTTTTGGGCTGTTCCAGTTTTGAACTATGAGCGTTCATGTACAGATGTATGTGTACATGTAAGCTTTCATTTCTCTAGAACAAATGTGCAAGAACGCAATTGTTAGATGTTTAGTTTCATACGAAACTGCCCAGCTGTTTTCTAGAATTGGATTTTACATTGTCAACTACATTTTGAGACAAATTTCTCTGTTTCCTCACTAGCATTTGACATTATCCCTATGTTTTATTTTAGCCATTCTGATAGGCTTGCAAGTGTTTTTATCTCATTGTGGTTTTAAATTGCATTTCCTGGATGACTAGTGATACTGAACATCTTTCCATGGCTTATTTGCCATCTGTATACCCTCTTTGGTGACAAGTCTCTTCATGCCTTTTGCCCACTTTCTAATTGTATACTGTCTTCTAATTTACTGTTAAGTTTTGAGAGTTCGTTATGTTTTCTGTATGTTGGATATGTAGCTTGCAAACATTTTCCTTTCGTCTGAATCTTGTCTTTTCGTCTTCTTAACTGGGTCTTTCATGGATGGGGAAAACAGCTTTAATTTTGATAACGTCCAGTTTATCAATTTTCCTTTTTATGGATTGTCCTTTTGGTATCAAGTTTAAGAGATTTTTTTCCTATCCCAAGATCCTGAAGATTTTTTTCCTCTGTTTTTCTCCCAGAAGTTTTAGAATTTTACATTGTACTTTTAATACCATGATGCATTTTGAGTTCATTTTTGTATAACATCGTTTAGGTTGAGGCTCCTGCTTTTGCCTATGAATGTCCAATTCCTTCAGCAAATATGCCTTCGCTTTTGACATATCTTTTTTTTTTTTAATTTAAGAAACAATATTGTGAGAGGCTACCATGTGTGAGACACCATTAGGCAGTAAAGACAGGAAAATCCATAGAACCTAGTTCCTGAATGATTTTATAGTTGGGGAGGTACATATATAAACACTTTGGAATTTTAGGTCAAATTATAAGATGGAAGAAAAGGACTCGAGGCATGTAGGAGTTAGAGTAGGTGTGAGCTACTGGTGTAGTTTAAAGAGAGAGAATGAAAGCAGGGATGTAAAGACCCAACAGAGAGAATGCATGTGAGAGATATTTATTAGGGACATTTATCAGAGCCCAGCAGAAAGGTGGTTTAGGGAGGAGAAGTCAGATATTGTCTGTGTGGATGGTGGTATGTGCAAAAAGAGGGGAAAAGGAGCAGGTTTGGGTAGAAGAAATGAATTGGGTTTAAACTTCTTGAGTTTGAGATAGCCATTAAATGTTTGGGTGAAACTGGCCTGATTATTATGGTTTTCACATACGAAACTAGCATTTGTGGATGAATTTCATGGTGGGTAATTTTTGAAAATTGCCAAAAATTGTTTAGAGCTACGCTGCCATAAATTTAGGTTATGCCATTTTAAGTGAAACACAGAAATCATAGAATTATAAAAAGGAAACATTATACTTAATGTAAAGGCCAAGGGCTTTGGTGCGTTTTAGGCTAGAATCAGAAATAGAGCGGTTCTGACTACAGACTGTGTTAGCCAAAGAAGTTCTGTGGGGTTTTTTAAATTAATTAATTTATTTTTAAATTTACATCCAACTTAATTAGCATATAGTGCAATGATTTCAGGAGTAAGATTCCAGTGATTCATCCCCTATGTATAACACCCAGTGCTCATCCCAACAAGTGTCTTTTTTAATGTTGCTTACCCATTTAGCCCTTCCCCCCACCCACAATCCCTCCAGCAACCCTCAGTTCTCTGTATTTAAGAGGCTCTTATATTTTGTTCCCCTCCTTGTTTTTATACTATTTTTGTTCCCCTTCCCTTATGTTCATCTGTTTTGTGTCTTAGATTCCTCATATGAGTGAAGTCATATGATATTTGTCTTTCTCTGACTAATTTCGCTTAGCATAACACCCTCTAGTTCCATCCACGTAGCTGCAAATGGCAAGATTTCTTTCTTTTTGGTTGCCAAGTAATACTCCATTGTATATATATACCACGTCTTCTTTATCCATTCATCCATTGATGGACATTTGGGCTCTTTCCATACTTTGGCTATTGTCGATGGCATTGCTATAAACATTGGGATGCATGTGCCCCTTTGAAACAGCAGTCCTGTATCCCTTGGATAAATACCTAGTAGTGCAATTGCTGGGTTGTAGGGTAGTTCTACTTTTAATTTTTGAGGAACCTCCATCCTGTATTCCAGAGTGGCTGCACCAGTTTGCATTCCAAGCAGCAGTACAAAAGAGATACTCTTTCTCCTCATCCTCGCCAACATCTGTTGTTCCCTGAGTTGTTAATGTTAGCCATTCTGACAGGTGTGAGGTGGTATCTCAGTGTGGTTTTGATTTGTATTTCCCTGATGATAAGTGAAGTTGAGCATTTTTTCATGTGTCGGTTGGCCATCTGGATGTCTTCTTTGGAGAAGTGTCTATTCATGTCTTTTGCCCATTTCTTCACTGGATTATTTGTTTTTTGGGTGTTGAGTTTAGTAAGTTCTTTATAGATTTTAGATACTAACCCTTTATCTGATATGTCATTTGCAAATATCTTCTCCCTTTCCATCAGTTGCCTTTTAGTTTTGCTGATTGTTTCCTTTGCTTGTGTTTTTTTTAATGAGTCTGAGCCTCAGTCTTCTAGTCTATGACATGGGTGTTTTCATAAGTCTGAAGCTTACAGGATTGCAGTGAGGACCAAACAAGATGGCAAGCCTGACATGCTTTATCTATAATTAAAATTTAGCACATATTAGTTCTTTTTTTACTACAAGGTACTTTTCAGATCACTTAGAGTGTTTTCCAAATTATTTTTTAAGAAGGGGAGCTCTTTTTTCAAATGAAGTCTTATATAGACCTAGAAAACAGATCAAAGCAAAGATGTCGCCTCTCCATCCAAGTTCTCAATTGCAGCAACAATGTGGAAACTTAAGGCCCTTTGAAAATCACCGGTATAGTAAGATACTCAATTCAAAGATGAGAAACCTGGTCTGAAGAGGTAAAGAACGTTTACTCAAGTCACGTGATGAAAGCAGACCCCACTGTAGTCTCCAGTTACCAGCTTCCTATTTCATATGCTTCCCCAAATGCCATAGGATCTGTGACTCAAATAGCATTGACTTACATGTGTGGCGATGGTTACAGTTCCAAAAGAAGATGGTGCCTTAAATGTTCTGTGAAGTGCAGTGGCATTCCTGTCACTTGTGGCCTCCAAAGCACACTTCTGCAAAGCAAGCCTCTTTTTAAGAGGTATGTTTGGATGTATTTAAGACATGGGCTTTATGCACTCACTTTATATGAGACATGGCCATGATGCTCTTCTGTCCTTCTCTCTTAATTGCCAGTATTGGTAAACATTTCATATCATAGAGGACTTAGAAAATGTGTCCTTGAGCACTGGTTTCAAACATGGAGTAACCCTGGGAACATTATTTTTTTTAGAGAGAGAATATGTTTGTGCATGTGCGCCAGTGGGGAAGAGGGGCAGAGGGAGAGAGAGAGAGAGAGAGAGAGAGAGAGAGAGAGAGAGAGAATCTTAAGCAGGCTCCATGCTCGGTGTGGAGCCTGACACGGGGTTTGACCCCAGGGGCTTGATTTCCCTGACCCAAAATCAAGAGTGGGATGCTCAGCCAACTGAGCCACCCAGGCGCCCACCCAGGGAACATTTTTAAATGGTATATTCTGGGACTCAAGAATTCTGGAAGATTCTGAGTCAGAAGGCCTGAGGTAGATCTTTATAATCTCATTATTTGAAGCTTTCCAGGTGAGGCTGGAGTTTGAGGACCACTGCTCTGTGGGTTAGCCCAGGACCCCTGGAGTTGCCCATGCTGTTCCCCTGACATTTCCTTTCTAGATAACGATTGCTTTTGAGCACTCAATAACATTGCTGAGATTTTCCCTCTAGTTCAGAACTAGAGCATGGTCTGCCCTACCTGAGTCAGCCTATTCCCATTCATCAAACCTTTTCCTTAAGTAACAGCTTAGAGGCAAAAATGGTGTCAGCTTGGCAGTGACAACAGTAACCACAATGTAAAAGCCATCACGTTTTGAGCATTCACTATGTGACAGATGAGTTTATAGTGTTTTGTCTGTATTTTCTGATGACAGAAGTCTGAACTTTAGACTTTCATTTACAACTGCCTACTCAATATTTCAAACAGAACTCTTGAAGACTCCCTTCCCTGGTAGATGCTCCTATCCCAGTCTTCCCTCGGTACATTCCCAGCAGTCAGCCAGTGGCTCATGCCCAGATCTAGGTGTTATTCTTGCCTCCATTTCCCCTCAGAGACCACAACCAGTTCAGCAGGACATTCTGTCAGCCGTGCCCTCAAAATATATACCAGTCTAACTGCTCTGCTCCACCAAGAGCCGTTCAGTCCCCATCACTATTATTTCTTTTTTTTAATTTTTTAATGTTTATTTTTGAGAGAGAGACAGAGAGACAGAACGTGAGTGGGGGAGGGGCAGAGAGAAGAGGGAGACACAGAATCCGAAGCAGGCTCCAGCTTCTGAGCTGTCAGCACAGAGCCTGACGCAGGGCTTGAACTCACAAACCGTGAGACTGTGACCTTAGTTGAAGTCAGTCGCCCAACTAACTGAGCCACCCAGGCACCCCTCAATCACTATTATTTCTTGTCTGTATTATTATGGTACTTAAGTGACTGAACTACTTTTGCTTCCTATGGCTGGTCCTTCAGAGATGAAACAAGAGGGAAAGTCAGAGATGTCATTCACTCATGAGCCTAAAACCTTCAGTTACTTCCTATCACACTTAGGTTAAAAGTCAACGTTCTTAACCAAGTATTACCTATAAGTCCTACATGATCTGGCTTAGTCTGTCTCCCAAAATTCCTTTTGTATCACTCCATTCCTGGTCTTCCTCACCTCTGCCTTCCTACTGTTCCCTAAATAAGCCACATTTTTGCCCACCTCAGGACCTTTGCGTTTGGTATTACCCCCACCTGGACCACTCTTCCCTGGAGCTTCCCATGGCAGAGTCTATCATTTCACACAGGTCTCTGTTTAAATAACATCCTTGGTAAGTCCTTCCCTGCACATTCTTCCTAAAATAGCACTCCTACCTCTCTCTATTCCTTTTCCTGCTTCATTTTTCTTCGTAGCTTTCGTCACTACCTAATAAATAACATGGTGCCATAGATTTACTTGGTTAGTTGGTTGTTTGTCTCCCCAGCTAGAGTGTCAGCTCTGTGAGGGAAGGGATCCTGTCTGTGTCTTGTTCATCTTTGTATCCCTGGCACCTGGCACATAATCAGTGCTTGTACAGTATTTGTTGAATGAATGAATGAACGAATGAATGAATGAATGAATGAATGAATATAGCGAGTGTTACCCTCTGGGTTCTCTCATAGCAATGCCTTTGATTCTTATCCCTCAGATGTACATGGAATTTCTATAAAACTTAGATGACTTATGTCCTGATCTCTGTCAGTCATTTTAAAACTCATGGTCTTATTTGCCTTTTGTTACTACTCTTTAATATTTATAAAGAACAGAGACATTCCTAGAATAGTCCTTAAAATACTTCATTATTATTCCTGAAACTAAAGCCACTAGGCTTTGCCTCCTTTCCTTTGTTTCAGTACTTTCAGACTTAGGTTGAAAGAGAGCTATAAAGAGGGCATGCTGCATTGGGTCAGCAGTGTCCCCGCAGACAGGAAAATACTCCATGTACCCTTATAGAGCCGTATGAGTGAGGGAAACATACGTTTAGGTGGACGATAAAAATGCTCACTCTGAGACCCTCAGGCTAATATTCCTCCTTACTTCTCACACTAAAAACGTATAGATGGATGAGTTTCGTCCCCTTTCGTGCCAGGCTTCCTTGTCCACTATGAACCATTTGCTGCAGGAAGTTTTGCATGTGCGCTATGCTCAGTGATGCCTGAATTACTAGTGCAACTCTGTCTTCTTCTTATTCACACGAGGAGCATTTGTTTTATGACACATGAGAGCCAACAAGTGTGGTCAAGTGCAAACAGACCCATATGCAGGTTGGGTGGTAGGGTTCCTTGGGGAAAGCTAGCTCTCACCACAGTGCGCCCACACACAGAGCCTTGAAAGGCTGGCAGCTTTTCTGAAATAGAGTGAGTGGGCCAGCCTGCCAGTGGGCACCTTGCTATCGGAGCAGATGGGCCCAAGCAGGGGCAGGCAGCCGAGCACGCATGTCCGTTCCGGCTACATGTATATTTATCATTTGGGTCTTTTATTTACAGGAGACAGAAATTCTTGAACCAGAAAGGCCAGGCATACAAAATAAGAGTCAGGAGGGATGAGCTTTTAGCCTTAATTAAAATAGTCAAGGAAAGAAATCAACGTTGTGGTCTCCTTTTGTAAAGCTTATCCATTAACCTGGTACACACCTTCCTGGATCCCAAATCAGTCCTCACAGAAGGGGACGCCCTGTCTTGCTTCAGCAGTTTTTCCCTTGCAAACTCACTAGGTCGCTTAATCTTTTTCAAAAAAGACCAGAGACGTAAGGAGACTGGCTCCACGCGGTGAAATTAACTTTACCAGCATACACTATCTGAGAATACTATTAGAATTATTTCCCCAAACTAGCTTTCTCTCTTTAGCTGTCCCATTTGCATGGAACATTCCTCTTCCTGCTAACTTCAGAAGATGACTGTAAGGTGTGAGGACTTAAACTGCAGCGTAAACAAAAATGTCTCCGTGGCGAAAGTCTTCTTTAATATTACCTGTGTAATTTCCCATTTGCCCAAGTGGAAAACTTGAAAGAGAGAAGAATTATGACTACTAAAAAAAAAAAAAAAAAAAGAAATCACCTTATATAATTTATAAACATTGTATCCATTCAAATAGAAGACAAAAACAAAAACAAAAAGAAAGGGACCTCTCACAGACCCCTACATATAATTCATGGGCATATTATAATAATATTTCACATGTATTTAGCTCCTTATACTTCCCAGATATTTTCACATATGTTATCTCGCTTGAGCCTCACAGTGACCTTGGGAGGTAAGTAAGGCCTGTTTGTCTCACTTTGCACTTGAGGAAACTGAGGACTGTGGAGGTACAATGATATAAGTTCCAATCTCGAGATCATTTGTCTTTTATGACTGCAACTTTAGTTTGGGGGCTGTTACGTAATGAGAAGTTATCTAGTGATGGCCTCTCAATTCTCATAGTCTTTATAATCTTGCTTTCGACTTTTGATTTTATTAATGAAATCTGGCAGTGGAGATAAAAAAAGAACACGGGTTTCAAGTATCTCGGCCACTGATGCACAATCAGCATTTGATGGCTGCTGGTTTACTTCTACTTATGTTTTTGACAACAGTCTAGGCTTCCTGAGCTTTGAGTAGACGACTGAGTTGCCTAGCGTGTGTTGAATTTTTGAATAATCATGCCGATGGTTGTGATCTTTGCTCTGCTGTGTTCTCTATCAGTTTCTCTTACAGACATTAAAACAATGTCACTGCTCTAGGGAACTGTGGGTTGTGCCATATGGTGCTCTTGTTTCACAAACTCAAATGGTGACCTTTATCCAAAATAACAGCAATAAGTAGAACTCTGTGGTAAATTGCTGTGCTCTGTGGATTCATTGTGTGAAAATATGCTGGAAAAAAATATAAATTTTAATTTTGTACTACTCTACCTTACTTTGAGATTTCCTTCCTCTCCCAACTGGAAATTCCACGTTCTTATTTTGACATGCTACAAACAACATGCCATGATTACTGTTTACACGTACCATGAAAATTTACGGATTTTTGCTTTTGGACCTGAAGCCGATAATGCAATTTTCCAGTCTTGAGAACCAATCAAAAATCTTTTGAAAGGCAGCTCACTTAAAGAAACCCGAAAACCACTCTCCTCATGAAGCTTGGAATATCATGTGACTCCTATTATAAATAGCCTGTTTGAAAGATAGCAGTAAGTTAAATTACTAACTGTTTCCCAGTAATTGATATCCATTGCTGGGTTTGGACAGAGCAGAATCCTTTTTTTTTAATTTTTTTTTATGGTGGCTGGTGTTCCGGTATGCAAAGATAGAGTGCCCTTTCTAGTGTCAGAGGCTTGCAGACAAATTATCATTTTTTAAGAATTTCCAGAGACATGAAAGGATTTTTTCAAAGGTTTATGCATTTCTCAGGCTGTAAAAGAAAAAAAATATTCCAGGAAGCTGTGACAGCCAGGCCGTTTGTGTTTGATAAAGAACTAAACTCAACCACTTGTGCCGAGAGCCTAGCACGCGAGAACAAGTGAGTTCGGGGCACACAGGAGGTGTACACGCTAGATGAAGTATAGACTGGATTGTATGACGGCTAAATTTCTAAAACCCACCAATTCCTTAGTTCAGCCTTGAGATCGTCAAATAAATCCAACACATAGCCAAGGTGACAAATTTTTAAAAGAAATCAGATTTCGGGGCGCCTGGGTGGCGCAGTCGGTTAAGCGTCCGACTTCAGCCAGGTCACGATCTCGCAGTCCGTGAGTTCGAGCCCCGCGTCGGGCTCTGGGCTGATGGCTCAGAGCCTGGAGCCTGTTTCCGATTCTGTGTCTCCCTCTCTCTCTGCCCCTCCCCCGTTCATGCTCTGTCTCTCTCTGTCCCCAAAAAAATAAATAAAAAAAAAACGTTGAAAAAAAAAATTTAAAAGAAATCAGATTTCATACCAGCCTTGTAGTACCTGCGAAAGTAAACATTCTCATGGGTACTCGGATCGATCCTCAACGCCTGTGTGAATCCCCGAAGAACAAGCACTCCCTCATGAATCAGGTGCCCAGTGGTGCAAGAAGATGTGTAGCATTTGCTTCCCCTCTCCCCGCCCCCAAACCCCAAATCTGCTGAACAACCAGGGCAGAAATGCCATAGCTCTGCTCTCCATCCTTTCTCTCCTGAGCTCTCTCTCTTCCTCTCCCATCTCTTCCTCCACCTCCTCTGGCTCTCTGTTATTTCTCCGGCTTCAGTTTCTCTTTTTGCCCTCTGTTGCTCTTGCGGCACTCCCATCTGACCCCCAGAGGTCATTAATACCTACCTTATGCTTTTCTGAGTATTACTCCCTTATTCTCATTTGAAGGAGTGTTCAGACTCTTGGTTCATAAAAACCATAAGAGCATGGTGAGGCCGGAGGATCTTCTTCATCCTTCAGACCTTCTGTTAAAGGAAAACATAGTCCGCAGTCACACTGTTCACTGGAGGCCGCTCCACTATTCAAAGAACGCCACTCCTCTGACACACAGTGGTAGGACTAGAAAATAAATAATCCATCCACATACTTTCATTGATCTAGAAAGAGCCGATAGGTTTTAGTAGAAACCAAAGAGAATGAGATATATGATCATTCCTACGGAATTATATTTGTACATAATGAAAGCCAAAAGGCAATAGATTGAGCAGGCAGGGTACTTCCAAGAATCCTAAATGATCCATGCATCTGACTTCTCATTAATGTAGTGACCCTTCCTGTGATTAGGTTGATATCACTTCCACGTATAGTACTGAAGCTGGACTCCAGTCCCTGTGGTGTAGCTCAGGGCTCTTTTGGGTAGCTTTCTGGATGTTACGGGATTATAATGGTTGGCACTTCCTTGAACCCAGCACTCCTTTGGAACACCGAGCCATGCTCTTTAGAAGAATGTTTGCTAATACCAAAGTGTAGTTGGTGATAGATGATAAAAGAACATGGCCACACGTGTTCTGGTTAAAAACCAAAGATCCCTCATTACCGGGGCTTGTTGTTGTTAGGATTCTTGAGAGATTGGCAATTTTTCATAAAATTTTCTTTCACACGAAAGAAGTGGGGGATTTAAAGAGAACTCGTTGTGATTTAATGGCTCTTGTCTTTTGTCTTCTTGAATATGCTGTCCTTCCGCTCTTTAGGCTAAGACTGATTTATTAAAAAATACAGTGAACATAAAACTCTTAGCTGGTAGTACAGTGTCATGGTTAGGAGCAAGGACTATAGACCCCCATAGACTGGGCTCAGTCCTAATATCTAACTCTTAACTGTTTGTGTGCTCTTGGGAACTTTGCTTTGAAATTTTCACTTGGGGAAAATGAGGATAATAATGGTACCTACATCATAGGATTGTGGGGAGTACATGTATACTGAATGCAAAATACTGAAAACAGTGCCTGGCACGTATTAAGCATTCTACAAGTATTAACTGTTGTTATTACAATTAATCAATAAAAGAAGACTGCTGTATGCCTATATTCAAATCATCACAGAAATATTTAATATTGGAATAGGTATACTTATAATTTTGTGGCACTGGATTGCACAGAATTGACCCAATATTGTGCAAACAATATCTAACTGTCCCCACCATCTGAAGAGAACCCTTCTATTTATTTCAGTATACCCAATTTGTATTTTTACCCATTCTTGAAGTGTCAGTATTTTCTCAATGAACCAGAGAAGAGACTCCCGTTTCTGTAGAGGCTGATTCTTTTCCTTAGTCTACTTTTTAAATTTAAAGTTGAAATAGGTTGTCTTGCAAGTATATGTGGCTTTCATCTGCAAGGGGCACTGGGATGATCTATTGGTCCCACTACAAAGGGAGAGACACTGAAATTAAGGGCAGGATTTCATGGAAGAGTCTGCATGCTTCTCCCGCTATTTTTCTCAGGCTTACTGCTTTTAAGGCATTTGACCACCATTTTTTTCCTTTCTCTTCCTTCTCTACACCTGGCCTATCTGTAACCCCTCCGCTAATTGTAAACACATGGATACACGCATACATGGAAATGTGGCATGTATGTGTGGGTGCCTGTTGCCATACTTGGATCTAATAGGCTCTTTCTGTTAACGAGCAGCAGCAGTAAGACCCATCACGCAGGAACTCAAAAGGTCATTTAGTCAGACTCTATTATGTCAAGTAATACTTCCCACAAACCAGGGAGAATTGTCTACTCATCAAGAAATAGATTTCTTATCTTCCTTTAGTCTTGTACAAAAGAGTTTTTTAGGGGTTCACCCAATGCTGCCAACAGTTAATAAAGAATGGCATTTTAATAGTAGACATTCTAGATACAGACAGAAACCTCAGTGAAAAAAAGACACTGTGTCATTTTCTTTTTATTCAAGGCCCTCTGCTTCCTACAAAAAAAGGTGAAATCATTTAAGTGGCAAAACAAGTCTATATTTAGAAGGAAGACACATTGTTACTAGTTTCATTTCTCCCATTTCATGACTTCTATAGTTGATCTATCACTTTTTAGAGTTATTTTTACTCTACAAAACAAAAATAAGAGCCTGGAAAAGTAATTCTGTACAGTCAAATGCTTCGGCCAAGGTTAGAGAAAAACACCGGTAAGACAGAGATTGGAGCACCGAATCAAACTGTTATTTAAACTACTAAGCCATAATTTATAAATGAGTTCAGATACTTCAGTTAAACAAAATTCTAAACTTTGCTTGAGCTTGTGTCAAGCTCAAAACGTCATAAATTTGGAGAGTTTCAAATTTGTGAATTCCTTCTTGAAGTTATTTAGACAGCTGTTGCCCAGTGAAGGTGCTTTTATGCCCCCCTTTAGCAGAGGACTTATGAGTGTCTTCTCTTTTTGAAGCACCCAAGAATGTTAATATACCAGCTATTGTGATGGATTTGTTATTTAATTATATTTTTATTTCCTCTGCTTAAAGTGTCTCCATGCTTATGTTTCTAATACATGGTTGCTCTGAAATCATGCCCTTGAAACTTGGATTTCCTGTACAGCTAATATGTGTTGGAGAAGACCTTGAAATTAGACAATAGACTGAGTTCAGAGAACTTCTGCCAAATCCATTAGAATTGATTGTCAAAGCTACCTGGAACTGAAGAAGAATGGTAACTTCATAGCTTAGAGTCGGCTACATTTCAGATTTTACAACTGCCAACCCAGCTGGTAGTTCCTACTCCAAACAGATGAACACTCATGGCTTATTCATATCAACTTCTACAACAAGGTGCGGCTACAGGATAGAACGTGAGAGTTGTACTAAAAACATAAGGAACACCAAATACAGTCATATATCCTTAATGATTTAAATACAACTAATTAAACGATTATTTATACTCTAGGTAACTGAAAGAGTTTTAGGCTGAATGCTTTTCTGAGAGAAAAAGCAGTACCAGAACTAATGCATTGGTACCACGTTCCATAATGAGATCAGTCTTACAGGGTGTAGGGCCTCCTAAGTTGTCTGGAAAAAATCTTTCTCCATCATCAAGCTGTACTGTACCCCTTAACCACCAGTTATGTAAGTGCTTCTGTATTTTAAATATGAGTCTATATTTTCCTTGGAAAGTTAGAAAATAGAGAGCTATTGGGACTCACGCTCGCACTGATGTGGACCGTTTAGAGTCATTTTAATAAAGTGTTACATTCTCATGGTTATTGTCCATGCAGAATTTATGTTGACACATCCAGGACCTAATCCCAACCCTACTCACTCTCCTTCTTCTGTTTTATGGGTTGAAAATGTGATAGGTTGTCTTTTCTAGTCTCCCTTGTAAGTGGAGGTGACCGTGTGATACGGTTCTATTCACTGAGATGCAGGTGGTTGTCCGCTGGCCTCACCTGCTCCTGTTCCTTTCATCCTGCTTTGATCAACAGAATGAGTGCAGCTGCAGCAGCCATCCTGTCACTATGAGGAAAACACCTAAAGAATCTGAAAGACGTTAAGTCCAACATGTTTGAGCAATTGAACCCATGCTAGTGACTGTCTATTTCTAGGTCCTTGCTACGTGAAATTTTAGAACTCTGCATATTTGTATACATTGATATGCCCTCTGTTCTTTGACCTATTAAACATCATGGTATAACTTCATCATCAGAAGTACCTATTGACTCATTCATTCATTCATGATTTACCAAGTTACAACACGACTGAAGTCAGCATACAGTATGGCAAGGTAAAATAAAATGTTAAGGATGAGAAATGAAAGGCAAAGACGATATAATGGTAGAAAAGTGAAATAACTCCAAAAGAACGCAAAAATATATCTAAAAGTTTTAGAGATTAAACAAAAATTTGGTTCAAATGTCCCAGAATCCAGTGCAAAGGGGTACACGTGATGAATTATACAATTGAGTGTCCCTAAGAGAAAAACAAACCGGTTGCTTAGCAGAAGACCTACTGCTACTGACTAGGAAATGATAGACATTTCCCCTGTGGATAGTCACAAAGTGGTCATTGTGTACTGTAAAGAACAAAATCTGCAACTATTTTCATACAGTTACATGTTTTAGAGATTTTTTTCCCCTGGGGCTCTCTCTTAATATATGCTGATGTTATGGTGCCAACTTGCAGTTTAACAAAAACAACTTTATAAGTCACAAACAACTTTATACATTACCATAATGCAACATAAATTTATGATCCTCTCAGACTTGGGTTTAATCCAGGGAAGAGTTTTGGTAGCTAGTAAGAGACATCGAGTCACAAAATGTTTTTCATAATCATGACCGTGAGGGCTTTCCTTGATTCTCTGAGTACGTAGGCATGAGAGCATGTTCCTTTCACTCTGTGAGATTATGAATGGTGGCAGGAGCTGTGGAGATCCCTCTGAGCCATGTTAACCTTGAGAAAGTACTTGATGGTGCTGATTGGTACCCTTGCTCATGGAGAGTGGAGAGTCCACTGGTCTGCCAGCCCACAGTCTTCTAAGGCGGGACACACTCCCACAATGGCCAAAGCCTGATGCTCAGAGTGAGGATGTACACATTTGCATCGAGACTAATCTGTGCTAATTCGGGATTTAAAGAATCATGACACTTGAATAAAATCGTTAGGTCTTGCAGATAGACCATGTACTCTTAGTACTCTGGTGTTCTTGGGCCAGCAGTCCTGCATACCTGTGACCTTCACTCCAGTTCTTTTTCTGTCTCCTTCAAGAAAAATGAAATCATTCTGAAATCATGAGGAAACTGTGGTGCATCTATCATTTGGGACTCTGTCTCCCATATCACTTGCAGTGTCTTCTCACCAATACCCTTCCTTTTCTTCAGTCGTGCTGTCTCCATTCCCACCCCACCCCCATCTCTGCTTTCTATTATGTTATCATACGTGGAAAAGCAAAATTCATGATTCTGTGCTACCACAAGGAATAATGGCAGCTAAATTACTGGGGAGTTTTTAAGTGTGGGATTTACAAAGTACTAAGTCCTTTGGCACATATCATGTCATTTAAACCGTGTAACAGCACGAGGAAGAAGGTGACTATTTTTACTCCCCATTTTACTGGTAGAGGAGATTGAAGTCACACTAAACAGTAGAGTCAGAGTTCAAACTCAAGCTATCTGATCCAGTGCCCCCACTCTTAACTACTCTGCTGTCCTCCTTCTAGAAACCCAGCTGACAGTGAAAGTATAGAACAAAAGATCTTTGTCCTGGTTACCCAGGAATCAGCAGGGAATGCCTTCTCCTCATCTACCAGCAGCCCCTGGTCTCCTCCGCTCTGCCCCCACCCCCACTTCCAGAACACAGTCTATAGCATGTTTCAAACGTCCAGTTGGACATTTCTGTGCCATCATTCAGTAGCTAGAACCTGGGGGATTTATTTTTCTAATGCTGTAAAATTATAGTGGCTTCTGGAAACCACTGATGTGAGGTAGAGGTGATTACACAGTCCCTTAGGTCAAGAGATTAGTCTGAATGGGAACATGGTATTAAAAGTGAAGGACACATAAGAAACATGATTTTGCTGGAAATCTCTTCCTCAGCTTATAAATTATGTGTTCAACTCGTGAGTGTAATTTATGATGCTTTATTAGAGGCATCCGCACCTAACACCAGTGAGACAAGCAGAGGACTGATGGCCAAGAGGTGAGGATTCTAGTCTAGCTCTCACTAGCTGTGTGAGTTTAAGTGGGGCTTTGGCAATTTACTCAGAAGCATTCACGACCCTCCTAGGACTCCCCGTTGCACTAGCATTACGAAGACATGATTAAATTAACTATTTTTTCCTTTGAAAATTTAAAACTATGCTATATGCAAGTGATAACAAACGTATTTCCCCTCCTTTTGCCTTTTATTTGTACTGCCATTATGTGGCGTATAACTTTCTGCTCTCGTTTTTATTATCACCTCATTCATTAGACTCTAAGTAAATTATTCACCTTTGCAAATGCAAACAGAAAATGCTCAATAATTAAGATGTTGCATTCAGAAAGTACAAAGTGGTTTGAATACCTCAGTTAGTTTAAGTGCAGTTTTTCGAATAAATCTAAAATTCATTCATTGTTCTCTGTCCAATCAGGTAAGAAGTCTAAACCATTTCTGATTTCAGGTTTATAAAATTTTTCAAAAGCATCTGAAAAGCCCTGAAACAAAGTAAGATAGTGCTTTGCTTCCATGTGATTTTTAAATAGCCAAGTGAAAGGTTTTTTTTTTTTTTAATTTTTTTTAATGTTTATTTATTTTTGAGACAGAGAGAGACAGGGCATGAATGGGGGAGGGTCAGAGAGAGAGAGAGAGAGGGAGACACAGAATCTGAAGTAGGCTCCAGGCTCCGAGCTGTCAGCACAGAGCCCGATGTGGGGCTTGAACTCACAAACTAGGATATCATGACCTGAGCCCAAGTCAGATGTTTAACCGACTGAGCCACCCAGGCACCCCAGCCAAGTGAAAGTATTTCCTCTGACTGTTCAAGATCCTTTTCCTCAGGGTTGGAAAAGAAATATGAAAATCTTCAGCCAAAAGGTTAAATCCTTTGACTAGAGGGCCTTTCAGGGACATGCCCGAAGATCACGAAGAATAAAAAGGCCTTCTCAACCGTTTAATTTAATTTAATTTAATTCAGCAAGCATTTACTGAGCAACTCTTAGGTGTCGGTTATTGTAAAAGCCCCTCTGGGGAGCGAAAGATGAATGAGACGCTTCTCCTGCCTTCTTTAGTGCACAGTCCAGGGGGAAGTAAATGGTGCGTGCATACTTGACTGGACAACAGGGCAGACTGGGATAAGCCCTAAATGGAAGCGTGAAGCGATGTGAGGGCGGAGGGGGAAAAATAGGTTCATTCTGACTAGGGCTTCCCTTTAGCAGGCTTCACCGAGGAGGTGGGATCATTTAAGCTGTTCTTTGGAAAATTATAAAGGGAGAGAAGGCCACTCTAGGCGAAAAGAACTAAATAAAGAAATGAAAACAAAGGTGCTGGTAGTTGGGCTCCTTTGAGGAACTGAAAAAAGACAAGTTGACTGGATTGTAGAGGGTGGGAAGCTGCTGGAAGGCTCACTTGAGGACGCTTTATGGAGGTCATGAGTGCCAGACTGTAATTGCAGAATTTGGGATCTGCTGTATACAATAGGAAGCAATTGAAGATGATGATGATGATGGTGGTGATGATGGTGATGGTTTTAGCATCTTAAAAGAAGCATTTTTCAAGTTTATCTATTTATTTTGAGAGAGAGATTGAGAGAGAACAAGCAGTTGAGGAGCAGAGAGAAGGAGAGACAGATCCCCAGAGGCTCCATGCGGGGCTCGAACTCACGAACCATGAGATCATGACCTGAGCTGAACCCAAGAGTTGAACACTTAACAACTGAGCCACCGGGGCGCCCCTGAAGCCTCTTTTTATACCTCTCTCCCTGGTCCACGTTACGCCCTTTCCCTAATGTCATAGAACCTTATGCATACTGACAAAAACATTGAGACGGTATCACACCGCATCAAAATTGCCTACTCACTTATCTGTTGCCCTGCTGGGTTGTAAGCCCTTTGAGAGCAGGAGCCATCTGTTTGTGTACCATCAGCATGTAGCTGGTACAATAGGAAGCAAATGAGTTTTACTTTATATATATTCACAGAACGAACACATGAGAAAAATAGGAGCCGTGCGGTCAAGGCTGTGTTTTAGAAAGAAAAGTTTGGTGATCGTGCATAAGATGGATTGGAAAAAGGAGAGTCGTTGGAGCTTTTGTAGCTCTCTTGGAAGGAAGAAAGAAGCTCCTGAAGCAGGATATTGCGGATGCAATTTGGACAAGGCGTGGCGACTTCTTGAGCTTGAGATTAAAGGAGAGGGAATAAAGTGAATGAAGGGGTCTTTGGGTTTTCTAGCTTGTATAACAAGGGATTGGCTATTCCATTAGCCGGATAGGAGACAGAAGGAGCAGGTTTGGGAGACACACACAGGAGAGGGAGATGATGAAATCTGTTTTAGATATGGTGAACCTGAGGGTTATCACATCAATGGTTACTGCAGTGTTAAGTCTCTGTCACTTATAGAAAGTGAAATCAGGGGTGCTTGGGTAGCTAGTTGAGTGTCCAACTTTTGATTTCTGCTCAGGTCATGATCCCAGGATCGTGGAATTGAACCCTGCGTCAGGCTCTGCGCCGAGTGTGGAGCCTGCTTAAGATTCTCTCTCTCTCCTTCTGCCCCTTTCCCCTGCTTGCTTGTTCTCTCTCTGTCTCTCTGTCTCTCTCTCTCAAGTAAATTAAAAAAAAAAAGAAAGTGAAATCAAAGATAAGCAATGGAATTCAGTCATTAAAAGAATTGTTTATTTGCCTGTAATGTGCCAGATGCTGTTCTAGGTACTGTATACATGTATAAACTCATTAACGCCTTAAATAATCCAATAAATTGAGTATTATTATTAACTAACTTACAGGTGAGGAAATGGAGGCCAGTGCGTGTTTGAAGGTTATATAGTTTGCCCACGTTCATGCAGCAGCTAAATGTTAGAGCCAAGATTAAAGTCCATCCAGACTAACTCAAGTGGTTGAGCTCTTCACCACTCTATAATACTGTAATGCAGGAATACAGGACATTTTTATTCATTAAATAATGCAGAAGACTTTGGGAGATGAGCAAAATAATAGGCTTTTGTTCTCCCCAAATCTGGCTTTTGAAAATCGACGTGCCTTCTCCTTGATCAAACTGCACAGTGCAGGCCGTGATGACGTCTGCCAAGTAGAGTGGGCTCTGTGTCTACCATCTTCTACACTGATTAAGTGTCAGCACTTAACCTCTGCTGGGTCTCGATGGGAGCTCTCGAATGTGTGTAACTGGGTCAGAGGACAGCCATTCACTGATAAGAATGGCCACAACCACCTTTTAGTACACCCCTCCACAGGAAGATCTTCAAAGGCTTGAGTTGTGTTGTAATTTAGTGAGTCGCTTGCAGACCATGTTTTCTGAAAACCCAGTCCTTTTCTCAAGGGAAAAAGACACAAATCATTCTAGTGAGAGAGAAAGGGAAATCTGAAAAATGTATGTAGTGTATGCCTAAGCCGTACAAGAAACAAAATATAAGTTCAATATGTAAATATATGACACTCTGCTGGATATTATATTAAAAGATCTTGATGGAGGCACTTGATGATACCGATGAAAATCTGCTGACAGTTGTTCTAAAAATAAGTCTGGGCTTTAACGGTTCCATGTTCCTTAAATTTGGTGAGATATTTTTGCTTGGATTCTGCAGGAGCAGTTTAAATGGCTTTAAGAAATGAATGAATTTTAAAGAGAATATAGATTTGCTTGGTTATCAGTCTTCTAAGACCTTACGCATTTGAAATTCTGTTTCCTTAGCTCAGAATGGGAACAAAAGAGACTTCAAGAGCACATCCTTATCAGAGAATTAATTAAATAGCGCATGAAGAGAATATTTTTGTTCTGGAGAAAAGCTTCAACTATAAGGCCTTGTGGACTCACAACAATGTACGCCCTTGGTAAACAAGCAAACAAGGTGGAGACCACACCAGATCAACGCTTTCCATGCCGTTAACAGCCAGAACACTAAGACCTGTTCAATAGTATCACACAGAAGTGCTGGAAAAAAATATATTACCCCTTCTAAAAGTATTTGAATATTAGAAGATGTCCAAGAATGGATTAATCCCTTCCCTCTTCCCACCTCCTTACACTCCCTCCTCCTTATGAGTATCTGAGTACCTCTTTGTCTGAAATATTGGGTTTGGTACTGGGGATACTACAATGATCCAATCAGTGTTGTTGCAACCCCTTTATCTCTTTCCCCATTCCATAAAATTTGCATTCTTGTTGGCATGCTCAGGAAGTAGAACCATACCCATTAAGAGCTGCTTTGATTGAGGTTTTCAGTAATAGCATTCACATTTTAACTGATAATTAGCAGCAGATGTTTCATATTAGACATTATGCAAAACATTGGCCTTCTTTGTAATCTTATGTATCCAATAGGTGAAAACTCTCCCAAGATATGTTTCACTAATTGACCGTCTGTAATTAAAGGAGAAAATAACGGTAACTGATTCTCCTATCAGTTACAGCAAAATAATTTGTAGGGTTGTATATGTCAGTGTTTCCAGAATTGACCTTTCCGTTTTTTTCTGATGTCCTTTTACTCTTAAACTTCCTTCATCACTTACCTCTTGGCTACAAGCAAACCTTAAAGGCTAAGAATTAAATATTACTGGTTAACAAATCAATCACCAAAAGAACTTCCAACTTCAGAATTGCTTGCTTGCCCGCCTGTTTTGTTTTCTCCATTACACCGACTCTGATTCCCTTTCTCTGTTACTGAGGACAGTGTAGTGTTCTAAAAGGACTGCCCAAAGATTTGTCACTGGTCTTGACCCGCTAACTAGTAGTTGATATATGTCAGATCGCCTGGTTCTCAGTTTCTTCATGTGTTAAGTGAAGAAGTTACATTACGTAACTCTGAATTTGTTTCCAGTTTTAAATTACTCATTCTTTGTTTCTCTGGAGTAAGGCAAAAACTAATCCCACAGAACTATCCCTTGTCTTTACAGGTAAATGGCTAGTCTGACCTCAGATTTGAGTCACTTCAATTCTTTGTCTTACCCAAAGCCTCTCTTTAAAACAAGTGTCTTTGTCATGCCTTACATTCTTCTGAAATGAAATTCACAGGTAATACAAACTTATTTACACATAACTAAAATAAAATATCAATTTAATCTTCTAAGTAAAACATGAAAGGGAAATTACAGGAAAATAATTTCAAATGAAATAAAATGTGTTTCAACATGTAAGTGCTCCAACCTCACTACGTAAAAAGCATGTTGAAATATTAAGATGCTTGCACCAGGTCATAAATTCACCATGGATGTGACAGGTACCAGTACAGATCGTGATACATCTGTATTGATACGGACATATTTGAATGATGACTCAAATAGTGTTAGTGGCATTATTGTTAGTAGGGTGATATGATTTTCCACAATGGTGAAGAAGACTTGTTATATTTCCCCAAAAAGTACAATGTTCCCTCAAATCCTATGATAACTATATAAAAATAATTTGTGGGTTTTTTTTTTTTTTAGCTAATAGGCCCAGGAAATGATAAACAGGTTTTTCACTTAGATGAGCATCTAAGGTCTTGCAAGTTTCAAGGGAACTCTTGGGAAGTGAGCCAAGTGTATTGCAGGACGTCAAGCATCCTTGGCCTCTGCTTGACACATAATAAGAGGAGCCACCACCTTCTCTGGAGTAGATGAATAGACTATTTCCCTCAGATGAGAGCAAAATCTCAGTGGTTGAAATCTCAGTAGTTTTCATGACATTGAGCTACATGATTACTCTACTTGAGCTTTGGCATTAGTTTGCATTGAGCCATCTAAGCTGACAGGAATCTGGTCTGTCTTTTGAGCTCTTATGTCCTCAGTGTCTAACATATTAGAAAATAAAAAATACTTGAGGATTAAAAAAAAGAAGAAGAAGGGGGATTGTGCCTGAGTGGCTCCATCAGTTCAGCATCTGACTCTTGATTTCAGCTCAGGTCATGGTCTCAGAGTTCATGAGTTCGAGCCCCTCATTGGGCCTCCTCGGCATTCCCTCTCTCTCTCTCTCTCTCTCTGCCCCTCCCCACTTTCTCTCCCAAAATAAATAAATAAACCTAAAAAAAGAAAAAGAGAAGGAAACAAGGGAATACATCTTCCAGCCTTTGTATATATGAAGACCAACGCCAACAACAGCAACAAAGTTTTTGAGTTACAGTTGAATGGATTGAAATACTATCATTTATAAACAAAAGGGAATATAGAAAGGAAAATATGTGGTAATATAGAATTAAGAAAGACGTGTTGAGAATGGTTGGGCCAAAATGCACATTTTATGCAAAAGGAAAAGAAAACCTAATTTTTGTCTTAATGGAAGAGTAAAGTAGAATATTCTGCAGATACGTGCCTTCAGCATTAAAAAGAACTACTAGCACTCACATCGTGTTTATTATGTGCCAGACACTGTTGTAAGTGCTTTACACATGTTAAATCATTGCACCCTCAGAACAATTCCCATTTTACAGGTGAAAGGTCGTAGGTCATATGAGTAGAATCAGATTTGAACCTAGGCGGTCTGTTTCCACACCTGTTCTGTAGTATGAAAGCCTATATGCCAATCACTTAAAATAGTATTTTATTTATTTATTTTTTAAACGTTTATTTATTTTTGAGACAAAGAGAGACAGAGCATGAACGGGGGAGGGTCAGAGAAAGAGGGAGACACAGAATCTGAAACAGGCTCCAGGCTCCAAGATGTCAGCACAGAGCCCGACGCGGGGCTCGAACTCACAGACCGCGAGATCATGACCTGAGCCGAAGTCGGACGCCTGCCCAACTGAGCCACCCAGGTGCCCCTAAAATAGTATTTTAAAATAACATGTTTGCTCAGTGAATTACTTTCACTATGGTAATGCTATGGAAGGTTTATGAAAATAACGTGATTAAGAGCATGAAAGGTCAGAACAATTCTTAGTTGTTAGACACTGTCCCACACACATGGGCAGGAAATCAGGCATTTTTAATTCCTGCCCATGAAAGACCAGAATTTTGTATTCTAGTTATACAAACAGAACCCGGATACATTCTCATGATAAACATTTTAAATACAGGAGTTTACAGCATAAAATCATCTTCCTTTACTTCTCTAACAATTCCTCTCTCTTCCTCAAAACAACACACACACACACACACACACACACACACACAGACACACACACACACACACACACACACACACACACACACACACACTTTTCTAACATAAAATGGATTGTGAAGTATGTACTTTTTTAAATTTTTGCTTCATTTATCCTGGCAGTATTTTCATTCCTGAACATATGGACCTTTCTTTTCCTTTTCCTTTTCCTTTTTCTTTTCCTTTTCCTTTTTCTTTTTCTTTTTCTTTTTCTTTTTTTTTTTAAGTAGGCTCCACACCCAGTGTAAAGCCACACGTCGGGCTTGAACTTTCTACCCTCAGATCAAGACTTGAGCTGAGATCAAGAGTTGGATGCTTAACCGACTGAGCCACACAGGCACCCCTGGACCTTTCTTATTTTTAAGAGTTGCCTAAACAAACAATAAATGGATTCTGACAATTTCTAAAACCATTCCCCTACTGATTGATGTATTACTTGAGTTTAACCTTTTAAACAAACAAAAATAAAAAAACATGAATTTGACTTCCTTGGACAACCTTCTTCAACGTTCATGGCCCACATTTTTTTTAGTGGATAATGGATTCCTGGAAGTGGAATTGTACTGATACTATTAACCATTCCTCTAAAACCGTTTCCCTAAGTAAAGTTACATTAAGTGATGAGTGTGCTATGTTCTTATCCCTCTGGCCATCAATGCATATTATTGATTTTTTTTAATGTTTCACCAGTCTGATCTGTAAAAAGTGATAACTCATTGTTTGAAATTGCATTTACTAGTGACATTAATATCTTTTCATTTCTTTTTGGTATTTGTGTTTCCTTTTTACAAGTATTTCTTTTGTGCAGTTGAATTTTTTTTTTCTCTCTGTGGCATTTATTTCTTTTCTTTAGTCTCTCTTATGGTGCAGAAATTTAAATTTCTAAATAAGCAAATTTGTCAGTCTTTTCCTTTATGAACTCTGGGTTTGGTTTTTTTTAAGGAAGGTCTTCCCTACCCAAGACTATAATAATACAGTTGTGTATTATCTTATGATGCTCATATTCTTAATGAGCAATTGAGTTGTCCAAACACACCTCTAGGAATAGTTCATCCTTTCTTAACTCATCTGAAATGCCACCACTCTCCATGAGCCGATGTTCCACATGTATATGGATCTCTTTGTCAATGCTCTTCTCCTGCTTTAATGCATTTGTCTATTTTTAAACCAGGACCACGCTGTCTTAATCACTGTATCTTTATAGTACATCAGTATTGATACCTGACGTGCCAACTCTGCTCTACAGATGGAGGTTATTCTAGTCTATTTTATCCTTCCGATAATCTAGAGAATTATCTTCTTGAATTCCATCATATGGGAATTTAATTGGGATTGCATCACATTCTCAAATGTGCACTGACATCTTTTCAATATGGTGTCCAGAAAAACTGTATGTCTCTCTCCATGTATTCTGGTCTTCTTTTATTTCTGTCAAAAGAACTTGAGGGTCTACTTCATAGAAGTTTTTAACATTTCGCGTATGGTTTGTTTGTAGGCGTTTTACACACTTCTTGAACTAATGAAGGGATGTATTTTATTTTTACATTTTAATTGGTTATTTCTGGTATAAAGCTATTGAATTGTTAAATACTGTTTTTCACTTTCTTATTAGTCCTAGTTGTTTCAGAGTTGATAATATCTTGGTTTTTATTATCAACTATTTTATCTGCAAACATTTTTTTTCAATGTTTCCTCCCTTTTTCTAATTGTCTTATATAGAATTTCCACTTTAATTTTGAATAGTGGTAATAGTAATGGGCATCTTTTACATTGTCTTGATTTCAGTGGGAATTTTTCTAATATTTCATCAGTAAATATAATGTTTACTATTGATTTTTTATAGGTATACCTTTTCACAGGAAGTTTCTTCTGTTCGTAAGCTAAAGAAAGTTTCTGTCGGAGATTAGTGTTATAGTTTATCAAATGGTTTTTCAACAGCTGAAAAATTATTACCATTATTACCATTGAGATGTTTCTTCTTTTTTTTTTTTTTTAAATTTTTTTTTCAACGTTTATTTATTCTTGGGACAGAGAGAGAGCATGAACAGGGGAGGGGCAGAGAGAGAGGGAGACACAGAATCAGAAACAGGCTCCAGGCTCTGAACCATCAGCCCAGAGCCCGATGCGGGGCTTGAACCCACGGACCGCGAGATCGTGACCTGGCTGAAGTTGGATGCTTAACCGACTGCGCCACCCAGGCGCCCCAAGATGTTTCTTCTTTTAATTTATTAATACCATTTCAGGGGTGCCTGGGTTGAGGCAGTCAGTCGGTTGAGTGTCTGACTTAAGCTCAGGTCATGATCTCAACGGTTCATGGGGGGGTTCAAGCCACACATCGGGCTCTGTGCTGACAGCTCAGAGGCTGGAGCCTGCTTTGCATTCTGTGTCTCCCTCTCTCTCTGCCCCTCCCCTGTTCACACTTGTCTCTCTCTGCCTCTCAAAAGATAAAACATTAAAAAATTTAAATATCAAAATTCAATATTCATTTCAATCTCCTACTGTATATACTGTTGTTAAACATTCTGTTAACTATACTGTTACGGTATTCTTGGAAAAAAATGTGCTTCACAGTATGTTTGCTCCCCTAATGTATAACTGAACTTTATAAACTAATATGGCATTTAAGATTCTTACAATTATTTATATAATTTATATTATGCTACTGTTTTCCTCACCGCTCTTCATCTGTTTTCAAAACTGCTGTCATGCTAAGACACTATCTTTTTCAGTGATTTGCAACAGTTTATGTCATATAGAGAGTGTTTGTTCCTATATGAACCTCACCTTGAAAACTGTTTGGATTTGTCAATTTTTAGGTGTAGATTTTTGCCTGATTTCCAGCTGCTTCTGAGGGTATTGAACTCTTAACGTTTTCCCCTTAAACACTGCTTTAATCCCATTCTGTAGGTTTGAACAGGTACCCTTCCCATAATGATTAATCTCAACAGCTAATATAGTTACGTTTTTTCAAGTGAGCAGCTTTGAGTACCAGGCACTTAAAATACAGCGTGAAGAAAAGTCATCAGGGCCGTTGGTCTGCTGGAGCTTACATTCTAGTAGGAGGAGGTAAGGTTAAAGAAGTAAACACATACATAAATAGGATGATATCCGATGATGATGAATGCTCTGAGGGAAATGCGACAGGGATGTGATTGGGGACATGTAATGGCAGTGGCTACTTTAGATCAGTGCTCTGAGAAGAGAATAATGACACTATAAACTGAATGAGGAAAAGGAGCCTTTATACAAGGATCTAAGAGAACAGGGCTGCAGACAGATGGACCAACATGATTGTTGTCGATGGTGACGTAATCAAGAGAGAGAGAGGAAGACAGGAATAAGTATATTGATTGTATTACTGAAGTCCACTCTATCCTTAATTAATAATAATTTATGCCCAAAGTGGAACATCTGAGTAGGAAAAGAGATGCTATTGATAATTACTTAGGAAGACAGTCCTAAAGTGGAACCATCAGACAAATCAGGACATACGAACATTCTCGTAATTATTTTCCTCTCAACCTGATCGGTCAGCTGTTGAAAGAAGAGTATAAAATCAAACATCCCATTTATGGTTACTCCATTTCTCCTTGCTTTTCTGTAAAACCGTTCAATTTGTTTGCTCTAATGGTCTTTCTCTTTTATTTGATTTAATTTGACTTTAGGTTGCCAAAACTGCTTTCTTTTTATTAGCACTCACCTGGTGAGCTTTATTTATCCCTTTGTTTTCAACTTTTATTTGCCATTTTGCTGAACATAGCTCTTGCAGACAGTGTAGAGATACTTACCCAGACTGAGAAATTCATGTAACTTATTTTGTCTATTCACATGTATTGTGATTGTGGACACTTTGGATTCAATCCTTGCATTTATTATTTATATTTATCATACTTTTTGTTGCCTTTTTGCCTCTTTAATGCCTTTTAAAAAATTGAACAATTTATCTTTATTCTGGTTTTCCCCCCCAACGATTCTGAAGTCATATATCTTACTTATAATCTTCTCATAGTTGCTCATAAATTTACAACACAACTTTTGAAGTTTGAAATCTTTCATCGAAGTCGAGAGTTAATCTCGCTTGCTCTCCCCTTGCCCATAAAAGTCTTAGCACACTTTCTTATCATTTTCCATTGCTGCCCCCTTTCCTGGATCTCAACAGTGTGCTGAAGGCATCTGCGTTATAGTTCCAGGTTACTGTTAATTTTACAGCACACCTTCCTCTGTGTGCTATACTACTCCCATTCTTATTTTAATGCATTAATCATATTTGAAGTGTCTAAAATTTCAGAATTTAAATATATCGAGGTAAATCTCTGAGAATTATAACTTGGGTTGTAGGGGATATGATATTGAAACATGCTTAAGTTTTTTCTTTGCGTGTCATATTTTTAATAAGCATCGCATTCTAACATATTGATATAATAGAACTTTCTTAGGTTTCTTTTTCTTAAAATACTTTTAAGTGGTGTTTATGAGACTTCATTGTGATACTCATATGCTTATCTTCAGCATTACAGATTTTCTTTCTATAGATTGTCATACCTGCTATGTTAGCAAGAAAGAATAAGATAGTTAACAGAACATTACAAGTAGATCTCATTACCTTAAAAACACATCAGATATTCATATTTTGAGTTAATAGTAACATTAGCACGATATGAAAATTTGTCTAGATCCCTTACCTCATGGAGTTTAAGATCCAAAATTCAAAAATGTAAAAGGACATGGTTTTGCACTAATAGCAGTGTGGATTTAAGCAGGTGTAGCTGGGAATCAGCAAGTTGTTCTGATAGTTCATAGAACAGTTTGACTTAAGGGAGCAAAGGAGAGAATATCTTTTATTATCCCTGCATTTTTTTCTCCATTTGTCCATGTCAATCTGCTATTATACAGGCAGCTGGCTGACTTTCATTATCTCTGTACCTGAGACTCAACAAAGGCACCTATACCCTCTTTCTTCCTTCGCCTCACATATCATTTGCTGTTCAACAAAAGAGAACGTTTTAGCTCTGACATATTTGAATGCTTTTATACAAGCATTAGAGATATCATTGTTGTAGTATAGAAAAGAGGGTAGATCGGTATATGGGTTTTTATTTATTTTAGTACATGGGTAGTGCATATTTCCTTTATGCAATTGAAAAAGAAACCCAAATTAGATAATAGCCATACTTTGTTATATGATAGAAAATTGAATTGTTTCCTGGATATAAGCTAAGAATACATACAGAGGATGTGTTACAGTAAAGACTGGGATCTGAGAGAAAATGGTTTCTTTTAGTATTATGAGTCCAAAGTAAATTTGAAGAAAATATGTACATAAAACTCCTTATTACTCAGGAATATTTTATTTGGTGATATTTATAACCACAGTAAAAGTGCTCTCTGGATCAGTAATGGAAGGTATTTGACCAATCTTCTTGCTTGTGACTATGACAGACTTCACCCATGCCATTTTATAAGCCTCTTGTGCGAGGATGCAACCTCAGAATCATTCTCAACATGCTATAACCACTATCAATTGAACAGATGCTATATAGGGTAAAAAGCTTTTTGCTCTTAATTGATGTTGATTGATATAATTAATGAGCAGCATTAGGAAAAGAGAATTTGATGGGACTAAGATTGAATGATGAAACTATTCAATACCTGAGATTGAATGAGGTAAAAAATGAAAATCATTAGCAGAATCAATGCCTGAAAATAATTTTCTATCACTGCAAGCTGTTTCTTAGGTTTTTGTTTTTTGTTTTTGTTTTTGTTTTTTTGTTGTTTTTGTTTTTTTTTTTTTAAGTAGGCTTCATACTCAGCGTGGAGCCCAATGCGGGGCATGAACTCACCACCCTGAGATTAAGACCTGAACTGAAATCAAGAGTTGGACACTTAAGCAACTGAGCCACCCAGGTGCCCCTTGGGATTTTGTGATATAGAAGCAAGGGAAAGAGATGAAATGGATAGGACTTATGAGGAAAATATGAACAATTTGCGTTAGAAATATCCAGTTTTTACTTTAGAATAAGAACATGAGTGGAAAGAAAAGAAGTAAATGAGAGAGAAGAGCATGGGTTTGGTTTTTCAAGGAGAGCTCAGGCTGGAATAGAGAGAGAGAGAGGGTGTTCGGGGGATTTGGGGAAGTAACTGCCCTCCATGTAAAGAAAATTGAGAGCGGCAGCTAAACTGTTTCCTGTGTGTTTTAAACCCTTAAAACATAATGCTGTATGACATTCTGTCCTTAAGAGATTGATAGGAATTATTCTTAATTACTTCTTTAACTGCCGGATTTTATTTATTTAGACTGAACTACGGGAAACCATAGTTATGTGTGGGTTTACCCTACGAGATTGCTCCTGACCCCAGTAGATCTTTTAATTTACTTAGACATCCTCATTTTACTTATACGTCAGAGATTCAAAAGTAAAAAAAATTAGAAGTAGGTGCTTTGTTGACTGAAGTTAGGAGGTTAGCAGTGTATTTGCCACTAAAAGATGTGGGCGGAAACTTCAGCACAGGTGCCCCTCTCCTCCCCATGCATAGTTGATACGGCAAACACTAGTGCGGAGAAGTCATGGATATTACTGTGTCATATAATTTCTTAGAGATTATACAAATAATAATTTTTCTTGTAAATTGGGAAGCACAGGGCAAGTGTTCAAGATATAGAGGTAAAAGCACCTATAATCCTAATTCTAGAGATAACTCGAGGACTATTCTGGCATATTTCCCTCCAGGCACTTTTTCAAAGCACTTTCATATACCTCAGATCATTCCATGTCCTAAATAGTTGCACTAACCTGCTATGTAATTATTTTTGCCATTCCATTAAACTATGTATCAATGCAATGTTAACATTTGATATGACCTTAAATGAATATAGTGTATCCTAGTAATATATTCTATTGTTCTGTGTTCCTTCTGTGGGAAGTATTGATATCAAACTTTCCAAATTAGCCAACAGATTTAGCTACTGTAACAAAGAGACCCCAATGTTCAGTGAAGCAAATATGGTGGGTTTTTTTTTTTCTCTGCCTCATGTCACAGTCTCGTGGTAGCTAAACTCTCTTGGGCTGGTAGGTTGTCCTGCCATCCCCAACATGTGGTGTCCACTTGTGGGCTAAAGATGTTCTGGCAGTCTCTCAGCTTGGAGGAGGGAGAGGGGGCTAGAGAAGCCCTCACAATTATTTTAAGGGGAAGATTCAGAATGGCACACATCACTTCTGCCCACGTCACATTAGTAGAACTTAGTGGGTCACGGTCGGCTCTAAGAAAAGCTGAATTTTGTGCTAAGCACCCATATGCTCACATAAGTTCTATTAGTGTGAAAGGAGGGAAGGATGTTGAGAGACAAGTAGCAGTTAATTGCATTTTCAAGTTGGCTGTTGTGGGAATATCAATAAATTCAGGAAATAGAAGCCAAATGTAAATTGATGTTGGGTTATTTTGAATATTCTCCTACAATGAAATCACTCAAATTACTGTAATTTCTAAGATGGATTCTATTTTATGCCTCGGTAAATTACTTAAAACTGGTATTGATTTTTGCCTTAATTAATTACAGGATTATTGCCTCTTTGGATTGACTTCCAAATTTGATTCTGTTTTCCTAAGTTAAACTGAAAAAAAAAAATGACTACTCTTAGATGTCCATTGAAAATTTTATGAGCTATGAAGGCAATCGTGGTTCACTGACTTGTTAATTTAGAAAAATTGGGGGCAGTCTACATTTACAAGTTCCTTTCAAGTAATCTAATGAAAGGTCGAGAATAAGAGGCTCCAGACAGCCCAGTTCAGCGTAATTACTGCTGTCTTCATGCTTGGGATTTCACTTCTGTTAACATAGCTACTGTTGTTTTTGGCCCTCGGAAGCACTCTTATTTACCCAATCAATCTTGACTTGTTAGCTGTTAGCAATAGTTGTATCGTTGTCCATAAGCACATGCCTTTTTCTTTTAGGGTAGGTCTTTTAAAGGTATAAACCTCTGACACAAGAGATTTAAGAATGCCATGAATTGGAATGTGCTGCCTTAACATGAAGTTAACAATATATCAATCACAAAAAAAAGTTACATCGTCTTTATGTTGCCTTCAAAAAACTTTTTTTTTCCTATTTGAATTACTTTTTTGTCTAGTAAAATTAATTCTTACGACATGCTTTCAGAACTCCTTACCAATATAGTCATCATATTTTATGAATCCTAAATCAAGTGACAAATCTGATCAATATCACTCTGATTTTTGAATGGTTAATTGTGAAAATCCTGTGTATTAATATTAAATCACTTTGACTTTACATTTAGTGAATCATCTTTGTTGGAAATAATAATACATAAAATTGAGGATATCCAAGAAAATGTGGAGTATCTAATTGCTATATTTTTACTTAGTTATTTCTCACTTTATAAACAAATTATATGACAGAATTCATATAATAAAAATATTTTTTAAAAAATAATGAACAGAAAAACATAAAAGTTGAGGAAAAGGAATAGAGCACAAAGATGCAAGCCATGAGATTCTAGATTCCTATTGAGAAGGGTGAAAAAAATGATCATGTATATGATTTTTATTGTATAAAACATAAAAAATATACTGAATCTCCATGAAAAGAGAATTTTTTTTTCCTGGAAGATAGACTTAATGGGGACTTTGAACTCTCAGACATAGTGGATGGACAGAAATTTTATTAATAACCCCACAACATATGCATTATCAAATCCCATAAAGCAATATCTGGTATTATCTTTCAATAACATTTAAGGTTATGCCACCAAAGTTTATAAACAAAAGAAGGTCTGTGGGAAGCCAAGATGATATGGCCCAAGGATATCCCCTTCTGATAGGCTACTTAATCCGCAGAGAAAATCTAGATCATTTAGGCCAAAAATCTAAACTCTCCAGGAAACAAAAAATAGACTTCATATAAAAAAAATATATAGACTTCATATCCTTCCAATTACGCTCCATAAATACTACTTCTCTAAACCAGGCTTATGAACTGTTGGTCAACTAAGAGTCTGAGGTTTAATTACGGTCATTGTACATATTTGACATATTAGTTTAATTAGCCAGATTGTTCCTTGAAGGCAGGGTGTTCCATCTTGCACAGAAACTCGTCTGCTGAATACCTGCTAAGCCAGCTCAGGAGTATGACTGGATTCAATGAAATGAACATTCCTGTGTGTTGTGAAAAATAGATTATTCACTAAGACATAATGTCCACCGGTGCTGGTGCTGAGAACTGAATGAGACTTTAAAAGCATTATAAAACAGTAATCTTTTTTCTGTCCCCAGACACCATAAAAATACCTTTATAAAAAGTTTAGTTTTTAGAACAAAATTTTATATATGTCAGACAACAGTTGTATAAGTCAAGTAATGATATCAGTGTGACAAACATTACTTTGACTTTACTTTAAGTGCTCTCATTTTATGACTTTTTATCATGCTACTCCAATTCAAATCCTATAAAGAAAAAGAACATATTTATAAGGACCATGTGTTATATTAACTAGCAAGATTTCATAGAGTATAATGACATCAGCATTCAGAATACAGATTACAAAATGTCTTTAAATACCTATTCATTTATTCACTCACCAAATGTATTCTGAGCAACTATCTATCATATGATACCACAGTAAACAAAACAGATAAAGTCTGGTCTCACTTTGTCGTATTGGAGTCTTGGAAATTTTGTTCTAGTGAAGTCGAAATCAGACAAATAAACAAAACATGTAAACACACACACACACACACACACACACACACACACACACATACATATTTGGGAACTGATAGATTTTTTTTAAGGGGCAGGTGCAGATGCAGGTAATTGGGTGGAGTTTGACCACAGGCACCATCTAGGAAGTAGTTAGGAAGAACCTTGCAGAGCAGGGACCTGAATAAAAAATGGGAAATAATCACCTGAATTTATGGGAAAAGGGAATTCACAAGGGATCCGTATTTGCAAGAGTTCTTAAAACAAGAAAATCCTTGAGAATTTTTCAAGAAACAGAAAGGCCTGTGTCAATAGAGGAGAGTGAACAAGGAGAAAAGGGTAAAAGGACATGAACAATGAGAAAAGACGGGGAGCAAGTTTAGGTGGACCTCACAGCCATGGTAAGACATTGGGATATCTTCCTGAAAGTGATGGGACACCATTGAGAATTGGAGCAGATAATTGACATGATCTGATTTATATTTTTTAAAGTTCACTCAGGCTGTTGTGTGAGAACGGACTTTAGGTTAGGGACTTTAGGGGTGGGGGCAGGAGTTAGGGAAAGGGCAAAAGTAGAGACAAAGAGAACAATTAAAAGTCTTCTTAAAGGTTCAAGTGAAAGATGATAGTGGCATGGCCTAGAGTTGTAGTAGCAGAAGCTGTGAGAAGTGGTTAAATTCTAAGTACATTTTGAATATAAAACAACATGATTTGCTGGTGGATAAGGCACAGGATATGTAAGAAAGAGAAAAGGTAAATGTTTCTTCAAGGTCTAAGCAACCAGTTGATTTTCTGAGCTGAAAAAAACTTTGGAATGAAGAAACTTAAATGCATATTATTAAGTGAAAGAAGCCAGTCTTAAAAGACTACATATTATATGATTTCAACTATATGACATTTTGGAAAAGACAAAATTGTTGAGACAGAAAAAAAAGATCAGTGGTTGCCAGGGGTTGGGGGTGGGGAAGGACAAACAGGCAGAGCACAGAAAATTTTTAGGTCAATGAAAATACTTGGTATAATATTATAATGTGGGGTATATGTAATTAGACCTTTGTCCAAACCCACAGAATGCACACCACCAAGAGTGAACCATAATGTAAATTATAGACTTGGAGTAGCTATGTTGTGTCAATGTAGACTCATCAATGTAACAAATGTCCCACTCTGCTGGAGGGTGTTGACAACCGGGAGGCTATGCCTGTTCGGGAGGCAGGAGGTATGTGAGAAGTCCCTGTATGTCCCTTAATATTTGCTTTGAACCTAAAACTGCTATTAAAAAATAAAGTCTTAGTTAAAAATTCTTAAGTAAATATGGATTAACCACCAGACATCCCATTCAATAGATCTACCTCAAACTTAAAAAAGAAACAAACAACAACAACAACAACAAAACTGTTGGAAAAGCTGGATGTCTGGGGAGTAGGGGGAGGGGGCTCAATGTTGAATGTACTAAATTAGAAGAACCTATTAGTCATCCAAAGGTGATATTGCCCGGAAGTGGTATATACAAACCTGGGTTTCTTGGGAGGTGCATTAGGCTAGTTGTAAGTTTGAGAAATACCTACCTCTGGATGCTGTTTATAGGTAGGACATCGGAATGAGATCATCTACTGAGTGAGTGTGCTCAGAGAAGGAAGCTGTACACAGGGTTCCTGAACATTCCACACATACCTATCATGACCAGGAGCTCCAGCAGCATCTGAGAAGCCAAGAAAAGTGAGGTGGGAGGATACTGAGCTGAAGCGTGTGTTTCAGCAATGAGGATGTGTGCCAAGTGCTATTGAAAGGTCGGGTATGGTGAAGACTGAAACTCGACCCTTGGATTTGGGACTATGGACTTTACTGACAGTTAGGAGTTGTTTCAGTAGGGTGGTGGCGTGGAAGTATAATTACAGTGACTTAAATGGGAAAGGAAAAGGAAAGAGCAAATGTGGGGTTCTGCTATAAATTGGAACTAGAAAAATGTCGGGGTAGCCGTGGGCATATATACTGTTATGGATGTTTGCTTTTCTTTTTTTTTTATCTTATAAGGTAGAAATATTATTTCTTTGTAAGCTGATAGGAGTGATCCTATAGAAGGAAATTAATGGGAAAGGTAATAATTGCAAGAACAAAATCCTAGAGGCAAGAAGGTATGAGAACCTGTGGCTGTGTGGATGGCTCCAGCTTGGGATAGAAATTCTGCTAAGTTAGCCACTATAATGGGAAAGAAAGCAAACTTCATAGCTACAGATGCAGCTAGGTTGGTAGAGTTGGTGATGGAAGAATGAGAATGATCTTTTCTTCTGGTCTGTATTCTTCCAATGGAATGAAAAGCAAATCACTAACTGAGAGAGGACTGGGGAGAATGTGTAGAAGATTTGAGGAGAAAGGAGATGGTGTTAAATAGCCTTCATACATGGAGGGACCAAGATTGCCAGCAGTGTGGAAAGCCAACTCATAGTTATAACTATAGAGAGAGAATAAGACAAGACTAAAATCTTTAGCAAATGAGGGAAGCAGACCAATAGATAATTATACCAGGAAAGGTGTTAAGTGCTATAATCTGATGGAATGTGCTCCAAAGGAACTGGGTTTGTTTGCTTGTAAGTTTTTAAGGAGAGAAGTTAAAAGGCCTGGAAGAAATAGTAAATTGGATATTTACTGAAGACTGGGCGCAGGATGGAGAGATGTTTTCTCATAGGATAAGCATTTTAGTTTAGGAAATGAACTAACCTTTAAGAAAGTGATCAGAATATTAATGAAAGAAGTTGATAATATAGAAGATTTTGCTGATGATGGACGCAAAGGAAAGGTCTAGGGCTCATTGAGTAGTAAGAGGTCAGACTAGAAGATGTCCAGGAAAATGGGGGGAAATTTGTCCTGGAGAAGAGAGGTGATGGGAGCTATGGACTTCTGGTGGTGATGGAAGTAAAGAGCTGCAAAGTGTGGGGGACATAATCCTGGCAGCCAATTAGGGAAAAGGGGGTAAGCAATACTAATTAATGGCTCCTTCTTGGTAATAAGCAAATCATAGGAAGTTTGTGGCATGGGGATAAGGAGAATCCAGGGGCAGTGGTGAGGGAGCCGAGAAGGGTCTTATAGGAACTTATAAGGAACACACAGAAATCTGTGGCCTTTCTTCGTTCCAGCTGTGAACAGTGTCTTGTTTAGGCTGAAGGACATGGAGGGGAAGAGAACTTACCAGGAATGTTGAGTAAATTATTCCATGTTTTGCTTCCATTGATTTCTGTTCATTCCTCTGCCTTATATTTTAGAAAAGGTCTTTTGATCATACAAATCTAAAATGCTACAAATTCACTTTTATCATTGTAATCTACCATTGAGAACCCACCACATAGGACAACAGTCCAATTTCAAATTGCTTCAGTGATTTATTGTTAACGATTCCTAGCTCCCCGAATTGAATCTCATGGAATTCATGAACATTGGATAGACATGCATCTCTATAGTAGTCATACATTCCCTCCCATGGACTATTTTTCTTCCTTCTGACTGGAATGCTTCTTTGGTTTTATGCCCACTCAGTAATGTCTGGGTAATAACACCCTTCCAATAATGTCCAATCTACATTGCAAAGTGTTTGTTTAACAGACCTACTCGTTGAGACAGAGGTAGAATCTGAGGTGTTCATAATATGAATCCTTACTTGATTCAAGTTACTGATTCATTCCTGTTGCTGAAGAAATGTTCAGAGACTCTGGAAATTCTGCTTCTCTTCTGTAAAAAGTGCAAACTTAAGAATTAAAGTTGGGGAGATACTGTCACTCATATGAGTGTTAGACTTTGGGGGTTCATATACTGTATCATTTTTAAAAATGAAAAATGAAAAATGGACACAGGATCACCAACTAACTAAAAAAAAAAAAAAAAAAACAACTAACATCTATCTTCTTAAACATTTCATTGAAGAATTGGTATTTTCACAATTTAAAAAATGAGTACAGGGGCGCCTGAGCCTGCATGGCTCAGTCGATTAAATCTCCGACTTCGGCTCAGGTCATGATCTCACAGTTCCTGAGTTCGAGCCCTGCATCAGGCTCCATGCTGACAGCGCAGAGCCTGGAGCCTGCTTTGGATTCTGTGTCTCCCTCTCTCTGCCCCTCCGCTGCTCATGCTCTGTCTCTGTCTCTGTCTCTGTCCCTCTCTCTCTCTCTCTCTCAAAAATAAATAAACACTAAAAATTTTTTTTTAATTTAAAAAATGACTACATTTCACATTATGAGAAACATAACACAGTGCCCTCATTTTCTTTCTTCTTTCAGTAATGTATTAATGAAAACCTTAGGATGAATCTACAATAAGCTGCAGACCAGAGTTAAAGAAACTGCCTTAGCTGACCTCTGAGCCCTTACAAACATGATATTCCATAATGATACTATTTAGTGGTATGCAAAACTGTGCATTGGTTCCCTATCACTCAGTCTGCTTCATTAAGCCTACTTAGAGCTTCAGTAAAATTTCAAGAAATGATATTAGGATTGATATCTCGATGTCTCTCTGTATATCTGCTTGGCTGTAGTGTCTTCAGCTATTGCTACCAGATCTCATAGCTGAAGGCTGTTCAGACTTTTCAATATAAATATATATCTTTTAAATGTAATAATTTGGTTAAAAAAGCTGTAGTGATAATATTGAAGGAAAATGACAAAAAATCATGCATAATTTCTTACCTTAAGTTTAATATTTTCCCCTTAGCATATTTACTAGTATTTTTGTGAATAGGTTTACATTTTTGTATGTTGTAACCTTAATTAATGTACATGAGCATACCTATTAGCATAAAGTATATGTATAATGAGATAGAAAGTATATGTATAATGAGATAGGAAATCTATGACCTGAGTCATAGATTCTCATGTCTATACAATATATAAAATGTCACCAATTTTGGGGCGCCTGGGTGGCACAGTCGGTTAAGCGTCCGACTTCAGCCAGGTCACGATCTCGCGGTCTGTGAGTTCAAGCCCCGCGTCAGGCTCTGGGCTGATGGCTCAGAGCCTGGAGCCTGTTTCCGATTCTGTGTCTCCCTCTCTCTCTGCCCCTCCCCTGTTCATGCTCTGTCTCTCTCTGTCCCAAAAATAAATAAAAAAACGTTGAAAAAAAAAATTAAAATGTCACCAATTTTAACCCCATCAGATGAACACGAGTTTTCTTCTAGTTTGTTTTTTTTCTTTCTTTCTTTCTTTCTTTCTTTCTTTCTTTCTTTCTTTCTTTCTTTCTTTCTTTTTTAGCAGCAGTATTTTATTTTTGGGGTTTTTTTCAAATATATAACTACTCATACATTTTACACTGTGTTTTAAGTACATTTCTCACTCATTCACTTTTAAAAATTTATTTATTTAAATTAGGTTATGGGGGCGCCTGGGTGGCTCAGTTGGTTAAGTGTCCAACTTTCGCTCGGGTCATGATCTCGCAGTTCGTGAGTTTGAGCCCCGCATCGGGCTCTGTGTTGATAGCTCAAAGCCTGGAGCCTGCTTGGGATTCTGTGTCTCCCTCTCTCTCTGCCCCTCCCATGCTCGTGCTCTGAGCTCATGCTCTGTCATAAAAATACATAAACATTAAAATTAAATAATTAATTAATTAAGTGAGGAATCACTGGTTTCTTCTCCTGAAACCAATACTACACTTTATGTTAACCAACTTGAATTGAGTTTTCTTTATAGCCTTATCTCTAGAATGTCTAGTGATGAGAAATTCATTATTTCTCCATGAAACCCATTTTATTACCTGCCATCTCTAACATGAATTTTACTTTTCACAAATATAGCTTCCTATAATTTCCACACATTTATCCTTTTTCTGGACTTGCTCTGGGTAGATAAACTCATTGCTTTTTCACATGATGGCTTTTCAACCTCTTACATCATTCCTCTTCCTCTTCCCGGGTTGTCTCCAGGCTCAGTATCTTCAGTTTTCATGCTTATCCTTCCCTTAGGTTTTCAAGCCCACTCATTAGTCTGTGTCCTTTCCCTGGAATGTCTTCCAACTTCTTGATTGACACTGACTCAACACTCCAGCACCGAACACAACAGAATTAACACTTCACTAATTCTCTTTCGTTTTTTTCCAAGCACATCACACTGTGGCTTATGTTGATTTTATGGTCAACTAATCTCTTCGTGTATTTTTCTATTTTTCTATTGTTCTGGATGGTGTATTTAAGGAAAACTTCACTTGGTTCAATTTCCCCTTTTCCAACCTGTAAATACTTTAGATTTCCCTTCTGTAGGTCTGTAGTTCTCCCCAGTTTTGTTCCCTCTACTAATTGGGGGTAGTTGTCTTTCATGTCCTACTCAGTCATGGATGAACTGACCATGACAGGGTCGAGACAGAAGGAATGTGGCATGCCACAAATAGTAGTTCAGTTACCTCCACATTGCCAGAGATTTGTTCATCAGTTCCATATAGATAAAAATCCTCCAAACTCTTTTCTTCCTTTCCACATTACTCTTGTTATTTGACAATTTTCTATAATTAACTGTGTACGCAAAGAACTGTGTTAGGTGCTAGGGGCTATTAAAGTAATTTGTGATTAGATTATTAGAGCCCATTTTTCTACCATTTTTCTACCAATAATATATGCCACAGTTACACAAAACTACGGATTTTTATTTTCACTTATTTGATATATAAAGACTTAAGATTCAAAATCCATTGTCCCTTTATTGACTATATTAATATTTATAAATAGTTCCCATCTAGATTTTACATATGTATGCACATACAAGGATGAAGAAAGTTCTATTTTTGCCTTGGAGCTCACAGAGGCTGTATCAGGCCTTGGCAAGTTCAAACTAATTTAATCCATTGTGTTTTCCCACCTAGTGACATTAAGAAATGAAGCCAGTTTGCATTGATTTTGTTTTCCTTAGACCACCCTCCCTGCTCCTCCTCCTCATCTCTTCCTTGATGAGGTCTTGTAAAATATCAACTTGATTATGAGATTGTAATATGTTTCCTATAGTCAAGAGTGATCTATTGACCACTTGTGTCTGACATAACAAAAATAATCATCTGTGTTATTGATTACATTGGCCACATTTATTGACTGCTTGTGTTGTAAGCAGTTTTCATGCATTATCTCACTTGTACCATATGATACCACTTTATCATTACCCCCATGTTATAGATAATAAAAGTGAAACTCAGAATGGTCAAGTATGCCCAGGGCGATATAGCGTCTGAGTGACGGAGCTAGAATTCAAAGCCAGGTTGAATCCAAATTCTAAATATATAAAAGTATGTCTCCCTGCCAATGCAAAGTCCCATATATGGCCCAGGAGTAGCTCAAGAAGTCCAGAGCCACAAGTCATTACATGGGCAATATATAATTGCCTTGCAACATTATAATGATAATAAAGGATTCTCTGAGAAGGTTGTCTTTGGAAAACAGTAGCCCCACTATGTGTAAGATAGCATGAAGTTCTAATGGCAGCTGGAAATCCATAGAGTATTGTTAGCACCTCACATCTGTTCTTGGCTAGGAAAGCTATCTTGAACCAAGTACAATATGCACTTGGTAGAATAATTATACCTGCACCTGTAACTAATTCTTAAGGAAGTTAAACAGCATGGCAAAATCATCCAAAAGAATAACCAGAACACTGCTTCTGTCCCATGCTATGCTACTGCTCACCACAGTAAAATACAGTATGTGAAAGCATGTAACACAATGTCTGGAACTGAACAAGCCCTGAAGGGAAGTTTATTAATTCAGCCATAGTATTGGTGCATTGGACTTGGAAAGTACGAGCCATAGAGGACAACAGAATACCCCACAAAGTGGAAACTCAGAAATACTCTGCATGCACACACATGCACACACCACAGAAACTTGGAAAGTAATACTTGATTCACTGAAAATGTTCTTCAGCATTGTGGCAGAGCCAGTAGACATCTGGGAAACCAGAAAGATGAGAAAAAGTAGCCTGAGCTACAATCATCAGGATGGATGGATGTGAGGGAAGCAGGGCTTTTTTTTGTACAGAATTTCAGGACCAGCTGTTAACTTCAAGAGGTGGTTGCAAAGAATGACAAGTGTGAAAGTGATAGATTCCCCGACATAAAAAGCCAGCTGGTTTTGTGAGTACAGGAAAATATTAACTGTGCAAAGTGGAAATGAGAATACTTCCTTAGATTGTATAGGTTGGTATTTTCTAGCCACTAAACCACATGGAAGCCATCATCAGGGACATCATTTGTAGGTACAAGGAATAGCAGGAGTGGGGCAAGACTGGGAGTTTTTCATGTAAATGATACTATACTCCAGTTTCCATTAATTTAAAAATACATAGCATACTATAATGTTGTCATATATTTCCTGTTCCAACTTTATGGTTAAATTGAAGTTTTGTTACATGACCATAGAAACCCTTGCTATAACCATAGTCTATGGACCTGAGTAGTACTAAGAGGGTTTCAACAGGCACTATCCCTTGAAAGGATATCACACAATTTTCAGCCAACTAAAAACTCCTATGTGGAAACTTCCTTTGGTCTTAGAACTAGAGAGGAAAGTCAAGGAATGCAGTCTCAATGAAATTTTCCATGTAATTGTGAACCTTTTATGGAGAGTTCAAAAGCTTAGTTAATATGTCAGAATTTTAAATTAGAAGATGTATATATTTCTAATCACATCAACATTAATGTTTTATTCTGGAAAATTAACAGCCATTTTTCATAGCATGTTCACAACGTAGTTGGGTGAAATTTTAGGTATCAACCAATGCATTCATGAGGATGTGTCTTGTAGTTGAGTGATTGGCCACAGTAATTACTGTAACTCCACCAGGCAGAAAGAGTATTGGGTCTTCATTGTTGAGAAGGATGCCCAAGACTTGAAGTGGGTAAAACGTATTGGCAATAAATTCCCAATGCCTAAAAGAACCTTTAGGATAGTGTCAGAAGCACTCAGTACCGACTGGGTTATCCAGACTTACAGTTGATGCCTCAGGAAAATATGCTGTTATTGAGCACACTGATTCTGGCAGGTGGCAGGTACAGTTCAAGAAGAGCCATCCTTCTCCAGCAAGATTCCCTGCAAAGTAAGTGGAAGGCATAGGTGCAGAGTCCTTTCACAGGAAGGGAAAAGGTAAGTCCCTGGCAAGATACTAAATTGGTGATAGAGCTTGTTGATGAGTAATAGAAAGGGAACACAGTTCACGGGACAGAGCAGCCAGTCAGGACAGGGTATCTGATTAGCAGTAGGGTGATGGTAGATGGAAATCCCAGTGGATCTTGAGTCCCTTTTGTGTGGAAGAGAAGAACCACTGCACAACGTTGCAATGGAGGACAAGGATAGCTATGAACTCAGATTTGTATTCCTGCTAGAATATTTACTCCATAGATAATTGTTAGCTGTTTTAAATGTCTTCATTATGTTTTTCTTATATATTTCCTAATGGGTGATAAACTCAACCAGGTACCACAATAGTTAACAGCCCCTCCCCCCAAATTCACCAGTTGACTTTAAAATATAGAATATATACCCTAAAAATAGATATAACAATTTAGTTTCACAGTAGTGTGTAAAACTTTGACATGGCTGGGAAAGTGCCTTTATCCTAACCCCCTTGTTTAAGCAATGTCTTGTAACAAAATGTCAGATACACCAGTTGGAATACCATAGCTTTCTGCTATCTGGTAAACTCAGTCTCCAACCCAACTCTAAGATTTCCTGAATTACATTTAATAATATAAGGTTTTAAAAATATTCTTGTTTTAAGTGGCAATAAGTAGTGTTTAGTGCAGTTTATTTAAGTCAGTATCTGTTTTTTCTTTTGTATAGTAAGAAAGAAAGAAAAAATAATCTTACTGATTTCTCATACAACAGGATGTAGAATAAGGTTAAGAACTCATGGGGTCAGTTTCTTCTCTGTCAACACTATTAGCAAGACTTCAGGCTCCCAAATGTGCATAGCTTTCTCAAAGCAGTACATGCAATACATTTATTCAGAGATCATTAATTAAGAATTTACAGATGCTCAGCTATGTACTACATATTGTAGGAAAAATTTTCAAAGTACAACTTTACTGTAAATTGTTCACAAGAGCATAAGAAATGCCAAAATGCTTTCAAAAGTGATTGTGAATGACCAGTGAGCAATACGTAGGTCTTCCCTGTCGCCAGCAGTGGGAACGTATTTCGTCTCAGGTTCTCATGTTTCCTCCTTCTGGCCTCTGTCTAACCAAAGGCATGACATTCAGTTCATCCTAAGTGAAGATTTGGGCTTACTCTGTTAACCATGTATCAATGATACTAGCTAATTCATATGGAGATTTGCCCTATATTTAATTTATTTGGAGATCTATCCTATAAACTGAGTCAAGTTAATCTAATAGTCTAACTATATTCACTCCAAACCATTCATGGTTTATTCCATCCAGCATTCTGCTTCAGTGATACCACAAGCAGTCTCCTAATATACCCTATTTCACTTAACCAGGGAATAGCCACCATTTTTCCCATTTTGAGACATCTCATGCCAGCCCTTATGTACCCATCTCAACATCCTACTAGATAAGGGTCACCCCTATGAAGCTTAAGATTTCAGTAAACGTTATCAGTTAACTTTGTTTTGTAATTCTAAATTAATCATGCCCCCTTAATAGGTTAGAGGAAGAGTCTCAAAGACTATTCAGATGAGCAGAAAGATCTAGGATCCTGCATGACTTCTTGCCCCACTAATTCTATGCTAACAAATATGCTAGTGACACATTAGCTACATAGGCTCCATTTTCTAAGAAACTTCAAAACCCAAGACATAGTTGATGCATCCAACATCATCTCACAAACATCAAGTCAGCCCTGAACCTTTAAAGAAAGTTAAAGTGACTTTTTGAAGGCAAATTGAGTCATTTAGGGAAGGACAATGGAGAAAGGGAAGCTCAGTAATTACCCACCGTTTTTTCATTGTAATTTTCATAGGATTATAAATTGGTTATTATGATATTATCTAAAATGATATAGAAGGAATAATTATGACACAAATTACCATATACTGGCAAGTTGCTACAAATATAGACAGTTCTACAAAGATTAGAGTTTTTATAGTAATCTTTTAAGAGACATTGCTTTCTGCCTTTTGTAAATTTGATCATCAGGACTTGTCACTCATCAGCAAAAGAAAAAATATATATTTCAAAAACATAAGTGGACCTATTTTTATTTTATAATGACAATTTTTAAATTATTAAATTTCTAACACTTTATGCCAGGGTGCCTCGGTCAGCCTGTCATCTTCTTTCCTTTACTTTCCCTATGTTCCTATCAAAAAGAGGGTTATAAGCAGCAAAAATTGATCTTGCTATGAATTTTGCTCTGAGATGCAACCAGCCAAGGAATTAGTCTATTGTATGTGTCACTGGAGTCATCCTGGGGGAAGTCTTACAGGAGGTGAGAATTACTCTGAGAGCTGAGCTGTATGCTTAAGGCCTGACTCCATGAAAATTGCAGGCTGCCTTCATGCAGAGGAGTTTATGAAAGACATCTATTTGTTTTTCAAACTACATTGAGAGAGGGAGACACAGAATCAGAAGCAGGTTCCAGACTCCGAGCTGTCAGCACAGAGCCCGACACGGGGCTCAAACTTATGAACCGTGAGATCATGACCTGAGCCAAAGTTGGACACTTAACCGACTGAGCCACCCAGACACCCCAAGAGTATGAATTTTAATATATCCCAGGTACAATATGTGTTACATGTATCAGCTCAGTTGCGTTCACAGCAACCAAACTGTTAACCCAGCCAGAACCTTTCTGGGATGGTTTTGAGATAAATCTAAAAGAAATTAAACTAAATACAATTTGATGAAAGGTTAAAAGAGTATCATATAAAAACAGTTGAATTTTAATGATGGAAGAGTGAATATTTTTGGACATTGGGGCAGCCTTTAACCTCCTTTTTCCTTGAGGCTTGAGGGATTGATGTTTGGGTTACAATTCCGTGGAGACTTTGATTTTCCTCTTTTAAAGAATGGTCTCCTTGCCTTCCACTCTGCCTTAGATGTATTTCTCTGCTATGAATTTATTGATTGGACATTTCATTGAGAGGGTATGGCCTACTTTGCCTGAACAAGCAGGGCTGTGACCTCTCTACCTGCAGGCTTGCCTGAGTTGGTGTGCTTTGGTTATCCATACATGTTAGACAAATTCCCCAGACAGGGAACCAGCCAGAGCTGTGAAGGGAAAGCATCACTGTGTTATTGACTTGGGTCCTTGGGGCTCTCAAAACGATAGAAATTGACTGGGGCCGAGAGGAAATTCCAGGCAAGACTTTCTTGAGGGTTTATGCTCCAGCACGGGAAGACAGCACAAAGGAAAGGGTTCTTCATGCTGGCTTTCTGAACAAAAGCCAGGGAAAGTTTTTAAAGAGGCTAAGGCAGGAAAAGAGTGAAGTCTAAGCATATAGAGGTGGGGATAGAAACAGAAAGTTGGATTTGCAGGTGCAGTGGACAGAACATACTTTCTTGTCCATCGCTTGTCTCATTGGTGATGAGGGAGCATAAGGTAAGCTGAGGGCAAAGTACAAGCTATCATACCTCCTGCCCCCCAAGTGGGATATGTGTGATATTCCTCAGGCACTCCTGGCCACCCAAGAACAAAGGAAAGGAAAGGAAACAAATGGTTAACTGATAGAGATCACAGTCATACAGGACTTGAGTCTCTGTCAGTTTACAAATATCTTAGTAAATTACAAGAAAAAGGCAATTTATCAATAGCCTAATCTCCAGAAAACCATAGACTCAGTTTCCTAGAGCCCCTAATATCACCTTCCCCTCCATAGTGATGCGGAGAACAAGGGCAAGAAGGAAATGGCAGGTAAAATAAAATTTCTTTGTAGCCTGCAGCCCATTGACGAATACTTGAGGCAAGTACAGAGTATAACATTTTTCCAGGAATCCCCCATCATCCTAATACCTTACTAGAGGAAAAACAACATTAGCTTGACAATAGCAAGGCCTCAGGTGTCTTAGGAGTCCTCTTTAGCATATCAAAGTCCTTCAGGAGGCCTCCCTTTTGCCTTACCTCTCCCAGCTCCATAGTATACAACCAGTTACCCCAGTGCAGCTCTTTCTGCCCATGGGTCCTGTCCCCGTGCTTTAATAAAATCACCTTTTTGCACCAAAGGCATCTTCAAAAATTCTTTCTTGGCCTTCAGCTCTGAACCCCACCATCACCCCAAAACCTCATTACTAGAAACCGGTCACAGTGTACCTTGCTTATCAGAAGGAGTGACTTACACCTTCATTAACACTAGACCCTTTTAGGGTGTCATCCAACGAGTATTTGTCAATTTTTAATAATGTACAAATTAGTCTATGTGGTGTCTCTCCCCATCAGATGGTGGAAGCCAATGGCTGGGGAGGTGATAGGTTTCACCTGAAGCAGAACAAAGGCAATAGAAGTTTACTGAACATATTAAAAGAGGGGCTGGGGTGCAGGCTGGCAGAGGAGAGACGGTCAGCAGAGAGGCAGTGGGTGCCAGCTGTTTTTAAAGGGGGAGGGGGAGGAGGTATGGGGGCACATGGAATTTTCCCTTTTTTTGGTAAACTGTGCCTGGTTGTAAGTGACTCATTGGTTAGTTAGGGCCTAGGGATATTTTGAGGAGGGTCCCCAGATGAGCCTGTCTATATTCAGCCAGGGGGTCACTATGGACCCTTTGTACATTCCATCCCTCAACTAAAAGTGACTAAAAGTGGCTTCTACTCTCTATTCTGTGTTTTTTGGGGTCTTTTTTTCTGGACTTTTTGTTTCTTTTCCTATTAGCTTTCATTATCATTATTTCCTTGCCTTTTGCTGACTTCTCTTTACTTGCTTCTGTGGCGTTATTTTAGAACCAGATTAGATAAATCCTTTATTATCTGCTGCAGCCTTTTATTACTAGTGATAATGACTGTAGTTACTTTGAAAGTTAGTTCTTAAAAGGGGTCTCTCAAAGGGTAAGGTGGAAACTTGTTTGGTGATTGGTATATTTGGCAGATGAATCATAATTTGAAATTGAATGAATGAATTTGCCTCCATGGACTTTGGCCACTAAAAAAATGATTTAGAGAAAGTATTATCTGATTTCAAATGCTGCTTTTTGCAACTTAGGTATGTTAAGAAAAGCAAAAAACAAGCCCAAATTGGAGTCATTTACCCCTCAGGACAGCAGACCAAGACTTAATTACAAATTTAACTTGTCCCAAGAATGTGACCTTGTAAAAGTCCATCTGAAATTTCAAATCAGTACCAGTGAGGTAATCTGCTTGATACAAATCCTGACTTTCCCTTTCCGAAAAAGAAGAGGTCCTAGCCTGAAACAATTCTTTCCTTTCTTTTGCTAATAACTTCCTTGCCCCAAGCTCCTTTCTCTAAAATAAACCCTTCCATTTTGCACAACTCCTCAGAGCTGTACTTGCTTTATAGATGGGATGCTGTCAGATTCATGAATCACTTAATAAAGCCAGTTAGATCTTCAGATTTACTCAATTAAATTTTTTAACAGGTGTGTTATTAAAGGATTGGTTCCACCTCAACCTCTCCTCCTTAAAAATCTAAGTGTTCTCTAGGAAGATGGGTGAACAACCAGAAACCTTTTAATAGTGTATTTCTGTTATCCGAGAATGCCATCTTCGTTGATTGAGGCTTCTGTCTGAAATTCAAAAAAAAAAAAAAAAAGAAACTTGCTACCTTCGTTGCTATCAAAAATTACAAGGTTATGTGAATAGGTGGGGTGAGGGTGGAGTTTCCTCAGAAATTCTGCAGCCAGCATTTCCCATATACTGTTTTCCAAGAGTCTAGTGAGCAGAGTGTTGCCGTAGCTATTGGAAGGGATATGGGGTTAGGGGTTGCTTTAATGTTTTATGGCTTAGGGATCTTACACGCAGTGCTAACATGGATCTTTCTGACTCGCCCACATAAAGTTACAACTCTATGTGAAAAGAGTCAGATGTCAATTTAGTATTTGTATCACAGAAGGACATATGATCCATCAGGAGAGCAGATGGATGAGCACATTTTGGAACAGATTTGCCAAAATTATCTAAATTCTTAGGTGCCCTTTAAGTCTGAGAATTGCCTTTGGGATCCGTATATGTTTTAATATTTAATCCAAATTGATTGCATTGCTGAAAGAATAAGCAAATGAGCTAGTTTTGTTCTAGTTGTGTTTACCTAACATTTATTAAAATGTCAAGTCATTTCAGTTCTTTGGGTTCACTGCATTGTCCTCCAGGATCTTTAGATTTCTTTCGTTACTTTCAAGGTGCAGTAGCGGCCAATGTAACTGTGAATGTGTCATTCCCAACCAAAAATAGATGTATCCCTCTAAACGAAAGTATTTCCATTTTGCTACTATGTTATGTTTTATCCTCACTTCACCAGGCCACCTGTATTTATTTTTACGACTTTTCAGTTAATTGCACAGCTTTCTTTGCTGACTTTGCTTGTATTCTGTATTATTCAATAGAGCCCCTTCTTGGGCACTTCTTTGAGTTCCCATATTAACTCAATTTTTTTTTTAAATCCACACTGCAATGGATCTTTTATTTCCTTTGCTGTGAAATATAAGGCCATCTGTTGAGGCTGGGATGTTATTATTTTTATCATCGCTGAGACTAGACTGGACTCCATTCATGTCTCTTGATGGATCTAGCCTGTCAGCCCTCAGAACAAAAGAGTTTTGTTTTCGCTCTCCTCTCTTAATGCACAGTGATTGATCATTGCTCACTCAAAATCTTACAGTTGTGAGTCTTTCATGTGAGGGCTCTCCCTCGCTTGCCGCCCCCCCCCCCCCGCCCATGTGTAGGCCAACAGCAAGCCAAGCAGTTCTGCCTCCAAACTGTATCCTACAGGTGTTCACCTCTGCACAGCCATATCCACAGCCTTCAGTCAAATGCAAGTCACTGTCTCTTACCTGAACTACTGCAGTATCTTCCCCACTGGTCTTACTGCTAAATGAGTACACTTTTCATACAGCAGCCGGAACACCTTCCTATTTTTGCTTTCATTGGAGCTTTTTTAGTCTGTGCTTGTTGGTCTTTCCAGGTTGGCCATCAGTGCCCAATCTTGGATGTTTGACGTAGAAAGAAAACGCAAGGAACTCTCTGCCATGTTGTTTCTCAGGCTCCAAGATCCCGACCCAGTCTGTCTTCTCTCCAGCATCTTGTGCTTGTTTTGTATATAACACCTAGGATTTTAAGCTGGATTTAGCAGGAAGAAGAGGGAAAAATGTATGCACTACATCTGTTTCGGACCTGGAAAGTCCAGAATGCCATTTTAAAACACAAATCACATTGTGTCACTGTCCCAAGTTTAAGCCTTTCATTGGCTTTCATTGCTTTAAGTGTGCAATGCAAAAACAGGTCCATCTATAATAACGTGATGTTGGCCTGTCTCTTCAATAGTTACCTTGTGGCAGCTGGCTCTCATTCCATTCAGTTGGCCTTCTGTTCCCTTGAATGTACAAAGGCTCTTTTTTCTCACTCAGAATCTTACGCCACTTGTCTTTGTCTCAACCATTTGTCATCAGTGCTACTCTGCTTGGTTCCGTCTCAGCCTTCAGTTTAAATGCCTTTTCCTTTATATTGTCCTTTCCTAGCCACCTTACCTAATACTATTCTCTTACTCTCCTTATGGTCAAATGTTCTTCTGGAATTAATATAGATCAGATTTCTCAGTTCTTACTTTTCATAGTCTATGTGAGCAAGTTTCCAACACTGACCTTTTGAATAACATTTTAACAAACAGTTCATTTGGAGGATGTTAGTGTATTAGCATCAACCATTTTATAAACAAACACAAGACAACTCCTTAAGTTGTAGATCAATATGGCATCATAGGAACGGCTGGTAATTCTACTTTGCTTCTTTTTGATTCATTGATTAATATAACTAATATTTACTAACTGCCTATTATGTAGTGGGCACTAGTCTAGCTCCAGTTCTTATGGAGCATACATTCTAATAGAGGGGGGAAAACAATAAGTAAATATGAAAGAAATATATAATATACCATGGGATGAGTGTAAAAAGTGAAACAGGGTAAGGGAAGAGAAAGTGGCCGAAGCATGCAAGGAACAGGAGAAGTATTTTACATAGAGTAGTCATGAAAGATCTCTTTGCAGTAAGGTGACATTTGAGCAGGGAACTGAATGAAATTGGAGACCAACCCATACAGATGCCATACAGGAAGCAGAGGGAAGAGTAAGGACAAATTTTTTGAACCTAAAATTCATGTGCCATTATTGAAAGGTAACAAGAGACAGGTGTGATAAGAGCTTAGCGAGGGAAGAGAAATACTAGATGAGGTCAGAGGAGTAAAAGACCATTGATGGAGGTCACTGACAGACCTTGACCATGAAAGACTGCATGTGCTTCTTACCCATGGCCACCCTTAGTGCTGGCTAAGAGTACCACCCATTGGAACATGGCAACTTGTCACCAATAGAAGCAAGCTGATGGTGAGATTTATTTCAAAGCATTATTTGATAGCTTAAAGTTCTAGTAAGAGTAATAGATACAGGACACCTGTAAAGCCTGAGTTACCCAGTTGACTCTATGAAGGCAGAGAGAATGAAGAGAAAGTAAAGATAATTATGGCAAATTATAAAAAAGTAATTAGAAATAGTTCTAAAAGGAAATGAGCTAATTGTTTCAACGTTATTTAAGATTCCAAACTCACAGTGGTCTAATCGCTTTCCTATGTTGCAGGGTAACCAGTCTAAGCAACTAAGTCAAGTTCTCTGGATAAGTGTCGGGGTAGGGGTGCGGGGAGGGGGGGAGAAGAAAATGAAAATATTCCGGAAATACCAAATGGAGATTAAATGTGTACACTCTTATATTTTTTTTAATTGAAGCTTAAAAACTGTTTTGGAAATATGGGATAAGAACTGAATGTCATATCTAATACCATGAAGACAGTAGGTTGGTGTCCCGTATAGGAGATGCAAGGAAAGATATGGCCAGTTCCCTCTTTGGTGGTTGGATGAATTTCACTCATCCATCCAGACTCATATAATGAAGGCCTTTAAATCTTATCGTGACTATGTCTGACTGAAATAGAAAATAAAGATTTCATCCTCACTTTTCCTTACTACACTTCCTCCTAAAATGAAAAGCTGCCTTCTAGAGGTCTTTATTCTATGCATAGTTGTTCTCAGAGCTGAACTACTTCCTTTTTCTCCTTTGCCATCCGTTTCTTCCCTAGTAACTTGAGATTAATGTTGCATCATCTTTAGCATTACAAGCACCGACCCACAAAATGTGGACAGAGAAACACAAATTGTACAGCACTTGAAAATATCACCTACCTACTTGGGGCGCCTGGGTGGCGCAGTCAGTTAAGTGTCTGACTTCAGCCAGGTCAGGATCTCGCGGTCCGTGAGTTCGAGCCCCGCGTCGGGCTCTGGGCTGATGGCTCAGAGCCTGGAGCCTGCTTCCGATTCTGTGTCTCCCTCTCTCTCTGCCCCTCCCCCGTTCATGCTCTGTCTCTCTCTGTCCCAAAAAAATAAATAAACGTTGAAAAAAAAAATTAAAAAAAAAAAAAAAAAAAAAAAAAAGAAAATATCACCTACCATTTTATAATTCTTATAATCGTGTACTGGACCATGCTCACGTTAATAAACCACAAGAGATTCTTTCATTTCACCCTGCTCTTTTCCACTCTTTAGCGTTTCGCAGAGATGGTTCCCTTTATTTGAACGCCTTCCTTCCCCACCCAAATGCCACTTTGCCTGACTGTCTCCGATTTATCTTTCTGGCCTGAGGTTTTAAGTGACCTCTTCCTGTAAACCTTCCTTAATCATCCCTTTGTTAGATACTCTTTGCACATTAGTGCTCTGTATGACTCTATTATAGAGGAATTTAATACACCAATGATTTTTGTCTTAGATATGTCTTCTTTAGGAGACAACAAACTCCTTGAGAGCAGGGATTAAATGCTAATTTTTCTTATATCCACAGTACATAACACCATGCCAGGAACATAGCTAGGCACTCCAAATATTTGTTGAATGATTGAATGAACATAATCCCCAAACAAACATTATGCTATTTAACTAAACATAGTAATGAAAAAGTTATAGTAAGTTCTAAAGTCATGAAGATATTTACTACTTTGAATTCCTTTTAAATGAATGATAAATGCATAAATGCACGATAATGTCACCATAAGCATTTGAAATAAGCCACATTTGTATTTTACTCAGTTATTTTCGTGGTCGTTTCGATGAGTCTTGATAACACTGAACATCTTGAATAGATAATTCATCTTACTCTTTCATGGTAGTCATTGAGAATCTACAGGAATTTAAAATGTGAGTAAAATTTCTTGACATTTTTTTTTCACTAAACATTGGCAGTGAATAAAAACAATATAAAATTATTTGGTTTAACGTATTAAGTTCTGCATTTTCAGTTTTTATCTATTTGAGTTGAATCCTAGTTAGAAGCTTCATAATAACTTTGATAGTTACAAGATATATCATTTGATATTGAAGAGAATGGTGATACCAGAAAAGCAAAAAATATATATATTTTTCTTCCTCTCTTCAAGATGTAGCAACAATTTCGCAAGCACATTCTACAGCACATATGACAATAATAACAGATTTTAGCATCACTTTCAGAGATAAAAAGGTGCTCCTGAGAATACTATTTTCCTAACATCTTTAAAAAGAAATTGAAATAAAGTTTAAAATCCTATCATTGGGATCTTTAAGAACATTACACACAGACTTAGTTCTGGAACCACTGCCCTCTAAGGATATATTTGTATGTTGTTTAGAACATATACTATAGCAAAAGATTAAACTATTTAGTGTTTTGAAATATTGACAAAGGAACTTGTTTTCTCTTCTAAATTTGATATTTGCTGCCTTCCCAATATTATGGGTGAGGCTATCAGAGTAATGGCTTGCTTACAATGCTCCTGAAATCTGAAAATGCTTTGATTTCTTCACAAATCAGTAATTTAACTGCATAGAAAAGAATCCATTCTTGTTGTACCTCATAACTGATAGAAAAATATTAAAATTTTGCCACACATGCTTATTATGTTAGAGGAAAAGGTTGTAAATGAGTGCTTATAGCAACATCATGACTTATTATCCTTGTATTGCAAATGTTGTGCATATTTTGATTTTTATTTAGCAATAAATTTTATTTTTGCAACTGCTTTTCTCTACTTATAGTTGTACAGGAAAACTTTTTAAATACTATATCATGGCAACTATTCACTTATAGCAAATTCAAATTAAAAGTTAATTGCATGTATTTTTTCTTTCTATTCTCTAGATTATCATTATTTGTATTCTAAGGTGTTAATATTGCTTCTTTATTTTCCCATACATTAGGGCTTATTGTAAAGCTATATGGCTATATTTATGGTGTTTTCTGTAAAATCAATTTGAAGCCATTAATTGCTGTGCCATAGCTATAGGACACTGATTTATTTAACAACCATTTCTTCAAATAAAACCTTTTACAGCAATAGTCTTGCTAAAAACTTCTTTAAAAGTGTACACACAAGTAAACACACACACACACACACACACACACACACACACACACACCCCAAACACCTATAATTGAATTAAAAAAAAATACCCATGTCCGTAATTTCACATTCATTACTCTCCACGGAAGTTGCCTTAAATCTCCCAAAATTTAGAGACCCTAACCTACATTCAGAAAATATGAAGAAAAAAAAACCACCTTGTAATTCTTCAGGAACCCCAAACTAGCCAAAGGTTGGTGTAATCATTCCACCTCATTCTATTCTTAAACTTTGTCATCAATCAGAAGTTAATAATAGACATATTATGCCAGCATCTTCCTCCTTGTCTTTTTTTCACTATTGTACCCTATTTCGACTCACTTTTAGTAATAATAATAGGAGGGAGCTGAATAATAAAGGAAAAGACTTCCTTCCTGAGAGTAATAGGGACTCTTACCTGATGATCAGTTAGGGCAGTGAATCTCAAAGTGTGGTCCCTGTGCGTCAGGATCAGTATCACCAGGGACTTGTTAAAAATACAAATGTCTAACTTGGAGGGTGGGGTCCAGCAAATCTGTATTTTAACAAGCCTCCGGGTGATAGTGAGGCACAGTTAACATTCAGAACCACTGATTGCGAGAAGAGTTACCATGACAATCATGCATGTGAGAGTACACAGATAATTCTACAGTATCTTTGAAGATCTCCCCCAGATTTATTGGTTAAATGCTGGGAAAATTGATAATAGTGAGGTACTGTGGCCCTGGACGTATCACACAGTAAGAAACTGTATCATCAAACAATTGTGACCATGGGGCATTTACCTCATGAATTACAACATAAAGTATGAAAACTCCAAAGACTGAGGGGTTACACCGGACTGAACAGTACCCCCCAAATTCACACGCCCCTAGAACTCAGAATGTGACCTTATTTAGAAATAGGGTCTTTGCAGATGTAATAATTAAGGTGAGGTCACTGTGAATTACCGTGGGCCCTCCTGCACTTCCTGGTGTCACAATAATAAGGGCGTGTAGAGAGACACCAGGGAAGAAGACTCTAAAGATGGAGGCAGAGATTGGAGTTTTGCTGCCACAAACCAACGAACAGCAAGGATTGGTGGCGATACCTCTGCTAGGAGAGAGACGTGGGTGGACTCGCCCCCAGAGCCTCCAGTAGGAGCCAACTCTGCTGACCTTGATTTAGGACTTTAGGCCTCCTGAGCTATGGTAGAATAAATGTCTGCCCCAAGCCAACCAGCTTTTGCTAAGTTGTCATGGCAGCCGTGCAGGGACTAATGCAGGGGACTGCATGGAGTTTATATTTTGTGCGTATCCTTTGACTTGTTTTTGGTCCATAAAGATCTTCTCACAAATATGCTCTGTAAAGAAGGCTGTCCTGTCCCTCTTACCCCTCCTCCTCTACCCATCTCCCCACCCTTTCAAAGGATCTTTGAAGAGTCTAGTTTTAGCTGTGAAAGTCATGTTCTTATTTACCATTGGAGAAAAAAAAATTCCCCTAGAAGAATATTAAATGTAAAACCCTTTCATTTTGTGTATTTTTAGTTAGAAATTATGCTTATTATCTCTCATCCATCTGTCTTTCAGGAAAATTTTCGATTGACATGGATTATGCTTTTTAAGCTGCTTTATACTCATTTGTTCAGATACATACCAAGCCTTTTAATTGGACCATTTTATATGCAAATAACTAATACCATTAAGTGTATCTGAGCCTCCTTCTGTTGCTGTTTAGCTGCGTCATAAATGCACTGACCCTCAGCAAGCAAGGTTAATCAGAGTCGCGTGCGAGTGCAGTGTGCATGCGTGTGGTGACTGCCCGCTGTAGATCTGAGATAAAGAATAGAGATTTACCACGCAGAGCTCTTTTGTGTCTTAAAAACAAAACACACATAATTATGAATGATGTATTTAGGAAAGCCTGCCTTAAGGAAATGGATTTGCATTCACTGTACCTGATGTGAATAGCTGCGTATGAGCTCCTCTGCGGTGTTTTTTTCACCCAAATGACTTAGCAGAGCATCTATATTTTAACGTGCAAATATATATTTTAAAAAGTCATAAAAGTTAAAAGGAATATTTAACAAGACAAGGGGCACCTGGGTGGAGCAGTTGGTTAAGTGTCCGACTTGGGCCCAGGCCATGATCCCACAGTTCCCGAGTTCCAGCCCCACACAGGGCTCTGTGCTGCCAGCTCAGAGCCTGGAGCCTACTTCGGATTCTGTCTCCTCTCTCTGCCCCTCCCTCACTCGGCCTCTCTCTGTCTCTCAAAAATAAATAAACATTAAAAAATATTTTTTAACAACTTTGATGTAGTAACTTAAATGACTTAAAAGATCTATCTTAAAAAAAACACAACTTTACATGTAATATTTTTAAAACCACAAAATGCTTCAGAGCACGATTTTTCCTGGGCTTTCTTCCATGTTTTATTTCTACAGCTTTCATTTCTGAACCTGTTAATTTTCAAGTTTCCCCGAAAACTTTTAATATTCTTAGTCCATTTATCAACATGGTTTTCTAGTATTCTTAATTACAGTTTTTGAGCCAGCATAGAGATCTCAGAGATATTACTCTCCTCACAATAAGATTAATTCCACGTTTTAACACAACGGTGGTACTACGGTTTGAATTCCACGCTAAGGAGCCTGGAATTTACTTTTAAAAATCAGTGTCGGTGAGGGGCGCCTGGGTGGCTTAGTTGGTTAAGAGTTCAACTCTTGGTTTGGGCTCAGGTAATGATCTCATGGTTTGTGAGTTCGAGCCCTCCATTGGGCTCTGCACTGGCACTATGGAGCCTGCTTGAGATTCTTTCTCTCTCTCTCTCTCTCTCTCTCTCTCAATCTCTCTCTCTCTCTCAAAATAAACTTTAAAAAAATAAAAAAATAAAAATTAGTGTAGGTGATAAATATTGTTGTGTAAAGGAATAGCATAATAAATGTTACACAGATCTGAAGGTATTCAGCAAGACTACTTAGAGAAAAAGATCTTTTTTCTTTTTTAAGTTTCATTTATCTATTTGGAGAGAAAGAGAAAGAGAGAGCAAGAGCAGAGGAGGGGCAGAGAGAAGGAGAGAGAGAAAATCCCAAGCAGGCTCCACACTGTCAGCACAGAGCCTGACGCGGGGCTTGAACTCATGAACTGTGAAATCATGACCTGAGCCGAAATCAGGAGTTGGCTGCTTAACCGACTGAGCCACCCAGGCGCCCCAAGATCTATCTTATCACGTGTAGATTGATCCTATTTCTATAGTGACTACTCAAACAAAAAATCCTTTGCTTCATTCTTGCAACGTATCTACTATGTGTTAAGATAGAGGGATGGAGAAGAAATTCAGCCCTACTTTCAAGGAGTAGTAATCTAACAGGGAAGAGGGACAATAACCACGCAATTATAAATCAGCCTAAATATACCGCATTGGGTCACTTGGGCTGGGGGGAATTAAGAAAGGTACTATATCCATTTCCTAGGGCTGCTGTTACAAATTACCACAAACTTGGTGCTTTGAAACAAGAGAAATGTATTCTCTCATAGTTCTGGAGGCTAGAAGTCCAAAATCAAGGCCTCCTGCAGGGCCATACTCCTTCTGAAGGCTATAGGAGTGGATCTTTCCTTGCTTTTCCAGTGTTTGGTGGCTCCAGGCATTCCTTGGCTCATGGCTGTGTCACTGCAGTCTGCCTCCATCTTCTCATGTGTCTGTCCCCTCCTCTCTTGTCTCTTATAAGGACGTGTGTCACTGGATTTCAGACCCTTCCTAATCCAGGATGATCTCGTCTCAAAATCCTTAACTGAATTACATCTACAAATACCCTATTTCCAAATAACATTACATTCACAGGTTCTAAGTAGACATATCTTTGCTGGGGGGGAGGGAGGGGGGCACCATTCAACTCACTACAGCTACCCAGAGGAGGTGACACCTCCCTAGCAGAGCAGGTTTGAGGAGAGAGGAGAGAGGAGAGACACATGTGAGTTCTCTTTTAGGCATGGAGGTATGTCTTTTCTCCTTTAAGTTAGCACTATGCCTAGCACGTAGCAAGAACTCCATGACTGTGAGATTATTAGCGAAATACTCTCAGGAAACTGTTCATTGGCAAGTGGACATACACTTCTGGAGATCAGAAGAAAGGTCTGGGTTGGACAAAGGAATGGATAAGATTACCAAGAGAAGCTGTGCGAGAACAGAGAAGAATAAAGCAAGGCCTAAGAGATAGTCCATCGTTGAGGAACTGGGTTTGGAAAAGACTGAGAAGGAATTGCTGGAAAAACAAGAGGGAAGCCAGGATAGAGGGGTGGCATAGGAGACAAGAAAGGAAGGAATCCTGAAGAAGAAGGAGGAGGAGGAGGAGGAGGAGGAGGAGGAGGAGGAGGAGGAGGAGGAGGAAAGAAAAGGGTGTCAGGTGACATTAAGTTGATTAAGTAGTATAAAGCCTGGATTTGGGAACTTCGATTTAAGCAATTTCAGAAGTTAGGAAGCCAGTTTTCAGTGGATTAAAAATAGTAGAAGGTTTGACAGACATTTTGTTTTTAATTTCCTAATGGACAATGAAACTAAACCAATAGATAGGCTTCCCTCCACAACTCACTATGTACATATTTCAGAGAAAGCATTGTGAAAAACTTCTATGAGAGGACACATGTCTGTGACCTCTCTCCTTTGATCCCAGAGACAGACCATGCAAGTTGTTATGGATCATTAGAGCCGCTGTGCTGGTGTCTCCCATTCGTAACCTCTCTGCTCGTCGCTGGACATCTTATCACATTCACAGTGGGAGAATGCAGATTCCAAACTGCGATTCTGACTCTGATCTTCCATGTAAAAGAATGTTCTTCAGGCATCCCACTGAATCCACTATAAAACATCAGTCGGGCATACAGAACATCAACTTAGAGACCGTCCTGATGAGTAGTGTGAAATATATTTACAATAAAAGGACCTGCAGTTTTATATGCTAGAGATTTAAAAACACCTTACCATCATCAGCTTTTTCCTTTACAACGACATCTGCTATTAAATGAATTTAGTTTAGGGTTTTTTTTTTTTTAAGTTAGTAACTGAAACATCCTGATGGCTATCATCTCATCTATTGGAAGGAGACTGAGCAAGCCCTTCCATGGCATATTGTCAATATTCCACAAATGTGGCCTTTTCAATTCCATTGAAAATTAAAATTATTCCGTTGAAATTAAGGAATAGTTGAACACTGTGGTTTCTCTGTGTAACTTAGTATCCCCACAACCCTCTTGAAGTAATAACGGTAGAAACTATGTTCTAGTTCATTTGTGTTAACTAATTAAAAACAATTTTTGGAAGGAGAGTAGGTTTGGACTTTTGGATGTTGTTATTTTAGATGGTAACTGTCATTAGAAGGACTTGAATCATTTTCTCTGCTTTATGAGCTGAGATTATGGCAGGTGTGTTCACTTCAAAAATTAAAAATGGACTTGCCATTCCCTAGCTTCACAAACAGAGCTTTAAAATCAGGCAAAATATGGGGCACCTGGGTGGCTCAGTCAGTTAAGCGTCCGACTTCGGCTCAGGTTATGATCTCATGGTTCATGGGTTTGAGCCCCACATCGGGCTCTGTGCTGACAGCTCAGAGCCTGGAGCCTGCTTCAGATTCTGTGTCTCCTTCTCTCTCTGACCTTCCTCTGCTAGCACTCTGCCTCCCTCTCTCTCAAAAAAATAAATAAACATTAAAAAAAATTTTGAATGAATAAAATCAGGCAAAACAAAAGAACTTAACTTAAAATGAACTCTTTAACTGTTACATATTTTCAGATTGAATATGTAAGAATTTGGATCTGATTCTTAAGGGAATTATTTAAAAATTTTTTTTTATAAAGATTTCATGTTAGGCTTTGTTTTACAGAATTACAAAGTGTATAGGTCAATAAGAAATTATTAAGCTGGAATATGTGCAAAGTCTGCTTATGCTATTTTATTACACCATTCTATAATAACTGATAGATATTAAAACCTTAAATTTGGGATTTACATCAACGGGTCAGTAGATAAACATAGCCTTAATCTTAGCCTTTATTATTCCTATCTGCTATTTCAATACAAAATTCAATTAAGATATGATTCTAAGGATTCTTCAGCATAGCATAGAAATATCCAGCAATATATTTTCTACTCCTTTAGAATTTATATTCACAAACTACATACATGTGTCTAATTAGAATTTAATAAGCTTTTCACCCAAGAGAGAATTCCGATCTCTATAAAGCTTTTATCCTTGCCCTACTTACAATGTCACTATCAATTTCTTTATTCTGCAGGTTTATTTTTTGAGAAGATACAATTATATGTTATTTTCCTGCATGTTACAGTTATGCAGTTTTCTTTACATGAATGCTGCTTTCTGAAGAAAATGCTCTTTGAAATGTTAGGAAAGTGAAAACTATTGTTTCTATAGAAATAGGAATATTCTGTGTGAGTAATAGATTGCAAAGTGAGGTGCCTTCACCATGAGTCTCTCTTTGTTGTTCACGCTAAATGAAGGGTAATTTTACAAAAATAAGGCCAAGAAAAATGAAATATGGGATTTCATAGTTTACCAGAAGTCAAAGATTTTTACTGCCAATAATTCAGCACAGTGTAGCCTCAAGCCATACTCTACGCTGTGGTGTGTGTGCTCGTGTGCGTGCACGCACACGCGCACGCACGCACGCGCACACACACAGTGCTACAATTTGTCGAGGCAATCTGTCATTACAAATTTGAGAAAGACAAGAGAATTCCTTTGGAATTTGGTTGTAAGTGATGTTGTTTTATGAAGAAAAGGACGTTCCAGGTTTTAGGTTAAATAACCTTTTAGTGATTCTGTTCAAGGCTCATTTCACTCCCCCACCGCCACCCAAGCTTCCTACGTGCCACTTGTCTTCCCTTTGTCTCCAGATCTTTCCTCTTCTCTTTTGTCCTTTCATTTTCCCTGCTTCTTTCTGTAACCCTACATTGCTCCATGCATAATCATAAAGGGTTCCATTTATTATTCCTTTTCAGAGTTTATCTCCAAAACAATGCTTTATCATTTATCAAATGCTGATTCATTACTCAAAGATGTCCGTAACTGTCAATCAAGCCTCCTGACAGGCCTGAGAAAACTCCTGTTACTATTCTGAGTCCACGTCCCCTCCACTACAAAACGTTGACCCTGAATATTAATTCCAGCCCTGAAAAGCAACATATGATGCACTGCCTTCTTGGGAAATAGCTTGGCAGGCTCTTAACCTCATCGGATCTAGCCTGCTGGGAGGTTATGCCACTACGTGAACGTTCACACACACACCTTCATGTGTGTAGACATGTGTTAGTTTGTGAAGGTGTGAGAACCACTCAAGAGAAAGCAGAGAAGAAGCTGCATCTGTGAGAGAGGAGATGATTATTGGACTACACTCCCATAGAATGCTCGTGAAGGAGCTGGAGCACAAGTGAAAGATTAGCCGTAGGAAGGAAATGGAATACTTGTCCTTTGAAAACGAAAAGGAGTGACCCAATAAAGAAAAGGGGAATCTTTTAGGCAACTGGAAAGAGAAGTTAAATCATGTTGGACCGCATCTATTTTTTTAATGAAACAGTGAGAAGTCAAGGGTGGGACTTCAGTCTTGAGCAGAAGAGGAAAAGTTTCATCTGTCTCAAGTGCATGCCTTATTTGTCAGGGTTCTCCATAGACACAGAACCAATATAGCATGTGTATATGTATATATAGAATTTTTTTTTTTAAGGAATCAGCTCACAGGGTTAGATGCTGGCAAATCCAGGGTAGGCTTGCAGGCTGGAGACTCAGGAAGAACTGATATTAAAGTTCAAGTCCAAAGGTTACCTACTGTTCATAGAAAGTCAGTCTTTATTCCATAAAGGCCTTCAACTGATTGACTGAGGCTCACCCACATTCTCGAGGACAATCTGCTGTATTCAGAGTCCACCAATTTAAATGTAAGTCTTGTTCACAAAAAGCACGCTCACAGAAACATCTAAAATGAAATTTGGCTAAATATCTGCACACCCATGGCCTAGTCAACTTGACAAATAAAGTTAACCATCACACATATGTTACCTTTGCTGCCTGCCTAACTCCATGTTCTTCAAGAATCAGTTCTCCCGTCTCCTCAGAAAGCCTTCCCCATGTGCATCCTCAGGTGTTTGCAACCCCAGACTAAATTCCCAGACCACATCTGTTTGATTTCCCCCACTAGAATCTAGTCCCTGAGGATATGGATTTCTTTTTCACTTCTGTATCTTCAGCACCTCAGATATCACTAGCTATATCCTAAGCACTCGATTAAAAGTCGACGAATGTCTTTCAGTTTTACTACATTGCATACTTATCGAAAACAGAGACAGTCTTAAAATACTTTTTTATAACAACACCTAGCACAAGTTAAGAGCCCAATAAATGGTTTCCTGGAAGGAATAAATGGATAAGTTACTTACCAAGTGCTTACCGTGTATGTTTCCTTATCCCTGATTACTTTGATTTTATTCCAATATTGGAAAAAAAAGTTTTTCAAGGAATTTGCACAGATTTGCATTGCTGTACATGTGGAGAAATTATACTAGCAACTGTAGTTACAGGTCAAAAAATGCTGGTGGCAGGAATCAGACATCAGCAATTTTTAAAGTCCTGCAGGTGATCCTAGTAGTTGGGAATCCCTGTACCAGATACAATTAAAGTAGGGAGGAAGTTCAGGAAGGTTAAGAATAGCGAGCATCTCTGTGGAGGGCAAGGCTATGCATATGGGGACACCAGGAAAGAGGCTTTGAGCAGGCTCCAGAGGAAGAGTAAAGGACACCTATAGAAAAGAGAGAAGTACTAAAGAGAAAGGTATGGTATGTTTCAGAACCCTCTTTGAGAGGCGCTGGTAGCTCAGTTGGATAAGCGTCTGACTCGATTTTGGCTCAGGTCGTAATCTCACAGCTTGTGGGATCGAGCCCCGCATCGGGTTCTGTGCTCTCAGTGCAGAGGCTGCTGGGCTTCTCTCTCTCCCTCTCTCTCTGCCCCTCCCTATCTCTCTCAAAATAAATAAATAAAAACTTTTTTAAAAAACCACTCTCCGAGTATTTACCAAGTACCAGGCACCACGCTAAGTACTTTACGTGGATTGCCCCTTGTCTTCATAACAGCCCCGCAAGGATACTATGTTATGTTCTTTTTCCAGATGAGGAAATTGAGGTTTATATAGTTTAACTGAGTTCCCCAATACGCCATATCAAGTGAACAGAACAGCAACATTTCACGCCTGTGACTGTCTGCAAAGTTTATGTTCTTTCCACCACACCAGTGGTTCTCAACCCTAACTGCACAGTAGAAGCACCCAAATTTATGCCCCACTTAAGATCTGTTATACGAGGATCTCTAGGTAAGAGGCCCCAGCACCTGTATTTTATATGAAATCCCACTATGTTTCTAAAGTACCGCCACGGTTGAAAACCACTACCACAAACACCATAGATTCTCCTTTGTTTTGCCAACCTTCACACTGTGGGCTCAAAAGTGCTTTCATCCAGAAGGAGACTTGACTCAATCAGTTTATAAATGGTCTGCCCCCAATTCAGATAAGGGAGCCTGAATGGTTACACATTTGCCAGGTAATTCGAGATGCTCTTAATAGGTGTCCACTTTGATGTTAGCAAGAGTTTTATCCCATTGTTACTTTGAATTAATAAAAGGATTACACCATGCCGAGGCTCTGACTTTCCACAAAGGTTCCTGCTCAGTGCCGCTCTGCCTTTGTGGGTTTTATAACACAGCTGATGCTTTATACATCCTACCTCATTCCAAAAATAGTTAGGTAATGCTGGGCCACACACACACACACACACACACACACACCCCACAAATGAATCAGGCCATGGTAGATGTCACGAAGCAATTGTTGAGTTTAATATCAGATTTTCTTCTATTAATTTTGGATACACCCAACTCATTTTTCTTTTTATTATAAAAGCTTGCAGCTAATGTCCATGATCGCTAACTTCATGTGAAATAAAGTGCATTTGTGCAAACTCCTGAAGACATGTGAAAATTCAGTCAGGTATGCATATAAAAGACTAACCCGATAAATTTAATATCAATCCCAATAAGAAAGATTAGAGGAGAAAAACCAAAAATAGATAATATAGAGCAGGAGTTTTCCACCCTGCCTGCACATGAAAATCTAGGAAGACTTTTTAAGCAAATAGATGATCAGAACCCACCCCAGAGATAGATTAGACTGATACAGCTGGTCCACTTTGGCCTGGACCTTGTTACTATAAAAACTCTCTAGGTGATTCAAATCTACTGTTTTTCTTACCTTCCCCCAGACCTTCCACTGTTGTAAAAGATGAGTATAAAATGCGAATATTCTGATTCACATATTTACTGTCAAGGATGGTGATGATGGTGATGATGATGATTAAAGGAGCTCTAATCGAATTTGCTATGTGCTAGGCCGCTTTTCCAAGTGTTTTACATATAACTCGTTCAGTGCTCACAAGAGCTATTTTATGAGAGAAATATTATTATCATCTTTTTTGCAGATGAAAACCGGGTGTAGACAAATTAAGTTAACTCAGTGCCGGACTTGGCAGGGGTGGAATGTGGGTCTAGAGTGTGCCCTGGCACCCCATGGTCTTACAGCTTCAAGTGAGATTATGAAATAACTAGATTCTGTCACCCCAGCTCTCCCTCCCATCAGGTTCCCTTTCCTTCTTCTAGATGTTTTCAGGGTCTAAACTGGTACAGGCTCGCCCATTATCAGGTGACAAGGAAAAGGAGATTCCTCCTCTCTGCCATCTAACTTCCATACCTATAGTATTTGCCTTGCAATACAACAGGCCCAAGTCTTCAAGATCCAAGGAAATACTTCGAGGTGGTCAATCTGTGTTGGAAAGGAAACCTCTTAATTTCTCAGTACAAGGGAAAAATTTAGGGCTTCACCATCAGGCAGATATTAAGATCAGATTTATGGACCCTTATTTATTTACCCCAATAATCTGAGTAATTTAATCTGACACTTAGTTTCTTAATCTGTTAGTGGAAATAATAATGCCTAAACCATTATTATGGTTTATCTTTTTGTACACTTACTTTCAATAAATCGTTTTTTTTAATATTTAAAGCATATTTCTTTTAGAAAACATGTAGTTTGGTAGTGCTTTTTTATTAAGTTTGATAATCGAGTAGTTATTATATTACATTTAACGTAATGTTAGGTTAAGTCTACCATCTTGTTATTTGTTTTCAGTTTGGTTCATCCGTTTCTTGTTCTTGTGTTCCTTATTTTTTGCCTTCTGAGTTAATTAAATATCTTAGTATTCCCTTTTATCCCCTCTGTTGCTTGTTTTCACAGTACCTTAGTGGAATGATTTTTCGTCCCAGTGATTGTATCTTGAGATCACACAATATGCACCTTTAACTTATCATTGTCTCCTTCAAAAAAAACATTACCAAAAGAACAATCTTAAGAAACTTAGAAAATTGTAATTCCATGTATTCACTTGCTCTTCTTTGTTTCCTTTTTGTCTTGTATTTTATTCACTCACAGGCAAATGAATAAGTACTCATAGGTAAATAAATTACAGTAAAACCTTGGATTGTGAGTAACTTGTTCTGCGAGCGTTCCACAAGACGAGCAAACATTTCTAATAAATTTTAACTTGATAAACAAGTGGTGTCTTGCAGTACGAGTAGTATATGATGCCGAATGTCACGTGATCACAAGTGAGCCAATGGTTCTTGAAATGTGCTTTGATACACAAATACTTTGGATTGCAAGCATGTTTCTGGAATGAATTATGCTTCCAAACCAAGGTTTTACTGCATTATTTTTGCTTTAAATAGTCATTAACTGGGGCACCTGGGTGGCTCAGTCAGTTGAGTGTCCAACTTCGGCTCAGGTCATGATCTCACAGTCTGTGAGTTGGAGCCCCGCATCAGGCTCTGTGCTGATGGCTCAGAGCCTAGAGCCTGCTTCCAATTCTGTGTCTCCCTCTCTCTCTGCCCCTTCCCTGCTCATGCTCTGTCTCTCTCTGTCTCAAAAATAAATAAAAACATTAAGAAAAAAAAATTAAAAAAAATAGTCATTAACTTTTGTATGTAGATAGATAGATAGATAGATAAAGTATTTAAAAAGTCTTTAATACGTATCCAAATGTTTATCCATTTATCCATTCTACTGCTTTTCATTCCTGTGTGTGGATCCAGGCTTTCATCAGGAATAATTTCCCTACACCTTGAAAAAGCTCCTTTCTCATCTCTTTTAGTGCATATCTGCTGCAAATGAATTCTCTCAATTTTTGCCTGTCTTATTTCACTCTCACATTGAAAGATATTTTTACCGAATAGTGAAGGCCATGCTAACAGGCACTTTCCTTCAGCACTTTGCAGATATCTACATTGTCTTATGGCAATCCAGTGTTTTAGATGAAAAGTCAGACATTCTCAAAACTATTCTATCAAAATACAGTTATTCGCTGTATGTGTCTTTTTTCTTTGGCTGCTTTCAAGTTTTACTCTTTATCTTTGTTTTTAACCAGTTTAGTTATAAAATGCCTCACTATATTGTTGTTATGATTGGTTGTTTTGTTTGTTTCTTTCTTTGTTGTTACATTTTTCCTATTTGAGTTTCAGTTAGCTTTTCTCACACATGGATTGAAATCCTTCTATTCTGGAAAATACTCACCTCTTCAAATATTTCTTCTGCCCCGTTCTCTCTTTCATAGCCTTCTGGGGCTCCAATTACACATGTTAGACCATTGATATTGTGTTACAATCACAGATTATCTGTTCTATTTTCCTCACTCTTTTTTTCTCTTGTGCTTCAATTTGGATGATTTTTTTGACCTATCTTAAATTTTACTGATACTTTCTTCTGCTTGGTTCAGTCTACTGTTCAGCCCACTGGATGAATCCTGTATTTGTGGTACCAAAATTTTCATTTTTGTCATTTTCATTGGGTTCTTTCTGATTGTACCTATATCTCTACTGAAATTCCCCAACTGTTACATGCTCCCTGCATTTTCCATGACGTATTTTCAACATATTTAGCATAGCTTTCTTTTTAATCTTTGTCTGCTAAGCTCAACATCTGTACCATCTGTAGGTCTGCTTCTGTTGTTTGCTTTTTTTTTTTTAGTTTTTTTAACGTTTATTTATTTTTGAGACAGAGAGAGACAGAGCATGAACAGGGGAGGGGCAGAGAGAGAGGGAGACACAGAATCTGAAACAGGCTCCAGGCTCTGAGCTGTCAGCACAGAGCCTGACGCGGGGCTCGAACTCACACAGCCGTGACGCGGGGCTCGAACTCATGACCTGAGCCGAAGTTGGACGCTTAACCGACCAAGCCACCCAGGCGCCCCTGCTTTTTTATTTTTTCTGGGGGGGGGGCACATTTTCTGCCTCTTCACATGTTCTATAATTTTTTATTGTGTATCAGCCTTCATGGTTTACATAGCAGTAAACAATAAACATTCCGAGAAAAGGGCCCACTTCTTCCTCAGTCAGACTGTTAATGTGTGGAGAAGGAGGTGGAAAAGGGGATTGAAATAATCTAATATGTTCTAGATCTGAACTCAGCTTTGCTACTGCTCTAGTTAAATTCAGCTCACCATTGACTTTATTTATTTATTTATTTATTTATTTATTTATTTATTTATTATTTTTTAGAGTGAGAGAGCGGGAGCCAGGGAGAGGGGCAGAGGAGAAAGAGACAGAATCTTAAGCAGGCTCAACACTCAGCATGGAGCCCAATGCAGGGCTTGATCCCATGACCCTAGGATCATGTCTTAAGCCGAAATCAAGAGTTGGGCACTCAACAAACTGAGCCACCCAGGTGCCACTCACCATTGACTTTAGACGTATTGAGGGAGGAAATAGAACTTTCCTTAGAGCTAGACTGAACTTGGCAATGCCATCGAGATGTCTTCATGCCTAGCCTAACAGCCAACATATATGAACCACAGGAAATCTCTCTCCCTCTTTCACACTCCAGTCCCCAGATGTCCAGGCCTAAAAACATCTCTCTCCACCATGTTGCCCTGACTCCAGCCATTGCAGAGCTGCTGCAGTGAATGGAATGAAGATCTTTTGCACCTTCAGGAGATTGTTGTCAGCTCTCCACCTTGTCCTGGCCTGTCTCAGCTACCCCCAAACAGTCAGTGAAAGCCCGCAGGAAAGAGTTGGCAGGCAAATACAGATTCTGTCTACGGTTGGGTTGCCTCCAAATTCAAATCTATGATACTGGCCCGCTTGCAGTGGTTAAAAGTTTGTTAACAGTTGGGATGGTTGTTCACACTATCCCCAGCTTCCCCCATGTGCTGAGGGGGCTCCTTTTCTCACTGTGGCCCTGGGAGTGATAAAAGCTATAGAATTCTTCTCTCTCCAAGGAATGGTTAATCCCATTTTTGATATCAATCTATCCAGGTTTCTGTGGGTCTTCAGCTCTATAGTGGGTTATTTCAGACTCACTGCATCTGCCTCCCTACACAAAATATTATCCTTCATCCACTCCTAGTCTTCGAGGTGTGCATACCAGAGACTGTTCCACCTTGGGAAGGCAGACATGGAAGCAGTCTCAGGGCCTTGTGGCAGAGAACTCCAGGGCCCAAACCATGCTGTAGAAGGGGATCACTCATTCTGCTTCTAACTCATAGATCTGTGGGGAAAGACACAGACAGAGGAGGACCTGAGCAGCAAGGAGCTCTGACGTGTGAGGCCCAGGGCAGGGCCTTCCCCCATCTCTTGGCTAAACCTAAAGGCAGTACTGATGATGACACAGTATTTTGGAGATAGGTGGGAAAACTTCATAGAGAGAGGGCAAATGTGGAAGGAAATTAAAGGATGCTAAGGACGACCTTTGACTCTTTTCCCAGAGCCAACTCTTTTAGCTGTAGAAATAACAGAATGTATGCATCTCCTCTCCAAGAATAGAAGGTAGCTTCAATATTGATGGGATACTCTGGAAGCAATAGGGTAAAATATGTCTTCTAGAAAGCCGGTGTCTCTAGTGGACATAGTATAAGCAGAACAAGTACATAAAATGACTCAAGACAAAGCTGGCCTCAAGTAACAAAATACCCAAATTAGTCCCATATAAGAATAACTGTGACATCTTAACAGGGAAATGACATCACTGTTAGATTTTACATTGCCTTCCAACCAAAAGCAAACACACAATGACTGCTGAGATCATTTTAAGACAATTTTCTTGTCTTGGCTGAGTTATGGTTTAATGGATAGTTTAGGCAGAACTTCAGTTACAAAAGAAATGCATTTTCACTTTTTTTTTTTTTCAACGTTTATTTATTTTTGGGACAGAGAGAGACAGAGCATGAACAGGGGAGGGGCAGAGAGAGAGGGAGACACAGAATCGGAAACAGGCTCCAGGCTCTGAGCCATCAGCCCAGAGCCCGACGCGGGGCTCGAACTCACGGACCGCGAGATCGTGACCTGGCTGAAGTCGGACGCTTAACCAACTGCGCCACCCAGGCGCCCCTGCATTTTCACTTTTTAGGATGCATAGATTTTGCATACGGAGGAATTGTTCATAATTATGTATGTTCCTGTATTTAATTTCACAGATATATAATGAAAGTATTAATGTAATGGACTACACCCTAGTTTAGACCCTATGAAAGAGATAACTTTATTTCAATTACATGTTACACTTCAGTGGATCTGATCTAGATACTTGTATACTTTGCTGGAATTTAGCTTTCATTTCAGCAATGTGTTCTTTCATTTAGCAATGTTGCCTCCCCACCCCCTCCCCCCCCCCCCCCCCCCCCCCATGCACACACAAATGAAAATTTGTTACGATCATTTTGGAGAAGTTGGAGAATTTGATCCCTTTTTAAAGCAGTAAAGACATAATTACTGTTGAAATGCTGGGTGGAACAGATACTAATTTCACCCTCTCCCTCCCAAAGCTACCCTATACTGGCAGTAAACACAAAACACTAAATGGAATCAAGAAAATGGGAGAGCATAGAACAGCAGAGAGCTGCTGACCTATTTTTTTTTGGAAAATGGAAAGGGAATTGATTAAGTGGTGCTTGATTTAGCTGAGCAGAGACGTGGAAACCCAGGTACCTGCAGAGATGCCAACAGGATGCAAATGGAGAGTCCCTAGAGAAGCCCGGAAAAGCATGAGGAGTGAAGGCAAAGGGGATCGCTGAAGCTAGGGGTGAGATGTGGAGCTGAAAACAGGAAGTGGTTGAGATTCTTAACAGTTGGACTCCCAAATCCTGTCTGCAACCTGTGCAGCTTGGCAACTGCCTGCCCCTCACCCTGCAGGAGACAGGAGGTCGCTTGCGTTATTCTCTGGAGTGACTTAACCAGAGAGGCTATAAACCCAGCAGGCTTGGAAACAGTGGCAGGTGGGCATCAGGTGTAATACTCAAATTGTTGGATTAAGTGGAAATCTGCATGGTCAATAGTAATAAACTCACCTCTCTTTCAAACCTTCTTACCTGGAGCTTTGCTTCAGGACACTAGCAACAGAGCTTATCCCGCCTAGATAGCACATTGGAGGTGGGCTTCTCTGGAAGATCTGGCTACCTTGGTGGGGAGAAACCTAGTTACCCTTGAGGGTATTTCAGTGAAGGTTCAGTTCTAATCACCTTTCAGTAACACCCTAACAACCATGATATACTGCGAAAGCAGATAAGTAAGGAATACCAGATATGGCAGAAAGTCTCTGTAAAAGAGACCAAAGCAAACAAACAAGAAATTGAAGGAAACAATGACTGAAGGGAAGAGATGAAAACTTTAAAAAATGTTATCTTCTCATAGAGATTAGAAAAGAAATTACTTCCATGAAACAAACCATGGTACTTTTAAAAAGGAACGATTAGAGAAAATAGAAATCTTAGAAATTAAACTAAGAATTAAACTCTTCCAACAGAAGAGAGGTGAGGAATTACTCCAGAGAGGAAGTGGCAGAAAGATGATTGGAAGAGAAAAGATAAAAAATTAGAGACTTCACTTAAGGGGTCCGACATCCCACTAAAAGGAGTTTACTTTCAGAGTAAAATAACAGAGAGGGGCGTCCCGTGGCTCAGTTGGTTAAGCGTCTGACTCTTGATCTCAGCTCAGGTCTTGATCTCAGGGTTGTGAGTTCCAGCCCTACATTGGGCTCTGCATTGGGCATGAAGCCTACTTTAAAAAAAAAAAATAATAATAATAATTAATAGTAATAAATAAAATAACAGAGGAAATAGAACTCAGAAATTGTTTAAAAAATATAATAAAATTTGCCCAGAATTGGAATATATGAGCAAAAGTCCCTTGAGCTGCAAACAATCTGTAGGGAGAAAAGGGGGATCCACACCAGAGTGTACTGTCATGAGATATTCTAACACTGGGGATAAAGAAGAAATAGTAAGTGGAACAGGAACAGAATGACCCCTCAAAAACAACACTAGAAACTAAAGACAGTGAAGACATTACTTGAAATTTGTGAGGGATAAGAATTTCTAAACAATGAATTATCTAGTCAAGTTAGCAAGTCCAAGACAAGGACAAATATATTTTCAAGCGTTCAAGTTCTCCAAAAGTTGGTTTGTTCTAAGTATCTTTCTCAGGAAGCCACAAAGCACAGTCCCAGGATGACAGCTCAGTAACACTATTGACACCCCAAGGACCTCGAGGTTGCGGGGGTGGGGCGTGCTGAAAAAATAGCTGACATGCTTGTCTATTTTAAGAGGAACGCTACATCTCTAATGAGTCTGAAAAAATGTCATGGTGGGCAAATAGAAGTTGAGCGAGCAAAAATGTGACACGATACTAGTGTCAGAGAAAAAAAACACAATGGTGCAAAAGAAAGGAAATAGAGTCATAAATCCCGTGTGGTTTACATGTGAACAATATATGCATAGCCAAGATAACATAAACACTGATGAGTGCTTCACCTAAAATTGTTGTGTATCTAAACTGGGAGGATTAAGGGAAGGAAAGTGTGTGTGTGTGTGTGTGTGTGTGTGTGTGTGTGTGTGTGTCTGCGTGTAGATGAGAGAGAGAAGGAGATACTGAGAGCATGCTTGCGGGAGATAGTGTCCATAAGAACTAAAGATAAGGATTTAGTAAGAGACCAATAGATAATATCTACACTGGGAAAATAAAAAAGAAGAGGCATATAAGAGTATCATTTAGGAAGATGGAGTGAGTGTCATAATTAATAGTTAAGAGTTGAAAGCGGTTGCCTCTGCCTCTGGGATTTAAGGATGAGGAGGGGTAGGGTTGGCTTAGGACATTCTTTAAAGCTCTACATTCTGCATGGCTTTTAAAAATATGTGCATGATTTTTTTAAATATATGAAAGTTACATTTTAAAAAACTGAATGTAGCGAGTACCGGAGCTCAGTGACTTTCACGCTATGCTTCCCAGGTTTCTGGAAGTTTCCACAGAGACTGCCTTATAGAAGAGGGAGCTCGGTAGGCCTCCCACATGAGTTTCTGCGAAAGGAGCCATGCCTTGTCATTGTTAAGTTCCAGTGAACTAACTTCTTTGAACAAAGGGTTCTATAGAAAACACCACCACCACCAAAGAAGTTTGGAAAGCACTGATTAGCCCTGTGCGTATCTGGAGAAAAACTGCTCCCAATCGAATAAGCTGAATATGATAAATATCAAACTTGATCCAGTGTGGCTTTTACATGTTATTTTCTTTTACCCCACAAAACATATTGTCCCATTTCTAACTCAAGAAGCTTGGAGTAGAACCGGTTTGTTTGGGTTTCAAATATGGATTGGATTTACCATTATGAAAATTTGCACAGATTTCAAACGATGACATTAAGTAATGCTAGTTTCGCTCCCAAACCAAACTGTACTATCACTTCTTAAGAGGCATCAAGTGGGGCATCAAGTGGCTCAGTCGGTTGGGCGTCCGACTTCGGCTCAGGTCATGATCTCGCGGTCCGTGTGTTCGAGCCCCGCATCAGGCTCTGGGCTGACAGCTCAGAGCCTGGAGCCTATTTTGGATTGTGTGTCTCCCTCTCTCTGACCCTCCCCTGCTCATGCTCTGTCTCTCTCTGTCTCAAAAATAAATAAATGTTAAAAAAATAAAAAAAAAGAGGCATCAAGTATGGCATGTGTCCCCAGCGTTCAAATAAATGGTACAGCAGGGGGTGGCTTTCTATCCCAAGGATGACTTTGGGCATTCTAGTTTTGTCTAGGGATGGATATGTTAATGATTTCATTCTAATTTGGGTTGATTTTGGTCCCACCACAGAAAAAACGCTCCTACCCCAGGTGGAAGGAAAAGATACAGAATAAATCTTTATTTTTAACGCAGACGATTACCTGTATCTTTTGTCAACACGGAGTACTGATTGTTTCCTTGGCTATAGAGCCTCTCAAAAACAAAACATCCTTATCTTGGTGAGTTTAATCTAGGGAAAAATCATATGTTGAAACAGATGCTACTGAGAAAGCTCTTCCCTCAGTCCACCAATATCTATCTCTCCCTGCCCCACATACTCAGTAGGAAGTGGACTCATCTGTGGACTTCTATTATTTCTCAACCTAACATAACTAAAAGGTTCTTTGAAAAATAACTACCTATAATTTTATATAAAATAAAATCTAAAATGTAGATTTATTCATTTTATATCTTTTACATATTCTACATGTTTTACATGCATATCTCATTTGAGGTTGACAACATCTCTGAAATATATACTATTATTCTCAGTGTAAAGATTGGAGTTTGACCTGTCCCATGCTGCATGGCTGCCAGGGGTAAAGGCAAAAGAAATTTTTTTTTTTTTGGAATATCTTTCTACTTGGGCCAAATACCTCAAAATTAAAAAAAAAAAAAGACTAATTTTTATCAAAAGCATACATATAACATAAACAGTGCTGGATTACATATGGAGAATGATGTACTCATTCTGGTTTGCCTAGGACATTCCAGGTTTTAGGACTCAAAATCCTGCCTACTGGGAAAACCCTCAGTTCCAGTAAAATTGGAATGGTTGGTCATTTTACATATACAGCTCGTCCCAAGAGACTGTAATAGATACCCATCTTGGGAACAGAGAGAGATACAGGAAACAAAATACAAGTGGAGGAAAGTGATCAAGAGAGTTTATTTAGACAAGGGTGTAGATGATTTCCTAGCCATACCAAAGAAAACCAATTTTAGCAACCACAATAACAAGACAAAGCAATTAGCATTGACTTTTCAAAAATGTTTCTGTAACCAAATGTATCTATTCGTTTAAGATCGATGTCAATATCATGTGGTGTCCAAAAGACACAGAAAGGTGACACTACCAGATCTTGAAAAGTAAAGGCCTATCTTAAGTGTTTCATGAGAAGAGATAACAACCTACACAGCCAGATATCCTAGGGCCAGACATCTTAAACTTCCCCTCTAAACTTTGCTCTCCTCCAAGTCTACTTCATCAAAGATTCTTCTCCCTAGTCTGGCTTACGCCCTGGCGCCTGCTTCTCCTGCCACATTCTGTTCCCTGTTCTCTTCCTTCATTGTCACTGGTTCCTTTAAGTCACTCCTGTTCTTGGGTATTTTCCCTCCATGACCTTCTAACAATTAACATAAGCCCCCTTTGGCTTCTGCCCTGTCTCTTTCCACATTCCACATTGGAGAGCCTCCTCATGCCCCTTCCACTCCCCTGCCAACAATCCGCCTACCATCTGACAGACCCAGAGAAGAGAAATAGAGATGCCTTTTCAAAGACCAGAAGGAGAATGAGGAAGGTCTGCAACCGTTCTTGTTTGAATATTTTTGGGGTATGAGTGTGTGTACTCATAAATCATTTTGATAGGATTCCTACTAGCTTTTACCTTTCCTCCTAATGCCCACAGAAGTTCCAACATAGTGAAAAATCATGGTGCATGTACATCTATATGCTTTGATTTTTTTTTTTTAATTTTTTTTTCAACGTTTATTTATTTTTCGGACAGAGAGACAGAGCATGAACGGGGGAGGGGCAGAGAGAGAGGGAGACACAGAATCGGAAACAGGCTCCAGGCTCTGAGCCATCATCCCAGAGCCTGACGCGGGGCTCGAACTCTCGGACCGCGAGATCGTGACCTGGCTGAAGTCGGACGCTTAACCGACTGCGCCACCCAGGCGCCCCTATATGCTTTGATTTTTAACCTAAGCATTAGCCCGTGTCTTTCTGTTGTCATCAAAAGTATCATTGTTCCCAGTTATTCTACCAAATATGATGTTATTATTAGTGTATTTAACATATGGCCCTTTCCATAATTAGGGCTATTTTCACCCCCTAGACATTCAAAATGAGTGCCCATTTCATCCAATTTTTAAATTGATTGGAATTTAATAAGATTATACATAACATGCTGCTGTTTTGAATGTCTTCCATATCTGCTGTTAGAGCCTCTATTTTTTAGTGGGTTTTGTAATGTATAGTTGTCTAATTTTTCTTGGGGAGTGTCTATTGTAATTACTTTCAAACAACTGCAGCTTGGATTTATTAATTTTTCCTTAGGAAAAAAATAACTACTCACCACTCACCCTCCCAAAAAAAACCCCTCATTTTTGTATAGTGTCTTAGTCCATTCAGGCTGCCATAACAATATACCATTCACTAGATGGCTAATAAACAACAGGAATTTATTTCTTACAGTCTGAAAGCTGGAAGTCTAAAATCAAGACGTTAAAAATTTCAGTGTCTGGTGAGGGCCTGCTTCCTGCTTCACAGACGGCCATCTTTTTGCTGTGTTCTCACATGGTATAAGGGACAAAGAAGCTCTCTGGAGGTCTCTCTGGAAGGCACTAATCCCATTAATGAGGGCAGCACCCTCGTGACCTAATCAACTTCCAAAGGCTCCAATTCCTAATGCCATCACATTGCAGATTGTGTTTCAATATGTGGGTTTTGGGAGAACACAAATATAATGTATTGCAAGTAGTAATATATTAAAAAAAATAAATTACATGCAAAAGACCAAAAAATCATCTGCAAAACCATTATCCTGAGACTATTACTTATGTTAGTCTTTTAAGGATACCAGCAAGGAAAAAATAATGGGGACCATTTGCTTTCCATTATTCTGGTTCTTTGTATGCCTGGATGCCTTACCGATCAACTGAGATCTGAGTTTGAACAGCTTACTCACCCCTGCAAAGAGCCTGCTACCAGCATTCGCCATCCACAGAACTGTCCTGATATGTCTATTTCTGGAGAATGGAGCAGAGATTAACTGCTTGTTCATGATAAATCAAGGGTATTTGATTTGCCTGTTACATGCCCAGTTTTCTTTGGAAGCCAGCCCTGGAAGCTGTTTTTCTGATCAAATCCTAACTCTCATGTTAGTGCTTATGACAGAGAAAAATAACATTTACTCATGATAAAGACTAAATTCTAGCAATTATAAATCTTATCAATTGCCTTGTGAAGGTTAGGTGGAAAAAAAAGAAGAAAAAAAATTCCCATTGTGTTCACTCGACCTTGGAGTTGGACTAATGCAAAAGCTGTTCTAAAATTTCCATGATGTGGGGAGCCTGACTTCAGCTCACTCAGGCAATGATCTCACGGTTCACGAGTTCGAGCCCCACATCAGGCTCTGTGCTGACAGCTCAGAGCCTGGAGCCTGCTTCAGATTCTGTGTTTCCTTCTCTCTCTTCCCCTCCCCCACTTGCTCTCTGTCTCTCTGAAAACTAAATAAAAACATTAAAAAAATGTTTAAATAAAATTTCCATGATTGGCATAGATAAAAATATAAGGGGAGATAAAGTTGGGAACCCAAGAAGATACCTGGTTGATAAATGTTGCACTGTAAGGAATAGCCAATAGCGATTCAATAAAGAAAACTATTCCAATTCACTAGCTAATATGAAATATTTGAAGGACCTAACATTTCCTGTTCTATTTTTCTTAGAAGCCAGTAAGCTCAACAGAAGTGATCTTAGCAATATTTGCCATGTTGGTTTTGAGAACTAATCACACAGATACAACACTTATGATTTTTTTTCTTCAGTAAAGGTACTCAGTACCTAATATAGCTTTCATAAAATCTTTTGGTTAATGGCTTGAAAAGAGATATTTTTCCCGAGACCATTAAGATAAATGCAAAATATATAACTATATCTGCAGTGAGCCAACATGTAATCATTTTCCGTAAGTTAGAACATATACTTTCACAAAAGCAGTTAGTTCTTCAGTTTCAAAAAACATTTCTTGAGCGTCAGTTACATGCTAACGTTCAGTCAGAGATACAGAAGCGAGATACAGAAGCGAGATACAGAAGCTGAATGTAAACCAGACGGCCTGCCTCCAACCTGTCCTCTCATCCTAGTTCACATGTGTTTTGACCCCATCCATTAGCCTTGAGGATGAGTGTTTTGATAGAGGGAAGAAGACACACAGGAATGGGACATGTGCTCTCTGGGTGAGTGATTGTTCTTTCCTATTTATTTCTGAATGCGCCTATCAGCCTTGCACATAGCTTGAAATTTCCCTAAGACAATCAACTTTGGGAATAAAAATAAGGAAAGTTTCTTCCTCCTTTCCCAACGTCTTATAGTTTTTTTTTTAATAAATTCTTTTTAAAGTTTATCTATTTATTTTTGAGACAGAGACAGAGTGTGAGCAGAGGAGGGGCAGAGAGTGAGGGAGACACAGAATCCGAAGCAGGCTCCAGGCTCTGAGCTGTCAGCACAGAGCCTGACTCAGGGCTCAAACTCAAGGACTGCAAGATCATGACCTGAGCCAAAGTCAGACACTTAAACGACTGAGCCACCCAGGTGCCCCTCTTATAGTTTTTTTTTTTTAAAGAACATCTAGTAACAGGTTAAGGAGTGAACAAGCTGGTAGGACACCCATCTAAATGGGAATAAACAATCACCAGAGTAAACTGGTAACGTGATGCCAGTTAATCAGATTTCACTCATGGTTCCCTAACATGGTCTTGTTCAGATATGGTACCAGACCACCGAGATCAGAGACCAACCACAAACAAAGTGAAAGCTTTCTTTTTGGACGCAACCCTCTGCCGTTGAATATTTTTGAGATGTCTGTACAAGTTACAAGGAGCAGCTGTAACCACACCACTACCCGTGAGTCCAGCCAGCTGCCACTTGCCTGGACTTAGCAGCCACAGCCAGATGAGATTTGGAAAGGCAAAATGCATAGGTTGTGGTTTGTCTGATTGCTGAAATTATAAATCCTTTATCAGAGCTTTCAAGAAGCTGTCTCGTCCATAAAATGGCATACAATAAATTCACTGTTTTGAACATGAGAGGTAAGTTATTTCCAGCAGCAGCAGCAGCAGCAGCAGCAGCAGCAGCAAATCTTTTGGCCCTGGTGACCAGTAAATAAATATTAAACACAAGTTTATTAGTAGTTCTTTGAAGGGACTGTCCATTATTAATCCTTATCTGATTGTATTTGAGGAAACATATCTTTGTCTCATTTCCAGTCACTCAGTTTTTTTTGTTCACGTGTGTGTGTGTGTGTGTGTGTGTGTGTGTGTGCGCGCGCGCGTATAGTCCTCACCAGTCTTCACCAAAGTTTGCAAGACAGTCCTGGAAAAGAAGACTCAATGGGGAGAGTCTTTGGCGCTCTCTTCTCCTGCTGTTTGCGATATAAAATATAGGATAATTGAAATCAGTTTTTCCACAGTTCTTATGAGGAAGGTTTTCTCTCATGGAAAAGCCACAGAGTGAACAGCTGCGTTCCAGAATATTGTCAAGCAGGAAGCGTGACTGCTTCTTCTGCTGAAGGGTCCCAACCCATTTACTAATAAGGAAATTCAACTTTTAACACAACATTTGCCATTTTGCTTTGTTTTGTTTTGCTTTGTTTTTTCTGCATGCATAGCCATTGTAGGTAAAATTATATGTGGATATTAAAACTTAAATGCTATATGACATCAAAAATATTTGTCATGCCCCCAAATACTCACTCCATTCTCCTCAAAGTTAAGAAAAAAAAATCCAGGAAACTTACTTGTTTGTATTATGTGTACCTGGGGAAGTTTTTCACACAGAGGGAGCCACAGAACAAAACTTGAGCTGCCTTCCTTTCTGCTTCCAGGAATGCCAATCAGAGAACATTCTTTTTCAGACAGCCAAGTTTGGAAGTCAGTTGGTTTCTGGCAGTAACAAGGGGGAGGGGATGGCAGGAGGGAAAGCACAGTGAGTCCTCGGGCTGCCTTAAGCTTCCAAGTGTTTCCGTAATAGCCATCAATGAAAGCATCTCCTTTTACCCACGCAGAGACAGGTAAAAAGACAGCTGAGTAAATGGGCATTAGATGTATCAGCGGAAGCTCGGTCAGAGGAAGGAGGGGGTGGAGGGAGGGCATTTGAAAGGCTGCCATTGGTGAGCTTACCAAAGGCATCTGCCAGTGGGACTTCAATGGAATGTGAAACCAAATCATTTTCAAGTTAAAGATAGACACAGTATACACCAGGATCTAGAAGCTGGATTTTAAACTCCTATCTCTCCCTAGAATTTCAGAGAGTTCTGTTAAGATCTCTGTAGTAATTAACCATTTGGTCGGGGCTTGTTTTCGAAGTCAATGTGCTCAGAATTCACGTATGTTCTGGATGTCCTGGAATTAAAAGGATTTAGGAGCTCATGATGTGCATACTCTAGGGTAAGTGAAAAGATTGGCTTTTAAGGTGCATCGCTTCTCTGGGAAGGTTAACGTGGAATTTTTCTTTTTATGTGTGTAAATGAAAAAGTGATCATGAAGACTTTCCGGGACTGTAACTCTCTTACCTTTCTTGAGCTATTTGGCCTTTTTTAAGTTATGCAGCAGAAATAACTAGAGCATTTCAGCTTGGTTTTGAAATGTACCTTGCATGTCTATAATTTCAGTTTTGCTTTATGACCCTTACTTACATTTTTCTCTGTTAACTCCTTAAACACCCTGCAGTTATTGAATTACAATGTCGGTGGTTGTGTGTCACAACACCCACTGAATGTCACCGTGTTTATGATACCACTGGTTGTAACTGTTTTTACCGTGAGATGGGGTTACTTCCCTCGCCTGGCGCAATGGCGCTTCCTAGTTTAAGAAGTGAAAAAGGAGAACTAAATAAAAGGAGGGAAAAAGAGGTGGTCTAAAGGTGGGATGAAGTGAATAGGAGCCTTAGAAGATAATCTGTTTTAAAAGAAAACTAGAAAAAAAGGCAGTTTTCCATTGAAGAGAACAATTTTTTAATAGAAGTTATTTTTTGATGTTGCCTCATTAATTCCAAGCAGCTTCTCTTCCTCCAAAAAAGCTGATATTTGCTAAGTGAATGGAGGCGTACTGATTATATGGAACTTGAGGGTGGAGGAGGGAGAGTTGTCTAATTTGCTATTACCACGCTGTGTTTTAAGGATTTCAGAACTTTCTTCTTTAAAAGAGAGAATGACAAACCTCAGTTCTCTTCATGTTTTGACCATGTATAGGTTTTGTTTCTTATTTTGTCGAATGACCTCTCGGCTCTGCTCTTGGAGACAGCTTTCCCAAACTTGCACAGCATTCCTTCTGAATAAATACTGTCCATAATAGTCACAGAGGACATGGTGTGAATTGGAAATTCTACTTTATATGGGGAAAATAAATCTGCTGACGTTCTTATTGCAGTGTGGGACTGAACAGTTGTTAGATGTAACTGGCTGAGTTTTGCTATGTCAAATAGACCCGATTCTAATGAACTAAGTTGGCTAAACTAAGTACAAACAATGAATGACTTCACGTGGGTCTTTCAGTTTTGATAAGAATAACTAATATGCTGCGTAACTCTTCTAAAATGAAAAGTGAACAATTTGTTGATAGAATCACTTGATTTTACAACTATCGAACAATCTAGCAAGACCAAAACAAAATGTGAAGTTAGCAGGGCTCAGTTTTGATGCCCCCACCCCCCTTTCTCTGCCCACTCTCCGTCTCCGCTTCCAGTCCTCCTTCTCTTTCTGGACCCCTGATGAATATCACTGCAATACCCTCCTTTTCAGACTGTTAAGACCTATCTTCTGAGAAAGTTGCCGTGAATTTTCATTTCGCATCTCCACAAGTGGATGGTACCTTTGTAAATTCCCCCTGGTGACATTGACTCCTATGCACCTTGATTTATCCAGCTTGGTCCTGACCTGTTGACAGTAGGAGTGAGCCTGGCAGAAATCAGAAGTGTTTCCAAGAAATCTGTGAGTGCAAGTATGTGTGTGCTTACCATATACACATGCACACACACAAACGCTTCCGGGTAGACTTACATTTTACTCAACTAAATATTTCTGATTGAATTATACATATAGCTAAAATTGTATCAGGCTTTTCAGTATGGGGCTTGGTTTTTGTTTTCAGTGTGTCAAAAGAAAGCCAAAAAAAGAACACAAAAAAAAATTTAATTCTAAATTGTAAGAATTTTAAACCACGAGACCAAATAGTGTTGACAGGGAAGGGGGAGGACAAATATTTCTCTGCTGCTATCAATGTCACTCAAGTTCCCCGCTGAAATTTGTCAAGCTTGCGCTTTATCTCCTTGAATATGCTACGTGTAGCTTTATAATCTATGTCTGCTAATTCTAGTATCTCAAGTGTTACTGGATTCGTTTCTATTATTATTGTTCCTGCCAGTTCTCACTCATGGTGTCTTATTTTCTTGGTTGCTTGGATATCTTTGACTATCTGTTGGAACTGTATTTTAAAAATCACTTGTAAGAATAAATTGAGACCTAGTGGTGATGAGGTTTCTCCCCCAGAAAGGACCTTGCTTCTGCCAGGCACCCGGGGGCAATATCAGACCAGAATTATCTTTGTCAAAGTGCAGCCGCTAAGATTTCCTGAATCACCCCTGTGTGAGAAGCAAGGCTGCAAATCTGTGTGAAGAATCGTGTATTTGGGGTTCACTCCTACCATAAAGGAAGCTACGGCCTTTTGAGATCCCAAGTTGAAGTTGTGTTCGTTTATTAATGCCCTCACCTGAGGACCACAGGCTTTGCCCTTCTCACAAAACCTGTAAGGTTGCTCAAAGCACAGCTGCTTTCACAGATCTTTTCTCCCCCATACTCCTATGCCCCAGGGCAAAAGCTGTCAAAGATAAGCTTCCTCTCTTGAGCTCTGGCCTTCCAAATTTCTGTGTGTGAAAACCTCGCCACCATATTAAGTAAGCTCTTTGCTGTCTTTATATTTTAAATATCTTCAGTTACCTCAGTGGGAGTGTCAGTCGAAATTATTTCACTACTGTTACCAGAAAGGGAAGTTCACTGTACTGCTTTTATGGTCATTTTATGTATTTATAAATATATACACATGCTAGAGAAGGTATCAAGCAGTCTGCTAACATCACTGATGATTTCGGGTAGTTTTTCTGATTTTTAGTTTTCGCTGTGGGCTTTTGGAGAAATTTGCAGACGCACGGACGATTCGTGTTTCCCAGCCTTACTGGAGCTGTCAACAATACTTAGCAGTCCTTTTATGTGTCCCTGGCTGGCCCCTTTCCTTAGTCATCTCTTCAGTCTCTCTAATCCACCCCACCACCATCGCTGTCAGCTGTTGACCTTGACTCCTCCTGCCTTCTCTTGGCCTTTATCCAGTATCACCACGTTTAAGACATTGTCTTAAATAAATTCCTTCCTTTCCGTTCCCTTTGCAGCCCCTCCACTTCAGTTCTTCAACATCTCACTTGGGCATTACAATGGTCTCCCCGTTGTTCTCCTGCTCCTAGGGACTGCACCCCAACATATCTCCCATCCTGGGACCAACACACTTGTCTTCTCAAAATCATAGTCATGAGTGGATTGCTCCTTTACTTAAAAATCCCTAGTGACTCACCATTTCCCCCAAAATAAAGCCCTTAGTATGTCTTAAAGGCCTGTCACGAAGCCTCAACCTGTTTGTCTAACACCATGTCTACTATCTCACTGGCTTTTTCACTAACACTTGAATCGCGCGTAATTTCTGCCTCCGGAATATTCCATAGGACATCATACCTCTGTGCTAGTCTACCTACATTTCCCCCCAGAATACCCACTGTTCATCTCCTTTGTGGTTAAATCCTACTTCTTCAAGGTTGACCTCGTAAGTCACCTACACTACACATCCTTTACGTGTACAGCTCACCCACTATTCTTGTCTTGTGCATTTTTGAATTCTCAGTAATGGGCACATAGAAACCAAGTTACATTTAAGGAATGAACAAACAACTATTATGAGGAAATTTTTTCACAACAATTCCTTTCTTGCTTTATTGTTTTTCGTTCTAAACATCATTATTTTGACCTTAGACTCTTTGTCTAGAATAGTGATCATTAATTCTCCTCTATGTCAGGTAGAGCCAGTTAAAAATGAGTGTGTGTTTTTGGTTATTTTTGGGGGGAGAGGGGAGGCCATCCATTTCCATTTTTGCCAAGTGAGATTCTATAATATCATTGTGATAACAAGACACATCAAAGAAGTTTAAGTAGAATAAATTACCCGTGTATTGTCAGAGACATTCACAATAAAAAGGAAAGTCATAGAATTGAAAAACTGACATGTTTCAACAGATCTAGCCCATAATCATGGGTAACACCAATGGAAAAAAGTAGTGGGGCACAACTAGATCAAAATAATCTCACTGCATATAGCCTGAATCTGAACCATTGGAAAACACTGGATGGTTTTTCAGATCACAATGTGATGCTAGAAGGAAAGCAGTCGGTTGCTTATGTGATAGGACATTGTGATCTTAAATCTTAAAGGTGGCTGAAAATTTTCATTAGAAAACTTCAGCGATGTAAATGTTAGTCTCATTTTGCTATGCTGAATTAAAAAAAAAAACAGCGCTGCCTTTAATTATTAAAAATTGAATATTGTTGGTGGGAAGCAGAGAAAGAGGAAATATAGCTTATTAATTCTCAGGATGTTTAACTAATGTCATATTCCTCAGATCATTTATAAATTTATCATACATTATGATATGCTGACACCTCATTTTTAGAAAAATAAGAAACATGGTTTGTATTTTTTCTCATATGGGGCTTTCCTACCTCCACAAAGAAAAAAGCCCTAATATGGATGGGGTCAAATTTATTTTAAATAAAAATAAATAAATATTTTAAATAAAAATCTTTGAATCCAATCAAATGTTTAAAGTCGGTGTCTAGGGGCACCTGGGTGGCTCAGTCAGTTAAGCGTCTGACTTTGGCTCAGGTCATGATCTGGCAGTTCATGGGTTCGAGCCCCGCATCGGGCTCTGTGCTGACAGCTCAGAGCCTGGAGCCCGCTTCAGGTTCTGTGTCTCCCTCTCTCTCTGACCCTCTCTTGCTCACACTCTGTCTCTCTCTCAAAAATGAGTAAGCTTAAATATAATTTTTTTAGGTCAGTGTCTAGATGAGAACCCAGATTTCTCTAACACAAAATATGAAAATATAGTATTATAGGCCTTTTCTTTTTTACTTCATCTGTAAAAAAAAATAAGACTAATTCTTAAAAATTGGCTGATTTTAAATCATAGCTTTCAAGTAGCTGAGCTAATTTGTCTTATTAATTCAGTAAATCTCGATCAAGCTCCTACCTTGTGTCTAGAGTAAGAAATTATTTATTCAGTCCCCTTCACCGGACACTGACACTGGAGCATGTCATGTTAAAACAATGGATGTAATTAACAAATTGCTTTATTCTATTCTTTAATTTCTATTCTTAATTTATGTATGCTAATCTCCATATTTGTTAAAAAAATCACTTTGCCTTTCTTTAGCAATTAGTATTTTCCTGTGAAAAAGCTAAGTTTTTTTTAATATGAAATTTATTGTCAAATTGGTTTCCATACAACACCTAGGGCTCATCCTAACAGGTGCCCTCCTCAATGCCCATCACCCACTTTCCCCTCCCTCGCACCCCCCATCAACCCTCAGTTTATTCTGTCTTTAAGAGTCTCTTACCTTTTTTTCCCCCCTTCCCCTCCCCCATGGTCTTCTGTCAAATTTCTCAGGATCCACATAAAAGTGAAAACATATGGTATCTGTCTTTCTCTGTATGGCTTATTTCACTTAGCATCACACTCTCCAGTTCCATCCACGTTGCTACAAAAGGCCAGATTTCATTCTTTCTCATTGCCAAGTAGTATTCCATTGTATATATAAATCACATCTTCTTTATCCATTCGTCAGTTGATGCACATTTAGGCTCTTTCCATACTTTGGCTATTCTTGAAAGTGCTGCTATAAACGTTGGGGTACAAGTGCCCCTGTGCATCAGCACTCCTGCATCCCTTGGGTAAATTCTTAGAAGTTCAAAAAGCTAAGTTTTAGGGGTCTTGGGAATACTTTAATTTTTTAATCTCTATTTAGCAGATTTTTTTATAGAATAGTTTAAAGAGACCTAAACGGATTATTTTTAAAAAGTTGAACGTGTATTTTTATCACATAGGAAACTGTGTTGTATCTTAATATAAAATATAAACACATTTATTTGCATAAATAGAGTTGAACTTTGCATTCTTCCAAAATAAATATGGCATAAAGGTGACTCAGAGATGCCCTGAGTCATGAAAACTTTCTAAAGCTCTGTGTATTTTAAAGAGGGCAATAGTTATTTTTACTAATTTTATTTCTCAGTCTCACTTTACTTTTTGTACACCCCATTCCTAGGTGATGTAGTAGCACACAGACTTATGAGTGCTGAAGGGATGAATTCACTGAATTAATCATAGTTCAAGACTATAGATGTCTTTACTAATTGTATTAAGAGATGTAGATTAATTGAACGAAATCTATCTTCTAATGCATGTGAACTTCCTAGTTTTAGACTGTTCATTGCCACACATTTGTAGCAACATATTTACTCATTGAAAGATGTTGTTTTTAACACTTCAGAGAAGTGTAACACTTCTGTTCTAAACCTCATCCAATGTTTTATACTATCTTGTAGGTAAGAGACATATGTTATTTTCTTTTATACATGATCAAACCAAGATACAGACATAGGAAGTGCTCCAGATAGATATTACTATGCTTGATTTCCGGAGGTAACAACCCCCAAATCTCCATGGCTTATAAAAGCCAAGGTTTCCTTCCCACTCATGCGAATTATCTATGGAGGGTTGGCCTGACCGCAGGCCCTTCCCCACGTTGTTGCTTTCACCTGGAAGTGACCTGTGTTCCCTGTGCTCACGTTTCCTTGGCCAAAGCATGCCATGCAATCACACCTAACTTCAGCTGGGTGAGGAATACAATCCTATCATATCCCTGAAAAGAGAAAGAGCTGGAATGTTTCTGAGGACCTCTAATAAATTCCACGCTAATGAATGATAGGTGGGCCCAAGAAGAACAAAGCCCCCAGAAGAACAGCGATCTGGACTTTGGTCTTATGCAGTATTCCCTCCTTATCCACGGCTTACTTTCCATGATTTTAATTACCGGTGGTCAACCGGGATCCAGAGCAGTTGGTCCTCCTTCTGACGAATGGTCAGAAGGTCGGCAGTAGCCTGTCTCTGTGTTTCTTACCTCCCTTCATCTCCTCATGCGGGCGTTTTATCCTCTCACATCATCACAAAAAGAAGCATGAGTACAGTTCAATAAATTACTTTGAGAGACAAAGAGAGACCACATTTATATAACTTTTATTACAGCAGATTATTATAATTGTTCTATTTTATTATTATTGTTAATCTCTTACTGTGCCTAATTTCTAAGCTAAACTTTATCATAGGTATGTACCTAAAGGAAAAATCCTAGTAGATAGAGGGTTCGGTCCTGTCTGCAGTTCGAGCCTTCCAGTAAGGGTCTTAGACCGTATTTCCGTGGATAAGGGGCACTACTGGATACCTCTGAATATGTACCTGGGCAATATGTAGGCAATTATCTGTAATCAGATGCTATTGGGTTTTTTTTCTCTTTTTTCATCCTTCGATGCTGATCCCCGCTAAGGCTTTTGGATCTCTAAATCTTTGCTGTCTCCCAGGTGCCTGTGACCTTTCCCATCACTGCTTTTCCAACCCATTGGAATCCTAACATTTTACCTGTCTTTACGCTTTTTATCTCAGGGAGTCCTGTCCATAAACAGCCTTGGGAAGAGAAAAGAGCCTCTGATAGGGCAATTCCTCTAGATTGTAGAGAGCAAAAGTGAAACATTACTTTCATACTTTCCCATCTGTAAGAACTGATCATCTGTAGCAGAAAAATGGAGAAAAAGGCAATGGAGTATAATCCATTACAGTCCTAGCCCCCAGCATTTCCAAAAGGCAAAATAAAAGTACTACGCTTAGGGAAAATGCCTCCAGAGGAATGATGATGTATGTTACATGTTAGAAATGTATCATTTTGAGTAGGATTTATACCACTCCGATACTCTACTTTTTGTTTTGCGTTTAGTTTTTAAGCACTAACAAGGCAAAACTGAAGAATTCGAAGATTAATGAGATGGTTGAAAATTGGAAAATTATTAAGCAAGTGTTTTAAGGCCTTCCAGATAATAATTTAAATCAGCAAATCCAATTTATGTTCTTAGAAAGAACAATTCCACGGGGCGCCTGGGTGGCGCAGTCGGTTAAGCGTCCGACTTCAGCCAGGTCACGATCTCGCGGTCCGTGAGTTCGAGCCCCGTGTCGGGCTCTGGGCTGATGGCTCAGACAGAGCCTGGAGCCTGTTTCCGATTCTGTGTCTCCCTCTCTCTCTGCCCCTCCCCCGTTCATGCTCTGTCTCTCTCTGTCCCAAAAAAAATAAATAAACGTTGAAAAAAAGAAATTAAAAATAAAATAAAATAAAATAAAATGTTGAAAAAAAAAGAAAGAACAATTCCAGGAAATGCTATATACAAAAAGAAAAAAAAAAGATGAATATCCTGAGTCAAATGAAATTTGGAAAATGCTGGATACCATATCCCTCTCTCAGAGATTTAGGTGATCCTTAGCATTAAAGTTCTTTTATAAAATTTTCTTAATGTTTATTTGTTTCTGAGAGAGAATGCGAGAGAGGGTGGGGGAGGGGGAGAGAGAGAGGGAGACAGAGTATCTGAAGCAGACAGATTGTAGAGAGCAAAAGTGGATATATAATCTCTGACAGCAGAAAGCCCGACGTGAGTGTCGCACTCACAAACCTGAGATCATGATCATAAGTCAGATGCTTAACCGACTGAGCCACCCAGATGCCTCAGCATTAAGGGTTCCTAAAGTTTGATTTTATTCAACCCAGTGTTTCTCAAACTAACTTGTAATACCAAGATATATGTATATATATAATATTTTAACATACTTTTTAATACATATTTTAACACCCTTGGTAAATTCTCGTTTAAGTCACCCATTGTTCACTGTATTAATAATTAAAAGTGATAATGTGGCAGCTCATGTAATATTTTGGGAATATAAAGCTAAGAATTTTAGGGGCGCCTGGGTGGCGCAGTCGGTTAAGCGTCCGACTTCAGCCAGGTCACGATCTCGCGGTCCGTGAGTTCGAGCCCCGCGTCGGGCTCTGGGCTGATGGCTCGGAGCCTGGAGTCTGTTTCCGATTCTGTGTCTCCCTCTCTCTCTGCCCCTCCCCCGTTCATGCTCTGTCTCTCTCTGTCCCAAAAATAAATAAACGTTGAAAAAAAAAATTAAAAAGCTAAGAATTTTAAAGGACTTCAAAAATTATCTTTGCTGTTGGCTACTTTCTATTCTCTTGATAAATGGCATTGGTTTTAAGCACCAACAGAAATTAATCGGGCATCCAGTAATATTTGTTTGGCTTCACTCGGGCATATAATTTGTGATGCAGCCTCAAATAAGAAGATTGACTACATTCATCAGAATCGAGAACTCCACAGGGATATGTACTATTTTACCCATTTCATTCAAACATCTAAAACTGTTATTCCACTTTAGAATATGATTACACATTATTCACTTATACGATTTAGTTATCCTTTCTTTACGAAGACCTCACGAAGAGAACTCTTCAACATCTGTTTCTTGATTTTTTTTGTTCACCTCCTTCAAGTTCAAAAACTTTAAAGCTTAAAAAGGAAAAATAAGTTGTGGGTTTCAAAAGATTCTCTACTAAAGTTACCATCTGTCGGAATTTTTCAGGGCAAGAAGAAGAGTAATAGACTAACATGAACAAAATGTCCACTTTTTTTTTTTTTTTTTTAGAGTGTGTGTTATATTCAGTTAAGTGCTGTGACCATGTAAAATCAACCAATTGCTCCATGAACTTTTATGCCATCAGCAACTGTACTCACAGAAAATTCTAGATACTAGGTTCACCAATAAGTATCAGGATGCTCGGGTGTGACAGGGTGTGACAGGGAGCGTGTATCCTTTCGTCGGCTCATCCACTCTTGCAGTATTATTCTGCTTTCGGTGCTCCTCCTTCCATTTTATTTTTTTTTTTTAATTTTTTTTTCAACGTTTATTTATTTTTGGGACAGAGAGAGACAGAGCATGAACGGGGGAGGGGCAGAGAGAGAGGGAGACACAGAATCGGAAACAGGCTCCAGGCTCCGAGCCATCAGCCCAGAGCCTGACGCGGGGCTCGAACTCACGGACCGCGAGATCGTGACCTGGCTGAAGTCGGACGCTTAACCGACTGCGCCACCCAGGCGCCCCGCTTCCATTTTAAAAGTAACAGATGACTTCTTTGTCAGTACATTTTTTTAAAAAAGAAAATTATTTGGGAAATATACCTTTTTTTTGTATCATAGAGAAATCATTTGTTCCATCAAAAGTGTAGGTAGCATAAATTCTTAGCACGTATTTCTCCCCTGGTTTATTTTTGTTTATTTTCCCCCTGGGGTTCTAATAAGGTTCAGAAGCCATAATGTCAGCAACACCTCTAAAACTCCATTGCAGGGGGCTGTGAAGGTCTCTTCTCAGCTCTGCCGGGCTGTCCCTTTGCAACTCTCTGAATAGCCACACAGAACACTCTATTGTTTGCCAAATTACAAAGTCAATTATATCTACATTCTGAAACTGCCTAGCACCTAAAACATTTGGAATGCTGAAAAATATCCTGTGTAACCATTTGCCAGACGCCAGAACATAAATCTAAATTACTTAGATTTACAGTATTATAATCTCTCCTTTAAAATGACATGAGGGAAGTGTTTAACTTAATGAGGCAAAGGATCCTGGTGTGCAAGTTACATTACATTTTTCATTGCACAAGGGTAAATTATTGCTTCAGTCTCCTAAATAGTACCCCAGTGGCTTCAAAGACACAATGTAGCTTCCAGAAATGCCCACTTTTGTCTTAGGCAATAACTTACTCCATGAGAGTATGCTTTCTGAGAATTGCTCATAACATTTCTTGCAGTAGGCTGAATTTCTTGAAGGTCATTCACAGATACTAGCTGAACTTGACTTTTTCTTTTAACTTAGGAACATTGAAGTGATACGTCTTTAGACATTACCATACAAAAGGGAAACTGATGAACACTTGCTTTCTATCTAAAACATTTAAAAAACAAGCAAAAAAATCTGAGTAATAAATTAAAGGACATAATATTTTCTTAGCATTTCTCCATTGATGTTGCTAACTTTTTGAAATAAATAAGCATAGGTCTATTGGGGCGGTGGTCCATAAAGATTTTGGAGTGCAATAATTAAATATATTGTTCTATGTTTCCAAAAAATAAAAATCTTCATCCTATATCGAACACCATATATATGAATCTAAATGTGGGGGTGGGGAGTTTTTAAAAGCAAGCTTTACTTTGTAATAAGGTAATATAGGAATTTAATTAAAACAAAACCAAACAAAATACCCTCACCAATCAGTGCTGCAGCATTTGGGTAAATGTTAGAGCTTGACAATTTTCAAGGCAGAGACGTTACTCCCGGCTTTCTGCCAAACCATTACTGGTAATCTGATGACAGGAGATGAAGCAAAGGAAAGTACTGCTGTCTGGCTTAGTTAGATATGCATTTGCTAAAAGAGAAGCCAACACATTTCTTATGTAAACCATCAAAATTACAATTTAGAAACACACACACACACACACACACACACACACACGCACACACACAGTATGCTTTTACAAGTCTAGGAATATACACATTAAAATACAATTCTGTGCTTAAGGGGAGCATGGAACTGGCAGACACAGAGAGGGTTGACTGCATCCTTTCTTTATCTTGAGTGGTTTTAATGTACAGCCACATTTCTCTCAATGGCTGCACTGGAAGGAATTGAATTACTCCTATCTGGACAAGATTCAGGATTGCCCTTACATGGTTGCATTCTAGCAACTACTCAAAATCTCTCATTGATAAGTGAGTGGATTGGGCCGCTATTTTCTGTGGTTTATTTAAATGATTCTGGATAAACATCTGTTTTCCTATACCGCTAAAAAGCAATTTAATGTAATAGTGATGTCAAAGTAATCAAAGCATGCATTTTTATAGCAGCAAGACTGTTGGAAATGTTTTAAGTTCTTTGGAAGGAGGGATGTTGAGTAAATGGTTGTATTTGCATGTATTGTTTTGACCACTGGAGGGCTCTCAGATTTATTTTTACTTTAATTCCTTAGAAATCTTTTTGATATATAGCTGGAACTTCAGTAGAATGAATTTAAATCTTGGCATCAAAAAGTCTATACTGCCTCCTAGCCCCTAATTTGGTATATATTTGCATAGTACAAGGTGAAAGAAAAATCAGATTTAGTTTACCATATTCTTTCACTCTTTCACAACAATAAAAATTCACAACAAATAAGAGAGAAGAACAATGTCCTTTTTTATTATCATGTCATAACCAAGACTTATGTCAAAGTTATATGATCCACAACCTGTATATTAGAGTAAAACATTCCTAAATCTCAGAGTTAGACCCTGTATTTGACATTTTAAATGACCTACACCTTGCCAAGTCTTTGTCTTTGAAGAGTTCCCTGGGAAGACAGGTACATTTGGTGATAATTTACTCATAGTGCAGGAAATGATAAAGTGTTAAGGTGCCCAGAGAGGTCCTGAAGTTGACTGCTATATTGGATCTAGACAGGTGAGTGGGAGTTACCTAGATTAAAAAAAAAAAAGGGAGGGCATTCAAGATTGAAAAACCAGCATGGACCCACACAGGAAACAGCATGGTGTGTTTGGTGTTCTAGAATTTGAGGGTATAGTGAAAGGAGATAACTTTGGAGAGGTCAGTAGGTACTGAGAAGGCCTTTTCTATCATTCCAAGGGTTTTTTTTCCTCCATTCCTTAGAGCATTTAGTGTTTCTGAAATCCAAACCTCTTCCCCAAAGTAAACAAAACAAAAATAAATAAATAAACGTGAAATAAAAAAGAATAAATGCATATTCATAATAAACGCATAGAGAGCCAGGGTTCAAAATGGTCTGTCCTGTATGTCAAGTTCTTTGAATCCTCATGTATTTTCATCTTGCTCCATGATAAACCTTTCTTTCCTTCAGCATCAAAGTCTTTTTCTCCAAGTTTCCAGAACGATGCACCATGTCCATCCAATAGTTTTGCATTGTCCCAACTCGTTGATGGCATCCTTTAGACCTTTCTTTGACTACAACTGAAGGTACCAAGTGTTATAAGAAATTGATCACTCTGGATGATGATTTCCAATAAAGCAAGAATGGAGGCTGAGAAGAGAGAGAATATTACAATAGTCTGCTCATAAAACAGAAGATTTGACTGGTTCCGCAATGCCTAGTCAGATGGAAAATTGTTTTCACCACTGGGGAGGAGGGGTTTCCCATATTTTTTTTAGTTTAATTCTTTATAAGCTAAATAATCTTTAACCTAGTGCCAAAATGGACATTCTGAGCAAAGCTTATATAAAAAGGAAACCACATTTCTTCATCTTCCCATAGTTTCAGCTCCTCTGAAATATAGTGAATGTCTGTTAAGAGAGATGGGAGGCATGTTTGCCATGGTGAGCAGCACTCTTAGCACAGAAGTGTTTGTCCTAAAGGGTCCGTCCTCTCTCTTCTCATGGCCTCATGGCATCTTGTGGCAATCTTCTGTAAGCATTCCAACTTCGGAGTGTTTTTGGACATTTCTTCACCAACTCACACAAGCCACCTTATCCAGCATCAGTAAGTCAGAAAATATAGAATTGCATACATCAACGTGTAAAAAGGCAAAAGAGGTACCATTTTGATACTCAGTGAGGAAGATTATTTTCAGGTGGCTCTGTTTAATAAATAGTGAAATGCAAGATGGAGTATTACAGTAGTGTAAATCTGAAAGTGTCTACGGCTCTAGATTTGAATCATAAGTGGCTCTGAGCCAATTAGGGGGAACCCAGAAGGCATCCCCAATCTGTGATGAAGCTACCCAAGCGTGCTTTTTTGACAGATTCAATTACAACTTTCAGTCTTATAAAAAGAGCTGTATCATGCCCTCCTCCATTGTTAGATCTAAATAACTGGATTGGTATTTAGGTGAACTGGAGACATGCTCATGTGCCCAACCCTACAGAAATATAGGCAGCCTGAGCTATGATGATGGTATGATTTTTTTCCTCTCACCATAAGGACTGGCCTTAGTAAGTAGCTACGCCTTTTACAAATTGCTGCGACTTTACATTAACAGTGCTAAAAATAAAACACACACACTCTAATATTCAAATGAAGAACAATAAGTAACCCTACTAGGTCAGTTGAAACATTTACACCCTCGAGGACCCATCAGTACGTCTTTCTAGTCAAATATTCAGATATTTGACAAAAGTGTTTCTTGTATTATTTTGTGGATTCAGGTAGTGTAATGGTGAGAACAACTCATAAAAATTTCTAGGCCCAAATTGTTACTTTCATGCTTTAAGGGACTTGTACAACCACAAGATTGGATGCAGAACTTCTTTTCTCTTTTGTGAGAAAGAGTTTATCCATCTCATTGTGTATTACAATAACCCATCTCTGTGTGAGAATATGTCAGGCTTCTTAAATTTTCCAAGAGAATGTCAACTCTGCTGCCTTTTCACCTGCTGTTTAAACATATAGATCTTTCTTCAATCTTCCACACAGAATATTGGCACTTTGAGCAGCTGCCAAAAGATGTAACCTTGAATTGACTGTATACAGTCAAGGGTATACACCAAGACGTTTCTAACTGCTAGTAAGTTGGATCACATACACGGAGCTCATTGTCTTAATTCCTTCCTTCCCCTGCCATACACATACAACATTATTACTGAGTTCCTGTTTAATTTTGTGCCCTTGGCCACTATTAAAATTTAGCATAACACATGGCAGTTTGGGAAAGGAGGGAAAAAATGCTTTGAATGACTGCAGTAATATTGTGCTAAATATTGCTTGATAGCTTCAGAATAAGGAGCTGTAACACACAGTTCTCACAAGAATTTGTGCCAGGAAAAAAGCTTATCTCTGAAGATAAACTTGTAAGCTTTCTTTTTCTGCAAGGAAAACTATACAAGCTCTCAATTTTCTTTGTGTGTGTGTGTGACCATCTAAATTCTTAGAGCTAAAGCGAATGCTCAGTTGTATTAATGATCTAATTTTCAGTGCTTGATGTAAGTGTTGTGTAGAAAATCTGTTTCTAATTGTACCTTAGCAAAGCTCAGTTTACTTCGTCTTTCATAACAACATTCATCTCTGTCATTAGGGTGTAATTCATGCTTTCCCCACTTATGATCTCTTGAGTTTCATGACACTGCCTAATGCTTCAATGTTTCTCATCATGGAGCAGACAATAGTGTTTGTTGAATTAGCATTACTTTGCACTGTTTTGTATGTTTTTAATAATGAAATACTTGGCAGTAAAATTTTAAACCAGCAGGAATGACTAACAAGACCATTGAGAATAATGAATAAATAAAAATAGTAACACTTCTTAGGGGTATTTGAAATCCATGTTCTCCAAAAAGCTTAGTGACAAACTTTTATCCCCATTCCAGTTTTGCACAGAGTCTATATTTATTGTTATCAGTCAGGTCACATTTTATTTTATTGAGTTTTATTTTCAGCGAGTTTTAACTTTCTTGGAGTCTTGCATCAGAGGGCTCTTGACAGAATAGTTAAGCAATAAAGTCATGCTTGAGTACAATGTGTTTATGTCATCAGTTTGTCCCATTCTAGCAACCAAGGCTATTAGTCAAATACGTGAGGAGACTTCTATAGGCTGAGGAAATTCACATCAGTGAAGCTGTCTTTTAGAGAACTGCCATGAGTTGACTGACCATCACTCTTACCGGCTGGTGTTTCCATCATGGAAGTCTTTGACATCTAGGAGACTGAGCTGGAGTCAAGAAGTAAAAGACCAAAGACCAAAACCAATCCAGTCTAATTGGTAGTCTGAAACCCAGGTCTCCTCATTTATAATCCAGACCTCTTTTGGATACTTCTCAGATGTGCCTCATAAATTCTCGAAACAGTGTGTTGAGAGAAAAAGGGTAGCCCCAGCATTTCCTCATTGTCAAGATAACCACACAGAGCACTATTTGGGGGTGTGGGGTGTAGTCATTTGTCTCTCTTGCACCAGTGGAATAGCGTGCTTTGAGGTACATGTAAAAAAGGGATAGATCCAAAGGACTGGACATGGTGGGAGGGCATCATGGATGGTAGTGCACACTCAAAAAGGAAATAGTTTAAGGAACTATGGTAAATCTGCCCAATAAAATGTCATGTGGTCTTCTGTGCATTTAAGCTTGTACATTTCTTTCAGGAGCTAAATCAAAGATCTTCCTGTAAAATGTGTGATGTTGGTTTAACTTCTTCAATTTTTTTATTCTCCTCTGTTAAATGAAGAGAATAACAGGACTAGGATTTTTGAGAGGATTCCATGAGATAATCTATGTAAAAAAAAACCAATGGGCTCAGTGTATTTCACATAGTAGAATTATATCTATGAAAAGTATTAATGATTGGGAAAATGCTGATGTCATAATGTAACAATAAAAAAGAGGACACAAAATTGTGCAGTTAGCACAATTATGTAGATATATTGATAGAAAACCCCTAGAAGAAAAAATTAACTGCAGATATTTTTAAATCTTGAGATATAGGAGATTATTTTCTTCTTTGTAATCTCCTGTATTATATAAATTTTCTACAAAGCACATACAAAATATGCTTAGGAAAATATAAAATTCACAGAAGTAAATGCCAACCTGCTAAAATTCCTTCTTTTGGATCTTAACAGTTAGATTCTTGGAGGGAACTGGCATGTCTTTATTTGCTAACAAACATTTACTTACTAATGTACATCTCATATGCACTAAGGAAATAATACTGTTTGATTCTAGCCCAAATCCCTTCTAGCCTTATAAACCAATTCATTCACCTGTAATGAAAATTTAGCAGGTAGCAAGTGATGTGATCCTGTTCTCTGAAATCTCCTCCAGCCTCAGGTGTTGAGACCTATAAATCTTGATTCTTAGGTGCTCATTTCTTTCTCCAGAACCTGTGTCATTCTTTTAGCGAGAAAAAGCTCAACAGAATCATATATTCTTGAGAGATGTGGGGGTGTGTAACTGTAGTAATGTGGCACTCCAGACTCCTACCATATTCTACAGCACCTTGTCACTATAGAAATAAAAAGAACCGGGGAGAATCTTCTTTGCTTGTGCTCTGATTAGCTATATCGAGGAGCAATAAACCAGGAAAGACTGTTGTCATTAATTTGCAGCGCTTACACTCATCAGCAAACGTTATTACACTTTGACATTTTCAGTGGTGCTCAGGTTACCGGTAAACATTTCCCCGCCAGTATGCCTTGCTCTTACCTTATAATTATGAAACGCTATATGTATTAATCTGAATGAAGATATTATACCCAGGAGAATTAATCATGACTGGAAGAGTTCTCAGTGCATCAATCAATTATAATGAGTCAGCCTTCATGCTATATTCTTATTGCTTTTAAAAACAAGTATGCATAATTTTATGAGAACTTACTCCTGTACATACTTCCCCTGCCTCTTTGATAATACAGTTTTCTAATATTATACTGGATTTGGAGAAGCTTATCTCTGGACTGAATCACCAAATTCTAGAGCTGGGAGAGGCTTAGACACCAGCTAGTGACTAGTGACTCTCTTCTAGTTTTATAGAAGAGAGTTTTATAGCCTAGAGAGATTAATTTTGTCCAAGAATGCAAGGGTCAAGAGTAGAACTCAGTCCAATTCTGTTCCATTACATCTTGGAGGCTTTGAAAAATCCATCGTAACCATTCTTTGGCCCTTATAATAATAATTTGCCAGCCTAAGCCACTTTCTTCTATGAAGTTCATCCTGCTTTGGCTTATTTGTAGGCAATATCATGAAAACATTTTTGATGAGGAAAAACCAGGGAAGAAGGATTAAAAACTAATTTGTAAAGCATTTTAAATCAATGGTGACTGTAAGTCACTGTTTTATTCAAACAGTATAATTCTCTGTACATAGAGCAGACACATGGAAGCATGTCCTTCAAAGGCTGGAGCAGACAGATGATCATTCTGTGAGTAGCAGTAAAATCCTCTCAGTTTCTTAGTAACTTTTTTTATTATTTCTTTCTGCCTGTGTCACTTTTGGAGGCTTAGACCAAACCATTCATTGTTAGAAAGTTGTAGCTGTGATGTTCCAAGGGCTTTGTGCTGTGAATAAAGAGAGAACTTCAAACTAATGCCATGTTGAAACATAAAAAAATAATTACTTGCAATCTGTACTTATCATTTTTCATTTTCACAAAATCATTGGTAAAATGAATGACCCTTGATAATGAGGAAAATCTGTATTTTTTTCAAACCCCCTTTTGCATTCATTCACCATCTACTTTGGTCATCAGCCATATGACAATTACTGTATGAGGTCTGTGGATACAATCTCTGTCCTCAGGGAGCTCACAGAGTGTAGGGGAAAAACATACACACAAGCAAATCGTCATGATTTCATGTGACAGATGCCATAGCATAAGCCCCCAAAGGCACAGTAGAGAGGGCAGAGGATTAATAAGGGGAAAGATAAATGAGCTGAAATTTGAAAGATGACTCCAAGTTTGACGGGCAGATTTGGGGAGAGGGGGCGCACAATATGAATGCAAAAATACTATTTCAGAAGGAGTAAATATCATTTAAAAAGTACTAGAGGGACAAGAAAGTGTGATATTTGTAGGTAACTGAAAATGGTTTAGTATTGCTAAAACATAAAATGTGTTGTAATAAGTGGCACGCTTATTACAGAGAGGGAGATATATCATAAAAGGTCTTTCACACTGTGTTAAAGAGGTTAAATTTTATACTGAGGCAATGAGAAACCATTAAAGAATTAAGATCAGGCAATGGCATAGTCGATCTGAATGTTAGAAAAATCACTAACCCTGGTCTGTAAGAAAGGTTGGAGGGCAAGCATCCCCTAACCAGGAAGAACAGCAAAGAGGCAATATACTGCAAATCCCAAACAAGAAACATTGAAGCCCAATGATCTAAGGAAGTCGCAGTGATAGTAGCAGTGAGAAAGAAAGGGAGGATAAATCCAAGAGATGTTTCATAAATAGATTCACCATGATTTAGACATTGGGCAGGAGGCCAGGAGGAAAAGCAAGATATCAAGGGGAGAGGTTGACATATGGAAAGGATAAATACAGTGGCTTTGGACATTTTAATGGGAAGCTCTCATGGGATATCCATGTAAAGATTCCACTAGGCAGGGGCGCCTGGGTGGTGCAGTCGGTTAAGCGTCCGACTTCAGCCAGGTCACAATCTCGCGATCCGTGAGTTCGAGCCCCGCGTCGGACTCTGGGCTGATGGCTCAGAGCCTGGAGCCTGCTTCCGATTTTGTGTCTCCCTCTCTCTCTGCCCCTCCCCCGTTCATGCTCTGTCTCTCTCTGTCCCAAAAATAAATAAACGTTGAAAAAAAAAAAAAAAGATTCCACTAGGCAGTTGGATAAATAGGAAATGTCTTGTGTAGAGACATTGATTTAAAAGTCATTTTTATATAGGCAGTTAAAGCTATGAAAAATGTGAGTTATCCCAAGGAGATGTATGCCAAAAGAAAAAGAAAGCTGAGGAAGAGCCCAGTGAACATGTTAGTTGGGTTGAGAAAGAGGAAGAGCATTTTCAAGAGACACTGGGAAGCATAAGCCAGAATGACATCAACAAAATGGTGGCCATCAATCCCCCCACAAAGAGCAACAATTACTCAGCAATCCCTAAAGAAAACCAGCCCTGCAAGACCTCTAGGGTCCACTTAAGAAACTTAAGCAACACAGTGGGACAAAAAACCTGAGAATAACCACGCAGAAAGGGATATCTGCATCGTCCCATTCCCAACCCAGCCTTGCTCAGCACCGAGAAGGAACATCCCCGCTGGAATGAGGCCCCTCACTGGGAATAGAAGCGTGTGTAAAGTAGCCACCTTTGTGAGAAGGTGGCCAGATGGGAACCCAAATTGAAGGTCATTTTAAAAAAATCACTTTTACATAGGACAGATTTGAAAATACTTGAGCTGCTTTTATGAAAAAAATGTTCATGGAAATGGGTAATTTGAAGACCCAGGAAAGAAAGGGGGAATTGATAAAGTAAGGTTCCAGAACAGACTTAAGAGGGGAAGCCATAGAACAGGTAGTTAGTTGTGTGCAATGCAAGTCACATATTATAAACCAAGATGAGCATTGTTGTGTGTTTGGCCTATGATTGTTTAAAAATTATGATTAAAAAGTAAAACTGATATGGAATGACTGAATTGCTTTGGGGACTATTTTCATGAAAGTATCATTTAAAAAACTTCACCTATATATTATAAATTTTAGGTGCTATTTTTTTTTTCTTGATCAAGGAAAGATTGGTAGATACAATGCTAGCCTCTGGCCAGAAAAAGTTCCCACTCTCACTTCTGCAAATGATCACATTGTGTTTGAAACAAGATTTCTTAAAGATCATTATGTATCATGACAAGATGTATTTAGCAGAAAACATTTTTAGGAAGAACTAAATTATATGGGAAATGGCATTGCATCCTTAATAAAGGAATTGAACTGGCCTACAAAAACATTGCAGCTAACTCATGTTTTCAAGGACTGTATTCTATCATCAAAAGAACAACTTGAATTATTATCAACAAGCCACGCTGGTTTAATCCAAAATGCCAGTTTGATATATATGACAGGGGTAACATCAGACTCTCTTGAAAATATGAAAGATTTTTCTTCTGAAAAAAATACCATGGGATAAAAAACGTGGCCATGGGTTCAGATCAGACCCATGACAGGACCACCATGGGCCAGAACTCCTAGGGGCACCATTTATACAGAATACAATGGAGCTGTATAACACAATAACCCTGCCAGCATAGGGTCAGGCACGAAAATATTCAGGCCTCACCCAAACACGGAACAAAAATCCGCTTCAGACACCAGAATCTGAGCCTCAAGCAAGACCAGACAGACAGACAGACTTTGTAGGACTTTCATTTGGGCTTTGCAGAAGCTGCAATAACATCAGAAACAAATCAAAGGGAACTCCGTCCACACTGGATATTACTTAGTGTTGGATTTTTTAGAGATGGAGGTGCCTTTTCTAACAAAACATGTATTATCACTGTTTTTTCTTGTTGGCACAAAGGCCATTACTTTGTCTTTTTGGATCCTCTGCTTCTCTAGTTGTTACTAATTGGTCAAAGGAGTTCGAGGGCATCATCGTTTTAGGGCGACATTCCAGTCTAGAACAAGTTAACTACAGTTAGTACAGGTAAGAGAACACAAAGGGACTAAGGCAAGGTCTTTATATCCTTCATTTAGCTAATTCATTCATTTAATCAACAAACATTTTTGAGCCCCTGTTATGTGGCAAGCAGTGTGCTTACGTACTGGCCAAAGGCCGGGCCAGGAGACTAGGAGAAGGCTAACGGTTCAAGGGCTAAAGCGCATGCCAGGAGAAGGCATTATGTGTGGCAAGAAATGCAGGCACATCACTGAATGAGGCATCAGTGTGTTTTCTGAAAGTTGCATTTTTAAAGCCATAATTCTTCCAAATGTGTTGAAAATTGTCCTCAGCAGCTATTTTAACTTTACACGGATGCAGCGCTTTTATAACAGGAAAATGTTCATATTTTCAGCTCAAGTTCTTAAGTGGGGAAAACATGACAGATGCTTTTGCTAAGCCTAAGAGATTGATTTGAACTGAATTTTAATTAAAATTATTCAAAGAGCTGGTGAAGAGTTTTCTCACGACCGCCTGAGTCCTTCAAAAGTTCTGCCCTCTCTCACGGAAGACAGTGTCATACCTAAATCAAGATAGCAAGAAAAAAAAAAAAAAAAGAAACTAATCAGTTATTGATTGGTTAAGCCATGAGGTTTTACTGCATGTTGTGGTGGAGAGATAATTTTAATTTTACTTTTGCCAATTACAGAGATATTAACTTATAAAGATATTAAAGTCAAGAAATTAGCAATGGTGGAAAATCTTATGGCAAGAACAGCATTACCACATTGAACATTTCTATAAAAATTGCCTACTGTGTTCAATATCTATTTTTGCATTTTTGATACAGCAAATGCCTCTTAAATAATGGTGGTCTGACAACACACTGATTAATTTATGTTTATATTTAGACCTTAACGTTATTTTTGAATAAACGAGTTAGGAAAGCATCCAACTGTTACTTTCTTCTCACATGCCAGATGTCAATATAATTTCTTCAAGTATAATCATTTCCAACCATGGTCATGTTTGTTCCTCAAAAAGAGGGCTATAGGGAATGGTGCCATGTTAAACAAAGTTGAAATTTAATAGAAACTTAATTAGCAACCACTGGTAAATTCTTTTTATAAACAGTGCTGTCTTAGGTATTTGGAGAGATAAAAAGATGAATTGGGTTTGCAACTCATCTGCAGCTCACAATATACAGTGGGAAGCAGCTGCGATCAGTACTGTGATAACCGAAGCAACAACATCCAGGCCCAAGGTACTGCAGGGAGCAGAGAAATTAATCTCAGTTGGGGAAATCTTTTAAGTGATGTGCACCAAGTATAGCACTAGGTACAATGGGGACAAACAGCGCAAATATATGGCACGGCCCTTTACTCCTCTTGGGGAGATAAGACTTAGACATAAAATAGTTAGAGGGCTCTATAATAGAGACAATATAATGCAATGTGCAACTATGTACAAAAGAACAAAAAGTCTCTACTCTGCAAGTAAAGGCTGTGAGCATTCAGTAGCGGGAGAAATTGGTATTGCCAATCAAATGGTACCTTGGAGAAGGTGGACCGTGAGATGGGCTGGAAAGTGCTGGAAGTATTTGCAGAAGTTGCAGAAGAAAAAACCTTAAATGATGCAAACAGGGAACATGCAAGACTGACCACAGCCTGTTCCATGACCTGTAGAGGCCGACCAGGCTGAAGCAAGTGGCTCTCTTTGAGGAGCATTGGAAAAACAGGGTGGGTATCTAAGGAAGGGCCGGATGGGGTTACACCATGAATGCCGAGATGAAGAATCTGGGCTTGATCTGATAGGAACAGGAAATTTTTGTAATTTGTCCAGCAGCTGAGTGATACATGGAAAGTGACACATGGAAAGGAGCTAGAAAGACACACTAGAAAGATTGGTCTGGTAGTTACTGCTTTTCTGAAGAATTGCTTTATGTAAAGTTCCTCGAGTCAGTTTGAAATCTGTAAAACATTAGATAGATGTGCAAGATTATTATTACTTTAGATGCATACAGAAAACTAATGAGTGTGTCTATAATCCTAACACTTGTAGAAAGCGTTCTCCAGAATCTTGTAACTGAAACTTAGAAGAAAGCATTTAGTCAACCTGCTCTACCGTAAAGAAGCAGATGAAAAACAGATATAATGGATTAGCATTTGTTAAAACAACACGAGAGAAAGCAGAAGGGAAATGTTATATGAAAAGGAAGATTGATGTCCAAAAAGACCTATGTCATATTTTAGGGACCTGCAGAAGGTGTCCTGAGGTTGAAAACAAAACAAAACAAAAAAACAAAACAAAAACAAACAAAACAAACAAACAACAACAAAAAAAAACACCTTCCTTTCATAAAAAAATTTTAAGGGAGAAATATCTTTGGGAATTATAAACTGGTTGTCTCAACTCTAATACCTGAGCATAGATAGGCTCCACAGGCTTCCAGCATTTACTGTAGGTAGTAATCAAGACCTTAGGGGGAGAAAATCAGGGCGGATCCATTCAATATCCACTCAGGACACAGAAATAGATCTTAGGGATAAGGAGGTTATAATGTGGCCGATTTTCACAAGAGTTTGGCAACTGCTATACTTGGGATGATTTTTAGTAAGCTGCATAGATACAGTCTGGGGCTCTTGCATGTGGGCTTAGCTGATGAGGGTTCATATCCAGATATTACTTATTGATTAAGGATCTCACCATTAAAATGAAAACATTTTTCTGTGGCTGATAAAGTCAGTGGTCAAAAGTTGGTGCTGATGGCGTTGAAGTAACGGAATTGCCCCTCCAAGGGCTCTCGCTTTGTCCTGGAGTCACTTACCAGCTGGGCTCCCTGCTTCTCGCTGAATCAGAGTGCCTGTTGTCACTAGAGGAACGGGACATGAGTGGCGGAAGAAAATAAACCCATCATCGTTTCTAGAAGAAAAAACTCCCCTTAAATCCTTAGGCCCAAGTCTATAAAGCACAGTTGAGTCTAACAATCAAAAAACCTATTGGTTCATTTGAAATACCTAGTATGTTAAGAAAGCTGATTGGTTTTTCTTTTCCTTTTCCACTCGGTTAGTCAAAAATTAATTTACCGTCGAGACCAAGAATATTTGTGTGCCACATATGACAACTGGGGAACCGACAATCATACCAGGTGGTACCTGAGCCAATCGTATTCGCTTTCTCTTACCCCACTGCTGAAATTTTCACTGCTCTCTTCCATCCAGGAGAGCCCATTCTTCCCAGCTTCTGACAGCTCCTCCTTAATCCACTCCTCCTGGTTTCTAGAGCATAATCCCTGGTTTCTAGAGCATATTATGCCCTGATGCCTCTTCCTAGCTAGTGCCCACATACCTTTCAAGATCCTAAATTTAGGTCTACAAATACCAATTTGGCGGAGAGGTCAGAAAGGGGCATGGCATCTGAACAAGACTCTTCAGTATCTGCAAATGACTCTCAGGCCTTGTGTCATGCCCTGTCCTGTGCTCTCTGCCCCTTGTGTCTCGGGAACATGGTGCCGCACCTGGGCTTCCTGTGTCTGGGAAGGAAGGATGCTGAACTTGATCTGTACCGGCGCAGCTGTGCTTATTGAAAATTCCACCCACAGCCCAGCCTTTCTTTTAGATGTGTGCTCAGCCTGGGAGAAATATGAAAGGTTTTCCTTAAATTCTTCTTTCTGTTTCTGTATCACCAATGGCTTTCCAATGTTGCTAGTATTTCTTTTAACATTAGTTACTTTTAGGAATTTCTTTGTACATCTTCTGTCTGGCCATGTCTTATTTCTAAAACCATGAATTGTAATATTTAAGAATAATCGAGTGTTCTAAGATAGCTGTTAAATGCTCAGGTGTTTCTTTAGGTCATTTCTCCAGCTATAATAAAGGGCATATAAAGTTTTTCTTATGCATTCCTTCTCTGCTAACCATAATCTTATTTTTCATAAAAAGGTAAGTTAAAAGATATAAAAGAGCTATGTGCCAAATGAATTCTGCTGAAATGTTTTCAAGTGTTTTGGTAAAGGATTCACATATTCCTGTGACACAGTGTTTTCTTTTGATCCTCTTTTGTCATAAGGATCTTTAGACAGGACATCCAATTTTATAAAGCCAGCCTGCCATCAGGTTAGTGATCCATTTATGAAGAAAGGTTCGTTTCCCTTGGCCCCTACTTATAAAATGTTCAAATTGCATTATGTTCTTTGAGATTTTTTTTTTCCATTGATCCAGATAAATCTTGCTCGATGCCTTTTCAAAGAACAGCATATCAGAGAATTTCGAGTAACCTTCTGGCATTTCAAAATTGCGTATTCCCTGGATAACAGTTTTATTTGTTGTAATTATAAAGCGTCAAAGTTCCTAAAGATATAGCTAATGTAGAAAGACAGCTGTGTGAAGTACTTTTGGCTGCCTTGATTTCTTCCAGGCTCTGTACTTTTCCTTTTTTTTTAATACATGAACCTGCTTGTCTCACTTGGTAAGTTTATATTTGTAAGCCAGGTTGAGACACTTTATACCTACTATATTCATAATCTATCAATTATTTAAAATGTATAATATTCATAATACAGTGTTTCTTCAGTGCAATAATGTTTATAATTCCAGCTAACACCTTTCTTTTTAGTAGCATAAATAATTTCATGTTTTATTGCTAATACGATGTCTTATTAAGTTATGAAATGGCATATCATATTTTAACAATAAAACAGTTCTTTCCTATGTTTCCACAAGCTTTTTTAGTTTCTCAATTAATAAAAAAGAAAGCAGTTCAGTTCTCTTTACAACTCAATTTCAGTTTCAACTAAAACTCAAAAATCTTACCACATTGTCTGTGTTAAGAAATAACTCATATTTTCTCTGGTGCTTGGACAAATTTCTTAATTGTAAATTGCTTCAGAAGCTCCTTCAACTAAAGCAATACTTCACACGTGTAATCTGTCGGACTTGGTGGAATTTTCATAAGTACATGAGCTAAGTGTCAGGAAGTAGGTTTGGGACTTAGGAGTTCAGAACTGGTTTTATTTTGATGCCTTTATTCTACCCTTATTTTATCTTAATACTATTGTTTAGGTTCTTGATGAGTGTGACCCTCTCAGGTATAACTCAGAGGGTCTCTAGTGTTGGTCCTGGAAATCCTTTCAACGTGCTGCTTGTCCTCCTGGGCTAGGATTTCTTCAGAAAAATAGTAAAGTGAGGTCTCAGTGAAATAATTCCAAGGAAACCTATGATGCTCCATCCACCTGGGCTTCTGAGACCAGTGCCATTGAAAACCTGCCACCTTCTCAGTCTTCCATGTCACTCATCCTTGTTACCTTTGGTCAACCACAGTCCAGCCTAGGAACCCCTTTAGCCCTTCTCTCTCCTGACTTCCGTCACCAGAGACAGCTATTTCCCTCCTAACTCTTTTCATTTTGGACTAACTACTATTTCCTACAACCCTCACTTTCTTCACTGAGCATTTCTCCATCTCCTGGCCTTGAGAGAAGCCTGCCTGATTGTAAGGATTCCCCAGCAGCCCTCTCCGGGGAAAGCTGCTCATTCTACCTCACCCTCCGTGTCACGGGATTAAATGATTACATGCTGGGGCTGGCATTTTCCTCCCTTCTCAGTGTGGTTTCTTGATCTTTCTCTGTGATGCTGGATAAAGACCTTCTTTTGGGTTTTGTGAAGTCCCACCTTTACTTCTCTCTACTTCCATTGACCACCGTACCTACATATTGAAGAGTTTAGAAGCTGTCCATGGTAACCTTTACAACCCATAAGCTGCCATCTTCTGAAGTCATTTCACGTCTAGGTTGGTGACTCGTGAAAACTGTAGCCTCCTAGAACCTTGGCGTGCTTAACTCCTGCTGTCTTCTGTCCTTATTGCAGGTGCCCCAATGCCTCAGTTGCCAGCCATATGCAATATGTAATAATATTACCCTGTAATAACCATCTGTCACGGAACTGCTGTGTAGGTTAGTCACAGGTAAGAAAAGTAAGAGCTCATTGAAGTGGAATTCACATTAAAGAATTTAAGAGGAAGTGGTAGCAGCAAAGAAACTAGTGAAAAGTCCATTTCATTTGCAGCAAAGTTCCCAGGAACCTGGATTGAGGCAGTAGCGTAGGGGGTGAACAACGTCAGTTTTCAGAGACATTGAGTGAGATAAGAATGTGGTGTTGAGATAAGAAGTAGAATTTAGTAACCCCTTGGATTTGGAGAGAAGCAGGGAGTAGAGACTAACTCCAGGGTATCTACCATGGGAGACTAATTCGATTGTAGCTCTTTTAATGGAGACTGACGATTGGAGCAAGAGATGGTTAATTTTAGGGATTTCCAAGTCAGTCAATCCATAAAAAAATAAGGAGTATGTATGTGTTTGGAGTTCAGAAGAGGGTCAGAGTAAAAGATAAAGCTTGTGAAATCACCCGCATACAAACATAATTGAAGTTATGAGAATAGATGAAACTACCCAGGGAGAATATATGGAATTATGAAAACAATAGGGTCCTGAAGAATCCCATCATTGTATGAGTGGCTAGGTGACTGAGTCAATCACAGGGCCAGAGAAGAAAGGAATGGTTACAAATTAAAAATGATGAAAACAGTAATAATTGCTAACCTGTACTGAGTACTGATTATTCCAGGCAATTTTGCCAAGTATTTTACGTACATTTATACCATGGTGGTTTAGAGCACAGACAGTGCTTGGGTTCAAATCATAACTCTATAACATATAGGCTGTGGCCATTGACATGTCTCTTAAGCTCTCTGTGCCTCTGTAGCTTGAGGAAAATAATAGCACAAACCTTATAGGGTTGGTATGAAGGCTAAAAGGGATAACACTATGTACAGCAGTCTCAGACTCAGAAAGCCCTAGTAAGGGTTAACAGTTACTTTTATTGTTACAATTTTTAAAAATTGTTTTTAATGTTTATTTATTTGAGAGAGAGAGGGAGCATGAGCAGGGGAGGGACGGGAGGTGGGGACAGAGGATCCAAAGCGGGCTGTGTGCTGAGAGCAGAGAACCAGATGCGGGGCTCAAACTCACAAACGTGGTATCATGACCTGAGCCAAAGTCCAACGTTTAACCAACTGAGCCACCCAGGCTCCCCTTACAATTTTATTTAGCCTTCAGGTTAATTTTATTTGACCTCCTCTATGAGGAGATATGATTATCCCCATTTTTTCAGTATTGAGGAAATTGAGATTCAGAAGGTTATTTTAGTTACTACAAGTTAGTATTGGAGCTGGTTTTTGAAAGAGGTTTGCCTGACCAGGGAGCCCATCTATTTAACTGACAAGACGAGATGTTGCAGAAAACAAAAAAAAAAGGAAACAATTTTAAGAAGCAGAGAATGACTAATGGTGTTAGATGCAACAGAGTTGTGATGAAGTTGATCCATAGGCCCGGTGTCTTTGACTCATCTGGGCATACAACAGCAACAGAGACTTTGATAAGGATGCCATGATTTCAAGACTGGACACTAACATGCAACTCCTACCACCTGGGAGATGAGCTACCAGGAGCTAATTTATGTTCCTAACCTGAGCTCTGTACCAGAACCTCCCATGCGCCAACTTGGTCATCACCCAAGAGTGACTGTGCCTGGAAGGGCTCACAGGCACGACTTCCTATGACGTCAGTGCAGTGGGCACGTGGGCTATCCTCACATTTAGTCAGCTGTACTCCTACTGGGAGCTTCACAGTTCTGCACATGTTATTTCTTTTAACATCTGACTCATCTGAGTTTGAAATCCATCCTCTCTGACCACTGCATTGCCTTCTTTTTCATTGCATTTCATGGATCTATTGAATTGCAGTCTTCTGCTTACTGCTTTGTGTCATCATAACAAACTTTATTTAATCAACATCATCTTGTATGTCTCATAACATTTTCAATATAGTATGCTTTTAATTAAAGAAAATAGAATTTATGTAAACTTCACAGTAAGGATTTATAAATCTCTTGGCATCAGAAGAGATTACTTGGCATTATGCATTTCCTTTTTGCTCATGTTGTGGCACAGACGTAAATGGCTTCTACATTTGGGACATGGTGCATCAACTTTTCTTTACTGGTCCATGAATCTCACTTTCCCTTTGTTAATGATGATTTAAGGGGAGGATCATTTAGAAAGCAAGCCAAACGGTTCCTAATGTATCTTTGCTCTTTCTAGCAGGACAGCTACGAACTATAAGGCTATGCTTCATTGTAGATTTCCACATAACTCTGGGCATGGTGCCTTATTTAACAGTTCCCTACTGTTATTTTGGAAAAGTCCTCTGCAGAAAATGCCAGAACTCAGCTTGAACTCTTGTCCCCTGTCAGGGAGAATCTTTCTATCAGCGGGATTTCTCAGCTGTTTCAAAATCATTCAGCGCTTTACTACTAAGTTTTGTTCCTGTGGAATATGCCAACTGTAGCTTACCCTAATTGTTCATCCTAAGAGCTTTATTTTTTTTATTTATTTTTTTTAATTTTTAAAAAATGTTTGTATTTATTTTTGAGACAGAGAGAGACAGAGCATGAGCAGGGAAGGGGCAGAGAGAGAGGGAGACACAACATCTGAAGCAGGCTCCAGGCTCTGTATCCTAAGAGCTTTAGAAGCAAAATATGTTATCAGGGAATCTCAGCCTTTGCTACATTTTTACATAGAAATCTTAATATTAATTCATGCAAGATTTTCCATTGTTTTTCAACTCCTCAGTTAGAGCACATGAATGCTTCCTTTCAAGACGCAAGAAAAGTCTCGAGTACACAGCCTAACCTTACAGCTAAAGGAACTGGAAAAGGAACAGCAAATAAGGCTTACTTTCATTTGAATCCATCAAATGAGACTTTTTCCTTTAAGATAGTCTCACCTGTAACGAATAACAATCTTCAAACCCAAATAGTTGCACTCCAGAGCCTGACCATGTAAGCACTGTGCCATATTTGATGACTGAGGGATATCCAGAATATAGTCATGTACCACAATTGTGATAAAGCAGCAGTAACTATTCTGATATCTGGATTCAGACAGTTCTCTACATGCTTGAGTCCAAGGTAACTTAAACTGCAAGCTGATTATTTAGAGTTCGGAACACAATGCTAGAAAGGGCTGGTGCTCTGACCAGCCTACAAAAATCCTATTTAAACTCTAAAATAGTTGAAATCCTGTGGACCTATATTAACCAATGTGGAAGATATAATATTGCAATACCAGAAACCCAGGAAACTATGAAACAGTAAGAAAAAAATTTTTTTTTAAATCTTGAATACTAGTGCTTGGATAGATGTTAAATTTAATTAGAAAATGGAGAGGTATAAAGCTCTTTTGTAGAAAGAAAGGGACTGAATCAAGTACATTACAAGGCATAATATTTGATGAAGTGGAAAAATTGTAAACTGAGAAACAGTAAAGGAGGCAGGTGGGATGGGAGAGGCGAGAGATGATATGCAGAAACATTTTTGAATACATGCAATAAACAGGTCATTAACTGAACGGGCTCCATAAATGCTAAACAGAACATGTTTTTGTGGAGAAACACACACACACACACATTCTCTCTCCCCCCCCCCTTTTTCTACTTCCCTCTCTCTCCCCACATTTCTACTTCCCTGTCTGACTACCCATCATTATTTTAATAAAAGAATTGGACTGGCCCCAAAGACACACCTGAAGGTCAGTAGAGTACTACCAGTTTCCTGAGTTTCCAGCTTAGGAGAAAAAGAGAATAAATGGGAAAACAGAGCCTGCCTTTCTTTTTTTTTTCTTTTAAACATTTTATTTTATTTTATTTTTTTAATATATGAAATTTATTGTCAAATTGGTTTCCATACAACACCCAGTGCTCATCCCAAAAGATGCCCTCTTCAATGCCCATCACCTACCCTTCCCTCCCCCCCACCCCCCCCCGCCCCCCATCAACCCTCAGTTTGTTCTCAGTTTTTAAGAGTCTCTTATGCTTTGGCTCTCTCCCACTCTAACCTCATTTTTTTTCCTTCCCCTCCCCCATGGGTTTCTGTTAAGTTTCTCAGTATCCACCTAAGAGTGAACACATATGGTATCTGTCTTTCTCTATATGGCTTATTTCACTTAGCATCACACTCTCCAGTTCCATCCATGTTGCTACAAAGGGCCATATTTCATTCTTTCTCATTGCCACGTAGTACTCCATTGTGTATATAAACCACAATTTCTTTATCCATTCATCAGTTGAAGGACATTTAGGCTCTTTCCATGATTTGGCTATTGTTGAGAGTGCTGCTATAAACATAGGGGTACAAGTGCCCCTACGCATCAAGACTCCTGTATCCCTTGGGTAAATTCCTAGCAGTGCTACTGCTGGGTCATAGGGTAGGTCTATTTTTAACTTTTTGAGGAACCTCCACACTGCTTTCCGAGTAAGCCTGCCTTTCTTAAAAACGCAACCAAATATGGGGCATCTGGATGGCTTAGTTGGTTACGTGTCCAACCCTTAGTTTTGGCTCAGGTCATGATCTCACGGTTCATACGTTCGAGCCCCAGGTCAGGCCCTGTGGTGACAGCACCAAACCTGCTTGGGATCCTCTCTCTCTCCCTCTCTCTCTGCCCCTCTCCTGCTCATGCTCTCTCTCTCTCTCTCTCTCTCTCAAAATAAATAAATAAACTTAAAAAAAAATCGAGCAAATATTTGGGCACCACCAAAACTGGTTTTGTGAGCTTAAATGAAGAGTAGTGTCAATTCAATTGCTTGTGATAACTTACACAAATGCCGTAATAGACTGTGCAGCACATAGCAGATGTCCAATTGATGGTAGTTGATAGTCTTACTGGGGAAAACTAACATCAAACGAAAAGGAAAAGAAAAGATAGTGCCTATCTATTTAGTGTATTTCAAACCACTTTTCAGATTTCAGGCTGAGATTTAAACAACCTACCCTCCAGAGATTTTACCTTTCATTCTTTGTGGTTGTATTTTTCATCACCTTTTTCTAAAATATTTACTTCCTTTGCCCAGTTCATTTCAGCACATTAGCTATTCTTGAACTTTTGAGTCTCAGAGTCTCTTCATGCTCTTAAAAATTATTGAGAACTCCAAAGAGCTTTTGTTTGTGCAGGTAACATCTAATATTGTATGAATTCGAAATTAAAGCTAAGAAATTTTAAATGTTTTATTTATTAATTCAATCCAAAATAACAAAACTATTTAATTAACATAAATAATATCTTTTTAAAAAATGACTAATTTATCAACAAAAATTAATAAGAAAAGTGGGGTGGTTTTACATTTTTGCAAATCTCTTTAATGTCTGTCTTAATAAAGGGCAGTTGAATTCTAATATCTGCCTTTGCGTTTAATCTATTATAATATATTGTTTTGGTTGAACTGTATGAAGAAAATCAAGACTCACTGAGATGGGTGGTTAGAAAAGGCAGGAGTATTTTCATAGCTTTTTCAGATAAATGTGGTGTGGATAGTCTTTGATATGACATCTAAACTCAACAACTAGTGAGTTGCAGTGTGGAGTCTTTTTTTAAAGTTTATTTATTTATTTTGAGAGAGAGAGATAGTGGAAGAACACATGGGAGGGGCAGAGAGAGAGAGAGAGAAAGAATTCCAAGCAGACCCTGCGATGTCAGTGCAGAGCCCAGTGTGGGGCTTGAACTCATGAACCACAAGATCATGACCTGAGCCGAAATCAAGAGTCAGACACTCAACTGACCGAGCCAGCTAGGTGCCCCTAAGTTGCAGTGTGGAATCTTAAATCATATCAATGAACTTTGCATAATCCATTACATTAAAATCCATTACCCATCTCATCCTTTATATAGACTTTTTGTGTTTATATCATATTACAACACGATGCATTGGTAATTTGGAAAATATTGGCTAAGTTACGCAGATCTTCCAAATATTGACATATTCACTTTACAATAACAAAAAGAAAATCACTTCTGTTAATATCACCATGGTTCCCATCAGAAAAATCTTCTAGGTGTTGGGAAGGCGTCGTACTCCTGGTGGTAGATGTTAGCTTTCCAAAATTCTAACGCTTGCTTGAAAGTTCCAGTTTTATCATTTGAAACACATACTGTCATTTGTTTTACTTGAAGGGATGGCTCGCTTTGTTCATTTTTGGAAAGATATTTGTGAAATACCCAAGCCTGAATAACTGTCGTTTGCCCATCAGTGTTTCTTTCACTTAAAAGTGTGTTCCATGAAATAGCTGCTCGTCCAGCTGCTAGACAGTTGCACGAGTGCTTTACACACACACACACACACACACACTCTTTGGTATGCAGCAGAAGCACTTTATATGTATTTCTTATTTCATCACACAAAATTTTCAAGACACATGTCGTTGAGGGTTGAGATTTCATAAAATCAAAAATTAATAATTTTCACTGTTGCATCAAAGACAAACGAAGCAAATGCTTTTTTTTCACCGCATTTAAAACCTACTAGTGCAGTCTGATGTCACTCCCTTGATTCTTGCTGGGGTGAAGCAAGTTTTAAAGAGAGAGAGCAAGCAGGGGAGAGGAGCAGAGGGAGAAAGAGAGAGAGAGAGAGAGAGAGAGAGAGAGAGAGAGAGAGAGAGAATCTTAGCAGTGTCCACACTCAGTGCGGAGCCTGATGAAGGGCTCAGTCCCACAACCCCGGGATCATAACCTGAGCCAAAATCGAGAGTCGGACGCTCATCTGACCAAACCAGCCACACGCCCCGCCACAAGTTTTATTCATTGTTGCTCTTGTACCAACTCTGCAAATGACATGATGAGGAAGGCGTGTAACGTATTTGTATTATTGTGAACATTGTACTGATCTTGTGTATGCCCCGAAAAAGTCTTGCAACTCCCCCTCTCCCAGGGCCCGTGGACCACATTTAGAGAGATGCTGTTGTGCAAAACCTCTTTCTAAGCTTATCTTGTGTTGTCTTATTTTAAAGCATCTCCTCTTCTCCCACAGCTCTTAAGTCAAGTTACAGAATCCAAAGTCATGACTGTGTCGTCAGAATATGCAATTGTCAGCTAAACTGCAGAAGACTGGTATGGATAAAATGACTTTAGTAATCTGTTTGGTGATAGCTTTGAAATGCTGTAGAAGAGATTGATGTCCAATGGATACATAATAGGAGATGTTGCCGTTGATCCCAACTTCCAGATCACCTGGTCTGAATTCTGCCCAGAAAAGAGGGTTGAAAATGGTTGGCACCCGCTGGCTATTTAGTAGCCTCCAAGAAGACTGGGGCTTCTAAATAAATAAATTCCATACTTACATATGCAATGCCCTGTTTACTTAATTACTGATATTCCCCCGTAAATTGTCCCAAAAGAAAGGGAATGGAGGGAATTGCATCCTAATATCGTGCCAAGAGTAAGGAAAGTAGGCATGTCTTCAGCCCCAAGCCTACTTGTCTCTCAACTTGTCACCATTGCTATCTTCTATTCTTCTATTTCCTTTTAACAACCAGGATTTCATTAAGTGCAGCTCACTGCCCCCCTTCAGCAGCTCTTACCAGGTCCGTCGGAAGTGTAAAGCCACCAGTTGCCTAAAAAATGCTGCCCGTTAAGGTTAAAATTTAAAAAAAATAATACATTTCCACCCCAGAACTGGAAAGAAAAGAAAGTACTACCGAAGGAGAACATATACAAAGAGGTGAAATTCTTATATGTGTAAATATTGTAAATTAGTTCATGAAAATGGCATTCCATTTGGCTCTCATACCACTAGGCCAAAGATTTGTGTACATCGGGGTCTACACTTCACAAAGCCTCTGTCCAGCAGCTGGTGTTGTCTCCTCTGAATATTACAGGGTGGGGGCTACACCACCTGTTGTTTATAGCTGCCGACAGAGTTCTCCATGAGAGGTAGTCTCCTATTATCCAGAATCACAGAGACAAACTTACGAAACCACAAAGCAGTGTATTTTATACTGATAGATGTAAATGCTACAAGGATACGCACGTGGGCTAAATGCCTGTTCCTTACCTGTAGGCACGTATAGGAAGGGAAATAGAATCAGAGTGACCTAATAAGATTAAATCAGTTTAAGGGAAATTAGTTGGGTCATTCAAATATTTGAGAGCATTGAGCTAAGCATACATTTCCACGGCAAAGGTAAATTTGCCATTAGAATCTTCTCCACGTGGATTGGTCGTTGTCATTTTTGACTGGGCAGCTCCTCATGATGCAGTGGAAAGAGCAGGGATGGCCCATTGTCAGACAGCTCCCAGACATCTCAACACCACTTGTCACTGCTATGTGTCCTTTGATTAGTGACTTAGCCTCCTTTAGCTAAGGATTAGCCCTGGAAATAAAATGAGGTAATGGATGTGGAACACAATAACATGTCTCGCATCTGATAGGACGGCCGTAAAAATAAATTCCCTCTCTGACTCTTGCTTTTCAATGCTTCCATTGCTGACTCGCCCTGCAGTTCTCTTTAACACTTTATTCCTTTCCATCTGTTCGCATGCTAAGTGAAGTTATAGTTTGGTCATGTAAACAACAGCTCCTTGTTTACTGAGGGCTCACTATGTCCTAGGCATTGCATTTACTAAACCATTTTTAATGTATTATCTCATTTATTCCTATAACAACTCTCTGAGAAGTGCTATAATTATTGCCGTGTTACAGATGAGGAAACAGAGACACAAGTCTCAGCTAATTTACCTGCCTGGATGTGGTGAAACTGAGAATGGGATGTAGGCAGTCTGACTCCATAAGTCATGTTTTTCAGTGCAATTCTACACTGATACTCAGGTGGGCTTTGCCTGGGCACCATTTTCTATCTCCACGAGGACGTCACACACCCTGGCTCAGTTCATTGTGTTGATTTGTAGTTTAATTCTCAGAGGACATCTTCGTTCCTACCTTTCTGTTCTTGGTCGGGGTCTGCCACCATCACCTTAATTTGTAAGCTTTTTGTTCACTTAATTTGCGAGCATATGAAAATCTGGTACTTGTGCCCACAGTGAAAACAAAAAGTTTATCCTCCTATGAGAAATAATTGGTTTGAGCAATTTTCCTCGACACTCATATTTGTAGTAAGTATTTATCGATCACCTACCACTTTCCAGGCATTGTTCTAGGAACTGGAAATACAACCTAGACCAGAGATTCTCAACCGGAGAATTCAATCTCAACCAGAGATTCTCAATACTGACATTTTTGACAAATACTTCCTCGTTGAGCAGCCTGTCCTGTGCATTGTAGGATGTTTAGCAGCAGGCCTATCATCTACCCCAAGACACCTGTAGCATCAACCCTACCCAGTGGTGACAACCAAAAATGGCTCCAGACATTGGCAAATGTCCCCTAGAGTAAGGCAGCAAAATCACTGCGGCTTAAGACTCACTGGCCTCATCCTTGCTTTCACGAAGCTTCAAAGATTGAGCTAAAACAAGCAGAAAAAGAGATGAAATAGTACAGTTTCAGAAAATATCAAAGTGGAGTGATAGAGAAGGATAGATCAGGGGCCTATTTAAACAGGGTAGTCTGGGACCTCACCCTCAAGCTTTCCTCACGCCCTGAAGCTCTGCTAAAACAGAACTCCCTCTGATGGGTACATGACCTACTAGTGCGAAAACTCCTTCCAGCAGAGGCCTTTATGGGCCTACTTGGGTTGCAGTAATTCATGCTCAAGCTATAAACATGGGTCCCCTTGACCTACCCCAGCTTTCAGAAGTGAGGAAATACAAGTTAAATTGAAGTCAGAATAGGTGGAGGCATTCGAGATCTCCTTGTTCCCACCTGGCTACCCTGTAGCCTTGACATTTCGCTCCACTTGGAGATGACCAAGGTGTGCTGACAGGCCAGCAAATACCAACAGAATAGCTTGTGACAGCGCCGGCCCCACTCCCCCAGCTTCTGAACCATGCTAGCCCTGTGCAGTCTTGAAAACAAACTGCCTTTGAAGGTATATAAATGATGCTTTTTTTTTTTTTAAAGTTCTACAATAAGCTTTTGGTGCAAATTTCTGATGCTCTGAGTTTCAAAATCTTTCCGAAACTGCTGTTAACTGCAGTCGGGGGACAGTCAGAGATAAAAGACCTTTTTTATATTTTCAGATTATCGGCACCATTTTGTGAGCAGTTCCTTTCTATTTGCACCTTGCAGACCGTTTTGTTAGCTCCCAACAGCAACAGCTCCCTGCTTGCGTGTCCCTCAGCTTGGCGGTATCTACTGTTCCCAACACTGTCAGAAATACAAGCATATACAGATTTAGTACGCAGGCAATTGTCCTGGTTTTATTCTGTGTCGGTGCCCCAGATCCAGTAACTTCCCACCCTCGGTCTCTGTTCCCTTGGGGCCTGCAGTCTCACCCCGAGAGCCAGTCCCCATGATGAAGATCCCCTCTGCCGGTTTGCAGACGTTCATTCGTTTGCTCATTCATCCTATAAACATTTCTCAAATGCTGCTATAATCCAGGTCACATGCTAAGTGCAAACACCTATCCCTTCATACTCCTACCAGTCTTTCTAGACCTCTTGCTTATTGCCAGATTCCCTGGACACCATGCCTTGTCCAACTGCCGAGAATATCTCCCTAAGCCCAGCCTGCCTGTTTGCTTCATCTATATACATCAGGACAGAGTTTAGATTTCCTTCCAGCCCTCACCTAGTTTCCCCCACAACTGACTACTATCTATTTTCATACTAACATTTCAGAATTGGGGTGCCCGGGTGGCTCAGTTGGTTAAACATCTGACTTCGGCTCAGGTCATGATCTCACGGTTCGTGAGTTCGAGCCCCGCGTCGGGCTCTGTGCTGACAGCTCAGAGCCTAGAGCCTGCTTCACATTCTGTGTCTCCCTCTCTCTGCCCCTCCCCCACTCATGCTCTGTCTCTGTCTCTCAAAAATGAATAAATGTTAAAAAAGAATTTTAAATCAAATAACTGATGAGGTCATGTCTACTAAATGTTGCTGCTAGTTTAAATAAATATAAAAATAAAACCTCCTCGAAGATTTCCAGAACCCAGAGTAGATAATATGTGAGCCTAAGGCAGTGATTGGACTTTAACTGTCTATCAAATCAGAGAATCTCAGACATCTACAGAAACGTATTAGTTGTTTATCAATTCCATGCCTAAAAACAAATATAATTATTAACCATGTGGTAATTCACATTTATTGAATAATTTGTGTACCCTGCTATGAGTGAAGCATCTGATTAATGTAATTGAGTCCTGGAAAAATTATCCTCACCAAGGCTGGGAACTCGCCACTGACCTGGGCAGCCCCGGGTGTTTCATTGCAACTCGGGATGAGTTCTCCAGTTTGTTATGTCCAGATCTTCCTTCCACCCTCCACCTTGCTGCCCCCTCATGTATCTCTTGAGTCTTCCTTTCTCCAGGTGGAACATTACCAATAATCCATGTAACCGGTCCAGCCTTTGATAGCATGAGACACAGCTCCCTCCCTCCCATCAGATATCAGTGCTTCTAAAAGTGTGGCCCCAGAGGTGCCTGGGTGGTCCAGTCAGTTAAACGTCCAACTTCGGCTCAGGTTCAGGGTTCAGGAGTTTGAGCCGCGAATCTGGCTCCGTGCTGACAGCTCAGAGCCTGGAGCCTGCTTCAGATTCTGTGTCTCCCTCCCTCTCTGCCCCTCCCTTCTCATGCCCTTTCTCTCTCTTAAACGAACAAACAAACAAAATTAAACATACATTTAATAAATAAATAAACATACATTCAATAAATAAATAAATAAATAAATAAATAAATAAATAAATAAATAAATGTGTGGCCCCAGATAACCAAATACTGTATTTCAGGTATGCACAGAGCTGAGGAATTCTGTCTTTGGCTCTGTAGTTTGTTTTAATGTACATAAGTTGACATGAGGGCCTGTAGCTTAGAGTTGAGGGATGCAGAGAAGAGGCAGAAAGCCCGGACAGAAAGCATTGTGTACCCAGGAACTAAGTTGAATAAGTTACATGGCACAGTTTCAGGTATGCTGAGAGTTACATAGTAATCCCTGAAAAGTCACACAGAGCGAAGTCCTGGCAAACCCACCAAGTAGGCATTAATATTGTCCCCAGCACCATTAGTATAAAGGGGTTGTACTGTATCCAAAACCCTGATTTTATTCCTTCATTACTCAATAGCTGCCTTTCAAATAATATATATTGATTATCCACCCGGTATGAGGTACTACTACAGTGAACAGAAGCTTTCCAACGAAGGTCTCTCGACATTCTGTCCACAACCACAAAGTCTGTGAGGAGCTAATGAGGCATTCTGGGAATCCTCCGGGGCATTCTACAGCGGAATCAAAAATAGCTCCAGGACACAAAGGACAAAGCCACTCGGAGCAGCGCTGGGGTCCCCTTCAGTGGTTGCCCAAGTAGAAGCTGGGTGTCTCTAAGCAAACCCACCCTCCCTGTTGATATCCCCTGGGGCTCTGAGAGAGCCTGCTGATTTGAGAATGAGCACCTTTCTTCACTATTTGAAACTCTTGAATGCCATTCAAGTACACAACCTTGCCACCTTAGAGGGAGCGCAGTCTCCTGACAGGAAAACAGCTTGCGCGTTCCACATTACTTTAGGTTCGGCTTTCCTGGGGAGTCATGTTGCCTTGGCTCCAGTGCGAGTCTTTCTGCTTCAAACCCTCCCAGAAATGTCACAGCGGTGCTGTCCTGCCCCACGCCTGTTGAGCACTAACCTGGAATCCATGCCAGTGACTAACATGCCATAACTCAGCAACAGGCTGTTACAAACATCTCTGGATATTAGGTTGGGCTGCAGCCTGTGACTAGAGGGAAAAAAAGTGGTGGGGGGGCGGGGGGGGGGAAGTTGGTGACTATTTCTGGTAACATTCTTTTAACTTGGAGGCATTGCCAGCATTTCGTGGGTAGAATGAATGTGTAACTTAAAAGCAGAGTGGCGAGATGTGTCATGCTGCTTAGCCTCTCTGGGCCTCTCTAATGTTTACCGCTGGTCTCCAATTTTAACCACAATTGGAACTCATAGTTTCACATCATGGTAGTAAACATGCGTCCCAAACATTTTGGAATATCAGTATCAGAAGAATGCATGATGCTAGTTTTCATTTTCAAAATTAACACTGGGGATTAAGAGGTACAAAAAAAAGTGTATGATTTGCATTAGCACCTTCTTATTTTGTGACAAGAATCATTCTTAAATGACAGGAGCCTATTCCCAGCTCCTGAGTTTGAATACAGTATGACAAAAGACCTATCAATAATTTGCTAATTAGCTCAGTTGTGATTTACTTTCATCTCCACACATTTCATGTCTTTAATGAGATCTGTTTATTCTTTGTTATTCTCTGCAGAAGTTTCAAGGATATATTCGCCGAGTGAAACAGACATGTGGGCAACAATGTCACCAAGAGCCTCCGTTTCCTTATCTAGACCGTTGGCCAGAAATAGCTGACCATTATCCCAAGTTTTTCCTTAAACGTATTTTAGATTAAATGATAGAAGTCGTCCTTTTTAAAAACTTGAACTATATTTTCTGCTGCACATCTTAGGGTTAGTTGCCATTATGAAATCTTAATAAATTATCATTACATGATTCCCAGCAATCAGATTGTGTCTTCCCAATGTATGCGATCTCTCATATCCCCAACATCATTATGCATCATCTTTATATACCTATAAAAATTGTGACCTTCTGTAACCCAAACCTAAATTTGTAGAACAAAACTCTACAATTCCCCAAATAGTACGTCCTTTTTCCACTGCAGGTTGTTTTCTGTAAATTATCTATCACTCTTATAATGGCCAATATGATTATGGGGGTAGCAAGTAATAGGAATAACACAGATATCTGAAGTCCACAAATAAGCCAAACCCCATTTGAGTAAATTGCTTCTTCTGCCTTTCCTTGATAGATCTTAGTCCACTTATATCCATTTATTGTCCTATTCACCCTCTAGTGGAGTTCTTAATAATCAGTGGAAATATATAGAGAGAGAGTGAAATGATAGAAAAATAAAGGAGACAGAGGGTCCAAATAGCCACAGAGCTGAATGATTCATGGGGTATGTAGGAGTTGACTGTATTATTATCAAGGTGATATCTTTGTGGATGTGAATTATGTAGGACTATTTATAATCTTTGTGTTAATTGAGATATATAGAGAATACAATTACATGGCAGCTAATAAAAGAACTTTTTAAAGATTCCAGCTTAAACACAGTTGTCATTTTAAAAGACTTTGTGGAAAGACAGACTTTGAAATATATCTTAAATTCTACAGGGGAGCTAAAATCTCTCCTGGGGTGTGAAGTCAAACACCTCTAACTGTAGTTTCAAGTTACTGGTTTGATGCAATCACTGTTGATTTGTGTGCTTGTAATCATCAGGAATGTTCTAGAAGTACAAAATTTGGCACCTCACTTTAGAATCTGAAGAGAACATTACTGATGTTTTACAAAAATTTTGAGCAAAAGAAAACCCTAATTTGCAGCTCACGTCAACCCGTCTTTCTTCTTCAGCCTAATATGGATATAAAATGTATCTGGCATTAGTGTTTCCTACGGTTGCTACAGCTTGCCAGAATGTTCAGACCTTTCCACAATAAATCCTTTATTACAATAAATATAAAAAGACATAGGACTCTAAACAGCTCATCACATTCCTTCTAATGTTCTTGTCCTCGAGAACATATTTTAATATATATTAAGTATTTGTATTTATTTTCACAATGATAAATTCATTCCTATAGCTATTGCCCTGTAAGGGTTTTTAGTGCACATGTGTGAGGTGGTAAACTGGATGCATTCATTCTGATCACTTTCACACTGGAAGAAAATTCAATCTTTCCCTAAGTTTCTCGGCTTATTTATTACATAGCTTTTTGACATAACGTAGTTGTCATCTTCTTAGAAAGACAGATTAACATAAAGCCAGGCTGTACTTTGTAGATTCTGATTCTGGAAGACCTCTGGATATCTTTAAATTATGTGAAGGATTTAATTAAATGAATGATGTGGTTTTAAATGTGTTTATTACCCTCATTGTTAACCACTTACAGTAAACCCTGGATATACCTGCTAAGATACTGCTCTTTGCGGTTAATAAAACTTGCATATAGTTTTTTGAGCCTGTTCATAAAGCTGGCGAAGGTTGAGAGTGTTATTACTTCTACCCTGTGGTGTGATCAGGTAATTGAGAATTATACCGACTGAGGGAAGAGAAGGATTACTTTAGGCTTTGTTAAAGGAATATTAACTTTAGTAATACATCCAGCCCTCTCCTTCCAGATATCCGTGTTCATAGAGTAGTCGGCAAATATGTGTCTCTGTATGTGGAAGGTAAGGAACAGACCTTAATAAGAGATCAGATTTATAGAGGGGATGTGTCTATAGTACACTCAAGTGCAAGGAGGGGTCACATCCACACCAGCGAAGGAGAGATCCTAGACCAGGACTTTGAGCAAGCACATACAATAAATGTTATGGGAGCAAACGCAGAATCCCTTCATTTTCCCGCAGCATCTTTCCCGGGAGGCTGGAAGAGAGGAAAAAAAAAAATAATAATAATAATTTGGATGCTTCCTTAGCTGTGTTGACTTTAGAAGCTGGCTGACATCATTTTCTATTCATTAATTCATTTCATAGTCTTCTGTTTTGTGTAATACTGCATCTCATTTATTAATATTTCCTCTGGGCACATTTTCATGTATTCCCTTAATCTAATGCAGAGGTCAAGAAACAGAGGTAGAGACATACATCCCAGAAATCCCGCCCCTTCCTAATTATGTCTTAACTGGGTAGGGTAGGATAATTTTAAATGCATTGACTGGATGTGTACATGCTTAGTTGGCTTTTGATTTTGTTGTTGAATATTTTGAGGAAAGTCTGATTGTGCTTCCTGATTTGTCAGCAGTCCTCACCCTTTAATACAACATCTTAAAAGGTCGTTGTATTAGTCACTTTAGAATGACCCAAATAGCAATAAAACATTCCTCATTAGATGATGAAAAAATCACAGTGAAAGATCAGGCATATTCCTCATATTCCTATCTTATCTGTCTATATCAAACTCAACATGTATTTATGCTTAAGATTAGTAATAAACTTGTGTTTTAGACTTAAGCATTTTTGGCTTAATATAAAATTAAAAGGATACAGCTCACACAAACTACAAAAAACTGTACCTACCATATTTTGTGTTTTATTATGAAAAAAGTATATTTTATGTCCAACGTTGCTTATATTTACATAATACCCAAAAGTCAGTTTGAGCTATTAAGCAAATTAATTTACTAGAGTAATAATCACTGGTTTTAATTTTTAACCCCTTGATTCCCCAAAAGTCAATGTCTTTTATCTTGGGATAAAATAGCAATTTTGGATTGCTTTTATTTTATAAACAATATGACATCAGAAATACCAAATTTCATGCTAAATTTTTTTAAAGCGTAGACCACATATTTAAATTATTGTTCTTTATGTTTGACATTGATTTGACATTGATAATATTTATGCTCAAGAGGTTCACAGAATTGTGAGAGGAATTAAGATGGACCTATGATCTTCACTTGACTTGAATGTGAACAGAAGTGGAACTGTCCAATGGCCTTCTTTAGGAAATATGCCAGGATTCAAAATGGGATAATGCACAGTAGCCTCTTTGGTTAATGTCCTTAAATGCCAATATTTGTAGAAAAGCCAAATATATAACAAATAACAAGTAATAATACTTTCTATTATTATAGATAAATCCCAAATTTTCTCTTTCATGTATATCTCAGGTAGTCTTTCTTGGTCAATAGGTGGCTTTCCTCCACAGTACGATTCAGAGAATCAGGTCCATTTCATCCTCTTAGGCTACGGAGTCCTCTGTTTCTGCCAACAGTAGAGAAAAAAGCGTAGATGAGAACTCAAGAAAGCTTTATAGAGACAGGCCTGAAAGTGGCTCATGTATCATTGGCTAAAAGTGAATCACATGACTAACTACAAAGGAAATCTGGGAAATGTAGTATAGCTGTGTTCCTAGGGTAAAAAGAGAACACTAATTGTCTCTGCCACACCTACTATTTCATATGTTCCTAAAAATGAGGAAAAGCACTATTAGGGACTGCCTTCTGGGGCTACCTTTGTCACTGAGAAAGTATAGAAAATTTAACAGGTTCTAGACTCTTCTTGTATTATTTGGTCTCATAGAGTTCACAATCTAAAAGAAAAGACAAACATACAGTTACACATTAATGTAGGCTTCATGAGAACATGGACCATGGCTCTCTAACACTTGAAACAGTGCTTGGTGCATAGTAGGTGCTCAATGATAATTACTGAATAATGCATGCCTAAAGGCATGAATGAATGAATGAATGAATGAATGAATGAAAATATATGATGGAAAAAGAATCACTGCTATGAAAAAAAAAGCAGTAGGGAAATCTAAATTCATTTGGGCGATCAAGGTCTTTCTGAGGAAGCACTATTGACTTTGAAACCTGAAGGACGAGTAAGTTAGCCGAGTTGGGTGACAGAATTTTGCAAGCAGAGGGAACACCACATTCCAAAGATCTGAGCTGGGAAGAGATGGGTATGTCGAAGAGCTGCAGCAAGGCTATGGCAGGAACCCAGAGGGGCTGGGTGGTCATGTGGAAGTCAGACTAGAGAAGTAGGCAAGGGCTGTCCCAGGGAAGTGTTCTATAATGTGTTCAGCCTTTTTGTCTTTCCTGCAGGCATAATGGAAGGAGAGTGGAAAGGATAAAGAAGGGTAAGAGGTGATGTGATCCTGTTTTCATGTTAAAAGATCGTTCCAGCTTTCTGTGAAGAATGGGTTGAGGTGGGGTCAGGGTAGGAGCAGAGAGACTAATTAGGAGGCTATACAGCAAATCATCCAAATAAGATGACTAAACCAGGGCAGTGGTTTAGAACAAGATGGAGGCACAGGAGATGGAGGGACTCGAAATACATGTTGTATGTGAAGGAAATTGGAGCAGATGGACTTATACAGCAATAGAATCTGTAACTGTGTTATTCTTTTTTTTTTTTTTGGAATGTCGTTACAATGACTATGCTGCCACCAGACTGGAGACATTTAGTGTTGCTTCCTTCAGGTTTCTGTAGCACCTTTGTCTCACCTCTGAAGATGGGACTCTTCAAAGATCAAAGATCAGTCAAATAACAAGCATTTAAATTTAGGCTAGATTCTTCGGGTTCTCAAAATTTGCTCCAGATGATGTTGTGTTTCTGGGTTTCTTTGTGTTCAAGAATTTATTTGGATAAGTTGCGTAATTACAGTGGACGGTTTGGGTTTATGTTAATGTGTTGATGGGTAAATGGGTCTTTACCTTTAGTGTCTAAATATTTTACCCATAAAACTTTTTTTAAAAAAGATAAATTTTGGACCATCTTTTTTATCTTCTTAATGTGGTACTGCTGTTTCTGTTTTAATTTTTCAACTTAATGTTTTAAGAAGTAATTCAAATATTGAAATGGTGTTAAAACTTTATCCTTGAAGCCAGTGTTCTACTATTTCAGAGTTAGTTGTCATGGTTCAGGCCTTCATTAAAATTTCTTTGGAGATAAGAACACTCTGTACAGAGGGCTGGGAATTTGATGCTCTCGAATTCCATTCTGCTCACCTCCCTTTCCCCGTTTGTTCTTGGCTTGGAAATTTATCTCTGTCTGTATTTCTCATCTTGAAAAAGGACATTATCGTGATTTCCCGGAGGTGTTTGGAGGGCTATCCTAGTGTTTATCAATCAGCTTTTAAGGTGATCTGGATAAAGGGATATTATGATCTTGGGAATTGATATGTCTGTAAAATTGCGGCTACGCGCAAGTAAGAATTCTGTGAAGCCTTGGCAGATTTCCTACAGGGACGATATACCCACAATCAGTGAAATACATCCAGGAGATTCCCTCCCTCATTCTAAAGATAGAGCCTCCTTTCTGGGGCCCTTCTGGGAATGGCATTAATATGTGTTGAATGTTGTTTCCATTTTAAAAGTGTATTTGGATAATTTTCATCCAAAATGTGTTATTTTGAGTGGTAAAATTCTTTGATGGCTTTTGATCTCTGGAGAGAAAACTGGGGATGGGGAGTGAGGGGTATGATTTTTACAAAGAGATTTTTGGTTGTTTCTGCCGAGCACACTGATGCTGATAACCTTATTTTTTCATTTCATGTCCCGTGTGGTATTGCTTACTTTCTCTTTGACGTGGGCCCCGTTGTGTTTAAAAACATTCTTTCCAAAATTCGTTAAACTTATTTCTTTGTTTCGCCCTGTTCTTTCCTGTCATGTAGCCACCTTAGTGCAAGATTATGCTATATGTGATCCAAACCAGCCACAGGAAATTGAGAGAATCTTGTAAATTCACTTTGTTGTTCTGATTTTAGTTTGTATGTGGAAGTAGGATAGGAATATAAAAATAGCATAAAGTATGCTTTCGAATTCCATGGTGTTACTTGTAATTCCAGGCAGGTATCTGCAGATTTCACTTATTTCAAAACTGGTACTTCTCCCCATCCAAAAGAAAAACAAACAAAAACAAAAACAAAAAAACCCCTCAGGACTAAAGTTAATTACATAGGGGCACCTAAGTGGCTCAGTTGGTTGAGCCTCTGACCCTTTGATTTTCGCTTAGGTCGTGATCTCATAGTTCATGAGTTACAGCCCTGCATGAACAGCACTGAGCCTGCTTAGGATTCTTCCTCTCTCTCTACTCCTCCCCTGCTTCACTCTCCCTGTCTCTCAAAATAAATAAACTTTAAAAAAAAAGTCAATTACACAGGAGAACTTGACAGTCCAAGGAGTCTTACTTTTTTTTTTTAACTTTAAGAGATCAGCCAAGCAGATCTCTGGCTACATTGCTTTCTGGCATCTGGTACAGAAAATGAAAACCTTCATGTTCTAAAAGCAAAGTGTTTAAAAAGAAAAAGTTGACCTTCCAAGCATTTGGATTTACTGCCAAAACACTAAAAATGAACCATAAAGCAGAAAAACTATGAGTCAGGTGAACTCTCCATTCTATTTCAAGGGCAAAGTTCTAGTTATGTGAATCAACTAAAAATAGTGGAAAAAAAAGGAAGGTGTGTGTGTGTGTGTGTGTGTGTGTGTGTGTGTGTGTTGTTTTCCCCACTTGTACATACCTGCTTTACTCCTATTCTCCCCTTGGGACACAGTCTTTTTATAGTAATGGTGGTAATTAGACCCCTTCCTTTTTAGATGCTCTTAATCATCTTTTGGATTTGAAGCCAATGTCTCTACCTCAAAATAGAATGAAAATTTAGGTTCTTAGCTTGTGGCAACCCTGGTCACTCTTAGTGCTCAATGAAGATTTATTGACCTTAAAAACAGGCACTATGCTAGGTGCATATGAACAAGCTGCTACAAATGAGTACTTGTGAATAACTTCCCTAATGTCAGTAAAGAACATAACATTCGTGCATTCAATTAGACTCCTGATCCTGTGGAAAACGTGTGTATTTTCTATTACAGTGGCACCAGGAGATGTGTTATGGAAGAAGACATCTATTCTTCTTACTGTCAAATTAAGAATTTGCCTCTAAATCCTAATGTCCATTAGTAATTCATTACAGCTCTATGATTCATGAGTCATTTGAAAGTTTAAACATTATTTTCTATTTTCAACCTAGTCTTAGTAACATCCTTTTATGGATCTTCACCTACCTCTTTGACGTTTTAGTGAATTTCCTGCGGATAAGTCTGTTGTCATCTTTTCCAGACCATTCAAAGCTTAATAGACTTCACATCTTCTTTTTAATACCCCATATTTTTTAGTCTGTCTTTATACAACTACTTCCCTATTCCCTTCGGACACTTCATATATATCTTATGAGCTATAGTAGTCGAAACTACAAAAGTTATATAAGGTGCAGACACAAAATTTTTGTTAAGAAGGTAGATTTTATTTATATGTAATTGTATTTATGATTTCATTTTCTTATAAGCAATGCCTTCCTCATAATATTACTATGAGGGTTGAGTGACATGATGTTTGGAAAGTAATCAGCACAGAACTTGGCATGGTAGGCGCTCAATAAATGTTAACAATCGTTGTTACTTAATCTTTATGACATTTTAATGACCACACACCATTACCAACCACTTTGATTTTTTTTTTAAGTTTATTTATTTATTTTGAGAGAGAAAGAGAGCACAAGCTTAAGAGGGGAAGAGAAGAGTAGGAGAAAGAGAGAATCTCGAGCAGGCTCCACACAGTCTGCACACAGCCCGATGCAGGGCTCCTACTCACAAAGCGTGAGATCGTGACCTGTGCTGAAGTCAAGAGCCATACACTTAACCGACTGATCCGCTCAGGCGCCCGCCATTTTGATTTTTTAAATCCTTATTTACTAATAGAAGGTATGATCAACATTCCTAACACCATCTCCAGTCTTGTCTGAGTCACTCAGTCAACAAACACATTGACTAAGTATTCTAGGAATTGATACTAGGTACTAGGGATGTAGCCACCAAAAAGACAAGGTCTCTGCATTCAGAGACCCTACCACAAACAGGGAAACTAGTGATTACAGGGAATCACAGGGAATTACAGTAAGGTGCAGTGAGAAGTATAGGATCAGTGGGAGAGCATAGAAGGGGGAGCTAACTAGTACAGGGGGCTGGTAGGCTTCCTGGAAGAAGTGATGTTAAAGCTGACACCTGGAGATAAGTAGACAGATGGGGAAAAAGAAGGACAAACGTGGAGTGATTGCCAGAGGACTAGTGTGTGTGATGCTTGAAGGTGAGAGAAAATGCTGTGTATTGAGGAACAGGAAGAAATCCAGCATGAATGGAGAGGGGAATAACAGAAAGAGAAGGCTGGAGATGTGGGCAGGCACCAGACCTCAGAAAGCCTTGGGATTTATGTCAAGGAATATGGACTGTATCCTGCAGTGGCTGCAAAATGAGCGGTCGGTCAGTCCTCTTCATCCACCTGATACAATCCAGGCTGCTTAATCCCTCCACCTTTTCAAGCCCCCTTCCCATTATGACCCCACATGAGTTTGTGTATTTCCTCACCTGGAATGCCCTTCCTCAAAGTCTGTAGTTCAATCGAGGAAGCATGTTTTGAGTAACGGGCATGTGCCAGGCATTATGAGCCTTCATCCCTCCAAAACCTTTCACTCACTCAGGCTATACAATATTTTTTAAGCACCAACATGTAGAGGGAGCTGTGCTACTTTTAAATGACATTTCTTCTGTGAAGGCCCCCAGGTGCTCCAATTGGAATAATCTCTTCCATTTTCCTTCATCCTTTAAAATCCTAATATTCTAAATAAATCTCTCGTCTGGCTCTTGCCACTTTGGATACTGCGTTCCAGCTAATTCCATCATGAGTCTGAAACCTCTACAAGATCTCTGTGTTGTCGGGGACAGAGTCGAGGTCCAATGTACCATTGCCTGAGTCCAGGAGCGGCAATGACCCACGTTGCCAAGCACAGCAACTAAATTATTTGTTTCAAAGTGATTAAACCCGAATCCAGTTCAATTTCTCAAAAAAAAATCACTGCTTATTACAAGATCCCAAGATTTACATAAAAACCCCATGAGGGAATAACATGTTATGAAGGATTACACGCCTAAAGTACTTGAAACTGTATCACCACCTCTACCTTTAGCTCTGTACTATGCATTTACTCCTGCTTTTTGTATATTCTTACTATCATGGTAAATCAGAAACGAAGAAAAATGAGTAAACTTCTACCTATGGGTTGCTAAAAATAAAATTCTGCCTCATCTTTAGCTTTTCCATTTTACAGCTCTCTACATGAATTTACAGCTAGCATTTTTCATGGTTACTTCTGTATTTCCTAGGCACACCAGTGGTACTTCTGGCAGGTTCTGTGATTCACAGCGGCTACTAAAGTTGAATCCTGATTGTCTCCACAGTGAATACTATAGTTGAGGCTTAATTCTCTCCCATGTGTTAGTGGTCTATTTGAATAAAAGGACAAGGAAAAAACACTTAGCCCTAGGGAATTTTTATTTTTTTAATGTTTATTTGTTTATTTTCAGAGACACAGAGAGGGGTGGGGGAGAGGGAGAGAGAGAGAATCCCAAGCAGGCTCAGCGCTGTCAGCTGAGAGCCTAACGTGGAGCTCCATCCCACAAACCGTGAGATCATGACCTGAGCCAAAATCAAAAGTCAGATGCTTAATCAGCTGAGCCACCCAGGCGCCCCAACCCTAGGGAATTTTTAAATACCAATGACAAAATTTTGCTGAGATAGCAGACAGTTTTGTATGGGAGACCCACAGTACATGTCTTCAGATATATTGCCCACTTCAGCCTGCTTGCCCCCACCCATTTGAGCTTTATTTGAAATTGCATGAAACGTTTTGAGGACTTTCCTTGTGGGCTCTCAGAAGGCCATTTCAGATAACCTCCTATAGCTAACATTCAGAGTATCCTTCCCAGGGGAAGTTTTGGGTAGGGTGGAGCCTTACCAAGGAGCTGGATTTAGTTATAGGCTTGTGGAGACCCAGTCTTTAACCTGGTCACCGTACTCAATTTTCTTTTCTATGATCGGACAACAATCTTTCAGCTGGATTGGTGATACTCTTAAATAGCTGATATAATAGAGCTGCTGCTGATTGACAGGGAGGAGATTTTCACTTAAGACATGACACTCTGGGGGCACCTGGGTGGCGCTGTCGGTTAAGCGTCTGACTTCAGCCAGGTCACGATCTCGCGGTCCGTGAGTTCGAGCCCCGCGTCGGGCTCTGGGCTGATGGCTCAGAGCCTGGAGCCTGTTTCCGATTCTGTGTCTCCCTCTCTCTCTGCCCCTCCCCCGTTCATGCTCTGTCTCTCTCTGTCCCGAAAATAAATAAACGTTGAAAAAAAAAAAAAAAAAGAAAGAAATGACACTCTGGAGGGGCGCCTGGGTGGCTCAGTTGGTTAAGTGTCTGATTTCGGCTCAGGTCATGATCTCCTGGGTTTGGGAGAAAGCCCCCTGCATCTGACTCTGTGCTGACAGCTCGGACGGAGCCTGGAGGCTGCTTCAGATTCTATGCCTCCCTCTCTCTCCGCTCCTCCCCTGCTCATGCTCTATCTCTCTCTCTCAAAAAATAAATAAACATTAAAAAAAAATTTTTTAATGAAATGAAATGACACTTTGGAAATGTCCCATGCCCAGCTTCTATTTAGTTACTTCTCTTTCCTTATCCTGTTTATAATAATCCTAGAGCAGTTACTAGTCATTGAGTGAGAGCTATGTGCCGGGTACATACAATACATTATCGAAGTCGATCTTCCAGATTACTCTAGAGCAGCACTATTGTTTTCCTTACAGTCAAGATGGGGAGATACCTGTAGAGAAAAATAAGTCATAGCTATAATTCTCTGCTCTTGGTCACTAAGCTGTACCTCTTTCTGGCTCTTGCTATTATAGATTCAGAGCACACACATAAACTTCACTATCGGCTAGAACAAAGCTGAGTTGTGGAAGTTAATTTCCTGGACACGTTCTGAAAACAAACCTCACACTCTGAACCCAAAGTTCAGATTTTCGAGCTTACCTTTCCACATAGGATAATTTTCCACCATGTATGTATTTTCAAAGTTAACTGTAAAACTTCAAAAGAGGAAAAAATACACAGCAATAACAATGTTGAGAAATTCCTTTGCTAATCTATATGTACTTTTTTCTTCAGAACCCTGTAGCCTACTGACAGCATAAGATACTCTATTATTCGGCCAGGCAGAAGAGAAAACCCCAATCTCAGTAGGCAGGCAAATAAAAGTATGGGCTTCAAGGTGGCCTTGCCACCTTGGACACACCCACACACAGTCTTTTCTGGGTCAGTTATCAGAAATCATTGCCTCCTTCTGTCTGACACAATTGGTGGTACTTTGGAGTAAGAGGAAGATGACCATCACCCTATCATAATACAGATCATTCCCACCCACCAGCACCTCCTCTCCCCTCCCCCACACCACCATTCCCCTGCCTGAAGATGCTCAGAATCGTGCTTGCTTGACTTTAGTAAAGGCAAATGCGGTTAAAGCCATAGCTATGCAGACAAGTGGTTTTGAGTATTATGTTCATCTTTATTAACTATTATCAAATGAGAAGGAAGAGCTCTTAGATATATTAGCAGACTGTTGCACACTTGGCCCATTCAGCTGTCAATTTCCTTATGTGTTTCCATTTTTTATCACAGAAATGTTAGCTACTCAGGTTAAATTATGTTCTCTTTTCTATAGGTACTTAGGTTTACTATTAAAAAATAATAATAGATAAATTTTTCTGGAAGTCAGATTGCCTGAGTATTTTCCTAATCAAAGAACTTGATGCATTTGAGGACAATAAAACTCATTTTGTTGTGGGGCGCCTGGGTGGCTCGGCCGGTTAAGCATCCGACTTCGGCTCAGGTCATGATCTCACGGTCCGGGAGTTCGAGACCCGCGTCGGGCTCTGTGCTGACCACTCAGAGCCTGGAGCCTGTTTCAGATTCTGTGTCTCCCTCTCTCTCTGCCCCTCCCCTGTTCATGCTCTGTCTCTCTCTGTCTCAAAAATAAATAAACGTTAAAAAAAATTTAAAAAAAAACAAAACTCATTTTGTTGAAGCGTGAATGGGCTGGTCTTTCCAGGAGTCTTACGGTCTTGCCATAGAGTAGGCAGACTATTTGAGAAAAAAAGCCAATATTCATACATACACAGAAATTGAATCATCATTTTAACTCATTCTCAAACCTATCAGCTTTCACATGCTACCTTTAAATGAGCAAATGAGAGCAGTGTTACACATATATGCACATACACACATACCTGTATATTAATACACACATGCAGAGTAATATTTAACTGTCAACCATTTCTCTTACTGTCGATGAAAAGAATCGAGTTTTAGGAATGGATTTATGTTCTCGGCAGTAATTCTGTGGTTTGGGAAACCCCACTAGAGGACAGCTTCTCTCATTACTCAACTTTAACAATTTATAAGTTCTTTTCATGAAGTTTTAGTTATAAGTTCTTCTTATTTCTTTATTTAAACATATCCCAGCCATGATTTTATTGTCAGACTTTAATGTTGCAAAACACCAGCAGTAAGCACAGACTGTCAATCCTAGAAAAGGTGAAGTAAGCCGTTCATTAATGCGATTTATCTTAGGTAAGCCAATGAAGATCGTATGGTTTGGATTTTATCTTCTGCACATTGTCCTGCTAGAAATCATGTTTGGGGGCTCTTACTTTAAACGTCTGAGAATTGTACCCTTTTACTTCTTTGGTTAATGGGATGGGGTGCTAGAAGGACTTGAGATGAGCCTCCAGTCGCCACTAAGCCCTTTCTTCCTAAACTTCCAGGTCAGCGAGCAATCTCAAGGTGCTTTTTCCTCTCATGTCCAAGTGTCCCAAACCTGTCAAGTTCTCCAAATCACGTTTTACAGATGTCAGGGCCTTCGGTGGTGTGTGTGGTTTTTCTTTGTTTGGCTTCTCTGAAGGAGTTTCATTAACAACCATAAAATCTTAGAACTTATAGGATTCCTTATTTCTATACTTCTTAGTAATAAAATCTAAAGTAAAGAGAAGAGAAAAATTGACTTTTAGATGTTGAAATGTTTTGTTCAATTACTGTAATACAGTCATCTAAAACTTGAGTGGCATTAAGTCAGTCTATTTTATATAATCTTTCATATTTGCAGATTTTTACTCAGCATCTTTTTAGTCCCAATAGTTGGAATGAGACAATATAAGAGAGCTGTTCTGCAAGTGCGATAAGCCTGTCCTAGTGTACCTAAACTTTTCTTGCTTTTGTGTACTCCCCAAATAGAGGCACTTTTTCATTGCTCAGAAATGCTTGTCACGAATTTAGATTAAAAAAAAACAAACCTGTCGAGAGGTCAAATGTGATGGGGCGCCTGGGTGCCTCAGTTGGTTAAGTGCCCAACTCTTGGTTTTGGCTCGGGTCATGATCGCAGGGTCCGTGAATTCAAGCCCAAGATGAGCTCCGTGCTGACAACGCGAAACCTGCTTGGGATTCTCTCTCTCCCTCTCTCTCTGCCCCTTCCCCACTCATGCTCTTTTTCACACAATAAATAAAAACTTAAAAAGAAGATGTGGTTTCAATCAAATTCCTGTCATTGTCTAAACTGAAAAGATTTTTTAAAAACCAGTTACCTTAAAGAGTATAAAAGTGTTTATCTAGTTTTCATCCCTTATGGAAATGTTCATGTTGTGACACTCAATGCAACACTCATTCTTTTTTAGATGAGAAATCATATATATGAAAAACGATTAAAATACAAACCTTTCACTTTTCTTTAAAATAGTCCATAACTTTAAATGAATATACTCCATTTCACATATACCCATTTAGAAATGGAAGAATTCTAGAAAGAGATTTTAGGGGAGCATGATGAGCCACTCTCCAATAGAAGTCCCCCCAGAGACCCGAGTTTCTGAATTGGAAGGACAAAAATCAGCTTATTTATTTAGGAAGGAGTAAAGACACTACATAGGTCTAATGAAGAAGCATATGAGGAACCTCACCTTTTCTTCCAGCTAGTTTAGGAGCCAGGAACACCTTTTTATTGTGTTGTAGTAATTATTTTGTTTTATTATTGGGGACAGAATACTTGGTGTTCAGAATACACCATTCATCGGGCAGCCATTCAGAATGGCCCAGCCACCGTGCATGAAATCTCTGCTCAGCTGTTTTCCAGCTCTGTTCATAAAAATTGAAGTTAATAGTTAAAGTTAAAACAGATAAAAGAGAGTTTTAAGGATAAGACATGGGTAAGTTTAGAACCCCAACATTTGTTCGACTCCAGGACGCCAAAGTCCTCTAAGGAGTTGAGGCTAAGAAGAAGATGAAATAAGCCAGCGATGGAATGGATTCAAGGATTGAAGCTCAAAAAAGATAGAGCAGCAGGTACAGGAGAAATGTTGCCAAGAGCCTCTCAATACTGCTGGAATAAGGGGGGAGGATAGTCCAGGAACAGTGCCAAAACGTAAGAAACACGTCCAGACCAATCGAGCTAGTACCGTTTTTCACTGATTGACTTAAATAGCCAAACTGGCATCTAGATTTTGCTTTTATCAAAATTCTTATTAAATAAAAGCTGTAGCTCAGTGTGTTACAGTACAATTTGACCATCACGGTCATTCTCGAGAGCATGCAAGTCTCAAACAGATTGAAAGTTCAAGAAGCATTACCAATTCATTTTTCCGGAGCTCATGTTGTTCTTCCCTAAACAGTGATAAAGGAAACAGTTCTCTGCATCTTCAGCTGTGCCCTTTCATTCTTAGCAAGGAGGCCAGAATTAAATGAACTATGACAAATGCCCTTTCACCCCTGGACCCAAAGTTGCAGCCAATTGGCAATTCAGGGTGAGACATCTTTCAGTGCTATGGACTGTCTTGTACCTATTCTTTGGCATAGAGAACTGGGATCTCCAATATCAGCACCATAAATGCAATTATGAAGACTGTTTTTCAAATGCATCACTACTGTGGCCCCTCTTTCTCTCCCTTCGTGTGTGTGTGTGTGTGTGTGTATGAGAGAGAGATACTGGAAGGAGATGATATCAGATTTCTTCTAAAGCACTTGCCAATTGAAATATAATGCCAGCCACATATATAATTTAAAATTTTCTAGTCGCCACATTAAAAAATAAAAACAGGTAAATAATTTAAATCCATTCTACTTAACCCAATACACCAAAAGTAGTATCATTTTAACATGTAATCAATATAAGAAGTTGTTACTAAGATATTATTCATTCATGTTTTATAGGTTATATTTGAAATCCGTGGTCTGTTTTACGTTTAACATCATATCTCAGTTTGGATTAGGCACCTTTCAACTGAAAAAGCTACATGTGGCCAGTGGCTACTCCACTGGACAGCCCTGATCTAAAACATGACTCCCTCTTAACCAACAATATCCCATTTGAAATGCCTCGCTTCTGATATCTTAGCTATTTGAATATGTTTTCCTTCACAGAAGAAATCCATCCGTACAAATATTTTAATCTAGATTCTAACACACACACACACACACACACACGAACACATACACAAACATCTGAGTTTTAATGACCTATCCCAATTTTCTTCTACAAAAGTATGAAAAATAAAATATTTCCTCTCCCCGGTGCTTTCTGAGGGAGCATGTGTACCTATTATCTTGCACATTAATGGGTTACCGTATTTCGTGTTGTCACAGCTGCTGACTCATTGCCCATGAATGGCTCGGCTGCCCGTGGTGATTGTTTGACAGAATGCCAATAACGCCTGCCTACAGCTTCTGAAAAGCTGACCTTGTAACAACATCCACATTCTTTTGGTTGCTTTTGCTGACATACTCTCAATTCAAAAACTGTTTTTAAAACAAAAGCATAATAAAGTATTGAGCTTCTAAAAGCAATTGTATTTCAGGTCATTAAATTATCTGAGTGTGTCAAGGAGGGCAAAACAGTAAGGAAATGAGTATTCAGAGGGATCCATCCTTGAAAGTTGACATTTGAGTTTCAGGCACATAATACTTGGGGACAGTGTTCTAAGACAACATGGGTGTCCAGATGAAACAAGACTATCATGGGATATGTTTTTCAACTTTATCAAGAATCTTTATTAGCCCTGTAATAATAGTTACTGACTTATTTAGCATTCTACTTAATTTTTTTCAAAATTGCAAAATTGATCCCATCTCCCAGCCTAAAATGCTCTCCTCAAGTTTAGCTTCTAAGCAAAGGGGTATAATAAGATGTTCTCCATTAATTAATAAGTGCTAAGCTGCTATTAAATACTTAAAACTGGGATCAAATTAACCAGTGACTAATAGATACTGCTCTAGCTAGTGGGTAAGATGATCCTTCACACTGTAGTCATCTATATATGTCTGTACAACCTTATCTGCACTAGCATTAAAATTACCATATGATTCACATCTCACACAGAATAGCCAAAGTCGGCTTTGCTGATTTTAGTGAGTTTCGCATACTTGGGAGCTGAACTATGTGTGTTCAGCTAGTTGTTTTTGGCACTTTCTGACCACTAGGGGGAGATCGAGGCTCCTCTCTACCCTCTATTACCACCCTTGAACCCCCAGTGAATGGTGATGGAGGTGAGTCAAATGCCAAGTTTATTGGCACCTAAGATGGGAGGGAAATGCAATCATTACCTTTGGAGAAACCCAAAATTTGGCAACCTGCAAACCGTACAGACGTGTTCCGTTTGTCCTATCCAGTTGGAGGCAACGTTTATAAATTTGAAGAGTTCATGCAAAAATCTGGATTTCCATCCTGTACATGAAAATAAGGTGTGGCCGTCCTGAGCCCCTGCTTCTACGTAGCACAGCCAGAGGGAGGTGCTGTCCTTAAACAGGGCACACACTCTTCATTTCAACTCCATCACTACCATTCTCTTGTTTTTCCCAACACTGAAACCAAGTATCATATGCCACGTATAAATAAGCTTGCATTGTTGTTTTCTTATTATAAAAAGCTTGGGTTTTTTTTACTCCAGTCACTACCCAAAGTGACAAAAATAAAAAGAGACCAAGAAAATCTCTTATAATTTCAAGGAAAGTAAGAGAGCATATTTCTTTGGGGGTAGTAAAACATACGCATAGAGGTAAACTATGCAGGCACAGGGTGCCTTGACTTATACGAACCTATTTCCCCATTTATATCACTTACATGGGCCTATGAGCTTAGAGTTTTACAGCACTTAGTCTCTGCCAAAGTACTGTTTGTTCGAGTACAACATCCATGCACACGTGTGCACATGTACACACACATACACACACTTTGCCCTTTGTTGAAGTAAATCCCCTCCTTTTCCCTTTTCTCCTTACTATCCATTTCCTTGGATTCAATTTTCTCCACAAAACGGTAAAATCTAGAGGACTGAGATTAGGGCAAGCGTAAGCATTCTAGGAAAGACATATCTCAAGTGCTTGTTCTATGGGGTCTTTGGCAAAAGGGGTCCTTTTGACCTAGCTTTCTGATCGTAGTGCAAACCACTGGTATTATCTGCTTCCCACACATGATAAGGGATTGGGAGATCATGGGTCCCAGTCAAAATACCATCTCTCATTTGTCACCACCAACTCTAGCTGCCAAGAAATAGCTCCCATGATTGACTACACAAGGATTTGTAAAATCAGCATATGAAGGGCAAATCTTTGCCTTAACATAGTGGGAGGAAAGAACATATCTGCCTGCAGTTTGTACTCACAGAGGAAATGTAGAAATAAAGTTGGATTGGTGTAGCATAAACAAATTCCAACAAGTACAGCTTATGTAAGGATTTACTCACTTCATTGCTTCTTGATCTTCAAACCAAGAGGTAATATGGGGCGCCTGACCGGCTCAGTCGGTTGAGCGTGCGACTTCAGCTCAGATCATGATCTCATGGCTCGTGAGTTCGAGCCCTGCATCAGGCTCTGTGCTGACAGCTCACAGCCTGGAGCCTGCTTCAGATTCTATGACGCCCTCTCTCTCTGCCCCTCCCCCACTCACGCGTGGTCTCTCTCTCAAAAATAAATAAAAACATCAAAAAAACCCACAAGAGGTAATATAAATATTAGCAATAATAGTTAACATCTGTCGCGTTTGCTGTGTGTCAGGTGCTGTACTGAGTGATCTCCTTTAATCTTTGAAAGAACCCTATGAGGTAAGATCTGTGATTCCAGTTTTATAAGCGTGGCACATGAGGCTTCGAGTGGCTATATAACTTGCCCAATATCACAGAGATTGAGTCTGTCCAATCACAGAGGCTTCACTCAGCCTCCTTACTATATTCCCTTTCTTTTAGGGCAATGGTTCTCAGAGTGAAATCCCCAAGACAATTCAGGGGATCCTTGAGGTCAAACTATTTAATAGTAACTCTAACATACTATTTGCAATTTTCACCATGTGGACATTCGCACTGATGACACAGAAGCAATGGTGGGTGAAACTTACTGTAACCTTATTACAATCAAGGCAGCAGCCACTGCGTGTCCTGGTAGTAATTATATTCTTCGGTGCCACGCACTTACAGTAAAAAAAGCAAAGCAAGCATCAGCTACAGCAACAAAATCTAATTAAATCTTGAAACTCAAGTACACCTCTTTTTAATATTCTGTGTGAGGAACGGGGAAGTGTACATAAAAAGCTCTTGAAATATATTAAGAGACAATGGCTGCCTCCAAGTAAAATCGTCTGGCGTGCAAACTGAACTAGCCGCTCCTTTTATAGAACAACATGTTTACTTGAAAGAACAACGGGCAGACGGACTATGGTTATCCAGACATGGTACTTGGCACGGATTTCCTTGAAAATGAATGAAGTGAGCCCGTCACTTCAGAGAAAACTAAGAGTATTTTCTGATAATGATAACATTCAAACTTTAAAGTAAAACTTAGAATTTTGGGAGGGGCGCCTGGGTGTCTCAGTCGGTTAAGCGTCCAACTTCAGCTGAGGTCGTGATCTCACGGTCCCTGAGTTCGAGCCCCGCGTCGCGCTCTGTGCTGACAGCTCAGAGCCTGGAGCCTGCTTTGGACTCTGTGTCTCCCTCTCTCTCTCTCTCTCTCTGCCCCTCCCCCACTCAAACTCTGTGTGTGTGTGTGTGTGTGTGTGTGTGTGTGTGTGTGCATGTGTGTGTCTCTGAAACATAAATAAATGTTAAAAAAAAAAAAAAGAATTTTAGAAAGCTTGCACTTGCCCCTGTATGCTTGACAGCTTCCCAAAACCTAAAAAAGACTTCCCTCATGAGATGGATGGCAGTATTAACAAATAGGACTTTTTGTCATTAAAACTGAAAAGCATCAACATTTGGAAGATGTGTATAACTCAGTGAGCCAATACTTCCCTACTAATCGATGTTATAAAATCATACAAGAGTAAAAAGCTCTATACAAAATACGAGACCGATAATGAATTTTAGTGTAATGGACTATGCAAAGTTCATCGATACGGCTCAGTTTCCGCACTGCAACTCACCTTTAAGAAGCAATTGCTTGTTGAGTTTCCGTGTCTTTTGAAGAAAACTATCCAGTCATCTGAAAGACTATCAAATACTACCTTTTGAAACTGCACACCTTTAGGGGCGCCTGGGTGGCTCAGTCAGTTAAGCATGTGACTTTGGCTCAGGTTATGATCTCATGGCTCATGAGTTCAAGCCCTGTGTCAGGCTCTGTGCTGACAGCTCAGAGCCTGGAGCCTGCCTAGGATTCTGGGTCTCCCTCTCTCTCTGTCCCTCCACCACGTGTGCTCTGTCTCTCTCTCTCTCTCTCTCTCTCTCTCTCTCTCTCTCTCACAAAAATGAATAAACATTAAAGAAATTATTGTAAAAAACTGCAGACTTTTGTAAGTTTGGAATTTCTTCATATTCTTCAGCTGAAACAACATATTGCAATAGGTTAAATGCAGAAGCAGATAGGAAAATCCAGTGATCTTCTTTCTATGAAGCCAAACATTAAAGAGATTTCCAAACATGTGAAAACCACGCCATACTTCTCACTGTATTTTTGGTTTTGGAAAAATATTGCTATTTTATTAACAATAGATATTATTTTTTTTTTAATTTTTTTTCAACATTTATTTATTTTTGGGACAGAGAGAGACAGAGCATGAACGGGGGAGGGGCAGAGAGAGAGGGAGACACAGAATCGGAAACAGGCTCCAGGCTCTGAGCCATCAACCCAGAGCCCGACGCGGGGCTCAAACTCCCGGACCGCGAGATCGTGACCTGGCTGAAGTCGGACGCTCAACCGACTGCGCCACCCAGGCGCCCCAACAATAGATACTATTTATGTTATATCTAATGGATTTATTATTGTTGTACAAATAAGTTTATAAATATTTCTAAAATTTCTAAGCCAATTTCTAATAGGTAAATATTGATAGATATAACACATAAACAAAAGCACTTTGGGGTTTTCAGAACAAAAAGTCTGAGAACCTATTATGTAGCATATAGTCATCTCTCTTTTTAACTTCCAAGTGTCATGGCACCTTACTGATATCAAATTAAATGCTGTGTCTTTTATCTTCATTTTCGTAAAAGATACTTATCCCCTCTAAGTCAGATGTGAATGGCAAGTGAGGTTCTCAGTAGCCCTCAGGTGGCTGCTAAGACATTTGGCACATTCAAAGCCATCAATCAAGGTAGAAATACAGCACTGAAGGGCAAACCCCGAACATCCATTCCCAGAATTAGATCCTTCTTTCTCCTTATGATTTCCAGAAAAAGTATTTCTTTGTCTAAGAAAAGACCCGTCCATATGATTCACATACTCCTCTATTCAGCCATGTCCTTTTTTATTGTCACTAATGTAACTGGTTTAAGGTCCTAGGAAATCTTTTTTTAATTTTGGTTTTTTCCCCCTATATCCAGTTTCATGACCTACTTCTTTCCCTCCTTCCTGGACTCCTTCTTTCCTTTCTTCTTTTTTATTTGTCTTGATCTTTACATCACGGTCAAATCAAACAAACACATTTCACGTCAAACACTTCGTATCATTAATCTCTTAGAACTGTGCAGCACTTGGGGCGCCTGGGTGGCGCAGTCGGTTAAGCGTCCGACTTCAGCCAGGTCACGATCTCGCGGTCCGTGAGTTCGAGCCCCGCGTCGGGCTCTGGGCTGATGGCGCGGAGCCTGGAGCCTGTTTCTGATTCTGTGTCTCCCTCTCTCTCTGCCCCTCCCCCGTTCATGCTCTGTCTCTCTCTGTCCCAAAAAAATAAATAAACGTTGAAAAAAAAAATTAAAAAAAAAAAAAAAGAACTGTGCAGCACTTTAGCAAATGAATGAACAGAAAATATGAGCAAGATACCGATGGTCACGTATCCCCAGGGAGATTTCAGTAGAATCTATGATATACCTGCATGTGGCTAATTAAAAGTTTGTCTTCTTAAAAATTAATTGAATGAAACTTTGGCACATTTTGACTTAACCTTCCAAGTTCAATTTAATTCTCTTTTTGACCAAACTGGCAGGTATACTGTGACACAAGAGACAACAGACTGATCTTGGGTAAATAATTTTTTTCCTGGGCAGCAAAAGTATGTTCATCTTTATGCCCTACTTGGAATTAATTTCAACATGGAGAATTTAAAGTTTTAATGAGGTCTTCACTATGGAGGGCTTGTTGACTATACTGTTTTACTTGTGTGTTGTTCTACTTTATTCGTGAAAGGAGATTTTTATCTAAGAAGACCTGAGATGCTGAAGTTTAGTGATTGTTTTTGTAAGCACATGAGATACTCATTAGTTTGCAATTTTATTATTTTTAAAATTTTTTAATGTTGATTTATTACTGAGAGAGAGACACAGAGCGTGAGCGGGGGAGGGGCCGAGAGATGGAGAGACACAGAATCCGAAGCAGGCTCCAGGCTCTGAGCTGTGAGCACAGAGCCTGATGCAGGGCTCGAACTTACAAGCAGTGAGATCATGACCTGAGCCGAAGTCAGACGCTCAACCAACTGAGTCACCCAAGTGCCCCTGCCATTTTATTTTTTTAAAAGATACAGTATGAGATAATTGCTCTTTTCAAATGTGAATTCTGGGAAAATGACTCCTCTTTATCTGATATTTTGGGATGCATGGCTTTTGTGCAATAGAGATTTCCATAACAAAATAAGTTCTACTAATGATGTAGAACTTATAAGAACTTGTAAGTTCTGCCTTACCTGAAATGTAGCAGAATGTGAGTGTGTTACAGTACTGGAAGAAACTAAAGAATCATTTAGTGAGTACAGATGTCCCATTATCGTCATATATGTCATATCCTTTCACTAATAAGTTTGATAAAATAATCTCATAGCCAAAAAGGGAGAAGTATTTATCCTGAATATGTTTGGATCATTAATCATAGGATACAAAAAGTAAAACAAACAAAAAACTTGAAACAAAATCATATATAGTTTATAATCCATTAATTGCATTAAAAACTCTGTGTCTGTATTTGTGTGTGCAAATACATATATGCATGTATGTAATTGGGAGCAAATCTATAAAATCGTCGCAGGGATTGCCTCTGGGTAGTGTAGTGTGGGTAACATTAGCTTTCTTTCTAATTTATTACATGTTCCACATTGTCTAAAAAGAAAGTTACTTTATCAAAATGACTTTGTAAGTTTCCAGCCATCTCTTGATTCATTTATATTAAACTCGTTTATTCATACATACTAGCATTTGGCTAATTATTTTTAAATGTCTTCTTTTTAAAGAGAAAACAGTTATGGCACTCAAGTGAATTCTTAGAGATTGAACTCCTCTTTGAGCAGCACAGGCCAGGTGCAGTGCAAGTCCTTAAACATACAGGGTGAGGGACATCTTTTTAAAATGCAAATGTCAGGGCACCTGGCTGGCTCAGTTGGTTAAGTGGCCAATGGCTCAGGTCATGATCTCAAGGTTCATGGGTTCAAGCCCCACGTCGGGCTCTGTGCTGACAGCTCAGAGCCTGGAGTCTGCTTTGGATTCTGTGTGTGTCTCTCTCTCTCTCTGCCCCTCCCTCACTCATGCTCTGTGTGTGTGTCTCTCTCTCTCTCTGCCCCTCCCTCACTCATGCTCTGTGTCTCTCTCTCTCTCTCAAAAATAAATGAACATTTTAATAATCAAGAAAAAAATAAAAGGCAGATATCATCTGGGTAAGTACCTGCCTTATCCTCAGAGTAAAATACAACAGAAAAAAAGAAACACAAAGGCAGTTCCTCTGAAAAAACTGCTGTGCACAAAACAGAACTGAGAAATTCTTTATAAACCACTTTCTTCCTTCTCAGCACCTTTAAAACAGTGGACTGAATACCCAGCTGAACTGATGTTGACAGGCAAGTCACCATAGTTTTTATTTAAGAGGCTCTGAATGTCAGCAGGCCTCTGGCTTCACGGTGTAAAGTCATTCTACATTCACTGCTGAATGCGTATGTCCATTCCTTCTGAGAGCTGTTTTGTCCAAATGTTGTTGTTCTTTCCGTTTTATCTTACTTTAGCCTAAGTGAGGAAGAATGATTTCTTAACCTTGTCCATTGGTGAAATATCAGGAGTGAAGCTGAATACCATGCCGTTCTCTTACACCTTCTGGAATCTCCTCTTGCCGTCTTGTTATGTGTTCTAGGGAGGGTTAAAGCAGGTGACTGAGAGGGACAGCATGGCGGGAACTCTACTTTCCCTGGATACATACCTATATTTCTTAAGTCGTGAAGTACAGCCCATGTTTCTGCCACCATTAGGCTGTAATTTGAGGGAAAGAAATGACAGGTGCACACCCCCCCTCTGAAATTAGATTAATTGCTTTGATTATTTGGACAGACATAAAAACTTCAGAGAGACAGATGCAGCCAGTCTCAGTAGGGCTTCCCATGGGACCTAGAATCCCCTGTGGGAAGAGTCCACCAGGCTGTGTGATCTTGCCCTTCTGTGACGGGGCCACGCTGGAGCTGAACAGTTAGACTGTCCCACGGCTACAGCCTCTTGATCCTAGGAGCTTGAAGTAACAGTCTATGCCCTTAATAGGAAATATGTACAAACAGCCAAGACCTGCCTAGTTCTCAAACTAAACTCTCTGTCAATGCGAACAAATCCTTGGAACAGAGAGGGTGCCCAAAAGTGTCCCTGAGGACCATGTCTCCAGCTTTAAAGCATCCAGAAAGGCAGGGGTGCCTGGGTGGCTCAGTTGGTTAAAAGTCTGACTTCAGCTCGGGTCACGATCTGAGCCCCACATCAGGCTTTTACTGCTGTCAGCACGGAGCTGCTTCAAATCCTCTGTGCCCCTCTCTCCCTGCCGCCCCGTGCTCATGTGTGCTTTCTCCCTCTCTCTCTCTCAAAAATAAAACAATAAACATAAAAAAAGGCATCCAGAAAGGCCTCTTTCCAAGCAGTCTTCTCCCTGACTCTGACCTAATATCATTGTGTCTGGGGGGATTCTCAATTCAGTCCAAGGACCACTATCCCACATCCATTTTACTGTAGCTTTCCAAGGCACTTTGACATTCTTGGGCCAGTAGATCATAATCTGGTGAGATGATCAGACTAAGTTTACACCACAACCTCCTGTAGGAACCAAGTGAGAAAATGCTGAGCTTCATGTTTGCTGATTGTTCCACCACCAGTCATTTACTCAAACATTTTTTTTTTTGAGTTTGTTTACTTTTGAGAGAGAGGAAGAGAGCGCATCAGCATCAGTGGGGGAGGGACAGAGAGAGAGGAAGAGAGTCCCAAGCAGGCTCTTGGGACAGAGCCCAAGATAGGGCTCCATCTCATAAATGGTGAGATCATGACCTGAGCCCAAATCAAGAGTCAAATGCTTAACTGACTGAGCCACCCAGGTGCCGCGTTCAAACAAATAGGAGGACTAGTATTCATCAGGATAGATGACGTGCTAAAGATGATGAAGAAATAAGCAAGACAGTCTCTGCCCTCAAGTTGCACATGCTCTTACAGAGAGAAAAAGCAGTCCCTGGTAATTTTACATGATCACATGTGCTATGAGGAAGGAACTCAAAGGCTGGTGTGGAAACATCAAGGTCTGGTGGTGGAGGGCATCTAAGAATAGAGCTGGGAGGTATAGGAAGGAGATCGATGTCATATACAGAGTTGAAGGAAGCTTCAGAAGGGGAATTAGGATTAACTTGTGCAACTTCAGAGGTCTAGATGGGACCAGTGGTAGAATTATCAAATGATGTTAGGAACTGAGAGGGACTTGAGACATCCAGACCAGGGTTTGGATGGTTCTAAATGGCACTCCACTGTCATTTTGGACTGGATCATTATTTTTTGTTGGGGACTATCCTGTACATTATAGGGTGTTCAACAGCATCCCTGGCCTCTATCTGCTAGATATCAGTAGCACCTACCTTCCCTCTACCACTAAAACTTTCTCCAGACATTACCAAATATCCCTGCGGTGGTATAAAATCACCCCTGGTTGAGGACCATTGCTCTCTGTTTACCATGAGAAAACTGAAACTCAGTTAACAGTAAATGACTTGCCCAACTAGTTAGTATAGAGACAAAAATAAAACCCCAACTTCTAATGATAGTTCAGTCCCCTTTCTACAACACTAGAAGATGCTGCAGGTGCCTTTCGGAATTATTTTTCTTCCCCTTACAACTTCTTTGTTGTTGAGAATATGGCCGATGCTGTGTTTGCAGAAGAGGGGTAGCCAGAACCCTGAGCTCCGCCTCAGCCCTGGCATGAGACCCTAGCAGGCCGTTTGTGACTATGACAACAAAGAGTCCCTCATAAAAACAACAGGACCTATTTCAGTTGTTGAGAAATTATTTGGACAAGTAGCTGATGTTTCGCAAGTGACTTTAATCATTCTTAGCCAATATCCTTTAACAGACAATGTCAAACACAGAAAAGACCAGGTTTCTACTGTTTCTGAATGCAGTGTGGCTCTCCATGTGCACATTTCTCTGGAGCGCCATTTGTAAGTCTATGGTCTTCGTCTGTAGCTGCTGCTCAGAACACAGAACCTGCCCCTTGTGACTACAGTGATCTGACTGTGGGGTCCATCCTAACCTCTGAAATCCAGTCAACTAGACTCATGGCACTGTAGTCTCCCGAGCATAACTGAAGAAGAAGAAAAGGCTACAGAATAACTCCTGGGGGCCGCCATCTCCAATCCTCCTTTTAACATGCAGGCGAGCTTTCCCCTACACGGCAATGAAAGATAAAATGCCCGCTTGGATTCTTTGTCTTTTCAGTGTGAATAAAAGCCTTTAAAGCATCCAACTGAATCATCTTCAGAATGGTGCCGACTGATAGGGGTAAGAACGAGGAAATTGGATCAAATGTTGATAAGACAAGAGAAGTCTCCATTTATGTATATTATTCATGCGGTAAATAGTGCTGCAGGCCTACTATGGGACAGGCCGTGTTCGAAGCATCAGAGAGGGAGCAGTGAACAAAACTCCTGCCCTTGGGGAGCTTATATTCTAATGTGAAGTGACAAGCAATGAATAAATAATAACAGTACAAGTGCTACGCAGGAGAATGTATCAGAGTAAGCAGTAGAGAAGGAGGAAGGGGTGCTGTTTTGGGTGGGAAGATCGGTAAAGGCATAAATAGGAATAAAAAATGTGATTAACTCCACTCCGGTCTAATATTCACCCGGCTCCCACATAATCTCTGTTGGCACTGACCGGTCACACCATTCTTGTGTGATAAATGCGTGTGCTTTACCAAATCCCACCGTCGTTAAGTGATTATCAAGACTTAAGTTGATACCATTAGTTTGAAAATTACTTTTTTCAGATGGCCCATTCTATTTTTATGTGCTCTGAGTTGAGGGGTTCATTTTATTAATCAAAAATCTGCTTCCTGCCACTCCCACCCAACCTATATGTCTAAAATAAGGCATCCCAATTGGACAAAATACTCCTTTCTCTTGTGGCAAGATATCGACTTCTACCTTCAATCCAGGCGGTGACTGAAGGTTTTTCGGGGAGCTAGAAGATGGAGACGGTATTTTATTTTATTTCCGGGCACTAAATGTTAATTTCTAGCCACAAGTTACTGAAACTAGAATTTGGTAGCTGACAGAGAATTTAAGGAAGAATTTGAAGAGAGAAAGGTACTGGTTTTTATTCCCACCCAGTGTTCACGTGAGACTTTTGCTTTGCAAGTGTCCAGGGGGCCGCAGCAAGAGGAGAGAGAAGGATGGATGCCTTTAATTCAGTGGCACTTTGGGAGACTGCCACCCTCAGGCTCAGAGTAGAAAGAATTATAGATACTCAGCTCTGTGTACTCTGAAGTAGTCGCGGGGTGGATAGAAGCCAAGGGGGGTAAGGAGAGGGCTGCCTCCAGACTCGACGTCTGCTTTTGATCACTGCCCGGGTGAGACATATAAGCTGAAACAGGGCCATTTCTAGTGGAGGAGGAAGAGCAAACACGAATGCCAGCTTCCAATCAAGGTATCATTCAAGTTGCAACTTTTATTGGAGTCATAGATCTCAATGAAGGCATGCAACCTGAGCTGCCCTGCGGGGTACTTTAACACGGCATCTCCCTCTGAGCATAGTCTCATCTCCCTCTAGTCTCTTGCAGTCTGGAATAATCCAGAGATGTGGACAAAAACCAAAAATGCAAAACATCTTTTCCCCAGATTGCCGGGTGGCGGTGCAAAAACCAGCAGCATGATCCCAAGAAGTCCCAGGCCAATACAATACCAAGGGATTTCTTGAGTGACTCTGTATTGCCAGATATAGCTAGACGTAAGTTCATCTAAGTGTATAAACTTTATCATACACATATATGTAATACATATATATACACACATTATATAGTCTTACAGAAAAGTGTTTAAGATTGTGCAAGGTTTCCATTTATTTCCTGATCCTGGTGCTTGGAGAGCTGCATTCATGAGGCTGAGAGAACATTTGTAATATGTAACTTATTCCCAGATGCATTGGTCTAATTCACCAGAAACCCCAATTAAAAAAAAAAAAAAGTAGCATGTACTTGAAGAAAACAAACAAAAATGTTTGAAAGCACTACTGTTGTAATAATAATACATTTAATTCAAAGAATGCCAAGTATGTACCAAGAATCCAAGTTTAGGGAAAGATGACTGGGGTCTAATATGACACAGAACAAGGGTTAATTGGATAGTGAACATGTCTTTATCTCCTGTGAAATAAATCTCATGCAATAATGAATATATCTGAAAACTTAGATTACAGCAAGGGGGAGTTATTGTATAGAATTTTCTCTAGGAACCTAAGATCATAGCATCCTAGAAACCATGAGAGCTAAAATAATTACTGTAATCCTTTTTGATAACTGGGTTTGAAGAAGTTACTTGGGAGGGAAAGTGTAAGCTTGGAACTGGAGACAGAGGGTACCTTTCTCCCTCCCATCTGGGGTGCGAAGGTAGGCTCCTGTCCCTTCCTTTTCTACCCCACTGTCATCAGACGCCTTCTCCCCTTTATTTTCTACCATCTCCACCCTCCCCACTGCGTTCCTTCATCTTAACATGGGCTTTCCTGAGCTTCAGCTTCCTGCCGCTTCAAGCTGTCCAGCACCTGGGGTGGTAACATCCAGCCTGTAAGTTGGTAAGGAGATGGAGAAAGGGAAGAAGAAAGATTGGTGAGAGAGACTAGCTGATGGCAGATGGTGAGAGAGTGCCTGAGTCACCACCGGGGAATCTTCTGGGAAGTGCCATCTAGAACCTCTCTCTTTTCAGTTCTTTTCTGTGAGTTTTCCCAGAAGGCACAAGACTAGAAAATCATTCAGCTTTGTGAAGAAATATTAACAGGCAATTTTATGAACTATTTGTTATTTATGTTATCACTACATAACCTAATAAATCATACGGATCATTAAATAACGTCAGGTTGCCCTTGCGGTAGTCTTCTCTTGTAGACATTCTACTTGTGATTGCTCAGGCTTAAACCACTCGAGGAAATGCTCATCTGAGGACTCTGACCTCAGCTCTAATTTCCTTGGCTTTGGTAGAAATTATGGTGACACAATATTCCAGAAAATTACCTACTTGGAAAACACAGAAGATTCCATGTTTTCGCATTTCTGGGTTTTTAATCAACTAACAACAGAGAAGTATGTCAGGAGCGCAAGGTTCAAAGCCACTCTCTGTTAGTAACCAGCTTCTTAATCTTGGACGGTCACTTCACCCTCCTGGGCCTCACCCTCCTCATCTGTAAAGTGTCTTCTGGCACCAACGTCCGTTTTTCTAAATATTTCTTAGAGTAAATGAAAACCAAGATTCTGAGTTTGAGTATTACAAAGCATTACTAGTGTATGAGGGGATTTGAAAAATACCGTATGTTGTAGATCTGCCCATTCTGGCTTCTTGTTTGTAGGAAACATGCAAGTGCAAGTTACCTAGCTAAACAAAAGCATGTTTTCTCATTGCAGATAAATGAAGATTTACCGATCCCTGGATGAAGTGCTCGGAAAGTCTTTAAATGCCATAGTCAACTGCCATTTCAAAGAAGAGAAAATAGATGGTTTTGGAAAGTTCATGCTGTTTCTTCATTGAATTTTAGGTGAGTGCATCTGAAACAAAGACTTTAAGATGGACATTGAACTATTTCCCCTTAAAGTGCTTCTCTCCTTTGCGTGAAAAGAAAACGGCGTTAAATGTTATCAATGTTCTGTACTGTTAGTGAGGTGCCACACAAAGACTTGGTTTCTGTGCCTTTTGTGGCTTTGTTACTGTTAGAAATCACCTGAAGTGTGAGGTGTGAGGTACAGATGCCCTAACATTCTTCCTGGTTCCTATGAAGCAAATGCCTCATATGCCATTCTACTCTGAAGGTCATAATTTTTTAAATATACAAAAGTACTTAGTTTCAGAGTAATAAGCCAGAATAAGACAAAACTGTGTTCTAAAGGCATAAACTGGGGGAAAATTTCATGATGGTAGTGACAGTTTGATCATTAACAAGTCTGTGTGTGAGAGACAAGGCTAACATTTCACAGGCTGCCCTGGGGAGATTTTATACTGCTTAAATTAAAGTAGGACATGGTTTAGGTTAGGTGCAGTTTCTGAACTGCTGTGTATGATTAAGCACACACACATGCTCACACACATTAAGCTTTGTTTTGCTTGGCCATAAAATGGATGGATACAAATATTTTTTACATCATCATTCATAACTTCCCTTCCATGCTATGAAAGACAAAGGCTTGCAAATCGGTGCTTTACTATTAGTCTGCAATATGCCATTGTCGTTTATCAGCAGAATGGAAAGGAATGGAGGAATTGAGAGGTGGTCTTATGGAGGAAATTGTGTGGCTTTCCACCTCCTCCTGAGTCCAGCTTTCAAAGTGTGGTTTTATTATCTACTTTGAAGAGTGGTGATTTCCGGAACAGCAGAATAAACCTCTGTTCACAGTTCTGAATAAAACAATGCAACTGACAGAGCAATGACCACTTTCTAAATCTAATCCTAAAGACACCCATGCTTGCTTCCTTTATCCTTTTTATTAACGTCAAAGCGAAGGGGCTCATTCTCTCACAATCTTCAGGGTGTGCAAATGTGGTTTATTGAGATTGCGTGTGGAACTAAAATGGTGATTTCGTTTATTTACAAGATGTTTGTTGAAGGCGGTTCCCAGGAGCTAAACTTAGAGCCCTTTGAAAATATCAGTAAATCAACTTGTCTGGTGTAACATTCTGGAGGATAAAATGAAAATGAGAAACGTCTTTACTTAACTCTGTTTTCCAGTTTTGCTGGTCTGTGCCTGTTTTTGCCTTCTAGTCCATTCCTTCCCTGCTCCTACTCTACTGGTTCCATGGCAGCTGACCCCTATGGGCTGTATTTTCTGCCCTGAGACTCACCCCGTTGTCTCCAGCTTCCCCAGTGACCTTGAACTCTGAGCTCCAGTAATATCACCTCTTCCCTTTCTCCTTTGAGACCTCGTGGGTGGTAATGCCTTTGGCTTCCTGCTGCTGATCTCCAAGTTCATTCACTATCCCCTGTCTAGCTCTCAGTTCTTCCATCATCCAGGTAACCATTTCTCTAGGTTAAATTCCATCTTTTTAAAATATTTAGAGTGTTTTCTCATTTCTGGTTAGATTGAAATTGACCAACAAATCCTTCATTAATGTCTCCCAAAATTTTTGGGAAAACAGAGAACAGGGATTCCTTGCTTCTCCCAAGGAAAATGATTCTTAGGAAATGCATTTCAAGTTCAATGTAAAGTTGGGTGGTTTTTCTACACTGAAAAAAATTTAACTTAACTTATTGAAGCCATGTTCTAAGCTGTACAACGTTGTAGCGTTAATTCGCTGCTACTGAGGAAGTCATTGTCATATTCTTATTTTACGTATCAAATTAATGGGAAGATTTTTAAATTATCAGGTATGCACCAAATATGATTGTTACTTTTTAAATACTCACATTGCACAGACTTCTCTACAGATGAGAACTGCTCCTTAGGGCCTCTGTCCCATTCCTGTGTTCACATTTAAGTCTAGACTTAATCTATTTGATTATGGATGTGACCTTTCTCTTTCAGTAATGATAGTTTGCTACTTAAAGATGCCCTATGATCTGATCATTTCACATCCCCTATATTAAATACTGGCTATATGGGAATGCTAAGTGATCAGATGCCACATTGTGTCTTTTTTTTTTTTTTTTTTTTTTTTTTTGGCAGGTAAACAATTTACCACTGTCTCAACCATCCTACTCTAAAGGGCTTCCTTGATATTACAGTAGCTTTTCACAAAATCACTTCACTTGGTTATTTTAAATGCAAGTACCTTGCCTTTTTCATTTCCTTCTCACTTATTTATGGAGGCATTTTCCTTTTCAGTCTTTTCTCCAAGGTTATCGTGACTGTTCATCTGTCCATTTTAATGTTTTGTGGGTACATTCAAAAGGACATGGTGTTCCTCCTACCAACAATTTTCATCTATTCAAACAATGTTAATGGTAAACCTGCAATGCCTAATTGAGGATCCTTTCAGACAATGTGAAAATGCCATTACAAGCAGAATGACTTGGATCCCTTGATAACCTAAAATTGAGAGACACAGGGGTGAATAGCTTTGTGGTGTGGTTTAAGCAGTGAATAACTGATGTTCTCAAAACAAACCTTCCTTAGTTTAGTGCAGCACTGAAAGTTCTAATCATTAACATTTCTCTCCAGCTTATGGAAATGAGGCTTTATAAAGCCATATTTAAAAAAAAAAAAACTCTCAGGGAAAGAAATGCATCCATTAATAATGCATACTACATCACACAAAAGTCTAATGAGTTAGCAAGCCAGAGACTCCTGAGGGAGTGATGCAGAAACTCAGCTTCTGGAGGTTTGGTTCACATAAGTAGGAGGGGACCCATTGAAATAACCTCACTAACTTCATAACGTTGCCTGGTGGGTCAAGGGACACATGTCATAAAAGATAGCTCAGGCTGAACCCCTCCCTCCTCATGTTGGAGGAAGGGTAGGAGGAGTGGAGGTGTGAGTCCTTACACTAATGAGCAACATTGTCAATGGAGATTTTAAATTACTGCTGCCCAAATAGTTCAGGAAAGTGCTTTAAACAAGATGTAGTCAGTAGTATTTCTGCTGAGCCACAAAGTAGGATATTGGAAAAAATCAAATGTGTTTAAAGGCAGAAATCATCTGTAATCCATCTTGGTATTCCTGGAAGCTGGCCCAGCCCTTGGCTCACTGTAGATAACTTCTAAATAAATGGTTGGTGAAGAAAGACTAAGGCCCAAAGCGATGATACCTAATGCTTACTTGTTCTTACTTTATGCCAAACAATATTCTATATACACGTATATTTCATTTCAGGCTTAAACAATCCTATGACATAAGTAATATTATATTTCCTTATTTAAAGATAAGGAAACTAGGGCCCAGGGAGGTTAAATAAACTGCCTGTGGTTAAGTTGGGGGGTAAAAATGCAAATCTGGACAGTCTGGCTTCAGACCCTGAGTACTTAATTATGAGGTTCACTGTCTCTCATGTAATATAATCATCAATTAACTTTAAAACACAGAGCAACATTTTTTTATTATTAAAAACCTTACGTCATTTCAAAACATGCCCGTGTTAAGAGATCTCGCCCTAATCGTGAATGGCCTCATTTGCAACACAAATTCTCCCTTTTCAACATTCCTATTCTCCCTTTTCTTTTAAAACGTGACTGTCTAAATCGACTTCCTGATTTATATTCAAATCTCATTATTTCCATTCTTTAAAGGTTTTATCTGAAATGAGTACTTTAAAAATCCTATTTCTCCTTTTATTTCATTTGCTTCATTGAAGAACATGTAACCTTGAGCAGCAAGTTCCTTGACCTCTCTGAGCCTCGGATCCTTAACCTGAAAAGTTATGTATAAGTTATTGTGAAGACTAGAAAATAATATCCATAAACAACAAAGCACAGTTCCTGGTACAGGGTAGGAGCCCAAGAAACAGTAGCCAATATGATCTAAATACACTAGGGCCACTCCAGTATCACAGCTGGTGCTGGGGGCACCATCAACAAAATCTATTTCATATATTCCTTAGCAAGTTATAATATTTATAATATAAATATAATATATAATAAATATAGTAATATTTCGTGTATTCCTTAGCAAGCAGACCTCTTGAGTCTCGAGGCCTACTGTTGTCCCTCATCGGTTGGTCTTTGCCAGCATAGGAATCACGTGATCTGCCCTCTCTAAGCCATGCTCTCTGAGCCTTTACTTTTGCTCATGCTGGTTTTTCTGCCTGGACTCTCCCGTCACCCACACTCCTCTCCAAATCCCCCTCACCCACATGCACACATGCACTCTTTGATTCGCCTATACCAAGCTCACAGTAGTTTCATTTCTGGTTTTGAATGAAGTCTGGAGGGTCGGGATTTTGAGATATGCTTCGATGCTTCCAGTGTGGTAAAGATCGTAACACTTCATCCAGCATTACAAGCAAAGGGTGAGCTCCCTTAGGGGAAAGGGGACCTTACAGAGGTGTGCCAAGCACCAATCCAGAGACTCCATGAACATTATCTTACCTAACTTCATATTATCCTCTCAAATTAGCTATTGTTTCCCTTCTTATTCAGATAAGAATAGTAGGGTTCCAAGAGTGTAGGTAACTTGCCGATGTCACATTTCTGCTAAGTGGCAGAATGAGAATGTTAAGCTGTATCTTTCCACTGGAGCACACTACCTCGCAATTTAATCCTATAAGAATATGTATATAAGATAATGCTAGAATTTTCCATTTAAAGTACTTCCTGAGGAATAAGCTATTTTTAAGTCTCCAGATCTTTTTCTCATTGGCAAATAAGTTTATGTTTAGGTTGATGCTAAAATTAGCAATATTTCTGTTCGACAAGAGTTTCAACGATATAGCACCTTGTGGTTCTGAGACTATGCAAAAACCTAATGTATCGATGTGAGCGTAAGCTTGGAGATGATGTCTAATGCTGTCGACTGATAGAATTTTAGGGCTATGCATTATATAGAATCACCACCAGTGCTGGGGGCTTTTTAAGGCAAGGATTTCTGTCTCTCTTTTTTCTCTTTAAAAATATTTATGAAATGAATATTTGTAATTAATTATAAAAAATTTGTTTTGGATACAAAGTTAATCATTCTGTAGACATAATGACATGCTTAGCACTTCTTAAGAGGGTACATAAACGTGTTCTGAATTTTTCTAAAAATCACACTATTCAATTATCATGTATAAGAAAAATAATTGGCATGAATAAAACTCTAAATTTGCAAACAGCAATCTTCTGACTTCATTTTAATTGCAAATATCGGTATCCATAGAGAAGGGTTTCTTCCACTGGTGAAAAATTTTGACGATGCTTAGGCCACATTTATACCTATAATGATCATTCGCTCATTTGCTCTTTAAGAATATATTACACATCTCTTAATGTTTCCTGGCTCTGTGCTAGGCACCTGGGAGCCTGAGATAAATAAGGCATAGTTATTTCAGGTAATATCCTACTTTGATTTGCCATCGATTATGTCTTAGGATCACAGAATTTAAGCATCAGAAAGGATATTTCTGATTATTTCACCTAGACCCCTCTCTTAGTCCATTCAAGCCTCTGTAACAAAATGCCAAAGACTGGGTAGCTTATAAAGAATGAAATTTCTCACAATTCTGCGGGCTGGGAAGTACATTAGGGCACCGGTGTGGTCTCATTCTGATGAGGGCCCATTTCCTGGTTCAAAGCAGGCACTTGCTGTCTGTGTCCTCACATGCAGAAGGGGCTAGGGAGCTCTGTCAGGCCTTCTTTATAATCCCACTCATGAGAGCTCCACCCTCATGACCCAATCAACCCCACAGTCCCCTCCCACATTCTGATACCATCACATTGGGCATTAGGATTTCAACATATGAATTTCAGGGCCACGTAGCAACTCCTAATTTTACATTTGAGGAAGTTGAGGCCAAGAGGTTAAGTAGTGCCCCCCCCCCCCCCAATGAGCAGCAAAGTTGCAACGAGGACCTATTTGAGTCTCCTACCACCAAACTCCTGTCCATCATACAACAAATGAGCCAGTATTTCTATACTCTTGATCTTATTTTCCTCCAGGAGAAGTTTCTAGATGTAAGAAAAGACTCAGAAAACAAGGTTGATTTGGTTTGATTCACAAAACAAAGAAGTAGATTTACTATTCATCAAGTATTTATTGAGAACTATCAGGAGTTTTGCTAGGTGTTGGACATATGGCTGAGCAAAACCAGAAATGTCTTCCTGGCTCACATCCTGCGTATTGTCTGGTGTGCACGTGTGTGAAGCCGGAGCACAAAAGCCATAAACGGCCCTTTAATGGGAATACCAAAATAGTCCAGGTGCTGACAGGCATAATGTGATGCTAAAAATGGCAACTAAAGTGATTGCAAGTACTCGTTTCTTAGAAAAATGTAAAATAGTGCGATCTATAAATACCCCGTATATTAAAACAAAAAGAGACAGGCCTGTGTCTTTGGTCTACTACTGTTATGTGGGTAACTTGTTAATATTCCAGAGTGAGAAAGAGTTTACATATAAAATATATATATAAGTTTATATATAAAATATATATACATTTATATATATAAATATATTTATTTATATATATTTAATATATATAACATAATATATATATACTTGTATATATATATATAGAATATATATACAAGTATATATATATAGAATATATATAGAAGTATAATATATATAGAATATATATATACTTAATATATATAAATATAAATATATATATATATATACATATATATATATATATATATATATTAAAAAAACTAAGACTTCTATTCACAGCTCCCGGTTATGGCCCTGCCTGTTGAGTTCTCTCTTTTGTGTGCTGATTTCCCCTTTAATTTCCCAGAAGAGTTTGCAGAATGCTATTTACCTTTACGTAAGCAGGATTTTTAAAACCATGATCATCACAAGAATGGATGGAACAACGCTTTCCTATCAAAAACTAAGGGTTATGGTGTGTTTACAAAAGTTCATCGTAATGTGCTTTAATGTTAGTGCATTCGTGTGAGTGACAGCTTATGGTTTGCGCTTGTATTTTAACCATCAGTTGATTTTTGTAACTTTCAAAACCTGACTTTTAAATCTGTACAGTTTATTTCAGGAAAATGTTACACAGTGAATCTGATAGTTTCAAATGATCAAAGATAGATGAATAATGTAGCTCTCTTTTCTATCATTCCTTACAATTCCATAACAGTAGGCTGGAATTTTTTCTGTGTTTATGTGTGTGTATCATACTATTCTTCCAATTCTAGTTGCATGGATAAGTAGGGTGGCTGTCTTTTTCTAAGAGCATGTTTTTATTATTACACCACCTTTTCCTAATATATATCAACAACTGTAGTATCACATGGTTTCCCTTCCGAAGTTGAATTTCTTCCCAGAGTAGCAGCATCCACGAAAGGCACATTTGAAGATAAAAAAGCCTCATCACCAGATAAGACTACATTCTTCCCAATTCAGCCACTGCAAATGAGCCTCTCATGACCTCAATTCAGTAGAGTTCTGTTTTATCCGGCACGGATACAGCCCCGCTCAGTTCACACACCTCCTACGTGGCCAACAGTGCCGCCGTGAGTAACACAAAGCACGCCCCCACCTGAATCGCTGGCACGTCCCCACGGCACTTTGAATTCTCCTTGGGCAGGGAACATTGGCAGACCTTAAGTACAGTGGTAAAATTATCCCGATATAAAACCCTTCCCCTTCTCTCCTAGATTCTCCCTTCCCACCGTACAAGGAATGAAAGGGCCTAAGAAGCAGGGCTTACAGATTCCTGTCCTAAACACAGTTCTTAACAGGGATTTCTCCATCTCCTAAAGAGGACTCCTTTGAGGTTTTCCATATCCGCCAGCTCTGAGGCTATTGTGTGTACGGGTGCACCTGTAAGCGTGAAAGCTTTTCGGTAAGATATTATTAATCCACTTTCTGACAAATAGTGAAGTTCCCCACATTTTGTCTTACTTAATAACAAAGATAATAGTCCGGTGCAGCTCATGATTGCCTTCCCATTCGAATATTCAGATCCTTTCCATACTCACGCATAGAGTTCATGCTTAATGTATACTAACTGCAGGAAGCTGTGGTTGCCTAGTAACCAGTGGAGGTGTGTCCGAGGGGCTAAAGAACATAAATGAATAACGGAAACACTGACATTACTTTCAGCCGGGTGACCTAAGGCTTAATTCAGCACTCGCCATTCCAGACATTTCTAATGGGCTGGCGAAACAGTAGCTTTCTCAGAAGTAGCTCATTAAATCATAAAAATGAAAATTAGCATTTAATATGATGTTCTTCTAGATGGTCTGATAGGGGAAAGGAGAATGACTGGAAAAGCAACAAGACCAGAGCCTAACGTCTTTGATACACTTTTTACAGAATACAGAATGAAATGTCTGCTAGGACCCACTTTCTCAAACAGCTTTTTCTAAATGTTTAGATTCTGTTCGATCAGTTTTGGGAGGAAAATATTTCAGTGTTTATTCAATTCTTTGGTAGTATTACCTTTTTCAAGTTGAAGTTTTTAGGATTCTGAAACGGATTCTTTCCCTTTTATTTTATTTTTTTCAGTTTATTTATTTTGAGAGAGGGAGGCAGGGGCAGAGAAAGAGGGAGAGAAAGAATCCCAAGTAGGCTCCATGATGCAGAGCCCAATGCAGGGCTCGAACCCACGAACCATGAGATCACAAACCTGAGCCTTAGTCAGATGCTTGATTGACTGAGCCACCCAAGCACCCCTGAAAGGCCAGTGTTTTAAAAAGCAACGTAGAAGTGGGGCACCTGGGTGGCTCAGTGTGTTGGGCATCCGACTTCAGCTCAGGTCATGATCTCATGGTTCTTGGGTTTGAACCTTGCATTGGGCTCTGTGCTGACAGCTCTCTGTGCGTCTCTCTCGGCCCATCCCCTGCTCATTCTCTCTCTCTCTCTCAAAAAATAAGTAAACATTTACAAAAAAAAAAAATTTAAAGAAATGTAGAAGCAAGGGGAAACTGGGTAGACTTAAGAGCACGTTTAGCTGGATGATGAAATCACCCCACAAAATAAAAAATTCCTGCCTGATGCCTTCTGAAGAAAACACAACCAGCAAATCAAAGTGCATCCTTACAATGCCATTCTGTTCTAACTGGGTTACTTGGTTGTAAGCCTGGGATTCCAAACACCCAGGATGAAATGTTGCCCCTTCATTAAGTATATTACTCAAGAAAAGGAGGAGGGGGACATTACATTTTTCATGAAAATAGTAATGACCATCCTATTGAGTTGGAAGCGAGATGGGTATGAGTGTTTAAGGAGGAAAATAAGATAACAAAGGAATGCCAGTGTTGGAAAGTGATTCCACTGTCAGATCCCACCCTCACAACGTGTTTCAACCTCCCTTGCCCATAGAGAGGAAAATTTGAAGAAGCACACCAGACAAGACACACAGGCTTCAGTGCTCGGAAAAAAATAGTTTTTTACTGAAGTAGGAAAAATGTTATTACTCATAACCAAATCATTTGTGTGGACTCTACCCCACATCGAGGCAAGGCAGAAAATCATCATCCACTGTTATTAAGAGGTGTTCAAAGACCTGCCATTTGACTCTGAAGCAGTGGTTCTCAACCGTGGGCAATTTTGCCCCCCACGGAACATTTGGTGATATTGGTAGCCATTTGTATTGTCATGTCTCGGGGATGGAGGAGGTATGGAATGCTGTTAGCCTCTAGTGAGTAGAAGTCACGATTCTACTTAACATCCTACAGTGCTCAGAATAGTCTCCTAAAGGAGAGAATTTACCTGTCCCAAAGTGTCAGTAGCATCCAGGTTGAGAACCCCTGCTCTGAAATATTAAGAACCACAGTGATTCATAGCAGGCTCCACATTAGGTTGTCTTTATACGTTAGCTACTTATTTTTCACGGCTGCTTTGTTAGGTAGGTGCGACTCTTACCCTTATTTTTAGACGATGAAATTGAGGTTTGGGGGGTTAAGTAACTTGCTCAAGGCCATGCAGTCAGCAGGTAGTGGATTTTGAATTCAAAGTAGATGAGGCTCCAAAGATCAGCTCCTGCCAGGTCACTATGCTCCTCGATCCAAAACTACCTGCATCAGCTGCCTCCTGTGTTGTCTGAAACTCTGCGTCTCCAGAGGGTCCCCGTTAGAATGCATATGTGTCATCGGAGCAGGCTGACAGGGTAGTTCATCACAGTCCGTTTGTCCCCTGTCAACGTCCAGAGTGAGGGACTGGGTTCTAGGAACTTGTGTTGGCTAAGAGATGACAGTGTTTGAAGGGGACAGGGTCTTCCTGAAAAAGGAAATTTCACTTTAAAACGCCCCTCTTTGGAAGGTGACATTAGCGGGGAAGATGGGATTTCAGGTCAGGGCATAGAGTGTAAAAAGGACCAAATTGTGCACCAAACGTTTGATTGTATGAAACAGAGTAGCAAGCAGTCTCCTCACACTGAGGGCGATGGGGTGACAAGCTGATTTCTCCTGTCAGAGAAGCCCTCTCTCCTGCTCATTGCCTGCCCCTCGGGGAGTCTGAACTACCCCAAGAGCAAGGGCAGCAGTTGGGCGTAGGTGGTGCAGAATCCCCAGGGAATGTGGACAATCACAAAACAGGAAGCAGACAATTCACTTTAGCCAACACATGCAGAAAAAGAAGGCCATCGTCTGTAGCATGTAAAAAGAAAACAAAGACCTGTTTTCAGAGAATGGTTTTGCTTCTCCACTCACAATTCCCTTGACCTGGTCCTTCACACAGTCTAGCATCTGCTGCTTTTCTATGCTTCCGGTGATAGCACGCTGAGCCCAGCTACCTCGTCAGGCTCTTCTTGGGAGTTGACTCACCACTCAACCTGTGCCCCAGCCACATGGAACCTTTTGCCATTTCCTTGTCCATCAACTTTTTTCTTCTCCCCATGAGCCTCTTGTTTGAGTAAAGAGACTTTTCCCGGAAACTCCCTGCATTCGTTTCCTACGGACATTATAACAAATGATTGCAAACTTTGTGGCTTGAAATAATAGAAATTTATTCTCTCATAGTTTCTAAAATAGAGAATTCTGAAATCAAGATGTTGGCAGGGCCATGCTCCCTCTAAAGATTCTAGGGAAGAGTCCTTCCTTGCCTCTTCCTAACTTCTGGTGGCTCCAGCGATCGTTGACTTCCTTAGCTTGTATCTGCATCACTCAAATCTCTGTCCCAATCTCCCCATGGCTTTCTCTGGGTGTGTCTTTCTCCTTGTCCTCTCCTCTTATCAGGGCCCACGCTAACCAGTAGGATCTCCTCTTGCCCCTTAATTAATTACATTTGCAAAGACTATTTCCAAATAAGGTCACATTCTGAGTTTCTTGGTGACCATGAAGTTTTTAGGGCCACTACTTGTATTAGGAGCTATAATAGGATATACAGAGAAGGAGATTTTTTTATAAGGGATTGGTTCACACAATTATGGAGTCTGGGAAGCCCCTGTGTCTGCAACCCAAAGGCCTGAGAAGCCGGAGAGCTAATGAAGTAAGTTCCAGTCTGAGTCTGAAGGCAGGAGAAGACCAGTGTCCCAGCCCCAAGACCATCAGGCAGTGAGCACATTCTCTCTTGCTCAGCATTTTGTTCTTTTCAAACATTCAACGTTGGAAAGGGCAATCCGCTTTACTAAATCTACCCATTCAAATGTTAACCTCCTTCAGAAACACCCTCATAGACACATCCAGAATAATGTTTAATGAAATATCTGGGCAACCATGACCCAGTCAAATTGACACGTAAAATGAACCCTCGCACTACTCAATCCACTACACCCCCCCCAGCAGCTTTTCCTTTATGTTTTACTGGCACCGCTGACAAGGTGATTGCAATAGCAGTGATTGACTTTGACCCTTCCTCGTGACCTATGGTGGAAGTACAGATAACAATTCCACCAGCAAAGAAAAATGGGTATTAGGTAAGCAACAAATCCATTATATTTCCATGCATTTCTCTTTTGTGAAATAGACACTTTTGTATTAGTTTATGCCTTGTATTTGCAAGTGACAAAAAAAAATTAAAAATCCCTCAGGCCAGCTTAACAAAATAGGAATGGTCAGGCTGCAAATAAGGGCAGTTCAGAGGCTCAAAGGATCTTGTGGTCAGGACCTTGTTTCTTTCCGCCTTTCTCGGCTGTTTTCCTCTGGTGTTGAATTAATACTTAAGGAAGCTCTATCAATGCAGTGATGAAGAAAGCCACCGGCACCTCCCACCATACAAAATCTAGATCACAGGATTAGAGCTTAGATCTGTTTCCTACAGAACGTTCATTGGTGCTGCTTAGGTGCTTTATTCTTGATAACTTCAGTATACCTGTGGATGATCCAATCAATACCTTCCTCATATCCAGAAATAAATCCCTCCATTTGACCTCAGCCATCTACTTCTTTGACCACTTGCACCATCAAAAAGAAAGCAAGATATCTCGCCCTCCAAACACCATATCCTCCCCCTCCAGCTTGTCCTGATCTCCACACTTGCAACTCTTTGTGTTCGTTACAAAGTCTTTTTGTCCTTATTCTTTCTCACTATCAAACAACCACCTTCTGTTTTTACTTCCCTCCTTGCCTGGTTAGACTCCATGGTCCGTTTCCTTTTATGTACCTTCACCCCCCTGCATGTCTTTCCTACCGTCTATTCGCCAGGCAACAGCCAAGCCAAGTAGATGAACCCACTTACCTGCCTTCCCTGTACTTTCACCTATTTGGCTGAGCTTTGTCAAAGAAAGCCACGCGACTGAGCATCCTAGAGTCATGATCACGACGTCAGATGTGCTCGCAGCATTCCGTGGCAGCCCTACTATTTCAGTAGTCCGCTCACTCTACTCTCCACAATGACTAGCTCATTATTTCTCCCCTTGCATCAAAGCCTTCTCCCCATTCCTCATTCTGAGCTAGCAACCTTGCTTTTGACTTCATTGAGCTGACAGAAGCCACTAGAAAGGAACTCCCTCTTTCCATGCCCAAATGTACACACATACCCTCATCTGCATCCTTCTCCCTTCACGTCACAGAAGAATTAATTTCTGCACTTTTACTCTGTAGCTGGTCCCCCTTTACCCTCTTAGGACTGTGCACATGCAGTCAGCCATTTTCTCTCCCATGTTATCAGTCTGTCTGCCCTTAGTGGACCGCTGTTTTCTGCATGTAAATATTTTCTAGAGTCTCCTGTATTTGAAACATCCCCTTGATTTCATGTTTCCTTTCATTTGCTGCCCTACTTCTGCTCCCCTACAGATCCAGCTTTCTCAAAAACAAAAACTGGTTTACCCAGTCCGAGTCCACATCCTCACCTCCCATTCTTCTGTCCCGCACCCTTTCATGAAAAGGGGTTTTATTGAGGTCTTCATTATCTCCCTATTCTAAAGCTAATGAATGCTTTTCCCATTCTCATCTTACTCAGCCTCTCAGTAGCTTTCAACTCAAAGACCACCCCTTCATTCCTGAAGAACTCCCCTTCAGCTTCCATAGAAACACACTCACAAGGATTTCCTCTTACCTCCCTGAACCTCTGTCTTGGAGAGGAGTCTTGGGCACGTTTCTCCATGGATGTTTTCCCCTGGCTTTACAAAAGTCTCTTGCACCTACAGCTGTCACATGTACATCTCCATCCGGGCCCTGTCTTTAGGGCTTCAAGCAGATATAGACACAGCTTATGTGACATTACTGAGGCAGTGCCTCAGAAACATTTCAAATTCAGCACTTTACCTTGCTTACCCGTTGTCGCATTCCCGCAACAAGCTCCTGTAGCCAACTTCTGCATTGTCGTAAATGGCACCTCCATTTATTTCTGAACGCTGGGAGTTTTTCTTTCCACTCTTTTTTTTTAATGTTTATTTATCTTTGAGAGAGAGAGAGAGAGCAGGAGCACAAGAGCGTGCAGAGGAGGGTCAGAGAGAGAGAAAGACATAGTATCCAAAGCAGACTTCCCCCTCCCACGCCCCACCCCCCACCCCTCTGCCATCAGCAAAAAGCCCAACATGGGGCTCTGTCTCAGGAACCATGAGATCATGAGCTGAAATCAAGAGTAATTCACTTAACCCACTGAGCCACCCAAGCACCCCTTCTTTCCATTCTATTCTCACTCGTCCTCCCTCATTCAGTCTGTACTGGGGTCCTGTCAATTCTGTCTCCATAATATATTTCAAACATGTACACTTCTCACTGTCTCCACTGGTGGCATTTTAGTTCAGAATCCACAGTTGGCCCTCACACTGGCTGCTCTTTAAATACTCTTGCCCCTCTCCTGTCCGTTCTCCACCCCATAGCCAGGACACTCTTGTAAAAAATAAAAGTTGGATTATGTTCCTCTCATGTTTTAAATCCTTCAAATCTCCCCACTGCACTTAGAATAAATTTTAGAATCCCTCAAATCCTTGGTCTGCCAACGTCTGCATGCCATGACCCTCTGCCCTTTATGCATAGCGCTCCAAACACACTGGTCTCCTTGTGTTCCTTGAGCACACTGGGCTCTCTCCCCTCTCAGAGACCTCACACATGCTCGCCCCTTTGCTTCAAAGACTCCTCCCCATTCTTTGCAGGTGTCATCTCAAATACCACTTTCTCAGGAAGCCTATTCTTTCTTTAGACCCCATTCCAAGCATGGACACAGACTTAATTACTCACTGTGAAGCTAAGGGCAATTCTCAAAGCTTTCCTAAAATCTTGATGATAACAGAGCGGTTATAACTCAGAATATTTAAAATTAGTCATCAGCATCATTATTCCTTAGACCATAGTCATACCGTTCAAAAGGGATCCCATATTGGCTGTTTCCTCCTGGGCCACCATGTTTTAGAACCTGGTTCCCCTACAGGTAGGAATTCCCTCTGACCTGGACCTTGCTCCCCGTGCCCAGAACTTCAACACCCATCCTCCCTGGATCTAGTCCCCAAACCCTTCTTATTCCGGTTAACAACTCACAGTCTTTCAGCTATACAACTCATAGTGAAGGGAGCATTTTCCTCTGTCTCACAGGATGACCTAATTTCTCTTCCTTCATCCCGCTCTTGTAGACTAGTTTATATATAAACATAAGCCCCTTAAAGTTTATTCCAAAAAAAAAAAAAAAAAAAGAGCATTCTTCCTCAAATGTAGTCATGAGGCCTGTAGCCTCCTTTAGAATGTGGAAAATGTTGCAGTTTTAAAACTAACAATCTGGGGGTTCCTGGGTGGCTCAACTGTCCCACTCTTTGTTTCAGCTCAGGTCATTGTCCCGGGGTTGTGGGATTGAGCCTCGCATCGGGCTCCTTGCTGAGCGTGGAGCCTGCTTGAGATTTCTTTCTCTCTCTTCCTCTGCTCTTCTCCCCCGCTCATATGCTCTCTCTCTCAAAAAAAAAGAAAAAAAGAAAAAAGGTAGCAATCCGTTTTATTCTCTCTTGTTTTGCATTTTTGTTTTTTACCATTCTCAAAGTGTGGTTCTGTGTAGTTTTAATTTTATTAAGTTTTTTATTTTAATTCCAGTCTAGTTCACATACAGCATTCTATTAGAGTCAGGTGTACAATGTAGCGATTCAATAATTCTATACATGGCTCCGTGCTCACCGTGATAAGTGTACTCTTTAATCCCCACCACCATTTCACCCATCCGGCAATCCATTTTAAAATGAAGCTACATAGGTACTTAGAAACAGATATGAATAGATCAATTCAAAACTATTACTTGTGGCCAGTGGGGTTATAAGTGATTAGAAAATATTTTTGATTACTCTCATTTTTTAATCAGCCTACAATGTTTATCAAAGATATCATAGAGCCTGAATAGATGAAACAAATAGAGTTGTTCTTACACTTTGCATATTAAGTGCCACAAGTGTGATAGTATGGGTGGGCAATCCAAGCCACAGAATCTGATGTATGACTGAAGGTTTCTGTCTTCTCAATGTGTGTGTATAGGAACATATGAGCACAGAATTGTGTCTCCACTGGGAGGTCAAGTGTCGTTACCTGTATAATGAACGTGAGTGGCGATTCATCTGTGATGAACCAAGTAGGAGCTGAGGCCTCTCTGCTTTGTGTTACTTACACGCCCTGGTTTTGTTATTATGTCAGGGGTCCTTTCTGATGTCTCACCTGGAACACATAGCGTGGTGCCTTCCGTAAACAAATGAAGACCACCTGCTCACCATTACTTATGCACAGATAGCCTTTCACATGCGTAAGTGCCTCCCTGGCCGGCTTTTATGCGACTTCCCTTCCTGCTCATTGTTCCCCCGTTGTATGATGGTTTCTCCAGTTTCTCCAGTTTCTCCATTTCACATGTCACTGGGAGGCTCTAAACAGAATGCAGTGGCCTGATGGAGAATTAACCAGTGTGAAGTATGGAGAAGGATAGTGCCTCCCAGGCTGACTCCAGTGAACTCCCTGGTGTCACGTACCAGAACCTCGGAGATGTTAGGTGATCTCTACTGATGGAGCGTTTACCACCACAGACACCCAGGAGGGTCCAAAGTGCCCCATATCTTTATATTGTGGGTCAATTTATGTAAGGCATGTTTAGCTATCAAATGAAACTTTATCATTCATTCCGATCATGAAATTCATGTCGGTATATACAATGACATTTCAGACACTGCTTTGTCAACTTGTCTTTACTTATTCAGACAACTTTCTCAATTGTGTATTTCTTCAGTATTCTTTTATAAAAAAAAAAAAAAAAACTATTTATTTTGAGAGAGAGCCCGTGAGCAGGGGAGGGGCAGAAAGAGAGGGAGAGAGACAGAGTCCCAAGCAGCCTCCATGCTGTCAGCTCAGAGCCAAATATGGGGCTTGATCTCAGGAACCGTGAGATGACGACATGAGCAGAAATCAAGAGTCAAGACACTTAACGGACCGAGCTGCTCAGGCGCTCCTCGTCAGTATTCTTTTTCTCTTACCCCCTAGATAATTGTGCTATATGTTCTCTTTAACCGCATATACTTTTATCTTTCCCCCTAAGTCACCTTGTATCCTTTTCCAACTGTTTAATCTGTTTTTCCTTAGTAATTTCTTCTCCTATAGTCTTGCTATAGGAGAAGACTATATTCTCCTTGCTATTCTCCTAACTTGCTTCATGTTATAATACCCTTTGTTTTCATCAAAGCTGGCGTCGATAATGAACTTTGATTGAGTGCCCACAAGGTGCATGGCATGGCATTTGCTTCCCAGTCTCTCCATCTCATTACCTACGATTTATACACACATACGACTGTAGAGACAGCTACTACCCACCCCCCCGCACCCCTCACCTTGCCACCAACTAATTACTTATCCTTTCTGAGGAGCACATAACAAAGGAAGGGAGAAACTCAGTAACTTATCACTCCTATATCGAATCTTGGTCACTGAATATGCTCTTAGGTACATCAGGCATCCGTCCATGGAGCTTTTAGCGTGTATACCACGCAGATGTAGCCCTAGTACCCAAGCACAAAGCAAAAGCATCTGGGAAAATACACCTAATATCCCAACAGCAACCGCTTTCCAAGCTTGGGGCACACTGAATGGATGATTTCCCCCCCCTAAATGTTCTGCCTAAACGGACCTAATTAAATTATCTATCTACTCTCAAGTCAGTTAATTATATTTTTTTCATATATTGTATCTACGGCTATATTTTCTTTATCCATATTCTTATCTCCCCTTCTAGGCTGTAGGCTATTTATATTTCTCCCGCCTACATCTATACAATATGGGCTTTTAGAAGACACTTAATTAAAATTTATTGAATTAGAATAAGTCATCTTATTTTAGAATAAGTCAGGCGGAAGAGACCAAGAAGTAATAATCTTGTGTAACTGTGTATTCAGATTAAGAAAATGAATTCTTTCAAGAGTGACTTCTCAGGAATATGCCTGTTTCTTTGACTTCATGAGTAGACCTGATTTTCAGAAATGTCCTCCTCTTTTCCCTCGAGCTGAGAAAGAATATATTCTGTCAAACGAAGACGTCATCGTGGCTCTGCAAACACGCCTGGCTTTACAGGATATGGGATTGTCACAGAGGGTGACCAGACAAGTACTTAGTTCCCTGCTCCTACAAGTTCCCTGACAGTCTGCCACTCAAACCCCACAGATCTTCTGGTTTCCCAACCGAATACAAGGACAGAAAAGAACTCGGAGTCTATCAAAGACCTCTGCCTGATTTTATATCAACTCAAATTCAGAGCATCCTGACCTCACAACTCTCTTGGAACCTTTTTCCATTTTGTTCTCCTCAGGACAGATTTTGACCTGAGAGAATATTTGCTTCTTCTCAGTATCCATTCTGTTTTGCTGTCGGTGGAAGGGGGCTGTAGAGATGCTGCCACGCTGATTGCCTCTGACCAAACAACCACAACAACGGCAACAGCAACAAAACTGTGTTACCTGCCTCCAAGTAACTCCTGGTCCTGCCTTGGACCCTGGAGCACATTTGTGGAGTTTCACAGAGGATGCCAAACTGGAACTGGGAAGGGGCCCCTCAGACATGAATTTAGAGTCAGCAGGGTGATATTACAAACAGCAAAGTCAGGGCACCTGGGTGGCTCAGTCGGTTGAGCCTCCAACTTCAGCTTAGGTCATGATCTTGTGGTTCATGAGTTCGAGCTCGCATTGAGCTCTGGGCTGACAGTGCAGAGCCTGGAGCCTGCTTTGGATTCTGTGTCTCCCCGCGCCCCTCTCTGCCCCTCCCCTGCTTGTGCTCTCTCTTTGTCAAAAATATATAATAAATAAACATTTTTTTAATCTTAAAAGAAAAGCACAGTGAACACATGGCAGGACTTTGAGACCGTTATTTCACCTGTTTCCTCATCAATAAAGTCAGTATTACACTGAATTATAGGTATGAGTCCTCTAATTCTAACATTCTATGCTTAGATTTTCTAATTTAAACTCAATAATTCCCACTCCCACACAGGAATCTGTTCTAAGAAAATAACCCAAGGTATAATCAAAAACTTACATACAAAGATGTATCACTTATAAAAAGAAACCGGGAAAAGACTAAATATTTATTTCACAATGAGGGATGGCTAAGTGAATTCTGACACATCCAAATAGTAGAATTTTATGCAACTATTAAAAAATATTTTCAAATAATGTATAATAGCACGGTATGTTTATTTTACATGTCTTTCTTTAGGTGAAAGAAAGCTATAGTCAAAATCATCTAAGATTGTTAGAATATAAAAATTAAGAAATACATCAAAATGTCAATATCAGTTACCTCGGATAAATAAATTATATGTGCTTTTGATGTTATTTCATAAATCTGTATTCCTCAACTTCTCTACATTGGACTTGTAATATTACCTTTCAGTGAGAAAATGGGCACGTCATGTCAGGTTTTATTATTTATTATTATTTTATTCTTAGGTTTAAAAACCAAGTATGTTTTTCACTAAGGAAGAATCCGGATATATTCTTGAATTTTGAAAAGATTAAAAATACAAAAACAGAAATTTGGGAATAAATTTCCTTATGCGAATAGGGCAAAATGATTCAGGGTTCACAATTAGTTACCTGTGGGATCTGTATCCATCAATTTCACAGTGCTATTTAAAACCAGATACTTATTTATAGCACCGTTAATACAACTCAAAAGAGGAGTGCATGTTTTGAAAACATCTTCAGGGTAAAATAGAATATCTTGATATTGAGTTATATAAACTGAGATGCCTTGCAATAGCCTTGTTCTTTCATAAGAAATTTTCATGAGTAGAACAGATACTAATCCGATTAATATTTTTTAGGTCAGCTGCTCAAAGCAGCTGGAGAAACTATGTGCCTGCAAAAATTGTTCAATAGATCGCAATCTTTTTTGTTGCTGCTGTGAACAAGTTTTCTTATTTGATTTAAACCAGCGCCCTAACAATAAAGCTCTTTGTGGTATTCTAAACTAAATAACAATTTGAAAATGTGACCTGAAAAAATGGACTTTGCAGGGGTTCAAATTGTTTTGTCTTGTTTTGATTTCATTGACATTAGCAGCCAGTTGTTTTTTGGGTTTTTTGGGGGGGAGGGGTTCTTTTTTTTTTTTTTTTTTTGGTAGCCATCCTGTTGAATTCAAGCATGTGACCTCTGAGCCCATGTTGCTACCTCGAGTTTGTGGGAAATTAAGTGCCCTCATGTCTGAAGAGACAACAGTGAGGCAAACAACCCTGTAAGCTCTCTCCCAGGCCTGTGCATCCAAGGCTTGGCTCATCTTTCTTATAATTCTGAAGCATTATGTCTCGAAACTGTTTCCCCCGGGTGTTAAGATTCTTCATATGAAATTAGGTGGGTCATCCCAGCACATTATGTTACAAATTTTGTTCACACTGAACAAGAGGTTAATCTTAACATTGGCAAAAGGGGATTTCAAACTTTGTGAAACCAAATATATTGGCATCATATTTCCTGAATGCTTAAGAGAGAGAATCAAACAAGTTGCTTGACATCTGACAAAGGATGTGTGCTCATCATAGTTAATCCCTAGGAGGGGTCTACATTGACTAGATAAATGATACGCTCTTCAATTGACAAAATGAAGAATGGTGGGATGCATAAGCAATCTGTAGGAGGGGAAAAGACACAAGGTAAAGACTCACCAAGAAATGAGTACAAGCAGTGAACGCGTTTCTATTGAGCCAGCCACGCATGAGAATAATTATGAATTATTCAGATTGCGGTTCTATGAGTCTTTCCTTCATCAGCTGCCCTGACAAGGATTAAGGGGCTCTGACTTTCCAGTGGATATGCTTCTTGCCTTTTCGTCTATTCTGCCTCACTTCCACGCTTTGTAGAACTGTGTCATGACGAGTCACCACCCTGAAGGATTTTTCAGAGTTGCAGCAGTGCTGGAGCTGTTTTAATAATCGCTGCTGATTTGCTGTAGGTCTTTCTTTTTTTTTAAATAATTTTTTTTTTAATTTTTTTTTTTCAACGTTTATTTACTTTTGGGACAGAGAGAGACAGAGCATGAACGGGGGAGGGGCAGAGAGAGAGGGAGACACAGAATCGGAAACAGGCTCCAGGCTCTGAGCCATCGGCCCAGAGCCCGACGCGGGGCTCGAACTCACGGACCGCGAGATCGTGACCTGGCTGAAGTCGGACGCTTAACCGACTGCGCCACCCAGGCGCCCCTAGGTCTTTCTTTTAATGATAGAGAAATCTTGTGATGTGCAGCATGCATTTTATTCTTTACAGCAACTTTCTGCCATGAAAGTTTTTTCTCTGCCACAGGTTTTGTTTTTCTTGTTGTCAGTTTCTTTTTTTTTTTTTTTTTTTTTTAACCCCTGGTGGCTTCTTTGCACTAGAAGGCTTCAAAGGGATTTTAATGCTACTTTTCCTATGCAATTGGGTTTGGTGCCTGGCAATTTCCTGAGTTAGATGACTGTGGAGAAAAGCAACTAAAAGTCTGTAGTGGCGAGCAGTTTACAGCCCTTGTTACTGATCAAGGTGACCTTTTAAAGGCTGTTAAGCTAACATTGGTACATTGTTAAAAACGTGGTCTCTGTATATAATTTCTATTCTGAGGCTCTTTCTGATGACAATTCTTTTTAAAAAGTTTTAGGGGCGCCTGGGTGGCTCAGTCGGTTAAACGTCCGACTTCGGCTCAGGTCATGATCTCACAGTCTGTGAGTTCAAGCCCCGTGTTGGACTCTGTGCTGACAGCTCAGAGCCTGGAGCCTGCCTCGGATTCTGTGTCTCCCTCTCTTTCTCTGCCCCTCCCCTGCTCATGCTCTGTCTCTCTGTCTCAAAAATAAATAAAAACACTAAAAAAAAAAATAAATAAAATTTAAAAAAATTAAAAAGTTTTAAAAAGTTTTTTTTTTAATCAACTACCAACTTTAATACTCTTTCCACAGTTACTTCACATTGGGAATATGTAAAACCTTTTGGCTGGTCATCATCTCCTCTAGATAGTTTGTAAGTGGGAGCAGGCAGTCCTGGCTAGTTACCTGAAATGGTCTCTGTATTATGCTGTGTCACTACTCATATTATAAAGCATATCATTGAAAATGTGTATCTGGTTGAAAATGACAGTTTTATCATCAAGGGAAAGTCAGGCGTGAATGAGCTTTCTTGTCCCTTTAGTTCAAAACTCATAAACATTTTTGCTAAATAACTCTAGTGATAATGTATTAAGCACTTAACTGTGTTTCAAGCTCAGTGCTTGGTAATTTCCTTGGACCATCTCATTTAATCCTTTTTCATAACTTTTGAAAGTAGAAATTTTACATAAGAGTAACCAAGGTTTAGAGAGGTTAAATAATCTATCCAAGATCACAAAGCCAGTCTGGGTAAGAACCGATTTTAAAACCACATCTGAGTAACTCGGTGGTTGCTACTCTTGCCTCCCTCCCTGTGCAGCGTGGGATAGTAAGGAAAAGCCTGAGCAACCTCCCCCTCAGGAGCTTAACCACAGCAGAGAATGCTGTGAACACAGTCCTGGAGGAGTTGAGGTTTCCTCCACTGTGCTGACATAAAGCATTCATTCCCTGCTTTATTCATTCAAGAAATAGCCACCGAGCCCGACATTATGTCAAACCCTTTGCTGGTTCCATGGTATGAAAAGATAAATAGGGCAACATTCCCCTTCTTAGGAGAGTCCATGTCTAAAGAGAGAGAATAGATATGTAAACAAATTATTATGGAATTTGAGCTAAATCTGGAAAGTAAGCAAAGCTGTGGAAGCAGGGGATTGGCCATGCATGACCCGAGGGACAGAATAGCTGCTGGCCTGATGGTGGAGAGAGCACCAGCTGTGAAGGATGTCCATGGTGGGAGGGAGGGACCACAGCTGTGGCCAGGTGAAGCCTGGCACCCAGGCCTCCCATCAGGCGTCCTTAAAGCACATGCGAATAAACTGAAGGTGGTTCCTTAAATATTAATTGCATAGCCATGGGCTTGGGGGTCCCAGGATTCTTCAGAGTTGCAACTGTCCCAACTCCAAACGTCTCTTAATATGGAACCCCCAAGTATACTTTGGTTGATTCTATCAGGCTGCGTCACCACAGATCCAAATCTGTGATCACTTAAAATAGGAGGGGTGCCTGGGTGGCTCAGTATGGTAAGCATCCAACTTTTTATTTTGGCTCAGGTCATGATCTCACAGTTCGTGGGCTCAAGCCCCACCCCCCCCGCCCCCCATCGGGCTCTGCACTGACAGTTGCTTGGGATTCTCTCACTCTCCTCTCTCTGCCCCTCCCCCACTTGTGCTGTCTCTGTCTCTCTCAAAATAAATAAATAAATACACTTAAATAAATAAATAAAACAGAACTGGGACTTAATCTGTTTAAATAATGGCTAACCACAGGGTTTGATGGAAAGAAGCTGAAGAATTTTGCCTCCCACCTCTGAACTGTGATTAGAAGTTTGCTCTAGGAAAATCCTTTGAGACTACCCCTTCCTATACTGATGCAGTGTTTTCAACATCCGTGTTTATTGAATTACTTAACTTTTATATCTACATTTAAAGGAGCTATGAGACTATTGCTCCCTTTTTTTTTTTTTTTTTTTTTTTTTTGAGTTAGTAACTGGCGTTTAAAAATACTTGGTTGGAAGAAGTAGTAGATAATGATCAGTATTTTGAGGGATTAGTGGCAACTTAAAAAAATGCATAGAGTGATTTCATTTGTTTCAGGGCTGTGGGGACCCTTTTATTCTTATACCTCTGCTATTCGTTTCTTTTTTTTTTTTTCCTTGCTCACGAGGTTGAGTCAGCAACAGAAACATATTCAAATTAGACTTGTCATACAGAAAAAAAAAATCTGACTTTGTCAGGGTGGGTGGAGGGGAAAAAGGCAACTTTTTGTCAGTCTTTTGTATTTCAGCAGCTGGATTCATTGCTACCATGGTAACGGACCACATGATGAGGTGTATTAGATTGCTGTGCGTTGAGCACAAGGGGAAGAATGAACACAGCGTTTTATTGAAGTTAAAGGTTGCTTTGGAGTTTCTTCTGTGGAAATGTGTAAGGTCAAATACTATAGCTTTCAGCATATGTAGTACCTTAGAGGAAGAATTAGGGGCATGTTGGTGTCCTTAACTGCAAAACCAGGTAAGGTACAACTCAATCTATGAAACTGAACTCTTCTTCTGTTGCAGGAGCAGGACTTGCTGGGTGGAATTTCACTGTCACCCCCACCCCCAGCCCTCCGTGGGCACAGGACAAATTTCTCCCTTCCCCTGCTCCCAGCTCCCTCGCCCCCCCCCCCCCCCGTTTTCACCCTTTATTAATTTGAAAGTCTAAAACACTGTGACTTTTTTCTGGCACTTTGGTAGTATGTGTGTGAGGCTGTGTGTGCAAGTAGAAGTAAGAAAACTGGAAAGAAGTAATAAGAATGCAATAATCCATGTCTTCAGGTCAATGTAAAACAGGGCAAAATGTTTCCTTGTTTTGAACTTTAAAAATGGTCCGCTTTTCCTAGAGGACACCTTGTTCGTGGTATCGGTCCTAAGCTGCTTGTCTCTTATACTAAATTAACAGTAGGGCAAAATTCTCCCGCGTGTTACATAGTGTATTTGTTGTATTTGGGCATTTATTCCTCTTTCATCCTATTCCTGCCAGCCCCATCTGACATGAGTAGTTCGGTTTTATCTACAATTTTTACAACATATTTTATTTCCGTTTCGTATTATGCTCTTTCAGGCATTGCGGTCTATATGCTTCAGAGGATTTGAAAATAGAAGTAGATACAATACGGGTTAGTATAAAAGGAACTCTTGCTTAGAGGCTGGAGAGAGCCGAATGTAAACAATGCGGTGCGTGGGGAACCTTCCATTCTCAGAGCACAGAAGCCTCTCCCTGCGTTGTTTACACATCGCCCTAGCAGCTTGTTTCAAAAGAGGTGCCTTTGATATGCGCAGAGCAAGTGAAAGGAGAAAATTTCTTTGCTAATAACTTCTGTTGCTTCCTTCGTCGCGGTTTCTATTGATGTCTGTTGTTGGTCTTTCTCATCAGATGTTAGGATTGACTTTAATTTTTTAGTCAAGGGCTAACTTAGCCAACTTCTCTCGGCTTGGGAGAAACTTGTCCCGGCAGCGTTAGAGACAAAGCAGAGCCCCGCTGTTACTCAAGCGGATTCACTCTCCACCTGGAGTGTTTTCATACACGAAAGTCTTTCAAAAAATACTTTCCTAGCTAAAGTCGATTATTTGCCACTAATTGGCACTGACTTGGATAAAAGCCAAGAAATGATCCCAAGTTTGGTCATATACCTCTCTTTCTTCAAAAAGGCAAACAGCTTTTGTTATATCCATGTATGCCCTGTGATTTTCATTGCTATTTCCTTAGTCTCTCTAATTTTCATACATCTGGGTCATCTTCTGACTCTGAGCAAGGAATTATAATCATTTTTTCAAAATTTTTTTTGCCATAACTTCAAATAAAGGGCACTGTTTCCATGATAGCAAATATCAAAAGTATTGTAACAACACTGAACAGGTGTAAAATGCCCATGCGTGTATCTGAAATCATTCTTTCCTTTTACCCTTTGTTGTTTTGAACATGGAACAAGCTATGAGCATCAACTCTGGAACATAAAATATGCTCACAAGCATAAGTTGTTATTAGCTAAGAACAGGAAGTTCCCAAGAAGCAGTGAAAGATGGTACCTGGGAAGATATTTTAAAGTGTGAAATTCTCAATATTGACAATACCTGAGGTAGAAAGTGGTCTGTTTTTATTAAAGGAAAAATAAGGAAGGGAAGGAGGCCAAAGGAAGGGAGGGAGAGTCAGAGACAGAAGGAGAGGACACAAGAAAGAGAGATGAAAGGTAAAGATAAAAGTGTAAATGATCTCTTAACCGAGCTTTCTTCTTTCCCAGCAGTACTGTAACGGGTTAAATATCTATATAGAAAAGAAGAGAGATGGAGTAGTGTGGATGAAGTGAAATTACTGAAAAGTACGAGCATTCCACTATTCCATGTTCGAAGTACTTGATCAGGCTTCAGTCCATTCTGTAATTGGAATGAAAACAAATTCCTCTTGTTTCAGTTCCTATAGTTTCTATAGTCTCAGTCTTTGGGCTAAGATATCAGCCAGCTTAGCCATTAGAGCTAGATGTATATAAAAAACAATATATATCCAAATTTCTATGATTTTTATACGCCTGACACCAGGCCATATGTACGTGTCCATTTCTCAGGTCATCATACCTGAGATGTCTATAAGATGGAAGCTCCTGGGGCGCCTGGGTGGCGCAGTCGGTTAAGCGTCCGACTTCAGCCAGGTCACGATCTCGCGGTCCATGAGTTCGAGCCCCGCGTCGGGCTCTGGGCTGATGGCTCAGAGCCTGGAGCCTGTTTCCGATTCTGTGTCTCCCTCTCTCTCTGCCCCTCCCCCGTTCATGCTCTGTCTCTCTCTGTCCCAAAAATAAATAAACGTTGAAAAAAAAAAAAACAATATATATCCAAATTTCTATGATTTTTATACGCCTGACACCAGGCCATATGTACGTGTCCATTTCTCAGGTCATCATACCTGAGATGTCTATAAGATGGAAGCTCCTATTCCATTTTATTTTTTATAATAACTGTATGTATTTAAGGTATACAACATGATTTGATTCACACATTTCACTATGATAGTGAAATAATTACTGCAGTCGAGCTAATTAACATATGTTTCCTCACATACTTGCTACTTTTTGGTGTGCGGTAAGAGTGCATGGAATTTGCAAACTTCCAGTATGCAATATACAGTATTATTACCTATGGTCATTATGCCGTACATTAGATCTCTAGACTTGTTCTTCCTACATAACTGCAACTTCGTACACGCTGACCAACATCTCATTTCCCCCACCTCCCCATCTGATGTGAGTGAGAACATGCAGTATTTTTCTTTCTGTGTCTGGCTTGCTTCACTTAGTAGAGTGTCTTCTAGGTTCATTCATGTTGTTGCAAATGGCAGGATCTTCTTTGTAAATATTCCATTGTATGTATATATCACAAAGTCTTTATCCATTCATACGTTGATGGGCACTTAGGTCATTTTGTATCTTGGGTATTCTGAATAATGCTGCGGTGAACATGGGAGCACAGATATCTCTTCCATGTGCTGATTTAATTTCCTTTGTGGATGTACTCAGAAAAGAGATTGTTGGGTCTCTGGTAGTTCTATTTTTAGTTTTTTGAGAAACCTGTTGTCCATAATGGCTATGTGGAAGTTTGTTTTCTAGTTGTTTTGATATTTACATTCTTAAGGTACACAATGATTTTGATGTGCCTGTTTTAAATTAGAAATGTTGCCAAAGTGTTTTAATCGAATCATATTTTTGTCAACCTTTCTTTAAATCAGGCTTTATTTTTCATTTTGAATGATCAGCAGTGTTTCTAAACATATTAGCTTTAATTTCTAGAGCTCCCTAGCCTCTCAAATAGCTAATTATCTGCGTTTACCTCTATCAAGGAGATAAATGTTCAATAGAGCCATGATGAAGAAGAATCATATTGACTCTTATAGCTTTTTCAATAAAATTAATGATAACTGTTGAACCCCAAGACAAAATTTCTAAAGATTGATGACTCTATCAACTAGATATTCCATTTTTAGGAATTGTTATTTTTAAACCTATGACTTCATTAAAGTGGGTTTTATTATTGACAACTATGTAATTTTTTTGTATGAAAAGAATTGGACTTTTTAAAAATATTCTTAAATGTTTCAAATGAAAGAAAAGTAATGGCCCCGTGATCATGATCATGATGATGACAATGGCAATAATGATTAATTCAGAGAATAAGATAGACTTTATTAGAAAGCTCTAAGCTCTGTATGTAGTAAAAGGCCAATGTTTTTAAAAAGAAAGTAGAAATTTCTAATGGGTGATATGATTTTCAGATATTTACTTTCAAATTTAATTAATTCCATTAATAACATTTAGAAATCACTAACAACGGGTGTTTCTGTTATGTTATCAGAACTTATTATAAAGGATGTTGACTTTGTTCAATAAGCATTGGAAACTTTCATTAATAATGATTAAACTTATCAATAATTGTGCAATATGTAGTCCAATATCTGATAGGAAAAAAGTAAACTCATTGCTAGGAATGAACAATTTGTTACATTTTTAATATACAAAAAGAAACAATCAACTGGTTCCACTTTCATGATAACATTAGCCTGATCCATTTTAGAGTAATATTATTATAAGAATTTCCCTCTACCTGGTATGTATATTATGGAATATTCACTATTGACACCATTTCAATTTTTTAATCATCTTTTTAAATTTTAAATTATTTTTTAAATAAATAACAATATTTTATGTCTCAAACCTATTAATTTGTGTTTGTTTGGGGAATATTATACCCAGAAATATCACTTGCCTCTCCCTACCCTCACATGAAAGAAAATGCCATATGGATTGACAATTCCAATATATAATGTGGCTCCACCAAAGTAGTAGAAGAAAATACAAAACTTGAGATAGAAAGGTATGCTTTCAATGGCAGAAACCACAAAGTAATGGTTATATGAAGTTATTACACACCTGCATAGCTTCCACTATTATTAAGATGACTCCCTAGAATTGTCCATTTTTTTTTACCAACGATGAACCTAAACTGATACATCATAATCACCCAAAGATCAGAGTTTACCTTATGGTTCGCTCTTGGCATTGTCCATTCTATGGGTTTGGACAGATGTATAATGATATCTGTCCATTATTATAATATTACACAGCGTGTTTTCACTGTCCTAAAAATCCTCCGTGCTCTGCCCTTTTATCTCTCCCTTCTCCTCCACCCTCTTTCCTGGAAATCACTGATTTTTTTATTGTCTCTCTGGCTTTGCCTTTTCCAGAATATCATATAGTTGGAATAATACGTTATATAGCCTTCTCACATTGGCTTCTTCTACTTAGTAATATGCATTTAAGGTTCCTTCATGTCTTTTCGTATCTTGATAGCTCATTTCTCTTTAGCCCTGAATAATACTACATTGTCTGGATGTATCACAGTGTATTTATTCACTCACCTACTGAAGGATATCTCGGTTGTTTCCAAGTTTGAGCAGTTATGAATAAAGCTGCTGTAAACATCCATGTACAGGGTTTTGTGTAGACATAAGTTTTCAACTCCTTTAGGAAATAACATGGAGTAGGATGACTGGATCATATGGTAAGAGTATGTTCAGTTCTGTAAGAAACTTCCACATTGTCGTCCTAAGTAGTGGTATCATTTTGAATTCCCACCAGTAATGAATGCGAGTTCCTGTTAGTCCACATCTCATTAGCATTTGGTGTTGTTGCTGTTCTGGATTTTGAGCAGAGTTGCCTAATGGTATCTCGTTGTTTTAATTTGCCTTTCCTTAATAACATATGATGTGGCCATCTTTTCATATGCCTGTTTGCCATCTGTATATCTTCTTTAGTAAGGTATTTGTTTAGGTCATTGGTCTGTATTTTAATTGCTTTTTTTTTATTGTTGAGTTTAAGAGTTCTTTGTATATTTTGATAACAGTCCTTTATCAGATGTGTCTTTTGCAAATACATAATCTCAGTCTGTGGCTTGTCTTCTCATTCTCTTGATATTGTCTTTCACAGAGCAAAAATGTTTAATTTTAATGAAGCCCAGCTTATCAATTATTTCTTTCATGGATGGTGCCTTTGGTGTTGTATTCACTAACTATTTTTAAATACCTACAAATTAAACAAATATCATTTTAATCCTTAGCAAATATGTTTAAAAGAGAGATGCAGGGGGAGGAGAGGGAAATAATACCCGATGTTAAGGAAAGTGTGGAAAATGGGAACTCACATCCATTGCTTTTCAGAGTATAAATTGATATTTTTGGAGCAGGGTAGGGTCAACATAGCAATGCATAGTAAAGGCTTTAAAAATTACATACGCTTGGACCCAATAATTCTACTATAAGGAAAATATCCTAACAAAATAAATAGTCAAACATATACAGATATAGATGATATAGATATAGATATAGATATAGATATATAGATATAGATATAGATAGATATAGACACAGGGTTTTTCATTGTCGTGGTGTTTATGTGTAAACAAGAGCAGCCATTCTGAAGAAAAAGAATCTGAGAAATGTAACAAACACACCAGCTTATATTTCTGCTCTGATAGGTCACAGACATGGCTATATGTTTATCTAACTGTTCCACTTCTCTACTCTTTAGATAGAACATGATTAGGCAGCATCATATAGAGAAAAGGGTCTTGGCTAAAGATTCAGAATGCCAGGGTGCTGCAATGGACTAACTGAATTAATATAAATACAGGAACATAAAGCATCATTAAAATCCTAATGTTAGAGAGTAGAAAATAAAAACCTGTGGATCTCTTTATCCATTTAGTTGCATTTGTCTTCACAACTGGTGTTGCAAATAAAAAGCCCCCATATCAAATGGAAGAGGGAGGGTTCATTTTTATAATTTCACTGAAAGAATGTGCCAAATGGCAAAACATGGAATGCTTTGACTTTGGTAGAAAAACGGTAAATATTTTGGATAGGATATACTTCCCAAGTATTATTGTTTGAAATTTACTCAAAATAAATTTCTTCTCATATAAGGATGGGCAGAGGATAATTGGTCTTGATGGTAAACTCACCTTTAGGTGTAGTGAAGAGGGCAGAGATCTAGAGCAGTGTTGTTCAGTAGAACCTTCCATGGTGCTAAACATTCTATGTCTGTGCTGTCCAATGTGGTAACTACTAACCACCTATAGCTGTTGAGCTCTCAAAATATGACTAGTATGACTGAGGAACTGTATTTCTAATTTTATTTAATGCCAAGTAATTTGAGTTTAAATGGCCATCTATAACTAGCACTTTCTTATTGAACAGTGTGGCTCTAGAATTAAGCACAATAAATCGGGTCGTTTATTGAATGTGGGCATTCATTTCAAGCGTTTCTGATGAATAAGGGTGATATAGGATAAGAAGGTGAATATTCTTAGTGAAATTTCCCTTTCATTCAAGGAAATACTTAACAGGGAGATTGTTTGATTCTATGACTGTAAGTCCAAGATTGTTCAGAGAAATCTTGGTCCCAAATATTCTTTTGCCTTGCTCACTAGAGACTATGAGAAAGGATAACAGTGAACAGCCAGACGAAGAGATACACAGGGTGAGTTCCAGAAGAGTGCTGAGCGCAGGCATTTCTGTCCCAGTGGAGTTGGGGTGCACCACCTGTCCTGTCACAATGCATGTGTTCACCCACACATCCAAACCCCATTCTTTTGGTATTTCTGGAGGTTTCATCAGTTTGGGACAATCCATCATTAATCACTCCCCCTAGAGAACGGGGATGGAGCTGAAAGCTCCAAGCTTCAAGTCATGGCTTGATCTTTCTAGCGACTGGCCCCCATCCCAAAGCTATGCAGTTGCCCACTGATAGTCATCTCGTTAGAACAAAGACACTCACTCCTATCATTTAGAAAAATCCCAAAGTGTTTAGGAGCTCTGTGTCAGGAGCCAGGGACAAGACCAAATATTAGAACAAAACGTGGTCCTAATGTTCTTATCACTTAGGAAATGACAAGGGTATTAGAGCTCTATGCCAGGACTCAGGGGCAGAGACCAATATATATTTTCTATTATTTCACAATCAGACACTGTACTTGACATTGAAAACAGAGTGACAGTCCAGAGTCCCTAGATTCAAAGTTTCCTTGAAATATGATTAGGAATCATAAGACACAGACCAGATGTTACAGAGGAGGGGTGAGAAAAATGTTTTGTGCAGAAGGAAGCATTGGGATAAACTTTAAAAATAGTGAGCATTAAATGGGAGATTGGGGAAAGGAAGATCTATAGAGAGGGAACAGTTGGGAAAAATCAGGGAAAGGTGAGAATCAGAAATTTCTGAAAACATAAGCGAGTCATGAAGATGTAACAAGAGTAGAACGCAGAAGGTGTTCAGGACCAGATCGCCATCACCACTACCATCACCACCATCATCATCACCACCACCATCATCACGTATTTGTCTCCACCACTGTCACCACCACCGTCGTTATACCATCTTTGCCACCATCATCATCATCACCATCTCCAGCACCACTGTCATTATCACATCGTCACCACCGCTGTCACCGCCACCACCATCATCATCATATTGTCTGTCACCACCACCATGACCACCACCACCGCCTGGGGGGAAGCCATACCGGAGGGACAGAAATAAGTGAAGAAGTTAATGGTACAGTTCAGAGCAAGGATGAGGGAAGGAGGTTGTAAGCTCAGGGCATGAAAGCAGAAGTTGAAAAAGAGTCGATTTGAGATGTGTTTTGCCAGTTGTCTGTCTTACAGTAAGTCAGGGAGAGAACATCTGGCTTATTTTTTAAGCCTCCTTGAAAATCGTCAATTACTGCATGCATCACTGCAGCAAGATTATTGTGGCCAAGGAAACAGAGCATATCTTAGATAATGCAGGTTTTCCTAACAAGACCAACTTTCATAAATCATCCTGTTGGAAGCAAGTGCCACTTACTATCATCTATGTTCTTGAAGCATGTGGCACATCACAGTATTATTTGGAGATGTGGTAGAACTGAGGTTATAAAGAAATGTAACTTTATATTTATAAATTTTTCCCTTTTGTTAAAACCTTAATGTTCTTTGATATGGACATATAGTGATGCCTTTTTTCTTTCTAACACACACGGAATTTTAAAGTATATACTAAGAATTCATTGAGAAAGGTCAGAACACAGTCCCCTTTATCATTGTAGAAGCAGTCTCGTAAATGAATTTCTGATTTGGGTATATTATTATTCTCCTGCCTTTGCCCATTGAGGTGGCTTCTTTTTTTTCCTCTTCACGGTATATCCTGGTTCATTCACAGATTGGAAGATAATAGAAGATGTTACTTCCAGCATCAGGGCCTCTACTGTTTTCCAAGAAGTTATTTTCAATTTCTTCCAAACTTGTATGTCACTGTGGTTGGAGAGGAATATTGGGAAATGTGTGGGGGGGGGGGGAGTGGAGGAGATGGAATGTTGTCTTGACAACAAAGAGCAGGAAGGAGGAGAGGGGTATTGCCCAAGGGGATCCACGGTAGTCTGGCTATCAGGAGGACAAACCAAATAGGGTGAGGAGGGAATAGCAATGTTCTGGCCATATAGTTCTTTCCAGTATGTGGGACGGCAGTGGAAAACCCAAACATACAGGACGACGTACAGAGCACATCAAATGAAAGTTCTGTACGTTTTCTGATAAAAAAGCAAAACACTTTCTGAGTGCCAGGTACAGTTCTAAACGTGCTTAGTTTATTCATTTGTTTTTAAGTTGAGGAACCCTCATTTAGAGAACAATACCTAGAACACAGAAATCATTGAATACATGTAGTTATTATCCCTGTTAATCATCACAACAACCCCATGAGCCTTTTATCATAGATCATCTTTAGTTTATGCATAAAGAAACCAAGGCTAGAGAGGTTAAGTAATCTCCCCAAGGGCTTACAGTTAAGAGAGAGAGACAGAGAGAGAGAGAGCGCGCTCTAGTTAATGGAATCAACCATTATGCCATCTTGCCTGCTCTTATCTATGTAAAGTCTATTATATGTAAGGGGATGATACTTATAAAGTGCTTTCAGAGTATCTGACAGATAGTAAATTCTTAAAGATGTTAGCAATTATTGTTGTGTAATAGAAGATGTTCTCATATTTATGTCATTCTACATAACACTGCTCAAAAATAGTAAGATTTTTAGGGCAGCTTTGGCTTTTTTCTCACGTAGGTGTGAGTAAAGCTTTGTTTACGAGCATGCCCATTATGAAGTGGAGGAAGCTTCTTTCCACCCACACATTATCAGTCAGTTGCACTGGCACAGTTGACGTTTTCACCTCAAAAAAATGTGCCTTATAGAACTGTTCCATATACACATCTACACAACTCTGACCTTTTGACAGAGAATGACTACTGCGACCTGTATGGTACTGATGTGAACAAGTGAGATTCCCTTCCGTGCTTGGTATTTGAAGAACATGTCAATTTGTTCATTGCAGGCTGACGTTTGCATAACCTAAGGGAGTTCGTGAGAGGCTGGCAGCCAGGAAAAGGAATCAGGCCAGAGGATGGAAAGGCATAGTCATAAGGGACTGGATTGGAAATAGAGTCTTCAAGGTCATGCGGGTGATTCCAGGCAGAACCCAGCTAGACCCTCGTACACAGTCAGACACAAACTTGGATTCGGATCTGTTTTGCCTATAACATGGGTTAGTTGGGGGTAGGTGGATTGTCATCCTCTGTACAGAAGTAATTTCATGGAAAATGAGGTGGCTTGCAATCTAACTGAACAGACGCAGAATTAAAGATACTTAGTATTACAGATGCAGACAGTGAAAGAGCAGCTCTGAGGCTGGACTTCTGGACAGAATGGCACTGCTGTGGGTTGTGCGTGAGAAATGAGCAAAGGAGGGTTGAGGACACCATGGCTCAGGCTGGCAGAAATGTGAGGACTGTGGAAGGAGTCAGGGGACGGCAAAAGAGAGGAAGGCAAAGCCTCAGGATGGGTGACCAGCGGTTGCCTTGTCTTCTGGTTCGGTCACTTCTACCACTCCCATTGTCTTTATCTGTGACGTCAGTGGTTTGGCCGATGATGTCACTGGGAAAGTGTGCCAGGCACTACTCCAGTAAGAGGATGAGGAAGGAGACCAGCTGTCCTCCCTCCACTCTGCTACTTAGGGAAGGGCAGGCTGGGGGAATGAGGTGGGAAAATCTATCTTTAGATACTTATCCTCTGCTATGCAACCCTCATCTCAGATGGCTACTTGCCCATGAGCTTAAATGGCCATAGTTTCTTTGAACTATTAGGGAGTATGATGATCATGTTATGATTCATGGGGTCTCCAGAGTAATCTCTGCAAATGTTATGTGTCATTTATTATCTGGAGAAGTAACAAGCTTTTATTAACCATAATAGCTAACATGTGTATTGTGGTTTGCTGTTTGCGAAGTATTTCGGTTGCATTATATTTGAACCTCCTAATATTCCTACAAGGGAGATGACATCATTATCCGCTTTTTAAAGATGAATGAATGAATTTCTTGGAGGCACTGAGCCAGCAAAGCATGGACTTTAATGTGCTGATTTATTAAGACATGCTGCTTCCCTCAAAGTCCCTCTCACCTTTAAAAGTAAAAATCTCCTTAGTGATAGCAATTTGCCTTTAGAAGACTTCTATTACAAATAAAGAGCTCTTGCATTTATTCAGATTTATTCAGATTGAATCCTCTTTTTTCTTCATACTTCAAGGCAGTTTATGTACACAGTAGGTATTTAATAAGTGTCACCTGCCTGGTTATTGTCCCTTTGTAGTAATCACTGTGATTCGCATACACCTGATGAAAAAATAATTTTGCAGTAAAGGGAATAGTCAGAGATTGTAATTCCAAATGTGGGAAACTAATGTGAATAAAAATGAGAAGCAATTCTTTTTAGTTTAAGAAAAAGGTGTCACATCCAACATCTAAACAAGTGGGTTTAAAATAATTCAAATGGCCGAAAACAAAAGGCAACAAGGCAGATGCTTTATGCCTATGTAAAGCCAATAAAAGGAAATCACTCTGAGCCTCCAAACAACTCTCTCCCATCTTCATGCAACAACCAAACAATATTCAATTTAATCCTACCGATAGGATTTATCGGAACAATGTCCCGTTCCATTCCTAGGTATACATTTTGCTCTCGTATTACCCAACCTTCTTTACAACTGTTTTTTTTTTTACCCAACACTGCTCATGAGTTTAGCTGTCTTTCTTGCCTCCCAGAGATATCAAAAATACTCTTCCCTCTGGCTAGTTCCGTGTGAGCATCGGGTTGAAGTCTCAGCAGGAGAAACAAAGCCAGTGGCAATGCTTGCCAGCAACAAGTGTTTCCAATTTGGCTTTGCTGAAGTTCCTTTACTTCAGCTAGTGCTGCTGTCCTTCCGGCTTCCTTCTGATCACACTTTGCCTTAAAATGTAAAAAAGTTGTTCTGTATTGCAACATTTATTACCTTTGGTGTTTAACATTGTATCAAAATAATCCTTTGGGTTTAAATGTTCTCTTCTGACAGTAATGCTAAGATCTGAGACTCCTGTTTAGGATTAGGGTTGGGCAAGAAGAGAATTAAGATGAAGGGCAGCTTTGCTTACTAGCTATTAAATATATTATAAAGCTGTAATTATAATTAGGTTGAACTATAACTAAAGAGAGTGTTGATACAGAGAAAACCCTGGGGTATAAACAAATACTAGCATATGTATTAGTATATGCTAAACAAGGCAGTGCGTATCAATAGGGAAGATTATTACTATTATTATTATTATACAGTAAGTTTTATGGGAAAGGAAAAGGTCTTCATTTGTACTACAAAATAAATTCCAGCTAGATTAGATTTAAATACTTATAATAAATCAGACTTTAAGTATTAGGGAAAAAAATAGAAGAATTTTTAAAACACCTTTATTGAGATATAAGTGTCAGCATACCATTATTTACAGTGTACAAATTAATATGTTTTGATCTTTAAACCATCTCTAGAATCCAGATAGCATTTCTGTCATCCCCAGAAGTTTCCTCACGGCCCTCGGTTATGCCTCCCTCTTACCCCTTCCCCATATCCCCAAACAACCACAGACCCACTTTTGCTCACCATAAATCAGTCTACATTTTCTAGGGTTTTGTATATGGCATCATATGGTGCATACTCATTTTATCTAGTTTCTTTCACTCAGCATGGTTATTTTCAGATTCAACCATGTCACTGCATGAATCAATAATATGTTCATTTTTATTGCTGTTTGTTTATTGTTTATCCATTAATCTGTTGATAGACATTGAGATTTTTTTCCAGTTTTTGACTATTACAAATAAAGCCACTGTGAACATTCGTGTTAAAATATTTAAATATATGTATATTTTTTCTTTCCTTTTTAGTAAATATCTGGAGGATTTTTGAGTGATCTGCAAAAGGAAAGGGTCTTATAAGTATAAAAATGGAGGTTCATAGTGGGAAAAAGTTTTATTTGACAACATTAGCATTTTTAATTTCTTGACATCAAAAAATGTCATTAACAAAATTCTAGGTGAATGATAGTCAAGAAAAATATATAAGGAAGAGCTAACAGTGGTAAGAACTTGCTACAGACAGGGCATCAAAAACTGTCTGTTTGCTATATCAGTTACTCCACACAACAGTCGTAAAAAGGAGACACTGTTATCCCAGTTTAAGGCACCCTACATCTTAACCAATGTTCTGTGCTGTGTCCTTGTGCAGACAGGGCATATGTTACAATCAGATGGTATACTTGTCAGAGAAGTCCAGCGTCATAGTGCTGAAAAGTGTATGTGAGACATAATAGAAATAATTCATGAAATGCACCTCTCGTCCACATAGGTGAGATAATAGGTCAATAGCCTTAATATAAAGAACTTTTGCAAGCCACAGAGGAAAATGCTAAGAGTCACGATGAGAAAGGGACATAAATATGTAGCTCACAACCAAGTGAAAGTAAAAAGGCATGAAAAAAATATTAAACTTCACTTTTAATCAAAGAAATAAAACCTTGCTGTAACACTTTTCAAAGTAGCAAATATTTTTAGATATTTTGTTGTTGAGTTGTTTTGCTCTGATAGTGGCAACATGTCATGCTAGTGAGTTTGGAAGCCATTCTCACACTTTATTGGTGGAAATGTAAATTAATACAATAATTCTGGAAAGCAGTTTGACAGATATCAGTATGTATCGATGACTTTGAAAATAACTACACCCTTTAATAACAATTTCCTTTTTGAAATCACCTGGAGAAATAATGTGAGATGGATACAAATATTGATGTACAGGCATCTTTCTTTTTAGCATTATTTATAGCAGTGAAAAAATTAGATATATCTTGTAACAGAAAAATGAACAGTGAAGGTCATTCTATAGCTAAGAAATCCTATGTGGCCACCAAAGGGGTGTTTATCAAGCTATTTCATAAATTATCAGTAGGAATGGAACTTACTACAAATTTTCTGGTGAGCAGTTTGATAATATTTTTAATTGACTTAAAATGCTGATGAGCATTGACTTAGTAATTCTGCTTTTAGGGCTATCTAAAATGGAAATACTTTTACACAAAAATTTGCAAGCATGGAATGAATCACAGTATTATTTAAAATAATCATTTTTTAAACAACTAAATCCCAGCAAGGGATAAATTAAATAATTTAATAAATTTAGTAGATTATTTAATAGATTAAATTATGGTACATTCGAATGATGAAAACCATCTAAAATATCTTATAATAAAGTGTTTAGTGAGAGATACTATACTTTATGATAAAATATCATCTGTCATCGAATCCTGATATTGAAATTGAAAAGTAGAGAAAAATAGAAGAAAACAAAATGTTAGTAATGATTAATGTATGGTAATACATTAATTTTTCTATCTTTACTTTCCTGTGTTTTCTAAGCTTTCGTCAGTGAATATGTACTACTTTCACAATGCTGTGATATAAATTAGATTATAGAGGCAGAATTTGAGATTAAATGCTCAATGTGAACGTGCGGAAAAGAGGCAAGAAGGGTATCAACCAAAACATTAATAGCAGGGTTTTGATTTCTCTTTTCTATAATCTTTGAAATTTTTCTAAATAGTAAGGACTCAGGGCAAAAACGGTTTTGAGACAGAAAGGGAAAAAACAGGGCCCTTTCGTTAATTTGAGAAAAAATAATGCATGAGGACAGAAGGGAATTAGAATAAGCTCTTCCTACTACAGGAACAAGAAATACCTCTCCAAGGAGTTTAAAAGGAGGAAGTGGTTGATGTAAATAAAAGAGCCCAGGTACCCTTGGCTTCATGCTTGTTTAGACTCCAGAGACCCAGAGGACATCCCCAAAGTGCTATCTTTTCTTGTTTCTGGGCTCTGCTCGTTTCTGCTTAACTGTATTCCTGTGAGTCCTACCCAAACAGCATAACCAGATCTGTGTCTCCCACTCACCCACAGACAGGGGCTTTCCAGCTGGCAGGTAGGATGGCCACCAGCAGCCCCTAATCACATACCACCCCCCTTCGCGTCCCCAGCGGGGAATTCTTCTTAGTACCTCAAACAAGATCCCAGCAAGTAAGTGGCAAAGGCTGGCTTGGGTTGGATGCACAGCGCTGAATGGTCACCGTGGTGGGGTGGGGGTGTGGGCATTCTACTGTGTCTGAAGGGAAACAAAGTCAGCCCCACAGCAAACACTGGAATAGATGACAAGAGGGGTTAGAGGTGAAAAGGAGGAAAGGGAATATTGGGAGGACGGTGTGACAGATGTCAGTGACAGAAACTAGAAGGTACCAGGGCCAGGCATTCGACCAAATTCCCTCACTCAGTCCTCACAGAATTGCATAAGGTAAATGTCCTTCTTGAAATTTCAAAGGAGGAGATTGAGGGTAAGAGAAACTTAAGTTATTTGCCCCAAAATGTGCAGGTAGAACGTGGACGTGAGGGGATTCGAACTAGGGTATGGTTAAAGCCATAGCCAAACCTCCTCTCCCAAATGTTTGTCTTTCTTACGCTCTACGGCTGCTTCATCTGCAGTCAAGGAGCAGAGACATTTTATGTTTCCGCATGTGAGAAAAGGCAAGGGGGCCCACAAAAGCTTTCACCTTCCAAAAGGAAACATTTAGGTGACTGTCCGTCTGTCTCCCTTCTGCGAACACGGCTCTGAGAAGGACTAACACAGAGAACAATATACCAGAGCAGGTGTGGTAGGTAAAATGTTGGATATTTTCCATACGCTAAAATCAGATGCGGGCTTCCAATGTGTTGAATGAATTCCACACTCAAGTTTTTAAACTTTTTCCCAGAAAATTGGGCCTCTTCTGTATTTGACACTCAAAGAGTATTTTCAACAGCATGCTAAGTACTCTTCAGAAATATAAAAGTCAACATCACCTGGGGTGCCTGGGTGGCTCAGTCAGTTGAGCGTCCAACTTCGGCTCAGGTCATGATCTCACCATCGTGAGTTCGAGCCCAACATCGGGCTCTTTGCTGACAGCTCAGAGCCTGGACCCTGCTTTGTACTCTGTGTCTCCCTCTCTCTCTCTCTCGGCCCCTCCCCCACTCGTGCTCTGTCTCACTCTCTCTCAAAAATAAATAAACAGTAAAAATACATACATACATACATACATACATACATACACACATACATACAAGTAAACATCATCTAAAGGAGGATGCGAAGACAAGAGATGGGAAATGCAAGGTGGAGAGACATAACTGGCCACCTAGAATAAATGGCCCTTGTAGGTCTGGCAGTTCCCCAATCAAAACAGATGATCTAAAAGGAACCTAAGTTTATTTATACCTGCTGAGGATTTACTCTACCTAGTGATTAAACCTCCAGCACACACCAGCTAAGTTTAGTAGAGCTTTAAGAACCCAGGATTTGTGTTCCCTTAACCTTCTTGTTTCCTGCCCTTGGTTCTGCATGAAAAAACTCATCTCCTTACAGTTCCAAGAAATAATTCCCAAAATAAACGTAGGCATTTGCTTTAACCAGGACAGTATGTCCCCAGTTTTCTTTCCAAAGCCTACAGGATGTACACGTCGCTCTTGATGTCTGTCCACAAGTATAGCAAATTCAAGTTCTACATTTGCTCCCCAGCTGAGTGTCTGTGCTTTGGCAAAGCTGCATATAGTGGATAATACCCATGAAGGAACAGCTGGATGAGTGATTTGTAGTAAAAAAGCACTCACAAACTCTTGGGATTTATTTAGCACAATCTATTTAGTTCTTCATTCAGAAGAAGGAAAATTCCATCCATTAGGTAAAAGTACTTGGAATGTTAAGCATTAAAGAACCACATGAGTGCTGGGGATTCCGACGTGTGAGAATAGCCAGCCATTACTTCGGTTGGTCTGGAGCTAAGTCCCTAGAGTCGTAGGGGGTGAGAAATATGACCTTATGGCCCCTTGTGCCTTTCTTGACAAAACTGAGGAAGCCTGACAAAATAGGAAGAGTACAGACCTTAAGGCAGATTTAGGTTCAAATGTAATTTTCACACAATAGCTAGCTTTGGGACCCCTCTGAGTCCCTATGTCCTCATTTGGATAACTCAGTTATCAGCTGGAACTTCCTACCCCCCCCCCAAGGGAGTCAGATAAAGTTGGTGTGAACCAATTTGAAAGTGTAAGCCCTTCCCATAACCTTTGGGAATTCTTGGGGATTACTGTCCCTTAACCTATTATGTGTCTGGCTATAAGAGTATGCAAGCTGTGTTCTCTTTGCCCCCTTTATCAGATTGCAAGTGAAACCCTGCCCCTTTGCCAGTGTCCACAAACAATCCACTCAACTGACACATCTACTAACTTCACTGAAGGTATGGGTTTGGCAAGGACTGGGGGAGGTGGGAGGTGGGGCATCCAGCCCTTTTCATCTCTCTAACGTCATTCTTACGTTTCCTCTTCTTTTTCACTCCTCACACATGACTCCAGATTGTTTCTTAGGAACTGCAAATATTTTCCCTCCTGCTAGGCAGAGAAATCTAGCTCTCTTCTGTTCTTATTCCAAACATTCATACTCAAAATTCATCAAGATGCTTGCAGAACAAAAGGTTTTCCAATGGCATCTTCAAAAAATAGTCAAGGTTATAAATAGAAAAAATTCCGTTATCCTTTTTAAAAAGTAATAATAATCAGGGGCGCCTGAGTGGCTCAATCAGTTAAGCTTCTAACTCAGCTCAGGTCACGATCTCACGGTTCATGAGTTCGAGCCCCACATTGGGCTCTGCGCTGACAGTGTGGAGCCTGCTTGGGATTCTCCCTTTCTCTCTCTCTCTGTCCCTCTCCCACTCATGCTCTCTCTCTCTCTCTCTCTCAAAATAAATAAAAATAAAACTTAAAAAAAATAAAAATAAAAAGTAATAGGGGCGCCTGGGTGGCTCAGTCGGTTGGTTGAGCAACTGACTTCGGCTCAGGTCATGACCTCACGGTTTTTGAGTTCGAGCCCCATGTCGGGCTCTATGCTGACAGCTCAGAGCCTGGAGCTTGCTTCAGATTCTGTGTCTCCCTCTCTCTCTGCCCCTCCCCCTCTCATGCTCTCTCTCTGTCTCAGAAATGAATAAACATTCAAAAAAAATTTTTTAATAAAATAAAAAGTAATAATAATTATAATACATACCTTGATATTTCCCAAGATTTGTATGAATCTTAGATATGAAGACATAAAAATCCTTTATGCATAGTAAATGCATAATAAATGCTGCTGCTAATGATGATTCTGTATTAGGTAGCCAGTGTTGGCAGTAATTGTATTCTCTGGGTCTCACTTATCACAATGATAATTAATTATTTTTGCAGTCATATTCTCATGTCTGTCTTCCCCATAAACTGTAAGTTTCCTGAGGGCAGAAACTATTTCTGTCTTATCACTGTGTCACCAATGACTCATACAGTGCCTGGCCTGCATAATTAACTCTTCGTTGCATTAATAAATAGATGAATGAATAAGTGGAGAGATACTAGGTATGGAGGATTTTTCTCTTTCTTTAGAGCTAGGGACTTTATAGGAAGAAGTGACGGGGCAGGTGAGGGATGGTGAAGTCACGTAAGATGTTCTCCAAGTGTTGTGAGCTCTTGAAGAGTTTGGGAAGGATTAGCAGATCCACGGCTTGTCCGTTCATCCCTTATTACTCTGCATTTTCAGCTCTCCCCACCAGATTCATCTCCTACCTATTCCAATGCGTTTATCAGCCTCCCTAAAGCTTAAAAGAAGGATGAGAGAATCTTTGTTTGCCTACCTCTACCTTGTTTCACTGACACAAACCATGATCAATAGGCTTTCGGACTAGTTCAGGAAAACCCATCTTACCCGTAATCTATGTGAAATAGCTAGCTTTTTTTTCCCTAGTATTTTCCCATGGCAGATATTTCACCTCGTAGCTACCTTGCTGGATCACCTAATAATCTAACTTTCACATTATAGCATTTTCTGAAGAGGAAAATGTGCTGTAATGAGACTTGTAAATTAACTTTAGGGGTGTAACTCATTCCTGTACTGCGAAGTTGCCTTTATATGCAGGGATTGTATCTTGCAAAACAAAGACACTGGATCTACAGTCACCCTCTTCTGTGGGCCTCCTCATCTAACAGTGCAGATTCTGAGCTCAATAAATGGATTTTCAACAGTGGTGCCGGATGGGAGCCTGAGTGGGCTGGGCTCAGCCCTCCTTCCCCTCTTTTCCCTCCCGAGCAACTGTTGTTTTTTTTAGATGCTTGGCTCCAGTTAAGGAAGTGATTTGAAGAAAAGATTCCATGGCAAAATTAAAATCAGCGGCCTGGAAGAGACTCTTCTATAATCCAAAGGAAAGATAATTAAATCACCTAACAAATATTTTTCTGAGTCTAGGGCACTCTTTCAGTAGGATTGTCAGATAAAATATAGGATGTGAAATTAAATTTGAATTTCAGGAGCAATTAATAATCTTGCAGTGTAAGGATGTCCTATGCAATATTCGAGTCATACTTATACTCAATCTGGCAACCTTATAATATGCCGGGCATTTCATAAATGCAAGGCAAGCATCATACGCCAAAAAGAGCACAAAGATACCATAAAATGAGTTGAATTTTTTTGCTGTTAACTTTATTATTATTATTATTATTATCATTACTATTATTATTGCACCATAGGGTGTTCACCCCACCCAATCCCCAAATACTACTTCCTATGACCTTACGATTTCTGTTCATACTATTATTTATTACTCATTTATAAATTGAAATCAATGGAAAAATAGTGTTCAATATACAGAATTTAACCTTACAACAAATATACACAGAAGGCATCTATGCCATGGAGTTAGAAATTATGCTTCAATACCCTGCATTAAAAATAACCTATCTTGTGAGGGGCGGGAAGGTGGCTCAGTCCATAAGCGTCTGATTTAGGCTCAGGTTGTTAGGCTCGCGGCAGTTCATGAGTTCAAGCCCCTCATGAGGCTCTGTGCTGACAGCTCAGAGCCTGGAGCCTTTTTCAGATTCTGTGTCTCCCTCTCTTTCTGCCCCTCCCCCACTCACATTCATGCCCTCTTGCCCTCTCTCTCAAAAATAAATAACCATTGGGGCGCCTGGGTGGCGCAGTCGGTTGAGCGTCCGACTTCAGCCAGGTCACGGTCTCGTGGTCCGTGAGTTCGAGCCCCGCGTCAGGCTCTGGGCTGATGGCTCGGAGCCTGGAGCCTGTTTCTGATTCTGTGTCTCCCTCTCTCTCTGCCCCTCCCCCGTTCATGCTCTGTCTCTCTCTGTCCCAAAATAAATAAACGTTGAAAAAAAAAAATTAAAAAAAAAATAAATAAATTTAAAAAAAAAATAAATAACCATTAAAAATTAAAAAAAAAAAAAACCTATCTGGGGGGCGCCTTGGTGGCTCACTCGGTTAAGCATTCGACTCTTGGTTCCAGCTCAGGTCATGATCTGTCGGTTTTGTGAGTTTAAGCCCCACATCAGGCTCTGTGTTGGCAGGGTGGAGCCTGCTTGGGATTCTCTCTCTCCTCCTCTCTCTGCACCTCCCCCACTCACGCTGTCTCTGTCTCTCTCAAAATAAACAAAGAAACTTAAAAAATTAAAAAAAAAATAACCTATCTAGTTCTAGACGTGACAGAATCTGGGGAATAATCCTCTATTTGTTGTTCATATAATTCGTTCTTCCTACTGTACTGCATTCCCCAGTCTTGTCCAGAAGGGCATGAGATGCCATGAGGCAACTTTTCATCTTCTTTGGCTCAGGAAGATGTTAAAACTGGGGAGTAGTAAAAATTCATTTGTATTCATTTTCAAACCGCTGGACAGTGAAAGTGTCAGTATTTGAAGGATATTTGGTGTCTTTGGAAATATTCACAGTTATCTAAAATTAACCATTTGGGGCTTACCTGAAACAGACTATTTGTTTTTGATGTATATAGAGTATCTTAATCATCAAAGAAAGAGCTAGGTAATAATCAGGAGGGAGAGGGGAGTCAAATTGTACCTACGAAGGTGGTTGTTAGGTATCTAAGTTCTACAGACAGCCTATGGTTTAAAAGTTAAAATGATATATAAGTGCGCAAAATTATTCTGTGCAATGATCGTGAAACTTCACTTATTTAGGTGAAATCTTACTTATTCCTCCTGAGATTGTCTGTTCTCCTTTACCCTATCTCCTCATTTCTTAAAAATATATTTGAAGCCATAAGAGTAAAAGTGAACGATTTCTCTCATTTTATTTCTGAGTAGTTTCTCTTAGCAACAACTGAGCCATCTACGGAATGGTCCTCCCTCTTAACAGGATATACAATCAGCGGCTGTTCTGAGAGAGGAAAAGCTCTCTACCTCTGAGTGCGACCACCAGCCTTTCCAAGTCTGATCTTCCAAATCGTTTTCATCTCCTTGCTTCTCCAGTTCATCCTGTCAGATGAATATTCTATCATTACTGCTTGCATTTTTTAACTCTTGTGCACAGAAATCTTCCAATGGCTCCGCTTTTCCTCCTCTGTACAGTGGAAACCACCGGAATGGCCTGCAGCCAGTATAATCATCCTCCTTGACTTCATTCATTCCTTCTAGGCACGAGTGGTGCTAATGAACATCATTGAGATGCTGCATGCCTTTCGTGAAACGGACAGTCTTCTGAGTGATACAGACCCCAAAAACCAATTTCATAAAGTGTTTTATGACTGTAATTGTGATAACTGTTATAAAAGTAAATGATGAAGGCATTATGAAAGCATACAGCTTGAGTGTGTTAGGGAAATTAGGAAAGGCTGCCCTGGAGTAGTGATGCTAATGGGAGCTAGCCAGGTTTGGGGCTCACGGGGGTTTGGGATTTATGCAGGGAAAGGAATATTTACGTAATATTCCAGGCTAAGGAAGAGAAGGCCCCGAGGCACGTGAAACTGCAGTGCAGTGAATGAACAGAGTAATGTGGACCAAGGATTAACCCAGGAGCCAGATTGCTCAGGACTTACAAATCCATTATAAGGATCTGGACTTTAAATTAAAGATGGTGGGAAGTCCATCCTGCATGTACTTACTGTTATTCAAAATGCATCTTAGTTTACTGTGAAGGCCATTAGACACAATAGGTATGGCTATTAAATGAGCTCATGTAATCACAATGATACATTGTGACACACAACCTTAATAAAGCATGACATCTAACCCAAGAAAGGAACCCACAAAAAAGCCTCTGCTAGTGAGAGGATCCCAGGGTCTTCAGAAATTAAACAACGCAGTAGGTCTACTTCTTTCAAAGCAAAGGTGTCCACATGGGTTGTTTGCCATTCATGTGGTTTACTAACAATGCAGATTGCCGAGGAAACCAAGCCCAGCCTGGACACCTCACCCTCCTTAGCTCCTCTGCCTCCTGTTCCCTTTTCCTGCACCTTGACCTCTTATTCTCTCCTATCTGCTGTCCTGGTTTGATGCACCCCTTCCCTCTACTGTAAGGAGTCTACTGTGTCTGTAAGAGGAGAGCATTTGACGATAAGAAATGCCAGTCTAATAGGAATGCCTCTTTCCCTCACCCCGTATATCTAGAATCTCATGCAGAGTTCACAGTCCTTGGAGGGTCCTGGTTCTGAGAGCCCAGAGCCGTGAACACCACGTTAATGGAGGATTAGCACTGAATGTTACGCTAGAGAAAGTTTCCAAAAGCATATTGCAAATGACTCTTGACAACTTCGGCAGAGAAAAAAACCGCATAATTAGCTTGAACTTTTTAAACTAAAAAACACCTGACTCTGACTCTGTGTGATTAGGATGTAAGCAGGCTCTATATTAAAAATAAGCACACCGGTCATACTGTTAAGGGACATATTTAAAAACTAAAAATGACCATCATTTTTTTTCTTTTTGCTTGGAGGTGAGAGGTTTAGTCTGTTTCTATTTTGACTATCACAACTAGTCTTCCCCCTAACACCTCCATGAAACATTGGCATAATGCTAGAGTTTGGATGAACAAAGGCACTCCAAACTTTAAAAAACTGTCATTTCAAGGTCTCATTAGCTTGGCTGCTTTGCAGACTATTAATGTACCCTGGAGAACAATAACTCAAGTTTAAAACATTTTCAGGCATATGGGTCCACAGGGCAATGACTTGCTCTCTTGAAAAGACTCCTGCGGGCCCTTATGATTATAACAATCACTTGTGAACTCCAAGGTTCTCATTCTTTAGCCTCCCACACCCATCCCTAACACCCCATACTCATTTCTTGATAAAAGTTCTCCAGAGCATTTGACACGAGAGGCACTGGCTCCAAGAAATAGATCTGTAAATCAGAAAAGAGGAAAAGTGTCATTGACTCAGGAAGGCAGTATTATACAATGTTCTATACTGAAAAGCATCTCGAACCAGGACCCAAGAATTTAAAATTTTTGATTTTGCTACTTCATTGTGCAGCCCTAAACCTATCACTTGATTTCTGAGTGTCTTTGTTCTCACCAAGTGACACCAGGGAGTTCGAAAACAGTATTACAGACATATTACAAATGGGGAGATAATGATGAGGAGCTTCTTGGTCTGACTCCTTTATTGATAAACCTTTTTTTTATTGCCTCTGAAATGTTATGCCGGCTCTGTATTTTATTTGAAATGCCTTGACTTGATGTCACTGTGTAAGAGACAAGACTGATTCATGTTCAAGCCTGATAATACGACAGCTCACGGCTGGAAAGGAGCCTCTCTGATGGATGTCTCCACTATGCGAGCTCAAAGGATACTCTTGGTCACGTACAGCAAACCGCCGAAGTCCCAGAATCCCTTTCGACAGTTTTTTGGAGCTTTTAGAGAACAGTTTTTCAGTAGTTACTTCTCTCAGTACCTAATCATTTCCAGGTAGTAGTTTAGACTCATTAAGTCTTTGAAGTCACTAACGTGCTATTAAATGCATCACTGCTCCGGTGCATTAAATGACAGTGAAATGGTGGGCGCTTAGTCTGTGTGGCCAGCAGCGGCAGGAAATGGCTTGAGTGTCCCTCCGCAAAAGCCTGTATTTAAAAAGGAACTGCTCGTTCAGTCTGGGTGCTGAGCCTTAATACCCTTTGTTATGTTCTCACGAGGTCCAGGGACACTTGTTTCCATAAATGCAGACACTGAAGCGTGAATCTGGAACACTCGCTTTCAGTATTCACAGATTCCCAGAGCAGACACAGAGTGATGCATGAAAAGGATGACTTTTACAATCTCAAAAGCATGTCCGCATTGGCTAAAAATGTTGTGTTCAGGTGCTACAGCTCTTACTTTGCATCCCTGTAAGTTTCTAGAGGCGTGTCTGTGGAAGTGGGGTAGTTTGAAGTGTGGGGACCACTGAATCAGAGAAACACGTTGTGTGTGCATGTGTATGTTTTATTTGTTCCATTTACCAGTTAACTTGGGAGATTATGATTCAATAATTAGCTTTGTTTTCTGGTTCTCTAGGCAGATCCGTTTTCTACATAATCGTATTGTATATCACTTTGTCCTTTATATTATGGTAAAAGTAACATAACATAGTAAAAGGATGTGATCTTTTAATTGAGTTAATGTAATTGATCATGGGAAAGGCTTTTGGAGATCATAAAGTTCCCTGCAGCAGGCACCTCATTTCCAGACCCTTTGGTTAGCTCACAACTTCTATGTTTCAGAATATTGTATCTATTAGAAATAGTGTATTCTTCCATCCAGATGATTTTTGGTATGTGGTAGATTGGGGTTCCAAATGATTCATCTGTTGTGATAGTCAGATATGTGATCTCATATCTGAATAATCTGAAAATATTCTTTACTAGATTTACCTCTATTAAATTTGGCCGTATTAATCAGTCAGAGCTAATTAAATGTGTTGATATAGATGGGATCAGTGTAGCCTAATTAATTCTAATCATTAAGCCGCTGAGATTGAAAGGGCTTGTGTCAGTGATAACTTTGTGTCCAAAGATTCCGCCACCTGCCCTCTGGGGTGGAATATTCCTAGAGCGTAGCTGATATATTGACTCCTATAGAACCATCTAGATTCGTTCAAAAATTACTGAGGGACACGGTGCTCAAAGTCAAGTTTATGTTTCATGCTGGTGTTTAACAGATGCCAACTAAATGTTGGTCAAATGTATATGGCCGTTGGATGAAGAAGCTAAAACACCTGGGATGAAAGTCCGGTAGACTGACCTAGGTGTACATTTTAGCTCTTAAGAAATCTTGCAGCCTCACTTTTCTCATCTGTAAAATAGAAATGATAACACCTCCAGATCTGAGAATTAGATAAGCTCATGGACATTAGGAAGTGACACAGGAGGTCTCCATAAGTGAATGAATGGTATTTGGGAGCTTGCAGAGCCTAAGGAGGCATAGCTTGGTCGCGCAGCATGATTGGTTACGTAGAGAGCCTCTGGAGAGACTTGTAAAGTGCCAGTCCTGGTTCTGTGGCTACCATCAATGTGATTTGGAGGGAGTTCCTTAATCTTTCAAGCTGTATGAGTGTCCTATTGCTGCTGTAACAAATTATCACACATTTAGGGGTTTAAAACAACACCAGTGTATTACCTTTCAGTTCTGGAGGCCCAGAAGTCCAGCATGGGTCTGACTGTGCTAAAATCGGGGTATTGGCAAGGTTGCTTTCATTCTGTAAGTTCTAGAGGAGAGTTCATTTTCTTTCCTTTTCCAGCTTCCAGGGGCCACCTGCATTCCTTGGCTTGTGGGTCCTACCTCCATTCTCAATGTATCTCTTTCCTTCAGAAGGACTCATAATTACATTGGACCCACCCACCTAAGCCAGGATACTCTCCCCATCTCAAAATGCTTAATGTAATCACATCTGCAAAAGTCCTTTTTGCCGTGTCAGGAAACATAATCACAAATCCTGGAGATTCGGATGTGTGCATTCTTGGGAGACCATTATTCTGTCTACCTCTTCAGCCTTGGTTTTCTCCTCCACAAAACAGGGTAGTATAATATGAGCTATCTCAGAATCAGGGTAAGAAATACATAGGATAATGCGTGTGAAATGCTTATAAGTCAGAGCCTACCGCGCATCGTAAGCATTTAATACATGTTAACTATTATTGTTATCATTCTCAGTGAATGAATCTCCTAGTCCCTTCCTGCTACATAACCCAGGCATTCATGCCTCTACCTCAACAGAATGATCCAGAGGGCCTGCGTGATTCAGGACTGAAAAAGAAGGCGCCTTCCCACCAGCTATTCCTCCCCACTAAAATTCTTGGCAGCCACCAACTTAGAGCCATGGTTCTCTCAAAAAACAGAGATTTCTTCCAGTCGTTCCTTAATTTCAGACAAGTTCTCTTCAAAGGAAGGGACGTAACTAAGAGGCTCATAATTCATAGAAACAGACCCAGAGGCAAGAAATAAGGGCTGCCTCTGTTTCTTCTCTTTCCATTCTGTACTCCTGTCATGCCAGTCAGCCTTCGTCTCAGGGAAAGGACCTTGGTGTGCAGAATGCCATTGTTTACTGCCGGGGATCTTGCAGCCATAACTTCTGGCAGCTCATCCAGTCGGCCTGTTTCTTTTCTTTGTGGCCTATTTAATTTTGGCATGTGCATATATTAACCCCATATACTTGGCTGTGATTTTACTGGATAGCAATCATCAGAGTCCCTACAATGTCAATGCCATTTTCTGGGCTGTTTTATATTGTATCAGCCTGAGATATTCTCCACTGACAGAATTTGAGGAGACAAAGGAAAGAATATCATGATACGAATTTATTTAATATTTAACTATGGGTTGGCCTCCATTCTCCTTTTTACGGACACTAATTTTACTAGACTGAAAATTTGTTAATGTAAGATTTGCCCTTTAAATATTATTTGTTCTGGCACAGATAAATTTTGAGAGACGTACAGAAGAATTAGTAAGGGGGAAGGGGGTTTAAAAATAATTTAGCAGACACTCTCATCTTTTCATATCCTTCGTGGACTGTAATCGGAACCCTGTGTTCTTTTCACGCTTTGTTACTGGTTCTGAATCTGTAAAAAGATAGTAATGGCCACACTGACATCCTCCCACCTGCCTATCTTAGCCCTCTCCCTCCATTTGCCCTTCCATCATCTTTATCTCAAAAGACAATTTCCTCATGTGGCTTCTGGAGCATATCATTCAAACCTGGCCTTCCCAGAAAGCACCCGAGAGTTGTTATTTCCTTTTCCCGGTCAATCAAAAGTGCTATGTCCTCAGTGAGTTTGTTTCAGCCAGATATTAGGGGAAACCAACCAAATTAATTACACTAAGGTGAACTTCCTGATTCTCCCAGGGAAATTTGCATTTTAAGGGCATAAACTTAATTTCCCCAGCTTTATTGAGGTGTAATTGACAAATAAAACTGTAATATATGTGAAGTGTACAACATGATTTGATATACCTGTACATTTTGAAATGACTCCCACAAGCAAGTTAATTAACACACGCATCATGTCAAGTAGTTACTTTTTATTTTTTATGAGAAAGCTTAAGATTTACCCTCTTAGCAAAGTCCAAGCCTAAAATACATCATTACTTACCACGGTCACCATGCTGCACATCAGATCCGCAGAACTTACCCGCCATATAACATTCTTTTTTCTCTTTTCCCACTATACTTGCTTGGTCTTTCTTTCTCAAGCTTGTCTACTTTGTTGGTTTGAGTCAGATCCCCTAAGGTACATAGAAATGAAGGAAGTGGATAAAGGAACAGAGTTAAGGAGAGGAAAAGAAAGGGCAAGACGAGGAGGCTGGATCCAAGAAAGAGGGAATAGAGGAGAAGTAGAAGGACATGAAAGGGAATGCAGAAAACCCACGAGCTTTATGACTTGTAGGTCTGTTTCCTTCACGAAATCGTGGTATTGAGCAGTCCCTTAACTCCATGCTGCCCAGCTCCCCTTGGCATCCGCTCATGTGCGTCTTCAGTGATGCTTCAGCCTAGTTCAGTGTGTGTATGTGTGGGAATGTCCCATCAACACCATACCCAGGAAAAAAGGAGAAGTTCGCTTGAGTCTTACTTCATACAATGCCATTTTGGTCTTTCTTAAGAAGCCTGGTGGGCTCTGTAGTCAGACATATCTGGTTTGGACAATTGGACAATTACTTAGTTTCTCTGAAGTTCAGTGTCCACATCGGTAAATGGGTAATAACAATATCAATGCTGTTTTTTTAAGAGCATAATGAGGAAAGACCTACATAATGCTGGGACAGGGCAAGCCTTTTTGTAAGATGGTAATGGCTTTAAGTAGTGTTGTGGCAATTATTCTTATTACTACCATTTCTTCTCCCAGGGAAAGTTTGATTTTCTTGTCCTGTTGCAGAAAACAATTTCCTTATCTGGCTCTGTCTTTTCTACCTCTCCTCCACACGTAGCACTCCCTAACCCTAAAAAATCTAAAAAAGGCCGTTTTAAAGCACACAAGTCTCCCTGGCCTATATCTCCATGCTCAATGCCATGTCCTACTCTTATTCTCACTTCGCTTCTCCCAGTTCTTCTCCTGGAAGTGAGTCCTAGAAATCCAGATAACAACTGACCCATCGTCACTAGGTGCTTCAGTTTTTCCCCCCTAGGGCATTAGAATTGGACAAGGGGGGACCTATCAACTTTCTACTACTCGTTTTTAATTTCTTTCAAAACAAAGATGAGTTAGCACCAAGAGTTAAGATTTCTTTTCTTAAGAACATCTTTTCTTTCAAAACAAAGATGAGTTAAGCACCAAGAGTCACGCCATAATGTCCTAAAGCACTTTGGGTTTCTCGGATGCGAGTTTCTGCCTGACACACGAATAGTAAGTGTGTACCCCCAGGCGTGCAGGCTGCTACCACGTGAGAAGCCCATCACTGCCTTCTGCTGGATGTCTTTCCTGTTTGCCTGACCTCAAGAAGCCCCCCACGAGCCTTCTTGCCCTCTCTCTGGGCAGTTGCTTTGCAGATCGCCTACTGTGACTGGCTGCTCCCTTTCATTAACAGTTGGTACTCCCATGGGGCGCCTGGGTGGCGCAGTCGGTTAAGCGTCCGACTTCAGCCAGGTCACGATCTCGCGGTCCGTGAGTTCGAGCCCCGCGTCGGGCTCTGGGCTGATGGCTCAGAGCCTGGAGCCTGTTTCTGATTCTGTGTCTCCCTCTCTCTCTGCCCCTCCCCCGTTCATGCTCTGTCTCTCTCTGTCCCAAAAATAAATAAACGTTGAAAAAAAAAAAAAAAAACAGTTGGTACTCCCTATAAAACAAAGCTACCTTTGATCCTCACCAACTCCTGGTCTTCTTCCTTTAAACCTGCCCACATAAGCAACTATTAATTCCTTTATTTGTATATTCGTGTACATACATAACATTTTGGTGGGGCAAGGGTCCTTTTATCAAATCATTAAAAGGATCTAAACCTTAAACTAGGGACTGGACAACATTGCACTCCTTAATCAGCTAATACATTCTGTCATTTTGGAGCCTCTTTATTGAGATGGTGAAGTTAACTCAGTCACTTGAACAAAACTTGGAATTACAATCTTAAAGTTTTTCAAAAGATTTTACTTTTGTAAGTGTCTATGTATATATACAGCGTAATCTTACTATAATAAGTGGGGCACAAAATGTAGTTATAAAATAGGGTTTTCCTATTACAAGATTAACGAAAAATAGTCTTCTATTTCTGGGGGGAACTTTTCATTGATTTGTTTTCATATATTAGATATGTAGGAAAAAGAAACGGGCCTGTGTTCATGAATAGTGACATCTTACACTGGATCGAGAAGTTCCAAAATGAGTAGAAGGTAGTCATTTCCTAAAACCCATCCCCCAGAAGTTAAGAATTCAGCAATCCCAGTAGGGGGACAAAGAAACCTCTCTCTCCAGGGTCAGAGACAACCATAGCTCCACCCTGACCAAGTGGCCTATATACATACCTCTTGAGAAATATAGATGCACACACGCACACACACACATGCATGCACACACAATTGTCTCAAAGTCACATCATATTGAATAAAAAAGGTGGTTCTCTGAAAAATCTTAGGTCCTCATGCAGTGTTGGAAGCATCAGTATAGACAGCCCCCCTCGTATAGTCTTTTTCCCTTTCAAGAGGTCCTTTCTTTTTTAATGTTTATTTACTTTTGAGAGGGAGAGAGAATGTGCCCAAGTGGGGATGAGAGTAGGGGAGACAGAGGATCCAAAGTGGGCTCCTCACTGACATCAGAGAGCCCGACACAAGGCTCAAACTCATGAACCACAAGATCGTAACCTGAGCCTAAGTCGGCTGCTTAACTGACTGAGCCACCCAGACACCCCAAGAGAGGTCCTTTTAAATGAAGAGAGGTCCTATTAATGGAGCTCCTAGACGGGGCTCTCCAGTCCCTCAGAAACATCCTAATAACTTCTATCCCCACGTTACAGAGTTCATATTTTGATCATCATCCTTCCAAAAGGCTCCTCTTTACCCTTTTCGGGTTGCTCCCAGCTTTGCTCCGCAATCTTCAAGCCCTTGCTAATAAGAAGGGGGAGGTGCGGGTGATCGCGGCTGCTAATGAGCAGGAGTCCTAGACTCTTCCCAAGCCAAACGAAAGCAAACAAAACCAAACAAAACCAAATGTCCTTAAACGTCTGGTACACGCTTCCCCCAGAACAGCAGGTCCCTTCCTGACTTGACAGTACTGCTGAGAGTAGTTCTTTCCAGAATAAAAATGGTTTTCTCTAGTTTTTAATGGCATTCTTCTATTTCTTAAAGTTTGCCTCGTTAGGTACCCATATCATTGTACGTAAATGTTCATGTATATTTACATTCCCCAAAGAATTAATTCTCTTCTCCCTGGGCTCAAAGTACAGTTTAAAGTGAGTCTTACAAACAGGAGAAACATATTACAAAGCAACGTAAGAACTCCAACCTAATGTTATGCAAATAGCATAACATTATTTTTATTTATTTATTTATTTATTTATTTATTTATTTATTTATTTATTTTATTTACTTATTTAACATTATTTATTTAACATAACATTATTTTTATTTATTTAACATTATTTAACATAATATTATTTTTATTTATTTATTTATTTTTTTAATTTATTTATTTATTTTGAGAGAGAGAGCGCGTGAGCAGGGGGGAGGAGCAGACAGAGAGAGGGAAAATCCCAAGCAGGCTCCATATGGTCAGCGCATAGCCGGATGCAGGGCTCGATTTCACAAAACCCCCGAGATCTCAACCTGAGCTGAAACCAAGAGTCGGACACTCAACCGACTGAGCCACCCAGGCGCCCCTCAACTGGTATGCTATTTCTAGCTCAAACCTGGCTGTGTATCAGGAGTACCTATAGTGCTTTTAAAAACATAAACACTGGGCTCCAACCCCAGATTTTTGGTAGGTCTGGGTATTTGCATTTTTACAAGGTCCCCAGGCTAATGTGATGGGCAGCCACAGCTGAGAACTATGAAAGTGGGTAATTTTGAAGAGAGATCAAATACCTGATAACGCATCCAGCTGGTACTTATACTAAAATAGTGAGCTCATACCTATCACCCCGCAAACACAAAACCCAAGTTCCAAAAGATGACATTCAAAGTAAAAGAAATCTGAAACCCATTATAGCCATTTATTTTAGTAACAGCATTTCCCTACTTTCAGGGGCTCATCTTGATAAAGGACTGGGAAGTAAAAGCAAGTGCAATTATACTTTGCCTCAGGAAGGAGCTCTGAATACTTTTTTTATTATATTGCCAAAGATTAGGACGAGAATGTAAATCTGCGAAAGTCATATCAGAGGCCTCTTTCATTAACAGAAATGGAAACAGGCATTTATATGCCACCAATAAATCAATTAGAGGAGGAAAGGAGCTTGAAATGGCCTTCACTGCAGTTATTAACTTCAGGGATTGCAGCGGGTGGTGATTGCTGAACCCAGCGCCCTCCTGCCATCCACCTGGAGCAAAGCAGAGGAAAATAAAGCATGGAAACAGTCTCGTCATACTAAACACAAGGTCTGCACGTCTTCAGTGTTTGCTCTAGTGGAGCAGAGACAAAGCAGAGCCAGACGTTTCTAAAAACATCATCGGCCTTTGTGGATTTAAAACGTGAGAGTGTGAACCTGTGGGTGACGTGGTGCATTTATATGTGTCTGGGTTTGCATCAATCTGGACGCTGGGATTCATTTCCATCTCCATGATTATTTCCGGTATGACGATGTTTTAGAATAGGAGGATTCCGTTAGGGAGTAGCACACAAAGGCATGAATTTCTCCTGAAGTTCGAGAGAGCCGTGGGCCTCTCCCCTCCATCTCCTTTTGGCCTCTTAATCCCCAAGTTCTATCAACTTATTTTCAGTTTACCAGTGTCAGGAAGTCTTAATTTGTATTGAACAGTGGCAGCTGGAGAAAGAGTACTGGTGATTGGAATTCATACTAGGTTAGGGATTTAAAACTTAAAAGCAAGAAAAAAATGGATTAGTTTTCTTCCCCTGCCAGGAAAAAAAAAAAAATGTGTTTTGGGGAAATGCTTTTTACCTGCCTGGGTCTCAAGTTCTTCAGCTGTAACTTGGGAATAATAATATATCCCCAAGCTCCGCACAAGGTTATAGGGAGAAACATTTTATAATCTTTAGAAAGTTATACAAATGTAAGACACCACCAGTTTAAGATTTTACATTTGAAACTTCTTCTGTCATATGTAATAGTGTGTTTGGTATGGGTGATGTTGGATTAAAGAAGTGTCGTGAAGGAAGCAACCCAAGAATGTGATACTTCAATGTGAATTTATTCTCATGATGCCAAGATGTAACTCACGTGTCTTCTAACACTGTGCCCTGTATTGTGATTTATCCTTTGCTTCTTGCTGGCTCCCACCTCGTCTACTGTTATTTCATCCCTCCCCCATAAAGAGGGGCAGAGAGCTGGAGCCCTCCCTGTCTGGTTTTGTAGCCCCCTTTTGATGGCAATGCTGGAAGAGGGTGAGTTGGCGAACTCCCTTTCTGTGAAGTCATTGCTGTTGCAGATTGTTTCCTCGAATGTGTGAAGTGGGGTGGGAGAGCAAAGGCTGAGCTCCTGTCCTCCACTGTTCTTCATGTGGACTGCAAATCACTAAGCCCCATTGCATCTGCCCTGACGCTCAAATCAGTCCTTGAGCGTAAGACGTCATATCCTTGCTTCCGAATCACGCAAGTATCCGGTGAACTGGACTCTTCCCTTAATCGTGCGCTCCCACTCCTTAGCCCCCCTACCTAACTGATCTTTCCTCCGCTCAGTACGCTGGAGTCATCTTGCCACAATCTAAATGTGTACACATCAGTTCCCTACTTAACCTTGGGTAGCATCCAGTCTTCTACAGGAAAGCCCTGCTCTGTCTAGACATGAAGAATAGACCTTCTAATCTGACGCCCGTTCTGGCATCTCTACTCACACTTGCACTCACCAATACTGAATTATTCCCAGTTCTCACACACTGTACTCTTGTTAAAGCTCCGTGTTTTTTTTCCCCCTGATTGCCTCTAACTCTGATTACCCTTTCTCCACTTATTTCTATCTGGAAAATTCTTGATTTTCCTTTAAAACTCTGTTCCAGAGTCACCCTTTGATGCTTCCTTCAGATTTCCCAGAAATAAACTACTATATTTAGTAATACATATTTTCATTATTTTACATATTACACCAAATTACAATTATCATTTGGAATAATCTGTTTCTCCTTCTAAACTGTGAGCTTCTTAAAAGCGAGGATCATGTCTTATTCATCTTTGGATCTTGAGAAACGAGCAGAGTATCTGACAAATTATAGCTACCTTATAAATATTTCTTAAGTAAATGAAATGGATAGCTTCTCAGAAGTGAAAACAACACATACTCTGTATAATTCATGGGACTGAACCTTAGTAAAGGAAATGTCTTAATGGGGCTCATCACTTATTCATCACCTGTTAGTTCCTTTTGCTGTTTTGACATTTATGTAATCTGGTAAATTCTAAGGTTGCAAGCATCTTGTCTACATGAAGGAGTAACAGAAACTCACCAAATTAGGCATGTTGGTGAGCCACACACCTTGTGACATTTGTATTGTCACAGATGGGTTCTTTTCCCCTTCATCTCCTCCATATGACTTTGGGCAGCTGTTGATACACTAAATTCATGAAAAGCCAAGCTTCCTGACAATTGCTGAAGCAAGATAGCTCTCTGTAAAAACACCTCCTCTTGCCCCTACTGCAAGTTTTGCTTTTCTTTCTTTCTAAAGTCAAGCATTGTGTATCTCAAGGCCCACTGATCGGAGTTAAATTGGAAACTAAGGAGCACGGTGGTGGTCCTTGCCTATTTGATTCATAAGCTGACTGTCCATAAGTCGTCCCTCTGTGGCATCCCTGTAAGCTATAAACTAGCAGGCCTCCCCTTGTTCCCGTGATGACTGTGGTCAATGGGTAGGAAGCGTGTATTCTCAATTTGATCTAATGGTGCTGCTTCCCAGGAAACTTTAGGGGTCAATTGAGAGATGTGTTACTTTCTTTTTACATTTTTAATTATATTCCACACTTTCCATTATTTCACACTACTGAGTTTCTGCTTCTTGTCCTCATAGGGTAAGCATTTTACTTCCAAGTGAGAATTAATTCCTATTATGTAACTAATGATGGCTCTTTTATGAGTTAATTAATCACAGAATGATGATGAACAGACCAAAAGGTGACACCAGTGTAGTCTACATCTATTTGCAACTTCTATTTCCTCAGATAAGATTTTGCTTTAAAATGTATGGCCCTAGGTCCTAATAGATGTAAATTAATTTCTCTCATTTCAAGTAATTTCTGAAACCAGTGTAATCTGAACTGAACTCTTCTGTGAGTCGCTTTTGGGAAATATAGGTGAAGGTCTGTTTCATGGAGAGCAAACTTAGCTCTTACTGTTTTTCCTCTATTTATTTTTGTTCCATTCTTTTTTTTTTTTTTTTTTTTCAAAAATACTAACTGGACCTATCATTTACTGGTTGGATTTTGCTAAGAACTGTGAAGGATTTAGAATTTTTGAAGTTACTGCCTTCAAAGGCCTTACAGAGAGACACAAAAAGCTAATTAGGAAAGAGATGTCGCCAACAGTACCAATGGCGGGATTCAGGAAGTAAGCACTGTGAGTTTGGTGCCTAGTTTTCCTTTCCCCCATATTTTCCATCAGAACTTTCCAGACTGCCATTCTTTGTGATTTATTTTTAAAGGTTCTTTTCATCTCATTTCAACATACAGACAGATGCAGGAACGTATCGTTGGTTCTATCCCCTGTCTCTCTATTGCTCCGGTTCGGCTTCTAAGCTCTTGAAATAAAGATTGGAAGCTGTATCCAGACTATTTTGTGAGTGTAAGATTATTATCTACCCACTTCCTCTGGAGTAAAGGAGATGGGGTTATATGAATCAGGAAGGGTGTGTCTTTCTCCACATCTCTATATATCCACCATACTTGCATATTTAAAATCATAAAAAGAAAGTACCTGTGTTCAGCGGTGAATGTTTACCAAATTGAAGACACTTCATTAATAACTCCACTTTTTTCCAATTATTATTTAGGCCAGACCCCGGTTACATCATCACCCATCATGAATGGGAGCACGCTCCTCCCTTAACTCTGTAAACCAAGGCTGTTCCATGTCCTTCTTTCCCTTCCTGGCAGTAGGCAAATAACCCTTCCATCATAGAAACAGCCGGTGAGGCTGTTTGACCAGTTTGACTGACATCACTTTGGTTGTCACCACTAATATTTTCTTTTACCCTCGGGTGAGTTATTTGTGCACAGCCCCATTATCTTTTGAGCCATCTTCTACAACCTAGTTCTGTTAAATTTACCCTCAGGTAGTCAGTGGCTCTCACACTCACCTGTCTATCCACTTCTATGCCTATAATTACTTCTTTGTGGTTTCATTGCTTCTATGCTTTTGTATCTCCGCCCCCCACTAGAGTATAAACACTTGAGGGACAGGAACTCTGTCTGACTTGATCACTGTATACCCAGAACTTAATGTGATTCCTGAAGTATAGAAGGCACTCAGTAAAGATTTATCAAGTGAATTTTCAGCATTGAGAAAAAAGGGATAGCAAGCAGGCTGTGGAGGTTCAGAGGAAAGGCACCAAACCCAGCCAATCATAGAGAGTTAGGAAGAATTTCAGAGGAAGACCCCCCTAAACCAAGAGCTGATGGGTTATTGCAGATTAGCTAGGCACAGAGAGAGAGAGAAATCCAGACCAAAAAATAGCATAGACAGAGAAAGAGCAGGGTCCATTAAAGGGAGGCAAAAAGATCAGCTGTGCCTTCTGTTTACCATGCCTGAGAATCAAAACATGTTGGTATATGTGTATATTCATTGAGTGTATGAGAGAGGAAACTTTAGTTTTTAAAAGTTTCAGTATAATAAAAAATCAACTCCACCAACCTATAAAACCTTTACTATTTAGCCCGAAGTCCTCTAAAGTCTATTGGGCTAAACATTTCCATTAACTTTTCTCATTATCTTCTTTTTCCTCAAGTCAAATTTTAATTTTTAAATATTTTTTTATTGTGTGTCTTAACTGTTGGCATTTTCCTAGTACTTTTTAAATGGTTACTGCAGACAGTGGTATGGTTAAGTAGAGAGATGTGAACCCAACCACCTCGCATGAAATTATTACGTACAGAAAAACTGTTGCAGGTTCCAAACACTCAAATGGGAGATCAATATTTGGAAAATGACCTCCTTGTAAACTGAGATTTGAGGTGCATGGGGACAACCTCCTGCAGAATATGGCGGAAGGCAAACTGGTCTGGAGTCCAAATGTCTACGCCATTCACTTGAGACTCTCAGTCTCATCATTTGTCGAATGGAATCCATAATATCGGTTCTATATTCTTCGTAGGGATTCCCAAAACTGAAAGAGAAACTATATGTGAAATGAGTCACCTAACAGATGGCAGATGGTTGTATTCAGTTTTGCACAAGGTCATCTGCTATTGTGGTTATTTTTATGTTAGCAAATACACATTTTATACCCCTCCAACAATTACAACAACGTCGCGTATGGAAAAATATGCGTGGCAATTTAAATTGGTGAAAGTGAAGCTATACTTTTTAAATACACAGTTTTAAATAGTTGGTGTGTGTGGCATAACTATAGCAAGTGTGTTTACATAGAAATTGTTGTTTGCCTCATTAGCAGGAGGGTAATAACATTGTAACCATTTTGTCTCATAGAATGATTGAAGATAGTGGGAAAAGAGGAAATACCATGGCAGAAAGAAGACAGCTGTTTGCAGAGATGAGTAAGTATGGAATTTTTAAGGAACACCACGTAGTTCCCATTGAATCCTCACAGAAAGACTGGAAATAACCATTTAATCCTTATGGCACTTGTGCTTGTCCTTAAAACCCTAAATTCTTTGTATAAAATGTACATTTAGGCATTTTTGCTTCCTATCGGGTAAGAGTTAAACTAGTCAGTGAATCATCATAATGTATTACTGGAGTGTATGTTTTCTATGAAGGAAAAAGTTTCGTTGAGCCGAACGCGTGTATACCCACACACAGACACGTGATAACCACTATTTAGTGTTGGCATTAATACAGTCCACAAAATTTTAAAGTCTGTGTTCATGCCCCCTCATTATCACAGCATCTGGCATATTGTAGGCACCAGATATAATTCGTGAAACGAATTATTGAACGTCTTAACTGCAATATGATAGCACATGTCCATGTTGGAAAAAAGAGAACTTGACATGGTGGGGGCACCCACCTCAAATTAAATTTTATAAAGAAAAAAGTACAATTCCCTTATTGTCTTTTTATCTCTCCTTCCCTGCACAGGGAATAAGGATGAGCAGACATGAGTTGTAAGCCTTTCTCTCTGAGAAGGCTCTAGACAAAATTAGGTTTCCACTGAAGATTGGAACTGATTTGGCAAGAATGAGGGTCGGGAGCAGATAAAGGAAAGTCCCAGATAATAAGATTCATATTTTCCTTTATCATTTCCCAATAATCTGGAGGCACCGAGACCGCATCAGAACTAACAAAAAGGAAAGAAAATTAAAATTGATGTGAGAAATCTCAATCATGCTCCTTGCTTTTTTCCACTTTCAGAGACATGTCTGAAGTGCCTGAGAGAATAGCAGCCATGACCTTCCAATTTCCTAGGCCAAGTTTGGTCCTGTATATTCACTTCTGGCATGGCCGGTCACCTGGAGTTGTGACCTTTGTTGATGCAAATCTAACAGAGGAAGGAACCTAATTATTGCTGCTCATCTACACAAAATGCAAAGCAACACAGGTGTCCTTCCATACCATAGATTCTTAGACTGAAAGTCAGGAGCCACATACATTATGGGCCAGTGGTTTGTCAGAAGAAGAAAACTATTTTAACATTTAACATAACGAACCGGTAAAGCCTTGGAGGAAAGCTTTGAATATCCTTGTTACATTAAAGATGTACCAGCCAACACACTGCAAGAATTCTAAAAATGTGCTTATTTGATGCTTCTGTAAATACTCATGTGAGTTTAAGTCCCCTGTCACAGTTCCTCCTGGGGCAGTTCTACCTGGGGCAATTCCTGGCACAAATACATATGTCACAAATGTCTTCCGTGTTAAAGTTGTCTGAATCAAAGGATGATGGACATAAGTTTTGCAGCCACAGAAACAGAAAAGCTCTAAGTTTTTCAAGTGAGAGAGACAGGAAAACTGTGCATTCGTTCCCAAATTGTAACTTTATCTTTTCATAGAAACTTCTCAAGGTTGTCATGCATCGTGCACTTTATTAAATCGTTTTTTTTTTTTTTTAAGTTTATTTATTTATTTTGAGAGAGACAGTGTGAGTGGGGCACGGACAGAGAGAGAGAGAGGGAGAAAGAGAACGCCAAGCAGACTCCTCACTGTCAGCGCAGAGCTCAACGCATCACATGAGCCAAAACCAAGAGTCAGGTGCTTCACTGACTGAGCCACCCAGGCACCCCTTAAATCATTTTATGACTTGTCCTGATTAGTGATCAGAATTGTTAAGCAAGCCACACAAAGATGTATCTTTTTTCCTTGAGTATGCTAAATAATACACTCAGATGTTGGCCAAAAACAGGTAAACATATCTGACCTTAACAATGCTTTCGTGAGCATTATATTTAGATCAACACTAAGTAGGACATGTCCACAGCAAGGTTCTGCCAGATAAGACAACTGGCTGATTTCAAAGGGAAGAATTGATCTCGATAGATAGATTGTCATACAAAAGAGAAAGGCGATCTCACTGAGAATGTGTGAAATAGTTGAAAAATAATATGGGTTACCCCAGCAACTCTCTCTGAGGGACTGCAAAAAAAGACAAGGAAGCTATTAACAGGGAAGACTGACCTCAGGCCTTGGAAAGTAAGTTCCTCCAAGAATCTGTGAGGGAGCTAAAAAAGAAGGAGGAAATTGTAAATCTGGTCAGCTGAGTATTTTCTAGAAATAATTATTTTTTAAACAGCAAAAGAAAGTGCCAAAGAGATTTTTGTTTCGGAAATTACAAATGCCAAAGAAAAATTGCATGTGAAGGTGTTAAGGCAGGGAAGACTTAATTCAAGCCTATTGCAATGCAGTCAAGACTATCACACGAGAGAAGGGAGATTGAACTCAACTCCCTGGAAGGCAGGAGGGTTTTTAAATGCCAGACTGAGCTAGTAGCGAGCTACTGCTAAAGTCCTAAAGATTATTCGTGGGGAAGGTGATCAGTTGTGTTTGCCAGTTGTCCCAATTAGGAAGTTAAGCTTCTACCCTCCACAGAGACTGGGAGATCTGCTCCAATGATTACATTTCAAAGGTTTGGTTCCCAGGTCCTTAAGAAAGATATTTCTGGGATGTAAAACTGTCGAGAGGCTAGGAGATTACTTCTCAAAGGGGCAGACAGAGAATTTACAATGAAAAGTTTTCTAAAGTAAATGCTCTAAGAAAAGGAGCTCAGAGGCTTAGAGTCAGGAAGAAGCCTGTCTGAAATTTAGTCAGGCTCAGGGAAATGTTAAGGCATCTTAGCCTTACAAAGGCCAGGGAACAAAGGACATAATGAACAGAGAACAATAATTGATAAGAACAACTGGTAAGAAATTTAGGCAAATTCAGGTGATTACAGCACGTATGCATTAAACATCTACTCTGAGCTCATAACCACAGGCCTCAGAAGCAAAAAGAAACGGCAAAGAAATGAAATTAAGGATAGCGTGGACTCACATATAAGCAAAAAAAGACTAGCCTTGTATTAAAAAAAAAAAAAAAAAAGCAAAACGAAACACTAACTCTGTGGCCACCAACTTCGATTAAAGAAATTCTAGACAGGTTGCCCTTAATCAAAAATTCCCTTCAGTATAATGCCCTAATTATCAGTTTATTTGGTACCTTAGATTAAAACTAAAAAGACTAGTTAAATGTAAATGTCATCCTCACCTTGGCTTTTCAGCCATCAAATAAGTTTATCAGCTCAAATAAGTTCATCAGATTGGCTTTTAGCAGAATAAATTGTTCTTGGAATTAAATCACCTTCTCTGTTTTTCTGCTCTCAGAGGACATCACTCGGCCTTATATGACACTTACTTATGAACTTGTCAGTCATTGTTGTGAATGCTTCCTAAGGTAGCTTAAGGAAGGTAAACCATAGACCTTTACCTTCAAATCCATTCTCTTTAGATGCTGAATAAATGTTGGTTTAAAAGCCTACAGGGCACAGGATAGGTAGGTTTTAATCAGAGGAGAGTGATTGGAAGACATTCCTTCAGAATAAGGAAAGCTATCTAACAGGATAAGGAAGGGCCTGAGGAGAAATCACAATGATACCACTGGCCTCTGCCCAGAGGAGGGATGGAAAATCAAAGGGAGGCAAGTGTAGGTACTTGGAAAACACCCGAATCCTTCAAAGGCAGATAGTTCTTCAGGAAATGGACTACAAGTCAGCACGTGGCTAATGGGAATGGAACCTACAGCATGATTTTGCAATGCACACTGTGACTTTTAGGAAAATGGATTTCAAAAATTGAAAACAACGACACGAATGAGCCCACTGCTATGAGCCCACCATACACACCACTATAGGCCATGGTGGGTACAGGGACTATTTCCACTTGCTTCTTCATTTCTCTTGCTCTTCAGCCTCTTTAAGATGTTAATACCATGGGTCACCATCCTGGAAATACTCTCTGATGTCACCACCCAAGTCTGGTCTCCTGCTGTTTTTGACCACTGCCGTTCTCTTTTTCTGTCTCTTAGGAGATCCCAGACACCCTGAAGCCAGATCATACCAAAGCTTTGTTCTTGAACAAGTCCCTCCATATACAATTTTACTTTCTCTCAAGGCTTCACCTTTATTGTCATGGCTCCCAAGTTTCAAGAAGTCCTTCAAAACCACATCCGTGTTCTCCTGAACCATCTTATCCAGAATAGTCAGCATATAAAGTCAGTGTCCCTCCAGCCTTGCTTCCTCACTGTCAAGGCTTCTACTAATGAAACAACTTGAGGTGGGCTCACCGTTTATTCCACTAACAGTGCCCATGGCTGTATGCAGAGTCTTCTCTTGGAAGAATATTCCCAGTCTTGGCCCAGTTAAGACAAATTGCTACATTTTATGTTTGTTGGTAATTCTGAGAATGTATTCCATAGTCAGGAGTTCCATATCTGTATCTCCAACTGCCACTGATATCTCCACTTGGACATCCACAAGCATCTCAATCCATGTAAGCCCAAAACTGAACTCTTCATTCACGCACCTGCAAACCTATGCCTCCTGTTTGTACCTTGGCTCAGAGAGGGCCTCCCCACCCCACTAAGTGTCCTAAGAGAGAAATTTGACCATTATCCTTGACCCCCTAGCTCCTTTACCTCTCTCTCACTCTCTCTCTACTCCGCATACACACACACACACACACACACACACACACACACACACAATCAGCAAGCATGGAAGAGTTCAGACATGGAATCTTCATAGGCTTCATCTTTATTCTGTAAATATTTGTTGAGCAAATTTGAAAAATGAATGAGATATTTAATTATCTTAATGACTTTATAAAAGGCTTTATAATGAGCTATCAAAACATGAAAGGCAAAATATACTTTAATTGTGTGAAACTATTTAGAATGTAATAAAACTAGGGGCACCTGGGTGGCTCAGTTGATTAAGTGTCGGACTTCAGCTCAGGTCATGATCTCATGGTTCATGGGTTCAAGCCCCACGTCGGGCTCTTGCCGACAGCTCAGAGCCTAGAGTCTGCTTCGGATTCTGTCTCCCTCACTCTCTGCCCTTCCCCCACTCACACTGTGTCTGTCTCTCAAAACAAATAATTACAAAAATTTTTTTAATTATTAGAATGCAATAAAACTAAAGCCAAGAAGTAGGTAAGATAGGTTGGTTGGTTGGTTGGTTGGTTGGTTGGACAAATAGATAGATGGACGAATGGAGGGAAAGAATGTAAGAGGTAGGAGGAAGGAAGAGAGGGAGAGAAGGAGGAAAGGAAGGACAGAGAGGAAGAGCAGAGAAAAATCTTGAAAGGAAGAACAAAAAAAAAGGAAAAACAGGATTTGTAGGAGATAACAGTGTGATCAATCAGAATTTCTTAACTGCATCTTTGTTTTTGTCTTTATCACTTTCTTCCAAGTATGACGTGGATATGAGAGATTGGAAGACAAGATACGAGAGCATCAAATTGCCTTAAGTGGATTAGCTTTAAATGTTCATTATGAGGGGCGCCTGGGTGGCGCAGTCGGTTAAGCGTCCGACTTCAGCCAGGTCACGATCTCGCGGTCCGTGAGTTCGAGCCCCGCGTCGGGCTCTGGGCTGATGGCTCAGAGCCTGGAGCCTGTTTCCGATTCTGTGTCTCCCTCTCTCTCTGCCCCTCCCCCGTTCATGCTCTGTCTCTCTCTGTCCCAAAAAAAATAAATAAATGTTGAAAAAAAAAATTAAAAAAAAAAATAAATGTTCATTATGAAAAGTTTCAAATATATAAAGAAGTGGAGACAGTAATATTCATCTCTGCCCTTAATTATTTAGCCCCAGTCCCTTCTGTATAATTATGAAGCAAATCTAAGGTATTATTTAAATGAGTTGAATCTGCATGTTTTAAAGAATTATATCCCAGTGATACAATAATACAGGGAAAAATATCTTCCATTTTTTTCAGAAATAATGAGACCATTGCAAAAAAATTAAAAATAGGGAAATGCTATACTCATTTTTTATTAAGAAGGAAGAATATGGATTCTTGAGAGTCTAGGGTATGAACTTGTAGGTTTTATGATAAGATGGATTCATTTTCAGGTCGTGGAAAAAATACAGTGCTAATCCTAGACATTTCAACATGCTAAGAACAAGGATTGCTCTATTGACTTCTTTATGCATTTATTCAAATTCTATCTTTTTTATAAAGGAATTAAGTCAGTTAATTTCCCTTTTTAATAAGGCTCCTAGACTGCTAGCTCAGGAAAATACTATAGCATAAAAATGAACCTTAATTCAACAAGATACTGACAAAGTCTCTTATGTTGTGCATGTGTTGGAGATGTGAGTCAGTTTGCCATACAATTAGGTTGATTTATAGGTGGTGTTGTGACCATATCTGCAGGAATAAGCAATGGGTCAATCAACTTGGAAGGCAGCCTCTAGTAGCATACAAGAAGAGTCTATGTGTGGCCCTGTTCAGGTGCTTGGTTTTAACCAATAACTTGGACACAGAAGACCTGCAACTACTCCCAAGGCAAACTACAAACTTATAGACTTTCAAGAAGAGACTACCCATGTAAAACTGAATTAAGTTTCTGGTTTATTGGGGGTGGGACAAATAAATAGTTTAAACAAGGGGGATAAGCAGAGCAAGAGCCTGTGCAGCATGTCTCAGCTCAGCGTTTTTGGGTCCCAGAATCCAGATGGATCCTGTGGTTGCCACTTACATGGTCTGTGCAAGGTGCATCCCCTTTGAACTTCAGCCAGGAAGAACTTATACAAATAGGAAACATCTAGAGACCCTCAGACCCCTTCCTGATTCTTGAACAAAAAGAGGGTCAGTTAAGTCCACATCATGATAGGGCAGGGGAGAACAGTCAGTGCACTCCCGTCCCTAAGTATCATCATAACTACATGTAGGAGAGGTGCACCTTTGCCAAATTGCCCCTAGAGCCTCTATGAGAGGGAGGTGCAGAGGAGCTAGTATTTCTCTCCTCAGAGGATAAAGTTTTGCTGGAACTAAGACATTTAATTGTCTGCTGCATCACAGCCCTTTTATACCTGCAGATTATCATTATTCTTAAAGAACTCACGCAACTAATCTATGTCCCTAATGTCTTCTTTTAAAGGATTATTTTCAGATATTGAGACTCTCTTGACTGTTGAGCCAAGCTCAGCATCAGTAAAAGTACATCCTCATCAGGGGAAAAGGCAGATTTAGTGTTCAGGTATTTCTGATAGTCTCTCTGTCTCTGGTTATCCAGAACCCTAGAGAATTAAGTTTCTAAATGAGCCTCTCAGATTTACAGAGGGCACAAAACTGGGAAGGCCCTTGGAAATGCCAGTGGCAAAATCAAAATTTTTAAAACTATCAGAACAATTACGAGCATGAGATAAAAATTAAAAGAAACTAACCAGATAAATATGAAGTCCTATCTTCAGCCTCCAAATAAGCATTTAAGTAGAAAATAGAAAAGATGTGATCATATGTAAATACATATGATTTTTTTCAGCTTTTTAATGAAAAGAACTAGAGGAACGAGCCATTTATTTTTAAAAATTGCATTCGTGGGGTGCCTGGGTGGCTCAGTCAGTTGAGCGTTCCATCTCTTGATTTTGGCTCAGGTCATGAACCTGAGGTCTTGGGATCGAGCCCAACATCAGGCTCCGTGTTGAGCATGGAGCCTGCTTAAAATTCTCTCTCTCTCTGTCTGTCTCTCTCTCCTTCTGCCCCTCTCTCCCATATTCTCTCTCTCTCTCTGTAAAATAAAAAAAAATTAATTGCATTCATAATTGTCCCTATCAAAACTGGTCATGATTGGTTTCTATATATTCTATACAGAGGAGGCAAATTTGGGTTAATTTTGTATATCTCACTTCAATGAGATATGAGCCATCCATAGAGCAGAAGGACCAGAATGGATGAAGGTCTCAAAACTGTCTGATGATAATAGAGAATAATGATAGCAACATCCACGTATTGAAGCCCTATTGTAGGCCTCACTCTGTGATAGACATTGTGCTTGAAATGGTTATGGAGTTGAACCACTCCAATGTCAAAAGGTCAAGAGGTTATGTCCCCCGCCAAACTTTAAACTCCACAAGGGCAGGGGCTTTTCTACATAACCTTCAGATGGTAATGAAGATGCTAATCAAGGTGCTTCCCAATGTGTGAGAAATAAATTATCAAGTGGCTAGAAGCAAAGCTTCTGTGTCTCCAGAAGGGAAATCACATCAAGTGGATTGAACTTATCAGGAGGCAAATTAAAGCTCAAATATAAAAAAGAAATTTCTATCACTTATTGTTGCTAAGGAAATGTACAGGAAACCTTTTTAGGAGTCCCACCTGCTAGTAGGTGGTCACGATATACAAGCCTCAGAGGTTACCAGCTGGTAAAGCTGATGCTGTTATCTCCATATACATGAAGAAATCAGAGACCAAGTAAAAACTTGTCGAAGTTCACATAACTGGGAAATGACAGATTAAGGTTTACTGACTCTAAAGCTCATTTATTTTCACAAGTGATAATCATTCCTGTCATTGGAAATAATCTTCTATGGCCATTGTCTACCTGTCCCGCTCTTGAGAACATTCTCCGTTTAGGAGAATTCCTGCACTGGGTGAGGGTTAAGCCCTCTCTCTTTGGTTCTTCAGGAACTCAGTATCAATGAGCCTGTTTGTCAAGTAATCAACTCTCATAAGAATGAATGTTTAATGATCTGCCTCATAAAACTATAAAGCAATAGGAGTATTGGTATCATTTGTGAATGAATCTGAAGAGATCAGTTTGAATCAAGGGAATGTTGATGCTCTCAATGCAGGACACATGCTAATTCATCCTGAGTTTGATTAGAAAAGCACTTAATTGGCCTCCCAATATAATTACTTCTAGGCCAGCTCATTTACTCGCTGCCCTATTATATTTTGAAGCATTCATGTAGCACTTTTACTGGTGAAGTTCAATATATGTCAAAAATAGCTCTCTGCCTTTATATCTGTTATGAACCATAAACAGGGCTTAACGAATGCCAAATATTGAGAAGCAGAAAAGAACAGACATTTGTTGAAAGTCTGCTTTGTCTTAGACACAGTCTAGAGATGAGCCCATTCAGAGAAGGGTGGGAGGATCACCAGGATCTCTGGTGTGAATGGGACAAAGAGCCCATCTGCAGGGCATTGTTGTGGAGACTCGCCCAAGCCGGGCAGAGGTCCTGGGTAGAGGGTGGTGGGAAATACCGTTGGGTAGGTAGCATGGGAAGAGCTTGGATTCTGAGCAGAACATTCAGACCTGGTGCTGTGAGCATCAGAAACCATGCTGGATTCTTGAGAGGAAGAGTAGAATGAGGAAAGTAGTTGAAGAATATGGGGAACACGTACTTCCATGTTAGAGAGGAAACGGAAGCTCCGGTATAAAAAAGAGTAGTGGTTGTTTTTAGAAAGTCTCCGGTGAGGTTGACAGGCAGGTTTGCAGGATAGACCCTAGTAATACTAATGAATACTTACACAGCTCGAACTACGTGCCAGGCAGTGCCCTCTGTGCTTAATTATAGTCACTCATGTATCCTCATAATTCTGTAAAATAATTAGTAGTAGTATCATCACCCCCATCTTCCAGATGAGAAAACTGAGGTTTCTAAAAGCAATTAGTCACACAGCAAAGAGGCCCAGCTTTCAGCAGGTACTCACTTCACAGCCGTATTCTGATGACCAATCACTGCGCATCTAAAATGGTTATTGGATGATAGTGCTGTCATCTTGCTGGTTAAGTCACAGCTTGACTAGATTGTTCTCAGAAGCGGCAGACACCGCAGGGCTGAGGCTGTGTTCCTTGGCCCACAAACATGGTTGACAACCTCATCTCCCGTGTTGGATACTTGTGTTCTTTTCCCCTAGTATTTGAGGGGTATGAGGCCAGACCTTTTCAAGTCTTAAAGTTGTGTTTGTGTTCTAATAAAAGTAAAAATCAAATTAAGTGAATGGGTTATATCTGTAGTTGCTTTCTTTGTAAATATTATAAATCCCTTTCCACACACATGGCATACCATATGTGTACGTTTCTCCCCCCCACCAGGGGCTCAAGATCTGGATCGTATCCGACTCTCCACCTACAGAACAGCATGCAAGCTTAGGTTTGTGCAGAAGAAATGCAACTGTAAGTATGCCAGCTGTTTGGACTAATTACCCTCATGAATCCTATCGTTTACATTCGTTATAGTTTATTAAAACTGTTTTTCTCCTAAGTGTTGGTAAAAAAATATGTTTACACAACAATAAAAAGAGTACTATGATACACAAAAGGTAGAGAGACTATTCGTAAGTAATTCTGAAGGCTGAATTGCTGCTCTTAACCACTGAAGTATTGAAATGGATAAGCCTCTAGATGTGTCCAACTTCCTATCCTTGGAATGGTTTAAATCTGGGTGGATATTTTTCTTCTCTTCTGTAGCCTTGGTAGTATCGATGCTGTGCCATCAAAATGGCTTCCAAGAACTTTATAAAATATCGAATATGAAGTCCTCTTTGTATTTGTGTGTCCTTTGCAAGTATAGGAATGTTTACAAGCTCCTGGAAAACATAGAATTTTCTTTCTGAAGCTACAAAATTAGCACTTTGTTTCAGAGTATTGACTACATTTGCCTACATCAGACAACAGGAAGAGAAGAGGCAGTAATATTTTAAGAAACAAAGGGACTTGCTTCATCTTTTTCCCAAATTTTAAAATGTCAGCGGCCAGCTAGATCACTAATCACAGCGAGCCCTTTACATCTTCTGCTGCACCGTCGCTTCCATCATATCACACCCCAGCCATTTTCTGTTGGAGAGAAAAATCGCCTCGTATTTCCTGTACATGAACTTACTCTTTTCTTTTTGTAAACTGTCTGCTATAAAAATTAATAACTGTTCTTATTTTCTAATTAGCATTGAATGGATTAGAAAAATGAAAACCATAATGTTCCCCTGAGTACATACACAGTTTTGAATAAGTGGCCTAGGGATTACGAACATTGAATGTAGAAACCAGCCGTTTCCACACTCTACCCTCCCCGAGTCTCCAGCAGGTGTTTCTTGGGGGCCCTGGGCAGGCCAGCCCCAGCCCCAGGCTTCCTGGCTTACAGCAAATCATTACTACTGGCGTGGGCAATGTGTATTTGGTCTTCGAGTTGCTCATCTACAGCTTATTCCTCAGCCTCAGTGGCTGGACACGGGGCTGAAGTTTGGGGCAGGATGACAAAGGAGTAAAAACAGATCAGCAAAATATCGAAGACATGTTTGACTCCTTTCAGGAAGCTAAACCAATAAAAAAAAAAAAAAAGAAAGTGGGGAGGCAATGAGAAGAACACTGCACACTACAAATGGAGGAAGGAATTTGTGGATGTCCTTGCAGCCCTGGGCACTGATGACTCTATAAAAGGTCTTTTGAGGACAAGGAAGAGGCTCACATTAAAGAAAAGCTTTTCTCCCCCCACCTCCCCAACCCCACCACCCATATTAAAACACAAGGAAAAATCTCCATGTTTTCGGCAATGAAAAAGTGATAGAATCCTCCCACGTGATTTCCTCATTACCACTCAATGGTCCTTAAAATAGAAGGGTGAGGAGAAGGAGCAGGGACAAGAATTCTGTCCTCGGAGCTTTACCAAGCAGAGTTTCCTCAGGTCTTTCAGCAGAGACGGGAAATTGCAAAAAGGTATTACAAAATCATAGGGGTGAACTAAAAAGTAAATAATAAAGAGAAGGAAGGAAGGAAGGAAGGAAGGAAGGAAGGAAGGAAGGAAGGAAGGAAGAAAGGAAGGAAGGAAGATGGGGGAGGGAGAGAGGGAGGGAGAGGGGGATGGGAGGGAGGGAGAGAGAGAAGAAAAAAAGAATCAGTGATTTGACAACCACCCCTGCAGCCAACATCACAAAGGCCCTAACTGGCTCCTGCCACCCTGGGGTGACATTGCTTTCCTGCTGCTCTCAGGTCATGGCCTTTCTCATTCCTGGGGCATCTCCTTTTCCTCTTCCTATTCTTTTCCGGTCTTCATCCTTATCCTGCATCCAGCATCATGTCATTGTCACATTGATCTCGGGGAAAACAGTGCTAGTCCATCCCTGGGTGGAAATAGAACTTTCATACCTGCCCAGTTGACTCTCAGTGCACCCATTCATTTACCTTTTAATTTAGAAAGCTTATAACGAGCTCCTCCTGTGTGTTCAGCACCATGCTTAGGTGCCCGGGATGAAGCAATGTGAGTAAGACATGCTCTCTGCCTTAAAGGTGCCCCAAGTCTAACTGGGTGGATGGAATTTTAAACAGACTCCTAACGCAGTGTGGAAGTGTAATGGTAGGGATATGTGTGCAGTGTTGTGGGAGCACCAGGGAAACAGTGCCCTACCTGGGTGTGAGGGCCAGTAAGAGGAGTTTCCTGCAGAGGGAGACATCTAGCCTGGTTCTTAAAGAGTTAGTGGACATTACACGGGGAAGTGTTATGCCTGACAAACTTCATCTATTTTAAGATGAGGAAAAAATTACGTTCTATGCAAACTATACAAAACTAAGGCTTAAGGAAGAGAAATGAGCAGGTTTTGGATGCTAAATGAAGCTGCTTTATAAAATCATTTCCACCTTGAGCAGAAGCGTTACATGCACGTACAATATGTGTTTGCTGAGTTTTCCTTCCTGACAATAAATATAACAGTCGTGATCTTGAGGGGCTTGCAAAATGCTAACACAGCTGAGTCTGTTTTATCTTAAAGGTAGAGCCTTCTTTTTAAGATAACCAGGACCTGATGTTTATGTGACATAATATCAGTCAACATTGAACCTACCCTCCTTAGAGGAAGGTCATTTTCGTCTGCAGTAAAACATAATCCACCATAAATAATTGTACTTTGTAATGGAGTTTTACTCTACAATGAAAGCAATAAGAACAAAAAGTCCAGGTAGTGTGTTTGTAAGTACATTGCTTTATTGGAAATTCTTACATAGCATTTACTTCGTAGAAATCAATGGACTTTGATGGAGAACAGGTTATGTTTCAGTCCAGACCTTATTTACAGGTAAAATTGATTTTGTATATTAACAAAACTAAACTTACAAACTACATGATAGAGGTGAAAAGCATAAAAACTGACCCTTGTGAAGTCATCGCCTACAAAAAAATATTGTCTGGATATAGACTTTTAAGAGATTTGTTTTCTATCTGATCTCAGATATCAGAAGGGTTAGTTAATTCCCTGTATTTCTGTCCCCACAGCCCTTGCCTACTCTCTTTATGGTTTCCCATATAGAACACTGATTCCTATCACCGCCATTCATGTTCATTCCCTTTAATACAATTCCTGATGGATGCTGAGAATAACTGGTTCCCAGGATTCTAAAAAGCCTCCAGTATAAAAGGCTAGAAAACTGTAGCCTGTGCACTAAATGCAGCCCTAACTTTTGTAGAGACTGTGAAATAGGAGTTTTTACAGATGAATATTTTTAATAATTTTAGAATAGGGAATGCTACTTATAATCCCTGTTAAGCAAAATGTTATCCCTCCCCATAAAAATTCCAGTCTTCTCGTTGGCAGACAAGCATTAAAAAAAAATCGCACTCCATTATTATATTTTTAATTTCATCATTGTATAAATTTTTCTCTTATTATATATATGCCATTGTAAAATCTACATAATATTACTATGTAATACAGTAGTGCCCCATTGTCCACACACACAAAAAAGATATTTACCAACCTCTGTTATAAAAGGAAAATTGTGGGGCACCTGGGTGACTCAGTCGGTTGAGCAGCCGACTTTGGCTCAGATCGTAATCTCACAGTTGATGAGTTCAAGCCCCACATCGGGCTCTGTGCTGACAGCTCAGAGCCTGGAGCCTGCTTCAGAGTCTGTCTCCCTCTCTCTCTGCCCCTCCATTGCTCGTGCTGTGTGTGTGTGTGTGTGTGTGTGTGTGTGTGTGTGTGTGCGCGTGGCTGTGTGTGTGTGTGTGTCAAAAAAAAACATTAAAAAGAAAAGAAAACAAAAATTGTGAGAAGCCATCTTTTCTGTTTTCTTTTTCTCCTTTTTCAAGTTTATTTATTTTTGAGAGAGACAGAGCGCGAGCAGGGGAGGGGCAGAGAGAAAGGGAGAGAGAGAGAATCCTAAGCAGGCTCCACGCTAGCACAGAGCCCAATGCAGGGCTCAAACTCACAAACCATGAGATCATGACCTGAGCCAAAACCGAGAGCTGGACACTTAACTGACTGAGCCACCCAGGCGCCCCATCTTTTCTTTTTTCAAGCAGAAGATTCTTTATTTCTTCAACTTTCCTCCATGGGATCTATTTTTAAGTCAGCTTCTTTCCCTTACCCTTCATCTTTGCACACTGTCATACCCTCCCTCCCCGTGCCATGACTAGCACATTCCCTGATGGAACAAAGGAATTTGTACCCCTAAAAATTAGGGGGCAGCAAGTTGGCAATCTTATTTTCTAGGAGGAATAGGACTGAATGGAGAATATGCATACTATTCCTAATACTGCTTTCTAATCAACAGCCTTCTCTTTAACTTCTGGGTTTCCTAAGAACTTTCCACAAAAATAAATACCCTATATGCCATGTAGGCATAAGGATTGCGAAATGGCAACATTCTCAGCCTTTGTTTTAAACAAATAACTATTTTCTGCCAGAACATTATTTCCTCGGTCAGCGCTGACATGGTTAATGATCCAGATACCCTGTAATGTCAGCAGATCATTTTTCAGAAATTACTTTGGAGTCAATGGAACGCAGCCTTAAGTTCATGAACAATAAAAGAGAATGAGAGAAATAAATCAGAAATCTCAAATCCCTCCTGTTTAATAGTAGAAACAAAAGTACGGAGGCACTTTCCTTTAGTTCTTCTGGTCACAGTCTGGATTTTCCTTTTGTCACTCATATCAGCTAAAATTTAATTAAAATTTCGCTTAAAAGGAAAAGAGGAAAGGTATATATTAGTATCTGAGCTTTCAGAGCTTCTCAAATGTCTTCCCTCTAATAAAAGAAACATTTTTATAAGTATTCTTCATCCGGTTATAATTTAAAGTTAGAACACATGCTTTGCCTTTAATAGCTCTAAATTTCTTAAAGGGTTTCTAGAACAACAACAACAACAAAAAAATGCAGACACCGGTTTACCTAATGGCTTCTCTGTGACTGTGAAATTAACCCATGTGAGTGCTATATATGTGGTGGGTCCTGAATAAATATTCTTCTATGAGTGAATGAGTATGCTTCACTAGATTCACTTTTCACCAGCTAACTGACTAGTCTTATGCTTCAGGAGTAGGCTTTACATATGTTTTTAGAAATAAATACTAATACCCCATTCGTTTTTCTTTGATTGGGTGTGCCAGCATATTCTTCCTCCCTGCCATATTCTTAAGTATGTGGGATTTTGGTGGCCTGTACCAGTTTTCTATCGTTACGTAACAATTACCCCATACTTAGCAACTTAATACAACACACATTTACTATCTTACTGGCTGTTGGCAGAATTCATTTCCTTATGGTTGAAGGATTGAGGTCTCCACTCCTGTGGACAGTCAGCTGGGGACCATTCCCAGCAGGCGACCAGCTGCCTGCCTTCCCTGCCATGTGGCCCCATAGATGTTTGCTTCTACTTCAATGCCAGGTAGAGTGGGTCTCTCTGACTTCCTCCTCTGGGATCAGCCAGAGAAAACGCTCCTCTTTTAAAAGACTTATGGGTGCGCCTGAGTGGCTCAGTCCATTAAGCGTCCGACTCTTGATTTCAGTTCAGATGTTGATCTCCTGGTTCATGAGTTTGAGCCCCGCTTCGGGCTCTGCACTGACAACACAGAGCCTCTTTCAGATCCTGTGTGTGTCTCTCTCTATGCCCAGATCACACGATCTCATCTCATCTCTCTCTCTCTCTCTCTATCTCTATCTCTCTCTCTCAAAAATAAACATTAAAAATAATAAAAAAATAAAAGACTCAAGTGATTAGGTCAGGCTTACCCAGAAGATCTCCCTATCTTAAGGTCAACTGATTTGACACCTTAATTACATCTGCAAAATCCCTTCACAGCAGTAACTGAATAAGCATTTGCTTAAACAATGGAGAAGGTATATCAACACTGAGAACCAGGAATCTTGTCCAGGGAGGTATGAAGAGGAAGGGGGCATCTTAGGGTTCTGCCTGCCACACTGCCCAAGATCATGGACTTTTCTGCTTTCCAGGTAATGACATAGACAGCCTTGGGTGAAAAACCAAAGTTCAAAGTAAAATCTCAAGCAATAGGAACAGATCCCAAAAGAGGTATGTCTGAAGGCGAGAGATAGGACTCTTTCCTGTCAAAGAGTCACAAGGAAGAGCAGGAATGTTCAATTAGGGAAATAAGTGGCAGATGGCAAAACCTTGGAGCATAATTATCTGTGTTCCAAGTGATTTGGATACATATTTTCATTCTTGATGAAATTCTTTCTAGACACTTGTTTAGAATAAAGAGAAGGACATCGCGCTAGAATACTACATTCCTAAAAGTTCCCTGGGGCGAAGCTGGTGGGGACAGCAGAACATAAAACCATTCAAGATGCCTGTGTGATATGGCAGTGGAGAACCAGCCCCTCTCCAGGCACCCTGCATGGAGGAACCTGCCCCTTTCCAGGCACCCTGGATGAAGACCCAGCTTCTTTCCGGGCACCCTGGACCTATGGCAAAGTCATTTCCTCTTAACTAGAGCACACTTCTGGTAGACACAAAGCTATGCCTTTAAGGTTCTGGTGCATGTGATATGGGTTTAATTAAAGCAGCTTCTTCCCTTTCTCCCGCTTCTGCATTATACCAGGAAATCAGGACAACCGAACACTTTTGCGCTAGCAGTTTAGGAAAGAACCTCATCTTTAAATGCCCCAGCCCGTTGGGAAAGAGTGATGCGTGCACAGGAATGCCTTTCAAGCTTCCCAGGCCCATCCAGCAAGTAAGACTCAATGGCCTTCCCTTATGGTCTGCCAAGCTGTGTTCATGGGCACCTATGGGATCAGCCCAGAGCCAGTGAGCAATGAAGGGCCCCCCAGAGGGTGCTGTCCCACAGCCTGGCTCCCAGGACCTTGGGGGCTCTGGTAAACACTAAGATGAAACCAAAGACAGTCAGGAGGACAAGGATAGAATAGTGGCCACTCCCACATAACCACACCTGTGATCCATGACAACTAAACCAAGGAGGTTGTGTTCACATTTTGTTGGTGTCACCAGCAGTCACTCATTTATTTACTCACCCAACAAATGTGGACTGACGTGTACTGCATGCCAAGCATTATTCTAGACCATGGGAGGGACGTATGATAATATTCCTTAGTGTATAAATTAGTATTAGAAGAGTATTAGAAGAACCTCAAGTTTAGAATCTAATGATATGGTCTATTTTTTTAGAAATCTTCAGATTTTGTGAGTATCAAATAGTAGATACGCTATAAAACTTCGCTATGTAAGCTTATATCTAGCCTGTCAGCCCCCTGAGCAAACTGTCATTTTCTGAGGGAAAAAAAAAATTACTTATAAGTGTGGTGGTTAAAGAAATCGAGTATATCTGTAGCTCTTGAAATAAATTGTCTAGCTATTTTTGATCATTCATGGTGTTGGGCTACGAATTCCACTTGACCTCCTTTTTAATCAGGAACGGTAAGGTTCTGTTCATTCCGGATGAGGAGAGCATAGCATAAGAGATGTTAGGTGGATTCCCCTGAATAAACACCAGGTAAAATCATCTGAGAACTCAGCTTCTAACTTCCAAGTATTAGCCAAATGCCATGGTAAACAGAGAGCCTGTCCTGCAATGTTGGTCAAGTGTATGGACCACTGAACCTGCTACAAAGCTAATAATGCATCAGCCCTGAGCAGCTCAGTTTCTCAAGAATAATAAACCTCACTGTAAGATCAAGTATAATGCATTTTAATTCCCAAATCCAACACTGCTGAATAAGAAAGTGACGTCATATTGTGGGAAAGGATAAGTTGACAAAGAGTTATGTTGACCACACAGAATCAGAATCTGTTTTTGAACATGGTCAGAATCACCATTTTCTTCTCATTTATTTTCTGAAAGGGTTCAACCAGTTATAGGGACTTGGCTAGAATCGGCGCATTAGCCTGTGTTTTCCGGAAAGCAGACTCCACAACAAGGCTTCTGTGGAAGCCTGCTCATTTGCCATTCCAGAGCAGAAGTGGAACGAGGGAGGAAAGCCAACAGACCATGCAGGAATTTCTAAGGAACCTTTTGAAAGGCCGCAGAACTCTCCAGCCAGGGGACACAAGGAGGATGTACTAATCTAGCTGCTCTGTCCTGCATTGGTCAAGGGGGGCCTACAAGTGTTAATACCCCCGTGCTTCTGGATTACACTTGTGTGAGTGCTAGGCAGGTTCCAGGTGTTCCATTGAAGGTATGGAGCAAGGGCCTGAGGCCAGGTGCTGTCTGGTTGCAGCTGCCCTGAGCTGATCAAAGTCTGTGCCATGATGGTTCCTTCTGCAGGGGCTGGGGGAAAGGTGAGCCAAGGTTTTGAAAAGATACAAGAGAGGGGTCTGAAACATTGCCTCCTGTGTATCTTGGTTTTCTGCGTTGGACGTTTCCTCATTAGTGTTTTCTACTGCCTTTTAAAGATTTTTTTCAAAAGATACATTTCTCAGGGCACTTGGGTGGCTCAGTCGGTTAAGCGTCCGCCTTCGGCTCCAGTCATGATCTCGCAGTCCATGATTTCGAGCCCCACATCAGTCTCTGTGCTGACCGTTCAGAGCCTAGAGCCTGCTTCAGATCCTGTCTCCCTCTCTCTCTGCCCCTCCCAATCTCTTTCTCTCTCTCTCTCTCTCAAAAGTAAATAAACATTAGGGGTGCCTGCGTGGCTCAGTCTGGTAAGCATCTGACCTCGGCTCAGATCGTGATCTCGTGGTTCATGAGTTCAAGCCCCGCATCGGGCTCTGTGCTCACAGCTTGGAGCTTGGAGCCTGCTTTGGATTCTGTGTCTCTCTCTCTCTCTCTCTGTTCCTCCCCTGCTTGCACTCTGTCTCTGTCTCTCTCAAAAATAAATAAACATTAAAAAAAAAAAAAAACCTTTAAAAATAAATAAATTGGGGCGCCTGGGTGGCGCAGTCGGTTAAGCGTCCGACTTCAGCCAGGTCACGATCTCGCGGTCCGTGAGTTCCAGCCCCGCGTCAGGCTCTGGGCTGATGGCTCAGAGCCTGGAGCCTGTTTCCGATTCTGTGTCTCCCTCTCTCTCTGCCCCTCCCCCGTTCATGCTCTGTCTCTCTCTGTCCCAAAAATAAATAAACGTTGAAAAAAAAATTTATTTTTAAAAATAAATAAATAAATAAACATTAAAATATTTTTAAAAACTAAAATTAAATAAAAATTTTAAAAGGATACATTTCTCATGTTAACTTCACTCAAGATACCTGCAGACAATCTGTACTACTGATTAGCCATCTAGAGATCTCTTCACCCCAAATGCTAATGTATCTCCCAAACAATTTTCCAAGCACTAGGAAACTGAATCATAACTATTTTCTGAATGGGTGAATCGAATGCATTTTCAATTTCTGTCCCATTTTTACTCCTATTGCACAAAGACAATTAATTATATACTTAAATGGTACAGAGTGAGTGCAGAAAAAAGTGACACTTCCCTGCCGATTGCCCCTTACCTGCTCTTCTGTGTCCCTGTGTACTTTGTTAGTGTTCACCATGGCCGCATTGGCACATGATGCAGGGTCACTGAGAGCAACTGAGAGCTATAAAGAAGACTGTTCCTCATGGTTGCCAGCCTTGTGGATGCTCTTTCTCTTGAAACGTGGCCTCTGGCATCTGAGATTCTAGCCATCTGTTCAAGTCATAGTGTGTAAGGAATAATGAAAGTCCTGTGGGAAGTCATGCTCAATGAGTCTCATTGAGCTTTCCTGACACGCTACGGTAAAGGGAAAGCTTCTAGAGGTTATACGTAGGGTCTGGCAAACGGAATAGACACTCTACCCCATTCCATTCACTAAGCATTAGTGAGCACCCAGTTTGAACAAGGCATTATGCAAGTAGCTCTGAGGAATACAAAGATGAACAAGACAGAGTACATGTCTTCAAGTTAGTATAATTTAGTGCTGTGGTTCTTAAACTTTTCTCCTCATGTATCTTTGGGAGAATTGATGAAAGCCACAGATCCTTTCCCCCAAAAGCATACATGACCCTAACCATAAAATTTAGTTTATCATTCCAGAGACCCTCCTCTCTTCCGAAGTTCAGTCAAAGGCTTATCAAAAAAAGGTGGAAACGGACACCTGGGTGGCTCAGTCAATTGAGCGTCCGACTCTTGATTTCAGCCCAGGTCATGATCTCACAGTTCATAGGTTCAAGCCCTGCCTCAGGGCTTGTGGAGCCTGCTTGGAATTCTTGCTCTCCCTCTCTCTCTCTCTTTTAAAATAAATAAATAAATACATACATAAATAAATAAATAAATAAATAAATAAATAAATAAATATTTTTAAAAAGTGGAGGGAACAGCTTGTCCATTAAGAACTGTGGGAAATTTAGAGTGTCGTGAATGATCTGATATATGACGTTATCCAGGAGCAACAAATGGGAGAGCATTGTTCCACATAAAGGTATTGGGACCTCCTCGGGCACACATGTATGTAATGCTTTGAAAGACAGCCAAATGAAGAGTGCACCTGATGAAGAGTATAAAGCCAGTGCAAGAAAGCCAATGGCATATTCTGGAATTATAAGAAGCCCAACATGTCTGGGTCATAAGACTCTTGGAAAAAGCTGGAAATGAGTAGGAAATGAGGTTAAATATTGGGAGACTGGAGTTCAAACATTGGTTTTCAAGCTTAGAAGCTTGGATTTTACTCGATAGGCAATGGAGCCTGGCATAGCCAGAGCTGGGACTTACACCATTTCTTAGGGCAGACGGAAAAGGGCATACACTGACGATGACTAAGTCTTACTGTAAAAATCTAAGTAGAAGGCAGTAAAAGCCCAAACTGGGCCACTACAATGTAGGGAATGCTAAAGGGACATCGAAGAAACAAACCGTGTAGTGAAGGCTAAAATGACTACCCAGAGAGGAGATAAGATACTAAATCTTCTTGCTTCTAAAGTTATTAAATATATTCCGAACAAAGTTAAACGCTGGCAGTGAGAAATTAGTTATTGTTCAGATCTTTCTTTTCATTTACTTTCTCTTATTATTTTTACAATCATTGGTACAATAGTTTGGAAAATAATAGGCTTAATAAATGCTTGCTCAATTGAATTTAGTTAAATTTAATTTACAGTATGACAGCTATTGAGCCAACAATTATTATACCTCATTTTGAATAATGATGCTGGTCTACAAACACAATTTAAGGAAAAACTGAATACTTTTTCCTAATAGGCAGTAGATGTACTCCCAGGGCCTTTGAGGATTGGTATGATATCCTATTTGATTTTGCACCAAAAATATGTTGTAAGCCTTTTCTTGAAGCCCTTTCTATTCTATCATGCACCTTACCCAGGAAACTAAAAGTAAAACTAAAATGTGATCTTTGTAGGCTATGATGATTCTCTCCAAGGATCCTTAGCAAAGAGAACCATCTTGGTGATAAAGGTATACTGTGGGAGCAAGGAAGATGTTGACTTTGGAAGCATAAAATAATTTGGTGAGCTATTCAAATGCTGTTCAGATTCATATTTTAGAAAGATGCAGCTCATGGCTCATGAATGGAAATCAAATACAAAACTTGTCTTTTATTAACATTTTCTTTCCCAACTCCATGTTTGGTCAAGGTGGCTAATATCTTCAGTGTAATCACATGAAAATGCATTTGTTGACCCTGGCAAAGCATGCAACTGAACTGAATTTCTCTTCCCTACTAGCTTTTTAAACACTATTTTGTCATGATCAAAGACCTGATAGAACATAAAAATAAATTGTTTACTTGAGAAAATCTTAACGACCGGCTAATTTGCACAAGGCTTTCTTGACCACAATTTTCCCGGGATTCTTGTGATACCTTTTATATGAATTCCCCTGGCTCAAGACATCCATTTCCTCTTCTTCCTGTCTCTTGTCTCGTTAAGTCATGCTCCCTTGCAGTGGTCCAAACATCCTTGCTCTTCAAAATCACCTAAGGAACAGCCAAAACCTGGGGATACCCTGGCCAAACTCCAGACCTGTGGAATCGGGGGCCACAGTTCGAGACGCACTCGCTGCTCCAAAGAGCACTTCTGATTTTCACCACTGGACTGGTTGGCTGTAGACAGGGATGGGAATTAGCTCACATTAGGCATTTTGAAAATGAAACTTAGTATGAAACTTCACGGGATGCAAATTCTCGATCTGTTTGCTCACTGAAAAATTAGACAAGTGTCAAATAATGAGTCAAAATTTGAAAAGTGTCAAATAAGGAAAGGTTACAAAGTGACAGACCCTGCTTCCCAGTACACTCAGCACGTAAACTCTGCTGGCCCAGTCAGGTCAGTGCAAGACCTGGTTGCGCCTTATTCCTTCATTGTTCTCTGCTCTCGGTCACTAGATCATCTTCTTCCCGGAGTATCCTCCCCAGCTCATCTTTATGTGTCAGATCCTGCTGTGATTCAGAAACCAACTCGAGCCCTACCTCTTCCTCCTCTACACCTTTCCAAAGTTTCCAGCCTGCATAGCATCACTGTATTTTGAACTCCAGTAGTGTTTTGTTTTGTTTTGTTTTTTAATCTGTTCTATGGATGTGGCCCTTTGATGACAGAGTGTCTCATCCTGATGTTCGGTTAGGCCATCTGAACATGTCTCTCTCCCCGTGGGAATTACACTCCCAGGCTCTCGTATTTTGTTTCGTCCCCTCTAACATCAAGCATAAGGTATCGTAGAATCTTTAAAGTTACTGGTTGGATTTCATTTCTTTTCAAAATGTGATGGAATCTCATTTCTTGCTTCCTTTCCCAGCTCTGGATGTATAAGCATATGGCCATCTCCCTCTGTATGTTAATGCCTGTATGTGCAATAGATGTATGATAAGTTAGGGACACGTTGACATATTCTTTTCTTCTCATGAACTGAGGCTTTCTGAATTTCAAGATGAGTAGTTGATCTGGAAGTCAACTAAACTAGTCATCTCTCTGGTACAGTCTCTTACAGATTTCTATCATCACACCCGTTAAGAGGAAAACAAACCTGAGGGGCACCTGGGTGGCTCAGTTAAGTGGCCAACTTCCGCTCAAGTCACGATCTCACGGCTCAGGAGTTTGAGCCCCACATTGGGCTCTGCGCTGACAGTTCAGAGCCTGGAGCCTGCTTCAGGTTCTGTGTCTCCCTCTTTCTCTGCCTTTCCCCCACTAGCACACACTCTCTCTCTCAAAAATAAAGAAAACGTTTAAAAAAAGAGAAAAACAAACCTGAAATTATAGAAGAAATCTTATATGAAGGGACAAACATCTTTATCACTGGCAAAGTGGAGCAAAGAATTGCAAGAATTGGGAGGTTATAGTTTTATCGGATTATGAAAGTAAATGTTAATGCCTGTTTTCTCTCAAAAATAAGAATAATGCCTAAACTGTAGATGGTGCTTCAGAGTTTACTCTTTTCCATGTAATTTCTGTTGTGCCCCAGAACACCTATAAGAAAGTTTGATATTGTTATTCCTGTTGTGCATGAAGAAACACTTGAATTCAAGTGCACGATCTCTAAGCCCATTTTTCTCTGTAAGAGAAACTAGATTGTTGTTGCCTACTCCATGCTCCTCGCTGGGTCTCTCTGTTCTCCACCACCTGTAAGTTCTGTGTGCTCAGGGACCTGCCTGTCTTCTTCACTCTAATTCTAGAATGCAGAAGAATACTGAAACATAATAAGGGCTGAATAAATACTTATGAATGAAGTTGTTAGTCTCTCTAATGGAAGGCTAAGATAGAAGGCTGGTTTTCGCCTGGCTGAGACAATGAGTTTGGAGAGGAACCTGAAGTTGTTCCTGACCCTCCCAAGGGGACATGTTCTTCTCTCCACCTCCTCACACCCTGCCCATGTGGCAGTCTGACCCACATGGGAGGCTCCTTGAAAGCATTCTTACTTAAATCTAGTTGGCATTTCGAATACTGACTGAGACTTGGCATGTGAGAGCTGTCCTAGGAAAAACTCAATGTTTCCATGTGTGCTCCTCTTAGTGCTAAGGGCATCAGAATTTTATTGGAAAACTAGGTGAATGAATCTCCATAATGAACTCTCCTATAAGCCTACAAACATATTTTAATAATCCACTATGTGAATGAACACAGTTCGACACTTCAAACCTGCAGTATAACCTAATCGGAAAAAGCACCTGAACTCGGTTCTCCTAATCTACAGAGTGGTCACAATGGGAAATTCCTGCTGGGGAATTTTCCTGAAAGTCAGGAAACTTAGATCTGGGGAGGGAAGAATTGGTTTCAGGAGAAAGAACCTACCCCCTTTGCGATGGGATTTGATGAGTAAGTCAACATCAGAATTCTCCCTGCTTGCACCTGCTTGTCTCAGAGATTGGAAACCGAATCCTAACAAAGCCTCAGACAACAGCTACCGTCACTTTAAGCAAGGTGGGTGGGGGTTGAGAGGGTATGTGCATGAGAGTACACATACACACATACACACCCCTGTCTGCACACTAGAGGGTGTGTGTGTGTGTGTGTGTGTGTGTGCGTGTATACATATATATATATACATACACACACATATATATATATATATATATATATATATATATATATATATATCCCCAGTGGTATATCAACAGGTTATATCAATTCCCAGCGTAACTGCAATTTACTTTTCTCCCAGGCAAGAAAGCACATCATGATGCAATAGTGACCTTCTTATAGAAGTGAATCACAACCCCTCTAAAACAATGTATATATACATGATTATAGAAATCATTCTTTTTTGAGAGAGAGAGAGAGAGAGAGAGAGAGTGTGTGTGTGTGTGTGTGTGTGTGTGTGTGTGAACCAGGGAGAGGGGTGGATGGAGAGAGAGAATCCCAAGCAGGCTCCATGCTCAGCGCAGTGCCCAACACGGGGCTCTATCCCACGACCCTGGGATCATGACCTGAGCCAAAATCAAGACTCAGACATTCAAGTAACTGAGCCACCCAGGCACCCCATAAATCCTTCTTAAACTGCATAAGTTAACTTATAGTTATCAGCTCCTTGGAACACACTTCACAACCTATGAGAACATAGCAGGCTGCCTTAATGCCAAAGGACAGAGAACCACTGACTGCCAGCATGCCTGTCATACTTGAACTGCCTGGGGATGTTAAAATGCAGTTTCTGGTTCTGGGGTGGGGGCCTAAGATTCTGCATTTCTAATAAGCCTAATGCCTTGTGACTCCAAGTACGGTCCTGGACCAGCTGAGGCAGCACCAGGGAGCTATTTTACAACCTTGTAGGTGATTCCAGTGTGCAGCCATTGTTGAAAGTCACTACACCAAAAGGACCGGAGTTAAGTCGCTATGATTGTTTGTTGACCTTCCCCAGCTGGAAGCCCTTTGAAAGCCGCCTAAAGGTTTCTAAATCTGTGATTATCAGAATCACCTGGAGAGCTTTAGGAAACGCTTTTCCCACCTTCCTAAATTTTGAAATCAGTAAGTGGTATAATGTGGGCTTGGGAATTTTGAGATCGCTGCATGCTTAAAAAAAAAAAAAAAAAAAAAAAAGGTGTCGTGCTTAGATTCACTGACCTCGACCCAATCTCTGTGATGTGGTCCAGGTAAGCTCAGCCCTGGACTAAATAATGAAACAGACTACATCCTAAAGTTTTTTTTTTTTTGATATTCCTGCCCTTTCTGTACCCTCTCTTCCATCTTTTACCCTATTTATATGATTCTCCTACTTCTAGTAAAGTTTATGACATCAGTCATTTCTACCTAGATATAAATGAGTTTGGTATTTTTGCACTTTTCCCAGAGATACTTGGATTTAAGTCATTGCTAACAGTGAGCTAAAGAGTTCATTTCTGGGGTGCCTGGGTGGCTCGGTCAGTTAGGCCTCCAACTTCAGCTCAGGTCATGATCTCACGGCTAGTGAGTTCGAGCCCTGCATTGGGCTCTGTGCTGACCGCTCAGAGCCTGGAGCCTGCTTCAGATTCTGTGACTCCCTCTCTTTCTCTGCCCCTCCCCTGCTTATGCTCTCTGTCTCTCAAAAAATAAATAAGTGTTTTAAAAAAGTTCATTTCCTAAAAAAAAAAAAAAAATAGTGTAACATCAGCAAACAGATAAGAAACATCACTTGAGAATAGCAAACTCCTCTCTAGCCACATACAAACACTTCCCCCCACACCCCTGCCTCTGACCAAGCCCTTTTCTACTTAAGATTGCCTGAATTTAAAACAAACTGCTGAAGCTTTGTATATTTCCATTTATTTATGAATACAAACTTTTAGGTATTAATAATGTCCAAAATTAACATTAATATTATTTGTAAGATTCTATGAAGTACTAAATACTACCGTTAAGAACACGTTTATTTTTGATATGGTTAATGTTAACCAAATAATTTTATTATACAAACTGTTGCCTTATCTAGTATATTAGTATAAAATGGATGCAGTTTTATAGATGAGGAAACCCCACTTCGTCTCATCTGTGCCTAATAGCAGGTGCTCTATGACGGACAGTTAAAGCTTGATGGCTATTTAGCAAAGTGTGCACAGTGCCATCTAGTGGTATTCAGTCATCACTGCAAAACCTAAATGTCCATTTTCCAAAGTGATTTTGATGGCTCAAGAGTAAACATCTTTATACAACTGTCAGACTTTTAAAACAGACTTCCTAATAGCTTCCTTTTGACTCTAAACTTAGCACATTTCTTAGTGCTCCTACTTCATTAAGCAGAAGGCTTGTGATACCTTTTAATAATAATTAATAGATATTAAATACTTCTATGCACTGAGCACTGAGTTAAGTGCTTTCTATGGATTATCTCATATTGATCCCCCCAATAACCCTGCAGTGGAGCAACTCTTGTTGTCCCCATCTTACAGATGTGGAAACTGAAACTTAAGGACATTAAGTGATTTGCTCAAGGTCACATGGATAGTCGATAGGAGAAGCCAGTCGAAACCCAACCTACCGTCCAGGAACCTGCACTATTCTGCACTGTAATCTGCACCTCCCAAAGCAGTTACCAATGGAATAAAATTTCTGATAAGTCTTTATGAAAGAGGGCCTTCCTCACCAGGTCTCTAATTATCAAACACGGTAAAACCGATTCAAACTCCACTAACTGAGAACGTAACGACAGTTAAACTAAATATTATCTGTCTTTGGGGCTGAGATGTAGTTTGGCCTTCTTTTGTATGGCCAACACGATATATGCTCAAAATTACATGTTAATTACCTTATCGAATTTGGGGGCACTGGGCCGAAAGTTGGGTTTGGATTCACAGACCTTGTAAGTTGATAATGGCGTAGCATGGCTATAGATCAGAAGGTGTTTAATTATCTTAACACTAGTAGTTATCATTTGTTGAGCACCTATGTGCCAAGCTCTGTGACCAGCACCTGTGTATACATTTTCTCTTTTCTCCTCGCTATAACTGTCTCTGGATGGTATTCTCCTCATTTCTAGAAAGGAAACAGTAAAGTATATAGAGGAGGAGTAACTTGCCCACAGTTTTATAATTATTAGTAGAGCCGGGGTGAAACTTCAATCTTTGTGACTGCAAAATCTGTGTCTTTTGCCACTCTTGGAAAATAAGTATCATAGTGTGCATGATTACAGTTTTCTGTGTACCGCCATCCCTATGCAAAAAGACCATCATCTCTGCTGTGATGACGGTAACAGGTTCCAGCCACTTCCCCCATGCATGCCTGTCCACCTCCATTGCTTTCTGCCCTTACTGTCCAAAATGATAGTTTTCAGCTGCATTTCTGAGCGTGTCACTCTATTTAACACCTGTGTCTTCATACTTTTAGTGTAAAGGCCAAAAGATTTGCCGTAGCCACAGTACTCCTCCAGTCTTATCTTATTCCTCTGGGCCCTTCACGACCATCTCATAATCCCATTTTGTATGTAGCACCCTGTCCACCACAACAGGTCATCATTTCTGATTATCTGTGTAATTGTGAGTCATGTCCAAATCCCCACCTGTTAGTTCCTTGAGGCAGGAACAACATCTTTGCATCCTGCACCCAGACGTATCCCCAAGGACTAGATCCAGAGGACCTGTACATCAAACATAAAGGGAATAATTATAGGAACCCAGTTCCTGCAGAAATTAATTTAATTCCTCAAGAAGTTAATTAAACAAACAAACAAACAAACAAAAACTTATAGATGCCGTCTACCTGGAAGTACCTTGGATGCTGACTTGAAAAATTGGATAAATAGCATTAAGAAATACAAATAATTTCCTTGTAGGACATACAGAGAAGGTTATAAATTTGGAATCCCATAAGTCTGAATTTATCCAAATCTAATAGATATGTAAGTATTTCAGTTAGAAAGTGATTTGTATTCTTCTGTCCCAAATAAGAGATATGCTGGAAAGTTGTTTTATTCTGTTTTTTTTTTTTTTTTTTAGTTTTACATGATTCACACTGTACCTTTGTTCAAGTGCAACATATTGTCCTGTGTGTCAGGCATTACCACTTTTGACTTCATGATTTTTCCCATGTAAGGAGCACTGTCCTCACTCTGTAGATGGGGACAATGAAGCTCTATGTCTTCAAGGCTATGAGGGCATGCACTTGAAGTAGAAGGGCCGTATTTAGACCTCGGTCTTTGGACTTCAAGTCCAGTGCTCATTTGGACTCCCAAGTCCAGAAGTTCAATACATGTTAGTGTTTTTTTAATATAGTGTCAGAAATGAGTAAAGAAGCAGGAAACTAAAACTTATGAGTAAGTAGAAACGCATACGTGGAGTGCACATTTTTCAGGAACTGAAACCTAAGTGTGTATTTCATTGAGAAAGACAACATACTTAGTTTCAAGAGCCAAAGCATGATGAAAAGTGAACCTTAAATATGGCGAAGTTGTGGGGACACTGGAATTCTCATATGTTGTTGATGTAGATGTGAAATACCACAACTATATTGGAACACACCTGGGGAGTTTCTCAAACATTCAACATATACCAACCATACAACCTAGCCCATTTCATTTCCAAGTATTTACCAAGAGAAATGGAGCTTATGTCTATACAAACATTTGTACGTGGCTGTTCATAGCAACTTCATTCATAATAACCCCAAACTGAAACAACTCAAGTGTCTATCAACAGGTGAGTTGAAAACCAAATTGTGATCTATCCACGAACAGAATGCTATTCAACAATATTAAGGAACAAACTATTAATACATGCAACAACGCAGATGACTCTCAAAGTAATTATACCAAGTAGAAGGATCCAGACGAAACAAAAGTACGTACCGCATGATTCCAGCAATCTAGAATCCTGGAAAACCATTTTGGAAAGTATATCTGTGGTTGCCTGGGGTGAGGAGTGGGCTGGATTAAAAGGAACCAGAGGAAACCTTTGGGATGGAGACGATCACTGTCCTGATTGTGGCAATGCTTTCTGGGGTGTTATAACAAGGCTTGAGCATGAACAGGGAAGAAATAGAAATGGAATTCTTGACGACACTAGTGAAAGTAACCATGACTTAAGTTCTATGAGTTAGTCAATAGTGTAGCCAAGAAGCTGTTCTTGACCAGGTTAAATAAGTGATCCGTGACTTAATTCTGCTGATAACTTTTCCTTTTTCCCCTGCCTGTCTTCCCACCTTCCTTAACTTTCTCTTTTTTATTTCAAACCTTATACTATGAAAAATATATAAATAAATTAAAATATTTTAAATAAACGCAGGTTTGATATCTTTTCAAATGCTAGAATTTAAGTGCTGGTTTTCTGTCTCTTTCTTTCAAGGGGTCGGTGTGTGCAGTGGGAAAATGCTTTAAAGCCAGAGAGACTTGTTAATTTTAATCACAAGTGCCATATACTTCAAAGTTGCTAAGAAACTAGATCTTAAATGTTCTCACCACAAAAAAAAAGAAATTATAATTCTGGGACTTGATGTGTTAGCTAATGCTAGGGTGATAATCACATTGCAATATATAAATCTATCAAATCAATATGTTGTATACCTTGAAGTTACACATACACGATGTTGTGTGTCAACAGTTTTTATTTCAGCGTTTTTTGAAAATGACGTGGATAGACGTGGATTTGAATACCAGTTTTGCCATTGACTGGCCTTGGACCTTTGCATTTGTCAGTTAACTTCCCTGGTCCTCAGTTTCTCATATGTAACGTAAAGATAGTAGCTGCATTTCAAGGGTCACGTTGAAGATTAGAAGTAACTATCTACTGTGGTTTTCAGGAAATAATTTTCTTGGTATTATACACGGTGCATCAAGTCTCTGAGATCATGCACTGTCTATGTACATTTACTTATGTCAACCCCTACAAGAGTTGAACTCATATTGAGGACTTTGCGGTGCCTTGACAAAATAGGACAGATGGTACGTGTGAAATAATGAGTTTACCTTTCCCTGCATTTTGGGCTGATGTGTTCCCTCTGCTTTAATTGTATGTAGTGCATCTGGTGGACATTTGGAACGTCATAGAAGCGTTGCGGGAAAATGCTCTGAACAACCTGGACCCTAACATAGAACTCAGTGTGGCCCGCTTGGAGGCTGTGCTTTCCACCATTTTCTACCAGCTCAACAAACGGATGCCAACCACTCACCAAATCCAGGTGGAACAGTCCATCAGCCTGCTCCTTAACTTCCTGCTGGCAGCCTTTGATCCGTAAGCTCCCTCTGAATAGCTGTTCCTCTCTGCATGTTTGGTCTCTCCCTCCTCTTGTCCTTCTTGGTCTCTTCCAAATGATTTTCTAGAGTAGCTGGCTGCCTCTTTTTCTTGATCAGAAACTTATCCCAATAAAATCTGTGTTTAACATAAATTTTAAATGCCATGGGGGGAAAAAACAGTAAAAAAGTGCCACAGGAAATTGAGGACAATTGTTATTTTGTATGCTGACCTTTGTTTAACTCATCCCATGCTTCCTAAAAGCTACAGATGCTTGAAAGTGTCGCGCGATGGCATGCCTGTGGAGCAGTTTAATGAAGCATGCAGTGGAAGGATGTTTTCAACTCTCTTCTTTGCCGATTGCCTAAGACAGTGTTTCTGAGGTGTCATAACAAGATCCTAGAGCAAACAGAGAGATCGAAGAGGGTTTCTTGATCAGCCTAGTGAAAGGAGCCATGGCTTGCGTTAAATGGATCAGTCAATAAAGTGCCACATAAAACAATGTAATGCCTTCCGCACATGATAATTAAATCTCAGCCTCGTTATCTTATAATTTTGTCTCATAGAATGAGAGAATTTCAGAGCTGGCTGAAATATTAAAGACTGTTCTTCCAAATCTCTCATTTTACAGATGAAGGACCTGAAGCACAAAGAGGCTGTCCCTTGACCAGTGTCTCTCAGCGTGTTAGTGGCAGAGTAGGGATTTAGGTATTCAGCTAAGATTTCTTTTCCAAGGCATATGTGGCAGCCTTGTGAAGTGTAAAAACTCCCCTGAATTACTTTATCAGCCTAAGATTTCAAAAGGTCTTTGGCTGATTGCCTTTAGTCTAGATATGGTATCAGCATCCCCACTTTCACTACTGGTTTTGAATATTAAAACGGAAAATTGCTAACTTGACCTTTCAGCAATCACATTTTAAGACTCTCAAAAGATTTTGCTTAGTCTCATTGTCTGGCCAATGCTTGGGAATATCTAAGCCTGGCACTGGAGATGTTCCAGCCAGGCTAATGTTATTATGCCGCTCACGAAAGCTACCAGCTGTCACTTTACAACCTAGAGTGGTAACAGAATTATCCGTGCTTGGTTTGACCTGTGTAGAGTATTGTCTCATGATGTTTAAATTTTGAGTAATTCTCGACTTGAAATAAACAGTTCTGAAACAAGCAGTCCGGCTTGATAGATCCCACGCTTAGCCTGTGCGGACTTCAGAACTGATGTACTGCTTTGGCCTAATCACTATGGTAACCAAGTGGCAGGCAGGTAGAGAAGGCTATGGTTCCACATGACAGGTGACAGAATGGAGCCAGGCTATGGAATTTCTGTAATGGCATTTCCATCCTCCCCCCTTGACAAGAGCACAGAAGCTTTCAGACTTGCCACTAGTCTTCAGGGGGCTTATTTGTTATAAGTGGAACAACGGAGAATGTAAAAAGAGAAATAGAATTCTTGCCAGATATTAGAGTATTGCTGGAGGATTCATAAGGAATCAAAGATAAAAAAATAATTTGTATCCACTCCATAAATATAGAAACTGGGCCAGATTAATATTAAGGAAGGAGGACCTTGTGAAATATGTTAGAGTTATAATATATACATGTCTCATATTTTATATGACATATCATATCTCAGTATTTCTCATAACATGAGAAATATACAATAGAGTTAGATTTTTCACTTCTGTTTAGAAATATTGGGAAGATCACTTTTAAAAAATAGGGCTGTAGATGTTCTCTAAGTAGCTACTGATAATCATTTCAAGGTTGATGAATGCTAAGCTTAAGGACTATCCCAAGGTCAGGAGCCATCAACATGAACGTTCACATGGAATATCTGTTTGGTTCTTACTCTTCTTACAGATAAAAAGGGCCCTGATGTATACTTTCAGTAATCTCATTATAGTAGATTTTTTAAAACATCCACATAGAGAAATCTCATTTTACAGATTTACAGACACATCCATATAGAGACCCCAGTCTACAGATGCTTCTGCCTTCTCTGTTTTGGCATTGCAAATGAGTATAGACAGTTCTGCAGATTCTCAAACTTCCATCTGATGGCTTTTGAAAATCTAGACGATGTGGGATGTGAGCCATAAGGAAGTATCAGTAGCTGGAAAGAGACTATAACCGGAAATATTCACTTAAAAGTGAACGTAAGAAGCGAAACTTAAGAATAAAATGAATGTTCAATTCAATTTCTTATAATAGTAATCTCCTGTTTCTCCAAATGAGATCCAGTATGGAAATCTGATGTTGCTTCCTACCACCTATCCCACGACAGAACCCAAGCATTTAAGGGAGCCTTCTGCATTTTGGTAGACGTGAATGAGCCTAGTACATCAAGGATATGCTGTTGCTCTTATAGAATCACTAAAACATTTGGGAGATTTTCTCATTTGCTGTAATTTGAATGAACATTTTAAAAAAACCAAAAAAAGTCTAAAATAAAAATTTAAACTTGCATTCTAAAGAAATTATATATATGTGTATTTTTTTTTTTGAAGGAAGGACAGTATAGCAATTTAAATTCATCAAGACTGAAAATAAGAACTTGCATTCAGAGAAACTTGGTCATTATTTTGGCAATGCCTTCAAATTCACCAGACCCACCTGGTGGAGTCTTCCATGAATATGGTAACCTGAAATGAGGTTCAAAGCCTACTGCACTTGCCTGTATCCTTGAGAACCAGACTTGCCTTCTCGCAACCAAACCTCCCCCAAAATATCACTCTTCCCCTTCTCTCCCCAGAGAAACACCTGTGTCTCAGTCCTCCCCCAGACATGCTCACTGCAGACCACAGCTAGCTTCCTGGTTGCAAGGTTTCTCCACCAACTCAGCCTCTTAGAAGATAGAGGGCATTGCTACAGATGTAGGATGATTTCTAGAATGTTAGGAGCTAGGATTCATGCCCAGAGACTACGCTTATGTTTGCCATTCTGTCTCTGAATATCAGTCCCTTGAGTCTGGAAGATGTTTTTCCTGACTTTCCTCCTAAAAATGGCTGTATCCTAGCAAGAGTCAACCAGTGGTAGATGACCAATCAACTTCTAAGCAGACCTTTCCATCTCAGACACTGTCTCCTCCAGAGTCCCTAGGAAAATGACAGGTGTACCTGGGAAGGGTGGGAAAGGTGTCAGAATCGGGGATGAGGGACTGAGAGTGAAGAATTAGAAAACAGCCAGAGCCAGTCTCTGTATCTCATCTCTTTTCTTCTGCACACCCCAGGAATTAGCCTCCCTCTTTCCCTTATTTGCTAACAACCTGGAGGCAGCTTTTCTTCCCACTGTTAACTATTATTTTTTAGGAAAACTGAGAGTAACAAAAGAAAAACAACATGGCAGAAAGTTACAAGATGACAATAATTTTTTTCAACAGCTTTATTGAGGTATAATTGTGACCTTGACACTAATTCTTAAAAGTCTATATTGACCTTTCAAAGAGATGGGGTCACAAACTGATCCGCTGTGAAGCTCTTCACCTCTCATGGCTGAGTTGACCCCCCCTCTTCCCCAGGTCCTACTGTTCCTTTCAAATGATTTTGTTATTCTTTTATGGTGCCTGTCTTCCTATTTATATGACTGCCTCCCACAAGCTACTATACAGTGGGACCATGGCTTACTCTTTGTATCCACAGCACCTGAGACAATGTCCAGCTCATAATGAATCTACAAATGAATGAGTGAGTGAATGAATGAATGAATGAATGAATGAATAAAGATCAAAGATTGACTTTTCTTCGCTCAACACACTAATTTCTTTTCATTCTTTTTCTGAAACTAAGTCCTCCTTAATCTCTAATATATTACCAAGACTAGGGAGTCCAGGTTTGTTCTGTCACCTAGATTCATACCCTCTATTTTTACTTCTGTTCCACAAGAGAAGAAAACAGATGGCTGTGACTACTAGTGTGGGAGTATCCTATTTTCACAAAAGACTTCCCTGTAGTTCTCTTACTCCCTTCTTCATTTTTTGGGAAACATGAACAACAACTTTAGTCTGTTGACTTAATCTCATTTCAATTCACTAGAACCTTCTTTCTTAGGGAAGTTCTTCCTAAGATAGATTAGGTGACAGTGGCCTTGTTTTTAGCAAATGTTATTTTCACATATATTCAGCCATGCAAATCTCATAGGAGGACAAGGGTAAAGATTAAAAAGAATGGTGGTGTTCCTCTTCTCAGGTGTCATGCTATTTTCTTAAAGCCAGTTCTCCAATGATAGTAATAATATACTAATGTAATCAGTAATTATATATACTAATAGTGATTATGTACTAATGTAATTAGTAATCATATTACTCATTGTGGTAATAGCTAATACCATTTATTGTTTGCCCACAGTCCTACTGGTTGGGCACTATGGGATTATAACTTTTCAGGTCGAGTAAGCGATACGGCTGGGACATGTGGAGGTTACATAGTGTGTAGGTAATACAGTGTCACACTAGGTGAGGTCAGTGGGGAAAAAGAATCATTTGTTTCAGGCATCAGTGTAAGTTCAGCTGTATTCATGCTTTCTATTACATTTTTAAAAAATTTTTTTCAACGTTTATTCATTTTTGGGACAGAGAGAGACAGAGCATGAACGGGGGAGGGGCAGAGAGAGAGGGAGACACAGAATCGGAAACAGGCTCCAGGCTCTGAGCCATCAGCCCAGAGCCTGACGCGGGGCTCGAACTCATGGACCATGAGATCGTGACCTGGCTGAAGTCGGACGCCTAACCGACTGCGCCACCCAGGCGCCCCTCTATTACATTTTTAAATGAGAAATTAAGGTACTTTTCCCCCCAAACTTACCCAGCTCTTACAGGATATTTTTATGATGCCCACATTCCTAACCTTTCCAGTTTGTGGTACTCAGACATGTCTGACAGAGTGTATGTGAAGGAAATATTTGTACTTAACACATATTACATTGTAGATTTAGAGTCAGTTTTATGACAGCCATCCAGAATTCCAAATCTATCATATAATAGTCTTTCACAGAGAATACAGAATCCTCTGTTTGACATATTGCACCTTGCTGAGCCATTTGAACATCCATTCCCACTCCTGAGCTTCCCCACACACCCCCTCCAATGCTGTGAAAGGTACCACAGCACTATTTCAGACTCGTGGATATAAAATATTCTGGAACTCTGCCCAAATCCGTCTGCCTTTTGAGTTTAAAAAATAATTTTGATGTTTAATGCAAGATGTAGTACAAAGTACACAGCCCTTTCTCTGCGCACCAGTGAAATGGATGGTTCACATTTGAGCCTGTGTGGTTGTGTGAGAGCAAAGGAAAAAGAGACGAGGTCTATAAAACCAAATGTTCTTTTTTCTTTTTATTGTCTATACGGCTAAAACTAGATATTTAACCTAGTGTTTTCTTGGTGATTTTCTTTCGTACCACGTCTTAGACTCAAGACTTCCACAGAACATTCTCCTCTAATCGCTAAAATTTTGTTCTAGTAGAAAATACTTTGTTTCAAGGTTCCTGCTTGTCACGAAAATAGACTCTCTCTAAAGAATTTCCACAATTGTAGATAAAATGAACATTCTTAATGTCACTTGCCTTTATGTCGGACTTATACTTTGCGTGAGTGGCAAAAAGAGTTTCATAGGGGTAAAGGAGATATGTCCACAGTATTGCCTCCTTCCATGCTGGAGAAACTCCTGGCAAACTCGCGTGGCCAGGTATTATGACGAATTCTTTCCCCAAATGTTTTGCTAACATGATGGGAAGGCCAAAGAGATGCCACAGCCAATTAAGGGATTTCTATCTGTGCACATGTTAACTTCATCATCCCCCAAATAAGAGTAATTATGTATGTGCTTACTTCCAAATTCAAGGTGTCACATGACCGCACAACCTAATATTATGGACCGTAAGGCCAATCTTCATGATTTTTCTCAAGCATTTTAGTATTTCTCAATATAAAACTTAAGTGGTAAACCGAAAAAAAAATCCTTTTCACATGTGCATCCATTAACTTAACTAACGTATATTAAGAGCTTGCTTTGGGGGCGCTTGGGTGGCGCAGTCGGTTGGGCGTCCGACTTCAGCCAGGTCACGATCTCACGGTCCGTGGGTTCGAGCCCCGCGTCGGGCTCTGGGCTGATGGCTCAGAGCCTGGAGCCTGTTTCCGATTCTGTGTCTCCCTCTCATGTCTCCCGTTGATGCTCTGTCTCTCTCTGTCCCAAAAATAAATAAACGTTGAAAAAAAAAATTAAAAAAAAAAAAAAAAGAGCTTGCTTTGCACTGGGTGCCATGATAGGCTGGGGATGCAAGATGAGTGGGGTGAGGTCCCTACCCTCTGAAAAACATGCTGTATTAAAAGTACCTGAGAGCTCTGTCGTTAGGTGTCTGACTTCAGCTCAGGTCACAGTCTCATAGTTCATGAGTTCCAGCCCCTCACTGGGCTTTGTACTGACAGTACGGAGCCTGCTTGGGCTTCTCTCTCTCTTCCTCTCTATTTGCCCCTCTCCCACTGTCTCTCTCTCTTTCAAAATAAATAAGCTCTAAAAAATATGTTAATGAGTTTTGATTCTTTTTCTCCAATAAACTATGAGCAAACTGAGGGTGGGAGCCATACCTTATTCATCTTTAGATCCCCAACCTGTGAGACATGGTCAATAAATAATTGCTGAGTTATGAAATGAGTGATCCATATGAACAAAATGACTCCCAGATAAAGAAATGAGTTACGATAGAGGCATGCTTTGGAAGAAAGAGGAGGAAACAATTTTCTCAGTTAATTAAGCTACCAAAATGTGCGAGAAAGAGAAATTTGAGTTCTGTGCTCATCAAAATGCTTACCAAATGTTTTTGTGAAATATGTTGGTAAAAGAAGAGCTTCTGGTTTCAGTGCTCTCAAATAGAAAAATAATTCCATCAGCCTGTTCCAAATAGAGTCAGAATCCAAATCTCGCTTTCAAGGACTTAAAATTTATCGTGAGATTCTCTAATTTCAAACAGGAAACTCACTTGGCAACTTGGAGAAAATTTACATTCTGTTCTGAATTCAGCCTAGCATCTCAGACCTATCAATATCTATTTGTTGTTTTTCCTTCTTGTCAAAAGCAGATTTTCCCTCCCAGACAAATTTTCCCTAAAACGAATACCTTCTTAGTTAAAAGAAATCAGTTTCTCTCTTTTTGAGGTCATGAAAAAAGCCCAGTGTAATAGTTATTCACTTTTTACTATGATGAATGAGTCAAACCTTAAAGTAATGTATGTTTTTAAGACAGACACTCTACAAATCTCTGTATATATTTTAACTAAAGGGTGTTTTCTTATTTCCATTTTTTAATATTTTTAAATGTTTATTTATTTATTTATTTTGAAGTGGGGAGGGTAGGAGGGTGAGAGAGAGAGAGAATCCCAAGCAGGCTCCATCCTGCCAGCACAGACCCCAACATGGAACTCAATCTCATGAACCGTGAGATCATGACCTGGGCTGAAAACAAGAGTCAGATGCTTAAATAACTGAGCCACCCAGGCGCCCCTCGTGTTTCCATTTTGATTGGTTACCTCTTAGGAAAATTTGGAAGTTTTCAGAGTGAAAAAACAAAGTATAAGGGAAATAAAAGATTTAAGGAAACCTTGATTTATAAAGCAATTTCAGTTTGCACTTTTGCTAATTTTCTGATTGTCTTAAATACATTTCAAGGTGTTAATTACGCACCAGCATAGCAATTTAATTGGGTAGTTTTTGACCTCAAGCTAAATAGGAAAGTAAAGTTTGTATTGGCAAAAGCTTCCGGCTGATTGGCCTAAAAAAATAGAATATATTCCATTCTGCTAAAAACCAAATAGTGGGAAAAAAAGAGGAAAGCATGTATTATGCGTTGTGTTCCTGCTCTACATTAAAAGGGAAAATATTAAAATAAAATTTTTACTTAAAAAAATTTTTTTTTAACATTTATTTATTTTTGGGACAGAGAGAGACAGAGCATGAACGGGGGAGGGGCAGAGAGAGAGGGAGACACAGAATCCGAAGCAGGCTCCAGGCTCTGAGCCATCAACTCAGAGCCCGACACGGGGCTCGAACTCAAGGACCCCGAGATCGTGACCTGAGCTGAAGTCGGACGCTCAACCGACTGAGCCACCCAGGCGCCCCTAAAATTTTTACTTTAAAAGTACAGTTTTTTAAACAAAAAATGATAGGCCAGTAGTACATTTCACTTTAAAGTTTTTGCTGTACCTTCTACACTACCAATCAGTCAACTGCACTAGCAACTTTTCTCCACCAAGAATGGCTCATTGTCAGTCTTGTCATTGATTCGAAGGCCCAGCCCACCCATCAAGTGGACGGTTCTGATAGATACACTGTATACTGCATGCAGTATTCGCAAACATACTTGGCTCTGCTCTTTCTTTAGATGGCGATTAGAACTGCACGTGGGGAAACGTGGGTGGCTCAGTCAGTTAAGCGTCTGACTTCAGCTCAAGTCATGATCTCAAGGTCCTTGAGTTCTGTGCTGACAGCTCAGAGCCGGGAGCCTGCTTTGGATTCTGTATCTCCCTCTCTCTCTGCCCCTCCCCAGCTCATGGTCTGTCTTTCTTTCAAAAATAAGTAAACATAAAAATTTTTTTTTAAAAAAAAGGCACACATGAAGTTGGAGATGTGCTGCCATAGCTCTTAGTACAAACAAAAGCATAGACTTTTTCTAGCACTCTTCCTAGTGTTGCCGTTCCAAGGCTGTTTGGCCTGCAGCATTAGGGACAGTCTACGTTTTTCATCCTCAGTACACTTTGGCAGGTCTTCTTCCGGAATTGTGGCCGACGGCCAACATTCCATATGGGCAGTTTTACTGCTTTACTCCTAGAGACATTGCGTGTGCAGACTCACTTTGGAACAATATGCTGCTTTCCTGCTGGTTTGCACTAGACTCCTGGGAGTTTCCTGTTATCCATCCTCCTGAGCTTGACTTTCCACTTCCTAGATACTTAAGGGATTTCCCGATCTGTTTGTGAATCACACGGCCCCGTTAGGGATGATTCCTGATGAGCACAACTCTTGTACTTCTCCCCTCGGGGTGCGCCGATGTCTCCCTACTCCTTACTTGCATTGTTTTTTGTTTTTTTGTTTTGTTTTGTTTTGTTTTTTAATTTTTTTTTCAACGTTTATTTATTTTTGGGACAGAGAGAGACACAGCATGAACGGGGGAGGGGCAGAGAGAGAGGGAGACACAGAATCGGAAACAGGCTCCAGGCTCTGAGCCATCAGCCCAGAGCCCGACGCGGGGCTCGAACTCACGGACCGCGAGATCGTGACCTGGCTGAAGTCGGACGCTCAACCGACTGCGCCACCCAGGCGCCCCACCTTACTTGCATTGTTAATGCCACTTCCTCTCTCTCTCTCTCTCTCTCTCTCACACACACACACACAGGACCCTGATCCCAAGATGAGTTTAAGTAATGGCCCTTGGTGTGGAATCTTGTCAAACGTCTTTAGAAAATCTCTCTCCCCAACCCTTTTCTTCATCCTGTTTTATCTACTGAAAATGTTCTTTAAAAAGATCCATTTGTATTTAAGTCCTTGGTGTGTCCCCCTTTTCCATTGTGACATCATTCGTCTCCACTCCTTAAATTCCTTCAAGATTTATCCACTGCTAGGGCTGAGCAAGGTCTAAATTCACCCAATATTGGTGTGCTTATGGAGATCTACATTCCCGCATACCCCCCTGAATCCTTCTTTGTGACCAGGGTCACCTTTGCAATATGGCACAGTGGCTTGCATAACAATACATTCCAGTGGCCTAATTTCACCCTTGAGTTCCTGCAAAACTCTCATTGAGCTGCCCTCCACTTGGTGATTTATCTAGATTTATTGTGTCAATTTGGCAGAATAGCTCTGATACAACCACTCCTGGATGTAATAGCGTTAATCTTGCATTTCCAAGAACAATACAGAACTGGCGATCTCCCTAGGATCTTCTTCATTAAAAGCTAAGGCTTAAGAATTCATCTGTGAGCTATCATCATTTCATCCTGTGGAGAACTCTCTGTTCCATCATTATCTGTGGTCTATCCTCTTTCTTGAGTTAAATTGTTCTGCCTGATTTATTGAAAGAAACTTGTATTGCTCTTGAAATCTCACATATGATGCTCCTCAATTTCTCTGCATTTTGAAGGAAACCTTATCATTGGCATTTCTCCTGTTCTTCCACATTTTGTAGATTTCCCTGTTCTCATAATTTGAACCATGTTTCAGCTTAGGAAAGGGAACTAATGATTTCCTAGAATAAATTTTTGATACTTCAAGTTATCCATGCAGTTGGGAATACAATGCACATGGAATAATTCTGAATGAGGTTTTTTTTTTGACAAAAGCATCGCGTTTTTATTACAGCTTACCTGCTCCCAAATTAGCAAACAACTAAATAAGTGGCCATTTGAAATTCTAGGGGCACCTATTATAAAGATTAATAGTCATTAATTAATATAAGAAATATATTGTTCACTAATTATGGGGGAGATGAAGTACAAGGCTGTAGGAATTCAACTAGTTGAGAAGACATACATGGTCTCTGCCCCCAGGAATCTCACAGTGTGGGGTCAAATTACATGCAGATATGTAAATAAACGAAGGTCACTCAGTGTGATGGGTGTCCAATAGTAAGTAGAAGTGGAGGGAAGAGGGGCACCTGGGTGGCGCAGTCGGTTAAGCGTCCGACTTCAGCCAGGTCACGATCTCGCGGTCCGTGAGTTCGAGCCCCGCGTCGGGCTCTGGGCTGATGGCTCAGAGCCTGGAGCCTGTTTCCGATTCTGTGTCTCCCTCTCTCTCTGCCCCTCCCCCGTTCATGCTGTGTCTCTCTCTGTCCCAAAAATAAATAAACGTTGAAAAAAAAAATTAAAAAGAAGTGGAGGGAAGAGCATTTGCCTGCACATCCAGGGGTAAAGCTCTTTTCAGAGCAAATGGAGTGATGATATATGGAGCTGAGTCTTTGATGAACAGGTGACAGAGTCCTGGGCAAAAGGTGGTAGGAAGGGCAGGGGCATTAAACATGGGACTATGGAGTGAGGTTCAACAGAAATGGTAGCAAGGAAGACTGGAGAACACAGATAAACTTGTAATCATAGCCTGTAGGCAAACGGAAGCAATTAGAGTTTTAAATAATGAAATAATATCATCAGGGTGCCTGGGTGGCTCAGTTGATTGAGCATCCGACTTCGGCTCAGGTCACGATCTCTCCGTTTGTGGGTTCGAGCCCCACGTTGGACTCTGTGCTGCCAGCTCAGAGCCTGGAGCCTGCTTCAGATTCCATGATTCCCTCTCTCTCAGCACTGCCCCCCCCCTCGCATACTGTCTCTCTCTCTTTTCTCTCTCAAAAGTAAACATAAAAAAAAATAATACGGTCGATTTTGTGATGTGAGTGTGCAAGCAGAGAGATCATTTAAGAAATTATTACAGTGTTTAAGCAAGAGCCGATAAAGCAATGACAGTTGGAATGCAAAGCAGGGAATGGCCTTAATGTACAGTTCAGACGTATATTTGAGTCCCTCACACATTTGAGGTGGTGGTGAATTAAGGAAGAGAACAAAGTCAAGGGTAAGCCCTTCCCCAGAGTTCATTTTTGGGTAACTAGGTGCATGGTGAGTCTGACAACCAGAAGAGGGACTAACAACCAGAAGCAGATAGTAGTGGGTTGGTCTGAGTATTATGGGAGGGCTTTGTAAGGATAACGAGCTCTACTTTGAACACACTTAGTTTGACATGAGGTATCCAATAACTAATTACATAGATCTGGTGCTTAGGCTTAGAAATATAAATGGGAGAGCAAACAGCATAGGGCTCAGTCACTTTCACATTCTGGCTGGCTGTATTTGAGGTACTATGCTAAGAATGACAGCAGCAAGGATGAATAACGTCATCTATCTCTGGAGTCTAATAAGGAACAAAGACACAATTGTTTATTGCACCTTATTCTTCTAAAATGTCATATATACGGATCTTAGTCGTATAAATGATTTATTCTATACATTAAACCCTTGTCAGTACTGACTTTACTTACGTTTAAGCCACATTATTATTTAAAATAACTCTGTTGATCATTCTTTTTTTTTTTTTTTTTTTCAACGTTTATTTATTTTTGGGACAGAGAGAGATAGAGCATGAATGGGGGAGGGTCAGAGAGAGAGGGAGACACAGAATCGGAAACAGGCTCCAGGCTCTGAGCCATCAGCCCAGAGCCCGACGCGGGGCTCGAACCCACGGACCGCGAGATCGTGACCTGGCTGAAGTCGGACACCCAACCGACTGCGCCACCCAGGCGCCCCTGTTGATCATTCTTAAGAGTAGCAACTACCAGAGAAATGAGTTACTAATGTGATACACTTTCTGATTCCAAGGATACAAGAACGAACAGTTTATCCCAGCTGCAAAATCATTTAGCTGAAATATTATACTTCTTACAGTGTGCCCTTTATATCACATTTTGTGAAGGACAAGTCAGTTACACTTCCTGAATCGATGAAGATTTGGCAGCTCTAATGTCAATTTGGTAGAAGGAGCTCAAACAGAGCTCTTATTTTTGCCCCTTTAAAATATCAACTCTCTTTGGAAAGTAAATGTATCACACAAACACAGTCAGCTTGTGGGTAGGAAATGATGGGTGAAGAAAAAAAAGGTGTGATGGAAAAATCCCCATAGTTACTCTAATAAAATTCAGGAATTCTCCTACCAAAAAATTTTTTTTTCCTGAAACCATGTTTTAATTAAATTATGGAGACTGTGGAATCATCATGCATAAAATTATTTTATGAAACCCCAAGTGAAAATCATGTTCTGTAATTGTAATCCATGGCTAAATAGTACATATCCCTCTAGCTGCCAGCTCATGCTTTGAACAAGTGACATAGACAAAGAATAACTTGAAGATTCTGCTATCTCTTGAAAAAATGAAACATTGAATAGTCAGCTTTTCAGAAACTTGTGTTCAATTGTATTCATGGTCTTTTCTAAAATGGATATGTTCACATAATGTATGCAGCTACGGTGTCCTATGATTTCTACAGAACAGAAAATGTCAAATCGCATTACTGGAAGTTCTCCAAATGACATCTTTTTTTTTTTTTTCTGTTATTAAACAGGGAAGGCCATGGTAAAATTTCAGTATTTGCTGTCAAAATGGCTTTAGCCACGTTGTGTGGAGGGAAGATCATGGACAAATTAAGATGTAAGTTATTCTTTGTGTCTCTCTTTGCCGATCCCTCCCGTATACCGTTCTCCTTTCCCCATTTCCTCTGTGTCCTGCCGTCCACTTTGACTTTCCTCATTCTACGAGAGCTACTTGAGATACAATCTTTATGGATCTTTGCATTGTGTCAAAGAAATATTTTCATATTAGGTAAATGTTAATGATATTAATATTTTCCTTCTACTTATGGATTATTATGTTACAACCTGTGGAGTATCACCCACTAGGCTTTTTGTAATATTAAAGTAAGATATATACTCTTTCAAGTTGATTGTACTGTACTGCCTCACAGGTATAAGTCCATCATCACAGGGACATGAAGGTCATGTTGGGAAGCCTTCTTTTTTTTAGGTAATCCAAAGCCAAAACTCCTGGCACATTTCCTCATTATTCTCAGCCGGTGCTGTTCAAGTCACTGGGAATTCTGAAGGTTGCAAAATAGACATTGCCAGGGTTACAGGCATAAGAATCACACAGAGACGCTATAGACTGAGAATTAACTGGATTCCAATGAAAACGTGATAGCTAGGGTGCATCGAGTGATTGTGGACCTTTTATGTACGTTTTGTCACTAAATGTGGTAGTTTTTTAACCAAGAAAACACAGGCATTTGGTTTGCTTTAGGTAAAGAAGCTGAGACTCGGGTAGAATGAAGTCATTATAGCTAAGATGGTACCAGGATTTGAACGTGACTTTTTTTTTTCTCTAGTGGTTCTGAAATTTTTGGATCTACAGAATCATCTGGAGAGCTTTTTAAACTATAGATTTCTGGGGCGCCTGGGTGGCTCAGTCGGTTGAGCGTCCGACTTCAGCCAGGTCACGATCTCGCGGTCCGTGAGTTCGAGCCCCGCGTCGGGCTCTGGGCTGATGGCTCAGAGCCTGGAGCCTGTTTCCGATTCTGTGTCTCCCTCTCTCTCTGCCCCTCCCCCGTTCATGCTCTGTCTCTCTCTGTCTCAAAAATAAAATAAACGTTAAAAAAAAAAAAAATTAAAAAAAAATTAAATAAATAAATAAATAAACTATAGATTTCTGGGTACCACTCCCAGAGTTTTTGATTCAGAAGACCTAAGGTGGGACTCAGGGACAAGAATTTTCATTTCTAACTATTTTTAAGTGATGCAGTGTTTAAAAGAAAAATTTCCACTTAACCCCTTTCCCTTACCTGAAATATTATGAGTTTGGGCTATAATGCTGTGTGGGAAAGGAGCACTGTCATGGAACCGGGAACCCCAGCTTGCAAGCCCAGCCATGTGACTAATTTGCTGAGTTATTCTGTGGACATTATCTCACTTCTTTAGTCCTCGGCTTCCATCTCTGTCCCAAACTTGGGGATTTTGTTAGACACCTGGAGGTTCCCTCCCAGCTCTCATCATCTGTGATTCGCCGCCTCCAGGCTCTTTTCTCACCTGCTGCCTGTGAGCTTTTGAGTGTGATCTCTTGCTTCTTGATGCACCAAGACTGAAAAATGAAGGAAGATACAGAAAGAAAAAAAAAAAATCCTCTGGAATTTCCCCAGACATGCTGCACAGCAGAGTTCTGTCATTGGGCCAGTAGATAAGTGGTGGAAGGCGCATGGAAACCCCACCACCACACATCTCCCCTCACCCTGGGAACCTCCTTTCATGGACTAGCCAAGTGAAGTAAGGATTCAGAGAAGCCCAAGCAGACCTGACAAGGGAGAGTTTAGTTTCTCTTTAGTTATCCCGAAAGAGATTTTGAAAATTAAAAACTATCTGCCTCAGTGCTTAATTGAGGATAGTAGTGAAATGAGAAGGTGATGGGACCAGTATCCTTTTTTTTAAAAAAAAAAAAATTTTTTTTTAATGTTTATTTATTTTTGAGACAGAGAGAGACACAGCATGAGCAGGGAAGGCGCAGAGAGAGAGGGAGACACAGAATGTGAAGCAGGCTCCAGGCTCTGAGCTGTCAGCACAGAGCCCGACGCGGGGCTCGAACTCACGAACTGTGAGATCATGACCTGAGCCGAAATGGGACGCTTAACCAACTGAGCCACCCAGGCGCCCCCCAATGTCCTTTTTTGAAACATAGCTCCAGAGTAATCCAGGAAGCATTTCCTTCAGGGTTCGGCTGAGAGGAGAAAGTTTAGCGAAATGAACCAGGGCAGAGGAAAAAATCTTGAGGGCCTTGCCTGATGATCTCATGTCATGATTGGCCACTTATGCTGAGGACATCAGATATTTTCTTTTTAAGTCTTGAGAAACATTTCCAAATACTTACTCAATGTTATATTAATAGGCACATAGACAAAAGGATTCCATATTAAAATACGTTTGAGGAACACTAAGAGAACCAGTTTTCTGACCTTCCTTGGGGTCCTTGGGGCCTTGCATGAACCAGGCTAATTAATGCTGTGCCAGCAAGGTTCACAGTGCTGTGCATCCCTCCATTCAGGCTTCCTCAGTGTCAGATTTTGTCCCTCTGCTGGGGGAAAAAGGATACTGCAATCTCAAGAGTCCCGTCTCACTCCAGAGGCCCCCAGCCCCCAGTGTGGCATCAGAAACCAGTTGCTACACCAGTTACTGGTAACAAGAAAGGGGTGCCCATGATGGTGAGGGAGGAGTCCAGCTCTGCCCCCTGGGCTGGGAAAGGCCTCTGCTTTCCCTTCTTAGCCCAGGAAGAAACTTGGGGCCAAGAAAGACAAAGGGAATGGTTGTTAGGTAAACAAGCAACCTGTGTCTGCAGAGTTACGCTCAAGGTAACTAAGTTTCTGAGCAGATCTTCACCAAGTGTCAAAACCCCGCACATCCAGGAATTCAAAGCAAACAATGTAATTGCTAGGGTGCTTTCTCCTCACCCCACCATCAGTGAGCAAAGCATGCATGCTATCTGTGGCCAAAGTAAATCCTTTTCAGCACAGTGAAAGAAGTTAAACGCATGAGTCTCACTGGGAGTAAACTATGTTCTCCGGTCTGCGGAAATAAGTTTCGGTGTCACAACTTCTGTAGAACCACAAAAACAGAGGGTGCGATCTTGAGATATATCACATTGCCCTCTCCCAGAGCAGTGGACCTGAATCGCAGCCTAATATGCCCCCAGCTCTGGGGCTCAGGAGTCACTCTTTGTGTACTTAATCCCAGGAAGGTTTTAGTGGTATTCTGGTTAGTCGATTGAGAGCACTTTGATAAAAACAATTTAACTGAAAGCAGTTTGGTTGGAAGAATCTCTCCAAAATGTTAATAGTCAAAAATGCATATCTTGAATCACCAATATTTTTAATTTCAGTGGTAACTGTTAACTAAATATGCAAATATAGGCAAATCTGCCCGTAGACCACAGTGGCTGCCTCTTGCCGAGCAGGATTCTGTTTTCTCTGGTCTTCTTTTGCCGGCTTCGGCTGCACTTAATGATAAAACAGGCGAAGTAATGATTTTCTGCACTGCTCTTGTCAAAAAGAAAAAAATCAAATGAAAGGATATGGAATTTCTCAGGATTTGAGGGGTTTTGTTTTCCCTTCTTTAAGTTCTAATTCGCTTCAGCCAATAGGCCAGCAGTGCTTGTCTGGCAATTTTTCTGTTTTTGTGCATAGGGATGAAGGATATTTAGTTTGTTCCAACTAGCCCCTTCCTGTGAGTGTGGGGCAAGAGTAATTGCTGAAAACAAATTAGGAATTTGAGAAAGCAAAAAGCAGAAAACAGAAAATTGTCAACTGAATCTTTCAAAGTGCTTTAAAATGCATTAGAAAGGACAACAACTCCATGGTGCATCACCATTTCCAGTGCTCAGGGCCACCAGGAACCAATTGTGCAGGGTGACCACCGCGTGCCTTCCAGCTGCCTAGAGTGTGAGGGCGCCCCCTGCAGCCATAGCACACACACGGACCTAAACATAAACTTGACGGAATAAAATACCTGCTTCTGTCAAATTGTTCTTGGTCCAGTTATAAGCTATTGTTGTCATGAGTTGGAGCACCTGTTTATGCTTCTTTCTCGGGGCTCCCAGATAGTCCTAAGAACCATAAGGAATTCTGAATTTAATGCCATTAGCCTAGAAAATCAGGTGCTGTTCTAAAGCTTCTGAGGAGGGCTTGTCTGGTTTTGTTTAAAAGACCAGCATTATAGCAAACACCGTGGATTTGTTGAGTTTCTATAACGGAACTGGTTGTTTTGCCTCCACACCTACCTCCAGGGTAATATTTCTGACTCACTGGCCTGCCTTAAGTCTTTAGTATCTCCCCAACATCTCCTGGACACCACCTAAATTCCTTAGAAGAGGCTAGAAGCTCTTCATATCTCTGCCTCATCTCCCACCGAGCCCTTATGTGCACCCAAGGCCCCTTGACAATGAACTACTTGAAGAGCTTGAGTGCATCATGCTTGAGCATGCCTGTGCACATCCTGGTGCTATTTCCTAAAGCTTCACTGGCTCCTGATTGTCCTTTATACTTGGCCTAGAAGCCACCTCTATCACCTAAGAAGACCTAAAAGTCACCTGTGAAAGGAACTCTTCCCTGACCCACTCCTCACTCTGGAAACCCTCTTTGAACCCTTGCTGCCTCCTGTTCTGGTATTCACGCCACCGTGTTACAATTTATGATGTCATGTGATGCACTATGTAAGCATGTCTCTGTATCCTCAGGGGACTGGGACCTCCCAGAGGTCAAAATCTATGCCCTGTTACTGACCAATTCACAAAATTGGAATATGGCCAGTAGGCTAGATAATATTAGATAAGATTAGCGTATCAATGTTACATATACTGAAGTGGATAACTACACTGTAATCCAGGGTCAACAAACTATGGCCCATCAGCTAAGAATAGTTTTCCCATTTTTAAAGGGTTGTATAAAGTACAAAGAGGAGTGTGTGACAGAGACCATGTGTGGTCCACAAAACCTAAAATATTACTATCTGGCCCTTTACCAAAAAAGTTTGCTAACCCTTGCTGTAGTCTCATAAAAGGACATACCCTTATTCTTAGGGAGGACCCACGGCCGTGTTCAGAGGTAAAGGCCATGATATATGCAAATTAGTCTCAATTCAGAAAATATGTTTGTACATACATATATACACACGGACAAGTAGATGTAGACAGATGGTAGATGGATAGATAGATGATAGGATGATAAAATAAATGGAATAAAGTGTTAATAGATGAATCTGGATAAAGGGTATGTGAGTGTCCTTTGTAGTACTCTTATTCTTGCAATGTGTTGTTAAGTTTGAAACCATTTAAAAATAAAATTTTGTTTTAATTCACTAAAAAAATAAATATAAAAAAAAAACTATGTCCTGATTTTTCTGTACCTTCATGGCTTAGCACAATTTTATACATTTAGTATGTGCTAAGTGAATTTTAGTTGAATGAATCAATGAATGTAAATTCTTCTAATCTATTATTGTATGTATCTAAATCACAGTGGTGATTTAGAGTATGATTGGGAACATTACAGAGCAATCCCATTGGGGAGGCAGTGTCTAAGCATATGAAGTAAATGACAGAAAAAACGTGAAAAGAAATCAATAGTAAAAGTAGCTAACATTTCTGTACTGTGTACTAGGGGCCAAGCACTATTCTGTGTCTTTTACATCTGCATGCTTTTCATCCATTAACTAATTTAATCTTTGAAGTAGCCTTATATTTTATTACATACACATATATTACATATTATCAGCATATTGCATAGTATATATGGCTATATACATATGTGTGTATATATATATATATATAGTCATATAACAATATATATATAAAACAGAGAGCCCAGGACTCAGGTACAAACATATCATTTTGATAGCTTCCTCAGAGTTCCCTCGTTTATTTTTAAAAACCAGAGTGGCCATTAACAGCCATGTCCCATTAATCCCAGTGACCTAGCCCTAGTTCGGCTATTGCTTAGCAAAACTTCATCAACACAAAGGAGTTTAATATGAGCTTCAAGTTTGTGAAAGGTCAGTGTTGGTACTCCTTCTGCCTTTGCTCTAGTTAGAAATGTTGTCTAAATTTTTTCAGCAGGAGATTTGAAAGGCCTAGGCTACTTTTCAAAACTGTGTCCTGCCCTAGAAATAAAGCCCAGAAGATGGTCAGGATGCCCCAATTGTAGTTAACCAACCTGTCTAAAAACACACAAGGTGTCAGCTCCTACGCTCCTACAAGAAAGTCCATTTACTTTTCCTGGGTTTCCTTTTCCCTCTTTTTATTGGAATTCTTGAGTTTCTATATATGGGATTACATAAGAGTGTTTTGCTTTGGGCAACTTTTTTTCTTTTCTTTCTTTCTTTTGCTTTTTTTTTTTTTTTTAAACCAGTTAAAATGAGACATAAGAGAGAAAATTCACCAAGTTAACAGTTGTGAAGGCAAATGAAAACAACATTAATTTTGTTGCTTGGGTGAATTTTCTTTAGCCTCATAATTGATAAACTATTTGAAACAGTAGAAATCCTTTAGAACTGGAGTATTTGAAGGAAATGAGCGCCAATTCACAGCCTCAAAACATAATCCAGCTAAAGCCTGTAATGTGCTTAACATCTGACTGCAGTGTAAAAACCATGTCCCCACACTGCATTTTGACCTTGAGACATTAAGCCCAAACTGATCAGAGGCAGCATGTTGAATTTACAACAGTTTGTCCCAACAGCTGTACCCTCCTAGTTACAGTCTCGCACAGTGACAAACTACGATAGCAGACGCTTTCTTTCATTCCCATAGTAACTTCCACAGAGGAATTATAAAGTACCTTGAGAAATTATGCCATTAATATCACTAAGTGCCCACAGTGGCAGAAACGGAAGAACAGAGGTTCAATGAAGACACAGGCTGTCTTGGACTCTGACTTTACCTCATTGATCTTCCCCAAGGCCAGGCTCCCCCTCCACTGCGTGAGTCAAAAGACCCTTCCCCGTAAATCAAGTACCTTCCACCTAGAACACTGGGATTTATAGAAAGTTTTCTGCTTCTGTGGGAAGTTAATCAAGTGTTTTCATTATGTTCTTATCCCCATTGCATCTTTCATTTTTCAGTACCTTAAACCAAAACTCAAAGGTTTTTGTGATAATATAGATGGGCAAATAGCTAGCTAGATACATACATACATACCCCATTGTTGTAGAAAATGTTCATTGTGTGTTTCAATGAGGTCAGCATATTCCTCACATATGCAAAAATTCCTTCCATTGAGTGATGTATGAGTTGATAATTGACCTTAAAATAAAAATGGGATATTCTCTGTCTTATCAAAATATGCTAATTTTATCCAACACAATGCTGTGTTCCAGAATCAGCTACCTAAAAGACACCAAAGGAAACAATGCCAGGAATACTTCAGCATAACAATTAACCTTTATGTTACTCTTTCATAAAAAAATTACTTATTCTGCTACATTTTCGGTTATTTGCAGCAGATATGGTGCACTGAAACAGTGGGGAATATTTAAGTGATGAATAAATATCTTTCCTTTTCCCTTCTGTCAGATATTTTCTCAATGATTTCTGACTCCAGTGGGGTGATGGTTTATGGACGATATGATCAGTTCCTGCGGGAAGTTCTCAAACTACCCACGGCGGTTTTTGAAGGTCCTTCATTTGGTTACACAGAACAGTCAGCTAGATCCTGTTTCTCTCAACAGGTAGGTGGGGGAGGGGGGGTGGGGGGGGAGGGGTCAGGGGGAAGGACGTGTTAAAGGAAATATCTCTTAAACAGTAGTTTTTCTTCGGTATGTTCCTCCAAGTTACTACTTAGACAAATTCTTCATGATAAACTGTAGTGCATCTTCCAGTCTCTGACAACTGACCTCTGAACCAGGAACTGAACTCAGCATACCTGGGAAATAATAATTGGTGGCTCCTGACCGTGAGCCAGGCACCATGCTAAGTTCTTTACTCGAATTCTCCAATGCAATCCTTACGACAACCCTATACCCTCAGCGTCATGCCTGCGATTATCACTGTAGGATCAAAAGGGCCGAATTGTCACTCAGCCTCATATGAAACGTAAGTCTGGGCGAGCACCAAGCTTCTCCAATGTCTAGCAGAGGAAACAAGAAAGGAATCACATACCACGTGTAACACACCATCAGGGAGGCCCAAAATATGACAGACACGGATGCCTGCATCTCACACAACGTGATGCATTAGGGGTTCAGAGTTACATGTGTTAACTGAGAGTGGTACAAATTAGCCCAGAGAAACTATTTAGTGCTTGACAGTTTCTGTGTTTATACCTGTCCAGTCACGTAGAAAGTCTTCATGTCTGGCACCATTCTCTGGAGTGATGCAATGGTAGTTTATACAAATCCATAAACTGAAGGTTTGTTTAAAATTTTTAAAAAATCCAAACTAACCAAGAATGTCCTCTAAAAGGATCCCTTAAATAAGAAGTCGGTGCAGCAGCTAGTGAGAAGCTGCATTTAACTGCCTGGCTAGTAAACGTCATGCATCTGTTTACTTGTGACCTAGGAGATCGAAAGTGCCTCAGATCCCTGCAGGTCATGGATTTATGTAGAATCACAACTGTACACAACAACCAATGAGAGATGGGATGGTTTGATACACTAAGTGCTAACTCTGCTCCCGTGTTGAGTCATCCAGACAGCCTTTCTGACCTCTCCCACTCCCCCACCCCCAGGCCAGCTTAGGTCCCTCATCTCTGCCTCCAGATGAAGCATGCTCCCCTTTAGATTTCCCTTTGAGTTGGTAACATCAGAACGGTTCCATCGCCTAAGCCTCCTTCTACACAACTTCGTCACCCAGCAGCTCTCATCAGTCCACAAGTCCTCATTTCACCTTCTAAACGTGTCTCCAGTCACTTTCCTCATCAGCACCTGTTGCCTGCCCTATTGTATTATTCTCCACCCTGGCCTCCGGCCCCTGGATTTGTTTATTTGGTGCACGCCCCATTGCATTCCAAACTGTTTCCGAATGCCATCCTCAAGAGGCATCTTCAGAGGTTCTCAAAATGCATACAGTAGTACAACAGGGTAAAACTGTACAGAGAGAACATGAAGGAGGCTTCGTCTCTTCTCATCTATCCTTCACAACACCCCATCTAACCATGCCACTCACCTGCTGAGCAGCCTGATCGCCTGCAGGTTGAATCTCCCTTTCTTCCAGACTCTGAGAGCCCTTCCATCCTTCTCCAGCTCACCCCTCTGCCTCCAGATGCAGACTTCTATCTCTGTTCCTGCTCCAGCCACTCCGTTTTCTGAATCTGTGCTTCTCTGTCTCCAATGTCCTCCCATTTCTTGCCTCCAACTCCTTTTTCTTGCCCAAACATTGCTTTCCCCAAGAAGCCTTTCACAAAAGACATTAAGCCTCCTACCTTAACCATCTTCATATCTTAAACAGGTTGTTTCCCTATCTCATAAAAGGCACATGACAAATGCTTACCATACTGAATTTTACTGATTTAAGAGTTAGTGAGTCTTGGGGCACGTGGGTGGTTCAGTCAGTTAAGTGACTACCTCTTGATTTCTGCTCAGGTCATGATCTCACAGTTTGTGAGACATCAAGCCCCATGTCGGGCTCTGTGCTTACAGCAAGGAGCCTTCTTGGGATTCTCTCTGTCTCTCTGATGGGCCCTCTCTTTCTCATACTTGCTCTCTCTCACTCTCTCTCTCTCAAAATAAATAAATTTAAAAAAAGAGTGAGTCTTACCTTTTAACTGAAATTAACTGTTAAAATACTATGAATTAATTCAAAACACAAGTTTATTAACCTAATTTTTTTCAGCTTCTTTACCCATTCCTCTATGGATGGACCCTTGGACTGCTTCCATATCTTGGCTATTGTAAATAATGCTGCAGTAAACACAATGGTGCATATATCTTTTTGAATTCGTATTGTCATTTTCTTTGGGTAAATCCCACTAGTGGGATTACTGAGTCATATGGTAGTTCTATTTTTAATAGAACTTTTAATCCATACTGTTTTTCACAGTGGCTGCACCAACTTAATTCCCATCAACGGTGCCTGGGGTTCCATTTTCTCCACATCCTCGCCAGCATTTGTTATTTCTTGTCTTTTTGATTCTAACCATTTTGATAGGTGTGGGGTGAAATTTCACTGTGGTTTTGATTTGCATTTCTCTCATGATTAGTGACGTTGAGCATCTTTTCATGTGTCTCTTGGCCATATGTATATCTTCTTTGGAAAAAATATCTATTCAGGTCCTCTGCCCATTTTTAATTGGATTATTTGGTTTTTTGGTGTTGAGTTGTGTAATTGTCTATATATTCTGGGTGTTAACGCCTTATCAGATGTATTATTTGCAAATATCTTCACCCATTCAGTAGGCTGTCTGTTTTTTTGATGGTTTCCTTTGCTCTGCATAAGTTTTTTTATTTGGTGTAGTTCCAATAGTTCATTTTGTTTCTTGTTTCTCTAGATGACTTTTTTTTTAAGTTTATCTATTTTGTGAGAGAGAGAGAGAGAGAGAAAGAAAACTGAAGCATGCACATGTGGGGGAGGGGTAGAACGAGAGGGAGAAGGGGGGGCGGGGAGGGAGAGAGAGATAATCCCAAGCAGGCTCCACACTGTCAGTGCAGAGCCCTATGTGAGGCTCAAACTCACCAACCATTGATTGACCTGAGCCAAAATCAAGAGTTGGATGTTTAACTGACTAAGCCACCCAGGCACCCCTTGATAACTGTCTTTTATTTTAATACAACCTACATGTTCAATAAGATTTATATATGATGTTACCACAGCACAAAGTTCCTTTTGAAATATCTTATAGACTGTCTTATTCCATAATTCTTTTTATATATCCTCAATGATGAAAAATTTATATGTGTTGAAATCATAATAGCATTTTTGGAGACTTCCAGGAGTGATTTTCAGCCAGTCTGATGATCAAAATGGATAAGATTTTTTTTAAGTATAAGAAGAGGCAACACAAATATAAATAAATAATAAGACCAGTTTATATTTGTGCTTCATAAACTGGCTATAACAGCAGTTTGAATGATGAAATTCTAAAATTGTTTGCATTGCTTCATTGGAGAAAGTACAAGCCATTCCAAGTAATTATTTTGAAAGACAGGATTATTTCAGATGCTACAAATTGTGGTAACTTCTTAAAAAATGTTGTCTCATTACTTATACTTTACATAAATAGCTTTTTTTAATGTTTATTCATTTTTGAGAGGGGGAGGAGGGGCAGAGAGAGAGGGAGACACAGAATCCAAAGCAGTTTCAGGCTCAGAGCTGTCAGCACAGAGCTCAATGAGGGGCTCAGACTCACAGACCATGAGATCATGACCTGAGCCAAAGTCGGACACAACCTACTGAGCCACCCAGGCGCCCCTACATAAATATCTTTTAATAATAATGTTACCACCCCATAATACTTAAGCTATCTAGTATTTTGAGGGAAAGCTACCATTGTAAGTATCTGCTGATAAAAAAGATTAATTAAAGAGTACCAAAATATTTTGTGTGTGAAATTACAAGGACTAGTATCAGATAGGTGCCTTGAAAAGGTATGATAGTTCTTCACAACCGATTTCTTATCTAAAGATATAAATCTATCCCTGGGCTGTCTGTTCTGTTCCATTGATCTAAGTATCTATTTTTGTGCCAGCAATACTGTTTTGATTACTATGGCTTTGTAGTATATCTTGAAATCTAGAATTGTGACACCTCCAGCTTTGTTTTTCTTTTTCAAGATTTTTCAAGATTGCTTTCTTTTTGGGGGGGTCTTTTGTAGAGAACAAACAGATGGTGACCAGAGGGGAGGTGGGTGGGGGGATGAGTGAAATAGGTGATGGGGATTAATAGTACCATCATGTTGTTTTTTAATGTTTATTTATTACTGAGAGACAGAGAGACACAGAGCGTGAGCAGGGGAGGGGTAGAGAGAGGGGGAGACCCAGAATCTGAAGTAGGCTCCAGGCTGTGAGCTATCAGCACAGAGCCTGACGCGGGGCTGGAACTCACAAACTGTGAGATCGTGACCTTCGCCCAACCAACTGAGCTACCCAGGCACCCCAAGAGTACCATTCACCTTGATGAGCACTGAGTAACATATAGAATTGTTGAATCACTATATTGTACACCTGCAACTAATGTAACACTGTGTGTTAACTATACTGGAATTAAAATAAAATTAAAAAAAAAAAAAGCAAGCAAACCAAAAACTAGCCCATGCACCTGATATTACAATTCAAAATTTCAAATAAAATAGTGATCTTTGCATATAAACCTGTTATTTTTTTGTTATTCATCCTGCTATAATATCATGTATTCATATAACTTCTTATTTTTGTCATTTTGAAGGAAATTTAAAATTCATTCCTTTTCCATATCAGAAAGGACCAGGATAATGCAGACAGATGCAAACTGAGTTAAGAGGAAAGATATATCAGGAAGGGAAAAAGAATTTTTGGAACTATAGACTGTTCTAACAGCGAAGGGTCGCTCCCTCCTCACAGGATTTCCTCCTAATCTTGTATGGCAAGAACCATTCACATTAACCATGAAGTATTTAGTACTTACAGAAGTGGAGAAAGTTTAGAAGGGAAGTTGTCCTACAAATGTGGAAGACTGAGCGACTGCTACGGGAATTGTGGCTTTACCACGACTGGGTAAAGTTGTAGAGAGCAAGTCTACTCTTTGTCTTTCCTTACCGTTTTCATACTGCCCCTCATACACAAAAGCGACCCTCTCAGAATTGTCGCTCTCCCTATGACAATATTGACTCAGCCTCAATGGAGATAATCCAGTCCTATGTGTGTTTAAGTGTTAAAGCAACCAATGGTTTAAATTCAGAACTAGCTCTTTAGGTATTAGACTATATTCTCTTTCTTCATGTATTAGAGGTTAATGGAATGTCCTCTTTCTTTAATCGCAAAGGGCATGTACGCAGCAGGTAAATTCACATTATTCTCTGTTCTAAATTTTTGTGGGGTTTTTTTGATGCAGAAAAAGGTCACCTTAAACGGTTTCTTGGACACACTCATGTCCGACCCTCCCCCGCAGTGTCTGGTCTGGCTGCCCCTTCTGCATCGGCTGGCAAATGTAGAAAATGGTGAGTAGTTACTACTGAGCTATGGCAGTTTTTAAATTACTGAAATTGTTCTCTCAAGTCTACAGTTATTAAGCCAAGGTCGCTTAGTCGTTTTGAGTTTCGAAAGACCCTTTCTCCCTGATCCGTAAGGCATTAGAGGCTCACTGCAAAATTAGGAGAGTCAATTCCATAAACTCATTAAATCTCGCTGTGTGCCTCTCACTTACAAGTGGAGTGTGGCTGTAGACTGGCTCTAGCCGCAGAAGAATTTCAATAATGAATATAACATTTTTTAGTATGATAGCGTTATGTTTAGGCATGAACTTCCAATACTGGTATTCATGGCATTGACTGTTCCTGGGCACTTGGCCAAGAATAGGTGGAGGAGATGGAAAGAAATTAGGTTATGGTACCTTGCTTATCTGTAGTTATATGCTTCAAATGGAAGCTTTCGGTGATTGTGGTTACATAAATAATTTGACCAAAGGCCATTGCTTAGTAGCATGTAGACAATTACTTGGATCTGATTATTTGTTAGCTTCAAATCTCAAGTATTTTAGCTCACCTGCTTTATAATTCGAATTGTCTGCCAGTGAGAGTGAAGCGTCTCTCGAACTACCTGAATTAGAACTGTATTCAGATAATTTACACATCTCTTTGGGCATCTGCCTGTCCATCTGCCTCTCAGGAAAGAAAAAAAAGTTGGTAAATGGAGGCAACGTCACTCATGAAATAAGCCCATTAGCCACTCCATTATTAAAAAAAAAAAAAATCCATTCTCATCCAGTGTTTCTACTCTCCCTCATATCCCTTTCTTTTTTCTCCCTCTCATTTTCCATTTCTCTAACATTTGCTCTCTACCCATGCAACAGTCTGTTGTGTTCATTATTGTACTTCGGAGTCTTCCAGCGAGCTGTGCTAGTCTCCTAGAGACAGAGAGCAGTTTGGGGGAAAGACGGGTCAGTTTGGGGAATTTATATTCTTGTAGTGTAAGAGATGGGAGTAAAAGAGCCAATGGCATTGCATAAATCTGGTATTAAAAGAAGACCTATCCTCTACCCCATTTCATTTCCTCCACCTTCCACACACATGCTTGAAAAGGACAGCGAGAGTCCAGGGATAAACACGATGCTTCTCTCAGCCAAAATTGACTATCGTCTGAAATCATGGCACACAACAAAACAATGCAATTCCCATTCGGCTGTACTTTTCCTTATTCTGGCTCATACTCTGATTTGCTCATTTTTTTCTCCATTTACTACCCCCCTTAGTCTTCCATCCGGTGGAATGTTCTTACTGCCACAGCGAGAGTATGATGGGATTCCGCTACCGATGCCAACAGTGTCACAATTACCAGCTCTGTCAGGACTGCTTCTGGAGGGGACATGCCGGTGGTTCCCATAGCAACCAACACCAAATGAAAGAGTACACATCATGGGTAAGACCAGGTCCAGTCAACACACACTTGGCTGCATGAGTGTCGCTTAGAATGCAAGGGAACATCAAGGATGGGGAGAGAATTAAAGAGCAAACCTACCTTCTCTAACAGTCCTTCCTTTCCTTTCCATCCCACCCCCCACCTCACTGGGATGTCTTAATTGTTGTATCTGAATCCAGGGTCGCTTCCTAAGACTTAAACTATAGGAAGACTCAAACTATGTTACTTCTTGGAATACAGACAACTCAGTACTGGGGGTTAGATAACAACTGACCAAGCACCTTCTGGAACATAATTTCTTTTTCACAGTAGGTTAAGGCTCTTTCCAAGTTTTGTCTTATTTTTTTTGTGGGAATCGCTTAAAAATTATCATTTGTTTCCTTTTTTCTTGGTTTCCGAAGTTCTGTTAAGTGCGCGACTAGAGCATAAAGGAAAGACGTGTGAGCCACCCGTCTTTTTTTTTTTTTTTTTTTTTTTTTTACTTTTTTGGAGGAGGGGAGATTGTGTCTATATGGGCAAATCACCTTTTTGTAAATAGTGTGAGTGACCAACTTGCCAAAAATGACTTGTCGGTGTCTGTCCGTGTGATGGATGTGTGGGAGGAATTTGACCCATGAGCTTGCTGTTCACGCAGTTTAGTTGGCTGACCTGTGTCTCAGTTACACTCCCAAGATCAGTTCCCCGATGTTGTTCTTTGTACTTCTGTGAAAGTATTGCTCTATATATGGGTTGGTTTTTGTTGCATGAACCATCAAACCTGTTAACCCCTCTTGGAACAGTTCTGCGTTAAAAGAAAATGCAAACTTCTTTTGAGGTTTTTTCTATATTTTCTGTATTTCAATTAACCTATAGTCTTTATTAAAGAGGAACTTATTGTTCTTTTTTTATAAAGGAGGTCTTCAGAAAATGCATTTTAAATCAGAATGTTCTCTCGAGGAATTATTATTGGGAACCAAGATTCAGTGTAAATATATTACTTGTTTTCTAGCATCAGTCAGGTTGTGAATTCAAGGCATCACAGTGATTCACTAAGGCATCGTCTGCTGAGGGCTTTATGCCAGTTCAGATGCCACCTCCCACTGTTGGTTATGTCACATGCTGAGGATGGATATACTAACACAGATCATGAAATACAATTTAGTAAAGAAGATAGGAAAAAACACTTTCTATTTTCTTATGGTCAGCATCCTACCAATTTTCCAACTTGCTCTATCTCAGATCCTGGAGGGCTAGTGTCCAAAGACTAAGCATTTTTTCATTGTTGTTTTATATAAATACTAAAGTCAGTTTAGGAGTCTCTTTCTTAGGGATTGTGGGCTCTTAAAATTATATGGCAGGGCAATGTCTTTACAAAGTAGAATCAGTCTCCTCAAGAGGATAAAGAGGCTCTAGTGTTTTATGGGGGTGAAGGGCTGTGTTTTAAATGTTCTAAGAATTACATCTCCTAGCAAAAGCCAAAGAGGGACTTCTTATATGCCCTATCACTTAGCTTTTAAATAATGAAGACAAAAGTCACTTCATTGTATTGCCACTTACGGGCTCTGTGTGTAAAAGAAAGCGACAAAGTTGTAAGTGGCTTCTCATGGAAAGGAAAAGTTGGCATAAAGATTTATTAAGTGTGATAGATTATTTTTGATAGATTTGGCTGGAAGATTTTAAGATAAACATCCTACTGGTCTAAATGAAAAAGAGCGATCATGATGCTCTAGAAAGAACATGAATTTTAAACCCTAAAGCCTCAAATTGAAGCTCCACTTTTCCTTTTTACTGGATGTATCCAGCCACACCTGAAACATTTTGCACCTGGATGTCTGTGAAACCTTCTGCTCATCTTCTCACGTCCACTCCTATCTCCTCCCAAATCATTTTCTGTTCTTAAGCAGGAGCAATCCTTCTAGAATCACCTCTGGTCCTGTCACCTCTATGATTTAAGTTCTTCATTGTCTCCCTCTGCATCTGAGATAAAGACCACAGTCCTTGACGTGGCATAGAAGGACTTCAATGATCTGCCTTCTGCTTTCCTCTCCAGAGTGGGGTCTCCTCTTCCTCCATCTGGAATTACCTTCTCAATCCCTTGAGTTTTGATCAGAAGGACTCCTGCTGGTCCCTTGAGTCCCAGCTCAGATGTCCTATGCACAATGACTGCTTCCATTTATCACAGCATTTCCTAACACTAAGCAGCAGGAAGCAGGTACTCTGGTGGCTTGTCCCGGCACTCTAGTCCCAGCATTGAGCCAACTCTCTGACTTAGAGTAGACACTCACAGAAGACTTCATGCATAAACCAGTGAATGAATGAGTGAGTGAACGAGCATCTATTGTGAGAGCAAATCATCTCATAAAATGCTACGTAAATATTAGTTATCGTCACTTCTACCTTTCTTCTCCTTTCCAGAAATCACCTGCTAAGAAGCTAACTAATGCATTAAGCAAGTCTCTGAGCTGTGCTTCCAGCCGTGAACCCTTGCACCCCATGTTCCCTGACCAGCCTGAGAAGCCACTCAACTTGGCGCACATCGTGTGAGTATCTCTGCCCTCCAGCTGAAAAGACGTCTTTCGTCATTGACACACGTCCCCATACATACAAGGCAAATTCATGTTTGTTGCCAGGGACCACATTTTACATTTTAATTTTAAAAAAAAGAAAGTGAAAATAATGTGATTATAATTTTTACTCTAGGGGTATACAGTACTTCTGTCTTGATGTGCAAGTGAAGTATGCAACACTAATATAAATCACCTGTAGGTGGAAAATATTCAAAAAGCATCATTATAAAATATAGATGTGAGAGAGTTTTTACAACTGAACATTAACAATCAATGGAATTAATTTTAAGAAAATTTTAAGGCGCACTAAGCCTTAATATCATGTGTGCTTTGGGTCCCCAAAATAAAAACTCTTTGCTGCATTTATCTGCAGAGCCAGTCATCTTAAAGATGTCAACAAATCTGGAAATTGTCATTGTCTTATCCTAAACTACACAACTTTAGAAGAATCATGACCTGTGCGTGGGAAGGTTGAAGAGGGAAAGTTGGGTGGTAAAATTCATCAGAACATCCAAAAATAGACTCAAAAATTCTTTCTCCAAAGTATTTGTGAGTTTGGTGGGTAGAGAGTGGGCTAGGAAAGAGTGCTACCTACCACCCATTCTTTCCACCCCCCAGAAGCCTCATGCCTGGGAGCCTCTCTCAGGCCTGCATGGCCAGATTACAGGGGAGGCTGAAGTAGAAGAAAATATTTCTTCCTTGGTGTTATCTTGGGCTGAAAAGAAGAAACAAGCATATCATCTGCTTGTGCCCAGTTAGGAATTATGTAGTAAAAGGTATGTCAGAAAGGCTCTAGAAAAGGTGGTCTCCCCTCTATACAAACTCCTTTTTGTTTTGCACCGTTCAGCAGGACCTCCTGCACTGCAGGGCCTGTGTTTGCTTGTTGACATCCAGAGCTGAGCTGATCAGACCTATCAAGGTTAGGAAACCACCAGGGCAAAGTCCATGCTTCAGGCAGTTCAGAATATGACCCATTAAAGATGCCATGATGAATGCGACCTTTATGAAAGTAGTTACTCTTTCCTCTGATGGACCTAAGCAAATACCATCAAATGCTTTGTGCTGTGACATGTCTATGGCTTTATGTAAATACTACAAGGCTCTGTCTGTTTTGCTCCCAAGTGTGTTTTGAGGGTTCACTGCCTTCAGCAATACACACAGCCTGGAGGCTTTTGTTGCGGGCATGGGCTAAGCATCCAAAAAACTAATGTAAGCCAATTAGGTAGAATGTGGTTAACTTATTTTTGGAAATTTTTATCCTGAAAATAAGCCTGAAAATAAGCCAGGGCTAAATAAATCTGGGGAGTATCCCAAAGGGCCAATCACTTGCAGAAAACGACCTCATACGAGCTGTTCTTATTAAGATCTCAACTGTTCTTCCCATAGCCAGAGACAATCACTAATTTTTTAATAAATGAATAAAACTAAGTGAGAGCAAGTCTATGCTGTCTGACCTCTGCCATGGAGTCATTTCCTATCAGCCTGGCTAAGAGTTTCACCCCAGAGAACAACGTTCAATCAGAGCTGATGGGTGTAAGGAAAATAGAGAGTGGATGTGAACAGCCTGACTCTAAGAGCTTTGCAGTGGAACAGAATTAGGATGCTTCCTCCCACTTGGAGACAAAATTAGGAAGTGAGGCAGAGTGAAATAAATTTCATGGTCAGTCACACTGCAGTATTACCTAGCACAAAGCCTGTACCCCGTCATGCTCCGGCCTGGTGTGTGTGTGTGTGTGTGTGTGTGTGTGTGTGTGTGTGTGTGTTATTTAATTGGCTAATGAGTAAACAAACTTTTAACCTTAATTTCTGATGTGTTATTCAACGAACTAACTGAGGGCAATCTCTGCACAATTTGAGTTCCTTGAAGAGTTTCAGGATTCTCTTAAAATTCTCCACTAATATGCCCTTTTCTGGAAAAAGTTTCATATATTTAACCAGATTCTCCAAATAGTCCTCGAATCAAAGTAGTGATCTATACTCACTGATAATATATTTTTCCAGGGTGAATGTCTCAACTTTAAAATGCAAATTGTAGAAAATATTTCATTATTGAAATAACATACAAGAAATTCTGCACGCAGAATGCCCAATCTATATTAGACCAGAATTTTTTTTCTGTTTTTAACTTTAGACGTTTTTCTCTCATTTACTATTCAAATGTCTTTTTCCTAAATAGATACCCATGTCTTTTTCTTTTTGTTTTTTGGATAGGGGTATCTAAGACTTCTAATTTTAAAATATGCTGTTCATTTAGCTATTCTAAATTATCATAGATACATAAGGCTGCTTAAGTGGTGACATTTTGGTATTTTGGCATTTGTTCTTAGCTATTGTATTTCTTGTCAATTTTACCATGATTAACAGTCTCTATTCTATTCAATTCCTTGCTGCCAAAAGTGATACTTGGTAAGTAGTTCAATAGTCCCCTGTGTGCTTATAAAGACTTATAATCATAAGTGGTTATGAGACACAAAACAAGTGAGTAACATGAGGCCACTTTAAAGGTAATTCTGCCTTCAGCTGAACACTTACCATTCACAAGACAAATGCCAATTTTATAAAAACGTCCTCTGTGAAGGTCTCGTCCACAGGGAAAATTTTGCACTAGATCCCTGTGACTTTATCTTGTGGAGCTGTTTCTTGTTCATGAGAATAAATATGTTTAAAATTCCCAGCGTGACCTACTTATTAGGTAAAGTAACTTCTCATTTGATTATGGAGAAAACAGGAACCTCAGTTCCTTTGACAGCCACCATTTGGTGCCAAGGTTAGTTATAGTTGTGTCCCAAGTTCAACATTTCCATGATGAACCTGAAACATGAAGCCATTCACTAAGAAACCGCAGTTTCAGCTTTGCGGTGGCCAGGTTCCATAGAGTAAATTTACTAGGCTCAGTAAAAAGCATTCCAACTGTACTTGTTTTCTCATTTCCTGGAGCTAGAGCACAAAGGGAAAATTTAAAAAGACAAAAGAAAACCAGAAACGTGGGTCAAGTTGATAGTTTCAAACCTCTTGCAAAGTTAAAAATGCAGGTATTTCATTCTTCTTACTGTTTTAAAATCTGATTTACCTAACTTTTCAAAAATCACATAGGACATTTGCATAAAATTAACACCCTTGTTATGAAATGAAAGTGTTGTGCTCAAGGTAGAATTAGTTTTAAACTAGCCTCATGTGGGCCAAGACACATCCTAGATAAATAATGCAAAACGCTAAGATAGCCTTCAAAACTCCAGCTAATATATTTACAGTAGATAAAATAGTTAAGCGCTATTTTGACCTCATCCAACAGATAATGTCTTTAAAAATCTTAGAATACTGTTTAGCACCAAGTACCGGGAACCACAATTTCAGTGAATTTTTGCAAATAGTGCTGTCAAAATTATAGCATCGCATCCACTCCCATAAACGCACTGAGACAAACAAGTCTACCTTTTTCCCAGGATCTCTGCATTGTGGAATCCAACACCAGCTGGTTCCCTAAGGTAGAAACTAAACCATTGCAAATGTGTCTCTTGATCAAGCCAACACAACTAGATTCTGTAGGCTACTGTGATTAATATCTAGTGTTCAAGAATTCTGCACCGTCAAACTCAAATATGGAACTACCCTGAGATCAAATGTCCTCTGACTCAAAATGATGCCCTGCCTCATTATCCATATTCTGAACTCTCAATTCCATCTCATGGAGCATATTCCAGCGAACCCAACATAAGACTAAAAACCACTTGGAGATGAGACAGGCATCTCAGCTCTACCATTTTGCCTGAACCAAGACCTTAGTGATAGGGACAGAATGCCAGGAGATAATGAAAAATACCGTTGGAATGGCAGACCCCGTGTAGTCGGAGCTTGAGGCCGTGTACAATTCTGAGAAATACTGAACCCTATTTCCTTTCTCTCATCATATGAGAAGAACTGAAGTTTATGGGATGCCTTGCACTATGTGCCCTATTATACGGAACATCCAGATAATAGAAACTCACTAAACCCTGTGGTGTTTGACAGCATCTTCACATAGAACAAATAAGGCATGGTATGCTTTTGCAACTGAGTCGCTCCAGACCAGGTATATTGAGAAAGGGCCATTGTCATGCGGAGCACAGGAAAAGCTTCTGAAGCCCCAGGAATCCTCTGCTTTCCAAGAGGATGTAGATTCTGCTTATCATTAATTTTTCAGAGCTTCTCCTTTTAGAACACAGTGGACCTGAAGCTGCCCCAGAGTCTTTGCTCCATTCAAGAATGTGACTCAGTGAAACAGCAAGGCTCAAAGCTCACGGATAAATATTCCTATGGCATCCAGAGGTCTTCCTCCTAATTGTTAATGGACATTCCACGTTTTCAAGGAAATGTAACTTCCCAGAACACTTAAACAATTTCAGTGCAAAATACAAAATTTTGTGTTGATCCTGGGTATGATAGATCTCTGATCTTTGCAGCCCTTTTCCTGGAGAGATGGTGGATAGTTTTTAACTTGTGACTTTTACTTGTTTTAACTTCCCACCCACACTGTACTTCGTTTTAGGCCACCCAGACCTGTAACCAGCATGAATGACACCCTCTTCTCCCACTCTGTCCCCTCCTCAGGAAGTCCTTTCATTACCAGGAGGTAAGTTCCCATCTTATTATGAAATAAGCCCTCTCTTTGGTAATGACCCCTAATTCTGGGTTAAGAAAAATTTTCTAATGTAAGCCAAGTGTGGAAGATGACTGTTTGAAACTAGTTTGTAAATATCTGTCACAAGTTTTCACTTTCGCTCACTTGGATGCTTTCGAAGATAGCTGGGATGGCTTTTGGGATTAATGTCACTTCTGGAAACTTGCATTTATGATTCACCCACAGTAGGAATGTGGGATGTGTTTAAGTTTTATGATCAACACACATGTATTCCATCTCGTTGAGAAAGTCACCTTTGTATCGCTTGGAATGGCCCATTTAAGCCGGGGAATTGGAATTTCAAGATGCAATGGGAAATTTCTTATGTACGTTCTGAAACATTGTATAATCTCATCTCAAAATTTGGTGAACTCTGGAGTTCCTGGGGCTAAAAGCTGGAGATCAAACTTGGAAGTATAGTTTCCACATAAGTGATTTCAGGGATTATAACAAGAACTTTTTTAAAAGGGTCTCCTGTTTTTTATACAAAGATTCACTCCCATGTGAGCAAAGAACAGGTGAAGCAAATACTTCTCTTAGAGCTAGCTTGATAAATACGCAGGGTCAAGAGATACTCCAAATCATTTGATCAAATCTCACCAGTAAAGTACCAGGAACTTATTTTATCAGTACGTGGAGAAGGCTCACAGGAAAGCAGAAACAAAGGTAAGGAAAAGTGGAGTGAGTAATGAACCTAAGATTTCAAATGCCTTTCAGCAGGAAAAAAAAAAAAGAAAAAAACAACCTCATGTTTCATAAAGCGAACATAATCAGCCTTTTCCCCTGGTGAGGTTTCTGAAGTACCAGTTTCACTGTAATATCCTGGTACATTCAAGTGAGGGTTTGCAGACAATGAGACTCAGAACACTGCTGATTTTTTTCCCTGAGTTCCTGTATTTGCCCATCAGCAGGAACGGGAGATGAAGATGTTCCCCATAATTGTAATTAGCGTAATAAATAGAATGTTGTAGTTGGCGGTATTGCCCCCCCCCCTCTAAATTAAGCAGGTCTGTAACAAGGGGAAATGAGGACGCACTTGAACCGCAGAACACCCACAGTGAAATAACATGGTTTAGGCGCTGTGTGTTCCTTTAAGCGCTCCTTTTCAAAGCCACAAGCATATTCAACCATCTTTTCCAAAACAAAATCATAAACTGTAAAATCTGTAAGAGACACGGGCCTGTACATCTATCTAGGGAAGATCTGCCATGATGTTAAGAAAGATGTGCTTTTATTAGGAAACCCTGCATTCTGCAAATGTCAAGCAGAGGTAGACCCCATCCTTACTGAAGGTCGTTTTATATCATTTCAGCTCGGACGGTGCTTATGGTGGATGCGTCTAGATGGATAACATGGCTTCCTCTCCTCTAAAATATCCCTATAATATACTTTGAGCTGTTCTGGTTCCTCCAGGGTGCGTGGTACCCGTTAACCCAAACTATGATCATTTCCCCTTTTTCCCATTTTCAGTCCTGTTGGAATATTCTCTGTGAACCACAGATAACGTTGTTTAAAGACTGCAGTTCTTTCTGTCACCACGGAGGTTAGCCTCTGGTTTCTGTTTTGAGGGTGCTGTTCAATAAAGCTGTGTACACTGAATGCCTTTCCTCTCTGAGTGGGCCTTGCTCTGTCCGTGGAAGGTTTTAATGAGGTCTCATTGTTTGCACCCCTCAGGTCACCTGAGGGGATAAGTGCATCCAGCCCTGTGGCTGAAGAGCATTCGCTCATAAAGCTGTATGTAAATCAGCTTGACCACGGCTCACGGTCAGTATCCCAGCGCTCAATCACTAATCGTAGTTAGTAGTTCCATAGCTAGACTGCTAGTCATTCTCCTCCATCACTAAAATCCTCTTCTCATATGTCTTAGTAGAGATATAGAAGTCTTCGGGGAGTTCATGAGATTCCGTGGAGAATTTTCAACTCGATCTGGGCTTCTCAGCTCTTTCCTCTCTTTTCTGCTTATGTTAATTGATTTCGCAGCCTCATACCCGTATACATGAGCTGCATATATATGAAGAGTACCAAGCCGATCTTCTTCTTTGGATGAAACTCTGCTTTTGTATAGTTTGCAAGACCCCAGTTGGTGATTTCTTAGATTCTTGAATCAAAGAGCCTCTTGGAATGATCTTGAGCACTAATGGCATAAGACCAGGACAATGCCACATGGCTGGACCATATTGTAGTAAAAAAAAACTTGAGAATTTGTATCCACTATCCTACTAAGTCTGGACCACTCTTCCCCCAGGTCAGGCAGTCTGATTCCTATTTTTTATATATATTTTTTAATGTTTATTCATTTTTGAGAAAGAGAGCACGAGCAGCGGAGGAACAGCGAGAGAGGGAGGCACAGAATCTGAAGCAGGCTCCAGGTTCCGAGCTGTCAGCATAGAGCCCGATGCAGGGCTCAAACCCATAAACCACAAGATCATGACCTGAGCCGAAGTCAGCTGCTCAACCGACTGAGCTACCCAGGTGCCCCTGATTCTTATTAAAGTAGCAATTTAAAAACGACCTTCATGCTCTCCATGCTTAATTTCTATCACTTGATAATGCTGGTTGATGACCCACTGTTTATTTCTTAACCACATCCATACACGAAGGTCGATGGAAACCCATCATGCCAAATGTAGGCATAAATTATAGGTCCTGTTCTTCCTACAACTGGAACTGAACCAAACATATATGACCTAGAGCTCTGCCCTCACTCCTGCCCAAACCCAACCGCCCTTTTTAAAATCTAATAAAACCTAAAACTTAAGCAAGCAAGGATGGCACTGGTCAGTGTTAAGGCAGCATTAAGAAATTAGGGAGCTTTAGCACACAGATATTTTATTTAGCCTGAGCTTTTGGCCTTTCGTATTGTGACAGATTGTGGAAAGATAAAGCAGGACAAGGATGAATTGAAATCACCACTCCAGAATCCTCTCTACAAAGTCCTGGCATTACTCACCTAGAGTCCTTTACAAGCATACCACTTTGATCTTCAAAAGGCAGTAGGGTATATCTTTGAAGTCTTTTGACACCCTAGCAATACACCTCACACAGATTTATGAGTGTGTGTAGCTCTGGTTACCACCACCATCTGCCACAGCCCCCGGTTCTTATTTCCCTTTCTAGCTGTGCACTTGATTCACTTTTCCCTTACGTAAAAGAAAAGAGGAAATTCTCAAAGGTGCTCTCCCTTAAATGTTTGATGTCTTCGTGTGTGTGTGTGTGTGTGCGCGCGCTCAGTTAGGTACAATGTGGGCCAAAGGACCCAATTCATGGGCTAATTCACCTCATGCATTTTTGTGATCGTAACTATATCCCTAAACCTAGATTATTTTCTCATAAACGCATCAATTTAAGGGAAAAAATGTTGGATCAGTGGAAGTCTATCATCACCACTAGGAAAAGGCTCCAGTAGCCATGTATGGTGTGGCAGCAACATTTTCTAAGCTTATGAAACATAGACTGTCATTATTGTAAGTAGTATTGCCAGGCCCAAAGGGTCCCTTCTCCCCTTCACCACCTTCAGCCCCTGCATATCTACTATCTTTGCTGGCATCATGCCCCCTTTGTAAAGTCCCAATCACCTTGTCAAAATCCTTGCCCCGTTTATGGGAGAAAGTTAACCAGGCCTTTCCTATGTAAAATAAGTTTCTTTACTTATGGCCATCTTTTTCATTAGCCACAACAACATAGTAAAAGTTTGAATGGCTACGTTCTTTTACCTCCAATTTTAGAACCATTTCTTAAAGGTTTCACATATATTTTCACAAATGCAACCTCTAAATTAATAACTGCTCGCAAATCACTTTGTCCGTTATATATATATAGCCAGATCTTGTCGCTCTCCCAAATACCAGAAAATTGCTTGTGATTCATAGAGTGTGTCAAACACAATCTAATATGCTGGTTTCTGGTTTGTCACAATGACATTTGGCTAACAACTGATACCATATTAGACTCAGTTACATGCATGGGGAAGGCACACCATCCACCCCAACCTCTCCGCAAATCTGGATTCTTCCCAGTGGAGCAGCATTTGTGAGATTTGTGTTGGTCGACTGGTTGGTCAGTTGGTGGATTGGTTTGGGTTTTCAACCACAGAAAGGCTAATCCACTGTGTCTTTTTCAGTTTTTTTCAAACACTTTGCTTATCCTAAGATGCTTTGCCTCACAACCCAGATTTGTTCATCAGACTTAAAACAGTCACACTAAATTCTAAGCATTTGTGCTTTGGTAATCAGAAGCGAATTGAAATAAAATCGAGGCATTGAATTGGCTTCTGAAAATCAACGTTTTCTCCATGGTTCATTTTTTTCTAAGATTAAAGCCCATCCCTTCCAGTCAGGAAAATAGATACATGTATAAATCAGCATCGTAAAATAGACAAACTTATAAGCCAACCACCCTGAAGGTTTCTTCACTCTTTTTCACTCTTTATGTTGTCTGAAATTTCATGAAATTTGAAATAATTACTCTTTGAAGTTAATTCTTTATTCCTGTAGCCCCAGAGCTCCACTAATGTGCTAGTTTTATTTTCAAATTGGAAGTACACTGGTCTTTACACTCCACTCTGTTTCCGTACAAAACTATTAATGCGTGATTACACCTGCAGCCACCTCCCTTCCGCCCTTCCATAACCTTTATTCTCTTCCTGCGGCTGCTTTAGTTCTTCTCTGTGCATGCCTTGCACTCAGCAAACTTTTCTAGATGCTCTTTTGGCTAAAATGCAATTGACACAGCTTGATGGTATCTGGGGGGACGACGTAGTAAATGTAGTGAATCACATATGGCCTAAGAATTCTTATTATTTCCTCCACAGTACCTGCTTAAAAGATGGTCTGGCTTCCATGCCAGCCTGAGTTGATGACAACTAATTTTCCCGCTGAAACACTGAGCTAGTTTTTATGCTTGTTTGATGATTTGTATGGGGCAGGTGGTTTGTCTCAGATCTCAGATATGGAAAGCTAGAGAAGGAAAGGAAAACGGAATTTGTCCAGAAATTATCTCGACAAAACTGACTTGTGGACACTTTTTTATGGTTTTTAACTTAGTTTAATGCCCTTGTTGCTAGTCTGGGTTAATTATAGTGAGAGAAATTAAATAAAAAACAGCTTTTTTGAGATATAATTGACCTACAATTCAATGAATATATTTAAAATAAGTGCACAATTCAGTAAGTTTTGACATATATAAACAATGCCGTGTGTGCATATACACGTATGTGAATATGCACATTAAATGTTCGTATATATTATGAGCATATATGTTTATAAGTGTGCATGTACACAGGTAGAAGTATGGCTATATGTGTATATGTGTGCATGTGTTTACATACATACATGAGAAGCAAAATTTTGTTCACAATTAACAGTTACTTCAGAAGGGACCAACTTTCATGCTTCACCTGTCTGAACACCACGCAAGGTTATCAGTTATTTAAAATCAATAAAAATGAATATATCTGTTTTTAATTTGCCATTATTCACATATCATTTTCCATTTAACCATTGTGATAAGAATTATTTTACCTTACATAATTTGTTTATGTAATACTGCTGCTCTGTGAGACTACATCCAGGACTTTTATTTAAATTCTTTTATTTTCATGTTTAATAAAAGAAAAAAATGTTTGACCAGGGCTAATATAGTAACACAGCATAAACAAAAGTGGCTTTTAAAACCATATTTCAGGTGTAAGCAAGACTCCAGGGAACATTTCTGTGTGATCATGTTACCTTAGACCACCCCAAAAATGTTTCGCTTCAGCAAAAATACTGACACCTGTTGTCACCCTTCAAAACCGAAGGTGAATTTTAAATAAATAAATATGAGACATTTTGAACTTGCTCTATTGTTCCAGAACTCATTTTATCATTGTATGTGTGCATATGAAAAAATTTGGGAAAAGGCCATTTATCTTTATAGTTGCTGTTTTCCAGAAGTCTGAAAAAGAATTAGTAAGAACATACAAAATTTTTTAGAAACAAAAAAACCTAAAGGAATATTTCCTGCCTTTTTTTCCTCCAGCAGAGCACATAAACTTCAAATTTACCTCGTCGTACCCTCCAGGGTACGATTGTCACCGCAGCCATTAATGTTAGTGTGTGCACAGAGGAATGAACTTATACAATGCCAAGGACCTGGTGGGGGGAAAAAAAGAAACAGTGAGAAAAAGAGATATGTGTACAGAGTTTTAGAGATGGTGACCCTGCTTTTCCTCGGGACTCAGATTAGAAAAGATTTATCGTACATGGTCAAGAGGAGCTCCAACTAGTTCCCACCTTCAGAAATTAAAAGGAAGGACACATTTTGATTTGAAAACAAGGCATGTAGAAGAAGGAGAGGCTTTTACAGATAGAGTTGTGTGCAAGCCATTGTTGCATTTTTGCACACTGACATGCCGAAAGCATCATTTCAGGGGAAGAATGTAGGTTTTAATGTGCCTGATCCCAAAGCCCACAATGAATTGGAAATACGACCTAACTTCTCCACACAAATAGCCAAGCTACAAAATGAAAGTTTAAAAATCTAGTATAGTCTGTAAAACATGGTGAGTGTATATTGCTTTGAAGAAATGATAATAAACTATATATTGTTAGTCTCCTCACAACTCAGGAGAAAAGTTTTTCACTCTGCTTTCCTTCCTCGGGCTCTTTGGGAGCCACAAAAGAAATTCTGGTGAAGATACTTCACATGAAAAGTCTTTATAGACCCAAGCCTTAGGTGAAATCTGCCTCTCCTGTCAACTCTGTAAGTTCTTGATCCATTTCATTTAGAAAGAGTGGCTTTTTTTTTTCTTGTCTTCATCATGAACTTGGCTTCCTCTATACATGGTTATATTTTTGGCTTCCCAGAATTTGAGAATTTGAGACTAGTTCTAGGAAGTACAGAAACTATGTGGACAATGAGTACCAAAAGTCAGAAATGCTCTTGGCCCTAGACACTAAGAGCTGTAGCAAAATGAAGTAAATGGTATATTTCCACAAACTCATAAATGCAGAGAGTGTAATTTCCATATTTTCCAAGAACTGGTTTTCCCAAGAAGTCATGTGGGAGGCAGAAAAAACATAAAAGAATTTTAATGATTTCTTCAAACCCACACTGCCAAGGGCCAGTGCAAAGAAAATGACAACAAAATGAGAAGAGATATATGCAGATAGAATGTCTGCTCCTCCTCCCTTTGAAGGAGGAAAGGATTTGGGAAGAAGAAGAAAGGAAGAAAAGGAAGAGAAGAGGGGAGACAGGCAAATGGAGTAGGGGAAGGAGAGAGGGGCTCAAAGAATTAGGAGGAAACGAATAAGGCCACCAAAGGACAATCTGGGCCACTGCTCGTTTCCTGAAATCAGCAGACTTCCTCCTGTGCTAGTGCCTGAAAATGACCAAGTGGCAGGATGCACTCCTGGGGCTCTGCCCACACATCACCTTCTTCCTGTGAGACTTCACTGGAGTAATTGGTGGCAAACGCATCCTCACGGTTGATCCTCTTGTGTTTCTTTTCTTTAGTTGTCCTTTCTTTCTTCTTGTGCATTCAGCACCAGAAGTTGTACCTGTGTAATTATTAGGCTTTTGATTTAAGGAAAATACCATCACAATTTCTGGGATTCGAGGGACAAAAAGCATAACAGGGCAGAAGTAGTTAAGTTTGGAAGGAAGAATTATTGATGTTTCACGCCATGTTTTTAGTGGTCTTGCAGGGATTGGAAACCAATTATATAACAGCTACATCTGTCTTGAGTTCTAAAACAAAAAGTTGGGGAGGGTGGTAATTGGGCAGCAGAGAGACTGTAGTTACTGGATAACGAATACAGAGGGATATGCTTCAGGAGACAAGGTTTGGAATGCTGTTTTGGTGGGATGATGGGAAAATACCAACAATGATGGTGGCGTAAGGTAGCTATTTTGTCCTAATGGACAGTTTCATCACCTTAGAAGGGGAAGATCAAAATGCTGGAAAAAAAAATCATTATGTTCATCAAGAAATTAAATTCTCCTAGAACATTAATCATTTCGTTCTTAAAGTCAATTCCATTTGTGTGCAGTTTTAAGTAATAGGTGCATCCCTGAAAAGCTAAGTGAGATCACACATTCAACAAACATGAGTGCCTACTCTCTCCTAGACATTTGCTTTATAAATCAAATTTTATTTTTAAGTTTTCCAGCGACCTTATAGTACATACAATACTAAAACAAGAATTCTAATCACAATATGCATAATCCTAATGTGATATTTACTTGCACATTTGTATTTTTTTGTGTGTGTGCTTCATGGTCTGAAAGAGTGATACTTTGTAATAAATCCTTAAAACTCATAAAGTTTTTAAGATTTTAACTACTTTACAAGCCATCTTAATACATACATACATTTTAGAACTTGTTGAAAAGTCGGGCAAGTTTTTGATAAGACCTCTTAATTTCAATCCAAGAAATTAACAACTTGCCACCAAACAAATCAGACAGTTAATTTTTGTATTCACCATGAAAGGGGTGGGTGGATAGTTTTAGGTCCACCAGTGTTACAGGGAAAAAAATTCTTAACCTGCAAAGGAGCAAGTTCCCTTTAAGCGCATTACAAGTACAATTGTAATACTAACAATCAATACCATTTTCCCAGTGAAACAGACCAGTAGATCTTGGGTCACTTTGGCATGGCCACACTTTATGAATTATTATTTCTATTTCTATTTATCCCTTAATAAAACTACACTTTAAACTTTTAAAACTGGCATTTAAATTACTAAATAAAATGGGTATTCCTCATAATGAACCTAAAATGTTAAGAATTTGCCATAATGATGGGATTCTATTCACCAGTTACAGACACAGGGAAGATGAATATATATTTATAAGGAGCAAAGGTCTATTTCTCTGTTTCTCTGAAAGTTTTCTTTGCAGCTTCTCAGCAAGGGTCAGGTGACTTGTGCCTGGAGTGGTAAAGCACTTCTAATATGACACCGATCTTCTAACTAGGTAATTTTCAAGTGTGTATTCAACTCAGAAAGTTGGACAAAATAAGGAAGGCTGGAGAAGTATACTTTTTAAGTGGGATCTAAAGGCTGGCAGGACTTCGTGAACTATTCGACTGTTGACCCTGATAGTCTGTAATGAATGTTGAATGGATTTTCATGATGTCCAGGCAATGCAATCTATTTGTTAAACAAATTGCAGAGGTCAACCCGTGGATCATGGATGGTTGTGTAATTGCAATTATGGTTCTCGGGCCAGGTTTCTACTCCTAGTTCAACTCTGTGGAAATCTGCAAACATCTTGAACATTTCAAAATACCAAGAGAGCTGTCCAAATGGAGCTTGGATCTAGACTTGGGAGTGTCTGTAGCCAGTTCTATTCTTGAATGCATTGCTGTGTTTACCCTCTTCTTGGCTTTCCCATCTTATTAACTAGCTCTCCTCCCAAGGACAGTGAAGTAGAGCAGAACAAACTGCTGGCTAGGGCTGCTCCAGCTTTTCTGAAGGGCAAAGGGTAAGTTAAAGCCAGAGTGTCCTGAAACCCTGAATTAACTCAACTAAAAGTGGAGATTCCTTGTGTCAAAAATGCTTTGTGTTTGAAAGACCGTCTTTGATTTAGCAAAAGCAGCTCTATTATAACCCAACTAACGGCACCAAGTAGTTCTTTTGAGTAGACACATCTGTGTAATTCACTTTCCCTGATTTCCTTTTTTTTTTAAATGACTAAACTTCAGATTTGATTTTCCAAAGGATACTTACTCTTTGCTTGCAACCCAATCAATGTGTTTACCGCACAGATGAATTTCTTGGCTTTACTGGCTTGAAGAATGCAATTGTGTTTTCTTAAAAGTTACTTTACCTAATTGGAAATCTTTATTTTTAAACTTAGTGAAATGAAATTGTGTATTTCATTGCTTGGATTTTTCATAGAACATCACTTATTTTTCCTCTACCTGCTTGCTTTTCCAAATGCCTTTTCTATCACGAACCCACTCCCACCTGCTCTGCCTATTTCTGTCTGCCTCTCCTCCCAACACCCTTTCTTTCCTCCTGCCCTGTTTCAGGATACAGTACAGCCTGAATGTGGCAGACAGGCTGGCTGATGAACATGTTCTCATCGGGTTGTATGTCAACAGGCTCCGGAACAACCCACCATGGTTAGTGCAGGTTTGGCTGCTTGACTGTCCTTAGACAGGGTAACAGTCTGCTCCCTTGACAAGAAGTCTCAGCAAGGGGCAAGTGGATGCCCTTAGTGACCTAAGGGTCACTAAGTCATCTTTGAATTGATTCAAATTAGACGTCCTTCATGGCGTTAGTTTGAACACTTCCCACTCATATACCATAGAATTCATATCCTTGTTTAAACATAGCGAAAGGCAAAATTTGTGTAAATGGATGCCATGCTAAATATTAGCCTTCAGTGGATGCCGGACTCTGGGTCTCCCCAGTCGATTGTATCATATGTGCCACGTCAAATGCCCGCAAAATAGTGATGCAAGAATTTTCTTATTCCAAGGACATGGATACCTCCACTGATTTGGAAGACAATGCTCCATTAATTTAAGATTGAAGTAAAAGAGAGGAAAAGTGACAGGATGGGATCATACCATGGAAATCATTTCCCTAATCATAACAGTGGGAGAAATTGTCTTTCAACTCTTCTCTGGCTTACAAATGTTTCTGGGTAGCCATCCTGATAAAGTCTGCTTTCAAGTCCCAGAATATGCAAAGCTTTCTTCCAAATGTGTTAAAATGTACGAATTCAGATAGCCCCTGTGTATTCAGATAAAGGGATTCTTAAAGATTTTCTCTTTCTTTTTTAATTGCGATGTAGGAGATTCCTCTCATTGGTTAAAGTTACTTGGTTGTGATAATATACATTGAGTAAAAATGAAGATAAGTGGACAGACTATGTATTTATCATATGTTTCAGCCTAGTTTCGACTCCTGATTTACAAATGTGTTTACCTGTTTCTTAGAAATATGTGAATTTTGCTTAGTAAGTCTAACTTTCTCTGAACTAAAAGCCAATGGACTTCTTTTTTTTGTAATTATTAACTATGAAGTGAACCAAGGGATTAAATTGCCTTTAAAATAGCTGGCCTCCTTTCCATCACAATTTCACAAAAAGCATCCCTGAAACACATGATAGCCGTTACTCAGTCCTCATCACCTTCGCCACTTGGTATTGTTAGCCACTTCTTTGTTTCTAGAACTCTCCTTCCTGGACTGTTTCCTGTTCCCGATGCCTGTAACTGTTCTTACGAAATTAGTACATGAGATGTTTTAGGAGATAATGATGTACATCTATTAGAAGTTACATATTTACCTTAATTTGTATCTTAAAAATATATAAGCAGCACCCTAGTTTCATTTTATACCATGTCCTAGTTTCACGAAGATAAAATTAAATAGCACTCTTGGGTTAACCCCACCTTTTGTTCAAAGTTGCCGAGCTTGTAGGTCACACAGTTCCTCTTCTTTATTATATCTCAGCCTCTCAAAAGTATGAGCGAGAAGAGTGACAGCTTTAATCTTACTCCCAGTGAATTTGGTTCCCCAATGTTATATGGTACCTGAAACAATAGAACTAAATATGGAATTACCAAAAAAAAAAAAAATGTATTGACAGTCCTCAAAGAAGAAGTCAATACAGATTCAATTGTGTCTGAAGGCAAAGCTGTGGTCTCACACTGTGTCCTCTCCCCCGTAATTCTGAGCACATTCCAGCTACTTCCAGCACTCTTCTTTGACCTTTTCTTAATTAAATTTGTGAGAAAGAAATCTCCAAAGAGGAAATCTCACAGTTTGTCACCACCAGCCCTTTTCCCTACTCAAGTGATTGATCACAATGACTTGATGGTCACTTAAGACAGTAAAACTGTCTCAGCAGAGACACCTCACATCTGCTTGATGAACGCAGGAGGCCATATCTATTTGGAAAACAAAGCAGAATTTAAGACTCACCAACGAAGCCGACTCCTTGTGAATAGCTGTTGCCCTCCGTATTTCTCAATGCTTTCTCCTGTTCTTAAAAATTCCCAACTCTCTTTTGAATTTCTCATTTTTCCTGTATTTCCTTTTTGTTGAATTAGATCCTCACCATTCCCCACACTTGCCGTGATTATATAAGTGATGGGGTGATGTCTCACCTTCTCTGTCATAATAGTTATAATGCTTCACCATCATTCAACTCTGGTGAGATATGTCAGGGTAATAATCCTAACAGCTACCGTTTTTTAAAACACATGCTTCCTGCTAGCACTGTGTCAAAACCTTATTTACATAATTTCTCCTAGCCCTTAATGTAAGCCTGTAGAGTAAATACATTCATCCCCATTTTGTAGATCAGTAAAGGTATCAGTTTACAGAGTTCACGTGACTCTCCCACAGTCATACAGCTACAAAACAGTGGATCCAGGATTTAACCTACCTCATCCCAAACACCTAACTACTCTGCTACATTGCCTCTTATAAAACCTACATAAACAGAAAGCCCTCCAGAAAGCTTTTCGTGACACTGCTCCCCACTGCATCTACCCTATATCTATTTCCTGAAGTTGCAGATCCTACTACGTTATTTTTATTTCATTTTGACAGATATTTTGAGCACATACTAGTAATAGGAATGGTGATTGTGTTACCATTTTTGTATTTAGTCTATGCGTTGTTGTTTCCCATTGTAATTACAATCTTCAAAAGGGTAAGAATTTTGTCTTCAGTCTCTTGTATCTCATCATGGCAACCTGGATATGAATAATACATTTTACATTACTGGAGTACTTTGAAAATTACAGAACCCTTTCTTACACATTATTTGCTCATCAAAGCTCTATAAGTTTGGATATTATCAATTCTATTTCACTGAGAAGTAAATGCTAGCTCTGACACATTAAGAGACTTATCCAAGGTCACATGCTAGCAAGGGCTTGCGCAGAGGTCTTCTGACACTGGGTCCCATCTATTTTCCACCCCATTCTTCAGGCTCCCTATCTGCACATCCTTCATGAGATGGTCTACAGATAGGAACCTAACTGCTGTTCTTGATTAAAATATTTGTTTTGTCATTATTCATGTATGCTCCTGCTTAACTCTGGGGGACTTTTCCCCATATTAAGGACTTAATACAATGGGAAACGGACTCATTTGTAAATAGTCTGCTGCTAAATTAGAGAAACCCTTGTGTTCTTGCTGGTTCTGATGTCAGATAAGCCAAATAAATGAACTGTGGCTCAAGGGAGAATTCCTGCTGTCTTCCTAATTCAGTGAAGTCTTAAAAGCTTTAACGGTTTTCAGCCACCTTTTCCAATGGGGGAGAAGGGATATCAAAATGTAATGAGTTGAGGGCTTTTTCTGCCCTTCCCTAAAGCATATCAAGTGCTGGCCTTGCTAGTGGTTTATTGGAACCAACTGATGGGCAGACTAAGAAGATGGGAAACCAGCCCAGAACTTCCAGCTCTACCCAACTCTACCCAACTCTAATCATATCCTTGATACCATATGCATAAGCTTCTGACATAGTATTCTCAGCTCTGAAAAGACCCCCCCTCTGTAAGGGAGAGAGTGCAGTTAAAGGCTACAGTCTATCCTTTGATATCATGATCAATTACTGTCACTTAATTAGACCCCTGATTGCACATAAATAGGTTAAAATTTTTTCTGCTTATGTTTTTCTCTTAAGAAAATTTATTTAAATAATTTTTATATTGTATAAATATCCATACCAATAAATTATATATTTGATTCCATTTCTGGATTTCATAGATGGGGTCTAAATTATTATCGACTTGCCTGCTTAAAACCTTTTAATAGATTTCTACTGCACTTGGTTTGCACCCCAGCCCTGACCATGGCCTACAGGCCTGTGCATGACCCAGCCCTTGCCTAGCCCCATACCAGCCTCAGTGTCATGGGCTTCTCCCAACTCAGTCACAATACTTGGCAGCATCCACTTTGATCAGTCCTACAAACAGTTCCTAAAACTGCCTCAAGACCATGTTACTAGTTCTACCCTATGCCAAGAACATTCTTCCCATTTGACCTTTGACATCTCCTGCCATACACCCATGCTCTGACCTCCCTTACATGTATGTAAAGGCTGCTTCTCTGGCTTCAAACTCAGATTAAAGGCATCTCCTTAAGTAGGTCTCCCATACTAGTCTCTATCATGGCCTACCATTTATTTCATTCTTTCCAGAACTGCAATCATTGGTTGATAAGTTGGTTGGTTGATTAGTTTACCAGCTATCTTCGCCGTGAAGCAGGGAGTTTCTCTGACTTGTTCATTGCCATATCTCTGGCACCTAACACAGAGCCTGGTGCACAGTAGGTGCACAATAAATATCTGTTAATGTCATGGGATATTGATAGTGCTATTGGTATAAAATTCCCTCTCACCCTAAACAAAATTATTAGAAGTTCTTGGAAAATCTTTTTTACTAGTAAAATAAAGATTTCTACTTTTAAAATAAATCACCTATTATAAATTAGCCCTTTAGTTGAACATTTTGTGTAAGAGTATAAAGTAGGTGAAAAACAAAGTATTCAGCTTTGCCTATGGAGCAGTGGTAAACCTGGGTAACCCAAGTATCAACAATTCACTGACATGGGGAAAATGACTGATGGGGGGCAAAGAAAAAAGAAAAACTAAAAGTGATATTGGGAAAGAATCTATTTGTCACTTTAATGTTCTCTGATTTCTTCCACTTTGTATTCGTTTTCTAGAGCTACTATAACAAAATACCACAGACTTTGTACCTTTGACAACAGAAATTTATTTTCTCACAAGTTCTGGAGGCTGGAGGTCCAAGACCAAGGTGCCAGCAGGGCTGGTTTCTCCTGAGGTCCCTCTCCTTGGCCTCAGATGGCTGCCATCTTGCCGTGTTCTTACATGGCCTTTTTTCTGTGCAGAAACATCTCTAGCTCTCTTCCTCTTCTTATAAGGACACCAATCATATTGGCTTAGGGCCCCACCCCTACGACCTCATTTTACCTTAGTTAACCTCTTTAGAAGACCTACTCCAAATACGGTCACATTCTGAGGCACTGGGGGTTGGGGCTTCAACACATGAATTTTGGGGAGGACACAATTCAATCCATGACAACATCAACACTAAATCTGCTGAAGTGTATGCCTTTAATATTTTTAATATGTAAGCTAAAATTTGACCCTTTTCAGTAAAGGTTGATTTTGAAAAATGTAAATGTGTTGCAGTCTGTTGAAAGAAAAAAATTATTATCTGCACTCACTGAAAGTATCTCTTTTATATGAGTTTTCATTTCCGTATTAATACTATTTTTTTTCTTCCATAAGATGTTTAGGAGTTTCAGGTATAAAACAAGACTCCTGAGAAAGGTATTCCCTTAGAATTCTAGAAATATCAATCTGAAGAATATCATACCACCAGCGTGCATATCTGCATTGACTACATTGTACACAGAAGTTTTCTCAGAATACTCAGATGGGAAATTGATTTTAAGATGAGCTCATTTCTCGGGGCCCCTGGGTGGCTCAGTCAGTTGAGTGTTTGACTTCAGCTCAGGCCATGGTCTCACAGCTTGTGAGTTCAAGCCCTGTGTTGGGCTCTGTGCTGACAGCCTGGAGCCTGCCTCAGATTCTGTGTCTCCCTCTCTGTCTGCCCCTACCCTACTCGCACTCTGTCTCTCTCTGTCAAAAATAAATAAACATTTTTTTAACTTTATAAAAAAAGATGAGTTCATTTCTCTGATTCTAATACATTTTCAGTTTCCATGGAAAACAAGAGAGACACTACCAATCCGATGAGGTCATTGATGCAAATTAGCTAGTGTAGAACTAGGCACATGGGGGAATGACTCAATAGTGATTCCTTATTTAATTTTGAATAGGATTAAAGGCATACAGTAAAGTAGATTTAAAATCTCCTATTGTAAAACCTGTCCATTATAATAGGGTAGAAAAAAATGATAGCTCATGGGTATTGATCAATATTGTTAACTGGATGACCTTCAGAGTATGTTTTCTCCAAATGCGCTCAAATAAAGAACTGGGCATGGGACCTGGTCTCATATGTTCCTTGATAAATTGTATAAAAGGGACATTTGATTACAAATAAATGGCAGTGTTGCCTCTTTGGGGAAGCGAGAGAAAGCTGTCACTGTTCAGCTAACTCGTCCCTCTGTTTAGGAAATCAGAAATGTAAATGTACCACCTAGTGCTTCCGTAAAATCTTTCATCGATTCAACTAAATGGTCTTACTTCTTTTTTGGTATACCCTAGAATACTGGCCAGTAACCAACCAAACGTTCGAGCGCAAAAAGCTAAGTTATAGGTAAGGAGATGATCATGCAAAAATGATTATACTGAGACAGTGTTACCTGCTTTGTAGAGGCAAAAGTAAAAGGAATACTCCCATAGAGTCTCACCGTGTGCCCTGGCACTGCTCTAAACGGTACATAATAATCCTCCCAGCACACCAGGAGGTATATTATCACTATATCCCTGTATTATAGATGAAAGAACTGAAGCACAGAAAGGTTAAGTGATTTGCCCAAGGTCACACAGCTTGTAACTAAGAAGGCTGAAGTTTGAATTCAGATATGATCCAGTCCCACCTGGCACCCACTCTTATATATCATTCCTATCCGTATTCACCCCTAAGAGTAAATATTTCTTCTGAGTGGGAGCTTACCTTTTTCAGATACCATCATCCGCTTTCCTAATCTTTAAAACAACAACAGAATTTGAACCAAAGAGAATTTGCCATGACTGCAGGTGGGGAAGATCTGATGTTGATAAATATGAAAGAGTGTAATGACATTTCTGTGAACCTTAACACCTATAAAGAGCAGATAAGGAATCTGCATCCGGCAACTGAGTGTATCTTGATTCCAATTCCGCCAAATGTGAATACTTCACAGTTCAATTTTAGACGGCATGGTTAGTGTTAAAGTACTGTGTTTTATCTTTACCCTTCTGATTTTCCCAGTGTTGAGAATGCACGCAGAGCCAAGAAGGATATAGAAACGTGGACCAAAGTCCATGACGCTGCAAGCCAGAGAGCTAACCTGTATTTCTTCTTTTGTCCAACTAACGCTTAGGCACTTCCTGCTGTGTTCAAGGTCTAATGGTGACAAAATGGAACCATTCTTTCCTCAAAAAAGCTACAGTTTAGTAAAGGATAAAGACAAGTGAAAAAGCAATGAGAACGCAAAGGGTAACAGGTACAATAAGGGCAGTGAGATGCCGTGGGATATGTGAGGAGCAAAATCCCGAATTTAGAGGTTGGAAGTGAGGGTAGGAAATGGCAGCTGAAGCCAACGGCAGGATGATGAGGAATCAGCCAAGTGGAAGCGGGTGGAGGAGGCAGAGAGATCGTTCAGAGCAGAGAAAAATGTGGAACTTCTTGAGGAACTTGACCCGGTAAGGCTGCTAGAGTACCAGGGGTAAAGGATGAAGCTACATTATGCAGGACCTTCTGAGTCTTATGGAGGAGTTTGAAAACTGAGAACCCATTGAAAGATTTTATGCATAGGAATGTTACAGCCAAATTCATTTTTAAAAGATCACCGACCACAGGATGCAAAATAAGTTGGAGGGAAGACGAAGTCTAAAATGGGAAGAACCTATTGAGAGGGCTTCATGACAATTCTGGATGACAGTGGCCTGGAACACACCCGTGATCATTGGAACGGAAGGAAATGGAGAGTTTGAAGAGGGTAGAATGCTTGGCCTTGGTGTTACAACAGTGAGCTGGTAAAGTCAGGGTCTCGATAAAGGAGTTTGAAGGCATCCCTATAAGGATGCCATTATCCTGGTAAGTTTTATCATTATTATCCAGGAAGGTTGCCATTTCATGATTTCCTATCTTTTCCTTTTAAGCCAGTCGTTAAAGAGACACCAGTTAAAGCTTTGAGAGTTAGTTCATTTCCCTCCGCGTTCGTTAGTCCCCTAAAACCACTTCTTGGGCCCCAGAATCACTTTGCTCCTTTCCGCCCCACCTCTCTTCTGCTCATTATGCTCCCGAAGGCCTGAACGGGCTCTATTCCCATAGCATGTTGCTCTCAACCAACTGCGAAACAACCTGATCAAGTAAACCTCCACTTCAGGGCGACTAGGAATGCCTTCTCAGGCGGTAATCCTCCTCTCAAATGTTTGCATTTTAATAGAAGAGTAGTGACTGAGGCCCAGTGGCCTTAAAAAATTAATCTCTGGTGATAAAATTCCTTTCACCCGTTCAGGAAGATGGAAAAATATTAAGAGAAAACTTAGAAGTATTTCCGCTGCCCTTTAGACCACATTAGTATTTGGTTAACTGTCCTGCCTGGGAAGTCAGTACAGGCTTGTAGAGAAACCAAAGAAATGTGAACAAACCCTAGGTTCCCAGAAACCTTTGCTAAATCACAGTTTAGTAGGCCCTACCTCAGCCGAGGCCACTTAAGTTTCTTAGGATGCCATTTTGAATCACTAGCAACACACAATGGCCATGCATTTAAGGTAGAAAGTGGAGAGCTTTCAAAATAATAGATTTTTCTGCTCTGAAATACAGTCTACACAGCAGCCACTTTTCAATTCATCATGGTCTTGTAGCGAGATTACTGATTATAAAGTCTTGAAATGAATAGCCAGGGATGGAGAGAGTGTTGGAATCGGTATTTCTCTAACGATTTGGGGATTATTGGCCATTCATTTTCAACTATTTGTAATTGGAGTCTTGAAATAATGGAATTTATCAGAGGAATGCCTCATTCACCCTTGTATAATTTGAACATACTAAAATGGCACATGTGGACTCATAAATCGTTTGTGTGCACAAAGGGGTAATATATCACTCCACCCCTCATTCACTCAGGGCTGGGGGAGGGAAGGCATGAAAGTATGAGTTATAGCTTACTAGACAGGATCCCATAACTTCACGTCTTACATCTCCAAGAGGCTTTTTTAATGTAGCCTTTATATTATTTATACTTGCTGGTCATTCATGATACAAGGCACTTTTATCATGAGGTTTTTTATCAGTTTTTTTATTATTTATTTATCAAAACACACGCAAATGTTTTTGACAAAGTCACTTTCAGGCAAACAGATCATTGCTCTGGGCTAAGAGCAGCGGCCCTGTTGTCTACACAGACTGCTGAAATTAGGCATATTATTTCTAATACCAGCCAGAAATGATAAACATGTTAAAATCAAATTAAATTGTTTTCTTTGTGGGGTAGTTTTATGTTTAAAGTGAACACACTGTGACTTTTTTATTAAAGCGATGACAAGAAATTCAGTTATTATTTTTAACCACTACAGAGCGCAGACATTGTGTTATAGAGACAAACATCTGCTTTATGGCATCAGTTCTCCAGAACTAACACCTTTTGCTGTTAGAATTATTTCTTACTCCAAGTCTTTGTTATGCTGATTGAAATCTCAATCTCTGGGGATTGGTACCGCACATATGTGAGCCTGGAACCTAGAATTTTCTGTGTTAAGGAATGTTTATAAAATATCGTAGGTGCTGTATGGATATCAAATACTCATAAAAAATTATTTCTTTTATATGGTTTACATTTGGGGTTTATTTCATGTGTTTAGATTTTCCATTTTATTCTCAAGATCTTCTAGATCCTTGCCACTGAAAGTTTTGTCCTTAGACCAGCAGTATCAGTGTATCTTGGAAGCTTCCTTAGGAATGCAGATTCTCAGGTTCTACCCCACGCAACCTACCCTATCACCCCCAGCTACAGAACGAGAAACTACATTTTTTACAAGATCTCCGAATCTTACGTATGTACGCTAATATTTGAAAAGCCCTACTCTACATGGTTGTTGGATGGGAGTATTTTGAAGGAGACACGAATCATGAATGAATCTGAACAGGTTACTTAAGAAGCAGAATAATGTGTTCTAGGCATCGTATTAGCTTGATGTGTTTTACATGCATTATCTCCTATGGACAAAAGGAAAAGAGAAGAGTTTTTATTGAGGGTAGAGAAGTGACTTAGTAAATGTAGATATTCAGGAATATTCTACGTGGTTATTGTAGCCCAGAGAAAAGGGCTAAATCTAAAGTGGAAGTATTCAGGATAACAACAGGTATAGTTTATATGTGTGAGGAGTATAGACTGGTACAGAGATGATGGATACAAGAATGTTTTCTGAATGATAAGAGACAATGTTACAGGAATGGATTCAGCCAGCCAGGGAAGAGCGATTTGGAAGTGACACAGCTAATATTCTGGAAGCACATAATGATTTTCACTCACCTTCTCACTTTTGAACAAAAATTAAAAGACTGGGTTGCATATTTACTTTATGTGTGAACATACATGTAAATAATATAAGTGCATGTTGCTTTTTGTGGATTCAAGTCTTTGCAGTGGATGATTCTTACAACCTTACCATTGACATAGAAGTGTGTTACTTTCAGTGTATACTCATGAGTATTGACCTTTTTTCTTTAAGAATCATGGGCAGGGAATATAAATGGAGGAGAATATATTTAAGGATGAGAGAAACTAGTTTCTATTCTTGATTCTGACCTGGTACTCACCATGATAACTGATAAGCCAAACTGTAACCATCTAGCCTGTTAACAGTATTGGCATTACTGGTATGTTTCCTAGAAACTTTTTAATGGCATGCAAAACTTACTCTTAAGTGAAGGGCCTTCTGAAATATGGGAGAGTTGATAATGCATCTATTTGCTTTAGTTTTTTTAGGGACTCAGATCATCCTTATTCTAGTATTAACAATCTACAATTATAAGAGACAATAAACAATTCCCATTAATGTCATTAGAAGCCACTCCTATAATTCCACTGCTCTAGAAGTAAATAGAAAATGGCAAGTTACCTGGGTAGTAATATTATAGTTAACAGTTTGTATTAGTTATCTATTGCCTCATAACTAATTGTCCAAAAACTTAGCAGCTTGATGGGACAAACATTTACTATCCCACAGTGGGTCAGGAATCCGTCATGATGCCCATGACTCAAGGCTTGTCATGTGGTTGCAATCAAGCTGTTAGCTGGGGCTGCTATCTTATCTAAAGGGTCTATGTGTGGGATTTCATTCACAAGGTTATTATTGGCTAGCTTTGGTTCTTTATCACGTGGGCCTTTCCATGGGCTGCTTTATGACATGGCAGCTAGCTTCCCACAGAGCAAGCCATGCAATGAGCTCAAGAGAGAGAAATCATACTCAGGATGGAAACATGGTCTTTTTATAACCTAATCTTGAAAGTGACATTCCATTACTTCTGTCCATGAAACTGAATAGAAACTGACTGTTTCTATTCATTAAAAGCAAGCCAGTAAGTCCAGCCCATACTAAAGGAGGAGGATTACACACAAGGGTGAATATCAGGAGGTAGGTATCACTGCAGGCTGACCACAACTGGGTTTTTTGGGGTTTTTTTGTGCTTCCATATTTTCTGACATGTCCATTGTGGACATGTATTTCTTATGTAATAAGGAAATAAAAATGTTAAAGGCAATAAAACTGAAGAGAAAATATTACTTTTTAAAGTTTTATTTATTTATTTATTTATTTGAGAGAGAGAGAGAGCATACAGGAGGAACAGAGAGAGAGAAAGAGAGAGGGAAAGAGAAAGAGAGAATCCCAAGCAGGCTCCTTGCTGTCAGCACAGAGCCCGACACGGGGCTCAAACTCACAAACTGTGAGATCATGACCTGAGCCGAAACCTAGAGTCAGATGTTTAACTGACTGAGCCACTCAGGGACCCCAAGAGAAAATATTCTTTTATCAGAAATGTTGACGAGAAAAGTAACTCTTGTTTGGAGTTTTCTTAGTAAGACATTTAATTGACTGAAGACAGGATTTATTAGCGCAACTTCCTGGTCACGTGTTAGATCGTGCCATGAATCCACGTCTGAGATCGTGAACCTAACAGGGTTTCATATAGCTTTCAAATTTTTACACCGAAAAATTGAAATAGCAAGCGCCTCTGGTGATAATATACATCCATCCATCTTTCTCACTGCCTCACAGTCTTCTTCTTGCTCTGTTCTCAATAGCATGCTTGAGAGTTCGAACCGGCTCGATGAAGAACACAGACTGATCGCCAGGTACGCGGCAAGACTGGCAGCAGAGTCCGCTTCGTCTGTAAGTAGTTTGAGTGAGAGTCTGTCATGTTCACTGTTATCCTTACAGTTGGTGCGACGACAGCAAAGCTGAGAACTTGTTACTGTGTGACCTGCAGGACCTAAACACGAGCCTTCTACTTCTATGTTTCACCGTCCGGCTATGGGTCCGGTGTGGCATAAATCGTAGCTTTAGGTATTCTGTTACAACACTGCTGAACCAGCCCAACACCGGGTGTGTCTGGATAATTCCTGATCAGTTAAGAGAAAGAGGAATGACTCAAATCCACAACTGGCTCAGATAAGTTTCCACTTTTAGCGATATGTAGTATATACAAGAAACAGAAAACTATGTACTGAAATCAGAGGAAAAAACTGGATCACAGCTCGAAGCTGCCTTTCGCTAGGCTTAGCTACGGGAAGTCATTTAGGATATAAAACATAGGACCCCGAATCCTTTGTTAGCAACACAAATCACTTCTTTGTTAAAAGAAATGCCAATTAAAAAATCATAGAAAAGCTTTATGAGAGCCAGACATTTACCAAGCTTAATCTTTCTATAGTCAGGTGTCTGGACATTAAAAAGCAGGCTGAGTTTTTTCATTTCTGGGGGCGTAGGCAATTGATGCCATTTTTAAAAGCTTGGCATTCTTTAGTGGAAAGATTAATTGTGATTTTTTTTTTAATTTGTTCAAAAACCAGTTGAGGAACTTCTAAAATGTACTGTAGAGCAAAGAAAGCAAAGCGCAGGGAACGATACATAATCTGACTCTGTTTTTTTAAAAAATGACAAATTAAACCTTCATTAAATGCACACATACATGTACATATATAAATACAGTATGTGATTACATGTATATACATATGTAAATGTACATACATATGTAAAATTTGACTTTTATTTGGAAATATGAAAATCAATCTATCTTTGTTGTAAAAAATCTTCTTGGGGTACCTGGGTGGCTCAGTCGGTTAAATGTCCAACTTCAGGTCAAGTCATGATCTCACAGTTCATGAGTTTGAGTCCCGAGTTAGGCTTTGGAATCTGTGACTCCTTCTTTCTCTGCCCCTCTCCTATTCACACTATGTCTCTCTCTGTCTCTCAAAAAATAAATGTTAAAATTTTTTTTAAATCCTCTTGTAATTATTATCAATGTATTGTGTAAAAGAACTCATTTGATACAATAATACTTTGATTTTACAACAAAAAATACGTCTATAAATATACATATGTATATATGTATTTACATATAATCATAGGCCGTATTTATATATATGTATATATGTATGTGTATTTAGTCAGGGAAATTTGCATATATATATAATTTGTTAAGATTAATTTCTGTGTATGTGTGTATATATATATATATAGAGAGAGAGAGAGAGAGAGAGAGAGAGAATGGAGAAAGCTGTGACTGCATATACACTAGTTGTTAAAACATGACCAGGAGTGATGAGTGTTATGCCATGAATGTGGAGGAAGGATGTATATATCCATTAATGTAAAATTACGTACATGAATAAAGAAATGCTAATAAGTATGTTGACCAAAAGAAGAAAAGAAAATCCTATTAACTGTGATTTTCAAACCATGAAATTTTTTTATTGTGCGTTACAGTGATTGAACAGTAATTCTAGAGAGGTATCTCAACAGGGAAGTATTTTTTACACCCACCTACACTGAGAGAACTGTCACAGTGGGGACAGCACAGCAAGAATGAAATCGCTCCCAAAGACTTCAAGTCAGAAAGCTACAAGACTATGTCTTCTACGTTTTGTGCGTTTGCCTGCCAGAGAATTCTGTTCTGCTTCTGCTTGCAGAGGCGTCCCCCCAGATTCACAGAGAAGTCGGTCCTTAGGAGATGAATGGCAATTTCATGTATTTGCTTTTCCTGTTTTGATAGAAATAGTTTTTTTTCTTTCCTGTCTGCATATCTCGTGATTCCTGTCTCCTCACACATATGTGGGTTTCCATTCCCAATGTTAAACAGCATAAACCACATGTTTTACAGCAGCCGACGCAGCAGAGAAGTGCTCCTGACATCTCCTTCACCATTGATGCGAATAAGCAACAGAGGCAGCTGATCGCAGAGCTAGAAAACAAGAACAGGTAAGTCTTTTTAGACATGCTGGCTTTTTTTTTTTTTTTCAACGTTTATTTATTTTTGGGACAGAGAGAGACAGAGCATGAATGGGGGAGGGGCAGAGAGAGAGGGAGACACAGAATCGGAAACAGGCTCCAGGCTCTGAGCCATCAGCCCAGAGCCTGACGCGGGGCTCGAACTCACGGACCGCGAGATCGTGACCTGGCTGAAGTCGGACGCTTAACCGACTGCGCCACCCAGGCGCCCCAAGACATGCTGGCTTTTTTGATCAGAGTGTGTGTTCACTGAAAACTTATAGTTATGCTTTAAAATATCCAGGCTTTTCAGCTGTATGCATATGTAAAGGACGATGTCTTTAGTCAGTGATAATGGCGTCTGAGAAGCTCGTCTTTAGATTTTAGATCTTCAAAAGCTTCATGAGAAAACATACATACAGTTCTGAGATATCAGTGCAATTAATGTTTCCTCTCTAGACAGTATCATTTCCCTTTTACTGACGTGCTTGTTTTTGTTGAAACTTTATTTATTGTGAGAGAAAGAGAGAGAGTGGGAGCAGAGGGTGGGGCAGAGGGAGAGGGGAGAGAGAAAACCAAGCAGCCCCAACTTGGGGCTCTACCTCACCAAGTGTGAGATCATGACCTGAGCCAAAATTAAGAGTAGGACGCTTAACTCGCTGAGCCACCCTGGTGCCCCAACACGCCTGTTTTTGTTAAGGAGCTGTCTCATTCAGAAGGGCCCTCCTGAGTGCCACCCAGAGACAAACAGAAGGCTCTTCTAAAAGAGGCATTTGGAAGTCGCCCAGGTGACTCAGTCGGTTAGCGTCCGACTCGTGGTTTTGGCTCAGCTCATGATCTCACGGTTTGTGAGTTCTAGCCCCACGTCGGGCTCCGCGCTGGCAGAGTAGAGCCTGCTTAGGATCCCCTCTCCCTCTCTCTCTGCCCCTACCCTGCTTGTGCTCTCTCTTCCTCTCTCTCAAGATAAATAAACTTTTAAATAAGCAAATCAGGCATTTGGGCTGACACCACTGTCCCCCAGTTGTTGGAGCCAAACACCTCCATGCCCAAGTCCATCAGCAGGACTTTGTTTATTCGGCACAGACTGATTCTCAGCCGACCCCCACAACATATCCCAGACTGTCCACTCCGTTTCCACCATTAGCAGCAGCCCAACCTGTCACTGTGTGAAACACAAGTCATAGCATGTTATTTTGTGTTCAAAACCCTCTGATGGGTTTCCGTCACACTTTGACTGAAACCTACCCTTCTTGCCGTGGTCTGCAAGGTCTAACCTGGGCTGATGCCTGCCTACCTTGCCAGCCTCCGCAAATCCTGCTCAGTGTGCTCCTGCTCCCCTCTTTCCTTGCAGCCTGTGTACTAGCTGTTCTCTCAGTTTAGGGCGCTCTTCCTTAGGGTCGCTGCATGGGCCGGCCCTTCTCATCATTCAGGTCTTACCTCACAAGTCCTCCCGTCGAATCGTTCCCACCACCTCCTGCGCCAGGAACCGCTCTCTATCACAGCTCCTGGTATGCGTGTGAGACATCATTATCTGAGATAATTGCATCTATGTGTCTGTTTCCTTCTTCCCTGACTGAAATGGAAGTTCTTTGAGAACAGAGGCCATGCCAAAGGGCCTCTGGGTTCTAGGCCCATGGTTAGGATGTTGCAGAAGCTCAGTAAATATATACTGAGTGAGAAAAATAATTAATTGCAGAGTTAGATCTCAAACTCAATACTGAGTAGGTCCAACATGGGAGCAATGTGTACATTCTAGATCTCTTAGAAGAGCACCAAACTGTCTTAACACTGAATCCCAATCTTTTTTTAATTTTTTTAATGTTTATGTTTGAGAGAGACAGAGAAACAGAGCATGAGTAGGGGAGGGGCAGAGAGAAAGAGGGAGACATAGAATCCAAAGCAGGCTCCAGGCTCTGAGCTGTCAGCACGGAGCCCGACGTGGGGCTTGAACTCATGAGCCATGAGATCATGACCCGAGCGGAAGTCGGATGCTTAACCAACCGAGGCACCCAGGCGCCCCCACTGAATCCCATTCTTAAACACTGATGTCACTTCTGAGATCAAACTGAATAAAGGAGGAGGTCCTGATCCTTGTCTCATGCCTATAGAGTTTGACATGAGAATTTAGGGATAAATGGTCAAAGTGTTTTTTAACGTTCTATGATAAAAATTAAAAAGAAGGTGCAGACTTGGTTGGCATATTTTCCTGTTCTTAGAAAGAGAAAAAGACTACGGTAAAAACTCCCAAGCCCACAAATATCTTACCTTGGTTGCAGTGTTTACCTGCTCTCCTACCTCTCCAAAGCACTCTATTTTCCCTTCAAATCCTCTGCTTCCACTCAGCATGAGGTGAAATCAGGAGCTCCTTTAAGGAAATACCCCAGTGACATCGGCCCCCATGCGGAATTCCAGAATCAGCTAGGAGCACCATGGATGTTCCAATGGCCCCAGCTATGCTGTGCTACCAGTCTTACTTCTTGTTTCCAAGACGTTTCTGGATGTTGTACTCTGAATGCGTGTTTGTAGGACCAGAGAGAGAATAAAGAAATGGGAATGAGAAGAGATGGCAGAAAGAGAAGTTTGTCCTGTCTCTTAGTCCTTTCGTGGCCCACAGAGTTCCCCACACCATGCCTGAAGAGCATCTAGTCCATCCTGAACTCATTTGTCTAAACCGGTGGCTTCATGCCCTCCAAGGACCCCAGAACCACGTCCCAGAAGCTTATCCAGGTCAACTTCTGCACTGTAGGAATTCGCCCTAGGAATCCCATGGTCTCCAAGGTGACAATGAACCCACTAATCAGATCTCTGAGGTTCAGGGGAGGTTAGAGTTCCTCACTTCACTCCATGACTACTCTGGGTGATTCATGGACTTTTCAGCCATGATTGTTAGAAGATAATGCTTCCTCATAGCACACTTGGAAGAACTAATTGGGATTGGTATTAGGAGTAGCAGTACTCTTTGCATTATATGACATAAATCACAGCCTGCATAGGCTAAACCTGTCAGAGCAAACACCAAAGACAGAGGGAGTCAGATATCCATGGCCTCTGGAGCTAACCGCCTGGGTTCAAATCACCGCTACCACCTACTTGTTATTGAACTTGGGCAAGTCTTTTAACTGGCCTGTGCTTTGATTTCCTTATTCATGAAACAGATAATAGCAGGACCTATATACAATTTTTATGAGGATTCAATAAAAGAAGATTAAAGAGGAGAGCATAGTTCCTGGGGAGAGGCTAAGAACTCAGTACTCTTTACAGATCTTACCATAATTTTTCTTATCAGAGCTGCTTCTCTCTTTTCCTTCCTTAAGCCAAATGCTGCATCATGGTTTTGTCCTTGGAACTGACAAGGAGAACAAGTGGGAGTCATAGAATGTCAGGATGTTAGTCCTGGCGGAGAACTTCGAAATCTCAGCTTTACTGATTTTCAGGCCCTGTGGGACCTGGGGTCTCTATAGAGGTCTGAAGAAGGGGAAGAAGGGCTTGCAGCACAGGGCTTTCTTTCACCAGAACAGGCTCCCTTTTAACCATTTGATGTATTGAGTTTCCATAGAAAATTTGTCTTAAAGTTTTCCACCAGGGAATGCCAAAGGGGGACAGAAAAAGGTGGAAAACCCCTGAATTATAGTTCAGTCTCCTCACTATACCCGTGAGAGAGGTAGTAACTAATAATGAGCTTCTTAATGCTGGTGTGTTTATGAAACAGGCAGTTGTAAATCAGCCTTTCGGATGGAAAGCCATCGCCCTTGCTCACCAAGTTCACCTTCCATTCCTTATTCCTTAGTGCTTTGTTCTTATTGTCTGTCTCTTGTGTGTTTTGCTGGATGGAAGACTGACCCCTCCCCCAAGAATATGTGTCTTGTAACCTTGCTTAATGGCTTCAAACTCACTTAGGGATAATTTGCCTTGCGTAGGTCACCTATCCTTTATGGCGGCCTAATGTTCACCTCAGTGCGGGGCAGCCCAGGCTCCGACATCAATAATAGACTGACACATCTCACCCCTGACAGGGGTCACGCCAATAGCACTCTTATGTCACACACTCAATTACAGTGAATCCTTTTAAAAGCACTTTCCTTCCAAGGCTATCCTCATTGAGACCCATTGTTGAGGCTGAAAATGGTAAGAATAAGAAAAAAAATTTTTGGCCTAACCGGGGGCTTCTCCGATAAATTCAGTGAGGGGAATGTCATTCCCGGTGAGAGAATGGGGTTATTTAGTTTTGTGAAATGAGCACCATTTATCCTGTTTTCCCTCCAAGCACCTCTTAGCCGGTAGCTGCAATGACTTGATGGTGTCAGGCTGTGATCAGAAATAATCGGAAGATATATTTTTGCTCCTAAGCAGCACACTTTTCAAAGTTGAACACGTTACCGCAGTATTATGTTACTTAGTAGAGCGATTATCAGGTCCTGGTGAGAACACTCAGCTTGAAGTCTCCAACAACATACTGCAGAGTTTGAATGTGCTGGGGCTGAGGTCAGCCTTCTGTTGTCCGTAGCACCCATCTAGCTACAGCCAGTCCCTCATAAACACTGTTGGGTAGTGAGACTTTCTTCTACTCCCAAACATAGGGTGACCGCCCCCCTCGGATGTTAGCATCCTGGATATCCTGGAAGTTAACTGACCCTAGTTTCTTACCTTCTTCCTCTCTCCCAAGAGAAATCTTACAGGAGATCCAGAGGCTGCGGCTAGAGCATGAACAAGCTTCTCAGCCCACTCCAGAGAAGGCACAGCAAAACCCCACTCTGCTGGCAGAACTCCGGCTCCTCAGGTAAGAGAAGAGCCCAAGGCCTCTTGGGAAATGCAAGTGACTGGGATCTTCCAAAAGTCTAACGACGTCCAGCCAGAAAACAGTCCTTAGCCACCATAGCTGCTGACATGCTTGCTGTTTCTTTTTTTAAAAAAAAAAAATTTTTAATGTTTATTTATTTTTGAGGGAGAGAGAGTGGGGGGGGGGGGATGCAGAGAGAGAGGGGGAGACACAGAATCTAAAGCAGGCTCCAGGCTCTGAGCTGTGAGCACAGAGCCCCCCATGGGGCTCAAACTCACAAACCATGAGATCATGACCTGAGCTGAAGTCAGACACTTAACTGACTGAGCCCCCCAGACACCCCTGTTTCTTTTTTAATAGCACAGGCCTATTCACTGAGATTTGGGGGTTTTAAGGAGATGCTGTGTATATTTTATTCTTTCATTTGACACAGTGAAGGGGAAACAGCATTCTTTACAAACAAAATCTCTCACTGAAAAAAATTTGAACTCAGCTCTTTCTAGTTATTTGCACTATCGACAATGTGTTTATGATACAAGTGATCAACGCAACAAACACAGAAACAGCTAAATAAACATCACAGGCTTTTACATTTAAAAATTTACCTGTAACCCACAAAAAAGGAGTCTGATTTTCTCTCAGTCTTGGTCCGTAAAAGCTTCACATGCAGACCTTAAAAAATAGACCTCATACCTTCTTGTTCTGCGAATGAATTAAAACACCTGCTGTTGTCTAGTCCGACACCATAAGACATTTGAGTTTGAAAGGCCCTTAGAAGGTTCCACCCTTGAATTTCAGTGCACTTTTCAGAGTCAGGAAGGTAGAGAATAGCACATGCTGTGCTCATGTGCAAAAGGATGGGGGGTAGCTGTGGGCTTCACCTCAGACCGGCTTAGCACCATGCCTTGAAATGTGACACATACTCAAACCTATGTGTGTAGCAAACAGCACAAACATAAATTCAAAGGCATTGCTTCATAGGAATGTCCTATTTCACAAGGCACTTTTAGTTGTTAGCAGATATGACATTCTTTCCATCTTCCAGTCTCGGTGCCAGATTCCAGGTATATCTTACTCTGAGGGACGCTTTTTATAGCAAGTACAGATGCCTCTTCTCAGAAACCCTTGTCATCATTAGAGCGCCATTAACTTCTTCCAGACAAAATGACTAAATTAAGCAGGTTCTGGGTGGTTATGTTTGGATTTTACCAAGTTCCTATTGATTGTAGTCATGGATGTTTCTGGGGGTTCCATCCCAGCCCTGCTCTTCAGACACATGCATGACAAGGCACCACAGCACATCTGGCCCAGGCTGCAGGCCCTGCCTGCTCTCAGGGAGGCCCCATTCTCCCTCTCTCCAGGCCTGTGCACCTGCCCAGACGGCAGAGCCACCGAAGGCATGAGTTATGGAAAGGAGATCTAGGGAACCGGCAACTTGTGGGGGCTGCTTGATGTGAAAGGATCATGTCATACTTTCAAATAACTAAAGAATTTAGTGGAAGACACAGAAATCCTTCCTTTTCAAACTATATAATCTCTGGTCCTTCCTTCAGGGAGATGTATTAGAAGTCCTTGCATGTTCTACTACACGTCACCCAGGTGGGACGAAAGTGGAAAGAAGGAAAAGGTGACATTCTATATCATTATCCTCAAAGGCATATAAAAGTAAATGCCTGCTCGAAAGAAAATTTGCCTACTAGGACTATGTAGGCCCTCCCAGCTCACAAGCTGTGAGTCGAACTTACACAGAAACACAACTGAATAAACCAATTTGGAAATGGAGTAATCATTCATCTCCACATCTAGGTACCTTGTCTCCTGAAATGTTCTTTATGCCTCTTCCATTGAGTGTCCCATTCTCTGTTGGAGGGATGATGACTAGGAATTTTTCATAAACATTTTCATCAGATCACCTGTTAGCATTTGCTTTCGAAAGTATTTGGTTCCATTTGGGTGATGCCATCCAGGAAGGCATCTTGATGTGCCTGGGTCACTGATGATAGTTTTCCAACTGATACGTCTTCCCTCCTTGGCATTGCTGTCTTGGAATAGACTGACAGTTCTAACCACCCTCCTGGCCCTGACTTGTGGGCATTCCCATATCCCCAACTGAGCCCAAACCCATGCTAAGGAGTCTGTCTCTGTGAAAAACTTCAGTGTTTTGGGTGCTCCCTGTCAGCCGGTGGCCCACGCCTGAAGCTAGAGGCCTGAGGCCTGAGACACCTAAATCCCAACTGCCTCCATATTCTACACATTTCTTCTACCTTGAAGAAGAAGGAATGCCCTCCCTTAAAGGCTATTTCTCTAGATCCTTATAAGCCATTAATTCCCTGGTAAGCATTTTCATGACTTGGAGATTTCACAGATACCCTGACATCCTAGGTCAAGAAACTTGCTTTGGGTATTCTAACTTTTATCCTTTAGTCATTTCAGACTCCAAAACAATGGCTTCTTGCACACTTTGGCCTTTGTTCACACTGAGGAGTGGCCACATGCAGCAGCCACAGGAACTCCTTGGACAGAGATCTTCTCCGTCCATTACAACCTTCTGGTGCCTCTTATTGAGAAACCAACAGGGAAATTTCTTTCAGCTGGGGAATGGATGAGGGGAGACAGGAGCAGAGCTCAGCTTTTCATTAATGCAGTTCATTTTTATCTTAAGAGCACTATGACCTTTCTAAATAATCACATTTTCCTTTTTACATCAGCCACAAGAAAGCTGAAAGCCAAGTTTGCAACCCAGATCTGACAACCAAGTGGGGTTATAGGATAGGCATTTCCGTGTGCTAATCTGACGCTCCCTAGGCACTAAACTCTATAATACACTGTCCCGGGTAATTGCTGTAACAAACCCAGGAGATAGACACTATAATTGTACTCTTTTTATAGATATGGAAACTGAGATTCACAGAAGTTAAATAATTTGCCCAAGATCCCACACAATGAGTAGCACATGTGGATTCCATCTCCTTTTCTTGGGTCTTAGTTATCTCCTGCTGGACTGTTATTACTCAATTGATTCCTGGCCCCTGATCCATCTACACTACTATCAGATTTATCATCCCTCATTTTATTATTCATTTAGTTCATTCAGCAAGTATTTCTAAAACGCAGGATGCCCACAGTTGAATTGAAAAAGATACTGTCCTGGTCCCACAGAATGTGTGGTCCAGTAGGAAAATGACATACATCAAATAAGCACACAAATGAGAATATAATTACAAACTGAGATAAGGACTATTAGGAGTCTTGCTTTTAAGTAGAGACATTATAATAATAAAGATCAGAGCAGAAATAAACAATATAGAATCTAAAAAAACTGTAGAGCAGATCAATGAAACCAAGAGTTGGTTTTTTGAAAAAATAGAGACATTATAATCCAACCTGCCCTTCACTGTGGTCAAAGAAGGTTACCATGAAGAGGGATTGTTTGAGTTGAAGGATGAAGGATGAATGGGAACAGGGATTAAGGGTGGCAGAGGGACTAAAACAGCAGTAAAAGGGTCTCCTGGAAGATAGAGGCCATAGGTCCAAAAACCAAATGGCAGGAGCAAATGTGGCACTTTTTTAGGAAATGAAAGGTCTATAGACCTAGAATGCAGTGAATGCAGTGAATGCAGTGAATGAAAGGGTGTACGGAAAGAGACAGAGCTGACGATGTAGGTAGGGGTAGACGGTGACACTGTGTGGCCTTACAGACCTTCTCAAGGATATTGCTGTTAATCTGACAATAGAAGCCATAGAAGGGGGAAGAACTGCATGTCCAGTCCACACAGCAGATTACAATGTAAAGTCAGGTTCACATGAATCAGAGATCTTACTCCAGCATGGAGATTTACTAGTAACTTCAAGAATATAGGCAACCAAGAGGCACCGATAAAGCAGAGAAAGGTCTGGAACATTCCACATAGTTCCTGAGGTCTTTCCTTTTCTACATTGGGTGGAGTTTTGGAGGGAGTTTTGCAAGGTTATCTAGCAAGCCTTCCTTAAGTTTTTACCACCAGATGGAACTGGACGTCTTCTTCAGTGTTACCACGTGCAGCAATTTGTTCGTATTTTTATTGTACGCTCACCATCGTCGTCTTGAACTTCTTTCTCCTCCTCTTTTGCTCAAGGACAAACACTGTATCCTACTCATTATTTTATTTACAGTGTCTTAAAAGTGCCAGATGGATGGCATGAATGGATAAGCTGCAAAACGATTAAGAGAAAGCTAAAGAACTGTGTTTGCAAAGACAATACCATCTTCTAGGATAAAACATTTATTTAAAACTGTGAAGGAACTACACACTACAAATCTCAAAGAGGAAAAAAAGTATAATTTCTGTATCTATACCTTGCAAAAAAAATAAACACTTTATTTTATACCCCCAAAATTACATTCTTATCAATGTGTATAAAATTATTTTTCAAGAAAACTTGCGGGGCGCCTGGGTGGCTCAGTCGGTTAAGCATCCGACTTCAGCGCAGGTCATGATCTCACGGTTTGTGAGTTCGGGCCCCGCGTTGGGCTCTGTACTGACAGCTCAGAGCCTGGAGCCTGCTTAGGATTCTGTGTCTCCGTCTCTCTCTGCCTCTCCCCCACTTGTGCTCTGTCTCTCTCTATCAAAAATAAATAAAATGTAAAACAACAACAACAACAACTTGCTAATTAAGGTAACTTCGTGTTCTATTAATGAAAAATGAAAGTGTAACCTCTGGCATAAGTCTGGTTTCCAGAGTTGAATTTAATAGACCAGCTTAATTTTTAAATTATTTTTGGGAAATAACACAAAGCTGAATCCTTTTTGTTTTACCATATGATGATACTTTTTTTTTAAGTTTATTTATTTATTTTGAGAGAGAGAGCAGGGGTGGGGCAGAGAGAGAGGGCAGGGGAGGGAGCAGAAAGAGAGGGAGAGAGAGAATCCCAAGCAGGCTCTGCACTGTCAGCATGGAGCCCGACGCAGGGCTCCAAGTCATGAACTGTGAGATCATGACCTGAGCCAAAACCAACAGCTGGATGCTCAGTTGACTAAGTCACCCCTATAGGGATGTATTTTTAGGGGGCGCCTGGGTGGCGCAGTCGGTTGGGCGTCCGACTTCAGCCAGGTCACGATCTCGCGGTCTGTGAGTTTGAGCCCCGCGTCAGGCTCTGGGCTGATGGCTCAGAGCCTGGAGCCTGTTTCCGATTCTGTGTCTCCCTCTCTCTCTGCCCCTCCCCCGTTCATGCTCTGTCTCTCTCTGTCCCAAAAATAAATAAACGTTGAAAAAAAAAGTTTTTTTTTTAATTACCATCATCTCTTATCACAACAGTTTCATGAATGACAGTATATTTTTTTAGCTTTTTATTTTGAAAAAATTTAAGAGTTGTAAGAAAATCACAATGGATGTTCATATATACTTCACCTAGAGATAACAAACATATTACTACACCCTTCTCTATCTCCCTATATAAGCTTATATATATATATATATATATATATATATATATATATGTATATATGTATATATATGTATATATGTATATGTGTAGCATACATATTTTTGATGAGTCATTTTGAGAGTAAATTGCAGACATCATAACCACTAAGTATTTCTATGTATATTTCCTATGTAAAAATCTATTGTCTTACATAACCATGGCACCATCATCAAATTCAGAAAAGCTGATATTATTGTCTCATATATGATCTATATTAAAATTTTGCCTGTTGTCCCAACATTGTCCTAAGAGAAAATAGGTTTTAAAGTACATTCAAGGGGCACCTGGGGGTTCCATCAGTCAGTCAAGCATTCAACTTCAGCTCAGGTCATGATCTCACGGCTGGTGAGTTTAAGCCCCACATCAGTCTCTGTGCTGACAGCTCGGAGCCTGGAACCTGCTTCAGATTCTGTGTCTCCCTCTCTCTCTGCCCCTCCCCCACTCACACTCCATCTATCTCTCTCAAAAATAAACATTAAAATATATATATATATATATATCATATATATTATTTTAAAAACACACGCAAAATTAGAAATTATCAAGCAGAATCTCAAAATAAAAGACATTCCTTTTACAGAGGTATACATTTAGCTCTATGAAAATAAAATCACTACTTAGTCCTTGTTTTCTTGTTCCCACTTGGAACCATGGAAGCTACACCACAAATTTAATCAGACCCATGTTTGGTAGCCACTTACAGAGAAGATTAAATAAAGACATTATTACATGAAATTCTTTTTTTTTTTTTTTTTTTTAATGTTTATTCATTCCTGAGAGAGACAGAGACAGAGTACGAGCAGGGGAGAGGCAGAGAGAGAGGGAGACACAGAATCCAGAGCAAGCTCCAGGCTCTGAGCTGTCAGCACACAGCCTGATGCGGGGCCCAAACTCACAAACTGCGAGATCATGACCTGAGCCCAAGTTGGACGCTCAACCAACTAGGCCACCCAGGTGCCCCGTGAAATTCTTTTAATTGAATTTAATCAATGCATGAAAGAGTAGATGTCATGTTTTGAAAGATTACTACTTATAAGAAAACTGTACAAACAAGTTTTTTTAATTGTTGATTAATTCTAAATTAATACCAGTTAACTTTTCCGCATAGTTTTTAGATGCCTACCTTAGTATTTTTTACCTACAATATTAGAATTTACTGCAACCCTCTTCACAAAGTGCTCCTATGACCAAAAGTCCAAAAATTACAAAACAGTATCTAGAAGAACACTGGAAATACATCAGAAACATTATCTATCCTTCTACCAACCCCTACCATGGATGTATTTGGGACACCATGTGCAGACAAGGTCAAAGATAAAACAGCTAGTGGATTTGTCATTGACGAATATTTTTGAATGGAGTTAAGACTTTCAAAATTAGAATGTTGCAGCCCGGGAAGACAAAGACTAAAATAAGATACCATTAAAATCTATGAAATCATGATGTTCCTTGTCCTTCAGGATTCAGAAAAGAGGCAATTGTAAAAGAAAAAGGAAGGAATGTTCTGGGAGTAAGTAAGCCTTGAATGGCAATAAAAGCCAAAAATATGAATATATTCAAAAAGCGTTGAGGTATGTTTATAAATTTTAAATTCATAATTCATTAGAGAAACCTGAATCAAAGCAAATTAGGAATGTTTCATTTATATCCATAACCTGTGCTCCCCCCAAAATATCTTTCAATTGGATGAGTCATTGACCTAAGTCAGTGTGACATATTCATACTGTCAGTTTTTCATTTCAGAGTCTCTGCTACAGTGCCACTTAATCTTATGCCTGTGCCATTGAGACTAGGCACATCCATTCATACATTAACACATGGTTAAAGCAGTCACACATTTTTTAAATATAAGTTCCAATATCTCAAACTCAGAAGCCTTTGGGGCACGGGGGAAAAATTGTGTATATTATTCACTAATGATCATGAAATAATAGATTTGAAATTGACTTGAAAAGTACACACGTACATCAGAAATACGAACCATTAATATTCTTCTCCATACTGTTTCATTTCTTTTCCCTCTTTTAAAGATATTCTTGGTACCTCTCAGTGTCAATATAAATGATGGAGTATAGATTGTCCTTTGTGGTTTCCATTCTTGCTGACAGTTTAATAGAAGTTCTGCAAAACAAACAAAATTAAACAAACACAAATCTTATAGGTTATTTTCAGTTGGAACAATTGTGTAGGAACTCCTATAAAGTCAAACCCAAACCAGAAAACTTCAATTGACTATAAAAACTCTGTACTATGAATATTTCACCTCTGAAAGGTACCATATTGCATACTAAGAATGGAAGAAATGAAAAATAAACTTTCAAACTCCAATTTCCAAATACTAGGGTAATCAGTATGCCCTTTGAGATTTACAGAAGCGTCCTTTGTTTTGGAAGATCTGTGGGATTGACCTTTTTCGGTGACAGTTTGGTTTCTGTTTGTTGTCTTAAGGGAGCCCAATGGCATCGCACAAGGCCCAGGACATACGAAGCGTTCAGAAAAGATTTCATTGACTGGTTAATTCAGGGTAGAAGGGGGAGTATATCCAAGAGGATTTTAATTCATCTGTGTTTTGGTATGACTTCTAACAAACAAATGTACACCTCAAGCTATAACTGTTCGTTCATTTGACATTTCCCTGCCTGGAAACCACATCAGAGATCAGAGATGCCCTTTTTCTGGCGGTCTACTAGTGTCACAAGACTTGGAAGTGTGATCAGCTCAGTGGGTTGAATGCTGTTCTGATGATGACTACTTCTTTCTTAGACAGCGCAAGGACGAACTGGAACAGAGAATGTCTGCTCTCCAGGAGAGCCGGAGAGAGCTAATGGTCCAGTTAGAAGGTCTCATGAAGCTACTAAAGGTAAGACATTTCAAATAAATATTTCCTAGACCTGTGACTATGGCATTTGTAAAAATCGTTCACACATAATGTGCAATGATTTCTCCAATTACTATATGTGATTTTCCCCAAAATACGGCTTCAGTCCCAGATGTAGGATCTTTTCTTAGATATGTCCAATGATAGCAGTCAGTTATCAGGCTCATTCTTATCCATTTCCTGGAACCAGACTACTGAGGACCCTCATAGGACAACTTCTTGGCTTATTTCCAGTTCCTATGTCCTTGAAAGTACTAAAACTGGATTTATTCAGGAATATTGTACATTTAATAGCTTTGGAGGTTCTGAATAAAGTGAGCAGAAGCTAATGCTTCTGCAAGATGAAGATATAGCCATAATTTGGGAGATTATAGTTTTATTAAGAGGAGTAACTAACTGATCATTTCAGTGAAGTATTTTCTCTCATCTGTGAGGCTTTAGCAGCAAGTCACGTAACTTCCATGACTCTCAAGTACGAACTGTAAACAGGAACACCCCCTTAGCTCTCTGCGGGTAGAGTGTTTAATAAGATGATCTAGGGAAGTCCTCTGCAGAGCGCTGTAACCTGTTAGTCTCACTGGGAAGTGGCCTTCTCCGTTTCATAAACCTCTATCCCCTTCTTCAGTATATACTAAACCACGTGTCAAGTCACAAGTAGGCTAATCATGGTCACATGGCCACAGTCGGCCCAGGAGAGGTGTCAGTGCTAGGTGGTCATCCCGCCTGAGGTAGACAAGCAGAAACCACTGCGGATTGGAACTGTGATATGCCAAAGGCGGGAACTGATACTGAAACTTGCCCGGTCCCTGGGGCAGCTCATCTGTGAGACAGGCGTCCATCCCTTCAGTCCTCGGATCCCTCGCATCCCCGACACACCATCATTTACTGTTTCGCCCTTCCTCTTTTTCTGTCTTTCCTTTTTTTCTTTTCTTTTTTTCATTGCTTTCTTTCTTTCTTTCTTCCTTCCTCCTTCCTATCTTTCTTTCATGTATTTAACAAATATTTGTTGAAACCTACTGTGTCCTAGCACTAGGCACACACTTACATATAAGTGCAACACTTCCTTCTTTGGTTTCCTTTGGTCTTTTTTTTTTTTTTTTTTTCCCTTAGACAACTTCTCCTGCCATCAGTGTTGGGAATGCTTTATCTTCACTAAACAAAATTTACTTTTCAGTATATTAGCCACGTAAAGTGTAGAACTCAGTTTTTGTTGTACTATATATATCAAGACAGGACTGGATAATGGATAACCTCTCACTGTTTCTGCCCTGTTGTCTCATTCGATGATCCAGAAAAGCTCTTTCAGCTTTCCTTTTCAAATATACCAAATGAAGAGGGTCGATCTCATCTTTCCCTTCACTGAATGGCAGGAAACCTTGAAAATAGCCCACTGCTTATATTCCTATAGCTTCTGTCACCACAGCAATGGGGTGGGGGTGGGGGTGGGGGTGGGGGTGGGGGTGGGGGCTTCTATTTACTGTCAGCCATCTTGGCATCGACCTGGCCTAACCCAGCACAGTCTGTTCTATCAGGATGTATAAACAGCAGGCTAGAGGGATAGATCGTGTGGAAAGGTGGATGGACATAGGAAGGAATGAGATGGTCTGTAGTCTCACATACCTAAATAGACCTGGGACTAAAGTCACTGAGGTAGGAGAGGCCACCACCGAAGCCGTGTTGATGTTTCCCCCATCTTGCATTCCCTCACACTGTGTACGCATTCTGCCTGGAACCCTGGGTAACCTAACTGTTATTGATTCAATCTTTCTGTAGGAAGAAGAACTGAAGCAGGGAGTAAGTTATGTTCCCTACTGCAGGTCTTAACTAACTATGGAGGGGCCTGCCATCCTGCCGTTTTTCCCATTGCTTTTGCCTCTAATGTCTGTTCACGCTTCCGTTTGGAAAGAGAACAAAAATCATACTAATTTGCTTCCTTTTCAATGTAGTGCTTGAATTGAGACATATAAAATTTAGCTTTTTTTTTTTTTTTAATAACTGTTACTACTGTGGGCATCAAAAGAAGAGCCATTACACCTTTTAGAAGAGGGGGAAAAAATCATAATGTGTTGGAGACTTTTTACAGCTCCAGGGGTCTAAGTTTCCAACCAGTCTCATGCTTTTCTGGGTTATTGATCAGACCCTTCTCTGAACAGAGACACCCACTCTGGCCACTAAAGCTACATACAGCACTCAAGCTAGCCTCTCTGCATCCTCTCATTTAGTTCAGTTTCCATTTTACTGGAAAGGTGTGTGACCTCTTTGTACAAAAGTCAGCCAGTTACATCTCTCTTCATTGCACAATTACTAAGCCCTGTTCCCCCCTGGTCACCAAAATGGGTTCAGTCCAGGAGAAACACTGTCCTCAGTATCTGCCCATTTCCCATTGTTTAGTTCTTGAGAACAGAAACCCTACCACTGGTTCGTAATAATCTCAAAAGAATGGGTAACTTTCAGCCCTTCTCTTATCACCAAGAACCTCTCCGCTCCGGGAGTTCACAAGGCCCTTGCATACATCTTCTCTGGAAGCAGGAACACTGTGGTTCTCTAACTGTAGTCGCTCAACTGGAACCCTGTGTCTGACCCTGTGGTCCGGTTCAGAGCCATGAGAGGGAGTAGCCTACTCGAAACATAACAATAACAAAACAGAAGCAAAAGAACAGCAACTTTAATTTCAGGTGCACGTACCAAACCGTGTATGACGCTATATCCCATTTGCTGGTATCACCAGGAAGTTTCACATCATTTCCATGGATCGATTAGAACCACAGCCTGTCCAATTTCAACGTACCTTTTATTCTTCTGTATTCTCTTTCCTGTTATTCATTGTGTGTGTTTGTGTGTAACAACGAACGTTTGCAAAATGCTGGACACAGTTTTACCCTTCCTTCCCACGGTCTGTAAAAAAGGAAAGTGTAAAACTAATCTGTAATGTCAGACAATAAAGACAATGTATTACACTATTTTGTATTTTGTGAAAAAAGTTGCTTTACTAAAGTCAAATTTTAATGAGAGACAGTCCCCCTTGGTGAAGGACGCACATTTATAGCCTGTCTAATTGCCCATAAAGGCGTACACGGGGCATTGCTATTGTAGTTCCAGCGCACTTAGATCATGGTAGAGAAAAATGCCTTGCTGTGCTGCTTCTCTGTGCAAACAGCCTCTTTCCTTTCCTGTCTCTTACTTAGCATGTGCACAGAAAAAAGGGGAAAAAGGCTCAAATATAACCTCACACCTAGTGAAGAGAGGGCAATCATCCTATAGTCCATCAGCCTTGCTGAGCCATCTCCCTCAGGGGCCCATTTCCCACCATTCCCCAGGCCACACATTCTTGAAAGGCTGTGTGGACCAGGAAGTTCATAAACCCATGGCTGCAAACAGCCAAACCATGGCAGCATCCATAGAGCATTACTGCCTCCTTTCCTTCCAGCTCCTCCCACGGAGCCCTCAACAGTGGCTGCATCTCTGAAAGTCAGCCCTCAGCTGGGTACCGCTGCCTAGGTTCTAAAGGGCCATCATCGGGAACGCTCAGATGTCAGCAATGCAATGTCTGGGTGGGGAGAGAATTTGCTTGTCTTACTCATTTATTGATGTGCTTGTATAGTCAAGCCTCTTTTCCAAAAGGACCCAAGGCAGCTCCCAACAAAAGACATCAGCAATGACTTCATAAAATAAATATAGAAAGATCAGAAACTAACGAAGAGAAAATGCAAATATGCTAATCATAAGAGACAAGGGTGTTCCTCTGGGCTTTTTGGCAATGAGGCAAAAAAAAAAAAAAAAGGAAAACATAATTGGTGGTTTTATCAGAACAGAAATACCAGTTCTCAGGGGACCAAAATTTCTGTTGGCATAAAATATGAAAAAGAAGTCTTTACTCGGAGCTTTAGAGAATTTGTGCTGAATAATAAACGGGACAAATGCAGCAGCAGATGTTAAGTGGCTGATTATTATACTGACCTTCAGTTAAAATTAAAGACAGAACCCTGTATGTCCCAATCCTGAGCAGCCAGATCTACAAGGAAAGAAACATATGCCATTCAAATATATAGACTTGGTATATAACATGATCTAAGGAGAGAATTTAGAGGTTTTAGTCTGCCATCCGCTTCTAAATTCTATTTTTATTTATGAGCCTTACCCCTTTGGGGACATTCTCTTTGTAAAATCAGATTTAAGACACTGCACACAACAAATTGTGCTTGATTTAATAACCTCTACTTGCTTTATCGTAAGTCTCTGTGGTTCAATGTATTTTATGATACTGGTATATATAATTCCTACTTCTGTTTCTTGTTAGAGATAATGCATGAATTTATCCCCCTTGAGGACAGAACATGAATTTAAAAAAAAAATAGTGCCTGTAATATAATATGATGATTATGGTATCATAAGCAATAAATTTTTTTTACAAAACTTGCATCAAAATTATCCTACCCTCTTTCTTCTTTGTGTATTTTTAAGATTTATTGGAGGAATCGTAAAAAGAACACTCATAAAAAGTGTAATAATGAAGGCAGCTGGGGTATAATTGCAATGACAGTATGTTTCAGAGTTTCTGGTAGACTTCCAGTTTCCAATATCATGTCCCAATCTAAAACCAGATATCCTGCCTTTGAGTTCAGGATGTAAGGTCTCAAAAAATTTTTTCAGAAAGGTGACTGGTGTTAGACCGTGTTAGACGGTAGGGTCCCTGTTCTTCTCTCATACCTGTAAGATCTTGAGTTAGTCAGTTAACTTCCTGGTAATTTATCTCAAGCAGACTGCTAATACATGGCCCACAGGATTTGGGGGGAGATTTTGAAAGATAATGGATGTGAAAGCACTTTGTAAAATACTATATGCATGTCAGATATTAGTATAAAAGTGTGTATATGTTTCTACACATACATCCAACAATATGTAAACTTTTGTGATTTGACCCCTATTTTACACACACACGTGCATGTACACACACACTTCTCTTCCTTCCAGTTAACTAAGAGTGTCTCAGTCAGAGGAGGAAAGTGAAACATCATTTCACATTCCATCTCCTGCCCCCATTCTCTTCTCTATTAATAACTGGAGGCCCAGTTAACTTGGGAAATCATACTCTCAGGTTTCTGCTTCTCCCAAACACATTGGGAACATGAACGGGCCAGAAGTAACGAGTTTTATCAGCATCAGTTCACCTTCCTTTATCTCCCTCACCCATCTTCTCTGGTGGGTATTCTGTGGAGTGGTGAAGCAATCAGAAATGGGATGGTGTTGGCAGGGTGGGGGGTGGGGGGACAATTCACATCATAAATAATCAACTACAATATTAGGACTGGCATCCAGTGTTCAAAACATACCCTCTCAGGCTCTCTCTCACACAAACTTTTTTAAAATTAGGGATTTAGTCAATTCATTCTAGGAAAGTAAAAATTATTTTTTTTTACTTGAAAACCTTAGGAGATGACCTTCTGGTTCAGATTAAACCACCCTCTGACCAGCCTCAGCCCTCTTCACTCCCCACAGCAAACCTGGAGCATCCTCACGCTCTCTGCGATACCCCTCCTCTTCTCTTCCCTCGCTCATGACACTCTAAGACCTGGAATATTCTTCTCTCCTGGCAATACGACCTTTCTTCTGCCCAGAAATCTCCACTATTAAGACTCAAGTTAAGTGATGCCTCCTGCCCGACCAGTTAGGATTAGTCACCTCATCCCTACCCCCACAGCCCTTTGTACACAGCGATCCCTATGATGATAGTGAACGTGAACTGGAAGAGAGGGTGAAAAGAGGGTTGGACATAGCTAAACGCTACTCTTCTGTACCTGCTCCGGCTGCTGAGTCAAACCTGGCTGACAGGGCTGCATTCCCAGCCAAACCTGAGAGGTAGGCTTTTCAGTCAGGGGGAGGGTTGTGCACTCGTGTCCCCTGTGACTCGTGTCATCTGCTCAGCCGTGTCTCCAGGCAGTGCTGGTTCAGCAATTACACATTTGGTCCCTTCCCTGGAGCCTCCCTCCTTTCTGGTGCTGAGTGGAAACCAAAATACTTCCTGGAAAAAATCAGAAAATGTATGGATCTTGTCAGGCTTCTTAAAAATTGATACAACAGCAGGTTGAGTGGGCTCAGAGGATGGAGTGCAGAAATGAATTTTTCATCTATTCACTAGGAAGCAAGCTATTTTAAATTTGCCAAGTATGATGTATGTTTTCCTTCCTCCATAAATCAACTCTCCTCTCAGGAATTTTAGATCTATATATTGATCTGCATGGACCGTTGTCCCTTAAGTATTCACTCCATTAATCATCAAGTAATTTCCAGGAAAGGATGTTCGCAGAGATCACTCACTCTAACTCTTCTGAAGTTGTTAGCAGACAACTATATATACTTCGTGAACAGGCCAGAGGCCACCATTCCACAGTGGTCACTACCCGAAAATGAAACTCCACTGATCAACCCCAATACCAAGAGGCAACTGTCCTTTCTTCGTGAGTCTACAGAAAGAACAGAAAGGAAGGCCAGAGATGGCATTCCCAGCAGTAGGTCCCAGGAAGCTACTGTGCATCCAACTGGACAGTGTCCGGACAAAGAGACAGGGGCCATCGTCACCCAGGGAGCCAGGGGCCTCCCTGCCGGAGTCTGGACATTCCTTGGGGGTTGGGAGTTGCAGGGAAGATGCCACTGGATCTTGTCTCCAGCACAGAATCTCTACCTGAATTCTTCACATAATCAGACTGCTTGAAATTGCACCAATGAGATACTCATTTAGGAGATGGTGCCTATCAGTCATTTACACATTGGTGTCATTTACATTCAGGCCATTGTTTTTCCCTTAACACATCACCATAGTCAATTATTTTTCTCCTCACACAGACCATGAAGAGGGCTTTTGAAGGAAAGAAGCAGGAGGGAAGCAGTGGGCAAAGTTGACTTTGGAGACCAGGCATTATTAAGCAGGGAGAGTTAGGGCTGGGAATGCCTCAAACGCAGCAGGAGAGAGCCCAGGGCACAAGGAGAAGGGGAGAGTGTTGCCAGAGGTAAGAGACTCACCGACTGGAAGGTTAGAAGGGCCAGGTGAAGGCCCAAAGGGAGAGGACGGCGCCATGGGCACCCTGCACGGGAGACCCTGAATGAACAGGTGCCAGTGGTGCTGGTGTGCGTGCAGCCCCAGTACAGCCATTAAGATACTGAAATGCACTCACAGCCCCACATCTGAAATCACGGGGTCCGGGTGTGTCCCAGGATTCAGATTCTTTCTGGGTTTTAGAAAGGCAGTACAGCGCAGACGCCATAGAAATAGCCTCATGTCAGTAATGAAACGACAAATGTTGCTTCTTGGATTTCAAATTTGCAGATAAGAGATTTGCACCGGTGTATCTGTACTGATTGATAATCGGCCCACAGTCTCTTCCACCACCAGGGCCCTCACACTGCACCCCGCCATCCGGCAATTGAAAGCTATTGCACAGCCCAGCCAGAAGCCTGGGGCCCCTACTCCAACACCCCTCACCGGTGGGTCCAGATACTATGTTTTCTCAGCCTTCAGGCTGCTAAACCTTTCTCCATGAGTGAAGTGTGTGGTGATTGGTCACAGGGCCCCCGATCCTCAGAAGCGGCTGTGGTGTGGTGGGAAAGCCCTGGGCTTGTAGGCGAAAGGCTGGGGATCTCGTTTATTTCTGCCACTCTCTCACTGGGTAACCCAATTAGCACCTCTGAGCCTCAGTATGCTAACCTGGAAAATGGGAATAGAATACTTCACATGGTGGCTAGCAGGATTAAGTGAAATCGTTGGGGTTAAAGCGCTTCATAGACTGCGAATTGCTATTCAGATATAAACTACTATCATTCCTAGCACCAATAATGAGGAGAATGAAACCAAACAATGTACGGAAAAGTGCTTTGTCCACTGTAACACATACACAAGTGGAGTTGTATTGTTATTATCGTGAACCCGCTACCCCAGAAGAGGGTCTGGCTCCCCAGAGCTGAGGTATCCCTGCCGTTAACCTCCTCCCTTCAGCCCCTCTGTCCACCTTCCCATCCCATTCCTTCCTCCGTCCAGTGCCGTGACTGGTCCTGGGTAAAGAGGACAGGTAAGAATGGGCGGGGAGCCCTGCTGAGGGCCCTGCCTGGAGAATGGCACACAAGAGGGCTTGCCGGGGGGAGGCAGCCCTCAAGGCAGCGAAATGCCTTTGATGGGCCCTCAGCAGGCAAAACCCAGCCAGGTCCCTGCAGCCAAGGGCAGACAGAGCATCCATGCTCAGAGGCCAGCCCAAGCTCTCCCGCTCTGCCTCCTGGGCAAACCTTTTTACCTCTCTGAGCCCTGGGGTCCACAATCGCATCTTGACAGTAATGATGCCCTACTTCAGGGGGTCATGGAGAGAAATGCACATGAAGACCCTTCTACACGGCAACGCATGACTCAAATGTGGTCATGTATTATTGGCGTGGGAAGGCGGGGGGTGCCATGGTAGCTCAGAAGCAGAGGTTTCGTGGCTATTGAGATGAACCGGCAAGGTTTGCTGGGGAAAACCAGACCTGTCCTTGAGCAGGCTGGGGCCACAGGCTGCAAAGCATCGCGAGTGGGCAAGCTTCCGTTCCCTGGGCCCGGACAGACCATTCAAGGTACTGTTGAGAATGAAAAGAGTGGAATCCCCAGCCCACTGGATCACATGAGTTATTTCCTGTGCTCTGCTCTGTTTTGCTTTGTGTTTAATTCTAGATTTTCCTCAATTTATAGATGTGACTTGTATGTGTGATGCCAAGCCCTAGAAAGCTAACAGCATGGCATTTGACAGGATTGATGTTGTGTGTTTTAACTGCAAGCAGCCCAACCCTCAGCAAAGTCTAAATCGAACACTCCAGAGCAGTGCTCCCAGGGTGCACGTCCCTGGGTGTGAATGGGTTGGTGCTGCATCTCTGGGCCTTGCTATGGAAGAGTCCTCACTCTCCCTGGCGGGACCCAGCAATCTGGACTGGAGTCTATGTGAGCACCTGAACACCTCACCTTTGGGTATGCACCAGAGGGTCTCATTGCATCCTCTTATTCATGACTGGCTTCCTTTGTAAACTAATTATTATAACACAGAAAGTGTTTCCAAGAAACCTCATTGTGTGGAGACAAATCTGTGAAATTCAAGGTGTGAACAGTTTCATGCTGAGGACTGTGGTATAGAGGGAAATGGCTTTTAGTTGCTTTCTCCTTTTTTTTTCCTTTCTCCTTTCTCCTTTTAGTTCCTTTCTCCTTTACTCCCTCTTAAACCCCACTGTTCTGATTGCTGAAATTAACTGCTTTTTCATCGATGAAGAGAAGGACATTTCCTGCAGGAGGCCAATATTGCTTGACAGGATCTGGCCTATAAATTATCCTCAAAGATGATGCCAGGACAGACAGACTGAATATTTAGGAAGGTATAAACCACATCCATCCCAAATGGTCTCTTCGTTTATATTGCAAACTTTGTCCTTAATAAACATCTTTTTATTCTACGTGGAACTTCCTTCAAGGAGGAAACAGACACACCTTGTAAATTTCACCGCTTAACAGTACCCTCATTACATAGGCGCACATATCGTGTATTATAGAACGATGCTGTACTAATATTCTTAACTTTCAACAAGTAACCAAAACTCCAGATTATACAGAATAAGGTCCTAAATTATCTGCACCTGCAACTCAGGTTAAGGATTACCATCTCAACTACCTAGGATGCCCTCCTGCTTGGGAACCTGACCGTGACTGTTTTTAACCTTTGAAGGAGGCTTTGGGAAAACAAATTAACGACTCGCATTGTCTCTCCAGACCCAGGGGGCAGGCTCTCCTCGCTCCTCCCCCAGCCACACCATCAGCAGGCCCATCCCCATGCCTGTGCGGTCCGCGTCTGCCTGCTCCAGCCCGTCCCACACGCCTCAGGACTCCCTCACGGGGGTAGGGGGTGATGTTCAGGAGGCGTTTGCACAAAGTAAGTGGGGTCACGTTTTGTTGTTGTGTTCTGCTTTTTCACGTGGCACATAAGTCACCATGGTCTGTTGAGCGTTTAGAATCTTCGGAGCCACAGTGTGGAAATGCCAGGGTATTCCTTGGCCCCTGGCCCCAGAGCTGTTTCAGAAACTCCTTAGGCTAGCCTGTTACTCACTTCACCATCTTACCTTCTTTCAGCTTCTATCGCCCTGCTCCATTTTTTTATGAGTCTTTGCTCATTAAGGGAAGGGAAAACCTTTCACCAATATCCCAGGAAACTTTATAAATGTAACCCATTTTAAAGTTCTGAAAGATCTTATTTCCTTTATGTTAAAGCAAACTCAAATTGAGGTTAAATAGTCCCAGCTGAGGTGGGATGCAGCCCTGCAATGGACAAGCAGATCGTTTAATCATTTTACAGCTGCCCTAAAGAGTTGACCATTGCCTCTGTAATACAGGGCCAAAGGGTTGGAGGTTCAGCCTCCATAGTTAACAGGAGCACAAAGACTGATAAATATAACAGTATTCTCTCACCTGCTGCCTTTTCCATTCACACGCCGGGGGTAGGGGGTAAGGTCTTTCAAGACAAGTGATTGTATTCATTTGGAAATATTTTAAGACTTTTAAGACTTTTTCTTGCCATCACTTTTTACATTTACAGAAAGTTCGGGGGAAAAAATGCTTCTGCAGACCCTCACTCTGCCAATCTCATTCCCAGAAGTAAACACTATTAAACAGTTTGGCCCTTCTCAATTCTTCATGTACATATAATTACGTATGTTTCAGTGTGTTTTTATAAACACCTACCCTTCTTTTTCACACAAACAACACCATGCATTGCATTTTGGTCGGCAAGTTGCATTTTCTTTAAATTAGCAATATATCATGAACGTCCTTCCAGATCCTCACATATAGATCTAAGGAAAAGAGATAGTTGACTACTAGTTTTAAGGCAAAAAGAAACGTAAATGAAGTCAAAAGACAAAAAATAGGCTTGAGGAAAACGTTTCCAGCATTAAGTGGCAATCAAGTTGCATAATTTCAGCTACTCATAAAGCATATAGAAATCAGTAAGAAAAAGACATCCCCGAAACAAAAATAAGTGAGGGATATGGAAAGAAGAACTATAAATTGCCAATAAAGATATAAAGAGGTGTCCAATATCACAAACTATTGTAGAATTACAAGTATCACCTCTTGCCTAGCAGATTTTTTAAAAAATTAACATTAGCAATATCTACAAATAGCAAGAGTGTGAGGAAAGAGACATTCTCATCCATTTTGTATAGGGGATAAAATCTTACATTTTAAAGGAAGAGAATGACGTACTCTCTGCTATGAGGGAAAAGGAAGGATCCATAATATGGCTTTTTTTTCTGAAAAAGAAAATAAGTTATACAAAAAATTTTAAGCTATTCAAAATAACTTTCTTTTTTTCATCTTTAGAAGAAAAAATGTCCTTTCTCTAAATCTGATCTTAAGGAAATTTACAGTATCTTAAGTCTATGAGCTTTCTATATTTTTTTAATGTTTGTTTATTTTTGAGAGAGTGACAGAGAGAGAGTTCTAGCAGGGGAGAGGCAGAGAGAGAAAGAGAGGGAGACACAGAATCCGAAGCAGGCTCTAGGCTCCAAGCTTTCAGCACAGAGCCCGACATGGGGCTTGAACTCACAAACCATGAGATCATGACCTGAGCTGAAGTCCGCCACTTAACTGACTGAGCCACCAGGTGCCCCTAAGAACTTTATATTATAATTGTTTTCTCTGATCCCCTTGATTTTTTAATTTACATGTATTTATTATTTTACTGAGTTTGACTTTCTGAGAAAGTACAGGATGAAATGTGGCCTATAGGCAGCTCCTAGCTCATAAAGAGCTCTTGCTGCCTAAGTTCATCTGCAGGTCAGCTGTTTGGAATCTTGAGCCTTTTTTTCCAAAGATATTATGTTCCATCTCTACCTCACACCCAAGCCAGCCGACAAATACCCATTTAACCCTTCGTGTGCCTGAAACATCATCGTAATCTTTGTCTACCATGGAGAAACCTAGTCTAAGTTGCAATTCAGGGTATTAGACATACACCTTCTGCCCAGGTCTTAGCGCAGGAGAAGAATCTCCACCCGTCTTGTATGCTCTGGGGCCTTCAGGGGTTCCCATTCCCCAGAGATACCTATCATGATAGGGAGAACTCTGGGAGCCCTAATGAGAGATAGAGACTGTGGTGATGGAGATGGCAATCCCATGTGCTGAGCCACCAGGTCATGGCTGAAACGGTAGCAGCAGCTGGCAAGGTGCAAGTCTCCGGGCAACACCAGACTTTGCATCTGTGTGAGTTTTCCTAAGAAAGGCGACAATAGATACTGGTTTACCTGGGACCATCCCAGGTTGTGCCACATCACAGTCTTATTATCATACCACCCCCTTTCACTTGCAAAACTCTCCCAATTTGTACAATCAATTAAATGAGCCCCTCCCTCATCCGTGGCCATGTCTTCTTAACATCGAAGCCATTACCCTAAGGACAATGTATTTTTTTCAGAAAATAAGCCAAAACACCTTTGAAAAGGAGAGGTCTTGGAAGTTTTTCTTGCTTCGGGATATCGATGTAGATGATAAACCGCACAAAAAGTGGGGGGAAGAAAGGAAAAGCTGTGTGATTTTTTTTTTTAACGATCATTTCTTCTTCACTCAAGGTTCAAGAAGAAATTTAAGAAATGACTTACTGGTAGCAGCAGATTCCATCACTAACACCATGTCCTCTCTTGTGAAAGAGCTGAATTCCGGTGAGTCCCCGGTCCCCTCTCGTGTATCTGTTCTTTGCAGAGGGACACATAAGTGCCAGGGCCTGTGTTAGAGATCTCCTCATTGTCAAATATAAAAAGGATTTTTTTAAGATCTATATGATATTTTTGGGGCGCCTGAGTGGCGCAGTCGGTTAAGCGTCCGACTTCAGCCAGGTCACGATCTCGCAGTCCGGGAGTTCGAGCCCCGCGTCAGGCTCTGGGCTGATGGCTCAGAGCCTGGAGCCTGTTTCCGATTCTGTGTCTCCCTCTCTCTCTGCCCCTCCCCCGTTCATGCTCTGTCTCTCTCTGTCCCAAAAATAAATAAACGTTGAAAAAAAAATTAAAAAAAAAAAAAAAGATCTATATGATATTTTTGGTATATTCAGATATTTCAGCACTGTTGCTATTTTGCTAACAAGACGGTTAATTACATGCTTAATGCAGAGAGTTTGAAACATGCCGATAGGAATAAAGAAAAATACTAAAATTGACTTGTAATTCTAGTATTTGTAATACCTATTATTTGTAACTTGTAATATATGATCCAATGTGACATGAAGCTAAAGTTATTTTAGAAGGTCAAATGTTTTATTTGCTAATTTAAACTCTGTTAATTTGAAACGCGTGGCTATTTGAACGAGGCTAAATTGAAATTTACCTTTGCGATATGTCTAAAGAGAGATCTCCCCAGAAAATAAAGAGCATAACATTGAGTGAGACTCTTTATGCTAATAATACTACATGGAGTTTTTAAAACTTTACCAGCATGAATATGCAAATAAATATCTTACCAGTTACTAATACTTCTCATCTGTTCCATAAGCCCACTTGGCAAGATATTTGTCTGGCACGACTCTGGTCCCATAGTTTGAGATTACAAAAATTGTAAGAAATAAAACTTCGATATTAAAAAAATTCCGGATTTAAGTTTCTTAAAGCCGCTATAATAAGAACTGAAGTAATGAAAATTGTTTCCGCTAGTCTGGATTAAGATTAGCAACTAGGATAAAAATGGCAGTAGTTAATACACCATGATTAATGGCACGTACCCACTGCCCTAGCAAATGATGACTAAAAATGTTACTCTTATGTGGACACTTCATATACTACTAGTTTATATTTGTAATGCATTGAAATATTAAGTGAATGTAGTATTTTAAGGTTTGTATTTCCTAAATTAAAATAATATTAAGCAAAATTAAGAACAGTTTTAATGAAGATTTTTGTAGAAAGGGTAAAAGACAAGTATTAAGAAACTAAGCCAGTTAAAACACAAAAAGTCTTCGTAATATTGAGATTAAAAAAAAGACAATACCATATACCAAATAATTTTCTAGAAATTCATGTATCAAATATCATTTTGAAAAAAAGTAATAAACTCCACTGACTTATGTACAATAACTGGTTGATGTTTTATACAGCACAGGTTGTATAAATGTAAGGTTGACTTATGTTAAATCTAGCCCTTTATTGGCCAATCATAAAATAACCTAAGCCATTCTTCATTTCTTCCATCGTCCCTAATAGAGGTGGGGAGTGAAACTGAGAGTAATGTGGATTCTGAATTTGCACGGACTCAGTTTGAGGATCTGGTTCCATCGCCAACCACTGAAAAGGCTTTTCTAGCACAAATCCACGCCCGAAAACCTGGGTACCTCCACGGTGGTGCTACCCCCAGCACCATGCGTAGTGACGTGTGAGTATCTTCTGCTCCAGAACATTCCTCGGTAACAGAATACTCAGTAGGGAACATAAGAAAATAAAAACATGGCTGTTTAGTCCTTTATTTTGGAAAGGTACGACGCAGAAGAGGTAGAAGGGTGCTACATTAAATTTGGTATTGGAACTTTGCCCTCTCACTATATAGTGAGAATAGCGATAACTAAAAGCGAGCAGTGCTCATTGAGAGCCTCCCTCACCCAAGGCACAGTGCTCGTTGTATGCAAAATAGTATTTAAAACTCCCTCCCAGCCTTCCAGGACTCACAGACTACTAAATCATTCTATCTTCTAAATTTACTGTATTTGCCCTTAGAGGACCAGGTGATGCTGGAGAAGCCTCTATTCAGAATGAATGTAAACATCATGAAAGCACTTGGAATTGAAATAAGTAAATATATAAAATCTCATTATAAAGAAATCCAATCTGGCTGACTTGTTGAGTGTGTATAAATCTGACCTTTGAAAGACATTTTACAAAGATTTTCTTCCAATTAGGCTTCTGTAGCTTGACAGAAACCAGCAGAATCAGTGACGTCCTCTCTAGACTTTCTGTGCCCCTGGATCAGTTCAAACTCAAAGTAGACAGGAAAGCAAAGCTGAGAAACAAAGGGGGAGCTAGGACAGATGTACAGAGCCCATTTGGGAGGTAAGGAAGGCAGGGAAGCAAGGGAACCTTGAAGAGAGGCTCATGCAGCTGTGAGAGACATGGGCAGGCGCTCACGAGAAGGGCAAAGGGGATCACTGAGCATTTAAATTACGGAAGCAGGGCTGCTGAGTGCCTCGGTCCACTGAACGTCTGACTCTTGATTTCGGCTCAGGTCATGATCCCAGAGTCATGGGATCAAGCCCCAAGCTCTATAGTGAGCATGCAGCCTGCTTAAGACCCTCTCTATCCCTCTGCCCCTCTCCTCTCCCCCACTTGCACTCTCTCCCTCTAAAAAATAAAGTTAAAACTTTAATTAAAAACATACTGCAGAAGGGTGATGGTGTTTAACGTGAAAAGTTCTGCCGACTAGTCTTCAAAAATAAACTGGCCAGTTTCAGGACCCAAAGAAGAAACTAATCAGAAGCCTTTCTGGCATTTTGGATCTCAATCCAAGTAGCGAGTAGACCAGTAATAATGGGGAATTATAAATGTGGTTTGAAAGCTGGTTGTGAAAAGGCAGGCCTTAAGATCAAAACAAAACAGTTATAACATGATTTCAAATAGTGATAGGCTGCTGCTTTTAATTTTAGTTTGTTGTCCTTTCCTCTGTAATTTAGAATTATTTGATTTGTTATTCAGAATGGTGAATTAATGGTCATCAGGTTAGTCTGGTAAATAACATATCTGTTTGACTTTTTATAATGAAGCATTTACATGTGGTCACCTAAAGTCTTCTCGTCCTGATCCCAAGATCCAAGCCTGTAGCTAAGTCTACCCCAGTCCACTGTCCCTGGTAGGCTGGTGCCAGAACCAGCCACCAACACGGCTGCGGGAATTGGGGAGGGACAGTTCATAGAGGCCTCACAGACCTATTTAGCCTGGCCCCAAACCTCTAAATATAATGAGAACATGTCATACAGACATTAATAAATGTAAACAATGGTATTTAAGTTCCAACCCAGAAACTTCTACTTGACCACTCTTTTCACTTTAGGGGATGTTTTAATATCTGCACTACCTAAACATGTACTGTGTTTTACCCTGAGAATATTTTAGTCCTATGATTTAGGCCGTGAATTTATGTTCAGTCTCAGGAAGGGTTTTTATAAACTGGGTGGATACATGGAAATAGAGTCACACATTAGTGAATGAGATCATTGCTAGCTATTTATTTCATGGTAGAACTGAATAATTTAAGTAGATTTCTTAGATTCAGAGCTAGTATAAATTTTTAAGATCCAGAGCTATGAGTTCAAGTATTACCTTCCAGACACCGAGGAGCTGATATTCTAAGACTTATTCTACTATAAAAATAAAGCACATGGGTGCACGTGCCTACATATGTACATAACACAAAGAGGGTTAAATTATGAACAAATGTCCTTAATCGTTATTTCACTAGAGGGCTCACTTTCCTTATAGAAAGTGATCTTGGTTTCCATTAAAAAAGAAAAGGAAAGAAAAGAAAAGAAAAGAAAAGAAGTCCTCAGATTAAGAAGACTATATCCTCCCAAAAGATAAGGCTGCCCTTTTTAAGACTGACAAACACTTTAAGGGCAACCCATTCCTGTAAGTCAGAGGAAAACACAGATGGCCAGTGATTATCAGAGTGCCATAGAAAAACTGCATATGAGAATACTTTGATCATGTCTATCTCCAAATCTCCAAAGTTTATAAAAAATTTTTCTGTTAGGTAACAGAGGACACTGAATTGAAATTAATTGAAACAAAGAAGTGAACTGGGGGTCTAAGTAAATGGGCCCCAAACTACAGCTAACACTGGAGTTCCACTCGTACTTTTAAGATTTACTCCCAGGGGCACCTGGGAGGCTCAGCCAAGTGTCTGACTTCACCTCAGGTCATGATCTCATGGTTCGTGAGTTAAAGCCCTTCATCAGGCTCTGATGTTGGCCCAGAGCCCACTTTGGATCCTCTGTCTCCCTTTCTCTCTGCCCTTCCTGACTCATTCTCTCTCTCTCTCTCTCAAAATAAACAAATAAATAAACTGTAAAAAAAAAAAAAGATTTGCTCCCAAACACCCCTTGTGGTGTATTCCCAGGGTCACAGAAGATGGGGACCCCTACGTGCAGCCAGAGGATGAGGACTATGAAAACGACTCTGTCCGGCAGCTGGAGAATGAGCTCAAAATGGAAGAGTACCTGAAGCAGAAGCTGCAGGATGAAACCTACCAGGTATGGGGAGCCAGGCCCAGCCCCCAACCCCCCCGCCCTCACCCCTCGGTGGCTGGGTCTTTGACATGACTCAGAAAATCCCCACCCACTCCTTTCTTCCACCTTCCCTCTCCAGAATATTCTGCGTGCATTTCTTACTCCACATATTCTAAACAGTAAGAACTGTAAATGCTTCTGAGAGCTACAGCTCACCATTAATTCTTAGAAATTCTGACCCGAAAAGTGAAAAAGATCTCGTTGCCTTAGTGGAAATGCATGGGGATGGATGGAAACAATCCATCTTCCTCCAAGATCGCTGGGAAAGATGTTTTTTCTCATGGATTAAAAAAAAAAAAAAAAAGATACAGGGCACAGAGCACCCAGAAACTGAATAAGCATAAATATATCTCCTCCCTTGAATCATTTGCCCTCAGCTTCCCCCACTGCCCGCCTCATGTTAAAATAAATATGTGGGAGAGTATCAAATCTCATGGAGAAATGGGGAACCGGTGAACTGTAGGCCCCATGTTCAGCAGGGTGTGGATGGACAGATTTTCATATATACTGGGGTATACTATTAATCCACCTGAGAATTTACTGGACATAACACATGCCATTGGGAATAAGTGTTGATTAGTAAGTCATCCTAAAAGGGATGCGTTTTCCCCATGCAGTAGTTCTACTGCAGTGTTTGTCTTGCTTGGATGTTTCTCTTCCCTGTAATTCACAGGTGTTTCCTTGAGGCTGTGGGAGTTCAGGGATGTTTGCGTGGTTGAGACCTACTGCCTCCCCCCAGGTCCCCTTGGGATAGTTCTTCATGTCAGGCTTTCTGTCCATTAAGCAGACGAACCTCTTCCACACTCTTAGATGAGCAGCGTCCCCCTCTTAGTCTGTTAGTGAAGGAAAGAGAAGCAGAAAGGGGGCGCCTGGGTGGCTCAGTCGGTTGGGCGTCCGGCTTTGGCTCAGGTCATGATCTCACGGTCTGTGGGTTCGAGCCCCACGTCGGGCTCTGTGCTGACAGCTTGGAGTCTGGAGCCTGCTTCAGATTCTGTGTCTCCCTCTCTCTCTCTGCCCTACCCCTACTCATGCTCTGTATCTTTCTGTCTCAAAAATCAAAATAAACCTTAAATTTTTTTTAAAAAGAGAGAGGCAGAAAGAACAGATTACCTCTACTTCTCGTATGTTTATGGATTGTTTTGAAATATTTTCCCAAGAAGAATGTAGCAAGAGAAAAACTGGAGCCTACCAACCCCACCCCAATAGTATCAAATAAAGTTTGGCGCCTTTGGAATGTTCCATTAGCCTTTTCAGTTTAACAACGTTTTAGAAGCAACTAAAATGTAGGCTTAGTCATAAAAAAAAAAAAAAAAAAAAAAAAAATCAATGATTGTGTATGTAAAGCCATGAGTCGATGCTACAGAAACGGAAACGGTCAAATTTGCCTGAAGGGGAGACCCAGGGAGAATGCTCTCACTTTGCCACTTCTATGACCTGTCCATGGAGGGAAATTAGCCTGGATGAAGAAGCTGCCAGGGTGTCTCTGGGAACTCTGAAGGATGGCATTCCTACACGTATTTCATTTGGCTCTGCTGCATAGAGGGAGAGAGGGATGTGGTTAAATAATCAATGTTCTGGTTCATGCTGTTCAAGGTGCCTGTTAGGCCTCCCTCTTTGAGCCCATATCAGTTTCTGGATTGGGGTGACAACGGTAACTGAAATTCTAGATTTTTTTAAAAGGGAGACAGTCGTTTCATATAAAATATTAGATTTTTATTTACATGAATGAATTAAGAACTTAACCTTGTAGGAGTAAAATGAAGGGAAATTCTATTAATGGCTTAAGATCCAACTAGAGTTTTCGCCGGTTAATCTTAAGATCTTTCTCTCCTTTCCTTTCCATGCCCAGTGGCTTCCAGGGAAAGGCAAAGAAAAGGTGTAGGAGGACATAGTAGGCCCGTGGGTTCCCACTCAAGACGCATGCCCTAGAGAACGTTGAAGTGGTTTTCCTTGACTACTCTGTGAGCACATGCTTGCTTGATGGGTCGGAATGCTGTTTTCGTTCATTGGACTCTCTCTGTCTTTCTGCATGGCTTCCAACCAAATAATTCACCAGCTTGACCGCGTCACAGACTTGACATGTCACCTTTCTTGTTTGTGTCCTTTGTCACCCGCAGGTCAGCTTGCAAGGTTGAATACAATATCCTTTTATCACTCTCCTCTCAAGTAAGTACCGTCTTATTTAGGAAGAAACGTGGCCACTGTATACTGAACTCCAGTGACTTGCAACCTAAATGCACAATCACTCTCTCTTAGGTGTTTCTGTGTTCTGTGTGATAAAATATCCTCCTTCCCTGCTGATGTCAAAGAATCATCCCAGCCTGTGGACCATTTCATTATAATCCAGTGGAGATTTGGCAGACAATCTTGGGAATTGACTTTTTACTCTATTAATTAGGAAAATTGGCACAGAGACTTCTGTAACACCAGAGATGCCCCCGAAATCTTCTATGGCTGTGAAGCCTCATCACCAATCCACTAACAGCATCTGAGTTTGCAGCCTCTCTGTCCCTTGAGAAGGAAAAGTCCAGGCTTGCTCATCACATCCAGAGATGGGTCAGCCTCTTATCATGCTGTATTCAAAACCCAAAGATCAAATGTGTGTGCTTTAACAAGTAAAGGCAAAACCATGTATTATTTAAAAAAAAAAAAAAAAAAAAAAGCAAAACAGAGAGGAGAAATTCTGCAGCCTTATATTTTTGGAATAGTTGATTCAGATTCACTGTGGAATTCACTGTGGAATTAAGATACAGCTTAATTTAAAATATCATTTACATGGCATGTGGTTCCCCACCCCCGAGGACCTACCTACATACATGGGAAATCCTCAGTAATGTGTTTAATGTAGAGAGAATAGCACTGGATTGGCAGGACCACTTGAGTGTAGCCATCTGAAGCTTAGACTCTGGACCCTAATAGACCTGATTTCAAATACGGATTCCACCAAATCACAGCAGCATAACCTTGACAGATTATTAAACCTCTGTGAACCTCTGTTCCCTCTGCACCACATATATCATGATACCTCACAGTGGAGTTGTCTTCACCGGGGTGTAGTTTTTAAAGAGTTTAACATCGTGCCAGACACACCATAATTTATTATGAGCACACACATACGTGCCTGGAACCATGCTTAGTGCTTTACAAGCAGTTTCATCCTGGGGAGCTGCTGTAGTTATTTTGTAAGTGTATGGGAACGTCCGGGACTCAGAACCAGCTTGCTCTCTGTATTTTTATAAATAAAGCTAGGACTCAGCTATGTGCAAATAATTTTATACACCTTTGGCCACCCTGTCTCATAAGTCTAGCTCCTTTCTCTGGCTCCAGCCAATGGCCCTTTAGCTGTACCCCATATGGTTCAGAGTAAATGCACCTCTCACAGTCTCTGGCTGGCAGGGCCCCGGGACTTGTACCTACCTGAGTGATGTAGTCTTTCCCACCCATAGATTTCATAAGTCTATCCGACAGATGGTAGTAAAGTCCACTCTGGCTGCTAAATTTAAAAAGGAATATATAGCTCTTAAATGACAAATCAACTTGAAAAGAATACATCCTAACTCACGCATTACTGACTGACCCGTCTCAATCCTCAGGTTAGGATTAAGCAAGTCGAAATCGTGACATAACTGCTGTTAAGGAATATACTTTAGGAGCTTTGAGGCCTTTTTAGTGTGAAAAGAAGGATCTGACTGTCTGCATTCTAGTCTACCTCCCTTGGATTTGAGAACGCCACAGCACATGCTCTCCTGATTCATTATGACCACGGTGAAAAAAGTCCCAGGAGCTGTTTCTGAAAATATCTATTCCGGTTCTAACAAATCTAGTCCCAAAGGAGCAAGCCTCTCCTTTAACAGCATTTTCTTTCTCTTAGTGCCAGCGATTGGATCGTTTTTATTCTGCACATTATTTAAACATCAGTAACTAGTTCTTAGAAAAATATTTTTCTTAAAATCTAATGAAACGTCTTGACATAAACTCAGATAAGAATTGGCATTTGGGTCTTCTACCTAAAAGCCAAAGATCTCAGTTCGCTAAAAGTTCTCAGGCCATTTTTTTTTTCATCTTTTGTTGTCAATCTGGCGGTGAAAAATTGAAACAGTCGTGGCCTCTGCCATTTCCTACCTCCCCAGCGGGCATTCCACAGGACTCTAAACATGAACTAGCCTGTCACTAAATCAGCTCCTTAGGCCAAATTTATTTAAAATCTTCTGGATCAGTCCAGAAGCCAGTGACTTCTCATCTTTGTGGCTAGTTCTATCCTAGTATAATTTTTCTTGAGGCAGCCAAGAAATACAGCTGAAATCTTGGAACCGTTTATGCTATTGAAATCGATTTGTCTGGGCTTTCTGATTGTGCTGCAAGACCAGAAATTATCCCAAAGCCGTGCCTTTCTTACCCAAGAGTCCTGAAGCCAGCTTCGTTGCTGAAAGTTCATTAGGGCTCCACCAAGGCACAGCCCTACATGGGTACGGGGCAGAGGGTGGGACGCCAAAGAAATAAACGACCCATCCTCTGCTCAAAAAGAGCTTCAGTCCTGTTTGAGGATAAGAATGCACTCATCAATACTAACAGGGGTGAATAGAGCGAACCTTGCTTTCCAACGAGCCTCTTTGGAAGAAACAGTGTATGTAATGTCTAACACTAAATTTAAGAATCCACCAAAACACCATTTGGGCAGACTCAGATCTTGGATTGGGCCCTTTTGCCTCCCTCTGGCCATATGATACCCCGCTCTCCTTGGCCAGCCACATCCTAACTTCAGAAACCGGGGGCTTGGACAATCGAAAGTGGGTATTTTTTTCTAATTATGATGTCATTCTGATGGTAGGTTAGGGGTCGCATCTGCTGGTCGGCTGAGGACAACACAAATATTCCTGTTTGTGTGGCTTCAACCCTCCAGATGCCTCCAGCGCCCGTGAAGCAAGAGACTCAACACAGAGGATTCCTGTCCTCGCTGCAGGAATAGCAGTAGCCCATAGTGTCCCCAGACGTTGGTTTTGGATTGTCAGAGGAAGGGAGGACAGAGAGAGAGTGTGTGAATACGTGTGTGTTGGGGGAGGCGGGTGGGGGGAATCCTAAGCTTCATAACCCTGATTTAGAGGACAGTTTTCATCTTAAAAAAAGAAAAAAATCACACATTCCTTATTCCCAGGCAAGCTATAGTCAGACAGATGATGAAGGTAACAGGAAAGCTGGTGGTGAAGGAGAGCCCCGCACCCACCCACACAGAGGAGAAGACGCGGCCTGGCAGCAGCCTCATTGGAGAGAGAGGAGCCGCCCGCACAGCAGCTCCTGACAGACCCCCCCACCCCTAGAGACGCGTTCTGCCAACCGGAGCGCAGCGAACTTTTCGTTCTAAGATTCCTAGTTCTTAGGTGTGTGTTTTGAGAAGGGAAAAAAAAAAAAAAAAGACTTCTGACGTCTGTTCGAAGCTAACTTTTCAACCACATCTTCTGTAACATGGCTCACCCCTGGTTAACAACAAACAAAACAAACCAACCACCGCAAGGACAACAAAAAAACAGAACTACAGCCACACACACGCACAGATGTATCCCACAGGCTGAAAACCCACGCTGCTGTTACTCACGATGGCAGTGTTAACAAGCATTTTCAACCTTTGCACATGATATTGAACCTGTTCCGTTTACAATGACAATATTAATACTGTGTACAGCTGGAAGTTTGATTTCTGAATTCTTTGAGATTTTAGCGAAACAGTTTATTATACACTGTACATTTTTTTTTTTTTTCCACCACGGTTGGGAAAAAAACAACCACTTGCAATTATTCACTAACCCCAAAGGATTTGGTACCTGAGTGTCCAGACTCAGAGCCCGGAAAACAAGAAGGGTCCTTGGCCCACACGATCCGCATTTGTCTCTAAGTCTCTGTGAGCAGTGACTTGAACCAATCACACCAGGATAATCCAATCTTCGGGGCTTCTTTCCAGCTTGGGGTTGTTTTCTTTCAAGATACTCTAACAAATCAGCCATAGAATTTAGTGTAAATATTTTTTTTCCAAATAGTTATCATACTCAAAAAAAAAAAAAAAAGGCAACATTCAAATGATATAGAATCTAGTTTTTAAAATCAGCACAGATCTTCTTAAAAACTGTGAACTATGTTTTGAAATACTCGTTACTAAAGCTGTTTATAAACCACAGGTGCCATAAGATCCCCAAACGGACTAAAGTTCTCTCTACTCTTCCACGGGCTCGTTCCTCTTGTTTTAGCTTTAGGGAGCATGTCTAACCGCACCGCTCATCCACAGGTTCCCCTATCAGGCCGTTTGGAGCCCTTCAGCTTTAAATGTACAGGCTTAAAGTGCGCTTCCAAATGCTCACTCTCCTTTTATTTCTGAATGTTTATTGCCTTAGCTGGCTTACCTGGTGTTCTGCATGCAGCCTTCTGTGGTCATGTGCGAGGAAACAGGCTCTTCTAAGCTGAGTTGGGATTTTGCACTCAGTGAAAAGCCAGTGTGCAAAAGAACTGTCGAAGAAGGAAGAATGAAAGCCTCTGTTGACGGTCCTTTATGAGGGCCCTCGTTGGGGAGCGCTTAACGACCTCCCTTAGGGATTCTGGGGAAATGAAAAAATAATCCACTTGTTTCAAGATTTGATGAGACAAAAATCCTGCTACATATTGAATATGTTATACTTAAGTTGGCAACTTCTCTGGCATTCCTGTCTCCTTTAAAAGAAGGAAGAGAACATCCGTTTAGAGCAGTGGCTCTCAAAGTGTGTTCCCTGGACCAGCAGCATCAGCATCACTTGGGAATTTATTTAGAAATGCAAATTCTTAAGCCCCAACCCAGGCCTGCTGAATCACAAACTCTGCATATTGGGCCCAACCAGATGTGTTCTAATAAGCCGTCCAGGTGATCCCTGATGCACGCTAACGTTTGAGAACCACTGCTTTAGGGTAAAGTTGCAGAACAAAATCTCTAACAAGGCCTTATTCAGAATAAGCGAGAAAGGCTCTGAGTCCACCTCAAAGCTTCAGCAATTCGATTTTGCTTCTGGGGCTGGCAAAAACCTTCTCCCCCACCCCAGGTAGTCGATAGTTGGTCTGTGCCCAGCTGAGAAGAGACATCAGGACACCTTCCAGGTCCCTCTCCAGAGGGCTCTCAGCTGTTCCCGTCCCTGCGTTTGGTCACAAACCATCTCCTTGGCTGCCCTTTGGAACAAAATCGCTTGCCTTGGGGACCGTAAAGCTCTCCGCCGGCATTACTAAGAAGCCCGTTCTGTCCGTTGATGTACTTCATCATACTTTCCCCAGAGAACCAGCCTGACAAATGTCCCTGAAAACAGGCTGACACCAAAGTGGCGCAACTGCACGGTTGTCAGATTTCTTTGCACAGATGGGTTTTGTTCTGGGTTTCGTTGGTTTATCGTGACGTTCATCTCCTTTCCACTGCCCATCGTCTGTGAAACCGTACCTCTCTAGATGGAGCAGGTGGCCCCTCGTGCCTCATACTCGGTACTTAAAACCACTACATCTCAGCTACCTACATTGCTGTCAGCTCTCAATCATAGCCAGGTAGTTCTTGAACTTGGAACTCTGATCCTGCAAGTGGCACTCAGCCACCGACTGGACCGAGCTGACCTCTGTTGTCACTTTGTGTTTCTCCATCAAAATATTTGTCTAAGGTATGAACTATTGGGCTGATAGCCTTCCCCCTTGTCATAGCTTTCATTGCCAACTCCATCACACGGTTGTCGATAGCGTCGTACAAAGCCATTGCAAGGACTCTGCAAACTGCCACCAATGACCAGTTCCTGACTAACCAGCCACCTTTTCTTTCTCTTAGCGCCACGTCAGCACTGAGACCAGACTCAAGCACCCCTGTCCTGTAACCGAGACAAAATGGCGTGTATTGTTTTGGGTTTTTGTGTTTCTTGGCGGGTTTCTTTCCCTGGCTCTCCAAATTTACCTTTGGGACCTGTTCTAAGTGCAAACCCAGCAGGTTTCGCCTGTCCTGTCCATTAGCTACAATTATATCTCGCAGGGGTTGTTTCTTTCTTGTTCCACAACAAATTGCACATCCATCATCATCGGGGATGATGGCCTGTTAATGAGCACTGGTCTAACACAGCCAACCACCCTCCTCCACTGCACCATGTGAATGGAGGGAGGGAGGATGGAGGGCAGAATCTACTGTATGAGATTCAGGAATCAGTTGTGGTTGGTCAGGACGCAAGTCGGGGTAAGTTCGGTTGGTCAGAGGGAGATGTGCTGGAGATTGGGAAAAATGGATTCTCGAATGATCTCTATAAGGCAGGGAAGGTTCATTTGTAAGTAGTAATGTGAACTGAATTGCATAAGAGTGTGGCCTTTGTTGTGATATACTATGTATTTTCTTATATGCATGAGCCAAACTGTTGCATCATAATTTAGCACTGATGTCTGCTTTTATTTTGGTCATCCTTGTCCACCCTTATTAGTTCTGGGCTGTTAACTGTAGATAGACCTTGTAAATACGGCAACCTTTGGTTGCTGCAATCACCTTGGTTTGATTCCGCCCAAGGAGCCACAAACAAGAACTCCACTGTGTCCTCAGAAGAAAGGGCATTTTTACTTTTGAACCAAAAAGAGGGGGAAAAAAATCAGAAACGTTACGTCTGGAGGCTAATTAACTGCAAGACATTTTTAATTATGACTACCGTAATTTGACACCATTTGAAATAACCAATTCAGAGACACTAAAGCTTTCACACTATTCATTGGTATTGTAACAAAACTACTACTGTATGGGTTTTTTTTGTATTGCTGTTAAGTATTGTTTTGTGTGTGTGCGTGTGTGTGTTGGAACCTCCTGGGGACATGTTATATTTTGAAGTGATTAAACTATTTAATTGTGTGTCTATATTTTGGAATGGAATTATTTCTTCATTAAAAAACGTTTTTAAAAACACTATATCTGTGTATTTTATACCTTTGTTTCAATGAAAACTTTCTGGAGTCTGTCTGTTGACAGAAGAAAGACAAGTCAGCACTTGCAGCAGGAAGCGGGACCTGTCAGTTGAGTATTAAGCAACTAGAGCAAAATTTCTCACCTTTCCCTACCTTTGGAGACACAATTTTTTTTTGAAGAGGGAAAGCCTTGCTGTACTCCATAGGGGATGAGTGTGAGAATAGGAATAGCTAACATAAAGCTTGCTTTCTATCTGACACGGTTACAAGCAGTTTATGTTACGTGACCCGATCCTTTGAATCACAGCATCTAGCCAGGTACTTGGCAATTATAAGCTCCCCACTTATTTGTTGAATGAATGAATAAGTGAATTGGTGGCTTTTGTTTGGTGTGTGCTAGAGCTGGTGAGGAAGGAGAATCGGCACCTCCCGGAGGTCAGTGTGCTGAGAGCAACAGGAATCAAATGAAGAGTTCCAAAGAGCGGACAGAAACTCGGGGTCCGCAGTGGTAATCACCCCCTACATTCTCGCCTCTCTCCGGGGAACCTCTGGATTCCCATGCAATGTTGGGTTGTGTGTTTTGTTTGCTCAAGGAGCCGATTCCTTTGCAGAGCCAATAGCAGAATCTGTGAGTCTGGCTCCAACACTTCATGAATGGCATTTTTGGGAACTCTGAGCTGGAATGTTGCTGAAAGTCTGTGCTCACAGAGTCTGGGGTTGATTTACAGTTCATGAAAATGCTATAAACACTCCAGAGGCACTAGAGAAAGAAACCAAGAGGCTCTGCTCTACATCAAGTGCCGGGGCAAACCCTGACCTGATACGACCACTAGTGGGAGCTCAGACACCCCATCCCATTTGGAGGTGAGAGACCAAGGCATGTCCATGGGTGTCTTTCCACGTCTCTTTCAGCTGCATCTCAATGTCTCATCCTCTCATCTCCTAGGAGCCACATGTAGCTCTGATCCCTACCTCAGCATTTCCTAAATTTATCTAATTGCCAAAGTCACCTGAAGAATCCATTAACCAGACTTAGCAGGTCTAGCCGGGGCCAGGGAATCTGTATTTTTTAACAAGTGCCTCTGGTAATATAGTCTGACAGATTTTAAGAATGACTCTCCTCTTGCTACTCAAAATGTGGTCCAACGACCAATAGCATTGGCATCACCTGAGAGCTAGTTTCAAATGCAGAAGCCCGGGCTCCAAACCGGAGCCCCAGGGAATCTGTGTGCACTTTAAAATTTAGGAGGCACTTGCCCTGGAGATCAGCTTTAATCCTAGACTTCTAGGATTAGGTTCAGTTGGGTCCTCGGGGCATAGAATGACAAGCCAGGAGTCCTCCTTAAACTAAGTGTCATGCTTCTTGAACATACAGTGTTTTGATTTAGTAAGTCTGGGATGGGGACTGAGATCTGCATTTCAAATAATTTCTCAGGTGATGCTGATACAGGTCTGAGGGCCACACTTTGAGGTGCAAGGCTATGGGTTTCTTTTTTTTTTTATTATTTGTTTTTTTTTTTTAATTTACATCCAAATTAGTTAGCATATAGTGGAACAATGATTTCAGGAGTAGATTCCTTAGTGCCCCTTACCCATTTAGTCCATCCCCCCTCCCACAACCCCTCCAGTGACCCTCAGTTTGTTCTCTGTATTTGTGAGTCTCTTATGTTTTGTCCACCTCCCTGTTTTTATATTATTTTTGTTTCCCTTCCCTTATGTTCATCTGTTTTGTCTCTTAAAGTCCTCATATGAGTGAAGTCGTATGATTTTTGTCTTTCTCTGACTGACTAATTTCACTTAGCATAATACCCTCCAGTTCCATCCCCATAGTTGCAAATGGCAAGATTTCATTCTTTTTGATTGCCGAGTAATACTCCATTGTATATGTATGTATATATACCACATCTTCTTTATCCATTCATCCATCAATGGACGTTTGGGCTCTTTCCATACTTTTGCTATTGTTGATAGTGCTGCTATAAACATGGGGGTGCATGTGTCCCTTCAAAACAGCACACCTGTATCCCTTGGATAAATGCCTAGTAGTGCAATTGCTGGGTCATAGGGTAGTTCTACTTTTAGTTTTTTGAGGAACCTCCATACTGTTTTCCAGAGTGGCTGTACCAGCTTGCATTCCCACCAACAATGCAAAAGAGATCCTCTTTATCCACATCCTCGCCAACATCTGTTGTTGCCAGAGTTGTTAATTTTAGCCATTCTGATAGGTGTGAGGTCGTATCTCATTGTGGTTTTGATTTCTATTTCCCTGATGATGAGTGATGTTGAGCATTTTTTCATGTGTGGGTTGGCCATCTGGATGTCTTCCTTGGAGAAGTGTCTGTTCATGTCTTTTGCTCATTTCTTCACTGGATTCTTTTTTGGATGTTGAGTTTGGTAAGTTCTTTATAGATTTTGGATACTAATCCTTTATCTGATATGTCATTTGCAAATATCTTCTCCCATCCTGTCGGTTGCCTTTTAGTTTTGCTGATTGTTTCCTTCGCTGTGGAGAAGCTTTTTATTTTGATGAGGTCCCAGTAGTTCGTGTTTGCTTTTGTTTCCCTTGCCTCAGGAGAAGTGTTGACTAAGAAGTTGCTGCAGCCAAGATCAAAGAGGTTTTTGCCTGCTTTCTCCTCGAGGATTTTGATGGGTTCCTGTCTTACATTGAGGTCTTTCATCCATTTTGAGTTTATTTTTGTGTATGGTGTAAGAAAGTGGTCCAGGTTCATTCTTCTGCATGTCACTGTCCAGTTTTCCCAGCACCACTTGCTGCAGAGACTGTGTTTATTCTGTGGATATTCTTTCCTGCTTTGTCAAAGATTAGTTGGCCATAGGTTTGTGGGTCTGTTTCTGGGTTCTCTATTCCATTCCATTGATCTGAGTGTCTGTTCTTGTGCCAGTACCATCCTGTCTTGATGATTACAGCTTTGTAGTATAGCTTGAAGTCTGGGATTGTGATGCCTCCTGCTTTGGTTTCCTTTTTCAAGATCGCTTTGGCTATTCGGGGTCTTTTCTGGTTCCATACAAATCATAGGATTGTTTGTTCTAGCTCTGTGAAGCATGCTGGTGTTATTTTGATAGGGATCGCATCGAATATGTAGATTGCTTTGGGTAGAATCGACATTTTAACAATATTTGTTCTTCCTATCCAGGAGCATGGAATCTTTTTCCTTTTTTTTTTTTTTTTTTTTTTGTGTCTTCTTCAATTTCTTTCATAAGCTTTGTATAGTTTTCAGTGTATAGATTTTTCACCTCTTTGGTTAGATTTATTCCTAGGTACTTTATGGGTTTTGGTGCATATGGGTTTCTTTTAAGGTAAATTCTAGGGACCTTGTTACTGGTAAGTCAGATTTGTGCATTTCTATACATAGCAGGAAAGATACTCAAGTCTAAGGACATGAACATAATTTAAGCTCAGTTGGTTGGATCCCCATGGGTAACACCGCAGCAGTTAAACTATACAGTGAGTACTAGAAGCAGCTGCATTTAAGTATTCTGTCAAAGAAGAATCTTTTGCTCCAAGAATTGAGGCCTTTGTCTCCATGATACAAAGAATCACCAGGGAGTAGGACTCCATGGTCCTAGTGGTCCCCGAAGGGCGGATTTGCAAAGTTGGGATAGGGCCACGTGTGGTGAGAAGAAGCCGGCAAAGTTTCAGATTCATTATTCCATCAGATCACATCAGCTACTGAAACACGCAACACCCAGGAAGAGGTTCTCTGGGCACCTTGGAAACCTAGACTGGGACTCTGATGCCATGGACTAGGCTGGGGCACTATGTTGTGATGGAGCCACCTCCGCTTTTGAGAACCCAAAGATACATAAACAAGTATGTTCATGCAGCCTTATCTATAATATTAGAAGATAATAGACACTAACAGAGGAACACTTAAACTACTTATGGCAAAATATGGTAGGCTGGAATACTAAGAAGCCATAAAAAGTGATGATGAAGATACATATTTATCACCAAGCAAGATGTTTACATAAGTCCGGCCAAAAGCCAGGTTATAAAATAGTGTAAGAATGATCCTGGTTTGATGAATATTTGAGTGCTGGTGCATGGAAAAATATACATCAAAATGTTGATGGTCTAAATCATGGGATTGTGGGTGATATTTTTATTTCCTTCATCAGGCTATTCTATCTTTTCCAGGTTTCATGCCATAAATAGAGTAAATGGGAGAATGGCTGGATGGATAAGAAACACCAGGGTTGGACAGTTTCTTCAGTTCAGTAACAAGGCTACTTGAGTTAGCCAACATCTTTGAAGGGCATGTCTAACAATGAGAATTTTTCTATGCCTTCAGTAAACAGAGGATTCTCTTTTTGCCTGAAGAGATGCCCAATAACATTAGTATGCCACAGACCATTGGAAAATAGGTGTATGCTTGCTTTAAAGAAAACCTAATAAAAATATCAGAGGCTTATGAGTCAAGTTAAATAATGACAATTCATCCTCTTCCCAGTGCTAATCGGTTCAGTAATAGGTAGAAACAAAGCAAGTGAACCAGTAATGTTCCCCATGTCTGGTTCTCCTGTCTCATGTGTAAAATGGGGCTAAATCACACTGGTGGTTGTCTCCTTTGCTTTCCAGTCTCCTAATTGTGCTCCTGAGGAGGAGGGCTGCTAAGGATAAGTCTTGGGCAAGAACATCTGTTGGAACACAGATGGCAGTAGGTAAATGGTTTCTCTGGCATTCCATTTTTCTGGAAGTCTCTTTGTAGCTGCTCTTTCTTGAGAACAGATACTCTCTGAAAATATCTGGGAAGGGCCAATTAGAACAGCTCTCCAGCTTGAGGTGGCTCAATCAAGTGGCTCATTGCATGTGTGTCAAATTGAATTAATCATATTCAAAGAATCTCTTTGCTGGTTCTCGACTCCTGCGTTCTCAGTGAAATCTTGAGAAACACTGAGTGGAAACTCGTGTTTGTTTTTCCTCTCAGGGCCTCAGGGGATTAGTTGTGTGGCATAATAAATGGACAGTTTGACTATGATTTCCATCTCCACACTCCCTTATGGTCACCTCCCTACCTTCTCTCACTTGGGGAGATCAATCCACAAAGACAACACTGAAAACTTAGAGACTGTGTTAGGCACTCGATAACAACCAAGTTAAGATAGAAAGCATTTCCTTATTGACCCTTCAAAATGGCTTTTTTTTTAATTGTTATTTTTGGAAAAGGACCATTTTATTGATTTTAGGACTTTGCCTCAGTTATATTTCTGAGAAAGAAAGGCTAAATTATAAAACTCTTCTCCTGGTCTCTGGATGTGTAAAAAAAAAGTTTAAAAAACGGCTCTCCCATTTTATGGCACTATGTATCTATTTGACACTATCTATTGGTAGCTTTGAGCGCCAAATTTAAGGAAAGAATACATGTAAAGCACCCAGCCCGATTCCTGAGCATGCTGGAAGGTCAGCTTACATCAGTTCCTTTCCCTTTGTCCCTTGTGAAGTTTGCAATTCTCGTTGTAAATGGGGGTGGTAGTTTTAGTTTTCAGAACACTCACGCAAAAATAAATTTAGCTTAAAAACAAATATAAGGAAATCTAAGACTAGAAATTAAAATATTGTTATACTAGAGGGATTTAGTGATCCTATAAACACTAAATTCTGAGGCCCTCCAGCTGGCTTTCCCCACTCAACACACAGAACACTGGCAGCCAGGAATTTACTCTTCAGATAAAAGATGAAAGAGCCCTCTCTGGGAAATCTGACTAACCCCACTCCTGCCCCCAAAAAAGCCCTAACAATACTGACATGGGGCCAACCAGAGTACCCTACAGAAAAGGTCATATGCTAAGACTACCAATTAGTTCCTTATGAGCAGATAACCAAGTATAACCAGACACTTGAGAAAAAGCCTTTACCATGAGTGATAGAGACCAAAACAGGAAAAAATAGCACCTTAGAGGAAGAATGGACTATCATAAGGAAATTAAATAATGTCGTGCTAACTGCTAAAACAATCAAACCCATATAGAAGGATGATTATGTACAGCAAAATGCCCAAAAGGGAAATTCCTGATACGTGGGTGGCTTTCCTCCAAATACTGATTTAGGGATCCTGGCTCCTTCCAACCTTTTGAAAATTTGTAATTTGTATTCTATTTTGTAGTGGGTTTCCAATACCGTGTAATGTCCATGCTGACAAAACCTGAATCTATTCATTTATACCTAGAAAATAAATAAGAAAATCAGGAAGATTATTACCAAGTTGTTCAAAAAAAGGAAAAGCAATCATAGCATACCACATAGTTCAACTTTCAATCTCACCTTTAAATAGCATACATACAATAATAACATAAGCACAAAATAACAATCAGCTAAAATCACACATAATCATTTTGGGAAGATGTGTACGTGTGCGTTGTGGAGGGGGAGAGCTAACTTCTCATTTTCCATAGTGGGGAAGTCATAGATGATCCCTAAAACATAACAAGAATATACACAAACATATTATTTAGAGGTAAATACCCAAAGAATAAAAAAATATGAAATTAGTTGTTTCCAAGAAAAGGAATTTAGAAAGTGACAAACTTTTAGACCAAGTGAGCATACTTTCGATTTCTTAAAAGAAAAAATGGTAAGCAATACTTTAAGGTGTTAACAGTGATTGTCCTTGGATGATGGATTTTTGGACAAACTTTTAAAATATTTTTCTTCCATCTGTATTTCCTGCATAATCTAAAATAAACATGGGCTACTTTTATGGTTGAAATAATTAGATAAAGTTTAAAAGTAATGTGTTTTTCTATCTGAAAAGGAGTTTTCATGGCATTAATTTGCTCTTCTAATTGATGGAAAACTTGCATACATTTGACCCTTTTGTAAACATACCAGATATGACCCTCTTCCACTTACTTTCTTAACTACCTTGTTGTTTTCTTTTTCTTAACAACAAAATAAATGTCTCTCCAGGAAGGGTTGCAATTTTTAGGACCATTTCAAGGCAAATTTGACCAGTAGTAAGAATACACAGAGAGAGAGAGAACAAGACTGCATGCACAAGCGGGGGAGGGGTAGAGAGAGGGAGAGAAAGAATCCCAGGCAAGGCTCAATCCCACCAACCATGATATCAAGACCTGAGCCAAAATCAAGGGTCTGACGCCTGATTGAGCACCCAGATGCCCCTCTTTGCCACAATTTTATAAGAATCTCAAGGTCAAAAATCTATATACTTTCTCTCCTTCCCTTCCTCTTAGCCTTTTTTCCTCCCAAATTCCATATATTGGGGGAAATAACTAACATTTGTATAATCCTTTACACCTTTCAAAAAGCCTGTGTCATCTACATTTAATCCCCACAATACCCATTTCAGGAGGGCTTAGTCATCCAGAAGTATAACCTAGAGAGTTATCTTTGTTGTGAAAACATCTGCAGCCAAGGTCAATATAGGGGAGAAGACTGGGCATTCCATCAAACAAAAAACAGAAGGGACACACAAGAAATTTCCTACTATGATAAGATGATATGCTTCTCAGAAGAGTTTCAGAAAGCAGGCTTCTCCCTTGATCCAGGGCTAAGTAGACTGCAACTCACCTCTGCTAGATCTGGCACCAGCCAAGATTAGGAATCACCCAAGGAGTTGTGCTCAGTTCCTTGGCTTTGGTTTAATTCCTGCAGCTCTCTCTGGTTACCCTAGCAACACATATTAAGCCTGGAGATTTTTTTTTGTTTAAAATATTATTTGAGGTAGTAAAGCAGAACTGGGAGGGTAGGAAAGGTGAAAGGAGATTTTAGGACCAAATTTTTCTAAGACATCAGACTGAAGTAAGGCTATAAAATACACCAAGAACCACTCCCCACCCGTGAAACATTTCCCTAAGACTTCACCGGCCAAAGTCAGGAGTAATGGGGCAGGTCTGGTTGTACAATATTGAAGAAGCCTAGGGCAAGAATCTTTTCCCTGGTTCACAGCCAATGTGGTAACAATGGTCCTCTGAAACACAAAATCCTTTCGAGTCTTGTCAAAAATACTGCCTTCAGAGGGGTTAGTATATGAGAAAAGAGCAGTATTTCCCCTGTATTGTAAAGAGAGCCAGGAAGTCTCCTTGATGGAGAGAGATCCAAATATTTTAACAGGATAATAAGAACAGTATAATTTTACCAGAAAACCTAAACCAAGGCTAGAACAGATACTGAAAACTGCCTGTAAAACTTAGCTTCCCAGCTCCCACTGTCCACCACAAGCATCATACTTGTTCAACGGCAGAGACATGTTTTTCCAGCCATTGTAAAGGTCTCTGTATTATGAACACTGGGCGGTGCCAGGGACAGTCTTCCCTTTTTTTCCGAAAAAGCACAGTCATTCTTCACGTGACCAATTCGCATAATGCTAAATTGCAAGTCTGTGATGGTGAGGAGTGTAAAGCTAACAGGATTTATTCCAAGACCACAGCTCTGTCCTGGCCTGGCCTGATGAAGGAGCAAAGCTTTGTAAATAATTGCTCGTATACTTATTTGCCTTACTGGACTCTATGCCTGTGGTGAGCAGGGTCCACCCTCACTTACATCACTTACCCCAATGCCTGATGCTAAGGGGTTGAGCAATAAATATAGAAGAAATAAAGAAAGCAGGGAGAACACACCATTTCTCAGGCTACTCTTCTAAATATCAGTAGTCATGGCCAGGATTTTTCATGGAAGCTTTGGAAGAGATGAAAATCTATCTGGAATAGACTCTGGTAAGCAGGAGGTTGAGGAGATCCCCCCAGGTGCCGCAAAGCTAGGAAGTGGTGTTGCTTATTCTCAGATGTGGAGATGCTGATTTGTGCCCTGACCTCCAGACTGCAAAAATCCCTGAGAGCAGAGCCATGACTTTTCTCAGAAGGGGATTAGGCATTTTGCCTGAGACTGACCCAGTTTTAGCACAGAAAGTCCGGAGCCCGGAGGAATGCCTCAGTCCCCATCAAGTCAAGCAACTGGTTGTCCCAGAAAGCATGTGAAGAGACACTCAAGCACCCAGGCAGGTAACAGATCTCAGGTGAATTCTGCATCAGAAAGCAAGATACCACTCTACAGTGGGACATTTGGAGAACAGAAAATGCTCAATCTACCATGAACGTGTCTTTTCAGTCAAAAGTTTAACTTTTTGCAGGACTATATTCTGATGTCCTGCCAAGACCGTATTAGCTGCAGAATTCCCTTGGGGTAACTAAAATGACTTGCGGGTTCACTGTGGGGTTATCTGAGATAGCCTATAGATAAGAATTGTTTACACATCTAGATGCTAAAGAGAGTTTGCAAAAATTAAGAGACCCTAAAGAGAGTCTGCCGTCATGAATTTTGGCATAACATTGAGCTTTAAAAAAAGCGACTGACTATATTAAGCAATTTGTTCTTGAGGCCACCTCAGAGGTTTCAGTAGGTCATTAATTTCCACTCCCGTTTTTTTCGAAGAGAGGACATTCTTTTGTTCATCTAAGAGCAAATCAAATTTGTTAGACCTGAGCTCAGAGAGAGTAGCTAAGACTCAGCCCTATGTTCTCCATTTTGTTCTTCCACCCAGTACTCATTCTCTCCAATATGTCAATGGGGTGTTGGAACAGTCTGGAAATAAACATATAAGCTTGGATTCTACAGACGGAACATCTATACAGACCTTTCCATTTATTAAATAAGCTACATGCTATAAAGGTTTGTGTTCTCAATTAAGAAAAAAAAGCCAGCTTGATATTTCTGGAATAGTTACTAACATTTAGTGGGATTTATATATGGCATGATAGGATTGCCCCTATCCTGCAATTTCTGGAGGAAGCTTGTTCTGACATATTTTCTTTTTTGTGCTCTAAATATTTCGAGGTTTAAAATACGTAACCAGCAAATTTGACAACCCAGAAAAACTACAGAACACGCCACAAATTACACAAAAGGTCCCCAAGATTTCCTGGGTAAGATGCTTCAGCAGTTGCCGAAAGAGTTCACCTCTGGATGAACTTGCATCTCTACCAGTAGTTGATTACTCATTCAGTTGAATAGTAACTGCCAATGAAGAAATAGTAACTGCCAAAAAAATACGTAGTAACTGCTAGAGATTTAGACAAGTACAAACTGGTCATACATTAGTTTTACTCAGTTTGTTGTTCCAAATTGCATGTATTCCTTGAAAGCAAAAAAAAAAAAAAAAAAAAAATTAAAAATCTTGAATATTTTTATACTAGACGTAATATTCTCCTAATGTTATCAGTACACACCCATTGTAGCAACCAAAGGCCATTGTAATCAGTGTTGACATGGAACACACTGTATTCTTTGTTTATAAGTTATCAACAAACTTGGCCCTTTTGGAGTTTTGTGTTTTAATTCCACTTTTTTTTTTTTTTTCCTGAAAGAGATAATATACAAGTGCAAGGAAGAGGGTTTGAAGTTTATATTTGGATGCTAGACTAGTGATTGGAAAATTACTAGGATCCGTAAATTACATACATATGGACATAGGAGCTATTGCAATGGGGAGGGGGCAAATATATGACAACTCCTCCCTGACTATACAGAGGTCGGAAAGCATGAATTAAAACACGAGAAATGCCAGGAGAGAGCAAAAAATGTTTTGGAGTAATCATGTTTATTCTCTCTGAAAAGGTACATCTCTAGTGAGTTGTTTATAACCATAACCTAAATCCTCGTTATTTCCCATGAATCAGCTTTTACTGAACAAATGTAAGAGGATAAATGATTACCATTCCCCTTCCAGGAACATCTGCTTCCAAAGGAATTTTGGCAGAGTTTACAAGTGATGTCAGACTGCCAGGCACAAAGATTACAATCTGGTTAATTCTTGCCCTGGCATTCCTACCTCCAGGGGAGCCTTGTTTAAATCCATGCAAACCAGAGTTTGAAAATGGATTACTATACATTCTCACTGGAAAACAAACAAAAGCTTGGAAACAGGAAGTGCTTAGAATTTCAGTTTTACTGAGTCTCTTAAATATTTATATTCAGCATTCCACAAAATATCATTTTATAAAGATGTTTGGGAAAATAAAATCCCAATGAGAAATACTTCCAGTCCTGTTGTTCACCATCAACGAGTATTTATTGAATAACTATCTTCTTCAAGATCTAAGGAGTCACCAGGTCCTTTCTTTATAGACCAAGGCTGTTATTCACAGAATAACTATACTTTAGCCATCTAGTGGGCTGATCCGAATTTCATAGGATCCTACAGTTACTTTCTTCAGCTTTCACTGGGTCTTCTGAAATGTGGTTAAAAAAGGATTTTGACTAGTTTCTCTAGGCCAGGAGCTCCAACACCACTTTGGCTGAGATGATTCATTATTGTGAACATTTTTAAGGGGGATGAAAGGAAATGACTTTTGGGTTTGGTTGTAATCTACAAAACAAAGGAAAGGCAACTCCTTTGAATGTAAGCTTTGACGATAAGAAAGATACCCTAAATTAATTCAAGACAGGATTATGTGAAAATATCCACTGAAGTCAAGTGACAATCAGATTTTAACAGCCAAAATAAAGTGGCTGGGTGTGGGGATGGTGGGGGAGGGGGGAGGGGGAGGGATGTAGGGGTGGGGCAGGCAGGTAGAGAGGAATGTACTCTGTGGGGCGCACAGGAAGCAGCAATGACTCTTGCCAGCATTCATTCAGGTCAGAACTGAGTTGAAGAACCAGAATGTGCCTTATAGATTTTTCGAAAGATGGCACGTTATCATTTTATTGTATTTCAATGATTGAATCATTTTTTTAATATTTATTTTTGAGAGAGAGAGAAAGAGAGAGAGGGGCAGAGAGAGAAAGTAAGAGAGCATCCCAAGCAGCCTCCGCAGTGTCAGTGCAGAGCCCAATGCAAGGTTCAAACTCACGAACTCAGATCATGATCTGAGCCAAAATCAGGAGTCAGACACTTAACCGACTGAGCCACCCAGGTGCCCCTCAACTGTTGAATTATTATGTTTGGGTTCTCTGTCAACATTTCATGAAGTCAGTTGATACAATGAAAAATAATGTGGCTAAATAATCAGGAGATTGGGTCAGTAGACTGGCTCATTAGACCCCAGGCTAATCTCTTAACTTCTCATTCTCAACATTGAGAGTGCAGATACCTATTTTAAGTTCTTTACAGATTTATTGTGATGATCAAATAAAGTAATATAATAAAATATGAATGTAGCTATGTAGTAATTTGAAGTAATATGAATGAAGAGCATTGTGAAAAACCATAATTCACCATTCGAAAAGAAAGTATTATTATCCTACACATCAGTTCTAGCAGTTTATCTTAGTTAACTTTTACATTCAGAGAACTCCCTGTCATCAATTCCCTTCACCTCTTCTATGAAGTCAGCAGCACTGGATTATTTTAACGAATGAGGATATTCTTACATTGATCACCGTAGAAAAATGGGTCTGCTCTGTAGACACCAATTAACAGGGAAGTGACCCTTGCCTGTTGCCAGGTTACCAGAAGCTCTCAGTCACCCTGCCTTCAAGTTCTCATTCACTCTAGCAGTTAAAGGTTACAGGATGCCATCAGTTTCCTCTGATGCTCAAGATTAGCTTAACTTTGTTTCCCCTAGACCAGAGCCCTGATGGTACTCTTAACCAAGAAGCTGAAACGAACTATGCAATGATTATACTCCCCCTTCTCCTGCAACTTGACAGGAACTGCCCAACTAGAACCACAAAGAGTGCGAGCACGAGCACAGGAAAATCTGACCCAATGGCAAAGGAATGTCGTCCCCCTCCTCCAAGTAAATACAAATGTGTATCTAGTTATCAAAGAACTGTCCAGGAGGGTTAGCAGGCTCTGGTGTTAAGGAGCCCGCTGACTTGTCACTCAGCAGCCCCAACGGTTCAGACAGGAACTCCAAGGACATATGCATAGAAATGATAGCCGGATTTGGGGGTTTGTTTTTTTTAAGAGTGAGATATTGGAAGCTGGCTCCCATTCCGTGGCTATGGGCCTTCCTTTAAATACAAACAGCAGCGAGAGCCGAGAATGACTGCCATACGTGAATGCCAAATAAACACAGAATGACAAGCACAGATTTTTGGCTTTATATTAAAGCTTGGTTTTTCAACAACCCCTTTTGTTGCCTCTAAAGACAATGGTCGCAGTGTTTCTGAGCCAGATCCTGGGCTTCCGAGCATAGCCTTCCTTGCCGCACCCGAACCCAGTTCACTCCACAAGCAGGGCGCGTGTCCCCTTTGGGTTTGAAAACAAGCCATCTCTCCCCTCCTGGCTGGCTGTTCTCGAAGTACTTGTTTATTGAAACTACCGAGGAGTGGTATATGAAACTGGGAATTTGCAGGCCAAGCCCAGGGTAGGCTGACTAGGGACGTGCTGGTGATTTCTACTGGGTTGGGAAACAGTAGCTTAAATTGGGAGCTCTACATTGTGAGTCCCCCGACAGAGTAGCTGGAGAGAGTTGAGGATTCACCCATTTGGTTCATTCATTATAGGTTTAGTGTTTTCTTTTTTTTTTTTCATGTTTATTTATTTTTGAAGGAGAGAGAGAGAGGGAGAGAGAGTGAGTGGGGGAGGGGCAGAGAGAAAGGGAGACACAGAATCCAAAGCAGGCTCCAGGCTCTGAGCTGTCAGCACAGAGCCCGACGCAGGGCTTGAACTCACGAGCCATGAGGTCATGACCTGAGCCAAAGTCGGACACTTCACTGACTGAGCCACCTAGGCTCCCCTAGGTTTAGTGTTTTCTAATTAGTGTTTATCATTTGTCTTTATGTCACTGAGGGGTAACAATAATTGACTTAACTGGGTAGAACTGGTGGGCTTTCTACTCTCCTTCTCACGTAGCAGTTAAAACAGTTCCAGAATTCTCTTACGTGGCTGAATAAATATCTCAGATGTTTACGCAGGTACGTATCTAAGTGCAGACTTGTGACCCACCCCAGTAAGCCCCCATCTGGTGGTGTATGTCAATTCCTCCCCAGACATTGCCTTTTTGAGGCTTCACAAGTTCTGCTGTACGAGCATTTCAGCACTGGAATACATATTTTTTTACTCTTTCCCATAATCTCACAAAGGGTTTTTTATATTTTGTTTTGCTTTGCTCTTTGCTGATTTTTTAACCCCCAAGGAGAAGAATTGGATTGAAAATTGTGCACTGATATTGTTAATGATTATTTCCATAACGTAAGTAATTTCTCCTTCTAATCCTTTGCTCCGATAAGCTTAGTAAGTTCTGAAGAGGAATGATTTAAGCATAAATACAGTGGCACTCACTACCAGTTTTCTGTCGCCTCCAAGTCTGTGACAAAAATGACTTAATGGACTCCATGCCAAATGTGGCACCTTCACATTTTGTCTTTGTGAAAAAGTGATGGTTACAGCCCCTGACAGTTCCTCCTATCTCCATAGTTCTTTGCCTTTCACAGTACCCTCCAATAACCATTATCAGGCTTGGTCACCAGAGCCATCCTTATGAGGGGATTGTCATCATCTCCATTTTATACAGAACACTGAATCTTAGAAAAACGAGATTTACCAACAGCCATGCTATCTATACATGGGGCAGAATTGTGACCCAAGCCCGCGTCTCCTTATTACGAAGTCAATGATCACTTAGGTGGCGAATGCTATATGAGTAACAGGAAAAAGAAATAGTACAATGTTTGTAAACCACCTGGCAGAGCTGGACATATTATTGCTTATGGAGGCTCAGGTAGGAACGCATTTCTTCTTCAAACAGCCACGTTCTGCGAACTATAGCTTCTTACCCATTCACGGTATGAGACTTGAATCACTCTGAGAATTATCTGAACAGGTCATGCTCAGTGTACCTTCTATTTATTTATTCATGCTTTTACTCGCTCACTCACTTTTCTACTCATTTGCTTATTTCTTCATCTACTTATTTGTATTGGGAAAATGTTGCTTTCTCTCTTACTTGCACTATCGGCCTCGGTAAACTCGGTAAAATAGTCTAACATTTAAAGAATAAGAAACAAGAATTGCAGGCCACTTCTCAAGCATGTTGTGAAGGATAACTAACGAAAATTAATGTGATGCTTAGCAGTACATTGTTCTAAGCAGTTTTACGGACATCTATAGCTGGTTTCAATGAAATGTGTTTGTCCCTTTCCTATTAACCCATTTCCAACGCAAATTTCAATAGGTCTAAAGAAGCTAAACGCACTCTAAAGAAGACATTGTTTATAATTCTGCTACTTTCAACATTTGTGGTAGAATCAAAATAATTCATTTCACAAATGCAAAGAATCATATTCATCAAAAATACATTGAAATTTTAAAAATGGTACTTCTATATAACTAGAAGTCAGTTTACTACATCCTTAAATGAAGGCTTTCATGATGGAGATCATTTACTATCAGAAGTCTTGAATATTCGTACATTAAGTTCATGAAGACCAAGAGAAAACAGAAGCTGATATTAATAAAAGATATTTATTCTTTGCTGACACATTCTCTGCTTTTGTTGTTTGCACACAAACTAAATTCTGAATCTGGTGGAATTCAATGAAAGCTGAAGTTTCTACATGAGTCCAATGAACTCTGGACCATGAAGCTTCATTGAAGGCCAAATTCTTCTTCCATGTATATTTAAAAAGTACTCTATTCATTGTTCCCTAGACAGTGTTTTCTGAACAAAATAGAACAGCAGGCCCCAAACCACAGCCATGAGCTAGGATTCCTCAGATTTAATTTGTTCAAAGGCCTGAGCAGGGTCAAGTAATCATCTGTAGATAAACTTCACATTGGATAAAATGCCAATTTTCAAAACAAAATACCAAGAGAGGATGAGAGAAAAAAATCTGAATGCTGGCTAGACTTGTCATCATCGATGGTATAGATTTAATACATCTTTGGGCCTAGAAAACTTCAGTGAGTCAACAACATTTTCCTTAGTTGTGGCTTATAATTAACAAGGTGAGGTGACAATTTAGGATTCAAGCAATCACACCAATAATCTGAAGAAGGAAGGAACTGATGAGGCCATTACTTTCATTTGTATTAAAATTCTTCTTTTCCTAAATGCATTCTTTCAGACTAAGCCTAATTTTGTTTACTTCTAGGACTCTCCATTTTGCACTTATTAAAGAAAATTTATTATAAAAGTGCAACCAAAGAATAAAGGATAATCTTAAGGAGAACAGCCTTCATTTAGGAGATGCTAAGAATATCACTTAAGTATCATTTTGAGGAGAAAACAAAAACCCCAGAGAATCAACATGTGTCTCTTCCAAAATTGTTCTCACAGATCTAATATGTAAATCCAGGCTTTTTGTGTCTTTTGTATTAATAATATTCACTCCAAAAAGTAAAAATAGACCCCTATGTAACTAACTTCTTTTTTTCCCCACAGTAACCTAAATCCTAGTAAAATTGAATTAAACTTTTCTGTAAATAGTTTGAAAAAACAAGGGAGGGGCCAGTGGTCAGCTATGAGGCAAACTTCCCGATGTTCCCTACGGGGCACTTGTATTTGAACCTGTGCCTCCAGCCGTTTCCTATTATCTTTCTTTCTTTTCTTAGAAATTCTCTTCAGAAATCCCTTCAGATTCCCTCCCCTCCCTGCCATCTCCCATTTGCTCGGGAGCCCAACCTGTCAGCCTCTGCTGGTGCTCTGAGCTGCTCAGTCAAGTCCTATTGGTTCATGAGTTTTTTAAGCAAAATACTGGAAGAAACTGTTAGAGGTTTTGTTGTTGTTTTCCTTCAAGCTAAATAAGACAAAAAATTTTTTCTCCCAGTAGCCATATAGGAATAAGAGAATTAAACTGATTTTTTAAAAAAAGAAGAAAACTATGATCTTTTCATTGTATTTCGTTTCCTGGATACCACTCCCAGCAAAAGAATCTCAAATCTTAATCTCAAAATCTCTTGTGCTACCTCACCTAGGGTTTTGTAGTCCTTCTGTCACAGAGCTTCTTCCACCGGTTTCCTGGGGCTTCTTCAACGGCAGAAAGCATTCCTTTGATCAGAATGTGGGTTCAACTACCAGCTGGATGCACATTCCCAACTCCCCAGTGCTTTGCTTTACAGCCCAAACTGACCCCACTGCCCAAAGAAGGAAGCAAGGATGTCAGAACAAGTCCTGGCTCTGTTTGCAGCACAGAGAGCTTTCTGGCATCTCACACTAGAACCCTGAAAGATCTCCCCAGAGGGAAATATATCTACACACATGCATGTGCACATGCGCACACACACGCGCGCACACGCACACGAATGACTAAGACTAGAATAGCTTAAAGAGAATTAGGAACTCTAAGGAATTATGTTAAGGAAGTATCATTCCAAAAAAGCGTAAGCAAGAGCTAACTTTGGTTAAGTGAGTGACTTAAATCTTGATCCTACTCTGTTTTTACTGTATCCTCCTTCTGAGTGTAGCTGGCGTGCAGGGGTGCAAGGTCATTTGGTTCCAGGAGTCCCAAACAGACCAGGCTCCGCCACTCGCCTCCTCTGACAAAATCCAAAGGCAGAGAAAGGGGTGGTGGTGACCCAAGAAAGGAACTTGTTTCAGCGAGGCCAACGTGGGGAAGACAGCAGACTAGCGTCTCAAAGACCGTCTCCAAAGTGCCAAAAATACTTACAGGTTTATATAAGGAAAATGTGGGGCAAGGGTGAGTGGGCAGTGAAGGTCAAGTCCATCATGGTCTTTGGACTCCATCATGGGCAGGGTCTTGCTGGGCTCCTGGCAGTCCTTATGCCTGGAGGGGGCATTGCTGGTTCCCAGCAGGGGGTGCTTTCCCCTCAGGGTCTTCTACCTCAGCCAAGAGACGAGCTGGAAAGACCCAACTAGAAAGTTTGAAGTCAAAATGGAGGCAGGCAGAGTCCTCTTTCATGAGCACTTGACTCCACACAGTTAACTTCATGGGCATGTTTTTTAATGTTTATTTTTGAGGGGGAGAGAGAAAGAGAGAGCTGGGGAGGGTCAGAGAGAGAGAGAAAGGGAGGATCCAAAGCAGGCTCTGGTATCAGAGCAGAGCCCAATGCAGGGCTCTAACTCACAAACCATGAGATCATGACCTGAGCCGAAGACAGAAGCTTAATCGAATGAGCCACCCAGGTGCCCCTCCATACAGTTAACTTCAGTGCCCATCTTTGATCTTAGCTTCATTTTAACTCTTTTCAGGTTTTTGGCCCTAAGTTTGCCTAGACCCTCTCTGACTTGGCCTGCACTTCTGTCCCAACAAACTCCCTGCACTCCATGCTTCCATTTCTAACCTCACAGACACCCCCACACACCAGGGCCCAACAGGCTCTGCCTCAGTCTCCCCATCCTTTTGGGGATGCCCATCACCCATGACCCTTCTGGATGCAAAGGGAAAACTTTGCCTCATACAACAAAGAGAAGATGTGGCTTTTTACTTAAAAGAACCTATAACGGACGCCTGGGTGGCTCAGTTGGTTGAGCATCTTGCTTCAGCTCAGGTCGTGATCTCACAGTTCATGAGTTTGAGCCCCGCATCGGGCTCGCTGCTGTCAGCACAGAGCCCACTTCAGATCCTCTGTCCCCCTCTCTCTCTGTCTTACCCTGCTTACTCTCTAAATAAATAAATAAATAAATAAATAAATAAAAGAACCTATAACTGCAGAAGAATGAGGAGGCGAGGAGTAACTACTAACATGTCTCTGTATAGGAATGGACAGAGTATTTCTTGAAGTTGCCCCAGGGCACCACATTTGCTTTCTCTGCTGTACTCTGCATACCCATCCATCCTCTATGCTGTTAAGATGTCCCCAAGTCACCAAATCTACCACGGAAAACCCACTGCCAAGTATTTCAAGTTAAAAGGAAAATCTCCGGGGCGCCTGGGTGGCGCAGTCGGTTAAGCGTCCGACTTCAGCCAGGTCACGATCTCGCGGTCCGGCAGTTCGAGCCCCGCGTCAGGCTCTGGGCTGATGGCTCAGAGCCTGGAGCCTGTTTCCGATTCTGTGTCTCCCTCTCTCTCTGCCCCTCCCCCGTGCATGCTCTGTCTCTCTCTGTCCCAAAAATAAATAACCGTTGAAAAAAAAAAATTTATAAAAAAAAAAAAAAAAAAGGAAAATCTCCAACTTCGTTTTCTGGTGTCTGGTTGAAGACAGCACACTTCTCTGCTGTGTGCAAGAGAGAGCTGCAAACTGCTGATATGGACACCGAGTGGCCAACAGGGAAACCATTTTTTAAAATGACAAGCCACTTGTGGGAGTTTTGGCATCATTTCCTCCAATGACTGGTAATTATTTAAGGAAAAAACATTAGAAATAGTACTAACCAAAAACCTGGTAACAATGAATTCTTGATCATTACCCATGAATGGGGTCATCAGCCCCTGGATAATGAAATCTAACACTTTTGTTAGAATGGGGACTTTTTTCTTTCTTTTTCTTTCTTTTTTTTTAGAAAAGACTAATTAGACTTTAGAATGGGTCTATCCTTACAATGCAGCCGTCTTCTTAGAGAAAAACACATGAGTGTGTTGTTACAGGAGGAGAACTTTGACCTGGGAAGGGTGTTTAGGCATTCTCCCAGACAAGCTGCTGACTTCCACATAAAATTGGCAAAGGAGAGAGCCATCTGGGATAAAATGTTATGCACATTATTGGTGTCTCACTCTTAGAAGTGCATTTCAGTCTTGTACCACAAAAAAAAAAAAATGATATTATGCAGCTAATAGAGGCCATTTCTTATTAAATCACAGATGGATAAAGAGCCCAGGACAAGTAAATTAGCTTTACCTATTTCAAAAATCTGAAGCATTACTTTAAAAATTTTTTTTAATGTTTATTTTTTTGAGAGAGAGAGAGAGACAGAGCATGAGCAGGGGAGGGGCAAAGAGAGAGGGAGACACAAAATCTGAAGCAGCCTCCAGGCTCCGAGCTGTCAGCAAAGAGCCTGATGTGGGGCTCAAACGCACGAACCACAAAATCATGACCTGAGCTGAAGTCGGATGCTTACCGACTGAGCCACCCAGGCGCCCCAGAAACATTATTTTTTAAATGAGCATTTGGTGCAACTATCTGCTTACTTAGTTTTAGAGTTTCCTATAAAATGCATCCTCTGCTCCTAGATCCCATGGTGCCTTGTGCAATGGGGACCATCAGTACACTTAGCAAGGGGTTATCTGGGTTCTACTCATCTCACCATGGGATACTGTGCAAGGCACTTCATATTCCCAGATGTATTAGTTAAGATAAGACTAGCTGTGTCACAAACACCAAAATGTCATTGGTAGTAAAATATGGTTACTTGCTCATGATGGTTCAATGTAGACATTACTAGTAAGCTAGTAATAATCACTAGGAATCCTTCCCATGGTGATTGAGGGATCCAGTCTCTTCCTGCTTTAAAACTACTCCTCTCACGAGGGCATCAAAGTCCTCAGCTTCTTGGCTGATGGAAAGGGAAAGAGAATATGGGAAAGTCCTATCCACTTCGTGATAGTCTGGCCCAAAAGGGACACATCCTCACTTCCCCTCTTATCCAACATCAAGAATGGGTCATACAGCCATGCAGACTTAAGGACAGGAACCAGCGACTGAGAAATACCATTCAGCCTCAGAGGGCATGAATTTGGGGTACATAGCTATAAACATTTTTGCCATACCAAACCTCCCCTTTTTCGTGTGTGAAATGGTAATAACAATTTCTAACCCGGCACCTGACAGAGACGCTGTGGGAAAAACAATAATAAATGTTAGCATGCAGGGCGGCTGGGTGGCTCAGTTGGTTAAGCGTCAGACTCTTGATTTCAGCTCAGATCATAATCTTGCAGTTTGTGGGATCCAGCCCCTTGTGGGGCCACAAGTTGAGCTCTGTGCTGTCAGCTTGGAGCCTGCTTGGGATTCTTTCTCTCCCTCTCTCTTCCCCTCCCCTGCACTCTCTCTCTCCCTCTCTCTCTCTCTCTCAAAATAAATAAATGAAAACTTAAAAAAAAAATGTTAACAAGCTTTGAAAATAGTTCCAGAGAATCATAGCCCCACAAAAGATTATTTTACCTACTATCTGTGAACTTATTTGTGCTTTCCAGTATTTCAAGATTCAAGTCTACCTTCAACGGATAGAGTTATAAAAGCGCACGCTTTTGTCTCCGCGTCCATTGCCCTCGCCCTCACCCTCTGGCAGCTTTTGACATAGTCCATCCCTGAATCCACGAGACAATGTGCTTTCTTGGCGTCCATATCCTGGCATTCTCCTGGTCTCCCCACTTCTTCACTGCCCCTTCCCAGTCCAGTCTGCTGAGTTCTCAACCTTCACCCAAACGCTTCTCGTCGAAACACCTCGAGATTCTGCCCTGGCCCTTACTATGTTTTACTCCTTCCTTTCTCTCACTTCCTGTTGGTAAATCTTACTGGCCTTACCACACCTTCCCCAAAAATGAAAGGTCTTCTCTCTGTCCACTTCTATCTATGTGCTGTCTCCCTAATACCAGCCACCATCATATCTCACCCCGATTGCTACAGAAATTTCTTAACTTGTTCAAGTAATCCCACACTTGCACCTTATAATCCATTTGCCCCAGAGCAGCAAGAGTAATCTTTTTAGGACATGCATACACAGGAAAGCAGAGGTGTGAGGTGGAGAGCGGGACCAAATGCTGACTGAGTCAGTTGAGCCTTTGACTCTGGCCTTGCCCGAAACGTGATCTGCCCCTGGACTGGCTGCTCAGAAGAGCCCAAACTCCCTCTGTTTTTGCTAGTTTGAGTTAGAGTTAGAATGTGCTCTTTCCTCTGCCCGGGATGCCCCCCTCCTCTCTTTTCCCAAGATTAAGTCCTGTCCCCACTAGGTCTCAGTTTAAATGTCACCTCCTCTTAGATACCTTTCCCGAACATCCTGCTTGAAGATCTTCTCTTAAAATCTGCTTTTCCATTTCTTAGTCCATTGTTGGTTTTTGTGGGGTTTTTTTAGGGGTGGGGGGTACGAGGCATCTTTACTGCCTCATCACACGTAATATAACTTGTACCATTTCACTTCTTTTATGTTTACTTCTTTTTTTTTTTAAGTTTATTTATTTACTTTGAGAGAGAGCGTGCACAAGCTGGGGAGAGGCAGAGAAAGAGAGAGAGAGACAGAAGGAGAGAGTCCCAAGCAGGGTCCACGCTGGGAGCCTAATGTGGGGCTTGAACTCATGAACCATGAGATCATGACCTGAGCTGAAATCTAGAGTAGGATGCTTAACCGACTGAGCCACCCGGGCACCCTATCCCCCATTTGAGAGAAGCAAGGGATAAGGTAGTCTCTGGCTCCATTGCACCCACAGGGCCTGAGATATGGCCTGATCACATAGCACCCACCCACTATTTATTAAATAAATGAATACGCCTCTTTTCCTAATCGCACTATGTCTTTGAATAGTGAATAATCTATGCTGCTTAAGAGAGGAAAAAATAGGAGTTGGCATATGACTTTTAGGCCTAGAAATGACTTTACTAAATTAAAAACTCCTTAAGGAATGTTTTGCTTGTTGTCATTTTCTGTGCACCCCAAATATCTTGCACAATGCCTTACTTATAACATGTGTACGATAATGTGAATTTTTGCTCCCAATTATAGTGCCAATTAAAGCAGCAAAGAAGCCAGGCAGTGCTGAACTGACAGTAAGTAACACACCCAAAGCTGCCATCCTTCCTTTCACAACTTACTATGAGAATGAATGGGGCTGGGCTGGCATGGGGGGAAGAAATATCCCAGGCAAGTGGGTGAGAGCACTGTAAATATTTATTGAGTGTATCATACGTTGCTGTAGTAAACAAATTCCAGAAATAGAGACAGAAAATCTAAAACCCTCCATCAGTGAGCCAGATGAGTAGAACCCACAGCACCTGAATCAAAATCTGTGAAGTCAGTTACGAGTCCCACACTTAAAGTTCCCAGGTGTCGAAAGTAAACTTCCGATAATTTATGACAGTGTTACCCAGCCCTCTTCTCCTCTTCTTCTGATTGTCCTCTGTCTCCCCACGAGGCCAGTCACAGAGCTGGGTCTCAGCAGGGGAGGAGGGTCAAGGGCTGTAACACAGGAACTATGAGATTTGAATCAGAACACAAAATGTGAGTGTCCAGCTGTCTTGGTCAAGTCACGTAATCCCACGAGATTACCTCATCTGTTTCCTCATCTATAATATAGGAATTAACAACACTCATTCTCTGTGCCTCGCAAACCGTTTCTATAATATACTAATGAAAGTACATTGCGAGTAACTTGTTCTGCAAATGTCCCGCAAGACGAGCAAACATTTCTAATAAATTTTAACTTGGTAAGTGAGCGAGGTCTGGCAATGCGAGTAGTACGTGATGCCGAACGTCACATGATCACAACTGAGCCAATGGTTATTCTCTCTCTCTCTCCCTCTCTGTCTGCGGGATTGTGGGTGATCGGCTCCCATACCCAGATGCTCTGTCTCAGGCCACCGTGTTTGGCAGAAATCAGTGATTCCTCTGCTGCCTTATTTCCAGTTACATTAAATACAGTATATGACAAGAGTTTATTAATACCGCACTGTGGTCAACATCCGTGAGAGCGTATACAGTGGCCTGCATGCAGAAAATGATTCCACTGAGACAATAGATAGCAGTGATTCCGTTAGTGATAGTGAAAGTCATCCTACACAACCCTCCTCTCCCATCTGCCTCACACCAGCCATGAAGATTTTCAAAGGTAAGTGCATATTAATTTATGTCTTTATATTTTGTATTTTCTTTATTATTTTGTATTATATTACAGTATTGTAATCATTTTTATATGAATATTTTGGGGTCTGTGGAATGAATCATCTGAGTGTCCATTATTTTTTATGGGGAAATCTGCTTTGATATTTAAGTGCTTTGGATTACAAGCCTGTTTCTGGAACAAATTATGCTCGCAAACCAAGGTTTTATTATGCTTTGTAAATTGTGCAAATATTATCGAAATTTAGTTGCTACACATCATCTGTTATTTTTATTATCTTTTATTAAGTTTTTATCTTAATTGCAAATAGTTAGCATGCTGTGTGATATTAGTTTCAGGTAGAGAGTATAGTGATTCAGCACATCCATACATCACCTGGTACTCGTCAAGACAAGTGCACTGCTTAATCCCCATCACCTAATTCACCCATCCCCCACCCACCTCCCCTCTGATAATCATCGGTTTGTTCTCTGCAGTTAAGAGTCTGTTTCTTGGTTTCTTTCTCTCTCTCTTTTTCCTTTGCTCGTTTGTTTTGTTTCTTAAATTCCACATATGAGTGAAATCATAGGATATTTGTCTTTCACTGATTGAGTTGTTTCCCTTAGCCTTATACCCTCTAGCTCCAGCCATGTCGTTGCAAATGGCAAGATTTCGTCCATTTTAATGGCTAAATAATATTGCATATAGGTGTGCCACATCTTCTTTATTCATTCATCTATCAAAGGACACTCAGGCTGCTTCCATAATTTGGCTATAGTAAATAATGCTGCAAAAAACGTAGGAGGGCATGTATCCCTGTGAATTAGTGTTTTTGTATTTGGGGGGGGGGGGGTAGATACCCAGTAGTGTGATTACTGGACCCTAGAGTAGTTCTATTTTTAACTTTTTGAGGAACCCCCATACTGTTTTCCACGGTGGCTGCACCAGTATGCATTCCCACCAACAGCACACAAGCGTTCCTTTTTTCTCCACATCTTTGCCAATGCTGCTGTTTCTTGTTTTTTTTGATTTTCACACTCTGACCGGTGTGGGTTGATATCTCCTAGATTTTATTTGCATTTCTCTGACGATTAGTGATGCTGAGCATCTTTTCATGTGTCTGTTGGTCATCTGTCTTCTTTGGAGAAATGTCTCTTCATGTCTTCTGCCCATTTTTAATTGGATTATTTGTCATTTTTATTGTTATTCATACAAATCCATACTCAGTTTCAGAGCTCCCTAATTACTTACATTCACTACAAAGATAAAATTGACATAATTATAGAGTTCTTTATAGACACTTAAGGGCTATTGAAAAAAATACACGATCCAACCACTTGTGCTAAAAGCACTTTCAGAAAAGAATTCCAGATATTCACTAAACCTACCCAGAAATCCAGACTCTGTTTTTTTTTTTTTAACGTTTGCCTGAAAACATGCAGTCTCTTTAAAACTGTTATCACACAGAGACTCGTGAAAAAATTGATAGATATCTGGACAATGCAGCCCACACTCCCCCTCTGAATAGTAGCGACAGTAGGTAGCTTATGTAAAGTCCTCATTCCCCAACCTTAAGCCAAAACCAAAATTCAAGTTGTGGGTAGTAAAGGATCCTCAGAAAAAGGTGTTCCCTCCAGCCTCCCAACCAATCATAGTAGATCAAGGAGTAAAAGACTTTCTGACAGAAAAGTGCTCAATGAGCCCTGCACTAGCCCAGCTTGTCCTCTAGCCTAGGACGCTGCAAAAAGAGTAGAGGACCACATCTCCATTCAAGAGAAGCCTGTGTGCTATTCAGGTTAAGTATAGGGCTCTAGAGTCAACTAGTAACCATGCAGCATTGTGACATGGGCAATTGACTTAACCTCTCTGTGCCTTAGTTTCCTTGTCTGTAAAATGGAGATAGTGGAAGAACTCTCAAAAGGACATTGAGATGAATTAATAAGGTAAAATTTGTACAGAGTTAACAGCATTCCTGGTACATAGCAGAGGCTCCATAAATGCCCATTTCCACTAATATTACCAAATGGAGGGATAAAGATGTGTTTTTTTATTTCCCTCTTAGAACTTAGGGTCACAAAACTTTAATGCTACTCAAGTTGACATTACAATAAGAAATGTTGAGAAGTTATTTCCTGAGATAATCCTTTTGCCTGAAAGGATCCATCAGTGACCCTGAATTTAACCTGTTGCAATAAAAATAAGTCAAAGTTTCAACGGATTCAATTATCTGAAGGCTCTAACTTACAAAGAAAACCTTCAGTTGCATTATTTATTTCTATCTGATTAAACAGTATATAATCCTAATGTAAACTATTAATCCTAGTGAAGCACCAATGAGCACTTTTGTTTTGCTATTAGGTTTTAAGCTTCTACAGTATTGCCCTTAAGTTACGTAAAGAGGTCTAATGTCTCCTTATCGTGAAAAAATTAGATCCTTGGACCCTTGCTAAGATCCCTAGGCCATTTCTGTCCATGTCCCCAGTGGTCTGAAATAGCGTTTTCTAGGCACCAAGGGGAATTTTCCTTGAAAAAAAAAAAAAAACCTTTAATGCTCTTGTATCGCTATCCCCCTTGGGTCACATCTGAATATTCAGGCCAAAGGAAACATCTGATTAAAACTTGCTTTGAAGATGAAGCCTAGAAATTTTAAATAAATTTTCAGAGTCATTCTCAAGCTTAAAAATCTTTTATGTTTTAACTGTAAAAAAAATTTTTTTTCTAATTTCTTATTTAGCAGTTCTCTCTCAATCATAAGAAACAAAAAAACCTCATATAATTTTAGTCATTTATTCACTAATTTGTTCATTCAATTATTCAACCATTCATCATACATATACTGATGTTACAGACAATGTACAAGCTTGGGGAATATAAAACTGAACAAGACACAGCCCTTGTCACATATGTGACGATCCAGACACAACAAATACTTACAGTATCATGTTATAAGCTTTTAGCTAAAGATATGTACCAAGTGATAAGGAAGCTCAGAAGAAGGAATGACCACTTGTTTCTCTAGGAGCTGGGAAAGGTGTCACAAAGCAGGGAGATGAGGTGGGTATTCACAATGAGTAGAAGTCAGAAAGGTAGAAATTAGGGAGAAAGTCATCAGTTACAAGTGGAATAATTACATGAGTTAACATGTAGAAAGGATTTAGACCACTGCTTGGTACACAGCAAGTGCCATTGTGATGTTAGCTGATATTAGTATTACCATCGCCACCATCATCATCTAGACAATACGAGTCACTGGAGTGCTTATCAGCTCCAGTCTGGGATAGTTGGTGACTGCCTGGGCTGACATCACGTTGCCCTCTATACGTTCATATTTAATAAATATGACCTACTGCAGTCTAGCACACTTTCTTTGTCCAGATAAAATATTGGGCCCTAAGTAAAGACTTTGTAATATGGGAAGGGTTTAGATAGAAGAGATTATGATGAAAGCCTATATCTAATGCACAAGCAAAGGAATTGAAGAATGGAGGTCAACGTGTGTGGGAGTTTTGTCCCAGGAAATCTGATGGCAATAGCAATGGAATGTCAGATTTTTGCTGTTTCGTAGTCAGCATAGAATTAGCTGTGCTGTAAAACCAACAGCAATGAGCTCTCCGTGGGTTAACACAGAGCAAGTCTGACATGAGTTTACAGGCTCTCAGGGCAGCTCCCTTCAAAGTGGCAATTTGGGGACTCAGTCTAATTCCCCGTTACAACTATTCCATCCAGAACACACGGCTTCTGGGTCACCACAGTAGGGGAGAGAGACCTGGGGAGCCACACACCTGTTAATAAATGCTTTGACTTAGAAGTGCCCCACATCAATTCTACTTCTACTCCCAACTCATTGACCATAACTAGTCATATGACCTTATTTAACTAGTAGGAGGTATTAGGGAATTTGTGGGAGTACACAGCTGTTTGGAGAACAGAGACTCTGCACAATTCACCACAATGACTTGGCTGTGTTATAATTTTTTAATTTTTTTAATTTTTAATTTTTTTTTGCAGAGGTGGAGATTGGGGAGAACATTGCTGTTTTTTTCCCTTAGGAATGCTTTCTGTTTGATTCACTCTTCTCAGTAAGCTGAAAAATCATTTTTTTTTAATTGTGCACCTTAAAATTTAGTACTTCGGTATTGAATAAAAAAATGAATGGACCGATGGACCCATTAGACAGAGCCAGTACAGATTATCCATGTTTTTGCAAAACAGCCCAGAAGTCTACCAGCACTTTGTTCTGGTGATGAAACTGATTTCATTATTAGATAGGTAGGTAAATTCATTTCATTATTTGAGGAATTACCTGAGGGAACAATCAAACTGACTCATTCTTTCGTTCTTTACAAAAACAAGTCAGTACTATATTTACGTTATACTACCTGTACGTTAAACTGTACGTTAAACTACCTAACACGTCACTTACCATTTTATCTACACACGTATTTTCTTTTGTCTGTATTTCTGTCTCATTAAAAGTCTTACTTTTGCCCGAAGGATGTTTTATAATAAGGAAAAAAGAAATAAAGCTTACATTATTTCTTCTATATATTATTACCTTGATTTATCATTCCTGCTTCTGGAAAAGCTGAATTCGTCTTAAAGGAAAATATTTAATTCAGCTATTTTTAAGGCAAAAATAACACTCTTCCACTTTAAATGTTTTCTTAAAGTATCTTCAAATATTTTTGTTGTTGTTCGATTATTTCTCTTCTGGAAAAAAAAAAAAAAAAAACACTTGAGAAATGCTCTTCTCCTTGTCTTCACTGTCTCCATTTTGCTGATACTGTGATCATGTCATTGCATGTGATCATGTCTTTATAACCTTTATACAGCATCTCAGTTGACAAAGAAAACCCTTCTCTTAATTCTAACAAAGACATGTATAGCACGATTCCTGACATATAGTATTTATTCAAATATGTCCAAGTTCTAATTCTCCAGACTCTCCAGTAATGATACCCAATCAGAGATTCTGAAAAATCCTGACTGATGTAAATGAAGTACATTCCATTATTCTTATCCATAATTCATCAAATTATATGCCCAGATGGGTCACCATCACCTCCATAAAAATGACAAATGATTTCAAGTCCTAATGGAAATAGATGTATTGATTTCAAAATTCCATCAAAGCATTTTTCTTAGAAACATAATCAATAGTGCTGTTGGTGAACAGCTCACTCCAATAAAAACAGTATGTTGCGATTAATTCAGGCCTTGAATTCCACTTTTCAACAACAATAGTGAAATCAGGATAATTCATGATGTTCTCCCTAGCCAAAGTCCTCTAGGCCAACAGTCATCAAACATGCTATCAGAGCAGATTGGTGTGCAACGATCAAGCATGAGGCACGCTGCAATGTATTTGCTGCAAACAATAAAGTGTCAACGTTTTTAAATTATTTTCTTTTTTTAGATACGATACAGAGTAAATTCAAGCATGTCCTTATGTCTTTCTTCTTCATTTCCTTTGCATATGTGAGAACTGTGTATAACCACGGCTTATCCTGAATAGCAATCCAGTTTACCGTGATGCCAGTAAATGTTAATAGTTGTAGCAATTAGTCGAGTGAAAAAATACTGAGAATTTCTTCAATATCTGGGTATTTCCATGGGAATCTATCACACATGTGAGTGTCATGGATATCACAAGAGAGAAGGGGTTTGGAATCATTGCTCTGGGCAAGCCTTGGTGAATATTCCTGAAACTCATTTTCTGCTACATTTGTTCTAAAGCAAATACAAATTTTCTCTTGGCTGTAATTCTGTGGTATAAACTTTCCATATTCAGCCACTTAATAATTCATATCTAAGATACCAAGAATAAGTTGATAGTTTTTCTGTCACCTTTACTGAAACCATTTTTTAAAAAATAATTCAAGTTCTTTTACTAATATACATCCCATTCACCCCCTTGAAGCAAAGCAACTCAATGCCCTCTACCAACAACTCAAACATTTGTATCCACTTCAAATAGCAAACAGAAAAAGAGACAGAATTTTAATTCAAATGTATCAATTGAATGACTTCAAGAAATATTATCCCAAATGCTCATTTATGACCATTATGTCATCAAACTGAAACCACAGGGGCATTGTGAAAATGCAGTGACGTAAATAACACAGTGCTTATGAACTACAGCATTCTTCTGCAGAAGTTCTAGGAATTCAGAGTTCCCCTAAAAACAAACAAACAAAACTCACGATGATATTTCTTAAACCAATAATAAACTCTGGCATCTAATATTATGCAATATCCCTTAGCAAGCTCCTGTAACTGGCAAATGTAGTTTGACCATATATTTAAAATACTGTTCTCCATTTTGTTCACACTTCCAGTCCACAAGTCAGAGAAAATGGCTAATTTAATATGAAATACATGACCAGGTAATTCATATGCAGTTCTCTAAAGAGCCCCCAACTGCTTTCAAACAATGAGTATGTGTGTGGAAAAACTAAACAAGCAAACAAAAACAAACAAACAAAAAACATTTAGGCAGTTTTAAACTGTCTTAAAGCAAACAAGTCTCTAGTTACAAATAAGTATTCTCTAGATGGTGTTTAAATAAATGTTGAAGAATAAAAAGAATTCCCAACACATCTGAAACCACTTATATCTCCTATTTCATAAACGAAGCACTGATAAACCAATGTGAAATTTATTTGAGTTAAAATAAAGAACACTCCCAAGAAGAGTATTCATCCAGAGTGAATATTTATAGAAAAGCTCCATTCCTCAAAAAATCTGTGTGTTTATAATGTCAAGTGTTGCCAGAATCCATAAGTTTAAGGCTATCACATGAAAGTTTTCTAACAACCTTGCTTGGGAGAAGAATACTGGCTTACAAAAAAAATGCCCAAGGATTATAAAAAAAATACTTTAGAAAAGCTAATAAATAAGGATGTTAAAAATTCACCCCAAATTCTTTCCTTCTGACAAATTGTGTTCTTAAATGATCCTTGTGAGATTTCTAAAATACTTTAATAATAGCAAAGATCTCTTTTTTTTTCTACCTAACACATTTATAAATTATAACCACTTACTTATTATGTTTTATGACCATTCAAACTTTAAATAGATTCTAATTATAATCAAAAGTACGAGGATGTGTAATAATTTAAATGAATGAATAACAAATGCAACTTCTAGAAATATTGATATTACAATTTTAATGACAATTATGCTAATTATGATATAAAACTTTACACAGGACAAATATAAGAGCAATCGTCCCAACTGCTGGTCTTAAAAACGTAAGGCGACATAGAATAGAGTAGCTGTTTTCATACTGGTTTTGGCGAGCACTTGTATATGATTTGTGTCTCTGGCCCTTGGCACCATCTAGAATTCCCCTCCCAGCCAGCTGTTCCGAGCCACATTGCCTCAGCCAAGCTCTTTTCTCTATGAAACATCCAGGATTGGGTGTGAAGCTTCCTCAAGGCTCCCAGGCCCGCTAGGCTTATCCTACCGGACCACTCATCACACTGAAACGTAATTTCTTCTTCATTTATTAGTATGTTCCACTGACTGAAAGATTCTTGATGGCAATGGCCATGTTTCATTTACTATGTGTCTCATGTTCCTATCACCTAAGAGATGCTTGTTAAATAATTGTCAATTACTGCTAAGTGGATGACCCCCAAAATACAATATAGGGAGAGGTACTTGAAAATTACATGAACAGTGTTTTAGTATCAAGAGCATGTACTTTTCACCTAAAAATGATACTTCTGCCACCAAACATCCAATTTAGATGCTGGGCTAAGGGCTTTGAGTAAACAACATTATTTTGGGAATATTCTGCCTTTTTAAACAAGCTACATAATAGTTCCCACAAAATCTGCTTATGAACCCCCATGTTGGCTTAGTTGAAAATAATCACAAACTAGGGATGCCTGAGTGGCTCGGTCGATTAAGCATCTGACTCTTGATATCAGCTCAGGTCTTGATCTCAGGGCCATGAGTTCAAGCCCCATGATGGGCTCCACACCGGGCACAGAGCCTACTTAAAAAATGTTTAAATAAGTAAATAATAAAGAAAAATTTTTTAAAAAAGAAGCTATCAATCCATGAACAGACATGAAGGAAATTCAAATGCGTATTACTAAGCAAAAGAAGCCAATCTGAAAAGGCTGCATATTTGTATGATTCCAACTATATGACATTCTAGAAAGGTAAAGCTCTGGAGACAGTGAAAAGATCAGTGGTTGCCAGGGGTTAAGTGGGCTGGGGGGAGAGAGATGAATAGACAGAGCACAGGGAACTTTTAGAGCAATGAAAATATTTTGTATAGTACTATAATAGTGCATACATGTCATTTGTCCAAATGGACACATTTGTCCAAACCCACAGAATGTATAACACCAGGAGTGAACCCTAATGTAAGCTAACGACTTTGGGTGACTATGATGTGTCGATATAGTTTTATCAATTGCAATAAATGTACACTGTGATGGGGGATGTTGGTAGAGGGGGAGGCTATGCATGTGTGGGGGGCAGGGAAAATCTGTACATTCTACATAATTTTTCTGTGAACCTAAAACTGCTTTTAAAAAATCTATTTTTTTTAAAGAAGGGAGGGGGACTCATAGGGGTTTTTATTTAAAAACATGAAGATGAAAGGTAGCTTAAGGTTCATAAAGTCCAAACCCCACATTCTATAGCCAGGCAGAGGGAGATCCAGGGAGAGTAGGGGCTTGTGCAAAGTGAGACAAGACTCTAATGTGGGGAAAATGTTCCAAGCTTTGCTCTCATTTTCCCAAGAGGGGAAAAAGTGTATGTGTAAAACTGTGCGTTGGGGTGCAGGCAAACAAGTCCAGCTTGCACATGTCTATACATGTGCATGTCTATACAAGATGAAGCAGTATCTGCATATTTTATACCAAAAATAGATTTGGCCTGAACTGTCCAGGTAATTAAAGCCTTGTAATTTTTTTTTTTTTCTTGAATCATCTAGACGATTGCCCCAATTCTCTGCTTCACTTTAACACGTGGACACCACTAGAAAGTACACATTTAAAATGCTATGCCTTTTAGACAGACATGTCCTTCTTTAGAACCTATTAATATTTATGCTTCGATATTAAATCTCCAGAGTCTAATTAGGTGGCAGATGGGAGCCATGTCTGAAAAAGGAACATATTAAAATATAACCGACCCATCAGCAAACCAAACATAGAAAATCTTCTCTAAAATTTGTGAGTTGACTCTGAAGGGCAATTCTGACCTGCTGAGTTAATAGCTGCCACTCAACTCCCTTGCCCGCCCTTTTTATCTTAACACATGTGGAAATTTCCCAAATTTGCCATACGGTCATTTATTCATTCTGTCACCTATACCAAAGACTAGCATGCCTATAAAAAGGCGGACAGAAAATACCTCGTCCATCTCCCATCCATCACCTACCCAAACATCCAGGACAGATTATACTCTCTCCAATTTTTCATGTCATTTAATAAAAGCACTGGTGCATCTCAAATAGCAAAGAGCATCATTCAACCATCTCTGGGATGATGGTGATAGCCTGCCTCTAACCTCCCAACTCAGTATAATTTAATAATAGAGAGCATGAATGCTTGGTGTCCCTTCATCGGAAAGTAAACACCTTGAGGGCTTTTATTCATTTTATTTCTAAAACATTTCAAGCCTGCAGATGAAAGTAGAAAAATATAGACTCCCGTGTCCCTACCACCAAGATGAAACACGTTAACTTTTTGCTATATTAGTTTCAACGTCTATATCCAGCCATCTGCCTGAGCCCCTCTCATGTTTCCTCTTCTTCCACGGAAGTAGAAAGTAATGTTCATGTTCCCAGAAGTGAGGAGAAGGTGGAAGAGGAGGAGGAGGAGGAGGAGGAGGAGGAGGAGGAAGAGGAAGAGAGAATGTTTTCCTATTTTTCAGATTTATTATAATTAGCTTACACTACTTTTGTGATAGGAAAAAAAATCATTTTTAAAATAAAAAATTTAAACTACAATATTACTTTTCATTTCAAGGAGTACAGATGGCAAACCTTCTTGAGAAAATTGTTTTCCGTCACAGTGTGGAAAAGTCTGGGCAGACAGACCTGGTTCCCACCACCTGAACAGGGAGTGTGCAGACCCTGGGCTGTTCCTGCCATCCCTGAACATGCTTCCCTCCTCCAGTGGGTGGTGGCCGAGGCCCAGGAACCTTCTCCAGCCTCTTACCAGCCAGGTGCATGAAGCTGGTAGGAAGCACGCACTCCACACGAACACATATGGGCCATTGTTCCTTTGATCAGGAAAACAGGCCATTGGCGACCTTGGTGAGAACCACTTTAAAAAACTGAGAGGAGGAAAAGTAATCTTGTCAACAAACGGTACTGGAATAATTGGACAATCACAGGAAAAAAAAAAAAAAAGACCTTAACCTAAACTTCACATCTTATAAAATTTCACTCAAAATAAACTATAGATCTAAAAACAAAACGTAAAACCCTCAAATGTTTACATGAAAACATAGAGAAAAACTTCATGACCTGAAGGTAGGCGAAGAGTTTTTTGACATGTCACCTAGGTCATGTGGTCCCTATGATTACAAAATCAATAGGGGCGCCTGGGTGGCTCAGGCAGTTGAGTGTCTTAATTTCGGCTCAGGTCATGATCTCGCGGTTTGTAAGATCAAGCCCCAGGTGAAGCTCTGCACTGACAGTGAGAGCCTGCTTGGGATTTTCTCTTTCTCCCTCTCTCTGCCCCTCTCCTGCCCGTGCTAAAATAAATGAATAAATGAATGTCCCCCTCAAAATAAATGAATAAGCTTTAAAAAAATCAATAAATTGGATTTATCAAAGTTAAAAATGCTTGTTCTGAGAAAACCCTGTGAGGAGAATGAAAAGACAAGCCACAGACTGGGAGAATATATTTGCAAATCATATGCCTACCAAAAGACTTGTATCTGAAATGTGTAAAGAAGTGTCTAAACTCAACAGAAAATAAGCAAACAATCCAACTGGAAAACAGACCAAAGATTTGAGCAGAGATTTTATCAGATGCTATAACAAATGTCAAGTAAGCACATGAAAAGATCTTCAATATTTTTAGCCATTAGGGAAATGCAAACAAAAGCTATAAGGAGATACTAGGTATCTAATACCTAATTAGGACAGCTGAATTTTTTTTTTTTTTTTAATGATAATACCAAGTGCCGGGGAGGATACAGACAACTCTGTACTATTTTTGCTACTTCTTGTGAGTCTTAAACTATTTCAAAATTAAAAAAAAAAAAATTTATAAAAGGTGGTGAGAGAGGAAGCCTGATTGCAGAATTGACCAGAGAAAGGGAGGGGAGGAAGTGGAGTAAATGAGTGACGATCACTCTGGAAAATTATCTGACTGATTGTCTTCATAGAACATGGCCCTGAACAGTGGAATTTGTCTGGGCAGGCAAATCCCCAGGCAGGGAAACAGCAGCCTGTGTGGGCTTAGCACAGTGCTAAAAGGCGTGAACTCTGGGGCCAACTTCTCAATTGTGATACTGACTAGAACGTTTACAAATTGTTTGACCTTAAGAAACAAATGTGTGCCTCCATTTGTTCCTCATCTGAAAACAGGAAAATCTATTTTGAGTGTCGTTTTGAAGATTAAATAGAAAACATTGCACACGTAGCATTATAAATGTCTCATCCTTGTTTACCTTTGTAATTGTGATTATTCTAATTCACCCATATTTTGCCTAGGATTGGCAACTCTCAAAGATCCTCATTCATTTGTTTCTTCCTCTCTACTCCCCGTTTTCAAATCCTCTCTCATTACATCACAATCCCTATCCCCACCTGCCTTTACTACAGACACTGCTGCTATTCTATATGATTTACACTTTTTAGTGTTTTTAAAATTTTTTATTCTAAACTCAAATGCATTGGATTTTTTCAAATGTAATGATCTAAAACTGACCTTTTAAAAATATTTGATTTTAAAATCCACTTTAAGCCAATTATATTACATCATTATATACCTGTGGGTGAATCCACATCAAATTGGTAGAATTAAAAACACGTTATAAATATAATGAAAGAAAAAATGTTTGCCTGAGATGATTACACTATGAGAAAACAGATTATATGATTGTGTGCTGACCTTTTCTGTAAGAGGTGAAATTATTTTCTTGGTCCATCAAGGACTTACTTTTCTTATTAACAAAAAGCATTCCTTTTTTTCCTCCAAGGCCCCAAACCCTCAGGACCCATTAAGCATGATTTAAGTTGTCAGCAGATTAATTCAAACTTTCACCAATAAATTATTCATATTTTTTCCTCCAATAATGAGTAATGGAATACGTAGGAAATGTGGAGTGTGTTCACATTTTGACAGTCATTTTTATTAGAACACTGAAAGCACATATTCTTAAACATTTATCACTAGGCTACATTAAAATTGGTAGCAGACGGAAGAAATGAGAGGAGACTCATTATCTAAATTCCTGAAGAACAGAATGATGTGGTTGTGACCTTTAATTAATATCCTGCTCCACACACAGGAAAATCTGACAGATATGCCTTATATCGTATAAGCTGCAGCTAAGTGTTTATTAAATCAACAGTAAAAACCTAAGTACACAAGGTGCTCGATCACTGTATTTAAACTTTTTGATCTTTGACCGAGGGAAAACTACATGCTGAAGGACAGATACACTGAAGTATGCATAGAATATGAAATGTTGTACTTTTCCTCATACTTTGTAGAATTTCTTCATTACTACCTTCTCTGAAGTAAAAATAACTCGCTGTTCCAAAACATGGGCTGGTTTTGTGAAGTGATCTTTCATCATTTCAAGGCATATGGCCCATGATCTCAACTGACCTAAAGCAGGTTACCACTGAGCTACCAAACATGGGGGCCAACCATTCAAGTAGAGCAACTCTGGGGAATATTAAAAGATATCTGGACAAAGTCTTTATTTTTCCCCTTAGATGAATCTACCATATTTCAAGGTTCAAGTGGGGGGAGGAATAAGTCAAAGGACTGCTCCTATGTCTGGCAAGCAAGCACAGTATGTTAATGAATGTCTAACTATCAGGTTATCTTGCAAATTAGATCCCTTTCCAATCTAAAAATGTGGTATTGAACAAGAAAGGGCTAGCTGGTAGAGACTCGTGTTTAAGTAAAAGTTTTTCCTTAAAGAAAAACTCATTTGGGACACCTCTGGATGATTCAGTAGGTTGAGTATCTGATTCTTGATTTCAGCTCAGGTTATGATCCGAGGGTCATGGGATCGAGTCCTGAGTCAGGCTCCTTTCTCAGCATGGAGCCTGCTCAAGATTATTTTCTCTCTCTCCCTCTGCCCCTCTCCCCTGCTCACATGCTCTCTCTCTCTCTCTCTCTGAAATAAAATAAAAATAAAGAAATAAATTTTTATGAACTTTGAGTTCTCAAAGTACACACCAACATGTAAGTGCTAAACAGTTTACATTGAATGCAATACATAGGGGGAAGATACTTTATCAAGGAGAATCTCAAAAGAAAAGTATCGTCCAAATATTTTGTTAACAGGGACACTTTACACTTTATTTATATGTGTTATATCTATCCATATTTACCGTATTAGAATTTAAAACAGAAATGTTCTTAAGTGTTTATTTAAAATAACAACAGTAAACCCATTACATGTTAACATAAATAATGTGTTTTTATGAAAAATAACTATATTTTCCAAGACAAAAAATATTTAGAGAGAAGAGTAGCATTGTTTCATCACTTTGCAAATCTCCTTAAGATTTGACTTCTAATAGAAAAATCTGGATTCTTAAAACTGCTCTTCATTCTATCTTTTGCAATATGTTGTTTTAGTCGAAGTATGGAAGAAAATTCTGCATCTCACAGATACGCATTTTAAAGGATTAAGTTCAAAATCTTTTCAGATAATTATGGATATTTTTCTCTGATATGATGCCCAAATTTAGCAAGTGCTAGTTTCTTAAACACTAGTTGCCAGGTGGAATATGAAACCATGTCAGTGAACATTTCTGCTGTTAAGATTAGGATCCGTTGGTCTATCTTGCCCTTTGAATATATAACATAATTTTGTAATATCATGCACTGCTCATTTGGAAAATATTATTAGCTGAATTATGCAGATCTTCCAAATATTGACACATTTTATTTTGTGACATTTATGAAAATCAGATTTGTTAATATCACCACTGATCTCGTCAAAAAACTATTGCTAAGTAGTCGTGCTCTTAGTAGCAGATTCCAGTTTCCCAAAATTCTAATTTGCACTTGAAAGACTGGGTTTTTGCATTGTCAACAATGACAAATGTCCACTATTTTTCTTAAGGTGACAGATTCACTCATTCATTTTTGAGAAACACGTATGCCAAGTTACCCAAATCTAAATAACTATATTTGTCCAATAGTCGTTGTTTAAAGTAAAAGGGTATACCACCGAAAATGCAGAAGTATAGTTCAGTTCACAACTCAATCACAGGAGTGCTTTTCCTCAGGACAAACACAATTCTTCAATAGGCAACAGAAATATTTTTTGTGCTTCCCAGCTGACCACATAAATGTGTTCTCAAGGGTCACAATTTAATAAAAGGAATCATTTTACTTCGTTATTGACTGAGTGAAATCGATCATTCTTTTACTGGGAGCGTCCTTTGCACCATTGAAGCAAATGCCTACACATTGATAAAGGCAAACAATGCCTTGGTGTTGTTAGGGAAATGATTTTATCAGAGTGTTATGTTGTACGTTTGAAACTAATACAGTGTTATACCCCAATTTAAAAAAATGGTTTTGACCTCACAGACGGAAAGGGTCTCGGGGACCCACAGTAGTCAGCAGACCACATTTGGAGAATCATGAACAGATGGAGAGTTTAAACTGATGGAATTGATGTGCGCAGATCTGTGCCCTGGAAAAACGCACAGGATAGATGGGCAAGGACTGGAAGACAGAAAATAAGGTAGGACTCAGGATTTGGTGTCCTGACTGACTGTCCACTATTGTCCTTGTACTCAAACCCAGGCCTGAAGTCTCTGATCTGCATGATCCACGTCTTCTAGTTCTTTGTTCCCAGGCGTTTCTTTTGGACAGCCATGGTAGTTGTAAAGGGCATGAACTTTCTAGGCAGACAGACTTGTGTTGGCATCCCACCCCTACCCTTAGGTGTGAACTCCCATTATAGGCTTCTGCTTTCCCACCCATGATATAAAGATAATACTAGGACTGAGATGATTGTGAAAATGAAATAAATTAAGATCCATAAAATGCTTAGCATAGTGCCCAGAATATCATAAGCATTCAACAAAAGTTAAATATTATTATTACTGTAGCAGTTCTTTATGAGTGGTAAGTTAATGGCGTGTATGGATCTACTCTCTTCCCTGAAGCCCTGAAAACAGCCAGCTTCCCTCTTTAGTCACATCTCGTATTCTGGATCTCACCATCTGGCCAACATGCTGAACTGCTATATTGTAGTTTCCGCTATGAACCAAACCTCTCTCTCCACTGTGCCTCCACTCTGTCTCCTCTGCTTGTATGATACCAACTTCTCTAAGAAGCTTTTCCTCACCAGTCTCTGGTCCACGCTGAACAGGTATCACCTTCTTCTCACTCCCAATGTATATATTCCTATGGCTGCAGTGCCACATTGCTGTAACTAACTGTTCATTTACCACTTAGAAGGATGTGCTCGTAACCCCAGGACCAGTGACAGTGTATGTGTATAACAGTCACTCAATAAATGTGCGTGGGATGAGGGAATGAATCAATTACCTATCAGCCAGGTTTAGAAATTGCTACTAGTATCTCGCATGAGAGGCAAAGCCCCCTGTGTATTCTGATCCCAAGTGTATTTGTAAGGTGAGCAGGCCACCTGCCACCATCCTTCTCTCTACATCTTCTCCTACCCTCCCATCCCCCAAACCTAGAAGAACGTCCTACATCGGATTGCGGTGTTTGGACCATCAAACCCACACTTGCTACTGTGTCTACTGCCTCCAACCTTGCTCTGTCTCCCCTGTGACTGACGGGGGAGCTACTTCCCACCCGACTCCAGCCCACCCCATTTTACAAGGGCTGAGCTCTGCTCTCCTTCACCCCTACCTTGCTTCAAGCAAGATCCTTGGCATAGACCTCGACCTGAGCTCCCTCGCTCCTTCATCTCTTTACTTCCAAAGCTGAGTGTTCAGCCCCATGTTCTTTCTGATCAAATGTTCCACCATTCTGGACAACAGACCACAACACGTTATGGTCCTAGTTGGCATGGCATTTCCTTTGAGTGTTGGTAACTTTGTTCTCAGTTCCCAGCGTCGTTGCTAGATTCACTTCCTGTGTACATAGTTGGGGGTCCTTGACTCACAACACCTATCAAGGTGGCCCAGATAGCCTAACCTCCTCCTGAAGCCAAAGCCTTGTACTTGTCAACGGTGATAGAGCACAAGGCATCTGTTTAGCCCGATATGTACCAGCTTGTGGCAAACGCACATCAATAATGTCAGTGCAATATGAAGCTTAAGAGTATTTGGAGAGCACCTATCTCAAACTGGGGTGTGATGTACCCACATCAGTTGATTTGAAGATGTAAGTAGGGTCCAGAGTTTGATTCCTAGTGAAAACTGAAATACAGTGGTACTGCTTTTCACACCAACCAATGTACTCTAGTCTGAATAACAGATTCCTCAGATTAATAGTTTGGCTCGCTCCTGCCCCGAATGTGCTGATTGGCCCACTTTCATCTGATCATTCGTCAAGGCACAAATACAGATTATGGTCTGGGTTTTGTTTTGCCTCTTAACAAAAAATCATACCAGAAAGGTAACTGAAAGAAATGTTAGCTTTGCCTTCGAATTAGATTGAGCTTTGTTTATTGTTCTTTTGAAGGCATATTAACCATGACTCATTTGTTCTCTGCTTTCTAAGCGGTTCTATGGGTGATAACAGAGAGGATGAGCCTCAGACCTGGATTGTGTTCAGGAGACAGTTTGGGGGAAGTGGTCGTGACAGCGCAGAGAAGTTCCTCCAGGCTTGCTATGATGACACAGAGGGCTGGCAGGACTACTGACTCCCCAGTGATCTTTCTGATCTGAGAAAGTGGATAATGAAGCAGATCTGTTCACTGACCACCATGCAACCGGACCAGGACAGTCAACTTTAACCACAGCTAATGGCTCACATAAATTGGCTTCATGCTAACCAAGGATCTAGAAGAGATTCAGTTCATTTCATAGAGTTTATATTTGCCAAAGTATACTCAGTGCTCCTGAGTATTTGTAGGGATCTCCATCCCACATCTGTAGCCACTTAGAGACACTGTGAAGGGGAGGCTAGCTTCTTTCCAAATGAGAAGCGATTTACATTTGGGACAAATCTATCTAGCAGCCTTCATGTTTTAAAGGACTACTCAAAAACCCTTCTCAGGGGTTCCCATTCACTTTTCTAACCAAGCACAGCCAGCCATTTCTTTCAGCAGCTGGTGAAGTTTTGTTCAGCATCTAATTTTATGGTGGAGTCACTGGCCATTCCTTTGAAGTCAGATGACCCTTCTTCTCTATAAACATCTGAAGGATCCCCATTGTATTATAACTCACTGACTTGGGGTCTTCTCTCCTACTCTCACAAGCAACATGCAGGCAAAAACTGTGGAACTTGACTTTGTATTATCCACAGTGCCCAGCCGAATGCTTCACTCATAAAAGATACCAATAATAGATCCACATAACTGATGAATAGACAGACTCCAAACAATGGAAAACCTAATGCTTGATGGGTCGTAGTGAAAACTGCCAATTTTAGAAATCAAAAGAAAGGATTCACCTTTTCCTACACACACACACACACACACACACACACACGCATGCACATACACACATTTTCTATTGTTATTGCTATTGTTTAGTCAGAATATCTTACCACAATTGTGTGCCTGTACTATATCATCAGAATACGATGTATGTAATTCGAAAGTGGTTCAGACAAAAAATTTTGTTTTAAGAAGTTTTCTGGGGGTGCCTGGGTGGCTCAGTCAGTTGGATGGCTGACTTCGGCTCAGGTCATGATCTCACGGTCTGTGGGTTCGAGCCCCGCGTCGGGCTCTGTGCTGACAGTTTGGAGCCTGGAGCCTGTTTCGGATTCTGTGTCTCCCTCTCTCTGACCCTCCCCCGTTCATGCTCTGTCTCTCTCGTCTCAAAAATAAATAAACGTTAAAAAAAAAAAAGAAGTTTTCTGGACAATTGATGTCATGCTTCTCACTTTAGACTTTGGTGTTTATAAAATTTCAGATAACCAGAAGTTTCAACATGGTTATCACATTAACACAAGACCTTGTTCATGTATTATCAGCAATAATTTCCTTGAATCTCTACAAAATGTGTTCTTTATTTTAATGTTTTTTAATTTTTGAGAGAGAGAGAGAGAGAGAGAATGGTGCAGGAAAGTGTGTGCTCATGCACAGGACGGGGAGGGGCAAAAAGAAAGGGGGACAGAGGATCCAAAGCGGGCTCTGTGTTGTCAGCAGAGAGCCCGATGCAGAACTCAGGAACCTTGAGATCATGACCTGAGTGAAATCAGATGCTTAACCAACTGAGCCATCCAGGCGCCCCTACCAAATGTGTTCTTTAAAAAGGAAGGAAGGGAGGAAGGAAGGAAAGAAGGAAGGAAAGGAGAGAGGGAGGAGAGGGGAAGGAGGGAGGAAAAATGAAAGAAGGAGAAAAGAAAATTTAATCATACTAATTATTAAAATAAAACTTGTCTATTTCCATTGTTACAACCTCATCATACCAGAAGGATCCCAACCTTCAAAGCTAGCTTGTTTACTTATTCTAAAATAAGTATATTAATGCCCAGCACTGCTAATTCTTCTCTAAACAAATCCCTGTCTGGCTATATGCACATGACTCATATTCTTTCCTTCCTCTAGTGATCCAAGAAACATGTTTATTCTATTCCTTCACATCTACATCTGGGAGTCTTATTAGCAAAAGTAAAAAATAAATAATTTAGCTCAAATAGCTCAGCTTAGCAAATCTGTCTTCCCTTATAAATTCACACTTACTCTCCAGCCCTCTGAAAATGCTTCATAGTTATTTAAAAGGCTTTGGCAATTTTGGACATTCTAATTTGTTCAATAATCTTTAAATATTCTCATTTTATATAAACACCTAACATCAAATTGGAACAAAAACCTTAAGGGGTACCTGGGTGACTCAGTTGGAAAAGCATGCAACTCTTGATCTCAGGGTCATGAGTTTGAGCCCCACATTGAGTGTAGAGAATACTTAAATAAATACAACTTTAAAAAAAAGCCTTAAGAAGTAGGAAACAATGGTATAAGGGATACCACGAGTGCCCCATAAATATCCCCTTGATCTTACCACCTTGGTACATGCAGGCCAGACTTCAACACCCACCACCCAGCACCTGCGTTACCTTCCTTGGGGGCTTTTTCTAGCCACTTTGCAGCAGATCAAAAATGCCAGGGAATTAGCATGCTTCAGTGGGAACTGTCCACCAGTGCGGAAGGGAGGTAGTAAGTAAAATCCCAGACTCCTTAGCCAAGAGGGGGTGAGATAATACTGAAAGGTGTGTTCTACATAGGCTCCCAGAGATCCCCCAGTGGATTAAGCCCAGCAGCCCACACTGGTGTCTGGCCAAACATACATTTTATGGACTGGCTTCCCTCCCTGTCTTACTGCCCAACTCTCCTATTTATATTTGCTTCGCCTTCCCAAACAGACTTTTTGCACTCCAATCTGTTTCTCAGAGTCTACCTCTGTGAGAACCCAAATTAAGACACTCAGTGAGATAAGAAGTCCTGAAAAGAAGATCCTCAGGCTGGGACTCTAGAGTTGAGTGAGACCAACCAAAAGACCCCAAAGGCTCCATTACTGGTAGTAAGTAGAGTGGTAACAAACCCAGGCATGCTGTGGTAACCCCATTACTAAGACTCTCACCTGCGATAAACTGGAGCACAGTGCATGTGAAAGGATGTCTTGGATTATGCAGTATCTCCAGCATTTGGGAGACTTGAAGGTAACAGTAATCAAGTGTGATGAAATCAGCATGTTGGTGGTAAGTGCAACTGAAGCTCTAAGGAAAGAAAATGACCCGCACACTCACTCTCCTACCAATTCAGCCCCTATATTCCTTCTCCTGACGGCATTCTCTGACCACTGAAGCCACTTTGCCCTTCTGAATAGTAGGCAGAAAGTGCTGGGAATTAATTACCTCCAGAAACAGCATGCAACATATGAGCAACAGGAATTGGCATATAAATACCCCAGCTCCCTTACTTCTTGGATGAGATGACTCTGAGACACATGTTTCATGCTGGCTCCCAGCACTTCCTCATTCACCTTTAGCTCCAGTAGCCCGTAGTGATGACTGGCTTGATAATATACTTCTCATCGGTTGGCTTCCATCCCCGTCTCACTTCCCAGTGTTTGTTTTATGTCCTACTGAAACTCTTGTTCTTGTCTTAAGGTCTACTTTGGGAGACACCCAAACTAAATCAAATGGTTTTATCCATCGTTAAGGTGACTTCAGTGTTGTAGCTGAAGAACCAGGTAAAGCCATGAGGAATGTGCAGAATCCAATCAGATAGCATTTAAATATTTATAAGAGTTAGGCCCTGTCAGGTTAGAAAAATATTAAATAAATTCAAAACAGGATCAAGAGGTGAGATTAGTTGAATCCTGTCAAGTGGTAAAGCTATTGCAAGGAAGAAGAATCAGATTTTGTACAAACTGAATCTTAGGGACTTGAGTGGGCTAAGAGTCTACTTTTTGTCAGGACCTAGTAAAGCCACTATACAGAGAACTCATGCTCCTCCAAGGCCTTGGCAGTGTCTTAGGACAATAAACCTCCTTTGATCCAAATAAAATTACCAGCAGATATGCAACCTATCCATCTGAGAAGATATTAAAAGAGTAACCCCAATTTACTAGGTAGAAATTTCCCCCTTTGTTCCCCCCTCCCCCCTCGGGAAAAATTTAGATTAAAGGAGAGAGATGAAAAAGAAAATTAAATATATAATATTCTTATATTAAATGTTAGAAAAGCATATGCATAATTGGCATTAAGAGTATACTCATTAAGAGAATAAAAGATCAATTGAGTTCAAAATGGCAGCGTAGAAAGATCCTGAACTCACCTCCTCTCACGGACACAGTAAATCTATAGCTACATATGGAGCAATTCCCTCTGAAAAAGACATGAAAATTAGCTGGACAACTCCTCCACAGCAAAGGTTAAAAGGGTCACATCAAGACTGGTAGGAGAGGCAGAGATACAGTCTCAGCAAACCACCCCCCCCCACCCCCGCTTTGGCATGGCTACACAATTGGGAGGGATCTCACACATAGAGAACTTCTTCCTGAGGAACAAGGGATTGGTATCCCACAACAGGCCCCACAACTTTTGGGACCTGAACAAGAGACACAGGTCCCCCAAATATCTGTCTTCAAAAACCAGCAAGGCTTACCTCTACAAGAACTAAAGGGGTATAGGGAACTGAAATTCTGCTCTTCAAGGACTCATACACAGATTTACTTGCCCCAGGACCCAGTGCAAAAGCAGCAGTTTCAAAAGCACCTAGACTATATATGAAGGAGATTCACTTGTTAATCTTAAAGAATCTGCTGGAGGAATGGGGCAATTAGGACTCTGTCCAGGGGCAGAGGAGATAGTGGACACCATTTTTGTGCTCTCCCTCTATCTTGTTGGTGCTGAATTGCACTCTCCTACTGCTCCACTAAAGCCAGCAGGCATGCCCCATCCCTGCACTCCTATTTCCTTGCTAAAACCAACCAACATGCCTCTGTCTTGTACTCTTCTACTGACTCTCTAAAGCTAGCAGGCATGTGAAGTACACACAGGGGGTGCACCTTGATTGCCTGGCTCTGGTGGCATGGAGGGCTTATGTTTCTAGGCCTCACAGAACTGAAGGAATCAGAGAAACAGTTCTCGGCAGGTTACCACCCCCTTCCTCCCCCCCAGGAATAGACAGCAGACTGAACCACACCCCATCCTTCCTATGAAAAAGACCTCTTTACTTGTCCTGGAGCTGCAGCTTCAGGAATAGGCTTCAAATTTTTCACACATCTAGAACTACAGAGGTGCTCTCAGGAAACATAGGCCAGGAGATGCCATCTTTGTGCTCTCCCTTGGCCTCACTACAACTTACTGGTACCTCCCAGAAAGGAGCTTTTGCACTCATCTGGAGACCCAATGGTTTCAACTGTCACCCACATTTCCTAGTCTGGAGACCAGCAGGGTTTAGGGCTGTGGTCCCACAGGACTATATATATGCAGACTTTAAAAGATGCTGCCTGAGGGTCTGGCTTTCAATCAGCCTGAATCTAGGTACTGACTGAGATCCAACCCTTCCCTTTGGAACACTAAAAGGTCTTGACACACCCTCAACAACAGGGAGCTATCAAGAATAAATCAGGCTGCTTAGACAATCACAAAGTTTCAGGAAACAACCAAGAGCTAGAACAAGGTTGAATGATAAGTTTCATCTCCTATCCAGGGCCACTCCCTTAAGACTGGGACAGGTAACTGTTTTACCTAATATATAGGAACAACAGAGTCAAGCAAAGTGAAGAAACATGAATATGCTCCAAATGAAAGAAAAAGATAAAAAACTCAACAACAACAATAAAACTTGAAAGAAACTGAGGTAAGTTCCTTACCTGATAAAGAATTCAAACTGATAGTCATAAAGATGCCCACCAAACTTGGGAGGAGAATGGATGAACACAGTGAGAATTTCAACAGAGATAGAAATCATCAGAAAGTAACAGAAGTCACAGAGCTGAAGAATACAATAATGGAATTGAAAAATACACTGTAAGTGTTCACCAGCAGACTAGATGAAGTAGAAGAAAGGATCAGTGGGGTGCCTGAGTGGCTCAGTCAGTTAAGCATCTGACTTTGGCTCAGGTCATGATCTCACGAAATCATGAAGCCTGAGCACAGGCTCTGTGCTGACAGCTGGGAGCCCGGAGCCTCCTTCAGATTCTGTGCCTCTCTCTCTCTCTCTCTCTCTCTCTCTCTCTCTCTGCTCCTCCCCAGCTGACATTCTGTCTCCCTCTCTCTCTCTCCGAAATAAATAAAACATTAAAAAAAATTTTTTTTTTAAAGAAGAAAGGATCAGCAATCTAGAGGACAGGGCAGTGAAACTCACCCAATCAGAGCAGCCAAAGAAGAAAGGAATTTTTAAAAATGAATGTAGCTTATGTGGAATCTGAAACACACACATACACACAAACAAAACTCATAGACACAGAGAATAGATTGGTGGTTCCCAGAGCAGAAAGGCGTCTGGGGTGGGTGAAATGGGTAGAGGGTGTCAAGAGGTACAAAATATGTATAAAATACATAAGTCATGGAGATGTAATGTATAGCATGATGACTATAGTCAATAATATTGTATTGCATATTTGAAAGTTGCTAAGAGAGTAAATCTTAAAAGTTCTCATCATAAGAAAAAAAAAAAAATTTTGTCCTATGGTGATGAGTCATAACGAGACTGATTGTGGTGATCATTTTACAATGTATACAATATTGAGCCATTACATTTTACACTAAAACTAATATAATGTTACATGTTGATTATATGTCAATTAAAAAATATTTAAAAAATAAATTTAAAAAAGGAAAAGTCTGATGAATCTTGTGATTCCTATTTGAAATGTATGATTAGGTAATTCACTTAGACTTGTAATTTCAAAGGGAAATACAAAAGAATTATGGGCTTATGAGCAATACTGAGATATTTAGAATAATATATATAAATTATTCATGTTTATAAATATGATTTAATACATTTTAAAAATAATTTGAATGCCTGGGAAGGTATCTGTTCTGATACTTTAACTGCTTTTTAAAAATCAAATATATTAAATTTATATCTATTCCTTGAAATTAATTTTCAAAATAGAGATTTGTAAATAGAATAATTAGACTTACAAGTTTAAATTTTTTTAAGTTCATTTCTTTATTTTGAGAAAGAGAATGCATGCACGAGTGTGAGCACGAGCTGGGGAGGCGAAAAGAGATAGGGAGAGAGAGAATCCCAAGAAGGGACCATGCTGTCAGCACGGAGTCTAGTGTGAGGCTTGATTCCACAAAGTGTGAGACCATGACCTGAGCCGAGATCAAGAGTCAGATGCTTAACCGACTGAGCCACCTAGGAGTCCCATGTTTAAATTTAAATCTTAAGGAAAAACTAGATTTGGATTCACAACTTGAATAAATTAAGTATTAGTTTCTAAAAATCAAAGCAAGGACAAATAGTCTTTTCCAGAAACAAAAGCTGCCTCCAAGGACAACCAAAAGACTCACCTTTTAAAAGGCTGGAATGCAGTAAGCCTATGTTTAAAACCACCATGTTACTTCTTATCTTAAAAGGGGGCAGTCTGATGGCCACAAGCCCTCTGGATTACCAGTTCTTCACCATGATTTGTGTTTTCAACCTTTTCACCCTCTTATCTGAATTGTATCTGTGTACTGCCTGGTTCTTTCTGAAATTATTTTCGTCTTCTTCCTGTCAGAGCCAGAACTCTCAGAGATAGTAAAATGACCTTCAGTTGGATTTCACAACTGTCTGTTCAGCCGCGGTAAGTAGTCATGCTGATGACCTTTATACCTCAACCATTCACAAGGTAAAGAGAAGGGAGAACTTTGGATCTCCATTGCTTCTTTTCCCACCCCCTTTAAAATAATCAGAATCATGTCCTTGGTCTATCTTTCCATTATTACGATTGACTGAATAGTCACAATTATATGAGGTAAAAGTATCAATTTCTTTAAATAAATAAAGACTACTTTATGTTCAGGATTTGAGGTATATGTCAAGATTTTCTCTTTGTTCTACTTTACTGACTTACCTAAAACATCGTCTTACCTTATTAAATGGAATCTTTCCTTTGGTGAATTTCCTAGAAATTTACAGGGCATATTCCAGCTAAATAAAATAAGTCACTACATTGTCCTATCTTACTAGGTAGTACTAAATAGCCATAGTTGTGTTCACATAAATGATCTTCTCGAAGAAAGTAAGAAAAATGCTTAGGCTTAAAATATGTTGGTTACGGGGGCACCTGGGTGGCTCAGTCAGCTAAGCATTCAACTCTTGATTTCAGCTCAGGTCATGGTCTCACGGTTTGTGGGTTCAGGCCCTGCATCAGGCTCTGTGCTGACAGCACAGAGCCTGCTTGGGATTCTCTCTCACCCTCTCTCTCCGCCCCTCCCCTGCTCCCGCTCTCTCACTCTCTGTCTCAAAGTAAGTAAATAAACTTAAAAAAATTTTTGCTGTTTACTGCCATGAAGCAGTGAGGAAACTGAGATCACAAGACCCAAATATCCCATCTACCTGAGTCACTGCCGTTCTCTTATATAAAATGGAAGCAGCAAGCTGTTGATAATCCCCCATCTGCCCAAATCGGGGGGCTGCCAACCTCACCTGCAATCTCCCATCCCCAGAAATCCTATGACTTAAACTCAGAAATTTCGCTTTCACACTTTCAGGTCCCCAAACCAGATCCTACTCCTTAATTTTCAACACATGGGCCCACCGACTTCTCCAGGAAATTAAAGACCACCCCTGCTCTCCTCCTGCTCTTCTCCTGCACAGCCATGCAGCCAACACGTTTTGAGCATCTGCTATGTGCCAGGTGGTATGCTAGAAAGAATATGCCCGAGAGAAAAGTAAGACGTAGTCCCTGCCTTCCAGAAATGCGTCGTATAGTGAAGAGGAGGATGTGGGGAAAAAATAACTAAAACAAAATATAGTAAGTGTAGCTGGATAAGATGGGACCATAATTCACAACAAGCAGAGATTTCTATAAACGGGAGTAGAAGGATAAGTTTTCCCTGAATTCATTCTACTTCTTGTATTCTAACTTGTCATTATTTCCCTGTTCATTGTCTATAACTTCTGCCTGATCCAGTTTAGGAAAATGTAAATGCAATATACAATCCAAACCATCTTACAAATTCAAATTAATCTAATAAATTATAATAGTGCTTAAGACCTTAGTTCTTGGGATGGTTCGTTGCTCAATTATTTACAGTACAGTGTGAGTTAGGACAAAATAAGTAGGATCTTTTCAAGACAGGGGAATCACAATGGCCTCAGTTAAACAATGATCATTTTTAGTGAGGAATATACATGAGAACAGAAAGATAGTCATGAATTGATGACCTTAACCTGGAACCAGCATTTGAAAAAACTCTAAAATTGTATTCTATCTTTGCTAATGACACAGATCATAACTTCAGGCAATAAAACTTCATTTATCAGCCTTTCCTTTCTAGTCCACTTGAAGTCCCACCTCTACCAACTACTCTGTGACACCAAGCAAGCCTCTTAAATATTAAAAAAATCACAATAACCTGCATAACTCACAGAAATATTCCTGGAATCAAATCACATAATATATCTAAATTTTTTTCAAGTTTTAAAAATACTATATATAGGCAACATATGATATTATTATTGTTATTATTAATGTATTAGTCGTATGTTGGGATGCCTGTGTGGCTCCATTGGTTAAGCACCTGACTTCAGCTCAGATCATGATCTCCAGTTTGTGAGTTCGAGCCCCACATCAGGCTCGCTGCTGTCCACTTGGGCCTGCTTCAGATCCTCTGTCAGCTTCTCTCTCTGCCCCTCCCCCACTCACATCCTCCCTCTCTCTCAAAAATAAACAAACATTTAAAACAATTTTAAGGGGCACCTGGGTGGCGCAGTCGGTTAAGCGTCCGACTTCAGCCAGGTCACGATCTCGCGGTCCGTGAGTTCGAGCCCCGCGTCAGGCTCTGGGCTGATGGCTCAGAGCCTGGAGCCTGTTTCTGATTCTGTGTCTCCCTCTCTCTCTGCCCCTCCCCCATTCATGCTCTGTCTCTCTCTGTCCCAAAAATAAATAAACATTGAAAAAAAAATAATAAAACAATTTTAATGTATTAGTCATATGTACAAGGGCCTGAAATAGCATGATTGAGGGAATTGATTTTGAAACCATTTGAAACCAAAAGTAATACCAAACCGTAGAGTTCAAGAAAAAGAAAATAGACATTGCTGGGGCGCTTAGGTGGCTCAGTCAGTTGAGCGTCCGACTTCAGCTTAGGTCATGGATCTCACGGTTCATGAGTTTGAGCCCTGCATCAGGCTCTGTGATGACAGCTCAAAGCCTGGGGCCTGCTTCCAATTCTGTGTCTCCCTCTTTCTCTCTCCCTCTCCCCCTCACATTGTCTCTTTCTCTCAAAAATAAATAAACGTTAAAAAAAAATTTTTTTTTAAATAGCCATTGAAAATGTATCAGAGTCTTTGAAAGGAGAAGATTTGCTCCTATTTTCATTATGGAGAACCAAGTGTTCTCTATCAGTCACGTTTGTATCAGTCTTTAAATATTTAGTACAGCAGGGCCAGGTTCTAGGTTATTGATTTCTTCTTGGACCCTTCCAGAAATGTAGAGGCATCCAGGTCACCCTATGATCCCAGGGGTATATGGCACATCCCTCCAAGTATCCTGGTCAGTTGCATTCCATCTCTCTTAAAAATAACTTTTATCCAGTCGAAAACATCGTATTTTTTTATCAAGTCTAAAACATTACTGAAGATAAGACACATCATTGTTTGTTTTTTATTTTGTTAATGTTTTATTTATTTTTGAGAGACAGAGAGTGAGTAGGGGAGGGGCAGAGAGAGAGGGAGACACAGAATCCGAAGCAGGCTCCAGGCTCTGAGCTGTCAGCACAGAGCCCGACTCAGGGCTCAAACCCACGAACCATGAGACATGACCTGGGCAGAAGTCCAACACTTAACCAACTGAGCCACCCATGTGCCCCAGACATCACTGTTTTTTATATAAGCTACAAAAGAAAGCTCTATTAAGTTATGACATGCCGTGACACATCCCAATTTCAGAGGTTTTAAAATGCAAAAAAGTTTTCCTTAGAATCAATGAATATAGTAAATTGCTTCCTTATAAAAGTAATCCATATTTGTTGAAAAACTGGAAAAGACAACATATTCACAGAAACATGGTTGTACCTAACAGAAGAATGAGATGAAATAAATAGTTTGTGTAACTGAAAATCCAGAGGAAGGATGGAAGTTAGAGTGGGTTTAATTCAGGGACTGAAGGCCATCTCTGTTCTGCCTTCCATGGGGTCCATCTTGCAGTTTCCCAGCTGTACTCCCACTCCACCCTGGAGTTATAGCTGCTGTCCTAGCATTCCGAGCAAGAATTCCAAAATTCACCTGCACTCCTGGGGCACTGAGGCCACCTTACCCCCCTGAACAGTGGTTGTTGGGAAGACGAAAATGTACATGAAAAGCTCATGGCCACCCTGGGAAAGGACGTAACACCCACCTGGAAAATCTGCCTATTTCTAGAAAGAAAGAGGGCTGGGAATTGCTTGAAAGCTGTGATGGGTAATCTGATGTGTCCTCTTGTCTAGGCTATGATGCTCAGTTGTTTGGCCAAACACTAGTCTAGATGTTCCCATGAGAGTATTTTTCAGATGGGATTTAGATGGGATTAACCCTCCACAATGTGGGTGGGCTTCTTCCAATGAGTTGAAAGCTTCAAGAGAAATGACTGAGGTTTCCCAGAGAAGGAATTCCTCTCAAGACTGCAACATCAACTTTTACTTGAATATTCAGCCTACGGGCTAGCCCTCTAGATTTCTGACTTGCCAGCCTCCACAACCATCCTACAATTGTGGGAGCCAATTCCATAAAATCTCTCTCTCTGTCTCCTCTCTGTCTCCTCTCTGTCTCCCTGGCTGTCTCTATATCCAGATATGGATATAGATCAAACTGAAAACTACGAAAATAGAAATTCCCTGTAATCCAGAAATACCGCCACTTTAAAATATTTCCTCCAATTTTATTTTCTTATTTACTTCCCTATGCATAGAAACATATGGAAACATTTTACTCAAATGACATCATACTGGATATACAAGAATCAAACTTTTGAATCTTGTTTTTTGTCCCTTAAGATATTAAAGTATGATTTTTTCCATGCTCTTAAATATTTGAACATTTTTTTTAGCACTTACCAAATAAGCCATCAAATAACTGAACTATAATATGTTGTATAATATGTTAACTATTTGACTATATCTGGGCTTTTTGATGAGTTCATTGTATTCACAGCACTTTCTCCCCACATGTAAAGCCATCTAGGTGCTGTCTCTGGGATCTGAGGTCTCTAGAAGTCAGGATCGAAAGTGTCGCATTTAATGGCAGATGTACACTTATTTCCAAACTCATCAAATTGTATACATTAAATATGTACAGTTTTTTGCATGTCAAAAAAAGTGTTGCACTTGGTTCCATTTGGTGCTGGCTAGAGTTTGTCACGAATAAAGAGCTTATTCCCAATTCAGAATTTAGCCAGAGTGAGTCTGACCTGGCATCAAAAAATACCACAATTCTGTAGATAACCACGAAAATCTATACCCACCATACAGGTCCTTGTGGCAGTGATGTGGGCTCCTGGTCCCCGTTTCTGTATCATCATCACCATGAAGAGCATGCATCTGTTTGCAATTAACATAGCAATGTTTTTGACTTGTCCAAAATTTGTTTAATCCTCTAAGGTCCTCAAAAGAATGAAAATAAAGAAAATAAGAGGAGGAAGAAGACTTGTGAACGGGCCTTATGGAATCTCAACGGGAGCATATTCTGCCCTCTGCGTCTACTCATTTACACTACGAATTATGAGATAAAACTAAACGTGCACTCATGAGTGGTGAACAGAATGGACGTTCTTGGAGAACAAAGAGACACATGGTAGCATGGCAAACCACATTAGTGTTTCTCAAAGCACAATTGACTGGGGAGTTTCAGGGCCTGACTCTCCTCCCACCGCAGATCTCACTCCTCATCATTATCCTCACTGACAGGGGGCCTTGTCCGAGTCCCCAGAGCCAATGACAGCTCCCAGCAGCTGGATTTCTCGGAGACAGTTAAGTGGCATTTTTTCCCAATTACTCTTCTCAGACTTTAGATGAGGAGAAAAAACGTTTTGTGAAATGGTTATGGTAATGGCAAGAATGAGTTTGTGGATGTGGTTAAATGCAATTTTAGCAACGCCTTGAAATGTACCATATGCTGAGGGCTTCTCTGGTACAGGCAGCTATTATCTTTAAGAAATTGATTTCTTGGTCTCATGTTCTATTATTTCAATATATTTTATAGATTTCTCTTTTATTTATTTCCTTTTTGCCATATTCTGGAAATAACCGTTCCTTATGAATGCTAGCTTTTAATTTTAAGACTAAGCTTAAACCTTCCTACCTAAATATTGCTGGGGGACTCCGTAAGATGTATTTGCAGTCTTAAGAAAACCTATCAGCTGAAAGAAGACTAAAAGATTTTTTTCTCCTAGATGCTGAAAAATTAAAGTTTGTTGTGTATGAAAGTCACTGTCTCCTAATAAACTTATATTAAGCTGAATTTTTAATAAAATTAATGGAATTGCTAAATTACAGACAAATAATATAATATAATATAATAATATAGATTTTTAAAAATGGAAAGATAATTCAATTGAGACATTTCTGATTCCATTCTGCTTATTTATGTATTCATTTGATTATTCAAAAATATTTCTTTATCATCTGTCATGTCCCAAACACAGTTCTACACACTAAAAATAGAAATGTGACACAAAATGGACAAAAATTCTTGCCCTCATGGGGCTTGCATTCTAGTGGGCAGAGACATGTCTTTGCACTAAAATTAATTCCATTTTCATAAAGGAGACAATGTATAAGTGCTTGAGATATTAAATAATGAGCTGCCACAAGACCATGCTGTAAGAAATTTCAAATTTTAAATAAATACTTATTTGGTATTAATTACAAAATCTTATTCATGAGATAAATGGTTAGAAATAGAATTGTACAGGTGCATCTGGGTGGCTCACCCAGTTAAGCGTCCGACTCTTGATTTCAGCTCAGGTCATGATCTCATGGTTGTGAGATTGAGACCTGAGTCAGACTCCACACTGAGTGTGGAGCTTGCTTGAGACTCTCTCTCCTCTACCTCTCTTCCCGTTCCTGTTCTGCCTCTTTCAAAAACTAAAAAACTAAAACTAAAATTAAAAACAAATAGAATTATAAGGAGTCTGAAAATTAAACAGGTAAATTATCTGTAATTCTTAGTAAGTGCAAGGTAAGGAATTGAGGGAAATGGCATGGTATGAAAGGCATCCTTATAACTTAGCAAGAATATGCTTTGACAGGTCGCTCAATAAACAACTCAGGACGGTGGCCATGGCTTCACAATGCTTGTGATTCCCAAAGAAGGGACACGTGTACAACAGAATCAGAAACGTTCCCAATTGCTCTGATACAATAAGAAAAAAATAGATGTCTGGCTTGAACAACAAGGTTTCCAGTGTGAAAAGATAGAATGTAGTATGAAAAAGAGTGACTATCTTATAACAAACTATAGTCTAGATAACATTTGAGAAAGAACCAAAACAGTACGCATAGAAAACCAGCAAAGGACAAGACACTTCTGGAGAGGTCCAACAGAATGCAAAATTCATCTAAATGCCCAATTAAAATCCTAAGAGCGTCTGCTGAGGGATGCCTTCCATTATGCATTGGTAAGCTGATTCTTAATTTTTTTTCATTTTATTATAAATAATTATAATTGTTAAGCTGTTGTGTTAATTTGTCTTAGACGAAGGGGTGTATTTTAAGACCAGCACTTGTAGGAAGGGCTGCAGATGGAGAAATTAAAGCTATTATAAACTCTGTATCTCTCAGCTCTCCTGAGCTTCAGAATTATATTTAAAACACCCTCTAGTCATCGCCGTGGAATCCCTTGGGCACCTCTGACTTAATGTGTCCTAAACTGAACTCTGTATCTTGTTCAATATCCCATTTCTTCATCTCAAGCAATGGTTTCTCCGGCTACCCAGACTGGCAAGCTGCAGACTTGCAAACCCTTCCCCGCCCCCAACGTTGTTCCCTCCCTCCCCTCCCCCACCACACACATCCCTTCCTACTGAAGACGGAAGGCTTTGGTGATCTCTCCTCTCCAGGTCCTCACCAGCTTTCCTCCAGATCAGGATACTAACCTTCTGAGTGAATTTCCAGAACAGCCTCCATGCCCCAGTGGTACCAACAAACCTGATCATAGGCACCTTTGCTCTGACACCTTTTCTGGCTTGTTTCTGCCTCCGCACTCCTCTAAGTACATTTCTTATCTCACACATGCATATTCATTTGTAAACAATATAGATATACAACTGCTGCATTAATATATTATACACATTAGAAAACATAAAACTGACGTTTTAAAGGGTGAGGTAAAGATGAAATATATACTATTTTATATTCCATGTATTAATGATAGGCAAAATATTCTGTTATCACTAAAATGTTGTTTAGTGCGAATAATGTGGTTGAAAACACTTCATCATTTTTAGACAGTTTTACTGCCTTGTGATAAAGCAACTTGAAACCTGGTCCCAAGTGCACTTTATTTCCATGTTTGCTTTGATGGCTGGCTGTGCCACACAGCACATCTCACAGAGAACCACATGCACAAACACAGGAAGTAGATCATTGGATGAGCTTATGAAATTACGATACTCGTTTTTCAAAATCACCTACCAATTTTGCAACGGCTTTTGTGAAAACCCACTAATGTTTGTATCATTCATGTTATCTTTAATCCTTTTAAGTCATTTATCCATCTTTTGAGTCTTAGATTAGTCAAACGAGACAATACACATAAATGCACTTACGCAAGCACACATAAACTACTACCAAATTGCAGTTTGCTTTGAGAATGAGTACGGAGGTTAGGAACACCCCCTCAGTGTGGTGGATCCCAACCCTTCCCTCACAGTTCCTTGCACCTGGTAAGTCCCTCTGTCTGTCTGACTTGCAGATCAAGCAAGAGCACCAATGTCAATCCATATGCCACTAAGTCCCTTCTCAGATTATAGATAGACATCCGAGTTTTCGCCCTTCCTTCTCACACCCAGCATATCACCTCACACAACTCTAGAGTGTTCTCACCCCACACGGAGGCCACTGGCCAGTATCTTACATCTAAACATCTCAGCTGGACACACCAGGCCTTCTCTTGTCTACCCCACTGACCTTTCCATTCCACACACGCTATTCTTCAGCCACATTAAACTCGTCATTTGCTTTCACATTCCTTCTCTGGAATATATGCCCACAGACTCTGCCTTACCCCAAACCATCCTCACCTGGTACACTCTTCTTCATCCTTCTAGACCCAACATAAATGAGAGTCCTTGTCTGACTTTCTTCCTGACTGTCCAGTGTTCTCTTAGCATTTTATTTATACCTTTTATTTTTTTTAAGTTTATTTATTTATTTTAAAGAGAGTAGGGGAGGAGTACAGAGAAAGGGAGAGAGAATTCCAAGCAGGCTCAGTGCTGTCAGCACAGAGCCCACTGAAGGGCTCAAATCCACGAACCATGAGATCATGACCTGAGCTGAAATCAAGAGTCAGACACTTAACTGACTGAGCCACCCAGGTGCCATATTCATAACTTTTAATGTGCCTCAAGCCACACTATACACACGTCCATCGTTCCCTATACTCTAAGGCCCTTAAGACCAAAGACCATTTGGGGAAACATAGCACCTAACAGAGTGACTGCCCAGAGGAAGGCATCACAAAACTGTTGAATCAATTACAACTTAAAAAGGTTGAAGCAATTTTAAAATTAGAAAGGCCAAAGATGAGCAAATTTCTGCTGATGAATCAAAGACCATTAGAAATAAGATTCTAGGGGCGCCTGGGTGGCGCAGTCGGCTAAGCGTCCGACTTCAGCCAGGTCACGATCTCGCGGTCCGTGAGTTCGAGCCCCGCGTCAGGCTCTGGGCTGATGGCTCAGAGCCTGGAGCCTGTTTCCCATTCTGTGTCTCCCTCTCTCTCTGCCCCTCCCCCGTTCATGCTCTGTCTCTCTCTGTCCCAAAAATAAATAAACGTTGAAAAAAAAAAAAATTAGAAATAAGATTCTAAAGAAATGCAAGGAATCAATTTCCTGATATTGTCACACTGGCTGACCAACTCACGGGCAGGACGTAGGGAAATGGCAAAGAAAATAAAATTGGCACGCTAATGTTTAATAACCAAGGAATTCATTAAAAAAAAACGGCTATACTGTGTCCCAGGGGGGTCCCAAAGTGAGTTGGCAGTGATCCCCTTGGTCTCTTAGGGGATCAAAGCATTTGGGGCTTCATGGAGCTACAACAGGAAACTTTAACAGATTTCATCTCTTGGTCTCAGAGACCCAACAGGTAAGTTTGAAGATAACTCCACCACTTAAGAGATAATTACTAATCAACAAATTAATTTTATCTGCTGCCTTTTGTTTAAAATATTGAATCCAGAAAGAGTTGATCCTTCTACAAATGGTCTACATCTGTTCTAAACAGCATATAAAAATATTCATGTCCAACTTATTTTATAGGAGGGATTTTTTTTCTTTTTTTTTTTTAATTTTTGTAATTACGTTTGGGTTTTTTTTTGTTTGTTTGTTGTTTGTTTGTTTGTCTGTTTGTTTTTTGACACACAGGGTGAGACAGAGCGCGAGCAGGGGAGGGGCAGAGAGAGAAGGAGACACAGAATCCAAAGCAGCCTCCAGGCTCTGAGCAAGAGTTCAGCACAGAGCCTGATGCGGGCCTCAAACCCACAAACCATGAGATCATGACCTGAGCCGAAGTCCAACACTTAACCGACTGAGCCACCCAGGCACCCCTTCTATGAGGGATTTTTTTCAATCTGCTATAAGATCATGGACACCTCTAACACACAGTGTTGTACGAGTCAGGGTAACATTTTGTTCCTTTTGATCTACATTAAACATAGCCTATGATGTATACACCAATATATATTATATAATGAGTGTATTTTTCCTTCTGGCATTTTGTATTATGCTACGGAGACACAGTTTTTGCTAGTGGACATAACTAGAAATTGGGACTTGGGTGAGTCATTTAAGCTCCTTTACCTACAGAATACTTTCTAGCCAACTCACCAATATTTACTCAAAGCTCACGCAGTGCCTCGAAGGTGGCATTGTTTCTTATTTCAACATTTACTCTGTAACTAAACACTAGGGTCCTCACAAGGCAGCCATCCCTGCCAAGCTGTCATCTTGTGCCACCTTCACGACTCATCTTGATAAATGCCATCACATCTCAGTAATGAACACCTCCATCTCAGTCTTACATGGTCTAACTGATACATTTATAAGTGGTTCACTGTAGCATATCTCTTGAGGTTAAGATTTATACTTAAAGAGGTATTACAGTTCAGCAAGGACTCCGAGCTAAAAATAAATCAGATACAATGAGAAAGATTTGAGCAAACGGTTTAAAATATTCACTGATAAGCTCTGCTTCCCCTTTCTAATTCCTCATTTTCAACATTTGTGGAAACGTGTGATTGAAGCTCTCAGAATATTAGCTTTAGGAAGATGCTGACGTTATGTAAAAATACTTATTTGGGAACAGTTTTATGAGAGGCAAACGTTTTAAAGGGAGTGCCACTGATAGATGTGAGCAGAGACAACACAAAATTGTTGTGATCCAAAGCACTCCTCAGTGCTCAGCAACACATTATGATAACCTGTGTGTGTAGAGCATTTTAGAGCTTATAGCATTCATCAATGCTTTATCTCTTTTATGCATGGGAAGTGTGGGGAGATGAACGAAGCAAGTTGAGCTGATGTAAACTCTGCTCTCTGGAGAAAGAAGCCCCAAAGCTTATTGAAAGCCATGATTTTATTTTTCTCACACTGATTTTTTCTCACTAGGCTACATTTCAACATTCCTTTGAATATGTCAAAGGCATGATTCAGGCAATCACAGGAGAAACATGGGACAATTTGATCCTGCTGAAATATTCCATTCTTCACACACACGTATTCAACCCTCAAGCAGAGAGTGACCGTCAAGGTCAGCAAAATTAGCAAATTTGCTTGTGTTGATGTAACCTTACTTATTTAATGGTTGATGTGCCACCTAGGATATCATCAACATGGAAGATATCTCCGAGCCCCTGTGTCACAGAAGACTTTGGATGATCAATGCCTGGAGTAGACTGACCTTGGTTAAATGATAAGGTGACCCTGACAGGCAGAGACACAAGTTTTTACTTTTAAGTGTCTCCCTACATAATTATATTGTATGATAACAAGAACAATAATGCTTTTCCAAAGACTCCTCACAGAACTTGGTACCTTCCCCAAACTGGTAATCTCTGCTCATCCTCTATTGTCACCACCCTATTTTCCATTTAATTTTATCCCCGAGCCCCCTGTGTTAAATGGATCCCTATGGTAGATATTACTGCTGTTCACCAAGATTTCTACATTTCCATCTATTTCTAAGTACACACCCCTAAGTCACAGGAAGGAAGCGGGCTAGAGCGATGAGTCACCCTGAGAGCTGCCTGGACATTTTGCGTGAGCAGGAAATTCACTTCCATTGTATTAAACCACTGAGATTTTGGTGGTGTTTGTTATAGCAACATAATTTAGCCTCCCCTGACTGATGCGCTTTCTCACCAGCTCAAGTCACATTGATCACCATTTATGCAGCAACCCATAGCTGTTTATGTGGCTGTTACACCAGTAAGCTGTGTTTATAGGATGAATCTGCCTCAGTCACTATTGAAGGCCAAGTCTCTGAGAAATAGCTGGGGGCAATAGGAAGGTACCGGGATGATCCCACAGCGTGTCCCACACCCTTGCCAGGTCCCTGAATTAACACTGAGGGCTTCTCAATGCAAATTACTATCTTGATTTATTCCTTAGGAGGTATTAATTTTATGAGAAGAAGGAGTTTAATTTAGAACACACTGAAACTTCTAGGCTGGTGGGATAGTCAGTTGGAAATGCCTCGCAGGTGATTGGTAATGCAGAAATGGGGCTGGGAAACAGGCTAAGAATGTGGGTACATACACTTGAGAGTTGAAGGTTAAGCATGAATAAAATTTCCAAAGGAAATGACAGAAAAAGTGAGAAAAATAAAAAGCAAACACACACACACACACACACACGCACACGCACACACAAACGAGTCTTAGGAAACATTCATATTTAGGGCTAGAGAGAGAAGCAGCAAGCAAGAGAGAGATGAGAACTCTGATGACAATACCCATTCATTTCGAGAGCTAAGAATACCGTATCTTCATTAATAAATTCATTTAAATTTAAATTTCAAGGTTTTTAATGAGGATAAAAAATGCACTACTCCTTAACAATCCATTTACTCTCTCAGATATTAAAATAGATTACCCATGTGACAGGCAGCTGGACATTATCTGTAATAAAAAGCAAATGATTTTTTAATTCAATGTCCCAGAACTAATTTATCAAGATTTAAAGTTTTACAGAAGAAACAGAACTTTTAAACATGTATGACTTGCTCTGCATTACAGTCCTCCATTTATTCAACAGGATTGTTCTTCTACACATCTGTCCGGGGCTCCACACTATGGGGTGCTGCGGTCATTCTAGGCTGGCTGCCTCCACTCCCACTGTACCTGCTGTTCCCCCTGTGTGTTCAGCTTTGTGCCAGCTTTGCTCCTGCAAGGATGACCCCAAGAGTTAATTAGCTAACATTTTCTGAACCCTAGGTGCGTGTGCCAGGCACAAGGTACTTTTTTGTTTTACAGGGTTTTTTTCATTTAATCTTAAACCCTAGGAGGTGGATATTAGGAGTATTTCCATTTTACAGCTTGGGGAGCTCAAATTGTTAAGAAAACTTGCCTAAGGTCACAGAGCTATTAAGTGATGCGTAAGGACTCAAACTAGGCGGGCCAATGCCAAAGTGAGTGTTCTAAGCCTTGCTAGAGCAAGCGTGTGATCCTCAGACCAGCAGCACTAACTTTACCTCGGGGTTTGCCAGGCATTCAGAGTATCAGTCCCAATTCCAGACCCAATCCATCAGAATGTGGTTTGAACAAGGCCCGGGGGTGATCTCTCTGCATATTAACGTTTGGGACTCACTGTGCTAAGTCACTTCACTATACAGACTTCACTTGAAAGGATGCTGCGAGAGCTGGAGGTAAACTTTCCCCTGAGTTCCAATAGGAGGGGCTGGGGAGGGGGGAGGTAATGTATGTGTTCTCCACGGGCAAAAGGAAGGATTCAGACAACAGGTTCTTTGAGTTTCAAACACTGGAGATCAGCGAAGGTCAGGAACACTTCCAAAAGCAGCAGATACTGAGCCGGGTCTTGAAGCCAGAACATTTTCTCAATTCGTTTCATTAAAAACAAGTATTGTTCCAAATGGACCGGTGCCCACATCAATAATCTGGAGTTAGCTTCTCCAGCCTGGATTCCGTTTTCCAAATAGAATCCAAATATCAACAGCACCAAAAAGGAGATTTGAAACCTCAATAAAATGTGCCATGATTGCACTGTTATGGTATTATTCGGTTTAGAATTGCCTGGTTTGATTAATAATGTTCATGACAAAATTAGTTTGCCCCTTATTATTAATTGTTCCCCAGGCAGGAGTACAAACACTTGGTATAAGAAAACGGAAGCACGCCCCCAGCTACAGGTACTTAATTCAGGGTGTGGAGTCGCCTTTTCAAGACCCCTCTTCTCAGCCGCGCTGGCCTCCTCTTTCTTGGTGGGGCCCAACGGCCCTGCTCTTTTGGCTGGCACTTTATCCGAAGTGACCAACTCTGGCTAACAAGGGCCCCAACCTGAGCGCAACCTTCCAACCAGCCCGCCGACAGGTCACCTCGGACCTGCCGCGACCTGTGCTCGGCTGGGGTCTCTACCCGCACTCCGCACCCCTGGAAAAGGGTGGCGCGGCCAGCTCTCCAGGGTGGACGAGCCGAGCGGCGGCGGTGGCGGTGGCAGAAGGCGAGTCACGTGCGGCAGTGGGGGCGGAGCGCACCCGGCCTGGTGGGTGGAGAAAACAAAGCCCCCAGCTGTCAGTAGAGGAAGGAGGCGACAGCGCCGGAGCAGGTGAGTCAAGTGCATTTAAAGCGGTACCGCCCTGGCGCACCCCGACACCTCCTGCCCGGGCGCAGTCCCTCCCAGGCCAAGCGCTGGCCGCGCCTCCTCCCGCCGCCGGGGGGCTGCAGTCTGCGGGTCGCGGAGCCAGCGGGACCCCGGGGTCCCTGGTGCCCTGCAAGAAGTTGTGCAGGGGTCGGCCCCGCGGCTCGGGGATGTGCACCCGCCAGCGAGCGGCACCCCTTCTTCGTAGCCCCAGCGCTGCGCACCCGGGAAGAGGGGAGGGAGTCGGGCTGCCACGCTGGCAGAAGCAAAGTGGACTAGCTCTGGGGTGAGGGCCGGGACTGCCCAGGACGCGGACACTTGGCGCTGGTGCCGAGGGGGGTTTGGGGGTGCGCTCCCGCAGCGCGCAGACCTGGAGGCGCCAGAGTTGGGGCGCAGGGACCGAGAACCGAGGGAGCTGGCAGAGGCAGCGCGCTTCGGGCAGACCAGGAAGTGCAGCGCGCTGGCGCCGGCCTGCTGGGGATCAAACGCTAGACCCCCGGCCCTGCCGCCGCCGCGGGTGCTTGCCCTCCGGCGGAGGCGAACCCCACAGCTCCCCATTCCAACTCCGGCTCCCGCTGGTGCTCCTGGCGCCCGGGACCTGGGAGCCAGGTCTGGGGAAGTGAGAACGGGTTGTTATTCTGACCCCAACGGGTTCTTCTGCAGAGATCACCCTGGGCGCAGGGCGAGGGCTACTCGGCGACTCCTCACTCTGCTTCCGTAGGAAATTCTTCAGTCCACCCTTAGAAGGGTTGCGCGGAAGCCCAGAAATCCCGCAAAGGGCAGGAAGGAGGGGTGGGCACAGAAAGACCTTCCCCTCTGAGTCTGGAGCGTTCGGTAATGCAGACTTTCAGATAGTGGATCTGGCCACCCCTTGAGTCACTTTGCCAGTGCCTTGCCAAGTGCCGCCTGGCGCAGAAGGCAGAGCTATAACCTCGGAGGAAGGGGCGCTGCAGCCATTTGATCAGGAGGAGCCTTTGTCTTAACCCCCAGTCCCCTTCTGCTAGTCTTCGCTGGGTCAGTAGCGCGTGGAGTAATTAATATTCCGAACATTAGCCATCCCTTCACTTTGGCACCAGCCGACACTGCTGTCCCCTCCCTGCGGGTTTTCGCCAGCACTTGCTCACGTCCTCTCTTCCAAAAACATGGAACGTGGTCCAGACCCGCTAAGCAAGAGGAAGTCACTAAACGCACTATAATGCAGTCGCGTAAAATCAAGGGTTAAGTGTTCAAACCTGCACCCGCCCGCCAGCGAGGAGACGGAAGAACTTTCTCGATTAGCATAGTATCTACCCTGGGGCCGCGCTGAGAGGCGGCGGTTCGGTCCCAGCCCAAGTGAAGCGTGCAGTACCGTCTTGATTGTGCTTTGACGCAGCACCTGCTTCTAATCTGAGAGGACCCGAGGCTTACAGCTTTGCGGAGCAAGACTCTGTGGGATGAAACAGAGCAGAGATCAAAAGGTAACAAAAAAGAATAGCAACATTTGAGACGCTTCTCTTGAGCACTAAATGTAGCCAAGTTTTTGGTAAGCTAAGAGGGAAGATGGTCCTTGACTAGCCAGTGTCTCTTCTGAAAATGCCCCCTTGCTTTGCTAGCGTTCTTTGTGGCTGCCAAACTAATTATCAGGGGCTATGTGTCACTAGATCTCCAGGATGGTTTGGGAGGCCACCAGGTGGTCATTAGTGATGCTTAACTGGTAAGTTTCACTTGCATGGGAAGAGTGACCTTCTCCATCGCAAAGGTTCCCAAACTTTGCTGTCTGTTAGAATTACCTGGGAAGCTCTGGAAAATCCTGATGTCCGTATCTCATCCCAACCCATTTAAATCAGCCTGTTTGGAGATGAGAGCCAAGCATCGGGTTTGTTATTTGTTTTATTCATCTTTAATCGCCAGGTAATCCCATTGTGGAGCAAAGTCTGAGCAACACTGACGCAAAGAAGGAGTTCAGTGGCCAGCAGCTGCAAGGCTTGCAAGACAAGATGCCAGTTTAACTACTTGGGGTGGGGGCGGGGGCGAAGCTCGAACTGGAGTGCCGCCCACAGACGCCCTAGGGCGGGGACTGTCACCGGGCGGCTTGGCTGGCGGTGACACCTGCCACATCATCTTTCACCCCCTCTTGCCTTAGGTCCGGTTCCTATTGGAAAGATCGAAGTTCACTGTCAGTGTCTGGTTTCTGCATGGTTGTTAAGGAGCCGGTAGAAACTTTCATTCCCCGTGATGACTCACGTGCACAGGCAGTGGGGAAACCCAGCAGAAACTAACTGGGAGCAGCCTGGTGAGTCAGCAGACTTCATTCTAAGGCGGAGCCCCGGGGAATAGGAAGTAATTACATCCAGTAGCTTTTTGACGCGCACTATTCCACTCCTTTGAAAGCGTGTTTGAATATCTGATCAGGATATGTTTGCTCGTAGACGCCTGTTCCACTTGCTTCTTTATAATGCGCCCTCCTGTTAGAGGAGGAAACACAAAACCAACTAGACATCTTGTAATTTCCTTGGTGGAAGGCATATAAAAAAAAAAAAAAAAACCTGGAGAATGTGAACTGGTTTGGGTTATTTCAAATATGTGAAGTAGAGAGGATGAATTAGCAGTGCATAAGTTTTGAGTATAGAAAACTCAAATACTGTTTGATCACACGCTCAGTGGTGGATTAAAGGGTCTATTTAAATAGAAATGGTTATACCTAACATTTTGCATGAATATGTTTGCTATTAATGATTTCTTGCTTTAAAAAAAAATCCCTAAGACACGACCCTTATAAGATAACTTGTTTCAAAACCTACACAGGTTAGGGGGCGCCTGGGTAGCTCAGTTTAGTGTCTCACGTGGGCTCAGGTCATGTTCGACAGCTCAGAGCCTGGAGCCTGCTTCAGATTCTGTGTCTCCGTCTCTCTGTTCCTCCCTAGTTCGCACTTTGCCCGTCTCTCTCAAAAATAAATAAACATTTATTTTAATTTTTTTTTTCAACGTTTATTTATTTTTGGGACAGAGAGAGACATAGCATGAATGGGGGAGGGGCAGAGAGAGAGGGAGACACAGAATCAGAAACAGGCTCCAGGCTCTGAGCCATCAGCCCAGAGCCTGACGCGGGGCTCGAACTCACGGACCGCGAGATCGTGACCTGGCTGAAGTCGGACCCTTAACCGACTGCGCCACCCAGGCGCCCCAAAAATAAATAAACATTTAAAAAAAGTTTTTAATGTACACAGGTTATTAAGTATACTTATTTTTCTTTTTGAAATTATCATTATTATTATTTTTAAACTTAGCTCCAAGTTAGTTAACATAAACTGTAATAATGATTTCAGGAATAGAATTTAGTGATTCATCACTCACATATAACACCCAGTGCTGATCCCAAAAAGTGGCCTCCTTAATGCCCCTTTTGCCCATATGGCCCTTCCCACCCCCCCCACCCACAAAACCCCTCCAGCAACCCTCAGTTTGTTCTCTGTATTTAAGGCTCTTGTAGTTTGTCAATAAACTTATTTTTCTTATTTTTCTTACTCTTCAATTTTTATACCACTCCTCTCTTCATTACCTTTTATATCACCATGATTGAGTCTACCTGCTTCGTTCCCCATTCTCTTTCTTTAAGGGGGAACAACAGTGCCTGGCACACAGCAAGCATTCAATATTATCAGCTACAGAACTTTGTTGGAATCTCTCCTAGCCCCTATGTACCCTGCTTGGTATTCTCTCCCAGGAGCCTTTCTGTCTGCAGCTCCCATAGCACAGAGCATAATACCTTTCGTGTTGTGAATGCTATTTGTGTATGCTGAACATTATCAAAAGGTGGGGAGAATATTTGAAAGCAGAGCATCCTGAGTACGTTCAGTTGTTATTTTCCGAGACGGACATTCTGGATATGTGGGAGCTAAAGGTCCGTCACAATTCTTAAGTGCTATGAAATGGTAGCTCATTTGTTCATTTACAATTTTACCATAAAAACAACCTAGACTTCTGAGCATAACTAGTAACTGTTAGAATACTTAACTACACTCTCATGTGAAGATTCACTTCACAAAAGTTTGCTCTCTGCCCATTATGATGGAAAAATCACATCCAACTATCTGGATGCCTAAAGGAATTCATCAAGCTAGGAGAGTTCTTTCAGAGCATTGCAAGTTAATAGTTAAACAGCTTTTATTGTCATCGGCCTTGATTAAAACTAGCACAAGTGGGGCACCTGGATGGCTCAGTCGGTTAAGTGACCAACTTCAGCTCAAGTCATGATCTCATGGCTCTAGAGTTCGAGCCTCGCATCAGGCTCTGTGCTGACAGCTCAGAGCTTGGAGCCTGCTTCAGATTCTGTCTCTCTACCCCTCCCCCACTCACACTCTGTCTCTCTCTTTCTCTCCTTCAAAAGTGAATAAACATTAAAAAAATTTTTTTTAAATAGCACAAATATATTTAAATAGCCAGAATATTTTAAAATGAGAAGTTGGATGTATTCTTTGACACATAACACCAGAAGTAAGTGTTAATAAGAATTTCCAAAGGCCAAAGTGATGGAAATGAGCCCTTTCTCATTTCATTTCTGTGTAGCTAAGAAAAGGCACTGGGGATCAATTTCTGAAATTCCAGCCCCTTTCCTGGGAGTTGTAAGATATTGAAAGGCTGAAACGTAGTCTAGAAGAATGGGTCTAATCCAGATTAACGAGAAACTGTTCATCACAGGATGGTGTAGACCTAGTTCTGTAATATTTACAAGTAAGCCAGAAGCGGTGACATAGAAAGAAGGGGTATCACCTCAATTTTAAAAACTGAAGTTTTTGGGATAGATCAGAATCATTCAGGTTTTTTGTTTGTTTTTTTTTTTTTTTTTTTTTACCTTAAATTTATACAGCCCTTTGGTCTCCTTAGTATATCAGGGCCTAAACATAACTCTGGTAGAGAGAATTCCCATGCGCCAAAGAGCACAAATCCCAAAATTAAATGATACTCTAAAGTGATGAGAAACCAGGGGTACTGACTCTATCGTGTAGCTGTTTCTTGAATAGAGTGGAATATAATCTTGCTTGGAGGTTTTGGCTAGACAAGTTCAGTTCTAACACACATGATGATCTCACCAACTTTATTCTGAAGTAATCAACCTTTGGACTAGACCAACCCCCCAAAATCTGAGCTATTGTTTGCTTCTTATCCAGATAACCAAAATAGGAAGTTTTAGAATCTTTGCCCAAATCATAGAAACATAAACTCTCTTGTTTGAAGGGCCCTTACAGGTTAGTAATAATCATGCCATCCAACAAAAACTTAAACTTCCTGTATAGCTTCTTACTAAATAGTCCTTCAATTTACATGTCAATGTCTCCCTCGCAGCACATTACACCCACAGCGCATTGTCTGCACCCTCTGGAGACCACAAAGAATAAAATCCAACTATCTTACATATTTACCTGCAACCATCTTAGATGCTTACAGTGAATTTATTCTCCCTGATCAGGAAGATCTGGCTATCGTGTTTCAAATCTACTAACTGCACGATTTTTTTTTTTTTGCACCAAATTTGAAACCATAAATTTGAAGAGAAGCATTCAAACTTGTGATTTGTTACCCCAGAGTTACAGAAGATGATTATTGGTAAAGTTCCCTCCAACAAACCTAATAATCTACACCCTTCAAAAGTGACACCTGACAAACTCCACGTAATGGCACTAGGCTTGTGTTGAGTTGAAAGCCATGGCTCCGTGTGTTTTGGAGATCAGCAAAACTATGACCCACTGTCTGTGGTTGTATGTCCTGTGAACTAAAATTGGTTTCTGTGGCTTGCTTAATGGTTGAAAACATATCAAAAAAAAAAAAAAAAAAGGAAAGAAAAGAAAAGAAAAATATGTTGGGACTCTTGAAAATGATACAAAATCCAAATTTCAGTGTTCAAAATAGTTTTACTGGGCTACAGCCATACTTATTCACTTATGTTTTGTCTATGGCTATTTTAGTGCTACTGAAACACGTTAGTTTCACCAAACACCATTCGGGCTACCAAGCCTAAAATATTTACTAAGTATTTAGGTACAAATTGGCACGCCCTTGATTTATTCTCATTCAACATACTTCGGTTCTGAATGAGAATTCGCTCACTTAGTCTTTTTTCAGTTTTTTTTCCCTGTTAGAGAAGGCAAAAAAAATTGTTTCCAAACATAGGTAACTCACTAAAAATAGTTTAGTTTCCTATTTCCCTTTTGTGTGCATGTACTTTGCAAAACAGCAGTACTTTTCTAAAGCATATGTGAATTTTTGTGAATGGCGAACTATAAAACTTCTGAACCTTAACAGGCCCAAACAGGGCAGTGCTGACTTACGTTGAGCCAATGTCAGTGTTTCCAATGCTCCAGGAGATGGGAAAACACACCCTTGACAGTGAGCCCAGGGTGACACTTGCCTTAACTCTTTAGCAGTAGGAACTTCTTTTTCTCAAACCTGTGAGGGCATTTTTTGCTTATTTGATTGAGCATATGAAGACATAATTTGAAGATGTATTCAGATTTGAAATTTTTCATTGACGGTCATTTTACACACTTAAAACATGATGTGGAAACTTGCCGGTTTTGAAAATCACACTACTCCTCTAAAGTATACATTTAAAATAAATTGCTCTCTACTTACAAAGGCAAGGATCATTAAATAGTAAGCAGTTTTAGAGTGTCTGGGTGGCTCAGTCGGTTAAGCATCCGACTTCGGCTCAGGTCATGATCTCACGGTTCGTAAGTTTGAGTCCTGCATGGGGCTCTGTGCTGACAGCTCAGAGCCTGGAGCCCGCTTCGGATCCTGTGTCTCCCTCTCTCTCTCTGCCTCTCCCCCACTCGTGCTCTGCCTCTCTCTCTCAAAAATAAACATTAAAAGAATTTTTTTAATAATAATAATAATGAGCAGATTTACAGTCACTTACATCCCTAGAAGCTGACATTATGCCATAGACAATTTAGTTTGAAACTTCCAAATTCAGAAACAGATCAGATCATGATCCAGAGATGAAAATTATTTGCCTTCTTCCCAAGGACAGAGAGATTACTATTAAGATTCTAGAAAGAACCTTTGAAAGAGCAATAACAACATTAATGAGACCTTGTCTTAATTTTTTACTTTAAGCGTTGCCTCATGAAATTTCCTTCAGTTAAGAGAACTTCCTCTTTTGTTAATGCCACCGACTGTTTGTAAATGAGTTTCACTTAGATTAATAGAGCAACTTCAAGGGTTATATATAACTCGTCCTCTTCCTCCCTTCCAGAATCAGTACACCTGCAATTCAGAAACCAAAAAATGATAGTTTGGGCTTCTTTTTTTCACTACATCAAACAATGCATTGCAGATAATGTAAAGTTTGAGGAACCTGAGATCAGCTAAATAATTTCTAAAAACAAAACAAAACAAATTATAAGGGCAATTAACCCCATCCTAGGACTATTGGCAGTAATGGCATATAGATATTTAACTCCTGAGGGGACTTAACTTACTCTTGCTCATGATGGAGTATTTGGGAGGGAAAGATGAAGGGGGACAACTGAGGACAAATCGTGTAACCAGTTCAAGTTAAAAAGCAACTTTCCTCCCTTATCATAATGTAGATTTCATATTTTGCTAACAAGATTTTCTTTAATATAACTTGTGCCATACATATATCACATGTAGCTCTCCCCAGGTGAGTTCCAAAATTAAACACTATGGAGGGTTCTCAAAAAGTTAAAAATACAGCTACCTTATGATGCAGCACACTGCTGGGTATTTACCCAGAGGATACAAGAATACTAAATCAAAGGGATATGCGCACCCCAATGTTTACAGCACCATTATTTACAACAGCAAGATACGGAAGCAGCCCAAGTGTCCATTGGGTGATGGATAAAGAAGATGTGGTACACACACACACACACACACACTACAATACTATTCAGCCATGAAAAAGAATGAAATCTTGCCATTTGCAATGACATGGATGGAGCTAGAGAGTATAATGCTAAGTGAAATAAGTCAGTCAGAGAAAGACAAATACCATAGGATTTCACTCATATGTGGAATTTAAGAAACAAGCAAGCAAAGGGGGAAAAAATGAGAGACACGAAGCAAGAAACAGACTTTATTTTCAAGTTTAGTTATTTGTTTTGAGACAGAGAGAGAGAGAGCAAGCATGAGCAGAGGAGGGGCAGAGGGCAGGGGGAGAGGGAAAGAGAATCCCAAGAGGGTTCTGCGGGGCTTGTACTTGCAAACAACGAGATCATGACCAGAGCCGAGACCAGGGGACGCTTAACCTACTGAGCTACCCAGGCGACCCAGCAGACTCTTTCTTAAAACTTTCTTTCAAGTGTATTCATTTCAAGAGAGACAGATTGAGTGAGAGGGGGAGGGGCAGAGAGAGAGGGAGAGAGAGAATCCCACACTGTCAGTGTGGAACCCAGTGAGGGGCTCAAACTCAGGAACCGGGAGATCATGACCTGAGCTGAAACCAAGAGTCAGACGTTTAATTGACTGAGCCACCCAGGCACCCCCCCCCCCCCCGCAGTGGACTCCTAACTATAGGGAACAATCTGATGGTTACCAGAGGGGAAGTGGGTAGGGGAATGGGCTACATAGTTGATGGGGGTTAAGGAATGCATTTGTTGTGATATGCACAGGGTGATGTATGAAAGTGTTGAATCCCTATATTATATACCTGGAACTAATATAACTCTGTATGTCAACTAACTGGAATTAAAATAAAAACTTGAATTAAAAAAAAAGTAGTTCTAAAATGAAGATTTACTGTATTTTTCCAGAGTAAAATTCGTAAGTTTCAATTGCTTGAACAGGGGCAGAACACTCGAGCATTTTGCTAACAGGTAAACCTTGGTTTTAACTTAGAATTAATTACAAACAACGTGGCAAGAACAACTCTTGGTATTTGGAGTTAGTCAGAGAAGGTAAAATAAGCCAGAAAAAGCAGGTGGAAAATGAGGTGACTTCTTTCAGTTTTGCTAAAGTGTGCCAAACTTGTTATTGGATGCCATGCATGAAAGTGAAACCAGAGGACTCGATTACCCTCTTTATTTTTTTCAAACATAATTTATTGTCAAGTTAGCTAACATACAGTGTATACAGTGTGCTCTTGGCTTCGGGAGTAGATTCCCACTTACATACAACACCCAGTGCTCATCCCAACAAGTGCCCTCCTCAATGCCCATCACCCATTTTCCCCGTCTCACCCCTGCCTCCCCCCATCAACCCTCAGTTTGTTCTCTGTATTCGAGAGTCTCTTATGGTTTGCCTCCCCCTCTGTATGAAACTATTTTTTCCGGTTCCCTTCCCTCATGGTCTTCCGTTAAGTTTCTCAAGTTCTACATATGAGTGAAAACATATATCTGTCTTTCTCTGACTGACTTATTTCACTTAGCATAATACCCTCCAGTTCCAACCACGTTGTTGCAAATGGTAAGATTTCACTCTTTCTCATGGCCGAGTGGTATTCCATGGTGTATATAAACCACATCTTCTTTATCCATTCATCAGTTGATGGACATTTGGGCTCTTTCCATGATTTGACTATTGTTGAAAGCGCTGCTATCGACATTGGGGTACAAGTGCCCCTATGAATCAGCACTCCTGTATCCTTTGGATAAATTCCTAGTAGTGCTGTTGCTGAGTCATAGGGTAGTTCTATTTTTAATTTTTTGAGGAACCCCTGCACTGTTTTCCAGAGCGGCTGCACCAGTTTGCGTGCCCACCAGCAGTGCGAGAGTAGATTCCCTTCTTTAAAAGCTGGTAGAGGCTGCTTTCAAACAACTGATGAGCAGGAAGTGGAGCATCCCTGCAACCACCTTATGCATTCTTTCCTTCTTTCAACAATTTTAAAACCCAACCAGCTTGCCAGAATTTGATCCATTACAAAGAACGTTTCGTGATTCTAACCAAGAAACCGCTGTCTCCATTTTCCCGCTGATCTTCTTCAGTCTCCAAAAGAGTGGGAGCTAGAAGGAAAACCCTTCTGCTCTGCTCCCCCTGGTCCTTCCCCAAAAGGAAACTATTGACGGAAGATTTTTTTTGTGAGTTTCCAGCTTGCCTTCTATCACAACTTTTTTCTCAAGTGGAGTCTTCTGGGCACAAATCTTCTAAAAGGAGTTTCCACAAATCAACAGCATAACAACCAAGTGCTGTATGTGTTACTGGCAAATCCGGAAAGCAGTTCTCGGTGCAGTTAGAGTGTTTAAACAGCACTGTCAGGGGGTCTGTTCGTTCTCCACGCTACCTGTTCTCTCAGCATTTCAGGGTAAGTTAGAATTTGGGGGAACGGGCGTTTCTCTTGGGTTGCCAGGTGAAATACAGGATGGCTAATTAAATCGGAATTCTAGATAAGCAATGATTTTTTTTTTTTTAGTGTAACTATGTCCCATATATTACATATATGTATTACATGGGGTATACTCATACTAAAAGAATTAGTCTTTTAGCTAAAATTCAAACGTAACTGAGCATCCCATTTTTTTGGTTGTTTGGAATTTTGTTTAGTGTTTCTCATCTCTTTTTTGGTTTCTCCAAATTTGCAACCCTACTTTGATCCCATCATAAATGTCACAAGGCCTAGCTTTTCTGGTCTGTAAAATATCTGATCTGAGACTCTATGTCCAAGGTAATACATTAAAATGTCTGCCCTGCTTTCACCTACGGAAGAAAAAATCAAGCTATTATCTGCAGTATTCTGCACAATGAGGGGAAATAAGTAGAAACTAGAACTAGAAAATTGGCCATCTTATTTTGTAAGCTATTGAAAGGTACCTTCTATTTTTTTTACAGGCCTTCTAATTCAATAGATACCTTGATAGGTAGATTGTTAGCATGACATTGCTAATAAAAGTTGATGATTTCTAGTGATTCCAAGGAAGTTCACTCCCAGGGGATTCCAAGGATGCCTTGTTAGTTGTGTGAGGTCCCGGGCCTGCAGCTTCAGTACGCCAGAGGAGTGTCTTAAAATGCAGGATTCGGGCTGACCCCAGACCTTGGCAACCAGTCCTTACGTTAACAAGATCTGTAGGTGATTCACATGCACGTGAAAGTTTGAGAAACCCTGAAACAGAGGATTCACTTTTTCACACATAAATTGGCCTTTTGATTTAATACTGTGTTGAAATAATCCTTAACAAAATTCCCTTTTAACACCTAAGAAGAAATAGTTTCTTTTCATCAAATATCTTTGATATGCAATTATTATATTTCTGTTTTCTTATGAGAATCCTAAATGACCATTTCTAATATTGTTTTGTAATCTACATATTTAACAAAATAAGACAAGTATAAGTATGAAAAAGACTCTCATGGGATGCCTGGCTGGTTCAGTCAGTGGAGCATATGATTCTTGATCTCAGGGTCATGAGTTCAAACCCCACACTGGGCATGGAACCTACTGAAAATTTTTAAAAATTTAAAAATTTAAGGGGCGCCTGGGTGGCGCAGTCGGTTAAGCGTCCGACTTCAGCCAGGTCACGATCTCGCGGTCCGTGAGTTCGAGCCCCGCGTCAGGCTCTGGGCTGATGGCTCAGAGCCTGGAGCCTGTTTCCGATTCTGTGTCTCCCTCTCTCTCTGCCCCTCCCCCGTTCATACTCTGTCTCTCTCTGTCCCAAAAATAAATAAACGTTGAAAAAAAAAAAAATTAAAAAAAAAATTTAAAAATTTAAAATTCAAAAATTCAAAAAAAAAAAAAAAAAGACCTAAGGACTTACCAGACAGCCTATTATAAATAACATCCTGGTTTGTCTTTCATCAATAACCCATAAATTAAGTGGCACACACTTCCTGGGCCTCAAGTCACCAGCAAATCTGTGTTTCTTCATTTCATATATTGTAAGTGGATATTTATATGCCAGCACCACATGTTTATATATTTACATCCTTAGGTTCCTTTAAAACTGAACAGAGGGCGGGGCGCCTGGGTGGCTCAGTGGGTTAAGGGTCTGACTCTTGATTTCCGTTCAAGTCATGATCTCCCAGTTCATGAGCCTGAGCCCCATGTCGCTCTCTGTGCTGTCAGTGAGGAGCCTGCTTGGGATTCTCTCTCTCCGCCTCTCTCTCTCTCAAACATAAATAAACATGAAAAAAACAAAACAAAACTGAACAGAGGGCATGCAGTGTGAGCCTGTGGCAAGCTCCAAACTGGTCTGTGAAATTCTGAGTTTTAAAAACTCAGAGAAAAGTTTCCATAGATTTTGATTCCTTTCACGTTCGAAATCTTCACATCCTTTGCCTGCCCACCTGTTTTTTGTTTTTGTTTCTTTTAAGAAGTTACAGTGTTCTGGAGGCACCTGGGTGGCTCCGTCGGTTAAGCATCTGACTTCTGCGCAGGTCATGATCTCGCAGTTTGTGAGTTTGAGCCCTGCAACAGGCTCTGCGCTGACAGCGTGGAGCCTGCTTGGAATTCTCCCTCTCTCCCCCTCTCTCTGCCCCTTCCCTGCTTGTGCTCTCTTTCTCTCAAGATAAATAAATACATTTTTTAAAAAGAAGTTACAGGGTTGTGTCACAGCAAAAATTCTGGAACTGCAGCAAGAACATCGGACGGCCTGAGGCTTAAAACTAGTTCTGCTGTTGACTGACTGGTTGTCTTTGGAGATGTTACTTACCATCCTTCATCAATGCCCCTCCAGTTGAGTTTTCTCATCTGTCAACTTGAGACACTAGAGCCCGGCATTGTCTCACAGGATTCTTGTAAGACTCGCACAATGTGTGAGTCTTTATGAAGACTATAATATGTAGAGTGACACATAAATTTGTTTAGTGACCTTCACGTATGGCTGGCAGTTGACTAAATATTACATATGTAGTTTCCTACAACACACCTAATTTGGAAGAAAGGTGATGTTAATTTTAAGAGTTCCATGTATGCCCTGGGAATGGAACCACAGAGCACATATCTTAGAGACGTATAGCTTTTGGCCATATATCCTTAGCAATCACAACCTTCCCTTCTGACCCTCAGGAACTTAAAAGTTCTCCCCCTTTCCTGTGACAGCAAGGTGCTCTGGGACACCAAGCAATGAATTCCTCACCGGGGTGCCACTCTTTGCTCTGTGAAGTCAAAAGATACAATGCTTGGTGTTTTTCTTCTGTCCAAATTCTATATAATTCCTCTCGCATTTTTTCCCCAGGTGAAATTTTATGGATGGACTATAAAAACACGCTTCAATGTTTTTAATTACTTGGCTCCTTCTATAAAATATAATTCCTTCAAAAACACAGCTTTTTCTGTAGTGATCATAACCTTGTCACCACATAATCGTTGCCATCAGTCACTAAGTAACTGTGTATCTTAGCCCATCGCATAATCCCAGATTGGAGGAAGCCAAGTGGTCATTTTGTCAAAAGACACCCCAGTACAGAATTCCCCTCACCAGCACGTGGAAGAGAAACGAATATATCCTTCTGTGGTTGTTTTAATAAATGCCACACAAAATTCATGAGCGAGAGTTTGACAACAATGAGGAAGGGGCATGAGGGGGACCACTCCTAATCTTACCACCTCCGTTCAACTATTAAAAATATTTTTTTTTCCCATTTTTGCGTAAAGCTTTTATTGACTGTATTCGCACTCAACAATGTTTCACATAAACCTCTCCCTTACCGTGCTGAATGTTGCTCCCCACATCCAGCATGATCTTTCTAGCTTCAATGTCTCTGAATGTTTTTCTGCCCAAGGCGTCTTTCCTTGGTTAACTCAAGCTCAGCCTTTGTCTTATGTCAGGTGTTCATTCCTCGAGGTCCTTGCCACTCAGAGTGTGCTCCCCGGACCAGCGGCTGTTGCATCACCTGGAACATCTTATAAATGCTGAAGCTTGGGCTCCACCCCAGACATTCTCAATCGGAATCTGCACTGTAGTAAGATTCTCAGGTGTTCTGGATTAACATTTGAGAAAGGCTGTTCTGGAAAGCCTTTCCTAACCTCCTAGCCATTACCGCTCCCCACCTCCCGCAGCCCCACCCATCCAGGATAGGTCAGGTGACTCATTGCAGTTTGCCTTTAATTCCCCACACATGGGCCTCCCCAGCACATAAGTTGGTTGGCGGTCGGGATGGACTCGTATTCATCTTTACGTCCCCCAGGTCCGAGTGGAGCATAATTGATACGTAAGCATTCAATATTTGGAGTTGTTTTGTCATGTTCTGACCTCACTGCTTTGTAGGTGAAAAGAGATAGGTGGAAGTTTTGTTTCCGTGCTGGGAAAGTGGGTATTTAGGTAGGACTCTCAGGGTCACTAGCTCATGTTTGGGAATCTTTTGTTGCATAGTAAAGACTATGGAAAACCTACTGGGGGTTGAGGGGAGAGAAATGCTTCTGTTTCTGTGAATAACTCCAGAAAGGCCACTGTTGGAATTTCATCTTTTTTTGTTTAAGGCATTTAATATTTGTTAAACACCAACATCTCTGAGGGAACCTGCAGGGGCAGATTCTGGCAAGCGTTTGGCAAGACCTAAAGCTAATGGTTCTCTGATGGAGTATACGCGTAGGTGTTAGGAAAGGTAAATGGTGGAATGCTGCAAAACCATTTCTAATCCTGATAGATGTTACAATGTGTTTTATCGTGAATTCTACCATAAGTCACTTTTCCATTAAAAAAAAAAAAAAAAATCTGTTATCCAAAAAAATCTCATGATAGAACTCTTGTCCACCATCCTGCCTTTCCTCCAGCCCCACTTTCAAAGTGAACCCCTGATACCCTGAGGACTTTTTTTCTTTTTTCCAGATACTGGTTTTAAAACTGTACACAAAGAGCAAGTACTTCTACAGTGATGTTTCTGAACTCCTACTAAAATGAAACAGCAGCTAAACAGGAGCTTTCTCTGTGTTCAGGAACCACTTGGTCCTTTCATTGTGGAAGGAACGTCTTGTGAACTCAAGGGTGAACAATCTGATAGAATGAGGCTTAGCCCGGGAGGCTGCTGTTTTGAATTAGCAGGAGACGGATGAGGGCTTTGGAATCAAGTTGTACCCAGAAACAAGAAATGTCTGTCCTGCAAGGCTATTGTTTGTCTTATTTGAAAGGAACCAGAGGCTCCTGGTACTGCTTACCAGCAGCTCTCACAATTAGCCCCATAGACCACGGGGAGTATAACTATATTGAAGAATGTGGGGCTTCTTTTCCCCTTTGGGAGCCTGTCGCTGTGCTGACCCATCACCATGGACACCAGCTTGAGTGTGCATCTGAGTGTGGCTTCTCTTGTGGAAGAGTGTATTACATTGTTATTCTGTTCTAAGCTGCTTATCTGCGTGTCTGATGATGCTATTCATCGTAATTTCGCCCAGACAGGGAACCTTGGGTGGGGTTTTTAAGAGTCATTTGACATCTTCAGAGTGTACCTTGTTGAGCAATCTGACGCAGGTGAGCCATGCAGGATGGGGAGAACAATTGTGTTCTGTACACTGTGACCTCAAGCCTAAGTCCTTTTGAGTCATATTTTCCCAGGGGGGTTTGTTGGCCCCTCCCAAAGGAAAGAGACTTTTAACCCTCAGCTCGTATGAGGGTTTGAGCTCGTGGTTTGAGCGTTGCTCTTAGAATTTAAAAGCCACGTGTATTTTTTGGTTTTTCACATTCTGGGGAGTTTGTTTTTGAAAGTTAAGTAGTTAATAACTGTGTTATTGTTACTTTTGTATGGCATGGGGAGACTTTCATACTTTGATTTCCCTATCTGAAAAAATTATCTCCTAAAGATCATGAACAGAGGCTCTAGAGCTTAAAAAACTAAGAGGAAGTTAAATTCCATTGATGAGGAATTAAAGTTTTAGAGAAAGAATACACTCAAAGAGGAAGCAGTAATATCTACCAAAATCTTCAAAAGAGAAATAAGCATGAGTTAGGAGTTAAGACCAAGAATGCTGGCCTCTCCTCTGCTTACACAATCTTTGCAAGTTAGATACCACATCGTTCTTACTGTTCTTATTAACAAGTCAACTTAAATTGATTGTGGGGGGGACATGGGTTGTGTCCCAACTCTGCGTCAGGTGCAATGCAAACAACTCAATTCACTTGTGACCTCTAGCCTCCTCGGTTAGGAGGGTATCTTCCCTTTCCCTCTGCTTCCCCCACAAGATATCCCAGCGCTCCAAAAGGTAGTTGTGAATCCATCTCTTAGAATGAACTATAATAGGAAATGTAATGGGAACTGTACTTCAGAGAACCCATGAGCTTTTCAAAACATGAGGAAAATAAATCCTTTCAATAGCACGTTAGCACTGTGAATTATTTAAATTGCAACAGGGCAGAAGTAGTGGTAGGATTTAAGCTTCTGACGTATGAGGCCATTGTAGATCCAAATAGGAAAGTGGTGGGATTTCTGGCAGAGCAGGCACATTTTAAAGAGCATCCACTCAGACCGCCTGCTGAGCTCCCTTTTCCCCACACGCCTGGTTGTCAGTATTTGGTCCTCTCTCCCTCAGTGGGCCTGGGCTGAGCTATACACAGGTCGTAGATCTTACCCTGTTAGAGATCAGGGAAGACCTGGACAAGCGAGACTACTGATCCAGTCCAGCAATGAGTTGTACTGAGCTGCCCCAAAGTACAGGCAGACACAAGAGGCCCTCCTCCTCCTGGCTCTCCAGCACCTTGTGCTCCTGGGAAGACCAGGGGTGCGGTAGATCTCCCCATGGGGAGCAGAAAGGAAGCACCTTGTGGGATGGGGAGGAACCAAAAGGCAGAAAAACTAGCTTCTCTAGGAAGATTTGAAAAGATTTGAAAGAAAGAAGGATCTTAAAACCCTGCATTCAGTGCAGTCATGTCTGCGAAGCATGAAATCCCTACAATGGCCTGATCTAACTAGCATTTGACCTAAAGCTAGCAGGGAAAGTTCTACTTGTGATCAAAAGACAGCTTTGTTCTTTGCTTTTTTTTTTTTCTCCCTCCACTGCCAACCTTAATAGATCTGTGGTCAAGCCGTGGAACCTGCTGAGGTCACGGACTACAGAAGAGGCAGCACAAGAGGCTTCACCTATTGTGAGTGAGGGTCCTGCTCAAGGCCACACCCACAAGATCCCTTCAGATGGGCATTCTCTCCCATTCTTTCCAAGCCGTTGGTTTTTGCCATAATTGATCGTACTTCAACTTCCTGATCCTGTAACTAATATTCAGATCCAATTGACAAGGGAGATGTGGTTCAAACTCGATTATTTAATAGTGATGATGATCATGAGTGTTTCCCATTTACAGAGAAATTTGCAGTAAAGGATGCTTCTATGTAGCACGAACACTCTAAGTAGCTGCACTTGACAGGAAACTATAAAAGCTGGAGCCTGGAGTTTAAAAAAAAATTTTTTTTAACGTTTTATTTATTTTTGAGACAGAGACAGAGCATGAACGGGGGAGGGGCAGAGAGAGAGGGAGACACAGAATCGGAAACAGGCTCCAGACTCTGAGCCATCAGCCCAGAGCCCGACGCGGGGCTCGAACTCACGGACCGCGAGATCGTGACCTGAGCTGAAGTCGGACGCCCAACCGACTGAGCCACCCAGGCACCCCTGGAGCCTGGAGTTTAAATGGTATATGCACAGTTCACATAAGGGGGAGAACCTCAGTCCCAGGGAATTTATTCCAGGTCCAGTGCCCTTTATACCAGGCAGATTTACAAAGGAGAGTTGGATTCTCCACGTAGCCCTCAAAGTTCCTTGTGTTCATAAAGCTATTCAATCGTAACAGCTTCCTATTTCCCATGGAAAGATGAATGGGGTTTCAAAAAAATGGGTTGATAAGTCCATTTTGGTATACAGCCCATCACCGATGAGGACTCTTAATATTCTGACATGAATGGTTGCTTCTTTTCCCTCAGTTTGAATATGCAAGTTAAAATTTAAAAAGGCGGGGGAGGGGGAGGTGCACCTGGGTGGCTCAGCTGGTGAAGCATCTGACTTCAGGTCTTTTGGTTTGTGAGTTCAAGCCCCACATCAAGCTCTGTGCTGACAGCTCAGAGCCGGGTGCCTGCTTCAGATTCTGTGTCTCCCTCTCTGCCAAAAATAAACATTAAAAGTTAGGAAAAAAAAAAAATGCAAGTGCACCTGGGGAAGTCATGACTTGTCCAGGAGTGTTGTTAGAAAGTGCTGGCAATCTCAAAACCTACTTTGAACCTGATTCTTTTAGGCAAAATGACAGTTCAAGTGTACTAGACTTACCAAAAGAGTTAGCTTCTGCAAACTTAAGTTCTTTTGCTCCCTTTTTGTTTTAGAGAGACTACTTAGCTCACCTGAGCATCCTCCTGTGTCTCAAGCAAGCAGGATGTATGTGCAGTAAATTCAGCTGAGTCCCTTCCCTATGCAAGGGAAGATAAACATGGCTTCACTGAGGGCCCCAGTGTAACCAAAGCCAGAACCAGCCATTTGGGTCAGCAGGAGAAGAAATAACAAATGGTTGTGATTAGCACTCCCCAACGCATTTGCACAGATTAGTTAATTAGCTACACATCCTCTTGGAAAGCAGAGAACTTTCTCTAAGGACCTGAAACTCTTGACGAGTACGTGACCACTGGGGGATTAGGGATGTTGGGGGGGAGCAGTGGAGCAAGGAAAAATGTGTCCCAAGGATGGACTTACCTCCTAAATTTTGCTTTGATCGTCTTTGGTGACAGGGTCTGAGCTATAAATGAGTTTACATCAGTTGGAATCGTCTGAGTGGATGGCCCATCTAAGTGCAGCCCCGATCAGCACATAGCAGATTGTGGGAAGAGCTCTGAGAACAGATTCTGTGCAACTCAGTGTGGTTCCTGGACCAGGAGCAGCATCTAGAAGTTTCTAGAAAGACAGAATTTCAGACTCCACCCCAGGCCTATAGAATCATAATCTGAATTTTAAGATTCCTGGCTGACTCGAAAGCTGAAAAGCACTGCCATAGAGGAACCTGAGCAGGAAAATACTTCTTTTTCTCTAATTTTCAGAATGAGGAAAACAATGGCCTTCAAATCCTACAGATCATCCAGGAAACAGCAGTCATACATTTTTCCTTTTTGTTCTTGACCCTCCCTGTCAATATGCTTGCATTCACAGCCTCATGGTATAGTTATGAGTGTGTCTATTAGCCCCTGGATGGCTGCACTGTAAATTTCTCACCCTTTAGAGCCCCGGCACCTAGCAGGGTGCCTAGGACACAAAAGGTACGTAACGTGATGTTCACGAGGTCCCAAGTCCTGGCCCTGCCACAAGCCTCCATGTAGCTGTAAGATGAAAATAAGAAATCACATCCCTCAGAATGTTACAGCGGGAAGTAAATGAGCTGATTCAGGGAACACACTTAGGACCGCATCTGACACATAGAAGCCGCACGTAAGCGGTAACTGTTCTCATGGGTTCAATAAATGTTACACAAATGAATAATTAGGAACTGCATAAAAAAATTATGAAGATTAAAACGTGGTGCTCTGTTGCTCCAAAAATATGAAATTGAATTTTAAAATGCAAAGAAAGCCTGAGCTAAGGGGAGAAAAAAGGAGAATGGGTCAGAATAGATTCATAGGAAAAGCATGTGATTTGAAACTCGGAAGACCCGAGTTTGGGTCCCAGCTCTGTCCTTGATCAGCTGTGTGATTTCCTACCATAAGTTCCTGTGATTGATGACTCTTTTTAGGGGTTAAGCAAAAAAGGGTTTTGTATCTAACCGAGTAGGAGGACAGGGCCCACCTGGTTCCTGGTTGTATCCCTACATCTCAGCCCAGAGATGTTGCGTGATATTTTTGTTCAATTGGATTGGAGCGTGCCCTCTCAATGGGGACAAAAATCAGATATTACAGTGGTTTGTGGCCGTCTAAAGCTCTACCCTAACAGATAAAATCTATTCGGTAGTATTTAATTTCTTTGAGGTGGAGGGAGATGACCAGGAGGGAATGTCTAAAAACACCCCCTGGAAGGCAGAGAGTGAGGGGAACCATCTGGGGGAAAGCTGATTTAGAGGGCTCTGCAACTCCATAGCAGATGAGAGTTTCTAAGGAAGAAAAATCAAGGAGCAAAAGGCAGTAGCCAAAAGGCGAGCACAGTGAACCTGTGGAGGAAGAATTGAGATTTCAAGATCTGAGTGAGATGATGTCTGTGAAACATTTTTACAAAATGGAGAGCCATCCTCTTCCCCGGTGCTGCCTGCAGGGGTGGAAGCCAGCTCCTGGTTGGGACCACTGCCGCCCCCAGACCTCTGGTGAAGCCCAAGTTTGGTAAAAAGAGGGGCAAGAAGTTCATCTGGCACCAGTCAGACCGAGGTGTCAAAATTAAGCACAGTTGGTGGAAACCCAGAGGCACTGACAATAGGGTACACAGAAGATTCAAGGGCCCGATCTTGTGCCCGACATTGACTACAGGAGCAACAAGAAAACCAAGCACATGCTCTCCAGTGCCTTCCGCCAAGTTTCTGGTCCACAACATCAAGAAGCTTGAAGTGCTGCTGATGTGCAACAAATCTTACTGTGTAGAGATTGCTCACAACGTCTCCTGCAAGCACCTCAGAGCCCTTGTGGAAAGAGCAACCCAGCTGGCCATCAGTCCCCAATCCCAATGCCAGGCTGCCCAGTGAAGTAAATAACAGACTGCTTATGTGCATGTTGTATTCGTGTTAATAAACCAATAGACTACAAAAAAACAGGAAGAGCTATAGACCTGCATAACTGTGGAAAGAAAAGGCTTTAGGAAACTTTTCAAGTTGGGTATTTGGCCCAGATTTAGTTCTTAGAATAGATGGGGGTTTGTTTCCCTACACTCCACAACCCACCCACCCAAGTTTGATCCCTGATAACATAATCAGTACTTCTGTTCTGGAGTGTCACTAGATTCCAGATGAGTGGAACTCAGCCTAAATTTCCCCATTAAATGATTACTGATCCAGCCCCTGAATATTTTGTAAGTGGGTCTCCTCTAGAAAACTCCACAGTAGGACCCCCCACCAAAACAGTGTTGGTGGTGGTTACATGAGCATTATAGGATGCACATCAGCACCAACAGAAAACCTGGGGGTAGAGGCTAAGCAAATAATCCTGCGTATTTCAAGTAGTTTCCATCCACTTAACACTTCTAACAGACTGCTGAAAATGTTAGTTTGAAAATCTTCCCACACAACACTACAAGTGGACAATGGCTATCCACCTTTTGAGAGAGGTCTTAGCAACCCTTCGTACCTGGTATCCTAACCTTCTTGCTATGGCCAAAGTCTTATTAAATTTCCTGTTACCCATTCAATACTTCTACTTTGTTATTGTATTTCTTCTTTGGACGGTCAAAAGAATAAGACCATAAAGACAGGACACGTGTAAGGGGAGGATTTAGTTTCCACTATAACCCAAAGGCTAAATTAGGATGCTGGGCTCTTAAAATGAATCTGATCCCATTCACTGTGCTACTTTCTTTATTCACGAACATTCTGCTACGTGTTATTAGCAGTCAACTTGTGAGGAAAGGAGCCGTTCTTCCATTCCAACTATTTTCAAGGGTATCTGATTATAAACAGATAAGAGGATAGTGAAGTCGTGTAATTATTAAGAACCTTTCACAGAATTAATACATATGGCATTTCTCATGTAGTTTCTCAGGTCTGTCTTTTTTATTTTACTTTCATGCCTTGAGCACTGTGAGTAGTCTATTCTAGAATAGAAAGGGCACTCTCAAATTATTTTAATCCTGGTTCGCATGGGAAGTAGCAGATGGATAAAGGAGGATTCTAAGAGGGGGTGAGGCTCCATTTGTATGAAATTAACTGAATTTCTATTTTATTATAGCTATGACTTAAGACCGTTTGGGGGGATTATATTTTATTTTTATAGAAGCCTAAATCACACGACCAAAAGAAGTTTTAACATCATTACCGTTCTTAATGTATTCCACCAAAATCCTTTTATCCGCCAGCTATAATTTTTCAAAAGCACTTAAATATACAATATGGGTCATTTTGTAGTCTGCCTTGCTTAAGGAGAGGAATGTGTTGTACCACACTCAGTGCCCAAGAGTCAGTGTAATTTGACCTCCTTTACTTGCCAGATAATCTCATTTGGTTTTGGTTTCCCTGGTGCGTGCTCAGTTCTGTGCTTCCCGGCAGTCATGCCTCTGGGTCCCCTGAGATAGTTGAACTGGGCGGGCTCTTGACCTCCTGCTGCTGCTCTGGGGAAGGCCCTGAGTCCAACCCACCCAACCCAACCGAGGCCAATGATTGAGGTGGTGCTTGGCGGAGGCAGGACTCTTCAGAAGGCTAATATGGAGTAGGATCAGCCTAAGGATTAATAGTCTGTGACTTTCTGTTAATGCTTACATTCTGCTTTATTCCTAGAAAGTTGTGGACCTCCCACACTAAAGCATGTGATTTATAACTGGAGTGATTCGATATCTCACAGCAGCCCCAGGAGTTTGGAATTGAGGATACAGCTCATTCTGAAGGTCCAGAGATCACTTGGCCCTTCTCTGGAGGGGAAAACCTCAGTTCATGTCCCAGCAGTGTCCCCTTCCCAGAAAATACAGCCAGAAGCAACTGGAGAGGCTGTGACTCCCATCTCTTTTGTGCAGAGAATGCTTTAACCTTGCACTGATCAGAAGCCTCACTGGTTAGATACAGGGCACTGAAGAAAGAGCGAGATCTTTCAATGGTGGGGCATGATTGGAAAGTCTTTACAACCCCTTCTTAATTCTGATACCTCTTAAGTGCCTATGGCTATATGGCCAGACATGGAAGCAGTCTCTAGAGGGGACTCTCAAGCTAGGACAGATGCTCTATGCCCCACACATGGGATGCCAGAATTCCAGGTTTCTTCAAAGAAAGAGGATCCTCTAGGATTTGCTAGAGGATGAAGGAAAATAGACTTTTATAGTAACTGAGAATGTGCTCTGTTAAAGAGTTTGGCTGTGTCGTGACTCTTACTCTAACAAAGACACCTGCTCTCTGCAGTTAAAACCAGAAGGCCAAGAGACAGCGGCTGGCTTATTTCTGAGAAGCTGCCTAGCGCTTAAAATAGGAAGAGTAGAAGTCAACGTGGTCTCTTCTAACGTAAAAGAAAACCCTGTAAGCTCATGCTTGTGTAGGGGTGGTTACGGTTGTGCTCTTCTGTAGTGTGACACGGTTTAGAATACAGAACACCTACCTTGTCATCTACGAGAACCGCGGGGGATGAAATGCTAGTCCTGAGCCAATAAGGGTGGGAATTGTTGGAAATTCTTGGATCGCCTGAACCTGAAGGTAGGAGAGATCGTTTCAAAAATGCAGAGCATAACAAACTACTTAGAAGTTAGTTCTGGTTTTGAGTGTATTTGTATCGATACTTTGACTTTAAATGAAAGTTTATTAAGGTTAATGTGGAAAAGGGGGATGATAGAGAACTCTAAGGTAGGCAGGAGTGAACTGTTCGCAGTGGTTTCTGCATGCTAGAACCGTGGGTGAGCTTTTTTCTTGGATCTGTGCGAAGTGGGACAAATTCCCAACCCCATCTTGCCCACTGTTTGGGGGATTTTGTTCTTCTCTAAAAAGGTAAGAAAATAAGAGAGCTTCCCCCTCAATTGTAGTTACTGGCCAATCTTTTTTAAATTAAACTTTTTGTTTTTAGATCATTGTGCATTAACGTGTACTTGTAAGGAACGATATGGAGCTCTCTCCCATGTACCCTTTACTCTGTTCTCCCCCTCACATATTTTTATGTTGGTCATTTGGGGAGCGGGGAGGTGCAGAGAGCAAAAGGGAGAGAGAGTCACAGTCAGGGTCCACACTGTCCATGCAGAGCCCAACAGGGGGCTCGATCCTATGACTGGGAGATGACAATTGGAGCCAAATCAAGAGTTGGACACTCAACTGAGCCACCCAGGTGTCCCAACAACTTACAAACGTACAACATCACAACCAGGATATCGACACTAATACGCGTTGAAGATACAGAACATTTCTATCCCAAGGATGCCTTATGTTGCCTCTTTATAATCACCCCCTCTTCCTGCCACTCCTGCTTCTCTTTCTCTACCCCCCAACCATTAATCTGTGCTCCAATTCTATACTTATTTTGAGACTGTCAGATAAATGTAATCATACAGTATATGACCTTTTGGGATTGCCTTTTTTCACACAGGATAATTCTCTGGAGATTGGTCTAAGTTGTATGTATGAATTGTTCTTTTCTATTGCTAAGTAGCATTCCGTGGTAGGGATGTGCCACAGTTCGACTAACCGTTAACCTATTGAAGGACATCTGGGTTGTCTCTGGCTTTTGACTACTGCTAAAACCAAACAAAACCGCTATAAATGTACATTTTAATTTGGAAAAATGCCTAGAGGTACAATTGGTGGATTGTATGGTAGTTGTGTGTTAAAACAAATGTTTGGCAGGGTAGCAGAACCCTTAGACATTCTTATAAGTGATGTGACTGCTCTCGTTTCTTGACATCTTCATCAGTATTTCAAGTTGTCACTATTTATTTTAGCCATTCTGCTATGTGTGTAGTGATATCTCATTATGGTTTTTAATTTTCACCCACATAATGGCTAATGTTAAATATCATTTCATATACTTATTAACTATATATCCTCTTCTGATAAATGCCTGTTCACGTCTTTTGCCCACTTTTCAACGGAATTTTTTTAATTGCTTTCAGAACTCTTTATTCTAGAAACCAGTCCTCTTGTGAGATCTATGGTTTGCAAGTACTTTCTCCTAGTTTATACCTTGTATTTACATCCAATTCACAGGGACAAAAGATTTTAATTTTGATGAAGTCCAGTGTATTTAACTTTACCTTTTATGGATTGTGTTTTGGGTATCAAGGCTAAGAACTCTTTGCCAGGCCCTAGGTCTCAAAGGTTTTCTATGTTTCTCATAGTTTTCTATTTTGTATTTATACCGTGCTCCATTTTTAATTTTTACATCAAGTATGAAATTTATGGATAAGAACCTCTTTGCTGCTGTCGCACATCACAGACAAAACTGCCTCACCTGCCACCTTGCAAGGTTGTGCCTTATTGAGCACTTCTCTGCCACGAGCAGAGCAAAGACTGTCTGTGGCCTTCAAATCTATGGCGAAGGCCTGGCTTTTACAGTGGCATCCTATGGATGAAAGGCTGAGCAGACACTTGGGTCTATCAGACTCTTGTCGGAAAGGGTCACTTTCTAGATGCATGATAGGGACATTGATCCACCACCCCGGATATGGCACCACCACCCTGAGCCTCAGTTTCTTAATTGGTATTAAGATTTTGAAGATTAAATCAGATAAAATGTGTGAAATGATGGGTGCATAGTTTTCAGTAAATGATCCCATTCAAACTGACCCATTACAGCTGTTGGAAAATGAGCAAGGGGTCATTGTCAGCAGAAGAAGACCAGTTGTATACAGCCCATCCTGAATTTTCAAAGGGTGAATTATCTAGTTTATAGGTAAACTTGGAACTTTTGTACTCTTGCTTCCTAGCTGGGTGGCCAGTCCTTTCCCCGGTAACATAGTTAAATAAGGTAAATGAAAATTTTAGCGTAATTCAATTAATTGCTGGAAGATTGGAGGACTTAGGAAAATGACATGGGTGGGAACAGATTTTTTTGTCTGATTTTTTTTTTTTTTTTTATCAACTATCGTTAGATTTATGGAAAGACGTGAAATACCTATGCAATTAAACTCTGCCCTAAAATATTTAAAGAAATTCTACTTGTTCTCTTGGAAAGAAAAAATTGTTACCGGAGTTCGGTCCTCAAGACCATGTATATTAAATTTTCTGATTTTTTTTTTTTAAACAAGCCAAATTTACAAATGCCTTCTAAGCTCCATTACTGGAGAGTATAACATTGAAAAATCAGCTCCTACCTTTACTTCTCTCAGCACCTACTATCTTGTTTCTATTTTTTTTTTTTCCTTGCACTGTCTTATCTCCATTTGGTCTTATAGAAAAGGTGTAAAGTGCCTCCTTTTTTTTTTTTTTTTTTTTTTTTTTTAAAGAAATCTCCCGGCAACATCTCCAGAACTGTGTCTAGGATTAATCATGTTGCATCAGGTGTGCCACAAATACTTGATTTTTATGCAATTGACTTTTTAAAAAACCAAGTAGGCACCAAAGGCATTTGTATTTTCTGTTACAGGACCATTTCAGAAGAGCAGTGTGCAGGGTGAGGGCCTAGGTGGAAGGCAGCAGTCATTTCTGATGTGTTCCTTGGGGGGGTGGAAAGACCATTAAGGCTTGTGCACATATACATCATGGGTCCTTTTCAGCAGCACCAGCTTGAGCCATAAACAGTCTCCCCAGTAACCATCCACTCCCCACCCTGACACTGGATCCTCAAAACCTGGAATTGAGACACATTTCTTAGCCTCAAGAATTAGATCCGTCCTTCGTCAGTTTACTGTCTTCTCACTTAGCTAGAGCATGTTTGGAAGAGAAATAGCTAATTGACACAAATTATCATTTGTTGGTATATATATTTTTAAGTTGGATCCTGGCATTGTTTAGAATGCCTAGCCTTTCAAAATCTTCTGACTAGGGGTACCTGAGTGACTCAGTAGGTAAAGCGTCTGACTTTGGCTCAGGTCACGATCTCCAGGTTAGTGAGTTCCAGCCCTGGATTGGGCTTTCTGCTGTCAGCAGAGCGGTCCCTTCTGATTCTCTATCTCCCTATCACTCTCTGCCACTCCCCCACTCTGTGTGTGTGTGTGTGTGTGTGTGTGTGTGCGTGCGCGTGCAAGCATGTGCTCTTACATGCTGTCTGAAAAATGAATAAACTATTGGGGCACCTGGGTGGGTCAGTCGGTTAAAGATCTGACTTCGGCTCAGGTCACAAACTCGCTGTTTGTGGGTTCGAGCCCTGTGTAGGGCTCATGGTGACAGTTCAGAGCCTGGAGTCTGCTTCGGATTCTGTGTCTCCCTCTCTGTTCCTTTTCTGCTGGCTCTGTCTGTCTCTCAAAAAGAAATTATTTTTTAAATTTATTTAAAAATGTTTTAAACTATTAAAAAATATCTTCTGATTAGAAGAATAAGCCTGTGTTGATACTAGATCTAAAACCTGAAATAGGGATGCCTGGGTGGCTCAGTGGGTTAAGCATCTCCTGATCTCTGCTCAGGTCTTGATCCTCAGGGTGGTGAGTTCAAGCCCTGTGTTGGACTCTGTGCTGGGCATGGAGCGTACTCTGAAAAAAATAAACCCTGAAAATAAGCTGAAGTTTCAGGAAGTTTGATGTTGACCTTTGATACCCCATAGAGGCTCTGCTTCCTGCTAACACATGAATTCTCATTGCCTCAGACTATCACAGGGAAAGGTGAAAAGATAAGAAATTACTTTCATAAAATTGACATTATACTAAATACTCACAAACCATAATCAACCTAAAAATTAATCTAAAATAGAGACTGAGAACCCTATTGCTTGCCTAACTTAATCTCTCCCCTGTGGTAAAACCAACTGTGTTTTGTTATTGTGTGTACGTTTCGAAGTCCCTTTTCATAGCTAACTACACCCAATGAACTCAATTATAACTCTTTGCTCCCATGTTTTCATCCTATTAAACGTTCTTTTTCTTTTTCTTATTATCCCAGAATCCCACTTCTCAACGGTACGGTTCATCTCGACAGCCAGGGAGAGAGCCTGGATGCTCAAGGTAGGGTTTAAATATAAAATAGTGTGGGAATCCTTGTCTACTGATGGAATTGAAGTATTGGTGCCTTTGTAACAATTTATTTTCAAAATCCCATTTTACAATTAAAGTATTCCAGTAAACATTCTCCGTTAAAACATTATTTTTCAAACTATAATCCATCTCTCAAGTGTATCAAGGGCTAATTAACCGCTATCAGCAATTCCTCTAAAAATGGCCAAGCAAATTAAAGTTTACTTTTGGAGATATTATTAATGATAAGTGAAGGGAGAATATCAAGATGTAATCAAGTAATCTCAGGACATTCAGTATTATTTGTGAACAAATATTCTATTTCATTTATTTATAATCAAAATCAAGGCAAATTCTCAGACTTTACAATAGGGAGTGGAGAGGATTTGGGAAGGAGACAAAGACTCAAAGCCTCATTTTTTTTTTCAGTTTGGGGTTTGTGTTTGAGACCCTATCATTTGAACTTCACTTATCTCTCACTGGTATTCTGAGTCTCTCTAATGCCTTCAAGGTTCACTCACCTCCAGCAGCTCCCTAGAACAAAGGAACAATTAACTGAAATTCCACCAGATGGCAATCTTTGGAAAGCCATCCACAGAGGTTTCAAAGCTGTGAGCTACTGTTGTTCAGAGAAGTCTGAGTAAAACGTCCAAGACTTCACCAAAAATGCTCTAAACATCTTTAGTTTTATTTCTTTCCCCCAACACCAAAAATTTTTACCAAAAAAAAAAAAAAAAAAAAAGTTTCACTACTAAAAGCTCAAATCAATGGATAATATATTTGGTTTGGGGTTTCATTGTGATAAATGCTATGATTAATGGTTATTTCTTAATTATTTGAGAAGAGAAACCTTAAATACTAACAAAGGATAGCATTTTAAGGAGTTATCTTGATATCAAACCAAGTGAAATTTGCAGGTATAAAATTCTTACTTGTAGTGATGTGAAATAATTTATTTAAATGGGATGAATAAACTTTTTTCCTTTTGCTCTAATGAAAATGGAGATCCTGAACTCTGAGTGGTATCCAAGCAGCGGGACTTTTCAAGGACCAGAGCTGGGACAGAAGGAAGTAGAAAGGCGTCTGAGGGCAATTAAAGTAGAAAGAATCAAGGAGACCAGGAGAGTCATCTGAGCTTGCTTCATACGCCTAAAGCAGACCTTGAGTGCTCTTTGAAACTTGTTTTGCTACCAGCCCTTATGGTAGGGGGCCCATGCGTCTGGGATAGTCCTGGTTTACTTCTTTGTCTGGGAGCATGGTCTCATGAGCACCCCCTTTCACCCTCAAAATTATCTGCATTTGGATGATAAATTCTATAGATGCCTATCTCCTAGACCGGTATGTTCAAACAAAAAGTAATAGAAAAAGGTACCCCAATGCCTAAATGGGGTGTCTATTTATAAATGTCTTTATATCTAGGACTACAGGACAAATGCTCCCTTTTCTGTAAAGAGCCACATCATGAATATTTTCTGCCTGGTGGGCTATACGGTCTCTGTCACTACTATTCAACTTATAGTGTGAAAACCGCCATGGACAATACATAATGGCTTGGCGGTATTCCAATAAAACGTTATTTATAGAAACAGACAGTAGATGGTATTTGGCTGGCAGGCCATAGTTTGTAGAACCTTGTGAGATAATAGTTCTCCACCATTTCCTATCCCCTTAACAAGAAGACCACTGTTCTTAATTCCTCTCCTTGCTCTTCATATCCCTTCTGGCTTGCAGCCTCCTTACTTAACCCTCTCAGAAACTAGTGTTAATAGTTGCTTGAGTGAGTCATCTCACTCACTTGTGTGGTTCCTGAGAATCCTTGACTGAGTCTAGCTGCTTGCTCCTTATCCAAATCTGTTTCTGCACTATGCCCAACAATGCCTGTACCTTTTACCTTATGACCCAGAATAGCCTCCCTAGTGAGGTCTCCTTTGAATCCTGGAGTTAAATCCTGGAGCATAGCTGTTTAGTAGACAATTCAGTTTTATGCTTTGGTCCTCACTAAATAACTATCTATGGAAAATGTAGCCACATTAAGGAAAGATAAATGTTGATTATGCCAAATTTTTATTATAAAAATGATACATTTATAAGAAAGTTTGGAAAGAAGAAAATCACCCATAACAACACCATCCCAAAATAACTTCAGTTTTTTGCATATTTTCTTTTCTCACAAGTATTCCTGTTTTTCTATATTGGATGTGAACTTTGTGTTTTACTTAGTGTTAGTCATAAGCTTCTTTGAAGATCTTCAGAACTATCCTTGGAACACTATTATATCAATTATACCATAGTAGCCTCCAATTTTGTTGTTGGTTTGGTTCAGTCTAATTTGTATCTTTTTGTTGTTGTTGTTGATTTCCTTAGTACAAAATCCTAGAAGTGGATTATTCAAAGATACGACCATCCTTAAGACTTTTAAACTAGTTTATCATATTTCTTCACAAAAGGTTTGGAGTCCTTAGCACACTGAGAGTACTAGCCTCACCACAACTTGATCAGAAAGAGCATGTAATTCAATAATATTTGAGTGTCTCCTATATGTAAAAAAAACAGTGCTATTTGCTTTGATATACATAAAAAAAATGATAAGCTTTTCCCACATTTATTGAGTGCCTGCTCTAAACTATATATTGTAGAGTTTCCATAGTGAGCAGAAGATAGTTCATGTCTCAGAGAGTCTGACCTTATTGGGAAGCTAAGATAGGTAAATGTAATCTCTATAACTGTATACAAAATGAGATACACCGTAGGAGGAATACCGAAAGATGTGTCGGGAGCCTGGGAGGGCAGGTTGAAGGAAAGGTTGGGGTTGGAGGGTAGAGGTGGCATCTGAGCTGAACCTTGGAGGTGAGCTGGATTGGGATACTCATGTTGGGGAGATTGGCTGTTCATACCATAAACATTTATGGATAGCTAACTATGTGCCAGGTGCTACGCTAAAAGCTAAGGTTATAAGGGTAAATAAGATAGAGCTCTTAAAGGTTAGCATCTAATGGAATTGACTGTTTTTTTAAAAAAAATACACTAAGTAGGATGGCTTATCTAGCAGAGGATCCACTGGGGGTAGGGATAAAGCCAGGGTCCTCTCTGGAAGTGGAGCTTTTACTTGGCTGCTCTTCTGACAGTCTTCCTCATTAGTTTCCTTTTCATAATCTGCGGGAGATCTGCTTCTGTAAGTTTGAAGGTTATTCTAGTTGGCTGACCCAACATTCCGATTAAAACTGGCCTAGGGGCTCCTGGGTGGCTCAGTCGGTTGAGTGGCCGACTTCAGCTCAGGTCATGATCTCGCAGTCTGAGTTCGAGCCCCGCGTCGGGCTCTGTGCTGATGGCTCAGAGCCTGGAACCTGCTTCGGATTCTGTGTCTCCCTCTCTCTGCCCCTCCCCCGCTCATGCTCTGTGTCTCTCTGTCTCAAAAATAAATAAACATTAAAAAACTTTTTTTAATTAGCCTATACTTCTAGCCCCATCCCCACTCAGTCCTCAGTGAGTATATTCACTGAGAATACACTGAGCTAGGGCTGGGATCCCTGGCCCTCACCAGCTGAGGACTAGAGCAAATCACTAAGAATTAAAAGGGTTTCATTTACATCTTGTTCTTTAAACAGCTGGAAGGAACCTTAGTCTAATCCAACTCCCCCCATTTTAAAGATAAACGTTCTTGGGTGAGGACAGTTAAGTGACAAACCTACCACTGGATGTTTGATGACCAAGTCCAGGCACCAGACCCTGACTTCTGACTCACTCACTGCTTGTTCTGTGCTCAGTGCTGCAATTTTCCCTTTCTACCTATACCATAGGGGTAATAAGAACTAAAAAGAGAATTAGCCCATGCATTTTTTTCTGCATGTAGAAGCAATATGTGTCATATCCATTTCAGACCACTGCTAACAAACTTTAAATTCTAATTTTTACATTACATTTTTAAATTTAAATTTTAAATTTTAATTTAAAAATTTAATTTACTTAGCTAAATTAAATTTTATTTATTTATTTATTTATTTATTTATTTATTTATTTTAACATTTATTTTTGAGACAGAGAGAGAGCATGAACAGGGGAGGATCAGAGAAAGAGGGAGACACAGAATCCGAAACAGACTCCAGGCTCTGAGCTGTCAGCACAGAGCCCGACGCGGGCCTCGAATCCACGGACCGCGAGATCATGACCTGAGCCAAAGTCGGACACTTAACTGACTGAGCCACCCAGATGCCCCTAATTAGCTAAATTAAATTTTAAATTAAATTTTAAAATAGTGATGGATAGATTAGTAGAGAGGGAAATGTGGAACAAATTTCTACATCTGCCATTTTCCTCCTTTAGCATCTGGACAAATAACTTGGCCACATGAGTTTTTACATCTTGAGTTTGTTGTAAGAACACTTGGAAGAAACGTAAGTGTTGGATACATCATGGGCACTCAGCAAGTATTTTTCTTTCTCCTTCCCACCTAGAGCTACAGGTTCTTGACAGGGGTCCTTTTGTGTATTACTGAGGTTACCCTTTAAAACTCAGGACAATAAATGATACGAGAATACACTTATTTATTTATTTATTTTTATATTTATTTATTTATTTTAGAGAGAGAACAGGTGAGGGACAGAGAGAGAGGGAGACACAGAATCTGAAGCAGGGTCCAGGTTCTGAGCTGGCAGCACAGAGCCTGATGTGGGGCTCAAACTCAAAAACTACGAGATCATGACCTGAGCTGAAGTCGGACGCTTAACCGACGGAGCCGCCTGGGAGCCCTGAGAATACATTTATAAAAGTATCCGGTATATAACTTAATATTCTCATTTCTGAATTTCATTTAATTATGCTTAAGGAGCAATTTAGAAGGTTTTATTCATGGTTCTTCACTCTTCAGTACTTATTTCATACGGTCTATGAACATGGTAGTAAGGCCAATTTTTTAAAATTGTGTATTAAAGATTAAGCCTTGACCATGGCCCCATCACTGTTCAAGGGGCAGAGGGTACATTTTGGGCAAGAAATTCAGAGTCTCCACCCTGATGCAGCTATGGCCCAATGCAGAGAGTAGTCACGGATCAGGCAGCCCCCGACAGGGAACTAAGCAGGGCCTCCTGCATTGGGAGAAGTGCAGGAGGCCACGGGAGCCCCCAGCAGCGACAACGAGACCACAACTGGAGCAGGGAGATGAGACGAGGCTTCCAAGAGGCAGGGACCTCTTCTCTAAGACCTGAAGGAAAAGGAGGACGCAGCAGATGTTGAGAAGGGGACTGCAGGGAAGGGAGAGTTGTTCAGGTAAAAAGACTAGCAGCCTCTTCAGAAACTTGGAAAGAAAATAAGAGAAGCGTATGGCATATTGGCTAAGTTAAAAGAGGTTCAGTAGTGAGCAGCATCAGTAGTGAGAGATAGATGAAGAAGGGCCTTGGCAGGCCAGCAAAGACCTTGGGGTTGGCTGTGTGTGTGTGTGTGTGTGTGTGTGTGTGTGTGTGTTTATTTTTGAGAGAGCAAGCGAGCCCGCACCCACTATTGGGGGAGGGGCAAAGAGGTGGGGGTACAGAGGATCTGAAGTGGATCTGTGCTGACTGCCGTGAGCCCAAAGTAGGGCTCCCGAATGGTGAGATCATGATCTGAGCCAACATCTGGTGCTCAACTGACTGAGCCACCCAGGCACCCCTGGGTTGTATTCTGAAAGTGATGGTTGAAGTGCTGCTAAGTAGAGAAAACTGCCAGTTTCATATCTTAAAATGGTCCCTCTGGCAGCTGGGGTAGCGAGGTGGGTGGATTTGAATATAACTTAGAAGGTGAGATAGACAGGATCGGGTAAGGAAGAAGTCAAGGGTTAATCCTTGGACATGTGCATTGAGGGTTTGCTATGTGGTAAGCACTATTTCAGGGCTGAGAAGGAAAATAAGGTAAGAGCTATAGGGAGGTGTTAGCATTTCATGTAGAGGGGACTTATGAAGAGAGGAGTGTTTCAGAGGAGCACAGACTGACCCTTGGAACCCCCATCAGGGGGTCCTGATGATGCCACAGTGAGAAACTGTCCCCTGGTGACCATGGAATTGAATGGGCTCCCTAGAAGCTCTGCCAGTGGCAGTGTTATGGTTGCCAGAGGGTGACAGCCAGGTGCCTGGTATAAGTGGGAGGTTTGACGGTATTACTTGCTGAGATAGAAAACACAGGACAACGGACCATTACTAGAGTGATGGCAAGAATCTGAAGCTTAGCATTGAACATGTTGCCTTTAGGGTGCCTGTGACATCTAAATGAATATATGTGGAGTTTGGGATCTGAACCCCCAGAAGAGAAATGAACCACAAATACAGCTTTGGGAGTCACTAACAGCTTTGGGGGCTGCGAGTAGAGCTAAAATTGCCCTAGTAGAGTAGAACCTTAAAGATGACCAGTATTGAGGTAGATCAAGAAAAAGAATACACCCATTCTCATAGCAGCATTATTGACAATAGGCAAAAGGTAGCAGCAGTCCAAGTGCCCGTTAACAGAGGAAGGGATAAACAAAGCACCGAATATACATAGAATGAAGTACTCATGTGCCTTAAAGGAAATGGCAGATGAACGTTAAGGTTGAAGGAAATGTCAGTCACAGAAAGAGAAATACTGTATAATTCCACTCATGAGTTACCTGGAATAAAATTCATAGAGGGGAGAAGTAGAATGGTGGTTTCCAAGGGCTGGGAGGGGGAGATAAAGGGGAGTTCCTTAATGGGTATAGAGTTTGTTTTATCACACGAAAAGCGTTCTGGAGTTGGATGCCGATGATGGTCACACACAACGTGAATGTACTTGACGTGACTGAACCGTACATTTCCGTGAAAATGGTGAAAACAGCGAAATTTCTGTACCATTTGTTCACTACAATGAGACAGATTAATCATGAGCCAGAAACATAGGAGAAAGAGCATTTGAATATGTTGTCATGGAAGCCTAAGGAAAATAGCATTTCAAGAATGAGCAAGTCCAAATGCTCTGCAAAGGTTAAGTAAGATAATGACTAAAAAGTGCCTATTGATTTTTAGCAACAAAGAGGTAGTTGGTGATCTTGATGAAGATCATTTCAGTGGCCTAGTCAAACTGGAATCCAGAATGCAAAAAGTGGAGTCAAGGGCAAGTGGAGAGGGCAGGTTTAGATAAGCCTTCAGATATTTGGCTACAGAGATGAGAGAAAGGGGAATGTATGGGGAAGAAAAGTTGATTTAAGATAAAGGGGGGGTGGTGCCCGGGTGGCTCAGTCAGTTCAGTGTCCGATTTTGGCTCAGGTCATGATCTCAAGGTTCATGGGTTCAAGCCCCACGTCAGGCTCTGTGCTGACAGCTCAGAGTCTGGAGCCTGTTTTGGACTCTGTCTCCCTCTCTCTGCCCCTCCCCCACTTGTACTCTGTCTCTTAAAAATAAACCATTAAAAATAATAAAAAAATAATAAAAGGGACTGTAGAGTTCATTGCTGCTGGGAAGGAGCCAAGAGAAAGGGGCACGTAAGGTCTGGTAGAGAGTGACCAGGCAAGTCGTTGAGAAGACAAGAGGCAACTGGCCGGGATATACCTCTTGGCTGCAGCAAGCAAGAAACAGAATGAGAGGGCTACCTTGTAGGTGAATGTGTAGGTTTGGGGGCACGAAACTTAAATCCTCCTCTAATGGCTTCAATACCCTCTGAAGTCAGAGGCAAGACCATCTGCTGAGGGAGGGGAAGGTGGAAGGGTCAGAGATCTAAAGAAACTGAAAGAATATTAAAATGTCTGGTGTATGAATAATGACAGAGTGCTGACGAGGAAGACAGAGGGATGATCCGGAAGCGGTGACACCCACTCAGGTTGGGAGACCATGAATTTATAGTTGTTCTTGTCTTCTAGGCAGAGTGCCTGCCCCCCCTCCCCAAGAGGTCTTAGCAGGGCTCAGCAGTCCAAATGAAGCACATGTGCCTGAGCAGATGAAAACTTCCTAAGGGCTCCTTTGTGGGAGAAAGGTGAAAATTTGATCATGAGGACACTACATGTATTTTATTTAAGTGGGCTAATGCTTTATTTAAAATGTTGTAGGTCCCGGGTGACTGGCTGCTAATGTTCTGGTTTATAATGGGTTCGAGGTGACTGCAGGGATGGTAGCTCCTGAGGGCCCCCTGTTGACAAAGTAGATTGTTAGGAACCAGACTTAATTCACAATTGATTCGAGTAATTCAGAGTGAAGCTGAACAGTTGGAGTAGTTTGGTGTCCCCTCCCCACCCCTTGCCCATCATAGATACTTGTAGCACCAGAGTCCACTACTCTGTTGCACAGAAACAAAAAACTGCCAACTGCTTAGGAAACCTTTAACTGCTGTATGTCTTCATAAGGTATTTCTGCTTTAAAAAAAAAAATGCTAGTATGGTTACCATACAGTGTTCTATTAGTTTCAAGTGTGCAATATAGTGATTCAATAATCTTATCTGCAGCAATGGGGGTGGATCTAGAGATTTCAGCCTCTTGCACAGAGCACCAGGATTTGGTTAAGGATTTGGTACTCATCTTTGCTAGCAAAAATGTCACTAAAATTACTCTGAGGTTTACCTACCTTATCACTTTACAACTGGGCTGTGGTATGTGGGAAAGAATGCTATTGATGTCTCATAGGCTGCTGCTGCCTGGAATGCTTGTGTCTATTGAGACCCCAATCAAGTGTTTCTTCTACCCCCCCCAGCCCCATCAGTATCTGAGTTTATTTTTCCAGTCCGAAAGATGCAAAATAATGAATATGATGGGCACTAATCCCAGGACACCTCTTATTCCCACTGATAGCTTCAGAACTTTAGGGCAGAGTTCTAAATGTTCTGCAGTGATAATGTTCTATATCTGTGCCACCCGATTCGATAGCCATTAGCCACATGTGCCCACTGAGTGTTTGAAACGTGACTATGAACATTGCAAATGCATTTTCTTTATTCTTAATATGAACAGCCCCATGTGGCCAGTGGCTACTGTATTGGGCGGCCAGCTCTAAAGGCCAGATTAGATAGAACTGAAATTTTAAACACAGCTTACAGATACAGCCAACCCAGGAAACTCATTCTGGTCTTTGATGCCCAAACAAGTCTGGCCTGGCCTCATTCTGCCATCAAGTTGGTTGTAGCCTGGGGTTTCTGGTATGTGTTCAGGGTAAATATGGCAGAAGGAGCAAGATGTGAAAACAACCTACAGCTAAGGTGGATTCACCTCCATTTTACCTAAACTGTCTAATACTTGAATACCAGAGTCCTGTGTACAACGGGGGGGAAAGAAGATGGGGAGAGAACAAACTTGAATGGCTAATGTACAGAAGTACTGTGTTAGCAACTTCACACAGGATGGCTTGGGAATCTTTATACATTCTGCATGAAATTTGTTTATGCTTTTTATAAGTGAGAAAATCGAGTTTCAGAGCTTACTAACTTGTCCAGGCCTCTAGCTTAGTAAGTAATAGAGGCAAGATTAGTACCCAAGCAAGTGTGAGTCCAAAGCTATTTCCACAAGCAGTATTCACAGCTAGATATACATGTTGGGAACTACCAGAGAAGCAGAAAACCTTCAGAGTAGGATTGGAAGTGGAATAGAGGTAATAGGAAGCAAATGACTTTGTGTGTGTGTGTGTGTGTGTGTGTGTGTGTGTGTGTTTAATTCTGATTATCTCAAGCTGTACCCTATATACCTTTTCTCCCTACCTGCCTGCCCTCCCTACCCTTCCCCACCATTTCAGTTATGTTGATTATAGGTGACCCTTCATGGAAATACAACTGTTAGTGCCATAGATGATGTACAGTTGATCATTTGAATTAAAATTACTCAAGAAACAGACCTACACCATCATCTTTTACCATCTAGGCAAAAGTCACTTGGTAATTAAGTATACTTATGGCATATCTTATGAGACATAGATTATCTACACTCACTTAATCAAACGTGTCCCACGGTTCCATGTTGCCTGCCTTTCTTAAAGCTGATTTATTTATTTTTAGAGAGACAGAGACCGTGCAAGTGGGGAAGGGGCGTAGAGAAAGAGACAGGGAGAGAGAGAGAGAATCCTAAGCAGGCTCCATGCCATCAGCGCAGAGCCTGATGTGGGGCTTGAACCCATGAAGCTGTGAGATCATGACCTGAGCCAAAACCAAGAGTCGGGCACTTAATGGACGGAGCCACCCAGGTGACCCCTGCCTTTCTTCTTCAGTGTCTTACATATATGATGTTCTACTTCTGTGGTCTTTCCAACATTTCTGTTATTGAAAATAATAGTAGAAATCCTGAAAAGCAAGTCACCTATAATCCTACCCTAATGATTTATTTTTCTCTTTTCCTTCTAGGTCTCATGTAATTTTTACGCAGTTGTAACAATACTATGTGCATACTTCAGTATACTGCCTTTTAATCTCCTTTTATGTTGCGAGCAGTCTTCCATGCTGCCCAACATATATTCATGATTATAGTGTTAAGGTCTATAGAATAGTCTATAGAATTAACCTACTATTATTATTCCAACCTGCCATTGTTTGACTTAAGCAGTCTATTTCAAAGCTAACTTTGGTAGGTTTTAAACTTATGAATCTTAACTGGTTAAATAATCCCCCTGACTGGAAGTCTTATGCCTGTGTGTTACCACATCCCCTGAGAATAATTCCTATACTAGGGAATTCCGGAGTGTGTATTACCTTGGATTTAAAATTTTTTTCACGTGTAATTTTTCCCAAACATAATATTCTAAAGAAAAGGAGGTGATCCATTCTGTTTTAATTATCATTCCCATCCCAGACATTAAGCACTTAATTTATACTTCGTGAATTCTGCATAATCTATGAAACTGGCTTGGCATGAGGTTGCTCAGCGACTTGTACTGGGGATGACAGATTTTCAGCCTTCCTTACCTCAAATATCATTCTGCTTAAAATGCATGCACTGACGTGTTTGCCTCTGTTCTAAAGTTAGTCATGTTTCAGTCTTCAGGAAAGCAGTTCAAATGAATCCGAGATTATCAGGTTAACATCAAACTACGTTAGGGAACATGAACAGTAAAGGTCAGGATAAGCCTCAGTGTCTCTCTAGAGAACCACATTCTAGGTCATGAGGATTTTTTTATTTTCCAATACTTCATGCTCCTGTTTTGGAGTATGGTGTTAGTCCTTCACTGGACCATGATGTTTCAAAGTGCTGATGTGTTCTGTTGTGATTTTCCCAGGCAATGACTAGGCTACATAATATCTACTTGGTAGAGTTTCTCTCACAGGATTCTTGTGCTTCAAATTTATTTTTGCTCTTGGGGAGTGATACATTTCAAACTCGTGTGAGGTAATGCCACTCATACCACATGCTTTGGCTTGCAAATTGGACTGCACCATTAGCATCCTTTTCTGGTGCCCAGCTTAGAGAAAAGCTTTGCTTGGTTTGTCAAAAAAATATATATATATATGAATTGAGTGCTTGGAATGTTATATGATGACATTATTGCCTCCAACCAGGATAACAATTCTTCTAGAAAGGTATCTTGAAGTACGAATACCTAATCGCTATTGCCTCCTGCTCAAAACAAAACTTAAGAAATTGCCTAACTCAGGCACACTCCTCGATTTTTAAAAAATTAACACCAGTATAATATTAGTTTCCAGTGTACAATTTAGTGACTCACCACTTCCATACAACACCCAGTGCTCGTCACAAGTACGCTCCTTAATGCCCGTCATCTATTTAACCCATGTCCCACCACCCTCCCGTCTGGTAACCATCAATTTGTTGTTCATAGTTAAGGTCTGTTTATTGGTTTGCCTGTCTACCCCCCACCCCCTCACAATTGCTAGTTTTGCTTCATTTCTTAAATTCCATATGTGAGTGAAATCCTATGGTATTTTTTTCTGACTTACTTTGCTAATTAAAATACACTGGAGCTCCATCCATGTCATTGCAAATGGCAAGATTTCATTCATTTTTATGACTGAGTAATATTCCATTGTGTATATATACCACATCTCCTTATCCATTAGTCAATGGACATTTTGGCTCTTTCCACAATTTTGCTATTGTAGATAATGCTGTAAACATTAGGGTGTATGTATCCCTTCAAATCAGTATTTTGTATTCTTTGGGTACATACCTGGTAGTGTAATTTTGGATTGTAGGGTAGTTCTATTTTTAACTTTTTGAGGAAACTCCATATTGGTTTCCAGAGTGGCTATACCAGTTTGCATTCCCACCAACAGTGTAAGAGGGTTCTCCTTTCTCCACATCCTCACCAACAGTTGTTGTTTCCTACGTTCTTGATTTTAGCCATTTTGACTGGTGTGAAGGGATATCTCACTGCAGTTTTGATTTGCATTTTCCTGATGAGTGATGTTGAGCATCTTTTCATGTGTCTGTTGGCCATCTGTAGATCTTCTTTGGAAAAGTGTCCTTTCTTGTCTTCTGCTCTTATCGTGTCTTCTGCACCTCATCAAAAATTCGATATCTTATTGTATGGGAAGATAACAAAACATGAAGCATTTGCTTTTAAATTTAATTCCACTTAGGTAAAATTATCTTGTATTTCAGGGTAAAAATGGCAGAGAATTCGGACTGAAAAAAATTGATATTGCTGGCACAAAGAACAATTTACTCAGATGGAACTCAATAAATGGTTTTATTTTTTTTAATTAAAAAAATTTTTTTAATGTTTATTTTAGAGAAAGACTGAGCGTGAGTGGGGAAGGGGCAGAGAAAGAGAGAGGCACAGTCGAAGCAGGCTCCAGGCTCTAAGCTGTCAGCACAGAGCCCTAAGTGAGGATCGAACCCATGAACTTTATGATCATGACCTGAGCTGAAGTTGGACGCTTAACCAACTGAGCCACCCAGGCACCCCAATAAATGGTTTCAAATATAACTGAATTTTGGCTATCCTAGGATGGTCATAAAGGCTTCAGAAGAGATGGACTTTGAACTGAGCCTATATTTGTAAAAAAAAAAAAAAAAAAAAAAAAAAGGGTTAGATGAGGAGCAAAAAGGCCATTCCAGGCAGCAGTCAGAAGGTATAAGGAACAGCAGAGACCTCTCAAGGAAGGTAGGAGGGAATGACTGACTCTTTAATGTGATTACTGGAGGATTAAGGAAGAAAGATGAACTACGATCAAACTGTGCTGAATCCCAAATATCAGACTAAGTCATTTAAACTTTGTATTTAGACTTCGCATTTTAGATAGTAAAACATACTGAACACATTGCAATTACCTGGAAGCACTGAGTTCTAGAACACTCGTCTAAATCTAGATTTGTTTCCCTTCTCTCCAGATGATCAGTTGAAATAAAAATTTTATGAAGAAAAAATTCATGGCAGTTCTGGAAATGGGAGTAAGGACCAGAAATAGACAAACTTCTAGAACATGGAAAGGGGACAGGATTACACTGCTAGTTAAAAATGTTTAAAGACAAAAATATGGGGAAAGAACAGTTGAAATGATTCAAAGAATTTTTATAATCCAGATGAAATATTTCTAAGAATAGAAGAAAACAAAATTCAATCCTTGGCATGAAAAGTGTTGCATTCATCGTATACTACTCATTTCCCTAAAAAAAAAAATTGGGGTACCTGGGTGGCTCAATCAGTTAAGCGTCCGACTCTGGCTCAGGTCATGATCTCATGGTTCATGTGTTACAGCCCCACATCCAGTTCACTGCTGTCAGCATGGAGCCCATGTCAGATCTTCTGTGCCCCTTTCTCTCTGTACCTCCCCTGCTCATGATCTCTCAAGAAAAAAAAAATAATAATAAACATTGAAAAAATGAAAAAAAATCAAGAGAAGACTTTGTGAATGTAAACAAAGAGTATTCCAGAGTATAAAGCAAAAAACAGGTGGAAAATACAGAGTATCCAAAGGATGATCTAGACGTTCCAACATAGTTTAAGAAGAGTCTTTAAAGGAAAAAACAAAGACAGCAGAAAGAAAGGCCTAAAGATTCAGATGAAAAGAGGCCAGACCTTGACCAATCTTGGTGACATTGCAGGATAAAGAAACTCTTAGGGCTTCTGGAATGTAAAGTCAGACAATAAGAAGATTACCAACTCGAGTATTTACCTGAATGGCATAAACTTTGGTACATAATGTTGGAGGCTGGGAGACCATAGAACCAGGCTTTCAAAGCACTGAGGGAATGGATTTTGGAACCATAATTCTGTACTCAGCCCAACTATCAAAGTATGAGAGCAAGGAGACCTTTTCTGACCTGAAGGCTTGAAAATTTTACCTCTCTTGCTTCTCAAACAACTTGAAGATCTAGTCCAGGAAAATAAGAGAGAAAAAACGTAGAGGATAACATAGCATCTAAAAACTATATACTAAATACTGGAAGAGTCCAATTATAACAAATACCAAGATGCCAGCAATAATATCAAAGCAATTGGCCTAAATTAGTTCAATGAGGAAGGTCTTGCAAAAAAAAGTCAGATTCTACATAAATTGAGAGTTCAAATCTGAGTATTCTTTATTAGATAATGATGGTATAGGTTTCTTCTGTCAGGAAATAAAAACAGTTAAAATCTCTAAGAAAGACAAACTTTCTTAGATAGATCAAATACATAGATAGGGTAAAATTCAACTTTAATCTTCAAATGAGGCAAGCTTTTGAATAATTAATGGCCCCCAGAAAGAGAATCCATTTGACTTTCATGGTTTTGTTAGAATATTCTTCTGATGGCAAGATTTAATGAGATATTTCTTTCTCTATGAAAGGTGATACCATTTGATTTTGAAGAAAAGAACTGACAATCATAAGTGCCATCTACTAGACTTCAAGTTTAGAAGCAATTTATTGTCAAAACAAGGAAGCCTTAAGTATAGTCATAGATTATAATGTAAATACAGAGGATAAAGGAGACATAATGGTAAAATCAAGAAAATGAAAAACAGAAAAGGCTGAGAAGAGACCTAAAATGGAGAGTCAATAGGTCACCTTCCTTGGAATAAGTCAAGAAATAGGATTTTAAGAATGTTGCTTAAAATTATAATGGTAACCCCTGGAATAATTCACAAGATTACCAATAACTGAAACAGGCAAGAAGCAATAGAAGGGTGTTGGATTTCTTTCATAGTAGAAAATACTGTGTTGATAAATCAAGAACAGAACATTCCTGAATTTTTAGAGCTACAATTGTAACCCCCCGGAGAATTAAAAACAAAAATAGTTCAAAAAGATTAACTATAGGGGCGCCTGGGTGGCGCAGTCGGTTAAGCGTCCGACTTCAGCCAGGTCACGATCTCGCGGTCCGTGAGTTTGAGCCCCGCGTCGGGCTCTGGGCTGATGGCTCGGAGCCTGGAGCCTGTTTCCGATTCTGTGTCTCCCTCTCTCTCTGCCCCTCCCCCGTTCATGCTCTGTCTCTCTCTGTCCCAAAAATAAATAAACGTTGAAAAAAAAAAAAAGATTAACTATTTAAAATATGACTCTAGGGGTAAGGGACAGTAGTAAGAGAGAGCTTTGTTTTTAATGTTACGCATTCTGTATGTCTTCAAACTGTTCTGCGTATTCTATGAATTACAAACAGTCACATGCGTTAAATGGAATGAAAGGAGAGCACTGATAGACTCTTGGAAGTTTTCCACATTTGTCTGTATTTCAGATGACAGGATTACGGAAACAAAAATTGAGAGGCAACTGGAGTAGAATGGGTAGGATTTGGTGATTTGGTAGATAACTGAACAGCATGGGTTTTTTTTTTTTCTTTAAAGAATAAAACAAAGATGTATGATACTTCAGACTCTTTGACGCGCATAATCTAAACTGAAGCTACTGACAAAGTGATACCCAGATAGTATGCTTCTTTTCTAATTTACTGATGCCTTGGTGTTCCTTAGTAGTATTTCTGTGGGCTGGCCAAGATATGAAAATGTGGCCATTGTATTAAGTGATATTTGTCATTAGGTCAAATATTTTTTTATTTAATCATAAATGTCAAATATATGACATTTGACACCATTGATCACTGGAAAGAATAACTGAAGTAGCAGTTTTTTGGTCAAAACTTTCAGGTCAACAAAGAATTGATGCTTCAGGTTAACAGTGCGTATACAGGCTCTATCATATCTTTCAATGATTTGATTTGTGGCTGGGGGAAAGTGCCCAGGTTTTATTGCATTAGGAACTCTCAAAGCTCCAGGGCTCTGAATATTTGAGTTTTCAGTGAGCTTCTAATCCTGCTCTGCTACCTTGAGCTGGGATTTTAGCAACTTCCCAGGCTTGATCCTATTTACTTGATCCTGTTTACTACAAGTTTTTTTTTTGTTTTTTTTTTTTTGTTTGTTTTTGTTTTTTAACACCTAACTTGAGGCTGGGAAGAATAGAGCTCTTTTGAAACCTCTTCCTTAACTTTGAACTCTCCAGGTCCTCCTCCCCATTCACAGCCTGACATCATTCCTCGCTCCTGGAGTATCTGTTGGAATTATTTGCTGAAGGCTTTGCTACGAAAATGCCACTTTTTTTCATACTGCAATTAGGAGAAAGCATTTTACACAAATCTATTTCAGTTTTTAGAACTACAGAACTTGCTTTTCTTTAGCAAATGGAAACCATCTCGAGATCAGTAAAATTTACAAAATCTTTGGGACAGAATCCAAAGGTTCACTGAGCTTCCATTTCCCATTTTGCAGAGAATGATAATTATGTGTAAAATCACACAGAAAACTTGGTTCTCACAATTGCCTGACTGATATTCCAAGGGAATCCAAAAAAGATCTTTTCGGGAACCCTAATACTCAGGGATGGCAACAGCTCCCCTTGCTGGAGGGCATTCTGTTTTGCCAGGTAAAGTCAGTGTTTTTGTTTTGGTTTGTGGTTGGGTTCTTGGCTTCCATGTTGTGAATGGCTCAAGTGATGGTTTTAGACGAGGGAAGTCAATTATTATTTGTTTATTTGGAGGAGGGGGATTGGAGAAAATAAAATATGAAAAAAATTGTAAGAAAAGAAAAGAAGTAATCCAGGTTGACTATACAGCCTCGAATAGGATTTATAGGAATAGGAAGCAACCCCCCAATAGGTTGTTATTGTCATCTTAGTGAAATAAAGGCTGCTCACCTTGATGAGCACTAGCAAAGCCACATTGCCTTTCTCGATGTGAATGTATCCTTTGTAGAGTATTTGTACAAGGCATGACCTAAGTGTGGATTTGCAGCTGTTTCATAACCACTGTGAAGTTTGCTGGCTCGGCTCCACAGACTGTGTCCAAACTTCAGGAACTCTTCTCAAGTAATGTGAATGTGGGAGGAGGACCACTCGTGGAATGATTTACTTTACCCGGAGTCGAGTGTTTTGCGTGCAGAATGCGAGGCTGCTGTTCAGCAGGTTGTGTCCAAATGGAAGTAACGGCCAGAGAAACTTATTTTGGACTTGACGTCCAGCCTTAGAACTTACCCTCTGCAGAACTTTGAACATATGAATTAGCAATACTATGCTGCCTTATTTCTTCCAAGCAAGAATTGCCTATGGCTTTAAAAATAAAGTTTTTAATGTTTATCTTATGAGAGAGAAAGAGAAAGAAAGAGAAAGAGAAAGAAAGAGTTGGGGAGGGGCAGAGAGAGAGGGAGACACAGAATCCAAAGCAGGCTCCAGGCTCTAAGCTGTCAGCACACAGCCCGACACAGGGCTCGGGCTCACAGACTGTGAGATTACGACCTGAGCCGAAGTCAGACATTTAACCAACTGAGCCACCCAGGCACCCCAAGAATTGCCTATCAATTTTTAAGCTCATCGTTTAATTTGCTGAAAACAGAAATCCTGACTTTCATGATGTAACCTGACTAGTCAGTGCAGTTGTGAAGATGAGATGGTGGTGGCTGAATGTTCCTGGCTTTCTCTCCTCGTCCTGAATGTCCTGGATGGACAGAGACTCTAAAGAGAGGACAACTCAGATACTGTTACACTTACATCATAATTCACTTGACCTGAGTTGCTATCCTCTTCCTCGCTTGATCCTGAGGCAAGCTGAAGTTATTTTCAAATGGTAGCCTAGAGGTCTAGCAGTCCCACTGAACATGGTCCAGTACAATGATCAGAAGGAAGAATCCATTTCTACAAGAGCCTGTGTGAAGGATTCAAAATAGAAATATTGGGGTGCCTGGGTGGCTTAGTTGGTTAAGCATCTGACTCTTGATCTCCACTCGGGTCTTGATTTCAGGGTTATGAGTTCAAGTCTTGAGTGTGCTCCACGCCGGGCACAGAGCCTATTTAAGAAACAAAAAACAAATATTAACAGGCTCTTCTCTTGACTAATTATATGTAGAGAAGTCTTTTCCTATGCTGACAGCAGAAGGCAGGACTAGCATTCCAGGGTAAGAGGTAAAACCAAATTAAATCCCACCCTTACTGTAAATGGTGAGGGATATGTTTCTAAAGGGAGTTTGATTGTATAGGGCACGTCAGTGTCAAAAGCAAGACTTGGAACATTTAACCTGAAAGTGATAGGAAACCAGTGAAGACATTTGAAAAAGGAGGGACGAAAGATACCTCTTACGGTGAGAGGTCAAAAGGCTTGAGAAATAAGAGTAAGGAAGTAAGGAAACCTCTTGGGAGTCTCCTCATCTAGGCCTGAGGTAGGAGGTGTGCAGTAGGGTGTGAGGTAGAAGAAAAAGAGGGGCCTCCATGTGTCGGGTCTCACTGAAATGAACAGATACGGTGACAGAATCAGAGATGGGGATGGGAGGTGGAGATTGTGAGGAGTCAAAACTGAGTGCTGGATATGGGTACAGTTCAAGCAGGAGAGGTGACAAGGAGGGGAGCTGAGTGAGGGAGATGCTTCCTCATTGAATGCACCGAGCATCATGCAAACCAATGGCGCCAACCTAATTTCTGCTTCTGCCTCTGGCCTGCATATTCAGTAAGTGAGGGAAGGCAGAGATGACCGTGGACACCACACACATTTTTATAAGGTGCTTCTGGAAACCTGAATGAAGATCTGATTTTTCGAGTTGCTCTCATGGCAACTCTCCCTCAGGAAAACCTGCTTGGTCAGCAGACCACGTCTATTTTCTGCTAATGTTTCTGTGGCTACCACATGGGGTCAGGTGTGTTCTCCCTCTCTCCTCAAAAATATTTGGCCTTTCTGCAGAAAAATCCATATCCTGCTAAGCCATTCAGTCATATCTATCCCCTCATGTTCTGTGTTGTGGTGAGTTAGAAACCTCTGTGTGGCTTTGCCTTCCCTTAGGGTTCCAGACATAAGGCAAAGGACAGGTTCTTTCTACTTGCAGATTCCCATTGGCTTGAGGCATGGCTGGGAATAGGAAGGAGGGCAGGATCCCTTCTCAGGGTAACTCATCAGCCTCCTACCTCAACAGTCTCCAGCTAGTCATGTGGTCTTGTGATTTATAGCATGAACTTTAAGTTCTGAGTCATTCAAGGATCTTAAGCCTTTAATACTTGAAAATCAGACTTCTGAGGCTCACAAATTTTTCTTCAGGTTATTTTCCATGCCAGGGGCTTTAAAGTCTATTTTGAAACTCAGTACTTGAGCACTGATTTTTTTTTTCTACTCTCAAAGTCTTTAACAAACCTGTGAGGAAGAAATGGGGAGTAAGGAGGTCGAAAAGGGTGTATGTGTGTCAGAATCTATTTTTCATAGACGGCTACCACATGTTTCTCTCACAGTGTGCTTTGACATCCTCCCATTTATGGTTCTGATGGAGTCTGTATCCCTCCTTGCAACTGGGTTACCAGCAAAGTATGATAGAAGTTACTCTTAGGGCTTCTAAGAGTAGATTCTGAAATCCCATCCTCTTCTGCCTGTTCTTTAGGGATGATCATGCTTGGAATCCAGCTCCATATTGTGAGGGAGCCCAAGCCGTGTGGAGAGGTGTGTGTGGGTGTTCCACAAGAGCTCCAGCTGAGGTCCCAACCAAAAGGCAACATCAACCATCAGTTGGGAGGCTGAGAAAGCCCTTAAGATGTCTTCAGTAGTCGGCTACCTTCTAATTACAACTGCTTGAGAGATCATAAGTCACAACTTGCTACTTGTGTCCAGTCAGCCTGCAGAATAAAAGATAATGATTGCTGTTTTAACTCACTAAATTTTGGAGTGATCCTTTATGCAGCAATAGGGACTCAGTAGGGTGTTGCTGTTATCTATATTCCTGCGTAACAGGTGATCCCCCAACTCTTAAACTTAACCATTTTGTTATAGTTCATGGTTTTGTGGATCAGGGATTCAGGAAGGTCTTGGCTAGACAATTTATCTCTGATTGACATAGTGGATCACTATTAGCTGCGGTGGCTGGGACCTTTGGTCATGAGCCTTGGAACCACCGTTCCCTCTTGCTCCTTTTCTTTCCCTGCTCTCTTCCTCCCCATGACCTGTTCCTACAGGGCCTCTCCACATGGCTTATACTTCCCACAGCATGGTGATGAAGGATAATTAAGCTTCTTACAGGGCACCTGGATTCCAAGAGACCAAGGCAGAAGCTGCTAGTCATTGTAAGGCTAGGAACTAGTTGGCATAATTTTTATGCCAATGAAATATATTGCTAAAAATCTATCCCTCAAAGCTTCCATAGGGCCTGCCTAGATTCGAGGAGAGGAGAAATAGATCAAACCTCTGAAGGGCAAAGCCTAAAAAAATGGTGACCTCAGCAGATAAAGCAAGAACCTAGCTTTATATCTCAAAGTGTTACTTTGTAAATCTTTGTATGCCCCATTTTATGGATGAGGAAGCTGAAACTAGGGAAAGTAATTTGTCAAGATTACTCAATTTTGAAGGACCAGCATCTAGATTCAAATTTGAGTGGTCCATTAATCTTAACTATGACCTCTTTCAACATCTACTCCTTGCAAAAATAGTAACTATACAATGTATACTATATTTTCTTTTTTAAATTGAGATATAATTGACATATAACATTGTATTGGTTTTGTGTGTACAACATAATGATTCGATATCTGTATATATTGGAAATGATCACAAGAAATCTCGTTCATATCCATCACCACACATAGTTACAAATGGGTTTTTTTGTTTGTGAAAATGAGAACTTTTAAGGTCTACTCCCTCAACTTTGAAATGTACAGTATTACTATTGTCACCATGTTGTACATTATATTCTCAGGACTTACTTATTTTATAACTGGAAGTTTGTACCTTTGGGCTCCCTTCACCCATTCACCTAACTCTCACCCCTCACCTCTGGTAACCACCAATCTGTTCTCTGTATCTCTGACTTAGGGGGTTGTTTGGTTGGCTGGCTGGTTTAGATTCCACAAATAAGTAAGATCATTTGGTATTCCTCTGTATGACTTATTTCACTTTGCATAATGACCTCGGTGTCTATCCATGTCATCCCAAACGGCAAGAGATCTTTGTTTTTTTATGGCTGAATACTATTCCAATATGGGGGGAATTTTACCATGTTTTCTCTATCCATTCATGTGTCCTTATACATTTAGGTTGCTTCTATGTCTTAGCCATTATAAACAATGCTGTTATGAATGTGGGGGTGCAGATATTTTTTCATTTTCTTCCCATTAACAACCCAGAAGTAGAATTTCTGGATCATATGTTACTTGTATTTTTCACATTTCGAGGAAACTCCATGCTACTTTCCTGAGTGGCTGTACCAATTTACATTCTCACCAACAATGGACGAGGATTCCTTTTGTTCCACATCCTCGCCAACATTTATTTCTTGTCTTTTTGATACTAATCATTCTAATAGGTGTGAGGTGACACTTCATTGTAGTTTTAATTTGCATGTCCTTCATAATTAGTGACGTTGAACACTTTTACAAGTACCTGTTGGCCATTTGTATATCATCTTTGGAAAATGCGTTGAGTTCCCTCCATTTTTTAAATCAGATTGTTTTTTTTGCTATTTAGTTGTAGGAGTTCTTTATGTATTTTGGATATTAGCCCCTTGTCAAATATGACTTGCAAATATTTTCTAATTTATGGGTTGCCTTTTCATTTTGTTGATGGTTTCCTTTGTTATACAGGAGGTTTTTAGTTTGATGTAGTTGTTTATTTTTGCTTTTGTTGACTTTGCTTTGGTGTCAAATCCAACAAATAATTTCCAGGACTGATACCAAGTAACTTTACCCCTATGTTTTCTTCCAGGGATTTTAAGGTTTTAGGTCTTCTGTTTAAGTCTGTAATCTATTAGGCATTTTTCTGTATGATGTAGGGGTCCAGTTTCATTCTAACATATGTTGCTGTCCAGTTTTCCCAGAACCATTTATTGAAGATACTGTTCTTTCCCCATTATATATTCTTGCCTCCTTTGTCATAAATTAATCCTATGTATTGGTTTACTTCTGGGCTCTCTATTCTGTTCCACTGATCTATGTGTCTGTTTTTGTGCCAGTACCATACTGTTTTGATTACTACTGTTTTGTATTCCAGTTTGACTTCAGGAAGTGTGATGCCTCCAGCTTTGTCCTTGAGATTGCTTTGTCTATTCTGGATCATTTGTAGTTCCCTACAAAAGTTAGAATTGTCTGTGTTTATTTGTCTGAAAAAATGCCATTGGAACTTTTATAGGGATTGCATTGCATCTGTAGATTGCTTTGGATAGTATGAACATTTTAACGATATTATCCATGAGCATGGAATATCTATTTGTGTCTTCAATTTTTTCATCAGTGTCTTATAGTTTTCAGGGTACAGGTCTTTCACCTACTTGGTTAAGTTTATACCTAGGTATTGTATGCTTTTTGATCTCATTATAAATGAGATTGCTTTCTTAATTTCTCTGATAGTTGATAAGTATCTAGAAATGCAACAGATTTCTGTATGCTGACTTTTGTACCCTGAAACTTCACTGAATTCATTTATTCTAACAGGTTTTTCATGGAGTCCTTGGGATTTTTCATATGTAATATCATGTCATGGGCAAATGGTGACAGTTTTACTTTTTTCTGATTTGGATGCCTTTTATTTCTTGCTGAACAATTTATACCATGTTTTCTCAATTCTAGAGTGCTATTTTCAATAAGGAGGCTATTATCTCTGCCCTTCCCCAAGTACAAGGGTGCACATGTGTGTACGCACGCGCGCGCACACACACACACACACTGTGGCTTTAGTTTTTTTTAAAGCTAGAGAAATATTCTAAATAGCTTGATCATAGGCCTAACTCTGAACCAATCCTTAGGGCCAGGAAGATGAAATATTGTAATTGTCAAACTCAGCTAGAATCACAAGGTTTGAAGGAATTGTTCCCACAAGGATGGAAAGACAAAAAATAATAAAAATTCACTAGACATGCCATTGCTTCTTGTTTATAATGATCCCATTGCATTCTTAAAGGCTGATAGGATCTTCCCTGAAGACTGGAATTTAGGGGCTTGGGGGAAAGTATGAGAGGCAAGCTGTGGAGGAGATCTAATCTGAAGAATTGATTGGAGTTGTATCAGCTGATTTTTAACTCATTGTGGCTTTCCATATGGTGTTGAGACTAAGATCCTTTCGTATTTCCTAAGAATCTGATAACTTCATATAGAAATTAAATGGAAGCTAGCTGAAGGTGACTCTTTGTTTTCATGGGCTCTGCTGTGTAGCTGGACCCTTCATGTTCATGTTCTGTAGATGTTCAGTGAATACGAATTGAGGACATGAAGGTACTTGGCTTTATGAGCTCTTGATTAAGCACAGTATAAGCTCTAATTAGAACACTTCTGATAGAAACTTAGTCTTCATGACTTCCAGTTGCATTCTTTTTTTTTTTTTTTTTTTTTTTTTTTAATGAACTAAGCTTCTTTAATTTTCTTCTTAAAAATTTTATTCGGATGAGGTCAGAAACTGGGGAATTTCTCTTCCATTACTCACACTGCTTCCCAGCTGCTGGCCTCATGTTCCCTTGACAAGCTGTAGAGGAGACATCCGTGAGCCACAGCTCGGCTGTCATGAACATCGTACTTGACAGCGAAGCCCCACCCTCCCAGTGTCCCTGGTTGCTGCTGGTAGCCCAAGTTCTGGGTGCCTCTGAAATTTTGAAGGCCACTGGTGCCTGTTAGAACTATTGTCTCTTCACTGCATAATTACCCTGCCTCCTGGCTTCACAATTATATTAATGAGTCTCTTGACTCAGTTTGAGCTTTTTTTTTAATTTTTTTTTTTTTACATTTATTTATTTTTGAGAGACAGAGCACAAGTGGGGAGGGGCAGAGAGAGAAGGAGACACAGAATCCGAAGCAGGCTCCGGGCTCTGAGCTGTCAGCACAGAGCCCGGCATGGGGCTCGAACCCACGGAGCGTGAGATCACGACCTGAGCCAAAGTTGGACACTCAACCAACTGAGCCACCCAGGCGCCCCTGAACTTCTTAATATCAAAGTCAGAAATAAAGCCAAATCGGTTAGTTGACTTTTGGGAGCCCTAGGGAAATCCTCTCTTGAAAGCTTCTGAGGACTTCTGGAAGATTATTTATTAATTGTACCTATAGGCTCATCATTTCTCTTGCCACACAGTGGAGCCCCAGATGCCTTTTGTCCCCTCAATTCAACAAGATGTGCTTTATGTAAACATGGAAATAAAGGAATTTCATGAATTTGGGCTCAGACACATTTCCATGAGAGCACTCAAATAGTCATGTCTACAGCTGGATGGTTGAATTATAACGATCTTGGCATAGTGAAAATGAAAGCAGATTTTAACTTCAGAAACAAGTACCAAAAAACAGTGCCTGTGGTTGTCTTTTCCCCTCCAGAAGATAGCAAAGAAATGGACATTGATAGTTGAGGTTTACTCGGGGGGGGGGGGGGGGAGTTAATTACTATCAATAAAGGGTAAGAAAATACTTTGTCTCTATTAATCATGTATATCGCTAACCCCAAATCCTGGTATATCTTCCTACTACACCCTGCCCCACCTTTTCCTTAACCATAATTTTCAGCTCCTATCCTTCCACGTCTTCCAACCTCTTCCCATGGATAGTGCTGTTCTGTAGAGTTTACCATCCCCTCCTGGCTGTCCCTGCCTTCAGCCTTTTTCTGGCTTTACTTCTTCGCCCCCTTGACCGAATTAATTGCCTTCAGGGCAGCAATCTACATTCTCTTGCCTCTGTGTTCTTCTGCTGTCTCATCCCTGCTAGTCTCCAACCTTAGATTCTGCATTCTTACCCCCCAGGTTTTATCAGACTCCAGTGGAAGGCAGGCTGTTGTTAGTGAATAAGAATGACTACTTTGACACCTGGCAGGTACATTCCTGCCCAGCTTTGCCACTTCCTGGCTGGTGATCAGGCTAAGTTATTTTTAACTAGTTACCTCCTCTAACGAGTGAGATTTAAAGTCGCTCCTTCCTCATAAGCTTCTGAGGATTAAAGTACCTGTTCAATTAAAGACTAGCACTTGGCCCGTTAAATATTCAGTAAATGTTAGGCATTGCTATTGCTAATCATTGCCATTGTTAGCATTCCACATCTGTGCCAGCAGACGCTGCTAACGCTGCTACAAATAAGTAGCTACTAACTTTAGTTTTAAGTGGAAGTCTTTACAACGGCCATTCAAAGCCCTGTACATTCTGGTCCTTCTGTTACCTTTCTGAACTCCTCTCTTCTAACTATCCCCTCAACCCCGTAACCTATGCACTCACTCAAGTGAAAATTGCATGAGGGCAGGGAATTTCGTCTAGTTTTGTTAATTTCTGTATTTCCAAAACCTATAATTGTTCCTGGCGCATAGTAGGTGCTCTATAAATATTTGTTGAATGAATGAGCCCTGATCACTGCCTTGGTCAAAGCTTTACCTGTTTCCCCAGGCATGGTTACTTTATTTTCTATATTTCTGGGATACTTAATACATTTTTCAATTATAACATTTATAACATTGTAGTTTTATGGAAAACATACTTAAGGCTCTTAAATTTAGCCAACTGGTATAATTCAAAAGCACATTTTTATTTAATAGACTGAAACCTCACATTGCACAGATTTGATTGAAAGATTACAGAAATCATAGTGCTGAGTGTTTTTAAATTGCATTCCCATCATGTTCTATGAATTATTCCACAAAGTTAAGTCCAAAGCTTGAGAAAATCCAAGGAATCGCAAATCAGAAAATTCCAACACACAAGACATCTTAGGCAGTGGCGATGTTCTATCTTTTGACATTATGGAAACCTTGCTATTTTACCAGCAGATAGGAGGCTTGCAAAATTCTATATGAATATATCAGCATAGCTATAAATATGGCTGATAAGTAATCTCCAAGGACAAATAATCTCAAAAGTCCATCACGAATGAGCACACCTTTTAAGTTGGCTTTAAAGGGAGCTTCATGTAGGGGGAAAACCTTATGCACCAATTTTAAGTAAAAGGCTATTACTAAAATCAGGAGGCGTCATATCATAAAACTCTCATCAGATCTAAAGAAAGAACTAATAAAAATCTTTGATGCCTTGGGATTAAAAGTAGCGAGCAAGAACCAATCCCAAATACATTTCTATGCCACCAATGCAATTTCAGGACCAGCACCACTGGCTGGCCAATTGTATATTCCACTGCTATTATTTTAAATGTGGAGCATATTTTTAAGCCATTGATTGATAACTTGTCCCTGCCATTCTCTACTGGAAAATGTCCTAGGACATACACATGGGAGAAATTACTTGTCCCAGGGCAGCAATGTGACTGCTAAGTGGAATCTTCTGTCTACATCCGGAGGTGATAACAATCTAAGGAAGCCCCCCATCTAAAGTGGTGTGACAGCTGTGAATGCCTTTGACAGCAGCGATTATCAGCTTCAGTGAACATGTTTTCACCTGGAAAAGGCATTTGTGATGAGTAAGGGCTTCTGGGATGGAATCAGGATTAATATCCATTCTTGGCTAATGATTTCAGATCTTCTCTGTATGGTCTTTTGATTTCTCAAATCCAAGATAATGCAAAATCCCTGTCCTAGATGAACTTCACATGTTAGAAAAGTAGACCAGGATTTTTGGCAGTGCTTGCTGGCTGAAGTCTCCAGAGAAACGCGATTGTGCTATAGGCTAGGAACTCTAAAAATTAAAATCTGTGGTGGTACCCAGTTTGATCTTCCTTGAGTAGGCCTGTGTTTGAGACATCTGATGGTTTCCTTTTTTTGCTTGTTACTCTCATGGCTCTGTGTCCTCTGGGTCTGACTTAGTAATGCTGTTCTCCAAACATGCATTTTAAATATGTTTTATCATTCTGTTGGGATGTGGGTCATGACCCCACTAGAATGGGGGCTCACAGGAAGGGTCAGTTCATCTGGTGCCTAACAGGTGCATATTAATGAACATATTGGCCCCTCCAATATTGCTGGAAACTTTTTAGTGCAAATACTTGTTGATTCCAGTTAGTTTCCAGTACTACGTATGAACCTTGATTTAATATTTCCTCCTTCCTTGAATATCTTGGTTTAGTCAGAATATTAGTGACTTTGCAGAGGATTATGGTTCTCCATACTTGATTACTTCTTTATTTTCTTCAGTTATCATTAATGGGTCTGATCTGAAATCCAACTTCTTAAAACTACCTTTGAGAACACCTCAAATCCAGTAAACCCTTCTCTGCCCTTATGTGATTCAAACTTGGTGACATTTGTCTTGAGAGATTTCTTTTTGAAATTCATTTCTCTTCTGGGCACAGTGAAACCACTCCCTCTTTGATTAGCCCCACCAAGCAAAATCCCCCTGTCTTTCTTTGCAGGCTTCTCTTTTATTCTTGGGCTTTTAAAGATTTCTACGCCAAGCCTTCTCTTTCGCTCTATGGGCACCAACACCCACAGCTTCAGTTCTCACCTATGAGATATTTCCTCCAAATCCTATGTATATCCAAGTCAAACATACCAAATAAATTCAAGGACCCATATATTCCTTTATTCCACAAATATTAAATGAACACCCACTATGTGTGAAACCCAGTAACCACTCATTCTCATCACTTGGGTGTCCTAGAGGTACTTCTCTCTATACAAACTTTTGACAGCCTTTCTTCCAGAAGGGCGATTCCATCTGTATTTCCTAGTTTGATAAATGATCCCATTATCTATTTGGTCAACCAAGCCATAAACTTGAAATTCATTTGAAATGTCTTTCTCCTTCACTATCTACCCTTAACCTCCATCAACAATGGTGCCCACACCCATTTAGTCAGAAAATCCTAACAATTACACCCTCTGAAGATCACAGATCTGTGCTTGCTTCCACAGCCCCTTGGCCACTGATTTAGTTGAGGCCTTTATTGCTGACTCATGTTAGCCTTCTCCAATATTCTCTACACTACAACCAGCATCAGACCTTTGCGGTCTGCAAATTGCACCATTAATTTCTCTCCCTACAACACTTCATGCTTCTAAAACACCTTCAGAATTAAGTTCAAGCTCCTTCACTGGGCCATGGCACCTTTCTGTACCTGGTCCTTGCCCTATCTTTTGGTGCTGTGTACTCTGCTCTTGGTCCATACTAAACAGATTGCTGTTTCCCAGAGACTTCACTCCCTTTCCTACTTCTGTACCTAAGTATATCTGCCTGAGAAATCCTTTATCTTCTCACTATACTACCATTCTGTTTTAAATGCGATACAGCCTAATGGATAAGCATATGAACTTTGGGGCCAGGAAACCCTGAGACCCAATACTGGACAACTGGCGTTTCCTCTTTTTGCCTAAATTTTGTCATTAGGGTTTTTGGGAGAATCAAATCAGATATAAATAACTGAATGAATTAGGTATTCATTTAGTGCCTACCACCTGCCAGGCTCCATTCTAGGAGATCCAGAGATAGCAGTGAACAAAAGAGTTGGAGCTCCTACCCTAATGGATCTCACATTCTATCTTGCACGTAGGAAGTGAACAAAAAAGGTTATAATTATTACTCATCCAAGGCTTAGGAGATAGTTCCTTGGGGGAACTTTTCAGACCTCCTTCCTAATTTCCTTTCTAAATTAGGTGCTCATCTTTGATGGGTCTATGTCACCCTGTATGGTACCATTATTACAGCATTATGTTGTATCCTAATTGCTGGTACTTTTATCTTGCTCACTACAACCTTATGAGTTCCTCAAGGACAAGCCTAGGACCTTCCCTATTGTACCAGCTTCTCATACACAAGAATATGCCTTACCTATTATTTTATTTATTTTTTAATGTTTATTTTTAAGAGAGCAACAGATCACGAGCAGATGAGGGGGGAGAGACAGACAGACAGACAAACAACATGAAGCAGGCTCCGGGCTCTGAGCTTTCAGCACAGAGCCTCATGCGGGGCTTGAGCTCACAAACCAGAAGATCATGACCTGAGCCGAAGTTGGACACTTAACGGACTCAGCCACCTTGGCGCCACCTTATATAGAACATTTACCACTAAAGAGCCTTTGTCATGTGCCAGACACTGTGTTAGCTGCCTTAAATATATTCTGTAACTTCATCTTCACAGCAACCATAAAGCAGTATTATCACACCTACTGTCTAGGTGAGGAAAGTGGGGAGCCTAAATCTTAAAGATGCAAAGTAACTTGTTCTGGTCACACAGCCAGCAGGTAATGAAACCAAGCAAGGAACCCAGATCTGACTGGCTCCAGAGGCCCAGTTTTAATCCTGATGCTTGATGAAGGAACCGGTTCTCCGTGGGGCAGTTGGAAATGAAAGACAATGGTCTGCATATATTTTATTTTAGAAACACCTGGGTACATAAGATAAAACCTTAATCCACACTCAGATATTCATAGATGCTTTTGCATAGTTATTTTTTTCTATAATTGATCTATGTGGTAGTCCTTACCCTGATGAGAGGTGGGAAAACAAATGGTTTTAAACTTGTCAATCCACAGAATTCTAACCTATTGGAGTTTAGACTATCTTTGAATAACTCCGTCTCTTGGGTGTTGGTTCAGTTTTTTAGATGTCCTTCCTTCCCCCTGGCCCTTCTGCCTAACCATACCAAGCCACTGATTTTAGTCTTGATTGTGCTGGGACGGTACCTTGCTTGGGGAGGGAAGTGTTGGGGAGACGCTCGTGAGGTGGTTATTTCTCAGAGTCTCAAATGGGAAAGGAGGTCAAGGTAAGTCCCAGAGGCTGAGAACAAAGCCAGACCTCTGTAACATCTCCCTTTGGGGACCTGATTTTTCCTCCTTTCATCTCCTTATACTCAGTCAGGTTTGGAAGGGGTAGACTCTTTCCTCCCCCTCCCTGCCTTTTTGGCACTTCCCCTGTATCCTACAACCACCTTCCCAAAGTGGAATTTGCCCTCTCCTTTTCCCTAGGGCTGAATGGGAGAATGGCTGCCAGGCTACTTGATTTATGGGGAAAGGAATGAAAACACATCTGTTTAGTATTTTCAAATTATTACCCCGGTTACCCCAGTGTCTCCGAGGGTAATCACAGGTCTCTGGAGCTCTCTGGGTCCCTTTATAGTATCATGGCTCACAGCAGTCTGAGAAGAAGATTTACAAGGATTCTTAGATACCTCCTTCACCTGACTCACTACCCCTCCCTTTTAGCCCATCAACCCAAATTCTTGGCCATAGTCATCTCCTTCATAAGCAGCATAGAAACAGTGGGACTATAATTTCCACAAAATAAGATGGGATAGTCAATGAGCTATACATTCAAATTCTGACAAATCTAGTCCCCATGATAACACCAATTATTGCTTAAATATGGGATCGTGGAGAAGAAAGCTGTACTAAAGAACCCAAAATGAGAGGATGTACTCTAAAAACATTAAATACTTGATTTGTAGACTGTGCTTTTCACCTTCAGACTATCCCCAAAGAAAGGGGAAGCTTTGGTGAAAGGGAACAAATTAGTAAGGAAATTGACAACTGTGGGGCCAGTAACAGAAATAGTAAGAGGAACTGTGGATCTTTGTAGCAATGACTGCACACACTCACAGGCCTCATTAGCTCAGTGTGCAGTGTGAGGCTTGCTGTATATCTCTTGTACTTAGATATGTTTATCTATGTACCTTGCAAGTCTTAGGTCAGAAGTAGATCCTTACTGTACGAGGGGGAAAAAAATCTAATGTGATGAGATTCACTGGAGTTCACTGGAAAAGCAGAAAACAAAAACTTCTAAAATATGGCCCCAAAGAAGAATATAAAATAGAAAACAAAAAACAAAAAAAAACAAAAAAACCCTGTTTGAGATTATCATTACCATCTGGGTTGCGAACTTTTTGCTTCTAATTCTAGAAGCTTGGTGCCAGAAATAACTTATTACCACGGAGATACACTGGAGAATTGTCAGGAATGACAAAGTTGTGGGTTTTTTTTTTTTTTTTAAATGTCTGTACCACAAAATGATAAAGCTGATAAACCATACAATGATGTGAAGGGATGAGCCATATAGCCTCGTACTTTCTGCTACATACATTTATGCTGTCTTTTATACCCCGGTTCTTCCCTTCACACCCACAAAAGGTCAGAGACCACTTTTGATGAGCAGAGATCCTTTAAGTCTCTTCTCCTCTCTGAAGGAAAGCAATGGATGCATCTGGGGTCTGTTGAGAGTTTATAATCTAATCCATCGACTTTGCCTAGTACTAGCAATTCGGCTCACAGGTCTGTTCACAGTGGTCATGTTGCGAATGTACATAAAGTACTTGATTCTTACTTACCTTGATCTATATTTATGAGCTCACATTAAATATAGATCAGTACTGTCCAATCACATTGATAAAAAGCACGTCATTTTGATGTTCCAGTTCACCACTTCCTAGCTCTGTGACCTTGAGCAAGTTACTTTAATCTCACTAGTTTACTCATTTTTTTTAATATATGAAATTTATTGTCAAATTGGTTTCCATACAATAGTTGACTCATTTTAAAATAGGGATGATGATAATCGCACTTGTCTCATAGCCAATGTATTTGAAAATTGCGTGGCAATGATACAGAACAGCTAGAATGTGGGGAGCTTTCAAATACTTAAGTTGAGTGTTGACTTGTTTAATACAAATGAAAATAAAATAAATGAGTTAATTATAGGTATCTAGAGGCAGTTGAAGAATTGGAATTGGGGGCTCTTGGGTTACCCTGTGCTAAAAGGGTAGCTATTTTTTTAAGCCCTCTTTGAGAATTCTTTTGTGCAGATAATCTCTTAATTTGCAATCTTTAATCTTCACATTACTAAAGGAAAGGCTACATTGATTGGAAGGAAAAGCAGTTTTCTTTTAGGTTTTCAGCTTTGGGGCTTCCTTTGGGAAGGAGGCTGCTGCTGTTGAGAGAATGGGGGAGGAAGCTGATAAGGTGAACGTTTTCTAGAAGCAGGCCACCATATCTTTCTATATATATTTTGAAACCAGACCGGGCTTAATTTGAATTCTGTAAGAACTTGGTATTGAAGGAGTTAAAGGGTCTCCCACACCCCTCTGCCTGAATCGTTCTTTTGTGTACACAGCTGCAGTTGGAGCACGGGTCGGAAAGGAAATGGTTAGAGGAAGAGCTGGTTTTCAGACGAGGCGAGTCTGCGAGGGGGGCTGGGGGTGGCCTGGGGTTTTACGTGCCAGATGTAGGCCTGCCCCGGTGCCTGCCTGGAGCTGCTGGCATGGTCACGCCTCGGCCCAGTGCGAATTGAGGAGAGGTGATGAGTTAGCGGGTTGCTATGGTGACAGGCCCGGCCACGTGACCCGGTGCTGCTGCCGGCGCTTTGACGTCAGCAGCCGGGAGGGCGGGACGCAGGAGGGCGGGGCGGGAGCCGAGCGGGGAGAAGGGAGCCAGCGAGCAGGCAGCAGGCAAGGTCTGCGCGAGGAGCAGGCGAGCGGGAAGACGCGACGCAGCCACCTTCCTCACCAGCCAGCCCGCCGCGGTTTGTTCCCTACCTCGGGAGTGCGCCAATGCCTGGTCCGACCCAAACCCTGTCCCCAAATGGCGAGAACAACAACGACATCATTCAGGATAACGGGACCATCATTCCTTTCCGGAAGCACACAGTGCGCGGGGAGCGTTCCTACAGGTAATGGGGCTGGCACCGGGAGCGGCGCCGGGCGGGGGAGCTCGGCGGGGGCGCGCGGAAATCCGGCCCGTTATATAATGGAGCGGACACTGCGCCCGGACCGGGCTGCAGACGTGCGTTCACGAGGGCGCTTGTGATCATTTGCTGTTTCCATGTGTCATGTTAGCCGTGCATTGAGGCTTCATGATTGCAGATGGAGAGCATTTTGTGAATAGGTTTGCTGCCTGCGAGGGGTCTCCTTCCATCGCCTTCCTTCCACACTGGTGAAAACACAAGCAGTTTCTTCCCTTTCTCCAAAGAGAGACACGCTGTAGCACTTCCTTTTCTCCTTTCCTTTAGATTTTAAAGGAACCATTGGGTAGGCTGTGCCTAAAGGCAGAGAACGGGAGGATGGCGAGAAAAATGTTTGCGCTTGCCCTGGTGTGTGTGTGCAGGAAAGATGGAATCCTCTAGATTAAGCTGCAGTCTGTGATGTTAAACCGCCAGATTGATGGAGCTTTGTAAGAATTCTGCTCGCTGATTGGTGCAAGGATTGACAGCAGAGGTCACCGTGTCAGACATTCACCAAAATCTTCTCCATAGAACCCGTGGTTTATTAGAAAGAGACCGGACTGCAATGGACCTGAGGAAAACCGGCTGCCCTTATGCATTTTCTTAGGAGTTTATAGCCTCCGCATGGGTGGGGGAGCCCGCCCTTGTTTAAACAGTAGGAAGGTAATTCCTGCTATTTTGCTGAGGTCTGATGTGAGGCTGGGACTGATCTTGGTCATTGTATTGTGAGCTTTTTGATTAATGAGTCGGACTGTAAGGTTGGCATCATTTTTACATTAGCATATCTGGCAGTATGTTCTAGTAGATAAGCTCATTAAAATTGTTTGCATTGTTTGATAAGGATAACAATGTAATGGAGAATGCAGCTAGAACCTAATGCAGCTCAAGGCCAGACTTGAGGGGAGACTGATAGCTTCCCTCATATTTCCTCTGAAGTTCTTTTGTACTAGGGTAGTTATTTTTAAATGTTACCTTGATAACCACTAACAATGCTTTTGCTTTCAGGCAGAGCACACATACCTCTAAAGCGCATCCTCTCAGCTAGTGAGCAACAGGAAATAACTCTTTTTTTTAATGCCTTCATCTAAACGTTTGTTCAGATGGTATTATGGGTATTCGGTGGTGTGTATAAATATGACATAATCACAAAATAGGACCAAGAGTACCCCGACTTCCTCTGTGGCCAAAGAAACCCTATTTGCTGACTCAAAAAAAAAAAAAAATCATAAGCAACCTTTGCCCTGTCATCTCTGGCAGTTACATAAATACTTGGAGTTAATTTTGGCTGTGCCCATGAGGTCACCAAAATCTCATGCCTTATGGTTCCAGCTAATAGGTTGACATGGCATCCTTACAGATTCCAAGCACTTGTTATTCTCTTAATATAAACCAAAATTGGTCCACAGCTTCTGGGACTGTCTCCTTTTGAAGATCCTTGTGATTGGAACATTGGGTCCCTTCTCTCCCTTACTCATCCACCTTTCCCTGTGCACATTCCAAAGCCTAAAATAGAATTGAAAAACAAAAAACCCAAACCCTGAGTTGCTTTTAAACCTCACTTCTTTCAACTGTTCTTACGGATAATAAATTTGAAACCCTCGTTTCTTAAGTGACTTAATCTCTGCCGTATAAGTAGCAGTTGCTTGTAAGAGTTCGAATTTTACCACATACGCCAAAGGAAGTTGCCTAGTTGGGTTTTATTAGTCATATAAACAAACTTGAAATGGCAATGGAAAATTACTTGGTGGTGGAAAGGCTAAATGCTACCTTTTGGTGGCGAACTATTGCTATAAAATGAAATCTTATTTACCTTTTAAATTCAATCTAAGTTATTTCCATGTCCTAAATTATTTCCAGTTTGTTTTGAGTCCCTGTAATGGTACCTGAAATTCTATGAAAAACAAAACTGAATTTAAAGAAGATCTGACTGTACAAAATTCTGAAGTCAGTAAGAGCATTATTGCGTTTGTATTTTATATAATAGGATTACTGGACACCATAGTGAGAGATGTCATAGGTTAAATGAAGAAGGAATCCTCCAAGGTGGCATTGGTATTAAATTATACAAAGGGTGTACGCTAAGACAGATCCACCTTATGTTTTCTTTGGTCTGCTTTCCTTTCAAAGTGGATGGCCCATGTAGTACAACTCTCACTTATTTTTTTGGAGGGGCATAGGGGAAGGAAAAATGTGAGACATTTTTCTATCCAGGAAGTGTTCCATAATTACTTTGGCATCTTGAGGCCGGAATAATATTGCCATGTAATTGCTGAGGAAACTTGGAAGGTACTGTGAAAGCCCAAGTAGAGAGATTTAACCAAATAAAGTCTACTTTGGTGCTGGGTTCATTATAGCCCTCAAAAATTATATGTGCTTAAGAGTTCTTTTTGAGTCCCATGGAGTGTCTGGGTAAGACCGGAGCCCTGGGACGATCAGAGGGAATTCTTTTCCTGATTCCGTTGCTGACTTCTTTCCCAGCAGTTCCCTTACCTTTGGCTTCATTTTCTGTATTTGCTCGTTAGCTTCAACCATTTAAAACAAAGACTTTCTTAAATGATCTATGTAAATACAAGAAGAATGCCATTACTACTGCAAAGGGATCTTCCCGGAGCTCCAGGACAAGAGCTGGCATAGGTGAGAAGAGGAGAGGACACCTAGGGAACAACACTGTTCTTTCCAGCACTGTCAACTGGACAGATGGTCACTCTTCCCAGCAAGAGACATTATCGTCATGACATTTGCACTGGATTGTTTACAGATAAGGGTCAAATATGGTTCATGACCCAGATTATCTTAATCCAGGTATCTCTTTGTGTAACCAAGCCCATTTTTGTAGCCTGGACTGGAGAGGGTGGTACGCCATTATTGAAACCCACGTGCACTTTGATAGGAAGAGCAAGTTACCTTTCGGAAATTATTCTCATTAGTAATTTCAGTTGAAAGGAGCCGGTGCAAAAATGGCTCAGCAGGACTGTGTGGATGTTTCCACCATTCATGTTCACTACTGTGTGAGTGCCTTGGACCCAGCTTCCTCAGTGCATTTATGAGCACGAGAAATCCATATATTTTAAGAGCTGCTTAAAAAATAAATGTGGTGTGGGCCATCTGAGGTGACACTGTTTAATTCACAGAGCGAATGAGTCGTGCTCTGGCTCTCCCTGGAGGAGCTACTCCCTGTAGCTCTGTTTCATGCAGATGCTAGGAGGAAATGAGATTTATTAACTGGCCTTCTGCCCACTGCATCTTTGTTTGCATACTCCAGTCTTTTAAGAATGAACGTATAAGTCCAGGGGACTGTTTCCACATGAGTGTTTGAACATGCAACTACAGTAGCATATGTTTCGGAATACTTAAAAAAAAAAAAAAAAAGGCTTGGCCCCAGGAAGTGGACTGTAAAGGAAGGCAAAACTTAAAATGTAAGCCTAAGACCTTGGCCCTCCCACCCAGCATTGCCAGTTTTGCAAAATGAACTCTTAAGAAAAATAAAAAGGAATATCGTGTGTGTATAAAAGAGTTGTGAAGGCATGTTCCATTTCATAGAGGCTGTCATAACACGGCTTTCTCTGACCAGAATGTAGATTTCTGATCCTTACTCCCCACAACAGCAGCTGCAGACAGCAAAAAGTCTAGCTTCGCTTGTCTATTAGGTATGTCACAGTATCATCTGGGTGTACTTGTCATAGGAACTTTTCGGAAAGAGTGACTTTTGTCCTTAATATTTTTCTTCGTATTTGTAAAACTCAAAGGATTACTTGATGCTTGGTAGGTGCCTAATTTTCAACTTCTCTTCAGGGTTCTTTGTCCGAACTTCTGTTAAGGGGTTGTTGGTCTTCTGGGCACCTGTGGTGAGATGCTCACCCGTATTCAGCAGTGGGTGTCACTGGTTGTATCTTCTTACAGGGCACAATCCTGGCAGAACAGTGGCTTGAAGTGGTCCTCTGAGTTGAGGACGTTGATTTCCATATGCAGTATCTTTTCTGTATTGATAGGACCTCTTGAAGCTTCCATGAATAATCCCTTAGATTAATGGAGCAGGAAATACTGGTACTAATCTAAATATTCCATTCGGTTTAGACAGTTCGACAAATTCCTGAGATAGGTCTGAGATAGATGCCCCTTAAGGACTGTGAGTTGGAGCAAAGTCAGATGTATAAGCAACTCCTTGTGTAACAGATTTACCTTGTTGTGAATACTTGGCTTGATCTAATAGTAAACGTGGTTTGCATTTCCTCAGTCCACAGTGATTCAAAGTAGAAAAAGATCCCCTCAAAGCCAGTGTGCTCTAGGAAACTAAACAACACTGAGGAAGACCGTAAGTCTTGGTGAAAGGAGTGTAGGCTTTAGAATCAGAATTTTCATTGGCCTGACAAGGTGTGCATATTGGGCAGTAGTGGAAGATAAGGCCGAGGCATTGAAAGGCAGGCAGGGTAGTCGGAACTTGAAAATTGAAGGCTAATGAAAATTCATTAATGGAAAAACAGCATAATGAAAATAGAAATGCATGCTGGCATTTATCTCTTGTTTTGAAATGGGAGTTGAAAGGAAATGGGGAGTCCTCCAGTGCCCCACCCTAGAGGGCCAGAATTGCTAGAGAATACTCAGTTTGCCCTGAATTCTCAAGCCCCGCCCTAGAGACTAGGTGTGTGTTCCTGACTTGAGTCCTCCTTCCGGGAGTAGAAGCAATCAAAGCAGCTTTGTCCCTTCACAGGACTGGCAGTTAGCTCAGACAGTGACTTCTGTATTTGTAGAAGCCCAGTTCATAGTTAGCTGTAGAACTTCAAGAGGTAGCTAGCATATAGCTTCAAGAGGGCGCTGTTCTAATCCTCCCAAACTCAGAAGCAGGGTGGATGATACTTCATTGTGAAGGATCCTTCTGAGTCATTTAAGGCCAGAAAATGTACAGATATTCTCAGATGAAGCTTCCTGGAGCACTCCAAATGGCTCCAGAGTCAGTTCCTTAGACGGCTAGAAGGTGATCCCCTTGATGGCAGGTTCTAGAGTAGACTGAGCATTTAACCTGGATTGAGTAGATTTGCTTACTTTTGAATTTTTTACATTTCACTTAAAAAAAATTGATTTGTTCTTTTCTTGTGAAAAGTATGTTTCTTCACAATGAAATATGTTAGAATATATATAGTTAGAATAGTTTCATTCTTCCTGACTTTAGGCTGCCATTCAGTGTCGGCCTCTGTGATACTAAATTGGATGTGTCCTACTCCCCTGGCATCTTACGCACAATTCCAGCAGCCCTTTTTCCTATAACACTCCACACACATCCCACCAGTATGACAGGGACCTTGCTTCTTAGTTCATTTCAAAATTCTGATGGTTTATCTCAGTATTTGGGGCCCTTAGAATTTGTATTTTCCTGAGAAAATTCTTTCAAAATGGAAATGTATAATTCACATAGGCAAAAACTGAAATTACCCACCTTTCAACCTGTAGTATGAATCAAAGAAATTTCTCCAAAATTTTTTTGTTAAATGCATCCCCTAAGGGTGATCATTCATTTTAATGAAAATAGCGGGATAAAGATTAAACAGTTTTTGTAGGCCACCAAGAAATAATTTCTTAGTAGGTTACTTAAAAAAAGAAAAAAATACTTGTACGTTTTCAGTGTCAGATCTCCCCTGGCTAATTAGAATTTTACTCACTTGAACCAGGACAGACTTTCTTCTTTAGGCATGATTTTTTTGTTTGTTTGTTTCTAAAAGAGCAGAAGGTGAGGATATATACATAGGATAGTCAAGTTGATATGGCTCCTTTTAGTGATGGTGTACTTTGTGTAGTTTGTCCAGTAAAGAAAATATGGCTAGAGCTCAGTCTTTGTTATTTCTAGACCTGACTGGCTAGAGGCAAGAGGCATCAGATTTTGGCCATGACTTGGAACAGAAAAGAAAAAGGGCAAGAGATTTGAGAGCGAAAAGTAGGAGTTAAAAATGTGTAGTGTGCTCAGGGGCGCCTGGGTGGCTCAGTCGGTTAAGCATCCAACTTCGGCTCAGGTCATGATCTCAGGGTTTATGGGGTCGAGTCCCACTGACAGCTCAGAGCCTGGAGTCTGTTTTGTATTCTGTGTCTCCCTCTCTCTCTGCCCCACCCCTGCTCTTGCTGTGCCTCTCAATAAAGTGAATAAAAACGTTAAAAAAAAAATTTTTTTAATGTATAGTGTGCATTGGTAGTCTATAAGACTTGTCATCTATTATAGAGAATTGGTCCTGGAGTCGATGGTCAGTGTTGGTCGTTGCATAAGCCTGAAATTTCTCTTCCACTGTTCTTCCTTAGATTTCTGTGATCCCATTTTCCCCCCTCAGAAGTGGTGTTTTTGTTTTGCTTTGTTTTAAAGACATGAATTTTTTTCTTGAGTATAATCCTATCCTGGCAAAGCCCTGAGAGGTAACTTGTCAAAATTGCCAGAGGCATGAACATTTCGGGGACATTTTCCTATGCTAAATAGCAGTATCCCTTTATTTAAGAGCCCCCAACCCTGTGATTCCTTGCAGGGTTTGCATTTGGTGGGTCCACACATGGGGAGAAAGTGAAGCTTCCAAAGTCGGCTCCACCCCCTACCACATCTATTTCCTTTTGTCATTTTGAAATACCAAAACATGTTTTCAAGTTGTTGCTAATGTAGCTTTTTAAATTCCCACTTCTGGATTTTACATAGGAATTGAGATTTAAGCCCAAACTCCCACAGTCGCTCAAGAATCTATTCTTTAGGCAACCTTACTGACTTCTTCTCCACTCCTGGGCCCCCAGAATGCAGAGGGAAATATTGCACAGCCCCTCCTCCTAAAACCCCCAGGGTCAGGGACAGCAGGCTGCCAAATAGTACTTGGTAGGAGGCATCTGAGAAGGTGGGGGGACCCACACTTGACCCTGATTTTTGTGATCACTGTCCAGCAGAAGTGATCAGTCCTGTAATTTTCACAAGCTTTCAGAAATGGAGCATTGTAAATAAAAACTGTGTGTGTGTGTGTATGTGTGTGTGTGTGCCTCCCTTAGTATGACCTCTGTAAATAAGTTTTAATATAGCCATGAGGCACAAGTCTGAGCAATGTTGAGGGACCTGCGTAGGAAAGTTCCTTTACCCTGACAGAAAGTCACGTGGGAAGAGTAAAAGGCTTATCTCTTTGATCTCCAGATTTTTATGATAGTTGCATTGACCATCGCTAGGTTAAATACAGTACAGTATACTGTTCTACAGAAAGGAAAATAAGACTATTCCCACTTACTTGATGTGCACAGAGAAACAGAGAATAATAATGGTGGCAACTGCACAGATAAGTACATGTGTACCATTTTGTTTTTAAATTGGAATTCCATAAATGTATTGCCTCATCAGTGGTGGTTCAGTTAGTACTTTAATATCACGAATTTTAAAAATTAGTTTTCGTTTAGCATTATCTCACGGTTCGTGGATTCGAGCCCCGCATGGGGCTGTGTGCTGACAGCTCAGCCTGGAGCCTGCTTGAGATTCTGTGTCTTCCTCTCTCTCTGCCCCTCCCCAACTCGAGTGCGCTGTCTCCCTCCCTCCCTCTCTCTCTGTCTCTCTCTCTCTCTCTCAAAAATAAACATTAAAATTTTTTTTTAAATTAGTTTTCATTTAAATCATGAGGTTTACGGGCTGAAATATGCTGGGAAGCATCTCAAAATAACAGACTTACTGAAGTCACATGGATGATGGTAAAGAATTGCCTAATGCAGGTACTATTCTTATATTAAAAAAAGGTCACAGATCACAAATGAAATGTGCTCCTCCAGTATCTGCCCTGTGAGGCTGCGCACATAGCAGCCCATAGCCCAGATTTTGTTTCATTTTCTCCCGGCTGCTCTGGAGCCGCCGCCTGTGTTGATCTGTAATGCGTCCGGCCTGCTTAGTATGCTCCAGGAATATTGTACTAACTGCAAAATAATCCTCTGGGAGATTTCTTTCTCGATACCCCCTTGGAATTTTTGTTTTCTTCTCTTCGTTTGAGCACCTGCTGTGTGTGTGAGGTGCTATGTGGGCCCCTAAAGCTGGAGGTACCATGTCAGTGCCATTTTTTCAGCGCAGACGTCTGGCCTCCCCAGCTCTTCGACCAGCTTCCTACCTTCTGGAAGTTATTGAGCAATATCTGGCCTTAATGTGACCCCTGCGATAGTGCCATGCCGGCAGGAAACCAGCCATCTGCATTCACGGTACCTCCCTGCTCCAGCCCCCTCACCCCCCAGTCTGGATAAAGGCTGAGCGAATCCCCATGGAGACTGACCAATTAGGAATAAACAAAAGGGGAGCTCTGAGTGCATTATCCCAGCTATAGGGACCTGCTCACCATCAATAACCATGAAATAGAAAGCTTGTGGAGTTTGTGGGCTGAATGTCTTGTTAGTAAAGGAGGATGGGGAAGAGGGGGTGCTCGGTGGGTACAGTGTGAGGGCTTCCCAGACGGGTGTGCCAGCCTCTCCCTCTTCACTCTTTGACCCCTGTCTTTCTGTGTCTGGGAGCAGAGTGAATCTGCCCCTCCAACACCAGCTCTCCAGAGAGGAGGAGAAAGAGATGAGAGCCATCAGCCAGCGAGGCCGGGGGCTGATGGCAGAGAGAACAGGGACCTGTAAGTCTTTGCAAAATCCCCTAGTGGGGCTAGCAGTGCACGGTAAATTGAAAAGCAGGTTTGGTGTTTGAGAAGCCAGGTTTTCTCTCCCTGGGATTTCTGATCTGCACATAGCATTGTCATAACATTGACTTAAAGGTGTCAGCGTGAATAACAGCAAACCTATTTCTAGCCTGTGTGATGACTGTGTCACTGCTACCTCAACCCCAGTTCAGAACTTGGACTGGACTGAGCAGATGGTCTGCACCATCCGGCACCTCCGTTCTTGGTCCACCTTCAGAACAGTCGGGGTTCTCAAAGTCTCAGGTTGCTAGAGAGACCGACTCACTATGCCAGCTCTACCCTTTTCTAACCAGATGATCTAATGTAAACTTTTTAGCCTCTTAAGCCTCGTTTTTCTCTTAGCCTCTTAAGCCTCTTAAGCAGGTGGAAATAATAATAGCATCAGCCTCACAGAGTTCTTAATGAGGATTTAAATGAACTATAGAATATAAAGTATACCAAGCAGTGACTGGTACAAAGTAAACATCTCTTAAAATGTCAGCTAGTAGGGGCACTTACTAGTAGGGGCACTTGGGTGGCTCAGTCTGTTGAGCACCCGACTCTTGACTTCAGCTCAGGTCATGATCCCAGAGTCATGGGATCAAGCCCCACATCAGGTTCCATGCTGAACATGGAGCCTCCTCAAGATTCTGTCTCTCTCACTCCCTCTGCCCCTTTCCCCTGATTGCATACGTGCTCTGTCCCTCACTCGCAAATAAATGAATAGAATAGAATAGAACAGAACTGTCAGCCAGTATGGTTGTTAGGAGTTCCAGTCTACCGTCACCCTTTCTCTATAATAATCTATTATCTTTGTGGCCTCAGCACCTGTTACAATACCTGGCGTGTAGCAGATGTTAGTTAAAAGTCTAAATTGAATCGGAGGAAAAAATTCAAACAAATTACATGGTAGCCCTTTCCATCTTATCAGCTTTATTAAGAATTAACTTAGATGCACTAAACTGCATCCATTTAAAGTGTATGATTCAGTGAGGTTTGGCCGCATATTTGCCCTTGAAGCCATCACTGCCAGAAGATGCCTGGTACCCTTTGTCCGTAGCCCGAGGCAACCACTGCTCTATATTGGTAATTGCTTACATGGTCACCAACCAGTAGGTTACATTTGATCTAAATGGAACCATGCAGATTGTACTCTATAGTGTCTGACTTCTTATAGTCAGCGTAATTTTGAGATTCATCCAGATTGGGTTTATCAGCAGTTCGGCACTCTTGGTTGTTGAACAATCCATTGTATGGTTGCACCATATTTTATCATTCACCAGTTGATGAACATTTGGGTTACTTTCAATTCTTAGCAATTATGAATAGAACTTCTGTGAATTGTCATGTACAGTCTTTATGGGAATATATGTTCTCATCTCCCTGGGGTAAATACCTAGGAGGGAAATGATTGAGTCCTATAGTCAACCTTAAGAAACCGCAAAAGTCCAGAGCGGTTGTGCCATTGTACATTCCTGCCAGCAATGCATGAGAGTTCTAGGTGCTTCACCTCTTTGGCAACACTTGGTGTTATCAGTCTTGTAAATTTTGGCCATCCTTAACAGATGTGTAGAGGTATCTCATGGAGATTTTAATTTACATTTTCCTGGAGATGAATGACACTAGCTGTCTTTTTGTGTGCTTATTTGCCTTTTGCGTATCTTTAGTGAAGCGTCGGCTTAAATCAGTTGCCTGTTTTTTAAAATGAGGTGTTTTATCTTCTTGTTGTTAAGGGGATTATAAAAATGTATTACAGATATTGTAATATAGTCTTGTCTTAGATTTTAATGGATACGGGTCTTGTGTTCTTCACCTGCATACAAACTCCTCAAGAAAAAAGAGTTGATCTACCTGGTCTTTGTCTACAGTGCCTTTTCTAGCAGTTAGGTCCAGCTCTCTGTAGGTATGTATTAACAGACTCTATTAAAATAGACTTTTAAAAAGTAAGGTAACAGTATCATTCTTCTACTTCGGGGGGGTGGGCAGAACGACTACTACACCCACTTTAAAAGTTGCATATGAGTGAGTTAAATTTAAGAGCTAGGTTTTCCTTGGCATCTGGATAGCTAGGGGATGTTTTTTTTTTCTGTGGAGAAGAACCCAGTAATTACGTAGATACTTTTTTCTTTGTATTGGGTGTCCCCTTGATGTTGGATCAACTTTTCCACTCCTGTGTTTGAGGAAAATGTGTGTAGAAATGTTTTCTCTTTTAAAGGTAGCAAAGAACAATTTTCACACTTTTAAAAATCAGGGTATTTAAGCATTGGATGCCCTCCGTTTTCTTTTTTCTTTTTTTTAACTCAGAGGTAAACATCCCCCAGTTCTTCCTCGATGCATTCTCTTAATTTGGAAGCTTTGGTGTTGTTAGTTTGACTTCAGACTTCTCTAAACCCCCAAGGAGAAATTGCCTTAAGTAGAATTGAGAAACTGGGAAGCAAATGTCCAGTAAAATCTTTGGTTTACCTGAAAGGATCAACTGAGGGACCTTGTGATTTTTGAGAAGAGTGGGGATGCTTAGCTTCCAGAATCTTCGCAGCTAAGAGCCAAATTTTCGTAACCACATATGTTTCAAAATCTAAAGATATTATAAAATATCTTATGACTTCACAAATGCCCTAGGTCTACTAGTACATTTTGTGAGCTTAACTTATTTCCTCTGTCGTTTATTCATCTTCTTGCAAAACCTTCAGGCCAAATTCCAGATGAGTTACTGCTTCCATGATAGCAGTAATCTTGCAATCTAGGTTATGGATGATTATTTTCTGTGGTCTAGTTGGGACAGAGCAGGTCACAGCCACTCAGATATCACTTGAGAATTGAGTGTGTTCTTTTTGCTTTAATTGAGCTTGTTCCGTGAAAGGAAGCCAAATACCATTAGACAGGACGTCCTGTGATTCCCTTAGTTTATGATGGCCAAGGACGTGACTTTTTTTTTTTTTTTTTATAAGATGATTGCTTGTTTCCTTTCCTGTTAACACGGGAGCCCAGAACCAGTAATGTCCATTTGGCTTAAAGGACTCTAACTAGCAGACAGCTGAACCTCTGCCAAAAATCACCTGAAGAATTCTGGAACATGAAAAAACATCCTTGTCTTTTTATGTGAGCCAACAATGATTTGGTCATTATTAGCATTTAAGTGACCACCAGTTCTGATGTCTTGAAATAATAAACTGCCAAAAGAGGAAATGACCAAACTACAAGTTCTTGGAATTAAACAGGCTACCATAAAAATTCTGGAAGCCAGTACATTGTGGTACACCCATACAATGAAATGTAGCACACATATTACACATGAAGAAGATAAATCAGCTTTCACAATATGTTAAGAGGAGCAAGTTGATCAGTACAAAAGTGTGTGTGGACTGTTTTGATTCCCAGGGCTGCTGTAACCAATTACCACAAACTGGGCGGGTTGAAATTTATTCCCTCGAAGTTGTGAAGACTAGAATCCTGAAATGAAGGTGTTGGAAGGGCTGTGCTCCCTCCGAAGCTTGTAGCTACCTCACTCCAATCTCTGCCTCTGTTATCCCATGACCTCCTTCCCTGTGTGTCTGTGTCTTTGTCTCCACATGGCCTTCTTAGTACAACTTCCAACTAATTACATATGCCATGACTGTTTCCTAATATGATCATATAGTAAAGTTTCAAGTGGATGTGAATTCTGGAGGGTCACTGTTCAACCGTGTGTGTGTGTGTGTGTGTGTATACATACCCATTTTAATAAGTGCATATAAAATTCATACACATACCCCACACACTCCTATAAAAGGTAAAAGACATCTTTAATTTTATTTCTACTTTTTCTATAGTGAAAAAATACTGACTTAATATAAAAAACATTTTTTAAAGTAACACTTTTGACATCTACCTTTAAAAAAATGACTTTTTTGGGGATACCTGGGTGGCTCAGTTAAGCATCTGATTCTTGAGCTCATGGTTCATGAGATCGAGGTTTATGTCAGGCTCTGTGCTGACAGCTCAAAGCCTGCTTGATATTCTCTCTCCCTCCCTCCCTCTCTCTCTGCCCCTCTCCTGCTTGTGCTGCCCCTCTTTCTCTCAAATTTGAAAAAAAAAATGTTTTGTTTTTTACTAACGTCCCATTTTGAGTTTTACTTTGTCTAATCAAATGAAAACACTTAATCTTAAGACTCTTTCATAGCATATATACACACACAAATACGTATATGAGTCAATATTTTATGGTATTAGGTTTATTATGTTTAGTATACTATCAATAGCCAAAACTGAAGTAATGTAAACTACGTCTTGAAGACATTGGGTCAACCAGCGTAATATCAGATGTTTAAGTCTGGAGAGGAAAAAAAAAAAAGTATGCTCAATTGTTGAACTCAAATTTAATTTCTTAAATGTTTTAAAGTCTCTAAGTCAAATTAATTCTAGAAACTAAACCCAGAAACTAGGAATGGGGACAAGATGGGGATGCACTTGACCAAATTTCATTCGTTACATTGGCTCAAATACTGGGTAACTCCTAACATACAACATCTATTCTAGAACTAACTTTATCCACCAACTATTCTTATTCTTTAGACTTTGTCTACAGTAATAACTCTAGTTATTTAGTCAAAACGTTCATATGGGCTTCTCTTAAGTAATTTGCTTTCCCTTAATTATGCTGAATGCTCATGAATTACTTGGTTTTTTTTCTTTCTTTAGTTTTCTCAAGTTTAACAAAACATTCTAAACTCTATAGAGACCATGATCCCCCGCATTTGTTAAATAACAACAGTATATTAAATTTTGTCATTTGCTCCTGTAAATCCTCAGACTGAAAAAGTGCGAATAAGAAAAAGGAGGCTTCAGGGGCGCCTGGGTGGCGCAGTCGGTTAGGCGTCCGACTTCGGCCAGGTCACGATCTCGCCGTCCGTGAGTTCGAGCCCCGCGTCGGGCTCTGGGCTGATGGCTCAGAGCCTGGAGCCTGTTTCCGATTCTGTGTCTCCCTCTCTCTCTGCCCCTCCCCCGTTCATGCTCTGTCTCTGTCTCAAAAATAAATAAACGTTAAAAAAAAAAAAAAATTTAAAAAAAAAAAAAAAAAAAGAAAAAGGAGGCTTCAGGCTTCAGAGGCACCTGGGTGGCTCAGTCGTTGGAGCATCTGACTTCAGCTGAGGTCGTAATGTCTTGGTTTGTGAGCTTGAGCCCACATCAGGCTCCTGCTGCCAGCGTGGAGCCCACTTCAGATCCTCTGTCCGCCTCTCTGTGCCTCCCCTGCTTGTGCTCTCTAAAAAATAAACATAAAAAAAAAAAAGGAAAGGAGACTTCAATTCAAGAAACTTCTGTGCTTCCACTCTTTACCAAACCCGAGGGTTTTACCATGAATCTGCTCCTGTTGTTGCTGTACCTTTTTCAGCTTGGACATGGCACAAGTTTTATCCACTCTTGACTCAAATGCTCAGTATCTGCACTTCTCTTGGGGAATTATAGTATTAACACACTGATGCATAAAGTGTGTTAACTTTTGATCTGTAAGAAAGCAATAGGAGAGTGAAGAGGTATTGCAAAGTGTGTGTGTAAACTGATTTTTGTTGGGTACATCTGATACAAAAGTCTGTTAGCCTCTTCATTATAGTGAATAAATGGCAAATGAGTTCATTGATTTAAAAGCAAAACAAGGGCGCCTAGTTGGCTCAGTCAGTTGAGCGTCCAACTTGAGCTCAGGTCATGATCTCACAGTTGGTGAGTTCAAGCCCCACATCAGGCTCAGTGCTGACAGCTCGGAGCCTGCTTTGGATTCTCTCTTTCTCTCTCTCTCTCTCTCTCTCTCTCTCTCTCTCTCTCTCTGCCCCTCCCCTGCTTGTTCATTCTCTCTCTCTCTCTCTCTCTATCAAAAATAAATGGAAAACAAATAAACACCTCTTCTACTCCAGTATCATGGAAGATAGGATTGGTATCTGTTGCCCAAACGAGTAATTAGGGACAGGAGAGAAGGATGAACTGTGATTCTAGGGTAGAATTCAGGGAGATGGGAAGAAATCCATTCTCTGAACAAACTGTGAATCCTTTTACCTGGGAAAGGAACTGTTGGGAACAATGGCCTGGTGAACTGGTGACAAAAGTGTGTGCCTGGTTTTGATAGCATTTCCCTATTGAAACACCCATTTGGCTGAACGTTACTAATCTTAGCTTAAATAACTGAAATTTACATTTCCTGTTCTAATGTGCAGCCATCTTGTATGTAATTCACAGGATGTTCTCTGGGGCGGGGCATGGGTTTGATGTAGAAGTTCATCAGTATCTTGTCACATTTATGTAATATTTATGAAGTTTAATGTTATACTATTTTGCCAATTGGCCATTTTGGTTCTGTGTCAGAGTCTACTATGAGAAGAATTAAGACTAAACCGCATGAACAGGGCTGGAGGGAGATGGAGGTACATTAGCCACTTTGAGGTCAGATTTACCAGAATATATTTTAACACTGGCGTGCACATCCCTCATCCTTTTAGTATTAATTTTATTGGTATTTCACTTTCCATTTCCATTTCAAAATGTTCTCATGAGTTTAAAAATGAATTTTACCATAATAAAGAGCTTTGGGTAGGCACCAGCCTCTAAGAGTGAAATACCAAGAGATGTATTTTTTCAAATAGATTTCTCTAAACATGGAGTCAAGACACTGATGTCTTTTATTAGGGTTGGAAAAAAATTGTAAGTGGTAATGTACGTGCTCTCTATCCATTTTGACTAAACTAATACAAAAGCATATTGAGATAGTTGAGTCTGAGATAAGTAGTAACCAGAAATGCAAAATATGGTGATTCCTAAAATATTAGCATAGCATATTTATATGTTACAGCTGGCAGGTTTTTGAGCCAAAAATCGTTCCCGGTAATAAACTAAGTAGTCACCCAAATCTCTACATTTTGGGCTCTTCTTCAGGAAAACTCATTTGGTTAAAGTGAAAATGTACAAGGAGGCCTTGGTAGAGCTATAAAAAGGAAAAATGGTTTTATTGAAGAACACAATTGTATGCCGTTTGGAGTTCTTTTTACGTCCCACTTACTCTAATGACAGAGTAGAAAGGGGCTTTGTTGAGAGAATCAAGAATCCTAGAATCTGCCCCGGCTCCAAATCCCTGTCCTTCCACTCAGCGGTGAGTGGACAGGTCACTAGACCAGAGTCTGTGTGTCTTTTCCTACCTCATGGCATGAGAGCAGTAGCTATCCCGTAGCACTGCTGTGCAGACGAAAGGAGAAAATGTGTGTTACACACGCCGGTAAAGAAAAAGACATCTGAAGAGATGAGGCACATGTGTCCCAAGTTTACGAACCCGGCTCCTAGAAGCCAATGCCCCTGCTTCCTAGATCAGTGCGCTCAGTGAAGCTGCAATACAGCTACTGAGCTTTTCATATCCATGTTGGAGACCTGAAAGATGGCACATTTCTCTGCATGATTCTTTCTTTTTTAGACCTAGAACACTGAGGCCTTGAATCCGCTCGACCCTAATGCATTCCCTCCTAATTATCTCACATACTCTGCCTTACGAGGTATGATTTTAGGTACCCTGTGAATTTCCCCTCCCCACGAAACTCTCCCACACATACATTCATTGGGCATTTACTTTTTGTTGTGCCCCCACTATGTGCCTACTTTAGACAAAGGAGATACAGTAGTAAACAAAATACATTCTATAAAGGATCTGCCTTCGCAGAGCTTACATTGTGGGGGCAGGAGGTGGTGGACAGACAACAAACAGATGAGATCATGACAGACTGAGTTAGTAGCACAAAGACAAGAACAGTGTGATGTGGGAATACTTGGAGGAGGCCCCTTCAGAGAGAGGGTGGTCAGGGAGGGCTTGCTTAGGAGTTAGATTTGAGCTGAACCTGAAGCACGAGATGCAGGTGCTAAGTGCTGGGAGAGACCTCTTCCTTTGCCTAAGGTCTTGAAGGTTTGTCCTTGAAGCTGTCATCCCTCATTTGCTTTTTACTTAGCAGAAGGTTTAGAGAAGGCAGACAGCTGAAAGTGCTAAGTACCTGAGGAGGGGTCAGCACTCCCAAGAGCACACAGTAGCTAGGAATCTGGAAGGGGGGAGATGGACAATACCAAAGAAAACAATTTACCTAACACACAACTTTGCCTAGTGTTGGCATATCCATCACATACTCTTTGGTATACCTTATGCACCTAATTGTATGCATGATGGATTAATGACTGAGCATGATCGTCCTTCGTGGTGCGTGCATCACCCATGCCCTAAAGGGTTGGCCTGGCGTTATGCTGGGGGGAGTGGTAGGGGCACTTGGGACCTGACTGGCAATGACTTGGATCATGGGAGAGAGCTAAGGTCAGGGTGAGAGGGAACAGGGCCAAGTAGGGCTGGGAAAATAAACAGAAGGCATATGGTCAAGAACGAGTGGATGGACTGGGAGCCAAGTTGGGGGCGGGGGTAGGGGGGAGCACTGAGCAAAAGTTGGTGCCCTGAGGAAACCAGCCAAGCGCTGTGGCATGGGAATGAGCTCTGGGTCATTGAAATTATTTTCAGAGCATGGACCAAGCCACCCACTGTTTGAAACAGATGGACATTTAGGCAAATAGAATCAGCTATAATCAGCTGCACTTCTGACCATAAGAAGAAATGTATGCCTGGTGTGTGTGTGTGTGTGTGTGTGTGTGTGTGTGTGTGTGTGTGTGTGTGTGTATGTGTAAGGCCGTGGCCTTTTACTCTTTTGTTATATGCAGCTGAGTTTCATATCGGTGAACATCACACATGCCACCAAGAACTGTTTTAGAATTCAAAAATTTCTTCATTCTTGGGATAAAAGCCAAGTTTCCAAGTCATTTCAGGGCTATAACTATTGACTCATTAATTCCAAGTTTAAAAACATCAAAACATATATATGTTGTTTTGAAAGTCGTATTTGTTTGGTCTACTTAGAATATTGTGGGCACTCAGTCTAAGGCACCTACTGAATAGTATCTGATGGGGTTCAGGCAGGTAATGATGTGGCTGTTAAAATGGAGGTGGATTTTCAAGGCTAGTTACAGAAACTCCTTTCACAGGTGGTTGGAGAAATCTTTTAATCATTCTATTTTTAAATGTTTTTAATGTTTATTTTCGACAGAGAGAGTGTGAGCGAGGGAGAGGGGCAGAGAGAGAAGGAGACACAGAATCCAAAGCAGGCCCCAGGCTCCAAGCTGTCAACACAGAGCCCGACACAGGGCTCAAACTCATGAACCCATGAGATCATGACCTATGCCGAAGTCAGACCCTTAACGAACTGAGCCACCCAAGTGCCCCTTAATCATTCTATTTTTTAAAAAAGGTACTTGGGGGACACATGGGTGGCTAAGTCAGTTAAGTGTCTGACTCCTGATTTTGGCTCAGGTCATGATCCCAGGGTCGTAGGATTGAGCCCTGCATCAGCCTTTGCGCTGGGTGTGGAGCCTGCTTAAGATACTCATTCTCTCTTGGGGCACCTGGGTGGCTCTGTGGTTAAGCGTAGACTTCGGCTCAGGTCATGATCTTGTGGTCCGTGAGTTCAAGCACCACATCAGGCTCTGTGCTAACAGCTCAGAGCCTGGAGCCTACTTCAGATTCTGTGTCTCCCTCTCTCTGCCCTTCCCTGTTCACACTCTGTCTCTACCTCTCTCAAAAATAAATAAATGTTAAAAAATTATATATTCATTCCCTCTCCCTCTCCCTCCCCATTCATACACATGCCCTGGAGCATTCTCTCTCTCTCAGAAAAAAATTGTACTTGGGACACATGGTGGTGATATGGCAAGAGCAAATTGAATCTGTTTTTAAAAGTAACAGTTAATTGTAAAAGATAGGAGCATCATGAAAGAAAAGAGTATTTTCTGTTCATTTTTACTGAGAGGTGGCAGTTATTAGCTAGAGTTAAGACTTCAGAGTGTCATACTAAGTGAAACTTTGTGCACACATTAAAAGCATTATCATTGAGTGATGACTGATACCGAAGAGCACATTAATAATTGCGGGGGGCTGCCTAGAAAAGCCTGAAATAACAAGCAGGCAACTCCGGCCTCTGATAAAACTCATGTTTGCTCCAGCGTTTCTCCAAGCAGCTTAATAGTAAAGTTTTCCTTTTGTTGGTTTTCTTCACCGGCTCTATGTGGTGAATAGCCTAATCTTGAGAAAATACATCGCAGTATCCGTTTTAACAGAATGTGTGTTTTATCATTGTGGCCATGTCCTGGTGTTTCTGTCGTCCTCGTCTGGTGTCAGTACTGCGCTCAGCTCTGCTCTCCAGGCTGGTGGAGCTCTCCAGGGAGGGTCCGTGCCTGGAGGAGTTAGTCTTGTGTTGTGTGTCTAATCCCATAACAGTCACAGAGCCCCGTAAAAATAAAACAGATGCACATCTGCCCACAGCGGCTTAAGTGTGTTATTATTACCTGAAGACAATAAATGACCTCTTAAATTCTCATCCCAGCCCTACAATTCATGCATCCGTCAGTTACTCCACAAGTTAAATGGAAGCTCTAATACCCAATTTTAAATGAAACTCAATATGGTTTCTCTGATGTCTCTCCAGGGAGATTTCATCTTGTCAAGGTTTGTCTTTCAGAGATACCCTCTTTGACTCTAGCTTCACTAGGTCCTGATCTCCCTCCTCATACAAATAGTGTGTCCCTGCCCCCACATTTCAGGTCACAAGTAAAGAGAAAGTGATGAATTGAGAATTATCTGGAGATAGTCTTTCCTTGGTGGAATGTTTAAATCCTACTCCTCATGGTATTGAATCTAGAGAATGAATTATGCACAGCTGAAAAGCAGGGAAGTTTCTGGTTCAGGGGACACATTTACACGTCACTCCCTGCTGATGCCCAGTTCATTATGAGGGACAGCCACGGGAGATTTCACATCCGCCTTTTGTTAGAGAGGGAGCCAGGAAGGAGGCACTCAGGCAGAATCGTGTCGTGTTGATACAAGGCTTTTCAAACGAAAACTCCCTGATTTAAGTGTCTGCTGTGGAACTGAATCTCTTTTTCCCCCCAGATTGAGTTGATAACATAGAGTCTAATGCAGAAGTGGTCTTGGAGGAAAACTTGGGGTTTCTTCCTTGGGCTTCATGTTTTCAAAATATTTATAGGTTATTTTAGAATGATGCCACTTGTAAGAGAAGGAAATAGTGAGAGCCAACGATTGGCTAAATCTCTTTGTAAACGTTTATGGTATTTGTGAATCCTTTGAAGTATTTGCAAAATGGCCATTTCTGTTAAAAGGACACAAAATTACTTCTGAATCAAAAGCTATGTTTGCAAGTGTGTTTGAAGTTACATACCCCCACCCCCACCCTTTCTTTACCTGGTAGTAGGAACAGGCCAACCTTGACAAACCTTAAAAACTGAAGGCAGAGTAGACCCACCCATCATGTGAGACAAGAACTAAAAGTGAGGCCTTGACCTGGACCACGTGTAAGTCCAATGGTTGGTAAACAAAAGGTGTTCTTATGGCTCCCTGGTGCTTCTTCCACCTTGGCACCTATGGAGACATGGTACAAACGACTTCTGAGACACTTTGAAATGAACATTAATACCTGGTCAGCAGGACATGGCTTCCTGTGAAGCAGTGAAATCTTTAAATGTCATTGAGGAAACCACTTGGGTTATGGATTATTATAAGGGCTTCAGGAATCCTCATGTGCTCAAACTAAAGTAAGTTTCTCAGGTGAAAGAAAAACCCCCATTATTCTTTGTACCTCTTTCCCAGGCTGCTCTTTGTTTTCATTTATGTGAAACCGGGTGAAGGGTGCATTGCATGTGTTTAGCCTAGACTGGTAGAGGTATATTCTCCCAGTGATGGGGGAGCGTGTTGCAAATAGAGATTGTTATGAGAGAGAAGACAGACGGTCACAAATATGGGTATAGCTGTCAGATGTCAGTATAAAATGTGTGAATGGAATGTATTGGCATAGAGTGGGTTGAATTTTCAGAACCTTTTATATTGCATGTGAAGTTTCCAGTTGCATTCAGACTCCTGTAGGCAGTGGCATGAAGAAGGTAACTTATGTCAGGAAGCTGTTTTAATGGTTCCACTTCAGAGTGGGTTTGGGTTCAATCTAAGCCAAACAGAACCTCCTTACCAGAGCAGCAGACTACAGTAGTCAACCACTTAGAGAGGGCTGTTCTTCTGCAGATGGTCGTGTCTAAACTTGGGAAGCCTGGCAGACTCAGACGTTAGTTGTAGGGGGAAGAAATCAAAATCAAAATAAGTTCCACATGCTTCCTTTCCAAAATTAATTTCTCAGACTCCTCTCCTTATAGCCGCACACCCAAAACAGGACCAGAGCCAGGATCCTGGGACACCTGGCTTATCCTGAGCCTTGCCCAAAGAAACACTATTTCCTTCAAAAGGGAGTGATCGGTCCATGTGTGAAGGGAGTAAATGAGGAAAACTCGCTGCCTCCCACCCCCACCCCCCACGTATGGCTGTGATTTATTTGTAAGGGTTAGGTTGGGGCCCAGAGAGAAAATGAATTATGGAAGAGATAATTTCACTTAAGGGCCACACATGATGCTAGAGGACATCTTCTGTATTTGTCAAAATTTAGAGAGACGCTCCTCTGCAATAATTCACAACCCTTGCCAAATTTATTCTTGGACAACAAAATTGTAGGATATTTTGTAATGGGTTTAAGGGCCCATAACTGGTAAGGTGATAGAATTCATGCTTTGATTTCCATGGTGTGGGGCTTGCCAAGTCTTTATCCAGGCTTTGCTCAGTAGGCGAACTCAAGTCTGTCCCATAAAATTCCTTTTGTTTCAGTAAGCAGAAATGCACTTTCTAATTTATATGGCTGAATAACCGCTGCAAAGCATAGACTGGCTGTACTTCTTTGTGCCCTGCCCACCACCACGTGTTGAATACAGAGACAAAATCAACACATTGGCCCCGGCCTGAGGCTGTCCTTTTTCTGAAGGCACTCTCCATGGGCAAGTCAGAACTGTGACTTTGCGTGCTGGAGGTACACAGGGATTTCTGTTTTTCTGTGTTTTTCTTTCTCCTGATTGCAAAATAGATTTATAGCCAGCTTTGCAGAAAGACCCTCCAAATATCATGAAAACCATGTATTAATATATTGTGGTTATTGGTTTATTTTTAAGTAGGAACCGTGAATGCGAGTTCATTTTAAAATTTAAATGCCAGTCAAAATATGGTGTCCCAAAGACCATCGTGCTTCACAATTGTCTTCTGTCTACTTTCAGTGGTGCTGTACTTACTAGGTTTTAAACACACAGTGATCTGGTTGAAAATCTGACTGAAAGCCACAAAGTAGAGGGCTTCCTTTTCGCACGGATGGCACAAAGAGAAGTGTTTCTGGCCCGGAGACCAGATTGCAGGTTATGGAAGAATAAGCTGTTGTTTCTGTGTAAAAGACATGCTGAGGATCCAAACAGAATAAACCTTGCACGGTGTATTCTCTTTATTTTGTAGAATTGGTATTACTTACCTTTCTTAGCCATTTATATTTCTTGACTGAGTCTTTGGAAATTAGTAAACTTTAAAATTAGTATTTTGAAGGGTGCCTGGCTGGGTCAGTTGGAAGTCTAGGTACTATCTGTCACTGTGCAGAATTAGTACAATATTATTAACTGTATTCCCCATGCCATATATTACATCCCCAGGACTTATAACTGGAAATTTGTACCTCCTGACCCCCTTGACCCATTTCACAGGCACCCCCTCTTTCCCATGTAGCAATTATCACTGTGTTCACTCTATGAGTCTGGGTTTTGTTTTCTTAGAAGTGAAATCATTTGTCAATCATTCTTATAAGTGAAGTTATTTGTCTTTTCTGTCTGACTTAGTGTGAAACTCTCATAGTCAATCCATGTTGTCACAAACGACAAGATTTCCTTTTTTGTGGCTGAGTAGCTCTGGTGTGTGCGTGTATGTGTGTATCATCACATCGTTAAGATTCATGGACACTTAGATTGTTCCATGTCTGGGCTATTATAAGTAATGTTGCAGTGAACATAGGGGTGCATGTGTCTTTTCAAATTAGTGTTTTTGTATTCTTTGGCTAACCACCCAGAAGTGGAATTGCTGGATCATATGATAGTTCTATTTTTAATTTTTTGAGGAACTCCATACTATTTGCCATGGTGGCTGCGCCAGTTGATGCCCACCAACACTGTGTGTGGATCCCTTTTCTCCACGTCTTCATCAACACTTGTTATTTCTTGTCTTTATGATGCTGGCCATTCTAACAGGTGTGCAGTGATACTTTTTTAAAAAATGTTTTTAATGTTTTTGTTTATTTTTGAGAGAGGGAGAGAGACAGAGCACGAATGGGGGAGGGCAGAGAGAGGGAGACATAGAATCCAAAGCAGGCTCCAGGCTCTGAGCTGTTGGCACAGAGCCCGACATGGGGCCGAAACTCACAAATTGCGAGATCATGACCTGAGCTGAAGTGTGACGCTTAACCGACTGAGCCACCCAGGTGCCCCGGCGTGCAGTGATATCTTATTGTGGTTTTGATTTTCATTTCCCTGATGATTTATGGTGGGCATCATCAAAAAGGTGGAGTACCTTTTCGTGTGCCTGTTGGTCATCTGTATGTCTTGGAGAAGGAATGTCTATTCAGTTCCTCTGTCCATTTTTTAGTTGGATTAGTTTGTCGTTACTTAGTTGTAGAAGTTCTTGATATATTTTGGATATTAACCCCTTATTGGTTAATTCATTTACAAATGTCTTCTCCCATTCAGTAGACTGCCTTCTCATTTTGTTGATGGTTTGCTTTGTCGTGCAGAAGCTTTTTAGTTTTATGTAGTTACACTCAGCTATCATTGCTTTTGTGGTCCTTGTCTTTGGAGTCAGATCTGAAAAAAAACATTAAGACCAACAAGCTTACCATCTGTTTTCTTCTAGGAGCTTTATGGTTTCACATCCCATATTCAACTCTGTAATCCATTGTAAGTTAATTTTTGTATATGGGTAAGGTAGTGGTCCAGTTTCATTTGCAAGTAGCTGTCCAGTTTTCCCATCACCATTCATAGAAGAGATGGTCTTTCCCTGTTGTATAGTCTTACCTCTTTTGTCTTAAATTAATTGATCATACATATATGTGTAGGTTTATTTATGGGCTCCCTATTCTGTTCCATTGCTTTATGTGTCTTTTTAAAAAAAATTTAAAAAAAATTTTTTTTACACTTTATTTATTTTTGATAGAGACACAGCACAAGTGGGGGAGGGGCAGAGAGTTGGAGACACAGAATCCGAAGCAGGCTCCAGGCTCTGAGCTGTCAGCATGGAGCCTGAGGTGGGGCTTAAACTCACAAACCACGAGATCATGACCTGGGCCGAAGTCGGACACTTAACCAACTGAATCACCCAGACCCCTAAAAAATTTTGTTTAATGTTTTATTTTTGAGAGAGCATGAGCAGAGGATCGATCCTAAGTGAGCTCTGTGCTGATAGCAGCGAGCCCACTGTGGGGCTCAAACTCACAACCTGTGAGATCAGGACCTGAGCCAAAGTCGAACGCCCAACCAACTGAGCCACCCAGGGGCCCGTGTGTGTCTGTTTTTATACCACTACTATTCTGTTTGGATTAGTATAGCTTTGCGATATAGTTTGAAACCAGGGGGCATGAGACCTCAGGCTTTATTCCTCTTTCTCAAGATTGCTTTGGCTATTTGGGGTCTTGTGTGGATCCATACAATTTTTTAGGTTCTAGTTCTGTAAAAAATGCCATTGGAATTGCACTGAACCTGTAGGTTGCTTTGGGTATTATGGGCATCTTAACAATATTCTTCCAGTCCAAGAGTATCTCTCCATTTATCGGGATCTTTTTCAATTTCATTCATCAGTGTCTTGTATGAATTATTGTAACTCCTACCTTCAGAAAGACTGGGTATCCACATTTGTCAGGGAAGACTATAATTCCTGCCCTGCTTTCCTCATAGGATTCTTACAAGGATCAAAATGGGAGCATGAAATCATTTAAAAATAATAGAGAAATTCCTTGTGTTATCCAAACATTTCTGAATAATCAGGAGCTGGTACTTGTGTATTGTAATCTAGATTGACAGTGAAAAAATTATAATGAAATCTTGGGATTTTAGAATGTGTCCACAGAAAAGCTAAGACCAGTAAATACACTCTCACCAGCCCTGAGTTTAACACTTGGAAGATCAGTTTCCTTCCATGAACTGTGTGGTCACCTGAATAAATTAGGCTTGAATATGTTGAAGTTGCGCCTGTAGGAAAAGTGGGAGCTGAAGGAATTGGGAGAGCAAAGCATGGATGGCAAAGCAGGAATGGAATTCTTTTTGCATTTTGGAGCCACCTCACTTCCTAGGGGTTAAGAAGAGCACCAGCCCAGGGTGCCTGGGTGGCGCAGTCGGTTGAGCGTCCGACTTCAGCCAGGTCACGATCTCGCGGTCTGGGAGTTCAAGCCCCGCGTCAGGCTCTGGGCTGATGGCTCAGAGCCTGGAGCCTGTTTCTGATTCTGTGTCTCCCTCTCTCTCTGCCCCTCCCCCGTTCATGCTCTGTCTCTCTCTGTCCCAAAAATAAATAAACGTTGAAAAAAAAAAATTAAAAAAAAAAGAAGAGCACCAGCCCTTCTGCGGAGAGGGGGTCTGGACCCAGCACTCTGCCTCAAAAATCAGAAGGCTTTGCACCTCGAGATGAGAACTAATAAAGGGAGCAAAAGACAACCACAAAGTGAAATGAATTGTGAGTATCTTGGTGACATTTGGAGGAAGGTAGATAAAAATATTCTACTCAGCATGGTTTGTAAATAGAAATTATCTGTATGGTTCCATGGCTATTAGTTTGAAGTAGGTATGGAAATCTGTTTATTTGATGCATTGTCGTTGTTTTATTTTAGAAAACCTAATAGAAGCTTCTGGCTTTCTGAGTCGGTAGAGCATGTGACACTTGATCTTGGGATCATGAGTTCAAGCCCCACACTGGGTGTAGAGCTTACTTTAAAAAAAAAAAAAAAGGAAGGAAAGAAAGAAGGAAAACTTAACCTTCCTTCCCTCACCCTCACTCTTGGTCTGCCCTCCATTCTGCTTTTCCCACAGGTCCCCTAGTGCCGGTTGGTCGTACTGTCACTGTTGGGGGTGGGGTGAGTTGATTCTGGGGACTGCAGCTGTGTTGGTTAGAGAGGGGATGTGGCAGAGGCTAGAGTGGTGAGTCTAGTAACTGATTAACAGTTTTTCTAAAGCAAAAATCAGGTGCTACTTCATTGTTTGTCTGGTCTTCCCAATTTTACTTGCTTTTGTAGATATGAAAGATTGTTTATTTAGATATGAAAGATTGTTCCCCTTAGGTGAATGTTATCAAGAAACACCCAGAGGAGATGTGATTCATTGACAGCACTTCTAGCAAATGAATGACCTGCTTCCCTCTCCTCATGGCTACCTGTTACTTTGTTGCACATTTCTGTTAGGAAACCAGGGAACATCTCTACTCACTTGTATATAGATTATCTGTCTAAAACACAGACCTGACAGTATTGCTCCTGCTTTGTGGTTGGTTGTTTTTAAATCATCTGAACCAAAAATATTGTCCCAATTTGGCTAGATGTCACCTAGCACAATTCTGGACCCCGATGCCTCATCCTGCAACAATACATTGCATGGTAAAGCAAAAGCTTTTCAGTACTGCCTAAAGAAGAAGCCATCAGAAACATACATCAGCTGCCAAAAGTTATACCTGTAAAAGAAAATTAAGCAGTTCAAAATGTTCCAAATTTTGAATTATCTCTACTGAGATTTTATATAATTTACATAGTCATACAAAGTTGACTAGGTATTAAAAGCAAATGGTTTTGTTTAATAAATGATAGACTAAAACAACACACGTTATTAACCAGAAACTCAAAAACCTTTCATATGTTGTATAAAAGTAGTAACAATGGTCACATTATCTGAAATGCCAGTATCGTGAGGTTTTGTTTTTTGTTGTAGGTCTTCAGGGGAAGAGAATTTTAGAGATAAGGGTGCTTCTGGGGATGGATGAATATTTTTATTTAAAAATAAAATCTTTCGCACTGCAAGTAGAAAGCAGATCTTTATTGCTGTAGACTTAATAAGCACTCCAAGTAGAAGCCTTTTATAAATTCAAAGACTTTTGTGCAAAACGAGATTTTTCTGTTGTATATCGCCGTGCTTAAAAATATTTATCTCTACCGTTTGTGACTAAAGAAAGAAGGGATGCTTGGAGAAATTCCTGGTTTTAGGTCTAAGGTGAGAAATGTCCAAGTTGGGCCTGGGACATTTTGCCATCCCAGAAAGCAAAGAAGTTATCAGAGACTCCCAGGACCTTGTCAGCAGAACTCAGAAACCAGCTTGAATAAGTTCTTACAAGCTTACACATCAGCAAAGACATAAACTGTGGTGGGTTGAAACGTGGATTGAAACCTACTTGCTAGGAGTTCCTAATTATACTTCAGAATTAAAAACCTCATTAGTCATGTTGGGAGACTATTAGAGAACTACCTCGTTGTTTTGAAAAAAAATGGTCAATAAAACGAATCATTTGTTAATATGACCAGTACCTCAGAGGGGAAATTTCTCTTTGTAGAATTATGCTAGGTAGTAAATCAAAAATGAGTGACAGAATATCACTTTGAAGTCTCTAAACAAATATCATTAATGGCTAACAATACCCCAAAAGGAGTCAGACATTATGTGCCTCCTGATGGAAGTTCAAACACTGCAAGTAAGTAGTCCTGCCTCCAAACCCCCAATTAGAACTTGAATCATATCTGGCCTCTAGATCAAATGACCCGTTTATAGAATGGCATGCAGTGAGCAAAATCCAGATTGTGGAAACTGTACAAGACAACCCACTTCCTTCAACTATGTATACATATATATATATATTTTTTTATTTATATTTATATGTTTATATGTATATATGTTTATATTTACATATATGTTTACGTATATAGTTTACATTATATATGCTAGAAATGGAGAAGAAATTATAAGATAGTGCATATTTGATATTAAGAAATTATTTTTACTTTTAGATGTGATAATGCTATTTGAAGTTTTTTCAAATGTCCTTATCTTTTGGAGACACATACTGAAATACACAAAATGATAAGCTTGGTATTTACTTCAAAATAGACTGGCTTGGGGAATGGAGGGTAGGCTTTGGGATGGAGAGTATTGACTGTAGTTTAAATGGAGTAGGATTGGCCAATATTAGTAATTGTTGAAGCCAAGAAGTGAAGACAACTGGTTATTCTGTTCTCTCTACTTTCATATGTTCAAAAACTTTCAAAATAGGATTCATATATATAAAATTTTTCAAAATGAAAGTTTATACACACATTTTGCATACAATTGTGTCAAGTGTTAATATGTTGCACAGAACTAGTAAAATCACAAGGTTTCAACCAGGTTTAAACATTAAAATTTTTTTACTAGAGTACCGCTATTAGAATGCCGAAATCTAAAACACAGGGGTGCCTGGGTGGCTCAGTTGGTTAGGCGACCCACTTGGTCTCAGGTCATGATCTCACGGTTCGTGGGTTCGAGCCCCACATCGTGCTGACAGCACAGAGCCTGGAGCCTGCTTCAGATTCTGTGTCTCCCCCCATCTCTACCCCTCCCCTGCTCACGCTCTGTGTCTCTGTCTCTCAATAATAAACATCAAAAAAAGAAAAAATTTAAAACACTGACAGCACCAAATGCTGGTGAGAACGTGGATCAACAGGAACTCTCATTGATGGCTGGTGGGAATGCAAAATGGGCACAGCCACTTTGGAAGACATTTTAGCAATTTCTTATCAAAGTAAACATTCTTATCATATATTCCATCAGTAGGGCTTTTTGGTATTTATCCAAATGAATTGAAAACTTATTTCCAAACAAAAGCCTGCACGTGCATGTCTGTAGCAGCTTTATTCATAATTGCCAAAATTTGAAAGCAACCAAGATGACCTTCAGTGAGTGAGTGGTGCCTTCACACAGTGTAACAGAGCTCAAAAGAGATGAGCTGTCAGGCCATGAAAAGACGTGAAGGAGCCTTAAACGCACATCACTAAGTGAAAGAAGCCAATCTGAAAAGGCTACATGCTGTATGATTCCAACTGTATGATATTCTGGGAAAGGGAAAACCATGGAAACAGTAAAAAGATCAGTGGCTGTCAGGGATTGGTGGGAGGAAGTTATGAATCAGCGGAGCAGAGGATTTTTAGATGGGTGCCGTGTTTCCCTAAACTACTCTGTGCGACACTACAATAGTGGATACACGTCACATATGTGTGAAAACCCATAAAATATAGGACACCAAGAGTGAACCCTAATGTAACTATGGACTTTGGGCGATAATGATGTATCAGTGTAGGTTCATTGATTGTAATAAGTGTACCAGCTGGTGTGGGATGTTGATAGTAGGGGAGGCTGTATGTGTGGGGGGTATATGGGAAAAGTCTGTACTTCAATTGAATTTTGTTGTGAACAGCTGTAAAAACCAATGACACAAAACTATAGATAACAAAATATTTTGGACAAAACCTTTTCTGTATATGCCACTCTGATGAAAAGTTGGGGAAATTGGTATCATGAAATGGTCAGAGAAATATATTAATAATTAGTCTTCTTTCCCAGTTTCATAAAGGGGAGATCTATGCAGTTAGGCAGTACATGTCTTTTAAATTATTCAAATGTTTTTATACTTTTTGTAAAGGCTTTGTCCAAAGCTTTGAGAGAGAGAGAATGCTAGGTGAGAATTTTTTTCTAATGAAACCTATATGAAGCCTGTTTCTGAAGTGGGTTTTCTCTAAAGCTGATTAAAAAAAAAAAAAAAAGTTTGTAGCTTACCTACTGCCCTGCTTATCTTACATGGGATGGGAGGAGTGGGGGAGCACATGCCTGCATTCAGCAATTTTATCGAAAGCCTACTCTGTCTGAACTGGACTAGACACCAGGGGTATACAAAGAATAAAATGGACAAAATCCCTGTCCCCATGGAGCTTCTGTCCTGTGTCTGCGAATAGAGAAAAAGAATAGGAGATAATGATGATGCCCCCTTAATGAAGTGGCATTGAGGGGAGCTTGAAAGAAATGAGGGAGAGTGCACCTCAAAACTGGGGAATGGTCCTGGCTGCAGCCACAGCAAATACAAAAGCCTTGAGGAGGAAGTGAGGAGAGTCCAAAGCCAGAGTCACAAGGCTGGTCTGGATGGAGTGGAGTGAGGGACAGTGACTGGGAGCAGAATGTAGAAAGCCTTGTAAAGCTTGGTAAGAACTTCAGATTGTGCTCTGAGGTGAGCAACCAGTGGAGGAGTTTTTGTTTATTTATATTTTTTACAGCACACACAGGGGAGAGGACAGAGAGAGGGAGAGAGAAAATCTTTAGCAGGCTCCACGCTCAGCAAGGAGCCTGATGCAGGACTCAGTCCCATGACCCTGGGATCATGACCTGAGCCAAAAATCAAGTGTTGGACACTCAATTGACTGAGCCACCCAGGAGCCCCTGGAAGGTTTTAAATTAAGAGAAAGCATCTGATTTTTGCCAGTAGGATAGCTCTGGCTGCTGTGTTGAGAACACGTGGTGAGGGGGCAAGGGTGCAAGTTGGGAGGCCAGTGAAAAGACTATTGCCAAACGCCGGGTGAGCATTGACCGAAGTTTGAAAATACTTGGAAGGTAGAGCCAGTAGAATTTGCTGGTGGATTGGATGTGGTGGTGAGGGAGACGGAGGAGGCAAGAATGGGTGTTGTGTTTTTAGCCTGACCAACTGGATACAGTGGAGCTCCCATTTACATCCCCAAAGAGGAGTGCAGGAGGAGGCACTGTTTGCGAGTGCTTGTAATGAAAGTACGGTGAAGTTGTGTACAAGATAAAGGGGACTGTAGTGCACACGGTTAGGGACCTTTTTAATACCACACCTAGACTTAAGGATGAAAATGAGACTTTAAATTACATCAGAAAAATCAGTGTCTCAGAACCTAAAAAACATGGGAGTCCGGGGGCGGGTGGGGGGGGGGAGGTGTGGGATAATACTGCATGAACAACACATGAAATTTAATGGTATCATAACAAATATGTAGAAGAGAGAGAAAGAAGAGAAAAGACTCAGCCAAAGCAGACATTTTAGAGTCTGGACCAGGGTTCCTGACCTTGAAATGGGTATCTTTTATGTCCCGGAGTTAATTTTTTCCTTGTTTTGTCTTTTTCTAGTTGGGGAATGGCGGTCAATGTGTATTCTACCTCGATAACCCAAGAGACTATGAGCAGACATGACATCATCGCATGGGTTAATGACATAGTATCTTTAAACTACACAAAAGTGGAACAGCTTTGTTCAGGTAAGAGATTATTTTATTAAGCCTGTATTTACCTAAATGTTTACTGCTATCATCTGGAATTTTAGTTTATGAACCACAGACGATACATCTTGGGTGGGGAAAAAAGAATTATCAGTATTGATACATAATTAAAGGGACAAAACTCAGATATAACTAAAAAATGTGTGTGTGTCAGAGAGGGGAATGATAAGGGGCATCTAAGAGCATAGAGGCGTCCCAATGCATATTATGAACGGTTTCTGTAATGCCTTGTGATTGGATTTATAGGCTCTTATCTATCTCTCATCCCATCAGCCACCACTCTTGCGTTCCTAAAACACAAGTTGGGTCTTATAACCCCTTCTTTAAAAACCTTCTGGACACCATGTTGTCCTTCCTATAGGATAAAATTCATTCTTTTGCATGGCTGATAAAGTCCTTTCTGTTCTTGCTGCATCCTGTCTCCTCAGTTTCTACATCTACGTGCCCCCCATCCTGCCTGCTCCCCCTCCCCCGGTGCCTCAGTCCCACAAAATACTCTTTGTTCCCTACCGATGGCCTTTTGCATCCCATAACTTGTTTTCATGCTTTTTTGCTGAGAAAGTCTTTCTTCTTCTCTTCATTCATGTTAAAATCTCATCGACACTTTAAAATCCAACTCAGTTGTTGTCCCTCTGAAGGGTTTCCCAGATTCCCCCAAAACACGGTGCCCACTCTTCCAGAGTAACACTTAACCACCCTGTGCCAGAAGGTCCAGCTCCCACTCCTCTGAAGGGACCAGGAGTCCTTGAGGACAGGACTGTGTTTTATTCTTTGTCAGATGCCTAAGGTGGCACCATGCTTGGTATAAAGTAGGTCTGTGGGGAATACATGTTGAGTTTAAGAAAAAAGTAATTAAGATTTAACATCGATGATAAAGCAGGAGCATGTTACAAAAACGTGCCACTGATAAAGTAATTCATTCTTGGAATGTTTATCAAAGAAATAGTCTTCCTTTGGAAATAGGAAGTGTATTCTACTTGTGAACTTACAGGTAAGAGATTTCCTCCCTGGCTCTGACATAAAAATGGTGTTAGAAAATATTCCTGAACTGTGTTCATGTGAAATTCCACAAGGCATGACAGATACAAGGGGGTTAGCAGGTTTAGCTGCCATAGTGCTGTCTGTGCAACAGAAAGACCTTCTCCTATCTTTCCTAGGGGGTCGTGTGTAAAAGGATTTCATGAAGTGTAGCCAGAATTTGGAAAGCCCCCAGTAAACCTGAGTCCAACGCCTCCCAGGGAATATATTCTCCTTTCTCCAGGTCAAGATTTGAGAACAGACCAGAGGACAGTCTTTCACTACTATTGACACCTCTTCTCCCGTGATCATTTGTCCCCCGAGGAGGACAGTGAGGTTGGCTGGAACCTACGCATTGCCTCACTCCCCCTCTCTGTGCCCAGGCCTCAAACAAGTCCTATGATTTGTGAGGTCGATAATGGATGCTCACCAGCCAGTTCTTTGCCCTTGAGCACAAGCTAAGAAAAGCTGGCTTGGACTGTGAGAACGTACGAGGTATATATTGTTGGCCTGTTGAAATGACTCCCACAGGCACAGTCAGAAACAACCCCTGTTGCATCTAACTCAGCTGCAGATCTCCACTCAGATTTGATGGCACTCTTCTTGCGGTGCATTCTGGAGCACTCCGGTGTTTTAGTTTTGACTTGCTGGGGAAAAACTGTCGTTAGCAGTTCGTTCCCTTGTTACTAACCCAGATCCCTTCAGCCTCGTAATTGCTTGGAGTTCGTTTCTCCACAGCACCTGGCACATAACTGTTGCCTCAGAAATGCTCCTTTTAGGGGGAATGAAAATCAGTGTGCAACTGCTAGGGGCAAAGACAGGAATGTGTCTTACTCTCAAAGTGGGTGTATGCACATGTGGATAAGGGGAATGGGGTTCGTTATTAAGAAAAGAGGTCAGAAGGAAGGAGTTAGGTAGTAAAGGAGCCCCCTAACAGCTTTCTCTCTGATGACCATGCAGAGGTTTTGCTAGCAAATGCAATGAGGGGCCATTTAGGATTTTTAGATAGAGTCGTAATAGATGTTTGAGTAATATATGTAGTTTCTCTGCAGATCTTTCAGATTTATAGTAAGGCGAATTCAACAAAATTTTAAGCAGAATTTTGGAAAGATTCTTCTACAGTTATCTTCAGGCACTGGTATGCATTTTGCAACCATCTGTAGCTACATTGCTATCAAGCATGGGTTGATGGCACACCTGTGGAAACCATTTGGCTCCCTACCGAACAGATAATTGTCATTAAGAGGACTCCCTGGCTACCTAAGGTTACAAGGCTGATGATTCGTTCAGAAGAATAAAGTAGATTTAAAGGTTCCTTTCTGCTCTGAAACAGGTTTTACTATGATCTCTGTACTACAGGGGGTCACGTGTTTGTTTGTTTGTTTGTTTGTTTGTTTTGTTGTGTTTGCTTAAATCATGTTAATCCGTAGGGTACAGAAGAGGTCTCTTATTTTAGGCAGTAGTTTCCTGAAACTGTGGACCATACGCATGTATCTCCTGTGGGGCTGCTTAAAAATGCAGATTCTTAGGACCCTTGACCTGGCAAACCAGTATCTCCGGATGTGAAGCCTAAAATCTGCATTTTAACAAGCACCCCAAGTACTTCTGTGCTGTAGCCAAGGGCTTGCAGTGCATTTTAGAGAAACCCCAAACCACTAAAAATGAAGTTAAAATATCCAAAATCTATCAGGCATGGTTTCCTCATTCATAATTTAGTCTCTGATTCTTCAGCAGTGGCATTTAGCAGGAAGATGCTGTCTTTCTGTTTATTTATTTATACCCTTCATTGTTCTAGAAGACATTGAAGACAGCTAGGACAGTGCTATTAGGACAAGACCAAACAAATACTGATGACCTAAGTGATTTCTCCTCATCATACTTAAAAGTAATCAAATTCTTGGATGGTATTTTTCTCTTCAACTTTTATTTTGATGACTTCAGTTGTCTATGTGTGATTGTATTTTAGTATGCTGTGGTAAAATATAAATTAAGTTCACGTATTTATGGGGCGCCTGGGTGGCTCAGTTAAGCGCCCACTTCGGCTCAGGTCATGATCTTGCTATTTGTGGGTTTGAGCCCCACGTTGGGCTCTGTGCTGACAGCTCAGAACCTGGAGCCTGCTTCAGATTCTGTGTCTCCTTTTCTCTCTCTCTGCCCCTCCCCTGCTTGCGTTCTGTCTTTCTCTCTCAAAAATAAACAAACATTAAAAAAAATAATTTCATGTATTTAAACTGATTTTTTTTTCATATTCAATACAATTATTTCTTTTTGCCAAAGACTTATGCTCTAATTCTGGCAGTCCTCCTTTGGCATTTTTTTCCACATTTGCATTGTTTTCTATTTCTTTTTTTATTTCCAGCTAAAAGATATCCATCCAGCTAATATTAAAGCGAATGACAGCTTTTCTTTAGCTCATAGAAAAGTAACATACGGCTTCTTCATGTTTGTGTTCCTTTTTCTTCAGAATTTTCTGCCTTCATATAGCTTTTGTTTCTTATAGAAGCATTTTAAAAGTTCTTTAAAGGAGAGGTGTTGTGAGAAGGTCTAATACTTGGAAATAGATTGTGGTAAGTTGCAAAACAATGGAACTGACTCACTCTTATCTCCTGTTATTTTATCCCAGCGATGTCACCTTATGAAAGTTTGCTCTGAACAGTAAATCTGGGGAGGCGCCTAGGTGGGTCAGTTGGTTGAGCATCCAACTTCATTTCATGATCTCAGGGGTCTTCGGGCTCTGTGCTGACAGCTCGGAGCCTGGAGCCTGCTTCTGATTCTCTCTCTCTCTCTCTCTCTCTCTCTGCCCCTCCCCACTCATGCGTGCATGTTTCTCTCTCTCTCTCTCAAAAATAAACATTAAAAAAAATTTGAACAGTAAATCTGGGTCATATAAATCATGTGCATATTTAGTTGGCATTCGCTTCTTGTGAAAAGCAACCTTTATGTCTCAAGTAAAAGATTAGGCTGTATAAAATGGAGAGCAGTATATCAGTGGATGTGAATACTACCTATAATAACAGGACACTGTACTGCTCACCTAAATCTGTTTTAAAGATGAACAATATATGTGGCTTTCCCCATAGTTGAATAGGGGGTTGAACCACATGAAGTACTAGGTTAATTCAGCTTCAGAACACTTTGTTGTATACTTTGTAAAATTCCTAGTGCTTTTAGTGGGGTTGAGATACCTTGTGTTTACTTTAGTACACAGCTCAAACCAGTGAACTGAATATTTTATAAGGTACTACAGAGGGAGGATGGACAGCATGGTGCTAAAAATCCCTAAAAACAACTTTAACAACTTGAGATACCATACTGGAGGTGACAGCAAAGGTAGTAGACTATATGGAGGGGAGGAATGGGAAAAAATGGCTAGAGGAGTTTGATGGGGGTGGAAGAAATGAACCTTTTCCTCTCCACCCTTCTTCCCCTGTTCTAATACATCAAATCTCCTTTGAAACACTCCTTTGACATCCATTTTTCTGTGTTGCCATCCTCTCCTATGATCTGGGACCTAAAGCAGCAAAGTCATTGGGTCCACTGCTGAGTCACTGCCTGTGCTTGACCAGCAAGCACGTGACCAGTGGCTCTCCCATACCTCCAAAGCCTAGTGCAGACCTAGTGCAAAGCCTAGTGCAGACTGCCCTTTTCTGTCTGTGCAACCTTCCCTTCCTCCTCCTCACCCACTTCTTAGGACAAGCAAACCACTGACTTTTTGCAGATTCAGAGCTACAAACCCCAGTCAGGTGGACACTGCCTGTAGTGTTACTATATTGGTTAACAGTTCATTGATCTTCCTGAGCATTTTAGTATTTTAGTAAAGTGTAATTTGAATTAAACTATTTTTTTTTTCCGCTGGAAAATTTAGGTGTTTTTTTTCACCAGCTTAAAAAGAAAGAGAAATGACCAGTATTTGACTGAAGTTTCAATTTGTGCTTCTCCAAATTGTTTCAAGCCCTGTCTTGGATCAAGTTTCTGGTATTTTTTCTCTTCTGGGAAAACTTGTGGATTCAGCTGGTCATATTGCAGTCACTGTAGTCACATTCACAATTCTGGGTCCTTGATGGCTCTCTGGAAGGAGCGAGGCTTCAACAGAAACACTCTGGGATTCACAAAGGTGTGGCTGTCTGCCATGCCCCGGGGCCTGTACAGGTGCTGTGAACCTTAGCAGAATATTCTTTGTGACCATTTTCGGCTGCAGTCTGTGCCTGTTAAATAGGTTAAGCCCATCCTATTGTGGTGTCCCCTGTGCCTTCTTTTTTTGTCCTCAGAGACCTCTTTCAGGAGGACAGGTTAGTGATGAAATCAGCTCAGAGTCTAAATTTAGTAGACCTTCTCTTGTTGGCTCTCTTGAACTGAAACCAAGTAAGGATATTTCATCAGTGTCTGATAGCTCAAGAGCTTACTTAGCTTTATAACATCAGACTGTTATTTGCTGTAAGAAATTTAAGTCATCCTGGATTGTGTTACTATTATAGATGTAATTGTATTATAATGGAATATTGTTCATATTGGTGCTGTATTATGTAGAGAGGTAGGTTTTTTTTGTTTGTTTGTTTGGGGTTTTCTTTGGTGACAGTTTCTTTCTCCAGTTCTATTTGACTTCATTTAATTTTAAAATCCATTTACTTTATATCTCCGCCTACTGACTAATTAAAAGAGTAAGGGGGCAAAAAGTAAGTTGGGGAACGGTAGGGGTGGTCCAGCCTTAGGTTAGTATCCCAACTAATGCCTAGGATGAAAGGGAGTTTGTTTTGTGAGCAGAATATGAAATACTCTAGTTTTTTTTTCCCCCTTGTAAATTTGTTTACATATATCTTGATACTTTGATACTGAAAGTAAACATGAGTTGGTGCTTTTGTGTTTTTGTTGGGGTGTTTGTTGGGGTGTATATGCATTTTACCTTCATTGATCAAACTGCCCCTATAAATTTTGTTTTTTATGTATATGGAAGATATGTCTTTGAAAGCAGTCAGCCACATCTTCATCTAGCTCATACTAAGGAGTATTTGGTTCTGATAATCAGTTGAGTTTTATTTGGCACACATGTTTTGAGCCTTTCCTTGGGCTGGGCCCTGGGAACCCAGGTATATAAGACATAGTCATGGTCTTCTGGGAGCTCAGTACAGCAGGGCACTGTCCTTGCAAAAGATTAGAGACAACACTGTGGTAAGTGCTGCTTTGAAAGAGCTTTGAGTATACAAAGAAGGGGTGGGGGTGGGTCATGAGGAGTTTGTGGAGAGAGACCTTCTTGCAGGTTCTTTGGGAGTTGGGTGGGTGCTGCCTGGATGACTTAAAATGGCCACAGTTTGGGAAAGACCTCAGAAGTCCTCCCTCTTGAGTCAGATAGGGTGACCAGTAGATAAGATAATATGTGTTTTATTAGGTACAGCCCTTAAATACGTGAAGCATGTTGTCGTCTCTAAGAAAAAGAGTTTTTCTTCATGATCTCATCATAGGAGTATGCAAAGATTGTTTTTACTCTATTTGAAGCAACTATGCATACATGTGAGATGTTCTCAGGAAACCATAGAATTGCTCATTTCTTTTCAAGAAAGGCAATACGTACTTCAATTTTTTTTTTTTTTTAAATTTTTATTTACTTAAGTAATCTCTATACCCAGTATGGGTCTCAGACTCCCCAACCTGAGATCAGGAGTCACATGTTCCTCCGACTGAGCCAGCCAGGTGTCCCGCAACGAATATTTTAAATTCCATAATGCCAGTCCTCTGTGATGACTGTTCAGGTCCCTAACTAGATAAGTTTATGTGACTCCATTAATATTTTTCACAAACACAGATCTACAGACACGTCCTTTGTGTACTTACTCATTTCTACTGGAGTCTCTCATAGGTAATGACGAACACTGGGGAAATAGGCTAGGGAAAACACATCACCTGGAACGTGCTTATTTTATTGAAGACTGGCAGTATTTACACTTAACAAAAAACCAAGGCACATGTAATCACAATGAACTAAATATAGTATCTTAACAGAAACAAAACTAATTAATGACATATTATTAGAAACCCAGATGATTACCTTTGAGAATTCTAACCAAATCACAAAAACTTAGTAATTATATGAATTTGTACAAAGTGATCCCTTCAATTCTAGACACTTATCTCATTATTTTCGCTTACCTGAGAAAATTCTCAGATGTCATAGATGAATGCAGTCTGAGTTCTTAGTAAGTATATTGCTATTCCAGAAACTCATTATCATGTAATTTCGTGGATTCAGGTTCTTTTTTCTTCTAATCTATAGTAAGACTCTACTGAGTTTTACCTGCTCAAAAACCATCAGTGAACCCATGGTTATGAATCTAGAGATGAGCACTGTTGTAATGTGGGTAAGTCCATCTGATGAGGGTGGTACTGATGGAAGTAAAGGGCCTAGACTACGCATGCATCTCAGAAGCCCCAGCATTGATTAACTCCGTCAGGTACACTGCCTGGAGTCCTGACTCCATGGTCCCGGGACTCTTGGTGAAGAGTTTGGGAAACATCAGGCTGGAGTCCAAGGACATGGCAGATTTTAAGGCTCCTTTGTAATTCATAATTCTAATATCAGAAACCTGTAGAGCCCCTTCTCCTTGGATTTTTGTCGCTATTTTATAAGATGTTTGCTTACTTTAAAAGCGTGTGTTTATTTTGAGGTTATTCACCAAGATGTATAAAAACAAGTATCTTAAGTTTTAAAAAGTGTGTTCCAATATATTGTGAGCTGTTTTGATTTTTCCAAAGCTGTCATTTACTTTACAAGACGGATATGTTCCTTATAAAACATTATTTTGTATTCATATTGCTCTTTTTCTTTGCCTTTTCAGCTAAAACCATCTAAAGACTTTAACAGGAAGAGTATAAAATTGGGGAAAAATAGTCATTTCCTTTCATAAATGAACTTGTGATTACTTAAGCACCTCTTATGTTTATCTGGGGAAAGACTTCAGGCCTGGAGAAGCCCTCGGATGTTTTTGAGTAGATAAACTGGAGGATCTTGGGAATGTGTTCATAGCCTTCCTGTGCTGGTGGGAGGCCAAGGACCTCCTTTTGTTCTTTGGTTCTTTGCCCTCTGAATCTAAAACATGCATTTTGGAGATTCATATTTCATATCTGAAACAATCCAATCCAATCCTGTTCATTCTTATAGCTCCGATGATCTTAACCAGGAACATAATGCATAGTTGTATACTTGAGGGGCATGATAATGCTGTCCTGAGGCCTCAGCTTTTATATATTGCTCTTGACCATTTTCATTGTGCTTTTATGTGTATTTACTTTAATTCTTATAACAGCCTGTGTGGAAGAATAGGAATGTTTAATTTCTATTTTATACAAGAGGATACCAAATGTTCACGTCTGACACTAGAACTGGGATGTCCTTGGATCACAACCTTATGCTTTCCTTGCTGTATGTATGGCAGCTGTGGGTGTGATGGAGAGCTCACTGTGTGCACATGTGTGTGTTTGATTTTTTTTCTTTCCATATCCATTAATCAGGAACCCATTAAACATCTCTAGGATGTTAGAGAAGGAGGAGTTCGAAGTCCACATCCTAATCCTTTCTATTACTACTTGAAGAATTGAGATGTATCTGGTAATTCTTCAGATGACACGGATGTGACCCAGTGGTCTCATCAAGACCTTTCTTACCAAAGGTAGTGAGACATGAGTAGAATCAATCACGCAGGCACTTGCTCCCCATCCTCTAATTTTTCCTTGCTCTACCCACAAAGGATGGAGTAGAGAAAGAGCTTCTCCTTCTCTCTGCCTGTTCCTTTTGGTTTCCTCTCCTCCTCTGAACTCTTTCCCTCCAAGGAAGACACGGTGGCTCTGAGATTTCACCACCCGCTTTGGAAGAGCTTGTTCAGCTCTCGCAAAATTATCCTTGGCCAGTGAAACAGTAGCCTGGATGATGCCTCCTTAGAAATACACTTAAGCACATGGGTGCACAATCCACCATTTGAATCTCAAAAATGTAGCCCTTTCCTCACATTGAATCCAGGCTTGATTTAACAAGCTTGTACCTAAGAGGACCTCACATCCTCATTTCTTCCTTTCTGTGCTCTTGAGGAAAAATAACATCTTTGAGAAAAATTTTGTTACAGGCTTGGCCTCCCCCAAAGGAATTAGACATCAAGGTATCACCGTTTTCCCAGTATTGCACTGAGTTCAGCAAACCTGGGTTGCAACAGCTACGCTAAGAGCCTCTATCAGTACTTATCCAACCCCTTCGGCATGGAAGGTTGATTTTCTTAGCCTTTTATGAAGGGACATGCTAATGCAACATTGAGGAATATTCACCCATTTCCCGTCCAGTTCTGTCCCCTTATTCCCATATCTGTTTCCCAACTCCACCCAGGCTGCAGCTCCTATTTTCCAAATAGAGATTCTAGAGCTGTCAGTGGTCTATAGTCAGAGTAGACACCTACTAATGCAGTAGAAAGGTGGACTGGACACCATTCCCAGTCTTAATGAGTTACTCACCAGTCAGTTAGGAGAGAGATTGTTAATTAAAATGCAAGTCAACCTGCTGTTGGGCTCCCATACCCATTATAATAAAATAGTGAAGTCTGTACAAAGAACAGAAAAACTTGATAGAGGAAGTGATATTTGGACTAACATTTAAAGAATGAGAAATTTCTATTCAAGTGTAACAAGTCTCAAAAGGACATTTTAGGCAGAAAATGTTACTGAAGGCAGAGAAAAGATGCAGGGTTTTATGCATGCACATGTGTGCATAAGACTCTGGAACATAGATTGGGATTCAAGGCAGCAGAAAAGGGACAGGAATGTTTCAAGTAGTAAATGCTGTGGTATTCAAAGAAAGATTATTTTAGTCTAGAAAAGGTTTTTGTCTTAGCCTTGTTTGGGTCTCTGGCCAAATAGCCTTGCAAATTTAGTGGATGGTAAATATTTATGAAGCATAATTTAATTGAAATGTCATTCAAACTAGGTTTTTAATATGGATAAGATTCAGGGCAAGAAGAGGAAGATGGGGATTTTGAGTAAGGGTACCATTTAAATTTTTTTAAGTTTATTTATTTTGAGAGAGTGAGAGCACAGGCAGGGGAGGGGAGGGACAGAGAGAAGGAGAGACAGAATCCCAAGCAGGGTCTGTACCAACAGCACAGAGCCCTATGTGGGGCTTGAATTCATGAACTGTGAGATCATGACCTGAGCCAAGATGAAGAGTCAGATGCTTAACCCACTGCGCCACCCAAGGTACTGTGGTACCCTGAGTAAAGGTACCGTTCAGATGTCATTTTGATGTTTAACATATGGCTTTGTATTCCCAAAGACAGCAGACTTATCGAGTGCCTACTACAATGTGTCAGGTCTAGGGATGTGGGGATATAGGTATATAAAAACAACACAGATCGTATCCAGTGGAGACCAGTTGATTCCTTTACTGGTAAGTTCCCCTTGATAACTTTTGTAGCCAGAGCACTCAGATTCCTTTTTTTCCAGCTTCCCTAAGTATAAAGCAAAGGTGGAACATGGTCCCGGGAGAAAAGTAAACGTCTAGCCTGTCTCCCCATTCAGGTGGCCACAACTCTAACGGGCAGTTTGTGCACGGGAATATCTGAACCATTAGTAAACTGTCTAGTTTCCACACAGTTAAGATGATCAAACCAGTAGCTTCAAGTTTTCTTGTTCTTCAAAGGAGAATACTTTTTCTAACCTATTTGTTTTTCTAAATGATGTTTTTAAATACACAGCTTATCAACCATGTAGACATTATAAGAAAGGAGTGTCAGAAGCTGCCCTCAAATGCTTGGGCATGTTAGGATTGCTTACCTGGAAAAAATAATTGAATTGCTTGGCAACTCTGCATGGCTCTGCACATTGGGTTTTTTCCACTCTGTAACCATTACGTAATTCAGACAGATTGCAAATTACCTCTCTGTATTTGTCCCCTCCCTTCCAAGGGTTTGATCTTACCCAAGTACTAACACTCATAAGCTTTTATGACCAAATTATTTGACAATAAGAAGCATGTAAATGGGAAACTCATGCCAACACGATTTCCTGCAATTCCTCCCCTCCATAAGAGAATCGTTCTCCACTTTGATTTCTTCTAGATTACATTGTATGACAGTTCATGGAAGAACTTCAGGAAACTGGATAAGGTGCCAAATTCTAATGAAAATGTGTATGTCAACTCTAAAATTATATGTAATTGTGTGTGTGTGTTTTTTTTTAAAAAACTTGGCCTTTTTTTTTTTTTTTTTTTTTTTTTTAATTTCTCCTGTGGTCCTGTAATTGAATCCCTCAAGTAAATGCTCATACATTCCTCATACTAATTTAGATTCCTCCCAACACTAGAATTGTTAGAAAATTGTTAGAAAAGCAAAAGTGTTCTGGGATAAATCTGTGAAATAGAAAGAAAGCAATTCATTATAGAAAATTCTTGAATGTGTCACAGTCCGCATGAATGTTAAATGATGGTTCTTCTTTTGATACCACACCTGGCCTTCTGGAGTTTCTCTGTCCACCAGGCCTCTCCTCAGGGAGCTGTGGGGGAAGGGAGTGCTTGCTTCTGGAAAGTAGAGCATGTTACTGGCATTGGTGAGAGCTGGTAGACTGGATTTGTTGGGGTCGTGCTGGTAAGTAGGGAGGCCTCACCTGTAAGTCTTGGTGAAACAGATGAAATAACTTAGATCTAGGAAGAGTTCCCAGGGACACTGACCTCAGCCACAAAAAGAGCAACTGTAGAGAGGGGTCTGTTGTGGAGAAATGGACTGTGGGTTTGTGCTGCTCAATTCATATCACTCCATCTTGCACTGTACTAAAAGCTGCTTTATCAGCTGATGACACCTAGTATTCACATAGTGGCCTAGCATGTTGAACTGTTGATAGAATGGTACGGGCAGTGGGGCGCCTGGGTGGCTTAGTGCATTGAGCGTCCGATTCTTGATTTCAGCTCAGGTCATGATGTCATGTTTCATGAGATGAGGCCCCATGTCGGGCTCCGTGCTGACAGCATAGAGCCTGCTTGGGATTCTTGTTCTCCGTCTCTGTCTGCTCCCCGCCCCTACTCGTGCGCTCTCCCCTCCCCCCCAACACCAAATAAATAAATAAAACTTAAAAAAAAACATGGATGATGATTCAGTAGAGATTCCTTGAAAAATTGGGAAGAATGTATAGGCTTTAGGTTTCTTGCCATTAATCTCATTTTCCCTTAAAATAGATACGTTCTAAAAAACTGGAGCTTAAAAATGGCATACGTTAGGAGGCATTTTTCTATAAAGACACTTATGCCCAGAAATAAGCATTGGTTCTCCACTACCTATCAAATTAAGTTGCTTCTCTTCTTGGCTTTTAAAGCTTTGAGCAGTTGCTCCCAACAGTCCTTGCAGCATCTACCCCCATTACACCCTAGCCTTCACCTACATTTGCCTCAAATCCTCTTTCATCAAAGGATCTAATTCCTTATCTTTGCTTGGAATGCTTGCCCTTGAGGTCCAGCCCCAGTGCCACCTTCCTCTTCTTCCAGGTCACCCTCAACAAGATGTGAGCTCTCTCTGATGTTAATTTTCAGGGCTGTACAAAATCTTAGGGTCATTATAACCTCAACATTAAAGGTTATTAAACCATTTGAGGACTGGAAATGACCATGCAAGCTGGACTTGACTTCATCTGTTTGAGAATATTGTTTAGTCTTTCTTGGCTTTCTCTTGGGCAAAATTTTTGAACTAAGCGCTCTAGTATTTCTGTCTCTGCCATATACTTTAGGACTTCCAGTTTGGTGTGTTTGCTCGTTTTCCTAGGTCTCATCTCTCAAAACTAAGTCACTTGGTTCTTTAAGTAAAATCGTATTCCTCGATAAGTATTTGTTGGTTCACTGGCTTTTCATTGATTAATCAAGTGAAATCCCTATATGTCACCTATGGATTGGCATTTTTTTTAGCAGTGATCTATAACCACAAAAATTAGATACAAAACCCGTCTTTTCCAGATTCCTGCCACCACCTCAAGCTTTCGTTAAGTAAAATCTTCCATTTTTAAATAGGTAATTTCAACACTTAAAAAAAACTGTCCGTTGAAGTAGAGGAGGTGATACAAAACAACGTGAAAATGCCGAATGCACATGTAAGAAAACTGTGTCCCCTGATGTCACAGCTTTACAGAAGTTTCTGTTTTGATGACCCTAATAAGAAAACTGACCCCTTCAGTGTGGGTTTCAAATGTACTTTTCTACCTTGTTTTTCGTTTGTAAGAAAGCTTTTTGTGCTTCCTTTTCTCCTGTGTCTGGAATGCCAAATGCTAACTTTAGCTCTATTCAGGGAGTTAAGCTATTGGGACATCTAGCTGCCAGTTTCAGCATCAGACTCCCTGGAAGTCTGTGACCTTTTGTCCTGCACACCATGCCTGCCTGTGCTCCAAGTGCTTCTGTTTCCCTCATTCTTGATTCCCATGTAGAGGCCAGATCTTTCTGTATGAAGCTGGGTATGTTAGACAGCTTGTTTTGGTAAAATTTGAGTCCATCACCCTAAAGGAAATCACTGGTATTGGAAACTAGAAGTGAAACCAGGTTCCCAGCACTGGATTGTCAACTAGCAAATGAAAAGTATTTCAGATCAAGATGATTCTTCATCTCCCACTTCTTTATTCTTTTATTTGGCTGAATCTTTTTTTGTATCAATAGGCAGATTTGAAATTTTGTACTTTTTCCTAAAAACTTTGAAACACAAGATGACAAGTTACAGGGTAATCACCATTTAGTTGAAAAAAACAACCAGAAATAGTCCAGTCATACTTTAGCATTCTTCACGTTTTAATTTTCAACTGAGACAATAGTTTCTGCAACAATTATTTCACAAATACCGCCCTTAAAATAACAGCTCTCTTCTGTGTACTGTACATTTCTATCCATTATAATCTCTAATTATTTCTCTAAAATTTACCTTTTATTGAAAAATAATGATATGTAGGGGCGCCTGGGTGGCTCAGTCAAAGGGCCTGACTTCGGCACAAGTCATGATCTGATGGCTTATGAGTTGGAGCCCCACGTTGGGCTTTGTGCTGATAGCTCAGAGCCTGGAGCCTGCTTCGGATTCTCTGTCTCCCTCTCTCTCTGTGCCTCCCTGGCTCATGCTCTGTCTCTCTCTCTCTGTCAAAAATAAATGAAAAATGTTAAATTTTTTGAAAAAAAATGATACATAAAATCTTAAGGACTATTTCATATGGAGATTTTTGCTACATTGACAATCCTTTTGAAAAATAAAATCTTTATTCTTCCATGGCTTTTTTGGTGAAGAAGCACTTTGAAATCAACTTAGTACATTAATCTTAATACCTGATCAGTTTTTTCTCTACAGCAGGTCTCACTTTCAACATTGCTCTGTAATTTTCTTAATAGAAGTACAGTATAAAGGTAACATTACCTTTTAAAAAGTATTCTTGCTTCTTGAAGGCAGGCTGTAAGCAGAGAATGTTAACACCTTTAACTGCAATTTGCCGCAGCCTTACAAGATTGTAATTTTCCATTTTTATTGAAATAAAGTATTCTACAATATTAGTGTCAGGTTACAACATAGTGACCAACAATTACATACATTATGAAATGCTCACCATAGTAAGCATACTTCATCTCTTGCTGTATAATTATTTTCGTCAATATTTCTTGTGCGGTACTTGTCATTTCTGTTACTTAGTACTTGGAAGTCATAAGATGCTTCAGAAAGTTTTATATCCTCTAAATTAGTAAAAACCTGAGTGTACCTATTAGATGAGAGCCCAGCCACATGGTTTGGCAAGGCCTTGTAGTCTATCTGCTGATGCTCTTAAAACTCCATCTGCCTGAATAGCGATCGCTGGCATATTTCTTGTTGTGTGAAAGAAGAGATGAAAATGTCCTTTGACAACTTACTCTGTATGTGGAGAAGGGTAAGGATGGGGTGCTTTTCAGCACTCGGCACAGTTCACGTGAGCCTTCTCTGTGTCTGTGGGAGTTGAAATCTTCCTGCTGGTTATTGCTCCTGTTCCTCTTTATGGAATCCATTTAAAAGTTACTTGTCTTTGGGACTTATTTAAAATATGAATAAAAATTTGACATCACTCCTAACAGTGGGAAGAAGCGGGAAGCTCGGTGGAGGACCATGGGAATTCCAGAGAACAAGCTCCGTTGAAAGCAGATTTCTGAACCTCTGGATCTTTATTTTTTGCACTTGTGACTCAGGGCAGGTGAAATAGACGGTTCTCTAAGTTCACTCTAAGGGAGTTAAATCATACCGTGGTAACTGAAGTTATCAAGCAGCTGTTCGTGCCAGGAATGGGGGAGATGCCCATAAAAACAAAAACAAAGCTACTACTAACGTAATCGTATTTTTGTTGGATTAGAAAAATGCAGCCTAACTTGAGGATTTTTAATTCCTTTAAAACGTTAATGTTTCAAAGCATTATTTTCGGTTACCATTAAGCTCCTCAAGCCTTGTCTTTGTGTAGGTAGGGAGATTTCTGCTGATGTGCTGGAAATCTGTAACCCTGTATTTTGCAGTCTCACTTTCCTTGTTATGAGGCTCTGATTTCCCAGAGGGGAATAGAATACTGCCTTCAACATGAGATGAGAGCTTTAGTTACAGCCATGCTTCTGCAGACCATGTTCAAGGAATGACAGGGCCGAATGCTCAAATAGAGCCGGAATGATCCTGTGATGATTGTGTAAAAACAGTATTCTAATGTGAAAGCTCTTTAATTCAACTATTGAAGGTGACAGAACACAGTTATGTTGCTGAGAATATAAATGTCAAGAGCTCAAGGAGGAATACATGGAAGAACTGTCATCTAGAAGGGGTGTGTGTTTGTGTGTGCCCCTGGGAGCATTAGCCCGGACGCAGTGATATCCTAGTGTCTCTTCCAGCAACCATGACAAAAGATGGCAGTTTGGGCTGGGAGCAAGAGCTCTGACAAAAGACTTAGTCATATGATAATGAAGCATTGTTGTCTCCTAATTAGCAGAAATATCAAGTATCCCTTAAAAGAGAAGTTGGTGACCGAATTGGAGAATCATTTAACTTTAGAGCTTAGAGATCTATCCAAACCTGATGTCTTGCAGACAGGGATTCTGCTGTTTTAGAAAGGTGTGATGCCCGGTCGCGGTCTATTCAAGATGATTAAGGCTTAGATCTAAAGACCAACAGCTCATTTCTCTATCCTTCTCTGCCCACTTTGTGGTCCTAATTGAAGCAGCTTTGTTAGAAGTCCTTTACCTATGATGACAGAATTGTGTGGATGTGTCCAGTAAATTAAGGTTGTCTTTCTTCTGACCCTTCATCAGTACCACCTAAGATGGTGGAAAGTTGAAATTGAATCCAGTGATACAGACATTTGTATATGATAGTTCTTTGGCCTGTGAGAACATCAGATGGGCAATTTGAGTAGCTCTTTGTGGCAAAATCCAATATATCTGAAGGTCTTCTCTGCAGACAAGGTCACGTTTCTAGGGAAAGTGCTATGAGATAATAATGTATATGTATTCTATTTTACGTACATTTTTGTATATACATTACATAAACATGTAAAATGAAATTCTTATGAGTGTGTATGTACTAAAAAATATAAAATCATGACACAGGGACAGGTAAATGAACTATCTATCCAGCCCAAATTCTTCTATAACTAGGGAAGGTACAGCTGGCCCTCTACCTCTGACATCAGTCTGAAAGGTTCATATGTTCTCCAGTTCATTTTATGACTTCTTACAGAATTATAATCTAGAAATTTTCCAAACTTTCTTTGAATTTTTGCTTATAATTTCCTAGAAGCAGCATAGAGAAGAGGAAGTATTTAAGAAATTGAAGTTCAGATCAGAGTATAAATTCCACTTCTCTTATTTTCATTAGCTGGATGACTTTCTGAACTTTGTTCCCAAATCTGTAAAATAGGATGGTGATAATAAAAATACCTCTGTGAGGTTCAGGTTAAAAATTGATAACGAATGTTTTAACATTTTAAATAAATATGGGTATTTTCATTTATTTCTTGGCATGGTATAATCTATAAATTAACATTTCCTTTCTTGTTGTCTGAACATTTCCTTTTAAAAATGTCAGTTTATCCTGATTCCCTAATACTAAATCTGGTAGAAATGAGATTATTTATCTTCTCATGCTTTTCATGATTCCATAGATTTAAATCATACATCCTTCAATCTTTGGAGGGTTAGGTATTCATGTTTGAGTTCTGCCTTTATACAGTGCCTCACCTATTCGTTTTGGATTCCTGTCCCCAAACTTTTTAGCTCCATTATGTCACTTTTGATTGTAACAACTGGAACCATGTGCAGGCATAGCATGGCACAAAGACAGAACATTTTCCTTACTTTCTACTTACTCCCTCATTTTCAGAACTTGACCCTCATAACTGCATTAGTGCCTTGAGTTCACAGGCTCAGAACATGGCCCATCATGATCTTGTTAAACACAACATCCTACAATTTGGATTGCTTTTTACCAGAGTGTGTTATATTTAGCCGTTGGAGGCTTATGTTTCACCTTTCTGCACACTTAGTTTCCAGAGTGGTTCTTAGTTTAGATTGCTTTTTTGCTTAATTTTTACCCCAATGAGTTCTTAAAATATGTAGCAGCTCTTTTTGTACTCTTATCTGGGACTTAGGTAACATTAGAATTTTACCATCGACTAGCCCTTGTTGGGATTCAGCTGCTACTATCGGTAAACTTTGATTCATTGACCAGATATTAAAGGCCACACTATCAAAGTTTGGGATACAGAAGGGACCTGGACAGATAAAGTGCAAGCTCTCTTGAACCTTCTATTGCAGCAAGGGAAGGGAAGCCACAGACTAACATATAAATTAATAAAATAGACCTAAAACAGGATGACGTGATGAAGAGTGACAAGAGAGTCCCTTCAAATGGGATGGGATGGGAGGGCCTTTCCTGGTAGGTGACATCCAAGCCTTGATATGAATGGCAAGAAGAATGTAAAGTTCCAGAGGAAACAGCCTATATAAAGGTCATAATGCAGAAACAGGCCTGAAGTGTTCCAGAAACAGCAAGGAAGCCAGTGTGAAAGGAGCTTCCTAAGGGGAAGTTAGACAAGGGAGAGGTAGACAGAGGCCATGTCATAGGTCACTATAGAGTGGGGAAGGAGTTCATAGTGATTTCCTAGGAAACCATGTTAGTCTCCTTAGTAAGGAGTGGTATGTGTTCTGAATAATGGCAACCTTAGCGTAAATTGATGGAAGTGGGATCTGTACAAAATGTAGGCCATGTTACTGCAAGGTTAAGGAAATGGCCCAAAAATATTCCAGTTTGTGGCTGGCTGAGACGTAAAGGGCAAAAGTAATGATGGCTGAATTGATCAGTTCTTTGATACCCATTCTGTCTAAGGAGGAAAATACAGAATTTCAAGAAGGGATGGGCAACGAGACAGACAGTATTCAGAGGTGTTGAGTTGGATGAAGAAAGAGGACTGTTAGTTTTGGTAACAGAGAAGCTATTGATGACCTTAACTGGAACTTGGTAAGATTGGAAGACACTAGGATTGGTTTGAATGGTAAACAATGGAAATAAGGACAACTTTGTCAAGTTTTGTTGTGAATAGGAGGAGACAAATGATATAGTAGCTAAAGGATTACATGAAATTAAGAAAGATTTTTATTTTGTCAAAGTCAGATGATATTGGCGCATTGCAATTTCTGAGAGACTGAGAGTAGCTGGAGTCCATGACCTCAATGAGAGGATGAGCAGAGATGGGATCTACAGCACAGCTGGAGGGGTTAGCCTTTGATAGAAAAGAGAATACAACAGCCTTATTCAAGTTATGCCATGATTATAGTTTTTTGCCCCAGTAAGCACCCTTAACCATGTTCTTAGCAACAATTAATTTCAAAGTATCCTTTTCATAATGTGTCTTGTGCAGTAGAGATTTGGGGAACTGGAAGTTGAAAATACCCATAGTGGACATACCCAGGAGCAGTGACAACAAATCTTAAGTATAGCTCCCCAAGGTCAATAAGATATTTCTTAAAAATTTTCAGGGGTTCCTTTGACTCTAGAAAATCTGACCTGTGATAGAATACCTTAAATGATCACATAATGTACCTGAAATTACCTGAAACGCTAATATTATCTATTCTTTCCACATTGCCTGTTGGAGAAAAATTACTCCACTTGTTTGATACTTATATGGTTCTGAAAGCATAGAGAAGGAAAAAACTGAGGGTATACAGCTAGCAAACTGTGCCATGAGCAATCTAATCAAAGCCTTTTTTTTATGTGCACAAGCTTTTAGACTCCCAAAATTATGAAAATTTCCCCAATGTATTTTTTAAACTTAAAAGAATAATCAGAACCAGGACAAAAGCACACAAAGTTGCAGACAGCCTCACAAGTATGGGGGCAAAAATCATAAAGTATTTGTGAATCTAAACCCGCACTGTAATAAAAACTTTGTAAATATCACGAAGTAGGACTTAAATCTAAGGATATAAAGATGATTCAACATTAGGAAATCCATGAACGTTATTGATCAGTTAATAGATCAAAGGAGAAAAACTTTTTTATTGTCTCCATGGTTGCTAAAAAGGTAGTTGGTAAAACTCAGGATCCCTTCCTGATAACAACTCTTGGTAAAACTCAGAAAAATACTTCCTTAGGATCAGAAATCAGTGGTCAATAACTGACTTAGAGGAAGGACATGAGATACTCTTGTTAAAGAAAAAGTATGTAATAAACATATATATACATACAACATATATATACATACACAAAAATACAGTACAAAAATGTATCACTTTATTTCTCCCTAGAAAACTAAAGAGAAACAACTGAAAATTTATCAGAACTCATAAGTTAGGAAATGAATATTTAAAAACCAAATAGCCTAGGTAAAGTGGATAAAAACCTAGAAAGACATAACTACTGAAACCTAAGATAAAATAGAAATTCTTAATAGATCTATATAATAAGAGATGTGATTGGTAATTTTTAAACAATTCCAGAAAGAAAACTCTGAGCTCAGATGACTTCAATGGTGAAATCTACCAAATGTTTAAACAAACAAAGAAAAAAACACCAACCCTCCACTAATTCTTTCAAAAAATAAGAGGAAGAAACACTTTCAAACTTACTTTGTGAGGCCAGTATCAACCAAAACCAAAGATATCACAAGAAAACGATAGATCAATATCTCTTATGAATATAGACACAATTTCTAAACAAAATAGTAGCAAAATGAATCTGGCAACATATAGAGAGGATTATATGCCATGATCAAATGGAATTAACACAAGGTTAGATCAAATGGGATTAAAGAAACCAGTATAGTACACCATTTAATAGAATAAAGGACAAAAGCCATGTGATAATTGCAGAAAAAAAGCATTTGACAAAATTCAACACCTTTTTATGTTAAAAATATTAGTAATAGAAGGCAACTTCCCCTGGAGCACCTGCATGGCTCAGTTGGTTAAGCATCTCACTTCGGCTCAGGTCATGATCTCACGGTTCATGGGTTCAAGCACCACGTCGGGTTCTGTGCTGATAGCTCAGAGCCTGGAGCCTGCTTCGGATTCTGTGTCTCCCTTTCTCTCTGTGCCGCTCCCCCCATGCTCTTTCTCTCAAAAATACATAAACATTGGGAGGAAAAAGGCAACTTCCTCTGATAATGAGAAACTTGAAGCTAACATCATACTTAGTGGTGAAAAGCTAGATGCTTTCCCCCACTACGACCAGACAAGGATGTACATTGGCAGCTCTTCTATTTAACATACTACTAAAGGTTCAAGCCATGGCATTTGGACAAGAAAAATAAGCATTCACATTGGAAAGGAAATAGTAAAATGATCTCTATTTACAGATGTCATGATCTTGTATGCAAAGAAATCCTAAGTGCCAGGAAAAAACTATTATAACTGAAATGAGTTAAGCAAGGTTGTAGGATATACAAGATAATATCCAAAAATCAATTATATTTCTATGCATTAACAATGAACAATCCAAAAATAGAATTAAGAATACCATTCAACTTATAGTAGAATTGAAGAAAATAAAAATTTTAAAGTGGAAGGCTTATATACTGAAAACTTTAAAACATTATTAAAGACGTCCCATGTTCATGGATTAGACTTACTATTGTTACAATGGCAGTGCTTTCCAAGCCTCTTTCCCTATCAGAAATTGACAAGCTGATCTTAAAACTAATATGGAAATGCAAGGGAACCAGAATACCTGTTTGAAAAGGAAAAACAAAGTTGGAGGACTTCTACTTTTCATTTCAGAATTGACTACAAAGCCACAGTAATCAAGAATGTTACTGCACAAAGTTAGTGCAGTAGAGAGTTAGAGAGTAATCAAGACTGTTACTGCACAAATATAAAAATGAGACTCCAGAAATAGTAAACTATGCCATTGATAGCAATTGATTTTCAGCAAGAGTGCCAAGACAATTAAATGGAAAGGATAGTCTTTTCAACAATGGTGCCCCAACTGAATAGTTGCATGCAAAATAACAAAGACCCAAACTTTACACCATATATAAGAAATAATTCAAAATGGACCATTGACCTAAGTGTATGAATTAAAGCTATACCACTTTTAGAAGAAAATGTAGGTATAAATCCTTACGATATTGGATTAGGCAGGCAGTGGTTTGTTAGAAATGACAAAAATACAAGTGATGAAAGAAAGAAATTGTGCTTCATCAAAAGTAAAAATGTGTGTGCTTCAAAGGATGCCATTAAGAAAGTAAAAAGGCAATCCACAGACAGGAGAAAGTGTTTGCAAATTAGGTATCTGATAAGAGACTTGTATCTAAAATGGAGATTTTTCACCTTCCCAATAAAAGGAAAAATCACCCAATTTAAAAATTGGCAAAGGATTTGCATAAACATTTCTCCAAAGAAGATGTATAAAAGGCCAAAAGGCATATGAAAAAGATGTTTAATATTATTAGTCTTTAGGGAAATTAAATCAAAATTTACACCTATTAGAATGAATAGAATCAAAAAGACAGTAAGTATTAGTGCAGATGTGGAGGAATTAGTATCTTTGTATGTTGCTGGTGGGAATGTAAACTAGGAAGCCGTGTGACAGTTCCTCACATGTTAAACAGAGGTGTACCATATCCCAAGAGAACTGAAAACTTAAGTCCACACAAAATCTTGTACATGAGAGTTCATAGTAGCATTGCTCCTAATAGCCCAAAAGCGAAAACCCAAATGTTCACCAACTGATGAGTAAATCAATAAAATGTAGCATATACCTACAATCGAATGTTATTAAGCCACAGAACAGAATATGCACTTCCGGTACACGCCACAACAGGGATAAACCTTGAAAAGATTTTGCTAAGGTAAACCAGACACAAAGGTTACATATTTTGATTCATTTGTACGAAATATCCACAATAGGCAGATCCGTAGAGACAGAAAATAGATCAGTGATTGGTTATCAGGATCCGGGCGGACAGGAAGGGAGAGAGTGGCTGCTAACAGGTATGGAGTTCATTTTGGTGATAATGAAAATCTTCTGGAATTAGATAGTAGTGGTGGATACACGATTCTGTATCTTCAGAGACACAGAATTTGTTTACAGTTGACCCTTGAACAACACAGATTTGAACTGTATCAATCCATTTACATGTGTGGTTTTTTTTTTTTAGATAAATACAGTACATTTTCTATTTAATTTTTTTTTTAATGTTTGTTTATTTTTGAGAGAGACAGAGTGTGAGCAGGGGAGGGGCAGAGAGAAGGAGAGACAGAATCCGGAACAGGTTCCAGGCTCTGAGCTGTCAGCACAGAGCCGGATGCGGGGCTGGAACTCACGGATCGTGAGACCATGATCTGAGCCGTAGTCGGACGCTTAACCGACTGAGCCACTCAGGTGCCCCACTACAGTACATTTTCTAAATGTATTTTTTTCCTTAGGATTTTCCTAACATTTTCTCTACCTTATTATAAGAAGGTAGTAATTGGATAGAAAACATAACCTACAGAAGGTGTCAACTGTTCTTATTAAGTCTTCTGGTCAATAGTAGGCTATTTGTAGTTTGGATTTGGGGGAGTCAAAAGTTACATGAAGATTTTCAACTGTGCAGGAGGGTCAGTGCCCATAACCCCCATGTTGCTCAAGGATCAACTGTACTTTTAAAAGGTTGAATTTTATGATAGATGAGTTATATCTCAATAGAGCTGTTACTTAGCAAATGACTAATTTTCAAAGAAAATTTATTTTCTATATGCCATGAATGACAAATACAAAAATAGAATAAATGCATGATAAAGTTTAAGACAATTTTGAGAAAAGGGAAATTATTCTATAAAAAATAACACATATTGCAGCATTTAATTGGCAAAGAGTATGAGCTATCCCTGGGACAGACCAAAATTATTTTAAGTCTGGAAAGAGACCTGAATGCCTGTATTAGGAAAGCAATATATAGTAAAGATAATGCTTTTCCTCGGGAAAAACATAAATTATTTATGAAATGATGATGATCAACACCTAGGTTACTTTAACATTTGAGATTTGTGGTTGAAAATAGCAGAAAATGAGGGTTGCTAGTCGGGAATGGGTTAAATGGGTGAGGGGCATTAAGGAGGGCACTTTTCAGGATGAACACTGGGTGTCATATGTAAGAGATGAATCTCTGGATTCTACTCTTGAAGCCAAGACTACACTGTGTGTTATCTAACTTGAATTTAAATAAAAATAAAACAAAAAGCTGCACTCACAAACCCTCCTCTCCTCCCCCCCCCCCCCCCCCCCCCGCTGCCAAAAAAAGAAAAGAAAATAGCAGAAAATAATCCTGGCAAGCTTAAGCAGAGACAAACTTATAGGAAAGATATTTGGTACCTCAGAGACCATGGGAAACCAAGCCAAAGCTGGAAAGAGAGCCTCCCTTGTGCTACTGGACTAGGATGCCACTGTGTTGCTGTCCCAGGACTCTAGATCCCACCAGTGTTACCATGATTAAATTCTAGTATCCCCTGTGTATTTCGGTCACTGTCAAGACTCTGAGACCCAGGCATAGCCCAGGTCACAGGCCTGCATCTTGACTGCTGGGGATGGGGAAAAGGATATTTGCCCCCTGTCCATACTGGGATGAGAGGTAGGGCACTGTAGCATCAACCAGACAGGAAGGTGCCCAAGTGTTGGGATGCCAAAAATGACAGATTCCCACCAACATTTGGAGTAACTAAAATTAGAGCCATCCTTTATGTCCTAGACCAAAATAAATTCTGCATGAATTCAGGATGTAAATGTAAAACTTGAGACCACAAAACACTTGAAGAAAATGTATGTGAATATCTAATCTTGGTTTGGGAAAGTTGCTTAGCATGATATAAAAATCAGCCATTAAAAATGTCAGAAAGTATTAAACGTGACCCAGAAGGGGATCAGTCTGTTAAAATTAAATTAATTAATTAATTAATAAGTGATATATACCAGGTCATTAAGGTGGTTGTCTTTAGATGAACTGGAGATGACTTTTCCTTTTTCCCCTCTCTGAATTCAGGTTTGTTTTTTATCCAAAAGCTGTTAGTACTTTGGAAATTTTGGAAGTGAGGGAGTTGGTTGGTTGGCTTGTAAGAATGCAGAAGTATCTGGATCTTCATAAGTACATTTTATGCTAAATGCTAGAGAAAAACAACTCTACAAAAAGCAGGTGATGAGACAGTTGTATTTATAGACATCTCCATCTCTGGTAAAAATAGTGTTCGAATGTCTATCGGAATTTGTTCCATCTGGTGGTACTTGAAAAGGGAGACCTGAATAATTACGGCTATAAGAATGCCCCCCAAGATCATGATGTTTCTCTTACCTCCTCAGTGGTTTCTGTTGGGGTTTGTTTTACTTCGTTTTTAAGAGAACCCATCTGCTTGAGTGGGAATGTTACTAGTTTGCGCTCAGGGTGTGGTCATCTAAGGAGAAACTTCATAGATGCAAAGATTCTGGAGGTGATTTTTTTACCGCAGCCTGTATTTCATGATTTTATAGTATTACCTCTGAATAAGGAATTACCTCACCACTTCCTGTTGAGGCAGCCCTTAGATCCCGGATACTTTGTTCTCTCTCTCTCTCTCTCTCTCTCTCTCTCTCTCTCTCTCTCTCTCTCTCTCTCTCTGATTCCTATCTCAGTAAAGGATGCTCAACATCTGTGTGACATAAGAGATCATTTAGCTTCTTCCCATGTAAAGGTAAATCACCCGAATACAATAAAGAGCTTCTCACAGACACCTTGATACCAGAAGATGAGGGGAATTCCTTCATGTTCCAGAAAGGCCAACACAGGCACATTATAGAAACAGACCAAGAGATCTGAAGAAGGAAAAAAAAAACAAAACACAGAAATGGCATCTTGTTCCCTTTCTTGCCACTCAATTACTGTTTCTCCTTCGGGCTTTGAATTTCCTTTTCTAAATACCTGCGGCCTTAACTATTAAGAAGATATGAATCCATAAACATGATCTTGCTGGGATTTTCTAGTGGAAATTGTCATGATGTAAGAGTTCTTCATTAAAAAAATACATATGAAAGACTTAATCTTTTTTTCTCTGACCATTTCCTCAGGGGACTCATTGAACATTTCTGTTATTTTTATTTCTCAGTCATAAACAGCATGACTCTGAACTTCTGTAAGTTTCAGAGTCTCCTTGTCTTCATCCTTCATGTTAATATAGGACCCCATTGCTCTAGACTGGAATTAAATTGGTATACAGCTGTTTTGGGTATTAGGTGGTTTAGTTATCCAGCTTCACCTAAGTCATTTTGCAAGATGGATATAAAACAGCTTGGGCAGTGGCGCCCAGGTGGCTCAGTCGGTTGAGCGTCTGACTTCGGCTCAGGTCAGATCTCGCAGTTCATGGGTTTGAGCCCCGCGTCAGGCTCTGTGCTAACAGCCTGGAGTCTGCTTCGGATTCTGTGTCTCCCTCTCTGCCCCTTCCCTGCTCATGCTCCTTCTCTGTGTCTCAAAGATGAATAAACGTAAAAAAATAAAATAAAATAAAATAAAAAACAGCTTGGGCATATTTGTATTTGCTTGTTTATTTTTTGAGCTATGCATTTCATGAGAAATTTTGTAGTTTTCTTGTGTTTAAACTTTCTGTTTTTCTCTTACATCTGTGTATTTTGATGACTTGGAGCAGGTAGCATCTAGAGGGAAGAAAATGTTCCTTTTTTTCTGATAGAAGCTAAGAAGAGTTATTCTTATCCTGAGTTCCTTGGCATTAAAATATCTCTGGGGGCGCCTGGGTGGCCCAGTGGATTAAGCTTCCAGCTCTTGATTTTGGCTTAGGACATGATCCCAGGGTTTTGAGATCAAGCCCCGCCTCTTTCTCTGCTGGGTGTGGAGACAGCTTAAGATTCTCTCTCTCCCTTTCCCCATCCCTGTCTGGTGCGCACATGCATGCTCGCTCTCGCTCTCTCTCTCTCTTTCTCTCTCTCTCTCAAAAAGTATTGGGGTGCCTAGGTGGCTTAGTTGCTTAAGCATTAGACTCTTGGTTTCATCTCAGGGCATGATCTCATAGTTGGTGAGTTCGAGCCCTGCATCGGGCTCTGTACTGGCAGCATGAAGCCTGCTTAGGTTGCTCCCTCCGCCCCCCGCCCCACTCACACTCACCACTCTCTCTGTCTCTCGAAATAAATAAACATTTTTTTAAAAAGTATTTCTGTTCATTGTGGAATGTGGGGATGCTCTGGTGAACACAGCATCACTGTCACAGTGGTTAGGAATGGGAAAAGTGATGGGAGGAAGGCATGGTCCCTTCCCTCTCTGGCTCCCAGCCCAATCGAATAAGGATGTGTAAGCACATGGGGGAGAGGAGCACACAGCTGGGGGGGCTCCTTCCTGCCTAACAATCCTCAGTCACACCTGGGAACAGTCACACTTACATCAGCCTTTTTCTCCTTTCTTTCCAGGGGCTGCCTATTGCCAGTTCATGGACATGCTCTTTCCAGGCTGCATTAGTTTGAAGAAAGTAAAATTTCAAGCAAAGTTGGAGCATGAGTATATTCACAATTTTAAACTTCTGCAAGCATCGTTTAAGCGAATGAATGTTGATAAGGTAGGAAACTAACTTCTACCTCCATAAAACGCGTGATCTTTCCTAAAAATTGGTTTTTGTGCCAAAATGCAAAAATCCGAAGGCGTATTCCTTAATATGGTCAAAGTAGTTTGGGGTCTGTACCTAGCATAAAGCATCAACCCTCTCTTCCTATATTTGTGTGAGGCTTTTATTTAAGGAAATTTCTAAACTTAACAGCCATTAGATTAAACACTAGAGGTAATTACAGAGGTTCAAATGTTGCTGTTCTGTTTTAGCATTGCAGGAGAGAAATTTTTGTTTGCCAGATGCCACTGTGGTTCTTTGTGTATTTTGTTCCTTTGGGGAAAAAAAGGCAGGTTACAGTGGAAATGGCATGGGTTTGTATCCCATGTCCAAGATTTGAGCAGGTTACTTGAATTCTTTGAGTTCCCCACCTATAAAGTGAGACCATAACCCCTTTCCCATAGTTATGATGTGAAAGTGAGGGAATGTGTATCAAAATGTTGAGCATAGTGTATACACTCAAATTCTCCATCTCCATAAACTGCCTTCCCCCCACCCCTTAAATGTTAGAATTTTGTCCCAGTGTGGTACAAATGAAGTAGACTAGAGTCCTTTCTCTCCCATAAAGGACTGTCACTGAAGTCCACTCAGTCTCTGCATGGTTCCTATTACTCAAATACATATTTAATCCATATTCTTTACCATGGCTCTATATCTTATAGGGAATAGGTTTGGGAAGAAATGAATTTTGAGTAAGGGGAAAGAGAAAAAGCAGCAGGGGAGGAACAGATAACTTTGCATCAATAGTAGCAATAAGTAGGCTACATGGAAATGAAAATTTTAAATAGTGTTTTATAAGAGACAGGTTAAAGGAAAAGTTTGCTAAACTGCACACATTTTAATGCAATTATTATCTTCCTAAATGAAAGCAATCTTACCAAAATATTAAAATCTTGCCTTCTTGTTTTCTCAGAACTTTGATTTCAAATTAACCCCTTAACAGTTCAGCCTTTTTGGAGTCCTTTCTACTTTGTCCTTTGCTGTGGTTAATTTCCAGTTAGCTCCTTCTGTAATATTCAAAATCAGAGCTGTATAGGATCTCCTTACTTATTAACAGCATTATTTCCCTATCCATTTCTGTATCTTTTCTCTATACATGCTTCTAGATCAAAAAGAAAAAAACCACTCATAACTTGCTATGTAACAGATGAGGGGCATCCATATGTCCATGGAAGTGTATACATAGAGAGGAGATGAGCCATTGTTGAAGAATGTTTAGGATAAAATTCTTGTAGTGAAGGGAGCTTGGCCTCAATCACCTTTGTTGGCCTCTCTAACGTAATATGCTATGATTCCCCCAAGGATCCTTGGATAGACAGTGGTCCCTGTGTGTGTTTGTCAGAGCAGGACAGCAGGTGGAAAGCATCTGTGTAAAGATTTGCTTGCCACCCCAGATTTTGAGCTTAAGCCCTATTTTGGGAGCTTAGGTCCCATCTTGATGGGAAATGTGAAATTAACAGAAGTAAGTGCTTACTGTCAATGGTTAATGTAGCACCATCATCTAAAACTGTTCCTAAATTTTCACGTTTGGCAGAAAACAAAAGAAAGTAGCATGTTAATTAAAGGGTCTTATGCTCTAGAAAGGCACTTAAAAATCAGTATCAGCATAAACAAAAGTTATACATATGAAGACATGAAAATATTTAATAAAACAAAAAGTCAAATATTAAGTGCATGTGTGGAAGGAATTCTTCCCTGTGGGTGGACTTCAGTGAAATTTGGGAAGAGAGAGAGATCCACGCCCAAGTCTCCCTCCCTGGAAGAGTCTTCACGAAAGGGTGGACTTCAGTGAAATTTGGGAGGAGTCTTCATGAAAAATGTAGTCTCCTCCCAAAGTTTGCTTCTCTTTATTTTGCTCTATTCTTGAGTTCATTTCAATTTTAGCTTTATCAAAAACATTTTTAAAAAATGTACTTACTGCTGGGACGCCTGGGTGGCTCAGTCAGTTGAATGTCTGACTCTTGATTTCGGTTCAGGTAATGATCCCAGGGTCATGGGAATCAAGCCCCATGTCAGGATCCATGCTGACAGCTCAGAACCTGCTTAGGATTCTCTTTTTCTGTTTGCCCCTCCCTTTCTCCTGTGCACGTGCACTAAACTTTAAAATAAAAAACATATTAAAAAACATTTTAAAAATGTACTGCTAATGATTTAGTTTAATGGCTTGCCTAAAATGCTTCAGTTGGTGTTTTTTTCTTCAAGTGGTCATTGATAGAGGTTGTTCTCTATTTTTTAAGTGGTTCTGATGATCCATTTTAGGGTATCAGGGGTATCTGGTTCCAGAGATGGCAAAGCCTTGCTGAGAGTTTAATTTATATGGTTTCTGCTCATTATTAGTCAGTGAAGCTGTGCCCTTTCAACCCTAGGTTTGTGTCTGAATTGTGTGCACATCATCTGACTCACTCCCTAGCTTTGTAATTCCCATGGCCTACATTCAGCTAGGATTCCGACTCAAAGATGAGGAAGTCAGAATCTGGTAATGGCACAATTTGCATAACTAAGTCCTTTTCCATTTTCCTTCAAAAATAGCTGCCCACTGAAGTAAAGCTAATGAGTCACCCCACATTTCTTCCTGTCATAATTCTGAAAGTTCTCGTGTGACCTCTAAAGGGGGGGGGGTACCCATTTGCTGTCTAGGATGCCAGTAGAAAGGGTTACTCTATGAAAAGCTGAGATTTGTCTCAGAAGTGGAGGTGAATACAGAGTACCTCCTCCTCCAGAATGCCTTCAGTGCCTCCCCTAGTCAGACCCCATTTCTGTCCCTGTGCACTCCCGTGGACATTAGCCGTGTTCCTGTGCAGCCTGTGAACTCCTCGGCCCTGTATTGCAGGCAGTTGTTTATAATGCTTGTCTCTCTACATTGTAAACAAACAAAACAGGAAAATTTGTGTTGCTTCCTACAAACCGTTAGATATGTGTATGCTTGGATTGATTTGAGTCTTATTTATTCACACCCTCTGGTAGCTATAATCCTTACAGGAGTTTATTCCAGCATGGCAGGAGCAGGTGTTAGAAAGAAATACTGAAGGGGCACCTAGGTGGCTCAGTCAGTTAAATGTCTGACTCTTGGTTTCTGCTCAGGTCATGATGTCATGGTTCGTGGGTTCGAGCTCTGTATCAGGCTCTGCACTGACAGTGCAGAGTCTGCTTGGAATTCTCTCTTCCTTTCCCTCTCTGCCCCTTCCCTGCTGGCCCGATCTCTCTAAGAATAAACAAATAAACATTTTTTAAAAAAGAAATCTGGAAAACCCATCAATCATGAACTAGCACAACATCCCAGGCCCATTTTTGCATGGAGATGCTTGTGTAATCAAATACATTCTGAAGAGAATCAGCCCCTCTTGACAGCTAAGGTACTTTTTGTTTCGTCTCATTTGTTCAGAGGTGTGAAATAATTCAGAAGAACACCTACAGCATTTTATTTTAATTTTGCTTGCATATGATGAAAAAAAAATTGGTGAATTCTAGAATACAGCTGGCCAAGAAGCTGAGGGGGAGACCAGTAAATAATCCCTGACCCGTAGAAAATAGTTTATAGGAAATGCTTCAGTTGTGCCAAATACTCATAAACGGGTTCACGACTCACATGGCGATTTTATATTGCAGGTGATCCCAGTGGAGAAGCTGGTGAAGGGGCGTTTCCAGGACAACCTGGATTTCATTCAATGGTTTAAGAAATTCTATGATGCTAACTACGATGGGAAGGAGTATGATCCTGTAGAAGCGCGGCAAGGGCAAGATGCGATCCCTCCCCCGGACCCTGGCGAACAGATCTTCAACCTGCCAAAAAAGTCTCATCACGCAAACTCCCCCACCGCAGGTATGGGAACAGTGAAATCGTATAGTTGCTTGCATTTTGGAAAGTGGCTCAGGCTCTTGTGTGCTTTCCTGTGTTTGATTCTTCCCAGCAGTCAATCTCTTTAGGCCTCTGGATGATTTTTATTGTTGTCTATTTGACCACATTTATCTTCATAGCAGGGCCTTATCTGTAATAAGTCTAATGATCATGATTTAATCTCTTAAAAAGGCAGAGTTACTCACTTTGTATCATTGAAGCTATATGTTAAAATAATATTCCAGGGATAGGTTTCATTTTCTTGGTACGTTTTTCTGAAATATGTCAAGTCTGTTTAGATTTCAGCTGAAGTATTTTTACTGCCTAATTACTGGCCATACAAACCAGAATATGAACCAATTTTGCTTTTAAATATGAATAACCCTCTACATCCTTCAAAGAAAAGTCATTGAAATATGCATCCTATTTCCTGTATGGTCAGTGCCAATATTTACGTGATAATATTCAGCAAGACCTCCTTTGTATAGCTTGGTCCAAAAGTGAAGTCATTGAGGTTGAATACCTAGAACTTTAAAATTTGTTAAAATTTGTTTTAAAACTACAAACATCCTTCCATAAAACACAGACTTTATCAAGCAGGAGGGTATTCTTGTAAAACTGCAGTCATTGTTACAAACACCAGTTGTGGTACTGGACAGTCAAACAGTGAGATCGTCAGAAAACGATTTGTTCCATTCTGAAAACCAGTGTTCACACTTGTTAAATCAATAACATTAATTTTGTAAATGGCACAAATTCCCTATTTATGCCCAACCTCCAATTAGAATGGATAGGAGATGGTTATAACAATACTAATGCTAAACAACACCAGCATGTTGTGTAGACTATCAGTATACATTTGTGAGTCTTCCATATGTTCATGTAATTGAAGCCGGAAGTAAGCTCTCAGTTGGAAGAAGAGAGACTGACGTGAAGAACTGTAACATTTAATGTTTGGGCAGAAAAGCAAGGGTTCGCACAAGAATCAGGGAAGGTTCCAGAAAGATTAAAGGAAGTGATGAAATAACATGTCAAAGAAGCAGAAGGAAAGGAACACAGTGGCCAACAATGTCTGAACCTGTGGAAGGGAGTCCAGTAAAATGAGGCCTGGACGAGCCCATTGAATTTCTCACCTTAGGGGTCACTCAGTGCAATGATGGCACCCAGAATGGGGAGAGGAATTGGAGGAAGGAAATTAAGACAGCATAAAAGTCTAGCTCTGAAGCCATAGAATGAATGAAATTATATAAAATAAGCTAAGGAATAAGGAGCAAGAGGAAAAAGAGGAAGCTAAGAAAAAGATACAAACATCAGGGAAAAAACTAGGAAAGCTCAGCATCAGAGAATGAACAGTAGGAAATTTCTAGAAAGAGGGGTCACCAGCAGTGCCGAATATTAATTGTAGAGAGATCAAAGAGGATGAAGCCTGAAAATAGGCCAAAGATAATGGACTCCTGGGAGGTGAAGAACAATCCTTTAGAGAACTGGTCTGTTAAAGTGCTGAATGCATACGCCTAGATCACAGAGACCAGGCGAGGGCGTGACCTGACAAGTGGGAAAGTCCTGCAGTGAGAGGGGATCCCACCTTCACCAAATTTGTCAGGAAAAAAGTTGAGGAAAAACATTTAGTTGTGGGGGAAAGCAGACAGCGTTGAGAAGTGAGATTGGAAGGCGAATGGTAGTGTCCTTGATCTGTTTTTGTTTGCTTCTAGGACAAGGCACAGTGAGCAAGTTTGTAAGATGGGAGAAAGGTCCCTGGAGGAGAATTAGTTGATGATAGGAAAAAGGAGGGGAAACTTGTGGAGCAGGACCCTGATGCTGGAGGAAGAAAATAAGGTCAAGAGTGTTGATAAAGATTTAGAGAGGCAGGGGAATGTTTTGTTTTGTTTTTTGTTTTGTTTTGTTTTGTTTTGTTTTGTTTTATTTTATTTTATTTTATTTATTTTATTATTTAAACAATCAGAAGTGCTGGGGAGAGGTTGGGTAAAAGGCCACAAGGAGTTTGGGGAACAAAAAATTATAGCAGTTCAAATTGGGCTTTAAGTGTGGTCAGAAACTTGGATCAGTGTAGAGATGGGGTAGAAGAGGGGTGTGTTTTGTCCGGATCGGGGGTTTTGGTGGGCAGCTGGAGTTAGGAAGACATGGGGGGAGAGGCGAGACCCAGGGTAGCTGGCATTTCTGGTCTTGGGGTCTTTTCCTATAGCTGTTATTGATGTACAGATTCATCTTAAAACTCAGCTGCCACTTTTTTTCTTCAAGTGTTTAGTAGTGAAATTGGACAGGCCTCAGAAGTACATTTTTGTTCCACAATCACAGTGTGTCCTTGAATCTGCACCACTGCCCACGGTGCTGCTTTGGCCTCGTTTTCTAGCACTTCCTCCATTGGTCTTTCACAGAAGCCACAGAGAAACGTGTGCCATTTTGATAGAATGTCTGTGAACCTGGAAGAGAAACAGATTTCTTCCAGAGCTTAACCTCTTGGGTGACAGAGCTCAGAAAACACATTAAAGTCAACAGGTAATAAATAGGGTTTTTACTTTTTTTTTTTTTTTTTTAATAAATAAGGTTCTTAATGTTCCAGAAGGCAGTAGTTCTTTTAAGATTTGTGTTCCTGGGGTGCCTGGGTGGCTCAGTCAGTTAAGCATCCAACTTTGGCTCAAGTCATGATCTCATGGCTCATGAGTTTGAGCCCTGTGTCGGGCTCTGTACTAACAGTGCAGAGCCTGGAGCCTGCTTCCGATTCTGTGTCTCCCTCTCTCTCTGCCCCTCCCCCACTTGTCCTCTGTCTCTCAAAAATAAACAAACATTACAAAACAATTTTTAAAAAAAGATTCATGTTCCTGTTACCTTGACCATGTTCATTCACCTCATTGGTCTTAATCAGGGAGAAAGGATATTTTCAAAAGTCAAACGAGTCATACCCTTTTTAATAAAATAGGTTCTGTCTCTTGGACATTGTGGGGTGGAAAAACTATACTGTGGAAAAAATTATAGCAAGGTGTACATCGCATGTAGAACACTGTTTTAAAAGCTATAATAGGTGAAAGGCTCCTATAAATACAGTGAGACCTCATTTTTCTCAAGGTCCAGTATCCAGCTCTTGGGAGTACAGCCAAGAAAATATAAGCCAAAATGTCTTCTAAAATCTGTGATACAAAAGTGTAATTCTAACAAACATAGGGATATGGTTTCTCAGCACATAACTTATTAGGGCAAAGAGTAGACTGATCGCAATAGAAAGTACAAGCATCGGTACAAGAAGAGCCAAAAAAAACTTCAGAAAACCTTACTAAACAGCCCATCAGCCTGAATGCTTTATTAGACGATCAAATAGCTCCATGCCTCTCCTTATCCCTCAGGATCACTAGGACACCAGCCTACACTAATTGATCCACTCAGAGTTCCCTTCTAATACTTAAGATTCTGTTTATAATCATCTCCCCCATGAACTATTTACAGTCTTTAAACTGGTCACCTGCCTCTGGTCTGAAGCCATTCAAAGCCATTCTCTTCACAAGTCTGATTTTGTCTACCCAAAATTTAAGTGCTTAATGATGAGGTGAGGGTCAGCTCTCTGGGAATTCTCAGATGGATAGCACAGTTACCCAACAGTGATGTCCTATCAGTAATTTCTTTTTTTTCTTTTTAATTTTTTTTCTATGTTTATTTTTGAGAGACCGAGTATGAGTGGGGGAAGGGCAGAGAGAGAGAGAGAGAGAGAGAGACAGACAGACAGACAGAATCTGAAGCAGGCTTCAGGCTCTGAGCTGTCAGCACAGAGCCCAATATAGGGCTCAAACCCACAAACTGTGACATCATGACCTGAGCCAAAGTTGGACGCTTAGCTGAGTGAGCTACCCAGGCGCCCAATTAATTTTTTTTTCCATGTTTGTTTATTTTTTTTGAGAGAGAGAGAGACCATGAGTGAGAGAGGGGCAGAGAAAGGGGGACAGAGGATTCAAAGCAGGCTCTCGGCTGAGAGCAGAGAGCCTGATGTGGGGCTTGAACTCACGAACCATGAAATCATGACCTGAGCCAAAGTCAGAGGCTTAACTGACTGAGCCATCCAGGCGCCCTCCACCTCTAAGCCTTGTCATTTCTCAACCATCTGCATTAGTAGAAACGAGCAATGGCTGGTAGAACTAAAAGCAAGAGATGGTCTTTATTTTTTCATTTGGCCATGGAATACTTGATTGATTTTGCAGTGCATTTCTCTCTCCCCAAATATTTCTGTAGGCTAATAACAAATTAACTCGCGTGTCCTGACTATAATACATTAAGAGCAGCGATAAGTGGCAAAGGGCCCGTATTAGAGTGGAAATGTGATCCTGGAATGGATTCTCCACTTAAGAAAGTACTGTCTACATTGGCAAAATAATAATAATAATAATAATAATAATAATAATAATAATAATAATAATAATGTTTTTCATCACACAGACTACTTCTGTAGGCCTGCACCATGGGTTGTTTGCTTTTTTATAAACTAGATACACTCCACATACTTGGTGCATTCAGTTGTCATGAGAATGTACCAGATTTTTCTGCCATTTCAGTACAGATCCAAAATGTCCTCGTGTAGATTCCGAGAAGCCATAGAGCCCACCAGTGTCAGTGCGGTTGGGTGACTTACCTGGACTGAAACAAGCTTCAGCGTAAGCAGAGGCTGTCACATAAGGGTGAATGGCTGCCTGGCAAGTCTTCTGCCATCTGCGTTCTGAAGCATTGCATCTCTAGTTGCTTTTGATCTACCAATGAGGCGCATGTATTAAAATATCTGTTTCCTGGGGGGTGGGAGGGAGGGGAGGGTGGGTGATGGGTATTGAGGAGGGCACCTTTTGGAATGAACACTGGGTGTTGTATGGAAACCAATTTGACAATAAACTTCATATATTGAAAAAAAAATATCTGTTTCCATAATGATAGATACCTATTAAGTGCATCTATCATTGTGAGTCATGATGTTTATAAGCTTATTGCAGTGAGCCATATCCGCAACTCAAGATAGCTGGGGGGGGGGGGGGGGGGGGGGGGGGGGGGGGGCGGGAATCCGTTGTCAAGTGTGAGCATTTACCAAACTTAAAAGGAAATTTGAAGTTGCAGTTCCTATGGCAACTACAGCTTAGACACATTGCAAATTCACATATATTAATATATTTAAATCAAATTCTCATATACAAATATAATGTGATGGATTTAGAGTTGCTATGGAAATTGAGGCTGTGCTTTCTCTTTTCCTCAGGGACTTGAGTGTTCCAGCCTTAAAATCAGATCAATAGAAATATTAGAAAAATGGTTTCAAAAAGGAAGCAACCTAAGAAGTATAACAGAATAAAGTACTTGCACAATCACACTTAAATCCCTAAATGTAAATAGAAATAAATCCTAACAGTGTATTTCCAAAACTATTGAATATGTAAATACTCTCCCAATTAACTTTAATTTGGGTTCTCTAAGGCTGTTCATATAATCTTAACAGGGTGTTCATGTTTATTGGTGTATTTAAGTGTTTACACATTTGTTGAGCACCTGTAATCTAAGTAAGCACTGCCTGTCACCTCCTTTGGGGAAAAGAGTTGCTTTTAATTTCGCAAAAAGTTTCTGTTCTGTGTTTTTAGGAGAGGCGGTGAAATGTGGCAGTGTATAGTGATTTTGTCCTTGTTCCAACCTTAATTTTATGGCCCAAAATATGGTCTCGCTTGGTCAGTATACCTTGTTCATTTGAAAAGAAAAAGTATTCTGCAGTTGTTGGTCGCGTAGCGTTTTAGAAATATCAGATCAAGGTAGTGGATAGTGTTTTTCAGATCCTCTATGCTTTTACTGATTTTTGTTTCTGTCTAGTTCGAATAATTGCTGTGAAGAGGGTGTTACATTGATTGTGGAATTGTCTTTTCTCCCTTTACTTCCTCTCAGTTTTTGTGTCCTGTATTGGGGCTCTGTTGTGAGATACATACATTGTTACGCTAAATCATTCCAATGAATTGACCTTTGTATTTTATGAGATGTCCCTCTTTATCTTCGTTAAAACTCTTAGTCTTGAAGTCTATTTTATTTGATACTAAACAGCCATGCTAGCTTTCTTATGCTTACTGCTTGCGTGGTATATCTTTCCCCATGATACGTTAAACTTCTACCCATCTTTGAGCTCATATTTAAAGTGTGCGGCTTATAAAAAGCATGTGATTGGGTCTTGCATTGTTATTCATCCTCATAATCTCTGTACGTTGGACTCTCCAGTCTGTTACAACTTAATGTAACTGTTGATTTAGCTGGATTTAGGTCTACCATATTATCATTTGTTTTCTGCTTATCTCCTCTGTTTTTTCTGTTTTCCTGTTGTCTTCTGGATTTTTTATGATTATTTTTTCAAGTTTTATTTGGAAATAACTTACATCGCTTATGAGTTTCATGAGTACAACATAATAGTTTGATTTAGATGTATTGTGAAATGATTACCATAACAGGTTCAGCTAACATCCATCTTCTCATGTAGATACAATAAAAAAAGAAGAAAACAATCTCTCCTTATGATAAGAACTCTTAGGATCTACTCTCTTAACTTTCCTACAGATCCTACATCAGTGTTAGTGGTCACCATCATGTTATACATTACATCCCTGGTACTTATTTATCTGATAACGGGAAGTTTGTACCTTTTGGCTACCTTCCAATTTACCTCTCCCTGCTCTCTGCCTCTGGTAACCACAAGTGTGATCTCTTTTACTGAGTTTATTTGTTTGTGTGTTTGTTTTAAAGACACCACATGTAAGTGAGATCATACAATCTTTGTCTTTCTGTCTCATTTATTTCACTTAGCATAATCCCTTCAAGGTCCTCCTTCCATGTTGTTGCAGATGGCAGAATTTCATCATTTTTTATGGCCTAAAAATACTGTGTGCGTGTACCACGGTTTCTTTATCCATACATCCATCATTGGACATTTAAGTAGTTTCCATGTCTTGGCTATCGTAAATAATGCTATGAACATGGGGGTGCAGATACCTTTTGAGTTAGTGTTTTTATTTCCTTTGGATAAATACCCAGAAGTTGAATTGGTGGGTCATATGGTAATTCCATTTTTAATTTTTTGGGATCTTCCTTACTGTTGTCTTAGTGGCTGCACCAATTTACATTCCCACCAATAGTACACAGGGGTGCCCTTGTTTACTACACACATCCACACCAGTATTTGTTATTTCTTATCTTTTTGGTGATAGCCATTTTAATAGGCATGAAGTGATATCTCATTGTGGTTGTTTTTTGTTTTTTTTTAATGCTCATTTATTTTTGAGACAGCGTGAGCAGGGGAGGGGCAGAGAGAGAGGGAGACAAAATCTGAAACAGGTTCCAGGCTCTGAGCTGTCAGCACAGAGCCTGACTTGGGGCTCAAACTCACAAACTGTGAGATCATGACCTGAGCCGAAGTCAGACACTTAACTGACTGAGCCACCCAGGTGCCCTACTCTCATTGTGGTTTTAATTTACATTTCCCTAATGAATGCTGATGTTGAGCATCTTCCCATATACCTATTGACCTTCCATATATCTTTGAAAAAATGTCAATTCATGTCTTTTGTCCATTTTTTCACTTTTTTTTTTAAATATGAAATTTATTGTCAAATTGGTTTCCGTACAACACCCAGTGCTCATCCCAACAGGCGCCCTCCTCAATGCCCATCACCCACCCTCCCCTCCCTCCCACCCCCCATCAACCCTCAGTTTGTTCTCAGTTTTTAAGTCTCTTATGTTTTGGCTCCCTCCCTCTCTAACCTTTTTTTTTCCCTTCCCCTGCCCCATGGTCTTCTGTTACGTTTCTCAGGATCCACATAAGAGTGAAAACGTATGTTATCTGTCCTTCTCTGTATGTTTTGTCCATTTTTTTTTTTAATTGTTAATTGAGTTATTTGGGTTTTTTTGCTCTTGTGCTGTAGGAGTTCTTTATGTATTTTGGATATTAATCTCTCATCAGATATATGGTTTGCAAATATTTCTCCCATTCTCTAGGTTGTCTTTTAACTTTGTTGATGGTTTCTTTTGCTGTGCAGATGCGTTTTACTTTAATGTAGCCCCACTTGTGTTTTTGGTTGCTTGCACTTTAGTTGCCATATCCATATTCTGGATTTTTCAGATATTGTATATTCCAACTTACTTGATGGCCTTTCTAACTATATCTCTTTGCATTAATTTTTTCAGTGGTTGCTCTAAGAATTACAATATATATACTTTCACAGTGTACTTAAAAATTGTATTTTCTCTTCATGTAAAATGCGGAACCCTGGCAACCCTTCCTCCCACTTTTGTTTGTCCCATATAGTTTGTATGACTGTTACACTTGTCACATGTGCTACGTCCACATACATTATAAATCCCCCAAGACAATGTTACAACTTTTGTTTTAGACCAACACTGTTTTCATAAGTGGCTTTTGAGCACTCGAAATGTGCTTATTCTGCACTGAAATGTGCTGTATGTATGAAATGCATGCTGGATGTAGAAGACTTAGTATGGAAAAAAAAAGAATACAAAATCTCTAATAATTTTATTAATTACATGTAGAAATTATAATCTGTACATATTATATGTATTTTTGCATACATTACATTTCACATCTTAAAAATTTTTTAATTGACTGATAAACATATTTCTAGGAAGCAGTGCTGCTTTAGGCAATCGTGTGTGTTTAAAAGAAATTGAGAGGAAAAAGAGTGGGTTTTCCCCCCATTCCTACCTTTTACCATTTCCAGTCGCCTTCATTCGTCCCTGAAGCTCTGAGTTCCCTACCGATTTCATTTCTCTTCATACTGAAGAACTTGCTTTAGCATTTCTTATAGAGCAGGTCCATTGGCAACAAGTTCTTCCAGTTTCCTTCTTCTGTAAATGTCTTTTTGTCATGATCAAAAATTTCATAGATAAAGAATTCCACCTGATCTTGCTTTATGTGCTTTAAAGATGTCGTTTCAGTGTCCGTGGCCTCCAGAGATGAGAAGGGCTTGCTTGTTCTAATCGTTCTTCCCCATGTGCAACATGTTTTTCCTCTCTGGGTGCAGTCAAGAGTTTCTTTATCTTTGGTTTTCAGTTAGTCGGACTGGGATGTGCCTAATCATGGTTCTCTTTGAATTTCTCTTGTTCTGGAGTTCATTAAGCTACTTTAAATCTGTTGAGTTTATGTCTTTTACCATATTTGGGAGATTTTCAGCCATTTTTCAGCTCCATTCTCTCTGTCCTTCTGGGACACATTTATCCATATGTTAGAGCTTTTGAAATTCTCCCACGGGTTTCTGAGGCTCTGTTCACCTTTTTCTCAGCACGCTGTCTCTTCTTTAGATTAGATGGTTTCTATTAATACATCTTCAGGTTTACCCTCTTTGTCCTCTGTCATTTCCCTTCTATTGAGCATTTTTAAAATTTCAACCCTTGTATGTTTTCAGTTGTTAATTCCCTTTTTTTCTTTCTCTATTGGTACTGCCTACCTTTCATTTATTGTGAACATCCTTCACTTCCCTGGGCATGGTTCTGATAGCTGCTTTAAAGCTCCTGTCTGCTGATGCCACCATCCGATCGTCTCACCATTGGCATCTGTTGATTTTGAGAACGTGTCACATTTTCCTGGATCTTTGTATGTTGAATAATTTTGGATTATATCGTAGACATTGTAATGTTTTGTTGTGGACATGGAAGCTTTTGGTGTATTGCTCCAAAGTGTTCTGATGTTTTTGATTTAATAGGGACTCAATTAGAGTCCACGTAAAAAGTACCCACGAAGTTAAATTTCACTCAGAGGGTCCTGACCTTGGTGTCAGGCCTGTGCCTTCATGCAGGACTTCCTTTTCCTTATTACTGACAAAACATATGTGTTCATTTACCTTTTGAGAACAGTCTGCCCTTTAAACACAAATGTTGCTCTCACCCCAAAGCCATTACTTATTCCAAGAAATGCATTTTCCGTTGTCTGTTCTTTAGACCAGACCAGTCCTTGATAGCATTTGACTTCTCAGAGCCGTAGGGTATGCACAGGCATCCTCCTTGGCCCTTTGTGGTCTCCGTATCAGGATGAGTCATGCCTATTTATTCTCTGCACCTTCCCGGTATGCTCCTGCTGTTAACTGTTCTCAGAGGCCTCAGTCACCTAACCACAAACTATACCTCCATATACCTGCTTACTTCTTCAAGGATCAAATATTCATTTTAAGAGATCATGTAATGTCAACTCAAAACAAGGAAGAGGTGCATTTTTCTTACCAGTCCCATAATTAGCAAGAATTGTCTTCAAGCAAATGCTAGCGGTTGTTATATGAACGATGTATCTTTCACTCAGTCCCTGCCCCGTATCAGCATTGCATCCCCTTGACCTCCTCATATTAAGAAACCATCCCATTGCTAAGCTGCAAAGCGGGTAATGGCTGCTCATGGGAAGGAGAAGGCTGTTGGTAGTTTTGTTCCTCCAGTTATACATCTGTCTTATGTAAGATGTATAAGATATACCACTGGGCATTAGGATACTTTTCTCCTCAAACAGTAATTAAAACTGTATTTCTCAACCTGTAATGATAAAACCACAGCAATACAATATGAGCAGTGCTCTGCCTTGCCAGGATACTGAATATCTGTGAGTTTGGAATATTGAGAGCACAGCGAGGAACAGAGACATGAAGAATTCAGGAGCTTTGGATAGGAATCTTCTGGCAGTATCTGTGGACAAGGCTGAGGGCCTTCGTCAGAGGAACAGCCATGCATTTTTCATGGCCATCCAATGTGCTTGCTTACTGAGACTGCATCTTTGATAGAGGATTTACTAATTCAGTTTACAACTTTTAGTTATTTTGGCTTTTTGGAATCAAACCCTGACCTAGTTTTCTGTAAAACTAGAATATTTGAAAGCTTCGAGATCAAAACCTACAACCATAACCCCTGTTGTAGAGGTGGGGAAACTGAGCCACAGAGAGTTTCAGTAACTTTCCAGGGTCATACACTAGAAATAGGGGGCCCAGGGGCGCCTGGGTGGCTTAGTCGGTTAAGCATCTGACTTCAGCTCAGGTCATGATCTCACAGTCTGTGAGTTCGAGCCCCGCGTCGGGCTTTGTGCTGACAGGTCAGAGACTGGAGCCTGCTTTGGACTCTGTGTCTCCCTCTTTCTCTGCCCCTCCCCCACTCATGCTCTGTCTCTCTCTCTCTCTCTCTCTCTCCCTCTCCCTCTCTCTCTCTCTCTCTCAAAAATAAATAAATGTTAAAAAAGTTTTTTTAAATAAAAATTAAAAAAAAAAAAAAGAAATAGGGGGCCCAGAGTTTGAAGCCTGACCTTGTGATTCCAAAGCCTACTCTTTAAACCATTATATTCCCTCTGAAATATTATGGATGTGGTCTTGTTTTATGTTCTGATCTTCTCCTTACACTATGCTGAACCACAGTACATTTTCACAAACCAGATTCAAATTGCATAGTGTGTGGAGGAAATGAAAGTCTCTGCAGTGGCATAAAGGCTGGAACCAGAGCACATGCTGTTGCATTTGAATGACCTCCATTTTTATTTTTAAAACTAGCAGCCGCTTTTTCAAGTTTAAAAACATTCTCATTCATCCTTGCAGCAGGTTCTGGGTGAGAGTTGCTGTCTTTTGCATAGGTTTGTAAAAGCAGGAAACCTTGAGTCACTTGTTCCAGGCCTCTTTGCAGCCTGGAAGCAGACATGTACGTGAAGCCTGGGATACTGGGTCCTGGATTAGCGGGATTCCTCATCTCTGATTTCTTAACCCTTGGATTGACCTCATTCTCTGAATGGATGGTCTAGGTGATTTCAAAGGGAAGAGTAAGCCCTTCAGACACAACTGACATGTATTTTGGCCTCTTGGGCTCTGTTCCCTCACTCACGGCCTTGCAGGAGAGGACCAATGGCCTCCATTATTGTCCCGCCTGCACTGGGAAGTAAAGCCTTGAGGCCTCTTTTAAACAGCATTGATTCCTTTCATAAATGGTATTGGGTCATTTTCACTGCTCCCTGTGTATGTTGAAATGCTCATTGGTTTTGTGCTAAATCCCACGTGTTACTCCCATCATCGCTTTTCTCTCTGTTGGAATAATAACTTGGCATCTGGCTTCTCAGCCTCACGACAAAACTTAGGAGGTCTCAGAGGCAATGATTTAGCATTTATTCTCCATTTCCGTAAACAGAGTATCACACGTCACCCATGGACCTATTTTTCTTTTTTTCTTCCTCCCTCCCTGCCCCCCGTAAGAGAGCAAATGTACACTTTTATTTACTTTACAGTAAGTTTAAATCCTTGAAGGGCACAGCATCACATGGATTCTGTGGCCAATGGCTTTAGCACGAAGGTTGCTTTGGAATTTGGCATGAACCACGGCACTGTTTCCATGAGCACGAGTTACTTTTCCCCAGATTACTCTGGTTTTGTTCAGTTTGCCACCAGGAGTCACTGTGCTCTTCTTTGCTTTGTACATATAAGCACATCTCTTGCCTAGATACAGGTCTGTTTCATCTCAAGCATAAACATCTTCAATTTTAAGAAGAACTCTGTGCTCTCTCTGGTTCTGGAGACCCCGCTTTCTCCAGCAAAAATGGCCTTGGACCACAGCCTTCCAGACATACTTGTCATTTTAGGAGTCCTGCTCCCAGCAGGCCTCCTCAGGTTCCAAGATGGCAGAACGAGGTCTGTTTTTCTTATTGGTGCCATTCTTTGTCACTTGGTATGTTGGGCAGGAAGAGAAACATTGTTTACTTTGAAGAATTTCATTTAGAATTTGTTGAATTGATTTAAATTGAATCACAGCATGTCCATTTGGATCCAGGAAGATGCAGCACTGAAGCCCACGTGTATGACTATTTTCGGCATCCTCTCCCGTCCTCTCTATCACCTGAGGAGCCCCTTGTACTGTAGCTGCGGAAATAGTATATGGTGTACTACACAATAGCTCAGAAAAAAAAACCTTCTTAAACAGCTCCTGTTTGCTGGAGTCGTTGCTCTTTTTATGAAAGCTTTGCTTGGATTTTCGTTCAGTCTCTCAACACATATTTGTCAGGGCACCGTAAGAAGTTCTGGAAACACATCATGATTCAGGGAAGTTACAGTCTTGTGATGAAAACCTGGTAATAAATAGACAATAACAACAAAGTGAGGTCTGTGCTATCAGGGTGTGTAGGAAGACCATCAGAGCTGGTCTTGTGGATTCTAGAAAGGCTTCTTGGGGAAATGGGGGTTTTGACGACGAGTCACTGAATGAGTAGAAGTTAGCCAGGTTAAGAGTATGGACAAAAGCACTGCAAACAGAAAGAGTAGAATATCGATGTCGAGAGAATATGCTGTATTTGGTAAAGTGTGTGTTATTCTGCATGGGTATTGCGAAGTAAAGCTGCAGAGGTGAGTGGGGCCCTTGTATAATAAGTGGAGAGGTGATATTCAGACTGTGTTGCTGCAAAACAACTACTACAAACTTAGCAGCTTAAAACAACACACACCTATTGTCTTACACCTTCTGAAGTCCAGGCCGAGCCTAGCTGTGTTCTGTGTTCTAGGGTCCCACCGGGCAGCAATCCAGGTATCTTCTGGGGCTGTGGTCTAATCAGAGGCTTAACTGGGGAGAGCTCTCGGGTTGTGACAGTTTCCTTGACACTGCAGAACTGAGGTTTCAGTCTCCTGGTGGCAGCTGCTGTCAGTTCCCAGAGGCCACCTGTGCTTCCTTGCCACATGGGCTTTTCCAGCATGGGTGCTTACGTGGCATCTTGCTGCTTCTAGACCCATAGAATTCTCTCTGGTGTGTATGCTAGCCAAACAGAGTTCTGTAGAGTACCGTAATCATGACAGCGACCTCCCATCACCTTTGTCATATTCTGTTGCTTAGAAGCAAGGCACAGGCCGCACCCATACTCTAGAGGAAGGGACTATACAAAGATTAGAATACCAGGAGGTGAAGATTATTGGGGAGAGGAGGTCACCATAGGTTCTGTTGGTCACAGAGGTTTATGCTTTAAAGGGAACAGTTGGGAGTCACTGAAAGGTTTTAAGCACAAGTTTGCTGTTTGGTGTAGAAAATACATGGCGGGTGGCACAGTTACAGTCCAGAAGACTAGCTAAGAAGCTGTTCCAACAAACCATGTAGGAGAAGAGGTTGGCCAAGCATATACGATGCACATTTTTCTGGCTTGGTGGTTGGTTGGTGAAAGCAGAGAAGCTGGACCCAGGAGCCAGTTGTAGTAAAAGATTCATATGAGGCTCAGCTCTGGTTCTCGCCTCCCTGAGCTCCAGCTCTGTGGCCTCGGACCACATCTCTGTTTGCAAGGGAGTCTGGGGAAGATCGTGTTAATGGAGCACAGTCAACTTGCCACCACCAGAAAAATAACCTAAAATTCTGGTCTTGACAGTGGAGTCAGGACTGTATCTGTCCATCATGAAGTATTGAATGCTCGTGTTCCTACGCAATAGCCATCTTAATTTGAAGACTTTTGGCTTGAAGGGCTGCTGTATGCCAGGAGTACAGTGATGCCGCGATGTCATGGTGATGCCTGTGTGTTTTAACTCTTGATGGTCTGGCTAGGTTTGTTGGGCTGTTTCACCCACTAGCTTTTCTTCCTCCTGCAGTAAACAGGCAAGGGGGCACCTCCCTAACTTGTTGGGATTCTGGTGTGTATTGTTTTCATGGGAGTGAGGGATCCTTGCCATTTCTAGAGAGAAGTTGCCCTGAGGACAAGTTAAAAACGAGAATTTGAACTAAGACAGTGATTGCTCGGCACCTAATGTGTTTCAGAGCACCCTTAATTACCTACCAAGATGTGAGAAGAGTCGGTTTATCATAAGGAAATACACGCCACATTCAAACAACTATTCAAAAGTTAGCTATTTTAATACTTGAGCCATTCTAAGAGGAGAAGTTCTGTGCATTTTTTCCCACTATGAAAAATTCTCAGAAACCATAGTGACTCAGGCAGAGCCTGGAAAATACTGGAGAATCACATGATGGCTAAAAATAAGCACATCATCTCCAGCAGGGACAGTAACCAGGGCAGAAGTAATTCAGTTTTCTGAGTGCTCATGCTGGCCAGCCAAGCTCAGGTCCTCTTGGCCACTGCGGGGGCAGGCTTTGTGACCCCTGGCCGGGGAAGGGGAGCCTTCAGGCTCTGAGGCTCTGGGTGCAGAGGCAGCCACGCCGTCCCAGGCCTCTCACTCTGAGTGTAGTTCCCTGGCTTGCTCCCAGGGCAGAACCAGTTATCACACTGTGTAATGACCCTGAGGAGTGAATTGGGAGGGACACACACTGACTCATAGCCCTTGTCACTGCCTACTTTTCTTCAGCCTTCCTCTCAGAGTCAATAGCAGATGCTATTGATCACAAAATGTCTTTTAGGTTGCTGTTAACATTGCAAAATGGAAGCCGTATAAAACAGCCAGACATTTGGTGCCTATTTTATAGGGTACATGATGGGGCTTTCTGAACTGGTGCGTTGTAAATGATTTACCATAAAGGAAACTCGTCTTGAGCACTCACTACTCATACTAGGAAAATCACGGCAGTGGCCTCCTCTCTGGCCACTCTGCCTCTGCCCTCTCTGCTTCTGCCCTCACCCTCCTGCAGCCCATTCTTCACACAGCAGTCAGACCATGTCACTCCTCAGCTCGGGACCCTGCCGCGGCTTCCCTTTCCCCTCAGAATGAAAGCCCACCTTCTGACTGCGGCCTCTGAGTCCCGACGATCTGCCCCCTCCTGCACTGGCCCAGGCTTGCTCTGCGGCAGCACTCCACCTGGCCCCTGCCCCAGATGAGGTAGAGCCTTCGTGTGGGCATCAGGCCTTGCCGTTGCCTGGAATGCTCTGCTCCTGGGCTGTCCAGGGCACCAGCTTCACCCCTCTCAGGCCTCTGTTCCAATCTGACTTTCTTAGGCCTGGAAGTAAGGGTTCCTCCTGCACCTGGCAAGTCTCTTTCAGGGATTCTGGAAGGTTATGCCTCTGGAGCTGTCACAAGAGACGTAGGCTTCTGTGAGGAACAGGACTTGCGGGTCAGGGTGACTGCCACATGGGCCTGGCGTACGTCTCGCCTCATGTCTCTGCTAGCCTGCGGCAGGACTCGCATCAAGAGGGCTCCGTGATCTTGCCCCTTGTCCTTCTGAGGGAACCTGGGTCTAGTGAGGCCCACGGGAGGCTCCTGGGTCTGCAGAGCTGAGACTGGAGAAAGACACGTGCTGGGCACTCAGACACCCGGAGCTGCTACTGCAGAGGCTGCTCACCCTCGCCCTGCTCTGCCGGTCTCTTCTCCATAGCATTTGCTTGCCGGTTTATTATGGCACTTACTAATGTATCATGTTGTTTATTATCTCATTTCTGCTGTTAGAATGTAAATTCCACAAAGGCATTTTCTATGTTTCATTCATTGATTTATCCCAACTGCCTATATCTTGCCAGGTACACAGTAGGAGGTCAGTAAATGTTGGCTGCTTGAATGGATGAGTCAGGATAATTTAAGAAGGAGCACAGAGACTCCAGCTTGCTGATTTTCAAGATAGAGGGTGAATGGAACTGGAGAACCGAGGCCTTGGTGCCCACTGGTGGTTTACGGGTTAAAATTTTTATAGAGGTTTCTTGAAAGAGAGTCTGATGTTCTTACTACTTTAGCACTTTAGTGTTTATCTTGCTAGTGTCTGGAAATGGGAAACCTGTGTACTTCATCATTGGTCAGATCATATTCGCTGAGTAACAGCACTACTAATGTGAGCTCACATTTATCGAGCACCTACCATGTGCCAGGCTCTTGTTAAGGACCTGTCCTGTGCTGTTCCTGACTCTGGGAAACAGGCACTACTTTTGCCGTCTTCGGCATCCAGGGGTCCAGGTAGCAGCACCCGGACTGCCATGAAGGCCACCTGGCGACCGGGCCCCCAAGCTCCGCCACCGCCTCCCTAAGGGCAAGCCGAAGGATTACCACTTCCATACCCGATCCCCGGGCCCACACGGCTGGTGTGCTTTCTGCTAGGCCCCAAGGTGCTCAGAAAAGGGGCTGCCCACTTTTACAAGCTGACCCTGAAGTGGCGAGAAGGAAGAGCCACACTTGGCCGCGGGCTGCGCTGGTGACAGAAGCCCTAAGGGCCGTGAACTAGTAATTTCAGAATATACGAACCAGCCTCTTAATAACCTGCTGAATCAGAGCATCCAGGAGCCCCCGCTGATGTTCCACGTGGACTGGACTCTGGCCGCAGAGGCGCTTTCCTTTGTTTTGCCCTCAGAACGCATTAGGAGCCTACAAAGGGGAGGCGTGGGGCCATTTTCCAAGAAAAGGGTCAGACCCCGAAGCCGTGAGAAGGGTGGGGGCGCAGTCGGTCATACTGCAGTGTGGCCACTCCGGTGTCCGTTTCGGCACTCAGGAAAGCCTCTTGCTGTGGGAGGGAGCTCCATCCTCTCGTCACTCCAGCCCTATACTCTATCCCCAGCAGTGGCTTTATTTACTTTTATTTTAACCAAGTTCATTCCCATTCCCAGTTAAAAAATAAAATCTGTTGACCGAGGTAAAAAGGATAAGGAAGTGATGACAGATCATCCACAAATAACCAGTCAATGTAGGTACAGTGCATCTTCTGTCATGTTCCAGGTCTGTGGGGTTTTGCTTTTGACATACGGCATAATTGACATACGGCATAATCGTTTCAGGCATAAACATGGAATATTTGTATATATTGCAAAATGATCACGACAATAAGTCTAGATGAACATCTGTCACCGTATGATTAGAATTTTTTTCTTGTGATAAGAACTTTTAAGATCTACTCTCTTTGCAACTCTCAAACATACAGTGTTACATATAACCACCTTGCTGTACATGAGTTCCTCAGACTTACTTTGTAACAGGAAGTTTTTTTTGTATTACTTAGATTCAAATTAGTTAACACATAGTGTACTGTTGGTTTCAGGAGTAGAATTTAGTGACTTATCACTGACATATAACACGCAATGCTCATCCCAGCAAGTGCCCTCCTTAATGCCCATTGCCCATTGAGCCCATCTTCCCATCTACCTCCCCTCCAGCAATCCTCAGTTTGTTCTCTGTATTTAAGAGTCTCTTACGGTTTGCCTCCCTGTTTTTATCTTATTTTTCCTTCCCTTCTTGTGTTCAGGTGTTTTGATTCTTAAATTCCATATATGAGTGAAATCATATGATATTTGTTTTCTCTGACTGACTTCTTTAGCTTAGCAAAATACACTCTAGTTCCATCCACATTGTTGCAAATGGCAAGATTTCATTCTTTTTGACTGCTGAGTAATACTCCATTGTATATGTACACCATATCTTTATCCATTCATCAGTTTCCATAATTTGGCTATTGTTGATAGTGTTGCTATAAACATTGGGGTGAGGGGTGCCTGGGTGGCTCAGTCAGTAAGCGTGCAACTCTTGGCTTCCGCTCAAGTCATGATCTCACAGTTTGTGAGTTTGAGCCATGGGGCTCTATGCTGACAGTGTGGAGCATGCTTGGCAATTCTCTCCCTCCCTCCCTCTCTCTCTGTCTCTGTCTCTCTCTCTCTGTCCGTCTTTCTCTCTGCCCCTGCCCCACTTGCGCTATCTCTGTCTCTTTCAAAATAAACAAACTTAAAAAAACAAATAAATAGAAATAAAAATAAACATTGGAGTGCCTGTGCCCCTTCAAATCAGCATTTTTGTATCCTGGAGATAAGTACCCAGTAGTGCAGTTGCTGGGTTGTAGGGTAGTTCCATTTTTAACTTTCCAAGGAACCTCCATACTGTTTTCCAGAGCTGCGGCACCAGTTTGCATTCCCACCAACAGTGCGAAAGGGTTCCTTTTCTCTGCATCCTCGCCGACATCTGTGGTTTCCTGAGTTAATTTTAGCCATTCTGACAGGTGTGATTTGGTATCTCCTTGTATATAACTGGAAGTTTCTACCTTTTGACCACCTTCACCTATTTCACCTACTCCCCAGCCCCCACCTTTGTGGGGTTTTTAACTGAGTGAAAAGGACCCAGGGGTGGAGGGGAATATGCTCTCAAATTAGGGAAGAAGCTGGGGATGACCAGAAGATCAGTTGCCTCCTGAGCGTGTATGCACGCGTGCACATGTTTTTAATGTCTCTGTGGTTCTTGTCAACAGTTTTAATGTCATATTTTTAGCTCCTCTGTTTATGACTTTGGCAGAAGGAATACAGCAGATTAAGCGAGAAGAATGTTTAAATTCCATCAGAGCTCCGGCCATGAAGGATAAAGCCGAGTACAATGCTTTTCTTTGCTTTATCGTTATGAATTCATTGGGCCTCATATGGCCCAAATGTAGCATTTTCCATAAACATTAAGCTACTAATTATTGACATTAGACACAGTGATGCTGTGGCTTCACTAGGACAGTGAATAAGGCTACTCTTTGTTTTTTTACAACTATGGTTAAAATGTCTTAGAATCATATTTATACACCAAATCCTAAAGGCATTAATTAAGACACAACTGCTCAAAGACTAGCATTGTAAATTACGTCCATATCCAGTGAGTAAAGTCAGAGAATTACAGGGACTTGTACAGAATTTATGTCTATTTTTCTCTGCTTCTGAAACTCCTTTTGATTTTGAAAGGGAAAATTAGGGAGAGAGAGGAAAGCTTGAGGGAAAAAAAAATTCTTGTAAAACAGGACTACCACTAATTATGTTTTCAGGACATCAAATACAGCTTCAAAAAATTTTTTGGAATGGTCGATAGCTGCGAGGAAAAAAAATATCTGCCATATAGCTGAAGGAGCTGCACTCTCTTTAAAAGCCCTTATGTAAATGTGTTTCATGTAAGCATCACTGAGCACAGAAGCATGGGAAGGCACAGAAGTGAAGTCACTGTGGCCCTGGGTGCGTTCTTAGGAAGCAGGAAGGCAGCTACTGAGGATCCCGATATCTGAAGCTGGGATAGATGCTATCCAGGACATTATTGGGTCATTTCACAAAATTGGAATCTCCATGGTAACTTACATAAAAGTAATAGATCAATGTTAAATTTGCTGATATTGATAATTACAATTTTCTAATAACATCCTTATTCTAGCAGCCCAGGTAAATGGCAGAATAATAGCTGGCACCCCAGAAGCTGGGCACACTTTGGAGTATGTTTGCTTGAAAGGAGACAGCAAGACTTTCAGAGCAAATAAACAAAAATACAGTTCTTAACAGTCTAATGGGTGTCATATACCTTAGGATATCGTTTACTATTCTAAAAAGTAAACCACGAAATCATTAAGTAGAATGAGCAAAAGCCTTCATTTTTACTTTTATGAATTTTACTATTTAGTATTTCTCAATGTGAGAAATAGCTGTGAGGGGTAGCTTACTTCCACATCAGATTATAGCTTGTGATGATTTAAAGAGCTCACTTTATATTCTTTCGAAAAATGAGCTTTTAGTTTAATGCTTAATTGTCTAGGTTTTAAAACTTTAAACCTCTGACGATACTAAGATCTTCTGTACGGCCTTCCTGTTCTTTAATTTCTTCATCCCTTAGAAGCAGTGTAAATGCACAGTTGATGGGACACCTGGGTGACTCAGTCCATCAGGCGTCCGACTCTTGATTTGGGCTCAGGTCGCGATCTCATGGTTCACGGGATCAAGCCCCACGTCAGGCTCTGTGCGGACAGCACAGACCCTGTTTCGGATTCTCTCTCTCCCCCTCTCTCTCTGCCCCTGTCCTGCATGCATGTGCACTGAAAATAAACATTTAAAAATAAAAGCACAGTTGACTAGCACTGCCCTCTCACACCTCATTCATTAGACATTTATTTCCCTTTGTTATCAGTTTCTTTCCAAACAATTTAATCACAATTTCAAAACCCCTGGTTTTAAATTTCAAATACTAATGACTTCCTCTGTTAACTCAGTTTTTCAAATTTATTTTCCATTCCTTTCTCCAGCCTGTGAGTGACCGTCCGGGGCGGGGTGGAGGCGATTCCATTGTTTTCATCTCTGTCATCTTGAGAGAGCCACAAGCTGCATGCATGTGTACCAGGTGAAAGATGGGGACTGTGCACCCCAGCCAACCTGGACAGAATCCATGAGACAGGGGGAAGAAGCCGTACCTGCCGCTGCAGCATCAGTCACTGCAGCAGCTCCGGCCTGTCCCCAGGAGCCACGTAGGGTCTCCTGTGGCCCCCTGTTCCTCCCCAGCGAGCTTCCTCTGCTTATTCATAGTTCTCTTCCTGATAACTTGATCTCGCAGGGGGCTTTGGCTTGCCCTCGACCCTTCCGCTTTTGATTCATTTCAGGTTTTTTCTCAAGCTGCATTTGATGACGTCCTAAAAATATAATTAGTAGTGGCTTTTACAAGCAGTCAGGTTTCTATTCCTTCCGTGTTTTTCTTTTAAAGTTTACATGGGGCTGGATAGGGCAGGGTGTGAGAATGAGTGTCTGACGAACGTAGGTCAGCTGTTGCAACGAGCCACATCCTAGCCGCCGCCCTGCTTAGGGAGACGTGCCCAGGGTGGGTCACGCACTCTAGGGAAGCCCCTTCTGCGGGGCGCTGTTTGCTTCAGAAGAGGTAATGAACATGGCATTGACTTGGACGGCACGGTACGAACTAGCTTGCCCCTGCCGACTCAGACTTAAATGCTTACTGACTCAATTTCCCTACGTGAACTTTGTCCTGGTTCCATCTAGAAGGGCCCAGGTGATAACAGAAGAGGATCTGAAAACCAAGTAGGAGCTCTCTGGGGGAACTTGATGATGTTTTGTTTGGTCTCCTTCACGTATCGCCAGCTCTTGCTGTCAGTGACTTGGACGTTGGCCTCAGCCCCTTGAGCTCTCCCCGGTTTGTTGACCCAGATACCTCTCCTTGGAGTGGTTTTAACGTTATTGATAAAAACGTCTATTGAGCGTGGCCTCTGGGTCAGGCACGGAGCTTGGCCTTGGGAACATTAAATGGTAAAACAGATGCAACCCCTACCTGTAGACTGGAATGGGAGAATAGGCACAAACGGCTGTGCGGTTACAGGGGACAGGTGCTGCGGCCTCCCGGAGCGGCATCGTCCAAGCGGATATCTGCAGGGCGCTACACTTAGTCCCTCAGAGGGGAAGAGGAGTGTTTGAGGCGAGGGGGTCGCAGCATGAATCATGCTTTGTGGTCATGTGGTCGGGAACACTGCCTTGTCCCTGGGTACGGTGAGTGTGGCCGTGCCCGGGCCTTTGTCCACAGCTGTCGCTCCATGAGACTGTGAGCTCCTGGAGAGCAGGGATCTCCAGTGGGACGTGGTTCATGGTAGGTACCGGGTAAACCTGTATTTAGTAAATAAGAGGTGTTGAACCTCCCTCTGGAAGCTGCTCTCTGTCAGATATGATGGATATTAAAATACGCCGTATTGCTGATAAAAAGGCCTGAAGTAACTTGATTTTTCAGAAGCTTCTCCCTCAGCGAGGCTGGCTGGTAGCTGCCCTCAGAGGAGGCACTTTGCCAGGTCAGCATGTCCTCACCCTGCCTCCTCTGCTGTTATCCACATGGTTTTCTCTACCCTGCCGGCATGGCCTGTAGAGAGCCTGGCCAGTGGGGCTGGAAGTGGTGTTCGAGGAGTGTTTTCTGTGGGCTCCTGCAGAGATGAAGGGTCCTTGCAACTTGCTGTGAATCACAAATGAAGCAGAGCATCAACTCTCTAGAATCCTTGGGAAGGTCTTCTGCATGGGCCAGGTTTCCAGGTCCCTGAAGATTTGCCTTTGGATACTCAAATATTTTAAGTCCTTCCCAATTTAATTTTTCATTTTAAAATATATTAGGCCTTTCCCTGTATTTTTAGAAGAAAATTCTCTTTTCTTTGTAACGGATTTTAAAGGGTATGATGTTGTCAGTGCTTCCTGAGGGGGCGTATGACTTCATGTTTATAACTGATGACTCCAGGCACCGGAACTCTTCCTGTTTGCCACTTTGTAATTAGGAGATTAGTCGAAACTTGTAACTGCTGTCAGTACACTTGGCTTCATAACCCCCTGCCTGTTTCGGATCTGTTGGTGCTGATAAACCTTGAGACTGGAAACCGCATAACCACGTTGTATTTACTTGTTCATGTATTTATTTCAACATTTGTACCTTCACTAAATACCAGTTCAGCCCAGCATGGTGCTAAGTACTGGGGTTGCAAAGGTGATGAACACTGGCCCCTGTGTTCCCGGAGCCTTCTGGAGGAAGAGTGTGTGGGATGTGGTGGGGCATAGGGCTAATGGAAATACATAAGAGGAGCCTCTCCACCAGCCTGAGCTACCACATGGTCGAGACTGTGTTCAGAGTAAAAGGGCCTGGGTGGGCCGTGGGTAATGACCCTGAATTTCTTAATCCACAACGTGGGTAAATATCACATCTACCTTGTTGCTTCTGTTTTGGCTGCAGAAGCCATTGCCTATGTCTGTGTCATGTTCTAGATTGTGATCACCTATTAGGAGCTGAGCTTCTGGTGGGTGAGCTCTTACCTGACGTTAAGGACCTTCTTTCCCCTAGCTTCTATCATCATTAGTGATGCTGTATAATTACTTACGATGCTGAGCCCCAGACAACGCCCCGCTCCGGCCCCTGCTGTAAAGGCGTATCTTTCTTCCATTGTAGTAAATAAATCCTAGGCCAATATCTTGACACACATGAATGTCTTTTTCCCTCCAGACTTCCCACTTAACATTTCAGAGTCCGTCATTGAGCCTTTCCTGGATCAGTTACGCTTGTTGTAATTGTCGTGATTTTTCAAGTTCTAACATTTCTTCTACGTTTACTAGCTGTGTTCTGTGAAGATCTTTATACCCTCCCTCCCTCCTTTCTCCATCATTATAGACTGGATTTTTATTTATTCAGTGTGTTCTAGCACATGAGAGCCATTACACTTTTGACATGTAAAACTGTCCCAGCTGTGGCTATCTGGAAGCACCTTCCAACTGGCCCCTGTTCCCGTTGACCTTAGTCCTGAGCACATCCTTGCTTTGCGACACAAGAAGGTGTCCCAGGCTCACGCCACACCTTTCCTGCCCCACCCACGGAGTCTGCTCTCTCTCAAGAAGCTCTTACTGCAGAATAAAACTCAGACACCAGGACGTAGGCACCTGGAGCACACGCTGCTATGGAGATGTCGTTGCTCCCAGGCGCTTTCAGTGGCTAAACTAGGAAACAAAAGAGAAAAAAACCTACACTTGCTCTGAATTTTTTTCTAAAGCATTCATCTGTTATAAACTCTTTTTTGTTGTTTGTTAGAAACTCAACTATGGTGATGCTTTGAGGTTATCTCAGAACCTTTCCTCTTAAAAAAAAAAAATCTTAAAATCTCTTAGTTAAATCAGTTTTTCTTCTCTCACCAGAGGCACAAAGGACAGCTTAATCTCCTATTAACTTGAGGGGGGGAAAGTACTCAGAAAGATTAAATAAGTTGCCAAAGATGGCCCTGTCCTTTTAACGTCGGTGCTTTTTCTAAGTGTATGTAGGCTACTTTTGTGATTGGAAAGAGTCCTTGGGGATAGCTTTTATACTTCTTAGTAACTCCTTTATACATTTGCAATGTATCTAAAAAGCATTTCTAATGTTGCCCGTATTTATAATCTATTCTGGTTACTTGCAGGTGCGGCTAAATCAAGTCCGGCATCTAAGCCGGGATCTACACCTTCTCGTCCCTCATCAGCCAAAAGGGCTTCGTCCAGCAGCTCAGCATCCAAATCTGATAAAGATTTAGAAACACAGGTCATACAGCTTAATGAACAGGTAACCCCTCAGCCCTGGCCCTGTCTCTGAGAGGGGAGGGACCAAACACCTGTAGGCCTGAGAGAAGGGAGGGCAGGTGAGGGAATCTGGTTCCAAATGATTAAGAATAAAAGGAATCGTTCAGGCAGATGAAACCAGCGGTCCGCCAGGAATATAAGACGTTAGTCAAAAATCCCAAAGCTGTACATTAAGACAGAAGGACAGATGACTCAGCCCCAGGTAAATGCAGGTTTGTAGGCAGCATCCCCCTCCCCCACACCTCAGTGCCTGTCCGGAGCTCCAGGCCAGACTCTGGACTGTCTGCCCACTTCTGGCCGGTCGAGATAGCATTCATGACTTTAGTCTCTCTTCCTCCTTCCTTTCCTGCACAAGCTATTTGTTAAGCTTGTTCTGTGTGACAGACTCGGTGCTTGGTGCTAATATAATGGTAGTGAGATAGCTAACCCTACCCCCCCCCCCCCGCCCCGGAGCTTACAGCAGTTGTACGGGGTAGGTGATCATGCAAACGAAAGCGAGAACCTAATGCTTGCCACGACAGCAGATGTTTGATGCCACAGAAGCACTGACCCCAATACTGGGGGATCAGAAGGCCACGGTTGTGGTTGAAGTCGAAGAACTTTCCTTTTCGTCTAACATTCTTCATGGTTATGGTAGATCTAGCTCTGCTGCCTTTGAAAATTTCCATATAAAAGTTTAGGTATGCTTTCTACCTAACGATAGCTAATTTTGCCTGAGATTATATGTAGCTTAAAGGTAATAAAATGATTGGTAGCATGAGGCCCACTGAAGAAGCCACCTGCCCTGACCCTGAGTTGCAGAGTCTTTTATCCTGGCTACTCCCACTACCCGGAGAGGAGCCTCTATTCAAGGTTCTTAGGCTGTTCCCAGCCAAGGGGCTGGGCCATTCCCAATGATTAATCGGATTCCTGATGAGCCAGCAAGAGTCTGGAAACCATTTTTGAGATAATTGTATATTTGCAATCAAGAATCTAGTTTAAAAGCAGGCAGCTGCTTAGCTAGGGTATTTCTTTACAGTTCTGATCACTTTAATGAAAATAGTGAAACCTTAAGTTATCCAATGGGCAGGACTTTGATTTAGAAACTCTGGAATGTTCTAATTACCTGCTCATTCTCAGTTTGAGCCCATATGGTATTCCCAGTAATGAGTTTTTCTCACATAAAAGGCAGGTACGACAGCCATAATGAGCCTTGGGCCACATGCCTAAGGCTCAGAGCAAATCAGAGTAGACCTAAAGAGATTCAGGCATGGGTCTATAATGCTTTAGATTTATAACCCTTTTCTCATAGAAACCCAAGTTCTTTTGATATCTTGATTATCTCATGTTTTGTCATGATTTCTCTCCTCCCTGTTGTTTCCCCTCTACCACACCCTGGTCTCCAAACTTCCAACCCAAAGTATAACCACACAGAAACCTCAAGACCCTTCCTGCCCCTCTGCCATTCAGCCTTAGTCCACCAGACCCACTGCCTCTCCTTGGGGCTGGCTCTACACTCATTAGCTGTCCGTTTACACAAAGAGCCTCCCATCCCCAAGGAACCCAGACCTCATCCTACCATCCAAAATGTCACTCTAGAGAGGGGAGAGGGAGAAGAAAGGAACTTCCCAATGGTCCTGTAATTCCTTTATTACTTCCAAAGGGCTTCACTCCCCCACCTATCCCCTGATGCATTTACATCAAGGAGGAGTGAGTGTGCCCATCTCTTCCCCTCCCCAGTCCCTCAGAGCGAAGGTTATACACACCCCAGATTGTGAGCATTCATTCAGCTGTTTACTGAACACTTACCCAGACCCATTTGCATGGTTATCTATTATTGCCCCCTCCATTTTCTGCCCTTGTAACCTGCAGGGTGGCTCCCTAAAGCTGATGGGTAGCCGCAGAGGCATTGCTGTGTTGGGACTCGGGACTCAGGACTCTAGGACGAGGAAATGCCTAGGCTGGAGAGTGAATTACATGTCGTAATAGAGAAAGTGACGAGTGCCATAAACTTGAAGAATTCTCCTTTTCTTGGCCTCCTGCCTCTATTCAGGCAGTCTCCCATGACATGCTATAAAAGTACCACTGTGCTAGACAATTCCAATGATAGAAATGAATCAAAAGGGGAGAAAAAGACATAACTGAAATAATTAGGGGCCATCTATGGCAAGTGGGTTAGCAAACAGGAAGTAGGGTGGAGTCACCACTGCGCTCAGGGACCCCTGGGGGCTGGAGAGTGGGCGTCAGTTGGCTTGGACGGATGCTGGGGCTTGGGCGGCCTCCCTAGGAGGACGTGCAGTGTGCAGACGCTGAGGGAGGGGAGAACTGGGAGAAGAGAACGTCCCCCCTCTTGTCCCTTCCTCTTGACTTACTCAAGGGTCCATCCCCAGCATCCCTTCCACCACTTAGGCTTCTGGTTTGATACATGAGGGTGCGGGTGGCATCACTCTGCATGAGTGCGACCATGAACATGGACTCTCCTTTGCCAGTTGGCTACCCTCATATACTTGGGCCTCTATCACTTTTTACCAGGGATGTCTATAGCTGTGTATCTATTGCCTGGCGATCTGGAATACCACCCAACGCCAACCTTGGATATTTCTACAAAAGCCTCACCTCTTTGCACATTGTACAGACCAAAGCACCCTCGAGAGGCAGACAAACCTAGTTTCCATGGGCTGAAGTACTCCAGAGACCCTTCTTGCCTCCTTCAGGGAGCGCTGACAGACTCAAGACTCCTCAACTGCCAGAGATCTGTCCACTGGCACCAACGCAGGCTTCAGAGGGATTCTGTGGCCAAGCCTGGGGAGGAGGGTGGTTTGTTGTAAAGCAAGGAAGGATTTCTAGAAAAAGGGAAGTTTTCTTTTTCCTGGACTTGAGGCTGCTGGTTGCCTTCCTTTCTTAGAAACATCCCAACCATAGCATCATCAAAAATAAAAGTGAAAGCTAGGGAAAGCTGCTTTTTGAGCAGCGGGTGAGGGAGGCAGTGAGGTGAACTCTGACGGGCCATATCCCCGAGGCCTATGCGGGGTGTGCAGGAAGGGGACCGACACTGCAGATGTTTGGTAGGCGTTTGATAAATAGCATGTCCAAAGGCCCAGGATTACTAGAGAAGACAATTTCCCATTCCAAATGTCATTTTTGGAAATTCCGTTAGGGTGATTTTTTAATACACTGAATGAGAGATTTCACCTGATGGAGACCACGAAAGATTCAGTTTACCTCCTGACAAATATTGTCTGTGTAAATATAAATGCACAAGGGGCTTAAAAAAAGGGATTCTCGGGAAGCAGGAACAGGGTCATGGTTTAGGCCTGTGAGTAGCTACTGTGCTTGTAGGAGTGGGGCACGTCAGCTTTCCTTCAGCCCGGGTGACACTGCCTCACTGCTGGCTCCTTCCCTGGCGCCATCTCCATAATCACTGTGAGAGGCCACCCAGCCCTGGGAGGTCCTGGAACCAGCATCCTAGGGAAAAAGGGAACAAGGGCTATTATTCTGAGGGAATGGGGCTTCCTTCTTGTAGTCTTCCCCCTATTTCCTGCGATGTCCCCAAAGCTAGAACCAGAGGAATTGAAACAGATCCACTGAACCACGCTTTCAGTCTTGCCCAGTTTCCCTCATGTAGCTAAGACCCAGTTTCTCAGTAGAAAGACTTTGCCTAGTGTGGCTCAGGAACATTTAGGAAGGGCTCCACAACAAAATATGGTTACCTGAAGAAAGTAGGGTCCTCAGAATACATCTCAAGTAACCACAGTGCTAGCCCTCTCCTCTGCTTCCCCTCTTTGCAGAGGCTGGACAGAGTAGAAGGATGTACCCTAGTCTGTGTTAAGAGAGGAGGAAAGCTCATTCAGGGTCTGGATGCAACCACCTTGAGCAGAACAATCCCTCGGACAGTGGTTATGAACACTCAGTTGGCAGAGGGAAGGACTAGTGTGTTGTTGAAGTTGGACGTTGTGGCCCAGGCTCAAGCTCCATTGCCTAGTAGTCATTTTGGCACATCTGTCTTTGCATGTTTCACATGTTATAGGCAGGGGTAGTTGGTCACATTTTTTATACTGGATTTTGAATTTTCTTTCCACCCTCACTCCCTTGCAGGTACATTCATTAAAACTTGCCCTTGAAGGTGTGGAAAAGGAAAGGGATTTCTACTTTGGCAAGTTGAGAGAGATTGAGCTACTCTGTCAAGAGCATGGGCAGGAAAACGACGACCTCGTGCAGCGACTAATGGAAGTCCTCTATGCTTCGGAAGAACACGTAAGTGTGAGGAGAGCCCTTGACTCTTGGCTTCTAAAGCGATGCTCTTAGTCAAGGTGCAGCAGTCTGTGTGTCTTCGGGTGCTGCCCTGGGATCCCTGAGGATTATGACTCCTCCTGTGCGTGTGCTATTCCCACAGGAATAAGTGTCATCATCGTGATCCATTGACCCCTGCTTGTGGGATGTGCGTTCGTGAATTAATCTAGGAAGAGATGAGTGGATGGGGGTGGGAGGGGGAGAGTAGGAGGAATGATTGAGAAAACTAGGTTTATGCAGCCAGATCTTAAGTGGTTTGCAGCTCTGAGCAGATGAGCAATAAAAGTAGATGTAAGGATTCTTCATGACAGATCAGAGTATGGTTAGAGGAGGAATTAGTCTAAGTGTTGTCACATCCCCGCAAGCCCGACGGTTTTTACTTCAGAGCCGGTTGTCTCGGTTACTCATTGCCAGCACAGACCGGTGCTGTACAACAGCCCTCAGTTGAAAAACGCTTTTAGAATTCACTGCGGGGAAGACCTGGCTGTCGGGCTTGCTACTCAGGAGCATGAGGAAGGCGGGGACCCGGGAGGTGGATCCATCCTGGTGATGGAAAGCAGGTGTGAGGAGCAGCAGAGGACCAAAACTCTCAAGAATCAAGGAGGGGAAGGGAAGGCAAGGCAAGGCGGGAGAAGAAGTCTGCCAGTGCAGGGAGTGAGGGGCCCCGGCACCAAGACAAGCGTGGGAGCCTGAAGGAGCGTCACCTTTTACAGAGCCGCCCTGTGGAAGATGCAGAAGAGTAGGCGGGGGCCTCAAGCTCTTCCTGAGGCTGTGTTGAAGCTGGTGGAAGAGTCTGACTCTGTTGGCCCAGGAGGCCTGGGGCCGCACCCAGAGCCCGGTGGTCGAGTTGCGTGTGTTAGCACTTGGACAGAATGGAACAAGTCACCGGCAAGGGTACTTTATGACTTATTCCAGCCCAGTACCAGACAAATGTTTACTCCACGTAAGATTTGGAATTCGAGGGATGAAATCCAAGGTTTGAGGCCTCTCCACTTTTTTCATTCCTCACCCTCCCCCCCACCCACCACTTTTTTTTTTTAAGCTTTTTTCTCAGTTATCATTGGCTCAGACTATAGATCTTGAAGTCCTGGGACGCTGCCTTGCCAGGTCCCAGAGGCAGCGATGGCTCCACAAAATATGGTTCTCCGTATTTTCAGATCTGATGGCAGAAACCTCCGGTTGATGTCTAGTGTGCCCGCACCACCCTGAGTGCTTGGTAGTCTATCAGGTACTATGTGAATTACAGTTATTCTCTTCACAAGCTTGTGGGAGGCTAAATCCAATGCAGTCTCCCCAGCACCGTGTAGCTGAAGGACCAGGCCCACTGAGGGAGGACGGCAGCGTGCAGGGCCAGATCTTTCCGGCCCTGTGCTGTTGGCAGGAGGAAAACTCTTGCGATGGTCACCTCAAGCCGGATCTTGTCCCCAGTCTCCCCAGACGGAGTCCTTGTACAGGGACGCTCTCAAACTCCAAATTCAGAGTTGACACGGGCCACTGAATGCTGGTGGCAGCAGCCGATAGGCAGGGCTGCCCCAGGGGAGATTCCTGCCTTCTTAGTGTGCTCCTGCCTGAGTGCCTATTCTTCAGGAAAACACAGATGAGCCCCACGTGGCCATTTCAGGTGCAGGTGTTTGCTGGAGAGGCCTCTTTAAGTCTTTATTTGATGGTGGCTGGCCTTTGATTCTCCGAGTCAGAAGATCCTAGAATAGGATGTTTGGAAGATACAGAAATGCAGATAGCAGGGCGTGTGCAGCAGTAAACAGGCGCAGTTCAGTTCACAGTTGTAGAAACTTAATGGAAGGTTCCAGAGCAGATCACCTGACATCTCTCTAGTGCCTCTCTTTATCATTTTCAGGATCTTTTCCCTCACGGGCCACAGGTATCTCGGCTTATTCATTGGTTAACTGCTGCCTTGTCCATCTGTCAGCTGAGGTGTACCTGCTGATACAAACGGGCAACTTATTTCCTGAGGCACTGTCACAGAAGCCACTGTTAAGTGACCTAACGATTCCTCCCCCCCTCAACCAAGAGCTCTTAGGAAGAGCTTGTGTTTCTGGCACTGGAGGAAGCATGGGGTGTGCGTAAAGGGGACAGAGCCCCTGCCTCAGTGAGGCAGGCAGACGGGGCACCACTGACTGGAGTATGTTGGAGTAGGATACATGTGATCACAGACACATAAAATTGGGTGGTGATCACGGACAAGGAGCCTGGAGAGACAGCAAAGACTTACTTGACAGAGAAGAGGACGTTTGTGTGGGCTTCAAAGAATGACTAGGACCCTCAGCAGTCCTGGAGCTAAGGCAGGGAGAGGATTTTTCAGGCAGAGAAAACAGCATGGACAGAGGCCAGAGGAAAGAATGGCTGGATGAGGCTGGGGTGCGTGGGGGCAGCTGAGCCTGTACATCTAGGAAGGAGGGGGCCTTCCTTAAGAATAAGGAACTCTAAGGATACAGCTAAACATTCAGAAAGATGTGATGGATTGATATGCAAACATTAGAATTAAGCAGGTGGCACTCCAGGGCATTGGTCATATATCTGGCATAAGTTTTGTCTGGCCTCCTGCTTCCATGTGTGTTTGTTTTCTTGTATGGGGTGTAAGAAGACAGTTTTTTTTTTTCTGTGAGCCAGCCTACACGGTATCGTGTGAGGTGGGAGCACTCAGCTGTGCTATGCAGTGTAACTGCCTCAGAATTAAAGATTCGTCTGCAGACGTTCAGACCACCTTAGCTTGTACCCCTAGCATTAGCAATCCATTGGTAAGCTGGGAGGTTTGCTCTTTATCCCAGTAAGAAGGGCCTGGGGTCTGCAGTTCCTGCAGATGGAGGGCATCACAATGGGGCCCTGTGACTGAGGGAACTGCCCTCGATGAGCTGGAGACCACAAAGCCCCCTGGCTGGGCAAGTATAAACAGGAGGCCAGGGGTGAGGTCTGATCTTAGAGGTTCCTGGTCCTACAGCTTGGTACAGGTTCACAGTATTTGAATCCAAGCTTTGACGTTCCGTCCTGGGTTAACTCCCAGTTGTGATGTGAGCAAATAAGATTTTCTGGAAAATGTCATACGGATCCTCCTTTTTGAGATCTTCCATGCAGCCTAACATGCGCAAAACAGGTAAGAAAAGTACTCTTGAGACCTGCTGAAATCCTAGCAGTGTGAAATGAAGGCACCACACTAGCATTGAACGGTTAGGATGATGGATGAATTAACATCCCTGACCCATAGAGGGGATGGGAACTCAGCCAGAGAGGCAGCTGTGCAGCCAGCCAGTGAGCCCGCACACACGCGCATACGCTCGGGGCTGCAGCTTGTAACCTGATGGAAGCGTGAACAAGGATGGAAAGTTTAGAGGAGTGATTGGTTCTGGGGTGAAGGCAGGGAGAAGATGGGTCAGCCAGGAACACTGGCAGAACAGACACTTGCAAGGTCCCAGGTCACCAGTCTGGGTAAAGTCCCACGACCACTAGATTTCTTTTTTGCCCCCAGACAAGAGCGAGAGCACTTACTGGGAAAAGCCAGTGACAGTCCCCACAAGAACTACTCCCCTACTCCCACAAGAATGGCACTCACCGTTGAGGCACGAACTTTCGGAGCAGAGAGGAGCAGGGCAGTGGGCAGCTGCCATGAGGGCCCGGGAGCAAGTGGGGGGTGGGTAGGGCCAAAGGATGGCATTGTGCAGGCAGAGTAGGGTGTTGGACCTTCACGCTTCAGAGGCGGGCGAGCTGTGGGTGCTGCTGATAGGGTGTGGTCCTGGGCACGGAGAGAGCTGACCGTTTGTAAGTAACAGGCCTCTGGACACCGAGCCAGAAAGGGACAGAGCTAGATTTGAACCAGGGTCCTCAGTGTGATGGCCCTTTGTACTGCTGTCCCAGAAAAGGTGACTTGTTAAAACTTTTTCACTTCTAGAATATATTTCAGAGAGTTCTCCCACCAAGAAGTAATAATTGCAGCTCACACAAGTATGTGTTATGAACCAAACACTGTTCTATACCTACCTTGACTTCTCTGTTGAATTCAAGGACTCCACTGACTCCTCGATCAGTGACACTTATGGAAAACTGTTCAACGGGTATTCCTGTTACAGTCCCCCATTTTACAGATGGGAAAACTGAGGCACTGGGCAGTTAAGTTACATGCCCAGAGTCACCCAGCTGGTAAAGAGCAGAGCCAGGATATGAACTCCAGAGCCCGTGTTTAAGAACCTTGACATTTTACTGCCTCTCAGAAAATATGCAGCATGGGACCTTGGCTAAGAGTCTCAAATCCTCTGTTGTTTTGTCCTCAGGGATTTCTTCCTTTCAACAGAACCTGCACTGAGTTCTGAAATAAGTGAGGTAGGACACAGATGGATGAGGCCCTCTTGGTGCCTTGAGTAAACTCAGGACCCAGTGGCAGAAGCCACAGTGTGGAGACAAGATGACAAGCCCAAGTTTTATAGCCAAGCTGGAAACAAAGCACTACAAGACCAGGGAAAGAAAGAACTGTGGCTCCGGGGAGAAGACTGACTACGGTCGGTTGGATTGGCTTGTCCTAAGCGCAGGGAACAGACCTGAAGGCAGGGGTCTCTGGCTAAGAAAGGAGTGCATGTGCCTGCTGTGAGGGGCCACAGCGTGGCTCTAGGTCCCTGCGTGCCTTCTTGAAGGAGCCGTCGGCGGTACCCATTAGCCACACTCCCTCTGCTTGGGTAATAAGAGCAGCTTATTCTTTGTGAGGTCACAATATCAACGAGCTGACTAGGGTTGATGCTCCCTGGAGTTGGCGTTCGTGGGGGTCAGGCAAATCAATGACTAGGTCTTTTGGAGCCAAGCAGGACACCTCACCCCTCCAGGTCCTGGTCAGTGAAGGACACACCAAGGCCTCACTTTCCCAGAGCAGAGTCCTTGAGCTACAGCTGCTGAGCCCCCCCTGGTGGAGAAGCCCCCCAAACCCGTGTGTCTTCCTTGCCTTACCACTGCAACCAGCCGGGTCCGTGCATCAGAGTAGTAACAGATCACAGCACAGGGTCTGCTTCAGGTGGACATACTACTAGGGCAGGACAGGGAAGGAATCAGAAGCTCCACGTCCCCGGCCCGTGGGGTCGGGTGAGACCCGGGGCCCAGTGCTGTCTCACAGTGGGTTCCCTCGTGGTTGTCAGGATGCTTGTGAGGCAGTGCATTCAGTTCTCTTTCACAAGGGCAGGAGAGTAGGAAACGTCTTCTATGAAGAGGTCTTTCCAAGACAGAAGGAGTGTTTGGTGCGCAGACCCCGACAAGTGTGTTCTCGAATGACCCGTCCGTTGAGCAGGGAAGCACAGGAGTCTGGGTGCGCGCATTGGCTCCTGGGAGCAGGGAAGCGCCTGGGGGGGCCCGTGTGCCTACGCCCATGCCCCCCCCCCCCCGGCCTGAAGATGCCGTCCTGGGCAGGGGTCGTGGGGCTGTGGCCTCTGCAGGGCCGCCCACACGTCCATCATTCCAGCCAAAACCTCTCCCCCTGTGCTGTAGGAGGGTCACCCGGAAGAGCCGGAGGCAGAGGAACAAGTCCACGAACAGCAGCCCCAGCAGCAGGAAGAGTACTGAAGGGTCCTGGCAGCTCTCAACTTCGACTTTGCGTGGGAACTTTTCTTCTGGAGAAACGTGTGGCCTCAAGCTCAACAGCAACCAGTTGTTCCCAGTCTGCCGTTAACACCAACGCACTGTTGCATACGCCAGCCACGGCGCTCGGTTCCCGTTTCCTTTGCCAAGACCCATTAGCAGCCGGCCGTGTGGCCGCCTACCTGAGAGATCATGGGGTCACACATCTTCTACTTCACTTGGCTGCTTGAGATTGATTCTGCTCTTTTCATTTCTTTCCAGAACAACTCTCCCCACCCCATCACCACCCACACCCCCTTTTTATCCTGGTGTGAAACAATGGTAATTTGATATATGGTATTTATATTGGCATTTCTCAACCCAGTGTCACTAGATGTCACACATTTGTGGTGCTTTGATGTTTGCAAGTCTAACCTCTGAACATAAATTTGGTCAAATAATAAATTGGAACAAAGGGAAAGAGATACTTGATATGAAAGCCATAAGGACAGTGACTTGTTTTATAGGGAAAACCAGTTTCTCCCTCTACTCCCAACACTTAAGGGAAAAAAAAAAGAATCAAAACTAGGACTTCAGGGCCCAGTGTTTCTCCCTGAGCATGTTAGACAAACTCACAGTTAGTTTTGAAAGACATTCACTCAAGGACAACACCATCTCAGCTCTCCAACTGCTTGCCCCACCCCACCTCACCCCCCCCCCCAGGTTCTCATGCTATTTTCTTTCTCAGGGTCCTCTTTGGTGGGCAGCCCCTCTCCCTGTAAGCTGTCAGTCAGCTACAGTCCAGAGGGGGTCTGCGTAGGTCCCGGTCCTCCTGCCTCTCTCTGGGTCTCCGCCCAAAGCCTGTCCTCCACACTAGGGGATGACTCCTGTAGAATGCCCTGAGGGTGTGCGGCCCGAGCGTGAGCGTCAGGGTTCCGCAGTGAGCTGCACACTTGCCGGAAGTGAAGACCACCTTACTAGGAGCATCATTCCAAGGGAGACGCCAGCTTCCCAAGTCTGGTGTTGACACTGGAATGACAGCACAGGAAACTCTAGGACTCCCAATACCTTCTGGAATAAGGAATCTCCCCTCGTTCACACTGTGGCCCTCCTTGTCATTGACCTTTGATAACCTTGGCAATTCATAAAGAGAGGAAACATTAATGAATTAAAAGCATTCCTTATTTTTTTAACAAATATTTGCACATTTTCTTAGTATCTTTCCAAATCTGCCTCTTTTATTCCTTTGACAGATGGTATCCCTTCCTGGATCATTCATTTCACTTGGTTTCTAACTTCAGATTTACTTCACTTGTTATTTGACTTAGCAGGTGCAAGCCAAACAAGTGTGCCCACCCCACTTGCCTCTTAACTGAAAAGCTTAAAATAAATTTCTGAATTATGTATCCTAAAGCTTTGACATTTCTTTATTAATTGATGAACTAATTCTCAATTCCACCACTGAAGCTTTCCACCAAAAGAAGTCTTCTCAAAATCTTTTGCAGCAACGTGGTATCTGAGTTACATGTGAAAGAGTGCTTGTATTTTTGAGGTTATTACAACACACTGTGCAGAATTGGACAGAGGTTCTGTGGTATTTGGTTTCCCTTTCTTCTCTCTCCTGCTTGCTCTGCACAACAGCGGCAGCTCATTTCTCTCAGGCTGGAAAGCCTGGCTCTCGGCAGTGACATCCCTCCCACACCTGGTTACAGGTAGTGGTTGTGCTATACGCGGCATCACGCTTAATGGTGTGGTCTCCTCCTGGCCTTTTGTCCTGAGTTTCCTTGTCAAAAAATAGCTTTTGTAAAGAGGCACAGTAAGTAATTCCATGCCGATGATACTCCAGTGGTTCCTAGGCAGTTCCTGGCCGGCCCTGGACATCTCAGTAATACCCAGTGCCACGGGGAGTGAGCCCCAGACTCCTGTCATGTGGGTGATTGTGTGATCATGTGCAACTGGCCTCAGCCTCACAAGTGACCACTGCTCTGTCCCCAACAGCCCCAGCCCTCTCAGCTGGAAAAACCTACTGGCCCGATACCTTCCCCTTCCCCAGGGGTCATACTTCATTCTCCATGAGAGAGCCTTGGAGCCAACTATTCACTGATTTAGAAAAGAGCTACAAGTTCCTCTTTCTGTCTCCATCTGAAACCTCTTCCATTGTGCCGTATCGCACGTGACATCATGGATGCTTCGGGAAATCTTTAACAGCTAGCTCGGTCTTCTTTGGCTGCACCCCTGTTTCTGTGCAGACCGCGTCTCCTTTACCAGGGCTGCTCCTTCCTCCCTGAGGACTGCACCCCATCATTCTCCCATCCCAGCATCCAGGGCATGCCCTACTCCACGGCCCCCTGTCGCGCATCCTCATGCTGGGCTGAGAAGTACCCCTTCGCGTGCTCCCCCTCCCTCTCAGAAGCCAGACTTCGTTCTTAGTCACACACCTGTGGCTGGTTATAGCACTTCTGCTGCTCATGTCAGATAGGAAGTGATTGAAGCAGGGGGCAGAGAGAGCGAGCCCCTCTTCTTTCTAAGCAGAAAAGCAGAAAAAGAAAAGACAAACACCTTGTTGACCAGAGAGAAGTAAACTCCAGAAGGGAACCAAGAACTCCTCCCTTCCCTGGTGAGTATTTCCATTATTCCGTTAAGGTTTAATATGCATTCAGATTACTTTTACTAAATAGTACACCATAAAGCTTTTGTTATATATTAAATGTAAACTGAAAGGAATGTAAACATATGTATTGTTAATTATAAATATAGATAAGTAATGACATAATAGATGAAAAAGTCTTATTCAGATGTATCTCATTCATTTTACATTACCCGCCTATTGTCGCATGGTAGAATAGTTTTTTTGTCTCTGAATATGTGAATAACTTGACTTGCGTTTATCTTTTTACATATTTAATAAAAAAAAAAGTATATGTTAAAAGGACTGGATTTACAGATTCTTAAATTTTCATGCTAGAGTTTGCTTCTCAGTGAGCATGTGTGTATGAATAGGCTGTTTTCATGGATTCACACAACTACCCACATTTTAGGATGATTTACAGGGGGTGGGGCAGGGGCGTGTCTTTGCTTTTATTGCTGGCAAAGGTTTTAACAGGAATTAAAGGTTAGTACCTGATATCAGATGCAGCAGCTGTGATCCCTTTTTAAGAACTTCATCCAAAATAAGGATAAGCCGTTCCCTTAGGCAATACTCCACCTACAGGCAAACGGAAGCCTGGCCCCTGCAGGCCCAGCCTGCCCCATCTGGGCAAGACTGGGCTGGGCAAATAGGGAACCATGACAGAAGCAGGCAGATGTTTCAGAGTAAGGCTTCACGGCAAAACAACCTCGGATCAGCAAAAGCTTTGGGGTTCAGTGCGTTCTCCCCCTCTAGTTTGACAACTTTGGCTAACAGTGGTGATCTATATACAAAAATAGAATCCAAACTTACAGGCCCAGGAAGAGGTAAAAAAAGAAATGCATTAGAAGCGGCCCAGTGAGCCACCTGGAGAGGCTAGAACAGGTGATGGCAGTCTGTTGGAGACTGCCCAGGAGCTGGCAGGTTACTCAGGCTCAGGCCGACCTATACTCTTCACCCTGAAGGAGGCCAGCCTTCCCTGAACTGCTTTCAAGCACCACCTAGAGGCCAGTTTTGTTTCCATACTATCCTTTGGCGACTGTTTTCCATTCACTTGCCTTTAGGCCCCTTTAAGAGCAGAGAAGTGGGAAAAGGACAGAAGACAAAGATACCGCCACTCTTCGTCATCTGCACTCATGTCTACACCGGGTAAGTTTGTGACAGAAGTCTGAGCCGTAACCCGGGTTGGGAAAGCTCATGCTCAAAACCCACGTGCTTCCATTTCATCCACTAACCCTGGGATTTTAAACACTAGGTATTAGACATCTGCCCACAAATAGTCAAGAATCCATGTAATTTCTCTTACTTACAGGGCACACTGGTGGACTCTGGTGAACACATCACTGATGGTACAAAAGTGGTGACATAACATGTTTGCTCCATTGATTCAATCTGAGATGGTCTCTAAAAATGTAATGTGTTCCTACTGGCATTATGGGTAGGCCCAGCAGTCTGGGGGAGGTGGGGGCAGAGAGGAGTTCATGTAATGCCACTAAGTTGTAACATGCCAGTTCTCTAAAATGAAACACATGACTTCATTTCTGGCCTTCCTGAGTCTTCCTCTTCACTCTAGAACACAGCTACTATGATCCTTACAGCTGCTGTCACTAGTAAATACCCACCGACCCAGCTTGTCAGCACTCACACACGCCACCCAACAGCATCGGTGTGACAGCAGGGCACCTCCCTGATGTGCAACAACTGCTGTTTGTGAAACCCGGAATTCACTGGAAACATTCTGGCTTTATTGCCTAACAAAGGCAATAGGCAAACTCCATTGAGCCCTGGAGGACACTCAGATGGCACGAGGACACATGACTGCCCACGAGCAGGACCCCCGTTCCCCGCTCTGACCTAACTAGACCCCCCACCTCGTACAGGTAGGGTTCACACAGAAAGGGCACTGGTTAGGGCCTTGCTGCCTCCTGTGTTGAGATTAGGATTGTGATCAATGGAAGGCCCAGCTGAAGCTAATTTGTTGAATGCATTTTTCTTTCTCCACTGCAAATGTTGCATCTTTGTAGCCTGTCACGTTTTAGCTTCTTCAGGTTTCCTGTGGTATTTTGTTAAGACTGAGTGTAAACAAAGTGTTTTTAAAGGGTAATAATATATCGACATACCTCTGAATTTATGATATTCAGAAGGAACTAGCCCAGTACCTAAATGTGTTCTTTTTTCAGAAAAAAAGCTATGCAGCAAATGTCCCTCGTATTTTTAACTGTCTCTCTAGGTTTTGAAGTTTATCTGTATAACTTTTTTTTTATTTTAAATTGTGTTTATCTTATTCACTAAAAATTTTTGGTCCAGTCTCACACCTTAATTTCTAACCTTTATAAATTAGAGAAGTAATAAAAAGTTCCCATAAATGTATTCACAGTTTTAATCTGATCTAAATTCACAGTTTACTACTATGACACTCCCTTCAAATCTGATACATTTATCATACAGATGAAATGTGACCTTCTCCCAATGAAACAATTTTTTAACGGCTTTTCAAAGTTCTTCCCGAGAGACATTACAGAAAATTACCTTAAATGTCAGTCTCTCATAGGCTAAGCTCTCTCAAAGATAGGTTCAGGGATCCTCCTGGCCTACAGATACAGACATTGCCCACCCCACCTCACCCTTTTTAGCTCATGTGATGGGACAGAGAAAGAAAATGTGAATTTTACCTCAAAACATTTTCCATTTTTCTTGAGTGATTTGAAATTAATGTCACAGAATGCTGACCAGTCACAGCCAAGACATTATCACTACAGCATCCAACGTCTAGTTTTCCTTTCTTTCTAAATTTTTATAACATTTACTTAAGAATGAAAAACATATTCCTTTTAAAGATTTAATAAACAGAGTGAACGGTTGTATTTGTCATACCTACAGATCTATAAAGGATCAAATGTAATAATTTTTCTCTTCTGAGGACATAATGTTGGAAATTGCAGACATGTGGTTGTATCTCTGCTGTTTTTACTAAGCAAAGACTTCACAGCATAGGTAACCCGTAGTTAGAACACAAGATTTTGTTAGCCTCTGAGAATGAAAAAGAGGCTCCAGACTTTTATTTGAAAACACTAATAGTCAGTTTACACACAACTTAAAAATGGTATGCCAGGGGGCGCCTGGGTGGCTCAGTCGGTTAAGCGTCCGACTTTGGCTCAGGTCATGATCTCGCGGTCTGTGAGTTCGAGCCCCGCATCAGGCTCTGGCTGACAGCTCAGAGCCTGGAGCCTGCTTTGATTCTTTGTCTCCCCCTCTCTCTCTCTGCCCTTCTCCCACTCATGCTGTCTCTCTCTCTCTCTCTCTCTCTCAAATAAATAAATATTAAAAAAAAAAAAAGAAAATGGTATGCCAGGCCACCCAGCTATACAGTCAGCACATAACATTGAGGAAGAGCCTCATCTAAGTCCTCGGTGTCCGAACTGATGGGAACGGTGGGCCTACGCCGGCATGCTGCACGGTAGTGTTCTGTTACCCACGCCGGTTTCCAGGCTGTGAACGGCCTCTCCCGTTTTCTTACGGGACTACACTGCATGCATTCCACAAAGAAAAACAAAAGCGGTGGGTTTCTATGTAGAAGGGCCCCCAAACTGATGTGCTGTGCTGTGGGGCTGAACCTGCTGAGGCTTTTTAAACCTAGAAGGAGGACTCTTGAACGGTTGTACCTGTCAAAGCTGGGCCTACAAGAGCTTTCAGCTCTCTCGTCACTCGCTAGTCTTCCAGCTCAGTGGCAGTCCCCTTAACACGATTTCCCTACTGAAGGAGAGAGAAGGAAAGACTGCAAAGGGGACAATGATATAAGAGGTGATCCCTCTTGCCTTTTAAGATATTTTAAGAAGAATCCAGTATCCTCAAGTCACTGGTTCCTGTTTTGAAAATCGCATGGGGGTGGGGAAGGGGAACTTGATCCCATCATCAACCCGAATGCAGCTCCACAACAACACATTACCTTGAGGCAGCAGCTGTGCGCTCACTTCACAGGACAGGCAAGGTAAGAGCCCAGACCCTGGCGGGGGGGGGGCACCAGCAGGACTGGCGGCCCAAGGCCAGCGGAGGCGGGCAGGAGGCAAAGGGCCGGCAAGAGGATTCCACCAAGCTTGCAGCTTTGGCACAAGAGAAGCCCACGGCTCCACTTACCTTGTCCGTGGAAGATCTTTGGTCAGGGGTTCCATTAACATTGCTCCTGTGGAGAAACCATGCCCTAGAAACCATGGAGAGAACTGGCTGCTGATTCACAGAGAGGGTGTTTATTCCTGGTCACGTTTCTGTACTAAAAAGATGTTTATGAATATGCGTTGACTTAACTGTCCTCCCAAGAAGAGAGGGAAATATCAGCAAATATAGACACTCTTTAAAACCATATCCAGGGGGCGCCTGGGTGGCTCAGTCGGTTGGGCGTCCGACTTCAGCTCAGGTCACGATCTTGCGGTTCATGAGTTCGAGCCCCGCGTCAGGCTCTGGGCTGTTGGCTCGGAGCCTGGAGCCTGCTTCCGATTCTGTGTCTCCCTCTCTCTCTGCCCCTCCCCCATTCATGCTCTGTCTCTCTCTGTCCCAAAAATAAATAAACGTTTAAAAAAAAAAAAAAATCATTTGTAAAACCATATCCAGGAAGGCTGCTCCTACCACCTCAGACCCAAAAGAGATTTTTAAGCTAAAGAAAGGCAGAGGGAAGGGGAGGGTGTTTTTGTTTTCTCCTCTAATGGTTTTCAAAAGCTTAGCACCAATAATGGGTAAAAACACAAGTCAGTGGTGACTTTTTTACTCCTAATATCACATCAGTATCCTTCAATTACTCTAATGGAACTCTTAAAAAAAAGGGGGGGGGTGCATTTTGAATCCATACCTTCCTCCATACAAAAAAAAGTAAAGCAGTTTATTTTTTTTTTAAGCAGTACATTACATTTGTAAGTGAGGAAATCAGAGCAAAGGCAAATGAGAAGGAGGGAAGAGATGAAGCCAGAAGTATGGTCTGGAGCCTCACACATGCCCTAAGGTCTTCTAGAATTTGCTAGGATGAAGGGGAAGAATTACCACTGAGCTTCCTAGTTGCCAATAGCAAGAGGTAAGCAAGCATGACTCAATTTAAAGAGTCCATAAGCTAGAAACAGTTATGTCGAGTAGATGTATTTAGGACTAAGAGAAATTACTCCATGGGTCCTAAGAAGAAATTAAGTGAAGCAGGGAGCCTGACCGTTACAGCATCTCACAGCTAATACAGGAACCTTCTAGGGGGCCTGCTCCTATGAGTCACCAGGCCTACCCCAGACGACAAGGTGTCAAGACGCAGTGCAGTAAAAACCAGTCCACCAGGGACCAAAACTGTCTATGCCCAGAAAATTGCTCCCAGAGTTCCAGGCTTCATCCCAGGATAAAACGGTAAAATGGGGGTGGGTGAGGGGAGTTGGGGGCGGTAGGGTCGGCAGTGTTAGCAAGTTAGGGAGTGGGTGTTGGCACCCCACTGCTTCCCCCCCCCCCCCCCCCCCCGTGGCTGTAAGTTTATGCTCGGGGCGGGGGAGGGAAATGATATAAGTCAGCCCCTTGGTTCCTGGAGGGGGTTCCCAGCAATCTCTGTCCCTCTAGTTACACTCTGGGAGTTAAACAACTCTCCCTGACGGAGAGGCATTTTTCAAACTGCTGCTTTGATGCTGTATCTCCACAGGCTGTTCGTCGTGCTGTCTCTTTAAGGGTGGATATTCATTTTCTTCTCACAGAGCAGAGCCTGCTGAGTTTTAAAATTCCAGGTTTTAATCCCACTGGTTTTAAGAACTCATGAAACTTGGCCCAAAGCCAAGTGTGAGGGATGCATCTTCCCCATGTGGAATCCCCAGGTGACAGTCTGTTCATGTTCCCTCTCGGTGCCCACGGGTCCCTTCCTCTAGAAGACAGACCTGCAGGTCCATTTCGCTCCCTATCACATCTCCACCCTTCCTCGCCCTCTTTGATGTGGCCTTGTCTCTCCATTTAGCTACGGACGTTGTTCTGCCAGTCTTGGGGTCATTGTTAAGGTTGTCACAGATGTCTTCCACTCTTTTCTCAAGTCCGGTGAATATCTTTATGCTCACTACCCTAAATTCTCTGTCAGGCATACTACTTAGTCCATTTCGCTGAGGTTTCTTGCTGTGGTTTCATCCTGTTCTTGATTTGAGGCGTATTTCTCTCTCTCTTCATTTTGTCTGATTCTTGTGTCTGTTTCTGCATTAGGAAATCAGCTGTGTCTGCTCTTGGAAGTAGTGGCCTTATGAACAGGAGGCACTGTAGTGTCCCCTATTCACCAGAACCTGATGCTTCAGGTGTGTCTCCTACGTGTGTTGCACGTATCTGGCTGCTGTGACTGAGCTGCTTTTTCCTTCAGTCCAGTCGTCAGCAGGAGCTCTCTTTGCCTATTGGGCGCTGGGTTTAGTCCCTCTGGTGTTAGTAGGTCAGCCTGGGGCTGCCTTGGGCTTGAGTTGAGTGGGACCAGGCATTTGCCAGGGATGCATTAGCATCCAAGTGCAGGGTGCTTTCCCTGTGTTGTCCCCTGAGAAGCTGTCCTTGGTGGACAGGGCCTGCAGTCAGACCAGCTGCCTGCCTCTAGCCCACTGCTGGGGCTGCAGTCTGACTGGTGTGTGTGGTTATCTTTCCCTCTCCCCAGGGCAGGAGTCACTGTGGAGTGGTGCTGGCTCCTGTTGGGGCTGCTTGCACACTGCCATGCTTGTGGCACTGCTTTGGAGGGTCGCGAGCCAGGAGTGTAGCGGAGGGGACAGATCCATAATGCGCAGGTAGTGGACGCATTGTACGCAATGTGTGTCCTGCCCATACGGTGGCAGCAAGGTTTGTGTGCTGGTCCTCTGCGAGAGAGGGCTTGCCACTGCCGGAACTAAGGCAGGCCTGGCTGGAGGGGGCGGATCTGCTGCAACCGAATACTCCGTTCAGCGAGGCTGTCGCTCAGAAGGTGAGATAAAGGGTTTCCCAGACAAGCAAAAGTTAAAGGAATTCATCACCCCTAAACCAGCCTTATAAGAAACGTTAAACAGGATTCTTTGAATGGAAAGGAAAGACCCTAAGCAGGAGTAAGAAAAGTGGGAAGCACAGAAGATGTAAAATTAAGTATATCTGTAAAAATCAGTCAAGAGATGATGGCAATAAATGGCGATAAATACATACCTATCAATAATTACTTTGAATGTAAATGAACAAATGCTCCAATCAAAAGACACGGGATGATAAACAAATAAAAAAATAAGACGTCTATATGCTGTCCACAAGAGACTCATTTCAGACCTAAAGATACATGTAGATTCAAAGTGAAGGCAGGGAAAATCATTTACATGCAAACGGAAGTGAAAAGAAAACCAGGGTAGCAATACTTATATTGGATAAATAAAAAACAAAGACTGTAACAAGAGACAAAGAAGGACATTATATAATCAAAGGGAACAATCCAACATGAAGATGTAAAAACTTTAAATATTTATGCACTGAACATGGGAGCACCAAATACATAAAGCAGTTAGTAACAAAATAAAGGAAGTAATCAATACTAACACAGTAATAGTAGAGGACTTTAACACCCCACTTATATCAATGGACAGATCATCCAAACATCTACAAGAAAACAATAGCTTTGAATGACACATTGGACCAGAGGGATATAAGAGATATATTCAGAACGTTCCAGCCTATAACAGAATACACATTCTTTTCAAGTGTACATGAAAAACTCTCCAGTATAGATAACACATTAGGGCACAAAACAAGTCTCAAATTCAAAAACATCTAAGTCATAACATGCATCTTCTCTGACCACAACACTATGAAACTAGAAGTCAACCAAAAGAAAAGATCTGGAAAGGACACAGATACACGGAGGTTAAACAACATGCTACTAAACAACAAATGGATCAACCAAGAAATCAAAGAGGAAATTTTAAAAAATACATGGAGACAAATGAAAATGTAAACACAATGGTCCAAAATCTTTGGAATGCAGCAAAAACTCTTCTAAGAGGTTACTTTATAGCAATACAGGCCTACCTCAGGAAGACAAATCTCAAACGACCTAACCTTACACCTAAAGGAGCTAGAAAAAGAACAAACAAAACTCAAATCCAGTAGGAGGAAGGAAATCATAAAGAGCAGAAATAAACAAAATAGAGACTAAAAAAAAAAAAAAAAACCAGTAGAACAGATCAATGAAACCAGGAGCTGATTTCTTTGAAAAGATAACAAAATTGATAAACTGTTAGGGGCGCCTGGGTGGCGCAGTCGGTTAAGCGTCCGACTTCAGCCAGGTCACGATCTCGCGGTCCGTGAGTTCGAGCCCCGCGTTGGGCTCTGGGCTGATGGCTCAGAGCCTGGAGCCTGTTTCCGATTCTGTGTCTCCCTCTCTCTCTGCCCCTCCCCCATTCATGATCTGTCTCTCTGTGTCCCAAAAATAAATAAACGTTGAAAAAAAAAAATTGATAAACTGTTAGCCAGACTCTTGGGGAAAAAAAGAAAGATAGAGAGGACCCAAATAAATGAAAGAAGAGAAATAATAACCAACATCCCAGAATTACAAAGGTTGTAAGAGAATATTAGGAGAAATTATATGCCAACAAATTAGACAAGCTAGAAGAGATGGACATATTCCTAGAAACCTATAACCCCCCCCAAAACTAAATCATGAAGAAATGGAAAATTTGGTAATTGGTCTCAATTACCAGTAATGAAATGGAATCAGTAATCAAAAGTCTCCAAACTAACAAAAGCCCAAGACCAGACAGCTTCACAGGTGAATTCTACCAAACCTTTATATAAGAGTTAGTACCTATTCTTCTCAAACTATTCAAAAAAAAAATAAAATAAAATGAATTTGGAGGTTGTCCTTCCTTTTCTATGAGGGCAGCATTACCCTGATATGAAAACCAGATAAACATCTTACAAACAAGAGAGAACTACCAATATCATTGATGAACGTAGATGAAAACTCAACAAAATATTAGCAACCGAATCCAACAATTCTTTAAAAACAAACCTCATTTATCATGATCAAGTGAGATTTATTCTCAAGATGCAAGGATGGTTCAAAATTCACAAATCAACAAGATACATCACATCAATAAGAGAAAGGATTAAAACTGTATGATCATTTCAGCAGATGCAGAAAAAAGCATTTGACAAAGTGTAATGTCCAGTCATGATAAAAACCCTCAGCAAAGTAGGTTTAGAGGGGGCATATCTCAATATAATAAAAGCCATATATGAGAGGCACCTGGGTGGCTCAGTCAGTGAAACAACCAGCTCTCGATTTCAGTTCAGGTCATGATCTCATGGTTCACAGGATTGAGCCCCACATGGGACTCTGTGCTGACAGCACGGAGCCTACTTGGGATTCTCTCTCCCCCCCTCTTTCTCTGCCCTTCCCGAGCCCATGCTCTCTCAAATAAATAAACTTAAAAATGTTTTTAATGCCATATATAAAAACCCACAGCTAATATCATACTCAATGGTGAAAATTTGAAAGATTTTAATATCAGGAACAAGACAAGGATGTCTGTTCTCATCACTTTTATATAATAGTACTGGAAGTCTTGGCTGCAGTAATTAAACCACATAAATAAAAGGCATCCAAATTGGTAAAGAGAAAGTAAAAGTTTCACTATTTGCAAATGACATGATACCAAATATAGAAAACCCTAAAGACCCCACCCCCCCCAAAAAAAAACTACTAGAACCAATAAATGAATTCAGTAATGTTGTAGGGGTACAAAACCAATATATAGAAATCCATCACATTTCTATACACTAATAATGAAGCAGCTGAAAGAGAAATTAAGAAAACACTCCCATTTATGACTGCACCAAAAAATAACAAAATACCTAGGAATAAAATTAACCAAGGAGGTGAAAGACCCATACTACCTGAAAAATATAAAACATTAATGAAAGAAATTGAACATGACACCAAAATATGAAAAAATATTCCATGCTCCTGGATTGGAAGAACAAACATCAAAATGTCCGTATTGCCCAAAGCAATCTACACAATCAATACAATCCCTATCAGAATACAACAGCATTTTTTTTACAGAACTAGAATAAACAATCCTAAGATTTGTATGGAATGACAAAAACACCCAGATAGCCAAAGAAATCTTAAAAAACTAAGCTGGAGGTATCACAATCTCAGACTTCAAGTTATATTACAAAGCTGTAGTAATCAAAACAGCATAGCACTGGCACAAAAACAGTCACAGAGATAAATGGAACAGAATAGAGAGCCCAGAGGTAAATCCACAACTATATGGTCAATTAATCTTCAACAAAGGAGGCAAGAATATACAATGGGAAAAAGACCATTTCTTCAACAAATGGTGTTGGGGAGAACTGGACACCTACATGCAAAAGAATGAAGCCAGACTACTTTCTTACACCATACACAAAAACTCAAAATGGATTAAAGACCTAAATGTGAGACCTGAAATCATAAAAATTCTAGAAGAGAGCATGGGCAGTAATTTCTTTGACATTGGCCATAACAACATTTTTCTAGATGTACATCTCCTGAGGGAAGGGAAACAAAGGCAAAAATAAACTATTGGACCACATCAAAATAAAAAGCTTCTGCACAGCAAAGGAAACAACTAGCAAAACTAAAAGACAACCCTACTGAATAGGAGAAAATATTTGCAAATGACATTTCCAGTAAAGGGCTAGTACTCAAAATAAAGAACTTATACACCTCAACACACACACACACACACACACACACACACACACACACACACAAATAACCCAATTAAAAATGGGCAGAAGACATGAACAGACATTTCTCCAAGGAAGACATATAGATAGCCAACAGAGACATAAGAAAATGTTCAACATCACTCATCATCAGAGAAATGCAAATCAAAACTACAATGAGGGACGCCTTGAGTGGCTCATTTGGTTAAGCATCTGACTTCAGGTCATAATCTCACAGTTCACAGGTTCAAGCCCCACATTGGGCTCTACACTAATGGCATAGAGCCTGCTTGGCTCTCTCAAATAAATAAGCTTTAGAAAGAAACTATAACGAGATACCACCTCACACATGTCAGAATGGCTAAAGCAACAAATGTTGGCAAAGATGTAGAAAAAAAGCAATCCTCTTGCACTGTTGATGGGAATGCAAACTGGTACAGCCAATGTAGAAAACAGTATGGAGGTTCCTCAAAAAGTTAAAAATAGAACTACCATATGATCCAGTAATTTCACTACTGGGTATTTATCTAAAAATACAAAAATACTAATTTGAAAGGATATATACACCCCCGTGTTTATTGCAGCATTATTTATAATAGCCAAATTATGGAAGCAGCCTAAATGTCCATATGTCTATGGATAGATGAATGAATATTTTGTCTCTCTCTCTCTCTCTCTCTCTCTCTCTCACACACACACACACACACACACACACACACACACACACACACTGGAGTATTACTCAGCTATAAAAAAGAATGAAGTGTTGCCATTTGCAATGACATGGGTTGAACTAGAAAATATAATGCTAAGTGAAATAAGTCAGAAAGAGACAAATACCAGATGATTTCACCCATATGTGGAATTTAAGAAAAACTAACAACAACAAAAAAGATAAGCCAAAAAACAGACTCTTAACTATAGAGAACAAACTGATGGTTCCCAGAGGAGAAATGCGAGGGGAGACAGGTGATGGGATTACAGAGTACCCTTGTGATGAGCATTGAGTAACACAGAATTGCCGAATCACTCTATTGTACACCTGAAACTAATAACACTGTATGTTAACTATACTGGAATTTTTTAAAAAGTAAAATAATCCACCATGCAGAGGAAAACAAGAACAGGCTTTGAAAATGCACTGACCTGGAGTCAAATCCAGGCACATCATTTCTAGTTGTGTGATTTTAAGCAAATTGCAGATCATTTCTTAACCTGTTTCCTCATCTGAATACATAGAATAGACCTACCTTGCAAAGTCATTCTGAAGAATAAAGGAGATAGCATGGATAAAGTACCTTGCATATAGAGTTTTAATAGTCGCTATTATTACTGATTTTTCTGTTGATAGTCTATGAGGGAGGTGATCCAGATATTAGAAGACCACCACTACCCTAGTACTAGACATCTCAGCACTGCCCACTGCTCCCCCCACCACGCACCTGCAGAAGGAATAGCCCTAAGCAGTCATAGATTGTAACCCCAAGATCCTGTCCCCACCCAGCCATAGCTGATGGTGAAATTCTAACCCAGGGGCACTTAGTCCAGGGTTGCCGGTGACCACATAGCCTGACTCTACGAACTGGGCCACTCACAGGGTCCCCTGCCCTCCTCTCCGTCTCATTTGTACTAATGATTGAGGACTGAGCAGTGGAAATGAGACTTAGATACAGAATGAAGGGAGCCCTGAGAAAGCATCATGGCAAGTGATGTTATACATAAAGAAGATGGTCTGAAACAGAAAATAGAAGAAGCGAAAGGAAAAGAAAACATGAGCAAGAACCAAGGAACAACATTTTAGCTAAGATCCATAAACATCTACTGCTTGCTTGAACCCTGAACGACTCACCTGTTGTTTTGCTCTTGAAATCTAGTTGATCAGTTTTATCGATGTGACATGTACGTGTAGTCTTGAAGTCAGAGAAGTAACTTAAATGAATTTCCTCCTTGCAACCTAAGATATTCTCAAAAATTGAGGCTTTTGACAGGGACTAACTTGCCCAAGTTTACACAGCAGAAGGGACCTTCGAGACAAGGCAAACCCAAGCCCAGCAGCCGGGCCTCATCCGGTGGCTATGTGTGTGTAGTGTCCTGGGCATCCAGCCCCTTTGAGGCTTCAGAGGCTCAGACCTCTGAGCATCACACAAGCAAGGGGAGACCCCAAGCAAGAATTGCCCAGCTAGCCCACAGAACCACAGAAATAATAAACTGGTTTAAGTCACTAAGTGCACGGTGGTTTGTGATGCAGCAACAGATAACCAGTGCAGTGTAGTTAATAGCAAAAGACAAGTTTTATGTTGTTGCTTTGTGCGAACATCGTGCAGAGGGAATGTGATTTCAGTTGCGTTTTTGCTATGCCTGCGCTAACATAATTTGGCACCTCACTTTTTTGAGTTTCATAAAATGAAAACGAAAATGAGAGAATCAGACGACATGATCTTTGAGATCCCTTCTGGTTCTTAAAAATTCTGACTGCCAGCAAATGACACAGTCAAAACATGGCCCTAAAGGGATGGTTCCCTAGGCTTAACGTCTGAACTACCTTATTTAAAAAAAAAAAAAAAAAAAAAAAAAAAGTCAAATGCAAAATAAAACTGCTTTTAGAGGCACAGTAGGTGCTTAAAATTTGTTTGAATTGAAATGCCACCTTCATGGGTACTTCGACTTAATTTAAATTGTTTTTTCTCACTCACTTGACCTGAGGTCACTTCCTAAGCCAATGGAATAAAAGTAAACACAGATCCAAAGTGAACTGTCAACACAAAGCAGTTAAAGAGTGATCTCAGGTTTGTTCTTTCACTCTCCTCTAGAGCCTTGTACCAAACTTCCCAGAGCTCCGGCCAAAGAGCATGTCTACCCAACCTGCTGCCTCTTGGGGTCATTCCACCCAGGGCAGCTGAGCAGGTGGAAACTACCAGCCAGTCACCCCTTACATACCAAACCCAGCTTTCACATGAGCCCCTCTCTTGGCAGTAAGGACATGTCCTCCTCACTCACCTCCATCCCATTCCTGGCACTTTTTTTCCCACTCCTAAGAAGGAAGAAAAGATCCTATATTTACCACACCCCGTGCCCTGAACATGACATGGTGAACAGGAGTGTCAATTCCTCCAGGCTTTCCAGAAGCTCTATAGCTGCAGAGAGGAGCATGGCACCAGAAGAAAGCAGAGCCAGTGGAAGGGCTCTGATGTGATGTCACTCACCTGGCAACCATCCTTCCTCACTGTGAGGTAACAAACAGGTACAGTGTGAGGTAACCAGGGAGGCAGCGTCAGTGAAAGGAAACCCATTACAAGTGACCGTTATCTAAAAAGTTCCTATTCTTCCTGCCCTGCTCTCTCCCCAAACTTCCTTCTCCTGAAACTGCCTTCCTTATCCTAAGGACAAGAAAACCTGGGCTATTTCCAAAGGGGAGCTTAATGGGAAATGCTTCCTCTAGATAGATTTCTTTCTTGGTTCTGATTTTAAAAACAGCTCAGGAATAATTTTAAAACCATATTTTACTGGACATGCCCGTCACTTTCAACATAGAAATCACACTATCCACCTGTCTCTGTATTCCCAGCGTCCAATTAAGAGAGGAAACATAGCCACTGCCACATTCACCATGACACTAGCTCCCAGTGGCCTGATGATACAAGACTGCACATTCTGCTTTGGTTACCTCTGATGAAGAAAATCGCAGCAAAGACAGTGACCCCACAGATGGTCCATCCTCTGACGTCCACGTACACTCAGTGACTCATCTACCAGCGTGATGCATAAGGACCCATCTTTGCAGTCTGGCAAGTTACTAGGCTATTTACTGAAACTTATTCAATATGCTTATCTGGAACAGGGATGGTGGTAACAGTAGCCTTGCTGTATGCCCACAGGCTAGCACATCCACAGGGCTCAGTAAGTAAGAGTTACACGCGGGGTGCCTGGGTAGCTCAGTCGGTTGAGTGTCCAACTCTTGAATTAGGCTCAGGTCATGATCTCATTGTTCATGGGATCGAGCCCCGCACTGACAGTGTGGAGCCTGCTTGGGATTCTCCCTGTCTCTCTCTCTCTCTCTCCCCCTCCCTCCCGCCCACCCTCTCTCTCTATTTCTCACTCTCTCCCTCCCTTCCCCACTCAAGCTCTCTCTCAAAATAGACATCTTAAAAAAAGATTCTCTCCCTCTGCCCCTCTCCCCAGCTCCTGCTCACTTGTTCTCTCATACGCTCTCTCAAATAAAAATTTTAAAAATAAAAAAAAAAACACACAAATAAGTAATAGTTACATGCACGCATGTAAACAGCTTAGCATTGTGCCTGGGACAAAATTAGTACTCAGCACATTTGTTGCCTCTGCAGTTAGTAGGAGGAGTAATAGTGGCGGTAGTGATGGTACTTTTTCTCTCAATCCGTGCTGAACTAAAGTGTGGCATGAAAAGGAGATACTCTCTCTGCTCTCCAGGGACACAGGCTGTTATACAGAGATAATACCTATGCTACTGCTCCTTTTCAGATCCCCCATTGCCACCATTTTCCTTTCTAGCTCTAAATTCCTGCCTCCTCTCCCCACAATCTACCCACTTCTATACACCCAACTCTTCTAGTTTATGTTCAGACCTAAGAAGAATCAAAGTTTCCATAGTTAGGTGGAAGATGATAAGCTTTCTGCTTAATACTAAGTGCTGGAAATCTTTAGATCTACATGTTCTAAATGGTCTCTCTTGACAGAAATGGAACTGGAAATCATTGGTCACCTAGTGGGGTCCCAGAGACAATGCACCTTGCATTGTGTCAACATAGGTTTCTCTTAAAGGAGTATGTCTTCTCTGTTAACACATTATATTGTGATCACTGGTGTTTAAGCTGTGTTCATACTGGGTATGAAATTAGGGATGGACCATTTTGTCTGCAAATTTAATATCCCCAGCATCCAGGATTTTAAGCACATAGAAAAAACTCAGTATGTTTACTAAATAAAGAAGACGAAAGGTACAGTGATAGAGTTTAGAGGTATTTTCTATATATCCATCTTACTCTCCATTAACACAAGTAACAGAAACTTAATTCTCTATTAAAATTACAGTCCATGTGGTCAGAGGAATAGATCAAAACACAGAACTGGAGAGAACAGTGAAGAGTCCCAAGTGTGTCCTAGGCACAACGCTAAGCTGTTTACATGCATGCATGTAACTATTACTTGTTTTTGTTTTTTTATTGTTTTAGTTTTTATTTGAGAGAGAGCACAAGAGAACAAGTGAGCAGGAGCTGGGGAGAGGGGCAGAGGGAGAGAATCTTTTCTTAAGATGTCTATTTTGAGAGAGAGCATGAGTGGGGAAGGGAGGGAGAGACAGGGAGAATCCCAAGCAGGCTCCACACATGTCAGTGGGGCTCAACATGGAATAAGCATGGAAGTATTACATCATGATCTTTAAAAAGCTACCACTTCATCATAGAATATATTTTCAAGCTTTAGAAATTGAATGTTGTTGATAAATAGTAGATTCTAACTACATGATTGTGTTTAATTTTGAACTTTTCTTATGTAAATTTCAAAACCAAAATTGAAAGGTGGTGAACAAGAATAAAATGTTGAGTTAGAAAAAGACTTAGCATGGGGTGCCTGGGTGGCTCAGTCAATTAAGCGTCCGACTTTGGCTCAGGTCATGATCTCACAGTTCGTGGGTTCGAGCCCCACGTCGGGCTCTGTGCTGACAGCTCAGAGCCTGGAGCCTGCTTCAGATTCTGTGTCTCCCTCTCTCCCTGCTCCTTCTGCATTCACGCTCTGTCTCTCTCTCAAAAATAAATAAACATTAAGAAAAAAAAATTTTTTTAAAAGATAAAGACTTAGCAACTCTCTAGACCAATGATTCTCAGAATGTGATCATAGGGCCTTTGGAGACCCCAACAACCTTTCAGGGAGTCCTCAAAATCAAAGTCATTTTCCTAATGATAATAGGGCATTACTCGTCTTTTTCACTCTCATTCTTGCACCATGAACAGTGGATCTTTCCAGAGTTTACAGGATGTATGATATCACAGCAGACAAATGCAGAAATAGATTTAACAGTCCAACTGTCTTCTATTAAGCCAGACCTTAAGAAAGTTTGCCAAAAATATAAAATAGTATCACTCTGGTAAGTTTTTGTTTTGAAAAATAGGTATTTTTCGTTAAAATGTGCCATGTTCATATATGAGCTCACTGCTTTTTACAAAGAATATTTTTAATTTCCCACTTTTAGTTTCTAATATGATAAATATTAATAATTATAATCCATATAAACAAAAGTTCTTTGGCATCTTCAACATTTTTTATGAGTCTAAATTGGGTCTGAGACCATGAAGTATAAGAACCACTGCTCCGGACCCATGATTTTTAACCAGGGATTGGCATTCAAGTCAGCAAATCAGGTCCTGGCTCTTCTCTGTGGTAACTGATAAAGAGGGCAAAGAAGCTCCCTGGCCTCACCTATAAAATTAGAAAGTCACAGTTAAAAAGAGTGCTGGGGTCAAAAAACATTGTGAATTAGTGGTGATCATTCCTAAGAATCTGGATATAGGAAATGAAAAGGAAATGAGAGCCAGAGTTTCAAAGGTTCTCAGGTTAGACAACTGACAGACGAGTATTGCCTCTGGTAGTTGAAAATAACCAGACTGGAATTACAGGAGAAGGTATGAACCCAGTGTTAGATGGCAGATCCCAAAAGTGGAGATGCCCTGTCTCCGCCTCTACTTGGAGACAGAGAACTGCAGGGAGGTGGGCAGTCAGAACCAGCAATATGGATTTGAGTTATAGCCCTCCCTAGTGACAGGTGGCATCCAGAGGTGAAAAAGCCCATCAACGAAGTGAATGTGGAACATGGAGCTGTTCAAAGCAGAACTGGAGGTGAGGCGCTCATTTTAGAACGAATTAAAGAAGAGCCCAGGAGATGCTGGGAAAGGCCGACTCAGAGACCAGAACAATGCAGGGCACTGAATAGTATCTTGGCATGACATAGCCAATGGATGGGTGGCAAGATGGAAGCAAGGGCAAAAAAGAGAAAGAAAAGAATCAAAGGGGACAGCTTCAAGGAGGACTGATTGGTCAACCATATCAAAAGGAAAGACACAAATGATAAACTCTGAGACACTAATGGATATGACAAGAATTGGGTCATTGCTTCAAACCAAAATTTTTAGTAGAGGGGTCAAAACAATATGTGAAAATTGTGTGAAAAAATATAAATGCATAAGGAAGGAAATAAAGAGGATGAAAGAAAGAAAAGGAAACAAATCCTGCAAAGACTTTTGGTATTTAAGCCAAGATCACTTGTGTACAGCCGGGATGGAAATACCCAGTGGCCTCAGTGCCACTGCACATGCTCAAGGCAAAGAAAAGAATGATGGGTACCATGACTCACAGGATTTCATCATCAAACCACCCTCTCATAGGACTATTTTCTGGTCGACCAAAATACAGTCCTAAGAAATCTTGTAATTCAGAGGTCAAAAAAGGTGAAGGTTAAAAGACCTAGTCTAATCAGATATTATTTAAAAAGAAATATTCAGAATTGAATAGGTCTTGAGTAGGGACACAAATAATAAAAATCCAACTATCAGAGTTTCATATATAAAAAGGAATTGCTATGACAACCACAATTCAACCTCCACAGAAAATATAAATAGGAACCAGAATGAGAAAATTATAGAGAAATGTGGCTTTTCTGATTTGGAAACCATTTCAACTACTATTCTTTAATGTTTTGCTCATTTGGCTCTGATATGAGAACATGAAAATAGTCTTCCATTTCAATAGCTTCTTTGTATTAAAATAAAATGAACAAACCGTCATTTAATGAAATGAAACTGGAAACTAAGACCATTTTAATGATTTACGCCACCAAGATGCCCTGTCCCCTTCATTGTTAACTTCTAACACTCAAAGGACCACACCAAAATCAAAGAATAAACATACATTAAATGCATTCTATTACAGGCCAAATAGTAAAAGCAGATACCAGAGAATGTAGAATCAATACATTTTTAGCTGCCAGAGTGTAAAGTTTCAAACCAGTTGTAAAGGACCAGTTTCCTACCTCTTCTCCAGCATTTTCCTTTAACCATGACACTTCCTGAGACCAGCTATGTAGTTTGCTCTTTATCTGATTGGTGACAGAAGGTAGAATAGTGCAGGGTCAGATATCCCCAGCTTCTCCTAGGATAACCTAGTCATTTTCACTCTCCTGAAGCCAGAGTAATCAGCTCTTACAAGCCCAGGGATCCTGAGGATTCACGGTTAGAGAATCCAGCAATTTGATCTTTTGCACAGTGCATATGCCTTAAGACATTTTCACTGTAAAGGAAGCAAGCTGGCTACAGGTGGCTCTTTAATGAACTCGGCTGCCTGACCTTGTCCAGGCACCTGTAGTGTTCTGCCTCCTGCCTGCCCTTATATCTTCATTTCCTAGGTCTAATGCCCTCAGTTTCCTTGCTGTAGCCTCATGCCCAGTTTTCCTCTCTCTGCTCTGGCTTCTTCAGCTAGTCTGGCACCCCACTTGAGCTTTGCCCTGGATGCTTGTCATTCAATCTCCTATGGCTCTGCTCTACAGCCCAAGGGCCAGGCCAGCCTGCCCTTGCTCTAAACCCATCTCCAGATCCAGGAACCTCATCTGTTGCAACTCCAAGCCTGCCAAGTGGAGTGCTTTGGACATGAATCAGTTCTAATCGCAGAAGGTCTCCAGTAGCACTGAGCTTCCTCTCATGTCACCCAACTTCAACACCTTCCCAGGGAGAAGGAAAGCAATTCACTACTCATTGTGTCTGACAAAATCAATCACATGCATGAGAGTCCTTATGATGCTGCTGTTGAATTATAAGGCTTATCATCCCCTGTATTAACCAAATTGAAATCTGTCAGTCATACCATCATAAATTAATTATAAATTAGGACATCAATGTCACCATATTCAGAGTACATTTTGCTAGATCCTCCAGAAGTAAACTTATATAATAATCTGTAATTGTTAGCAGGTAAAAATCTCAAAACACACAAGTTGTATGATCTAAATCCAAGTTCTTTGCATCCAAGAATTTTAGTTTTTAAGAATCTTCTATATACAAATCCACATAAACTCCAAGTCTCTATATAGCATCATCAAAGCTGGGAAGGGCATCCTGAAATCAGGTTAGCTATCCCCAGCACCTGAAGCTCTTTCAAAGACCTGAAGACCTGAAGCTCTTTCAAAAGATGGGTGGTAACTGGGATGCCTGGGTGACTCAATCAGTTAAACATCCGACTTCAGCTCAGATCATGATCTCACAGTTCATGAGTTCAAGCCCCGCGTCTGGCTCTATGCTGACAGCTCAGAGCCTGGAGCCTCCTTTGTATTCTGTGTCTCCCTCTCCCTCTGCCCTGCGCCTGCTCACACTCTGTCTCTCTCTCTCAAAAATAAACGTTATAAACATTTTTAAAAACAATAAAAGACAGATGGTTATTAAGTGTGCAATGTATATATTGAGTGCATTTGTCAAAGCAAACTCGGTTCATGGATTCACACCTCCACTTTGGAAGGGTCTGTACCAGGTACATGACACTAGTGAGGATTTTAGATCCTACAGTCACACTGGAGAAGGCAAGACATAAGTATAAACAGACATAAAAATAAACAGGCTAGATTGCCTGATCAACATGTCACGTGGAGTAAGACCACCCATAGAGTAAGGAGGAAAAACGAGGGCAGGAGATACCAAGGGGAACAAAACTTCCTGAAAAGTATCTTTTTTCAGGGTTTTCTTCCGCTATGCCCTACGACATAAAAATACCTATGAGAGACTTTTTAGCTGTCCCATAACTCTCAGAAATTGAGTATGCTTTCATCTTTGCCATACAGAATTATTTGAGCCAAATGCTAGTTTTCGAGAATATCAAGATCTTCGTTGTTGAGCACACTCTGGTTTCAGTGCCTTGCTGCTCTTTCCTCCTTCCATGTTTGATCTACCTACTGCTGAACATGGTACAAGCCAATAAAATAGAAAAGGATGAGAGAAGATCTGATGTTGCCTTTCATCTACTTCACTCCCCCTTGCTCCCATTAATGCCCCAGGTTCAACTGGGAACAACGGTCCCTCTCGTGAAAGAAGTCTCTCTCTGGGCACAGGACCTGTATCAAGCAGGTTTCATGGGGCACAGGGCTTTTTTTCTAAAGAATCTAAGAGAAGAAGAAGTTGGAAACTATGGGACACAGCTAGTGAGTTTCACAGCTGAGTTTCGAACCAAGGCCAATCCATACTAAAAGCTCCTTACTCCTTTCTCCGGTGCCTTCTAATTTACCTTCTTATGCTTAAACTGACATTTAAATGTTATTCCAAGTTTCCAGGAAAGAAACATAGGGCAGGATGGGGAGGCAGGAACAGACATTCATAAATGAATATTTGTTATAATTCTACAACAATAAGGTGTATCATAGTGACAACAATAGAAATCTTTTACTATCTTATTAGAAAATAATATAGTTCTTGACCAGATACATAAAATTGCTGCCTGCTGCAACAGAATCACTAACATAATAACTGGTTTTGTTATTAGAGTCTTATGTACATGTTATTTTAGAAGTAAGAGCTAACACAGGTTGTCTGGGGTTTTTTAAACCAGATGCCCAGCATTCCTAATGAGCACATGATAGAAAATTTAAATTTCAAAGCAAATGTCAATGCCAAAATAATAAATTATTTTAAATATTCCTCCCACAGAACCCTGATTCTACATGGCCAAGCATACACATGTAATTATTAGCAGGTTCACTGGCACAAAATGGGCCAGATGTGAACATGACTCCAAATTGCTCATTTACAACCAAGCCCTCCAGATACCCAGTCCTGACAGCATTGAATCAAATGAATTGATCAAAACATCTAGGAGTGAGAAGGGACTGGACCTACTGCTCATTCAGAGTATTTGTCTCTTTATAAGATCCCCACCATATAGACATCTGGCTACATGCCAGAGTCATGCCCTGTCACCTGGCTACACTGACCAAAGAGCTCACTCTACCCGAGCAGAGGTCACTGTTCCATTTTGGACAGCTCTGTTTGATGATGCATTCTGTCAGAGTAAACAAATCAGTGACCGGTCTGAGGACATGGATACATGTTTATTTTCCTCTGTAACACAAGTCAACAAGAAAGTCTGTAATCGAGTAAATCAAAAGAGGTTACAAAAATTATGACACATATGTTTAGACTAGTTGAAGCAGATCAGGTCACTGAGCCAACGAAGAAATGGTACCTAAACCATATGAGTAAGCTCGTATTACACATCTACATTATGCAGTGGTTTTAACTCTTAAATAAATTCACCACCACCAAAAAAAAAAAAAAAAAAATCACACTGTTGGTTGAGTACTGATAGATAAATACTGCGCTTTAGCCAGAGGAGGCAGGTTTTGTTGTTTCTATCACAGTCACTGGACACACTGGGTCTTTCTCTGACCTAGAGAGGGTATACACAGCATGGAGCTGAAATAGCAACCTCAGAATTGCTGAAATATTCAGATGGTTTGACAATCCTCTAAGTAGTGCAATTTTGGAGAAGTAGACTTCTGGATAGAAAACCTAGGCATTATAAACTTAGGATGCAGAGTGGTAAAAAGTGACATCTCACCCTTACTACAGACTGTTCAGGTAATGAACTCATACTCTGGTCAAAACAAAACACGTGAAGATCTACTTTTTCAGTCCTGAAATTAATACTTTCCTAATATTTAACATTTTGTTTGTTTTTCAGTGTCTTTCTCTTGAATGGGAGGTTTTTTCCTCGAATAGTGAAACAATGTAAGGGTTTGTAATCTCAGTAAATAGCCTGAAAAGATCTTCTCTCCATGTACATTCTCAAGATTACAATTTGGATTCTTTGAGTTTAATGAGGAGTATAGTCAGACTGTTTCCCATTAAAAAGAGAAAGGAGTAAGGAAGAAATTCAATAAGTGTTCAAGTAAAATATAGCCATCCTAACATCTGTGTTATATTAGAGGAGACACAAGACAAAACATTGACTCTTGAGGTTAAATCTAAATTTCCTGCTGCAGTTCTCAAAGAGTTTGAGAGTTTAGATGAAAAAAGGCAACAAGGAAAATGGAACCCCCCCCCCACCGCCCCACCACAAAAAGTCCAAAAGTGAATTTCAAAAGCTATTAAATGCCAACACTTAGTTATTTCTTTGAGGGACCAATTTAGTCAGCAATTACCCAATAGCCACAAACAAAAATCAGTGAAAATTCTGCACTGTGCTCCAGTGTTCTCCGGAGTTAGGGCTGACACACCTGTGATCTGTAGGTCATAGGAGATGCCAAACCACGGCCTCGGAGTCTTCATCTCTCTTGCGGGATGTTGTTGAATATCCACATCTTTCTCTCTAGTATATTTTTACATTACACTTGAGTTTCCCAAGATATTATTTCAGTCTCCTTTGGAATCTAATGGGCTTTAATTTCAGAACCTATACTGAAGAAAACTCAAGCTCCCAAGTCAAGGTCAACAAGCAAGACCAATGATCTCAGCAAAAACTAAAGAGCATGAGGCCAGAACCAGGATTCAATAAACTCCATCCTCAAGTCTGGCTTTCAAGCCTGAAGCTCCTCCTTTATCAAGCTTGTGAGTAAAACTAAGTTTTAATAAAGTAATGCTGACCTACTGGCTTTGGTGACTCTGGGGAAGCCTCTCTAAAATCCCACTGATCACAAGTGTGTATGTGCACGCACACACACACACACAATGTAGATGAAGGATCTGTTGCTCTGAACAACTCAGAATGAAATATACTCTTATACCAAATTCCATGATAGAATGAGGTGCCTATCTCTAAACATTGCATATCAAATTTCTTTTTTCAACCACAAAGATTCCGATTGAATTGAGGAAGTAGGATTAGAAGGACAGATTTGCCATGAATCATTTCAGGCAAATCTTCTATCAATTCATACCTCACTTTCAGCATCCAAGAACTCTAGATTCTGTTTGGTCTTCAAGACCTCTTCCCAATGTATCCTTTTTGTCCTGTCTCAACAGATGGTTACCCCTCTGCTACAGCCCAACAAACCCTATTACTATTCATTCTACCTCACTGATTCCTCCCTCCCAGTCTCTTTTTCTGGTTTCTCCTCTTAATGTTGAAAGCTCCCGGGGCTTAGTATTTGGCTCTCTTTTCTATCAATACTTTCACCCTTGGAGAGCTCATCCAGTCTCTATATGCCAGTGACTCAAGTTTGTATTTTCAGCTCAAACTCTCTGCTGAGCTCCAGACTTATAGATACAGCTGCCTGTTTAATATTTCCATCTGGCTGTCTAACAGACATCTCAGACTTACATATCCCAAATTTAACACCCAATTTCTCTCTACCTCACCCTTCAAGCAGACAGACCCTACAGATTTCCTATTTTCAGCTGATAACAACTCCATTTTTCCAGTTGCTCAAGACAGGTCTCACTGTCACACTTGGCTCTCACTCTCCACATTAAATCCATCAGAAAATCCTCTTGACTACATGAAAAGTCATCAAGATAACAGTGTATCCAGAGTCCATCACTTCCAAAGCTACTACCCTGATCCAGGCTCCATTGTTTCTTACCTGGGTTACCCCCAACGGCCTCCTAAATGTTCTCTCCTTCTACCCTTGCCTCCTAGAGAGGCAAGAAGATTCTTTTTAAACATTAGTCATATCATTGCATTCCTCTGGTTTAGCTCTGCAATGGCTACCCATATCAATCAGATGAAAACAAAAGTCCTCACAATGGACTCCTTTTCTACTACTCCCCTTTGCTGAACCTGTTCCATTCATAATGGCCACCTAGCTTTTCCTCAAACATATCAGACACATTCCTCCCTTAGATTCTGCCCTGGTGTTTCTTCCTTTGTAGAATACTCTTCCCTCAGATAGCCACATAGTTCCCTCACCTCCTTCACGTGTTCCCTTCTTAGTGACGCCTGCCCGGAACACCTGTTTAAAACTGCAACCACCCTCTCTCTGGTACTCCAATCCTCTTTCCCCTACCATACGCTTTTTTATTTCTCTCAAATAATTACCACCTTCTAATATTTACCAATTAGTTTATTTTCTGTTCCATCCCAGCACACACACCCCAAGAAAGTAAGCCCCATGAGGGCAGTAACTTTTAGGTTTTGTTCACTGAGATATTCCAAATGCCTAGAATATAAGCACATAGTCAGTACCCAATAAATATCTATTGAATAAAGCCCACCACACCGGCAATTTGAAGTTTGATTTGTGTCATGTTTCCCTCTTTAACTTTCTTCAAACTCTTTAGCAGGGGAAATAATTCTTTCCCCCCTTTCAAGCTCCAATTTAAAGCCTCTGAAATCTTTTCTACATTAGCTCTGCTCTACTGACCATGGATTTTTATGCACTTAGTCAACAACAACAACAAAAATTTGCATTAGCATTTTTGTTTGCCAACTCTGAAAATCTTAAGTCATGCATACTTAGAACTAAACTCTCAGTTCTTTGTCAAACAATAACCTTTGTTTTTTAACTAGTGATTTGATACCTTTAAACACATTACATTATCATTTAAATAATGGATACAGGATAAATGTTGTTACTTCTCTCTACAGATTATAAAAAAAACAAAATAAGTACAAACATCAAGGACCTTCTCAGACCTGAAGGAACTATAGCCACTGGAATTTGCAAATGTTTCATGCCTTTTAGACCTGCATCTCCAAAGACGCTTCTCTATTCCCAAATCAATCAATAGGATACATCACATCAACACAAGAAAGGATAAAAACTGTATGATCATTTCAATAGATGCAAAAATAGCATTTGACAAAGTACAACATCCATTCATGATAAAAACCCTCAACAAAGTAGGTTTAGAGGGAACATACCTCAACATAATAAAGGCCATATAAGAAACACCCACAGCTATTATCATACTCAATTGTGAGAAAACTGAAAGCTTTCCCCCTAAGATCAGGAACAAGACAAGGATATCCACTGTCACCACTTTTATCCAACATAGTCCTGCAACTCCTGGCCATACCATTTAGACAACAACAACAACAACAACAAAAAATAGCAGTCGTCCAAATTGGTAAGAAAGAAGTAAAACTTACACTATTTGCAGATAACACAGTACTCTATATAAAAAACCCTAAAGACTCCACCAAGAAAATATTAGATCTGACAAATGAATTCAGTAAGGTCATAGGATACAAAATCAATATACAGAAGTCCATTTCAGAGTGCCTGGGTGACTCAGTCTGTTGAGTGCGATCTTCCTGTTTTTGAGATCGAGCCCCCCCCCCCACTTTTAAACTTTTTTTTTAAAGAGAGAGATAGGCAGACAGAGAGAAAGTGAGACAGAGAACCCCAAGCAGTCTCCTCACTATCAGTGCAGCGAGAGCTGGACACAGGCCTCAAACCCATGAAACCATAAGATCGTGACCTGAGCCAAAACCAAGAGTCAGATGCTTAACCAACTGAGGCACCCAGGCACCCCAAATAAATAAACATAAAAAGAAGAAATCCATTTCAGTTTTACACACTAATAGTAAAGCATCAGAAAGAAATTAAAAAAAAAAAAAGTCCCATTTAAAATTGTAGCAAAAATAGTAACTAGGAATAAAGGCAACCAAAGAAGTGAAAGACCTGTACTCTGAAAACTATAAAACAATGATGAAAGAAAGTAAAGATGACACAAAGGAAAAGACATTCCATGCTCATGGATTAAAAATATTGTTAAAATGCCCAAAGCGATCTACAGATTTAAAGCAATTTCTATCAACATACCAACAGCATTTTTCACATAACTAGAACAAATAATCCTAAAGTTTGTATGGAACCACAAAAGACTCCAAATAGCCAAAGCAATCTTGAGAGAGGAGAACAAAACTGGAGGTATCACAATCCCAGATTTCAAGATGTACTATAAAGCTATAGTAATCAAATTGTATAGTGCTGCCATAAAAATAGACAAAGAGATCAATAGAACAGATTAGAGAGCCCAGAAATAAACGCAAGATTATGTGGTCAATTAGTCTATGACAAAGAAGCAAGAATATGCAGTGGGAAAAAATCTCTTCAACAAATGTGCTTGGAAAACCAGACAGCTACATGTAAAAGAATGAAACTGGATGACTTTTTTATGCCATACACAAAAATAAAATGGATCAAAGACTTCAATATGAGACCTGAAACCATAAAATCCTAGAAGAGAATACAGTCTCTGACATCGGCCATAGCAACATTTTTCTAGCTATGTCTCCTAAGGCAAGGGAAACAAAAGCAAAAATAAACTATTGGGACCACATCCAAATAAAAACCTTTGGCACAGAAAAGGAAACAACCAACAAAACTAAAGGCTATCTACTGAATAGGAGAAGATACTGCAAATGACATACCCAATAAAGGGTTAGGATCAAAATACAGAAAGAACTTACAGAACTCAATACCAAAAAAACAAATACTCCAATTAAAAATAGGAAGAAGAGGGGCACCTGGGTGGCTCAGTCAGTTAAGTGTCCGACTCTTGGTTTCAGCTCAGGTCATGATCCCATGGTTTGTGAGTTCAAGCTCCCATGCCAGGCTCTACACTGACAGCACAGAGCCTGCTTGGGATTCTCTCTCCCTCTCTCTCTCTCTCTGCCCCTCTCCTGCTCACTCGCTCTCTGTCTCAAAATAAATAAATAAACTTAAAAAAAATTTAAATAGGAAGAAGACATGAACAGACATTTCTTCAAAGAAAACATATGTATAAGCAACAGATACATGAAAGGATGCTCAACAACTCATCATCAGGTAAATGCAAATCAAAACCACAATGAGATATCATCACTCACACCTGTCAAAATGGCTAAAGTAAAACACACAAACAAACAAACAAAAAAAAAAAAAAAAAAACAAGTGTTGGCAAGGATGTAGAGAAAAAGGAACACTCTTGCAATGTTGGTGGGAATGCAAACTAGTACAACCACTGTGGAAAACAGTACGGAGGTTCCTGAAAAATTTTTTACATCTAATTACCATATCCTATAATTCCACTACTGGGTATTTACCCAAAGAACATAAAAACACTAATTTGAAAAGATACATGCACGCCTATGTTTATTGAAGCATTATTTACAATAGCCCAATTATGGAAGCGGCCCAAGTGTCCATCTGTAGATGAATGGAAATACACACACACACACTGCAATATTACTCAGCCATAAAAATAAAGTAAAATAAAATCTTGCCATTTGCAACAACATGGATACATCTAGAGGGTATTATGCTAAGTGAAATAAGTCAGAGGAAGACAAATACCATATGACAAATACCAATTCCACTCATATGTGGAATTTAAGAAACAAAAAAATGAACAAAGAAGAAAAGAAGAGACAAACCAAAAAACAGACTCTTACCTATAGAAAGGGAGGTTGGTGATGGGGATGGATGAAATAGGCGAAGGGGATTAAGAGTACACTTATCATGATGAGCACTGAGTAATGTATAGAACTGTGGAATCACTGCATTATACACTTAAAGCTAACATAATACTGTATGTTAACTATACTGGCATAAAAAAATTTTTAAGGCTTGCTGTGAATATTAAAAAAAAGGAAAGAAAAAGAAAAAAAGACATGCATCTCCAAGAGTGTGATGGAGAGAAGGATTATCAGAGAGTTCCTTTGTCATAGAATAAATACAGTTGACTCTTGAACAACACGGGTTTGAATTATGTGGGTCGACATATGTGGATTTTTTTTCAATAATACAGTACAGTATTGTGAATGTAGTTTCTCTTCCTTATGATTTTCTTAACATTTTCTCTAGCTTACTTTATTGTAAGAATATAGTATGTAATATATATACAAAATGTGTGTTAATTGATTATGTTATAGGTAAGGTTTCCAATCAAAGCTATTAGTAAAGTTTTGGGAAGTCAAAAGTTATATAGGGACTTTGACTATGTGGGTGGGGTTGGTGCCCCTAACCCTGCATTGTTCAAGGGCAAGCTGTACTGAAAAGTTTGTAAGTCTTCTTTAGTAAGAAACCTAAACCCATTTTTATGGGTTGAATTGTGTTCTCCAAAAAAAGATACATTAAAGTCTTAAAGTCCAGTACCTCAGAATGTAACCTTTTTTGGAAACAGGGTCTTTGAGGAGGTAATCAAGTTAAAATCAATCATTAGAGTGAGCCCTATTACAATGCGACTGCTATCTTTATTTTAAAAAAAAGTGGGGGGACATTTTGACACAGAAACACACACACACAGAGAGGAAAGGTAATATGAAGACACGCAGAGAAAATACCATGTAAAGACAAAGGATTGGAGTGATGGATCTTTGAGCCTGAGGCCACTAGGACAGGGAACAGATCCTTCCCCAGCACCTTCAGAAAACACATGGGCCTGCTGATACTTTGAGAGACCAGATTTCTGGCCTCCAGAATTGGGAAACAATAAATTTCTGCTGTTTTAAAACACCCAGTTTGTGGTACACTGTTATGGAAGCCCTAATAAACTAATACACCCACTATTTGTATCAACAAATTGAAAATATGTTATCTAGTCAGGTCTCAGCTCAAAGTATTCAGGTTGTAACATGTGCCCTAAAACTGAAGTTTTTGCAACTGAGTGTCTTGATTCCAGAGTAACTTTGTAATTGTTACTTTATAATCATTTCACTGACTAAAATACTTAACTAGGGGTAAAGGAATTCTCTTCTGCTCTAGTATTAAAAAGATCTTGTGAGTACAGGTGAGGATCCTTCAGTGCCCTTATTATTTCTAAAGGCAAGCTGGCCTGCAAAGCTGAATATCAGAAAACATTCTGCACTACTGATTGACAATTGTATGTTTGATTGATCTACATGGAGGAGAAACAATTTGGAAAATTATTCAAATTGTAGGACTAAATTCAATCTCAAAAATTCAGATTTAAAAAAAATTTTTTTCAACGTTTATTTATTTTTGAGAGAGAATGAGTAGGGAAGGGGCAGAGAGAGAGGCAGACACAGAATTCAAAGCAGGCTCCTGGCTCTGAGCTGTCAGCACAGAGCCCGATGCAGGGCTCAAACCCACAAACCGTGAGATCCTTGAGATCATGACCTGGGCCGAAGTCAGATATCCAACTGACTGAGCCACCCAGGCACCCCAATCAACAATTCAGATTTTAAGAAAATGTCAGGTTTTAGTTACCTAGACCACTGTCTACGCCTTGTTTTCTGGCTTGATATACAACCAACCTCTGAGCTTTGGCCAGAGGGTTCTTTTTTTTTTTTTTTTTTTTTTTTTTAGTTTATTTATTATGAGAGAGACTGCATGAATCAGGGTGGGGTGGAGAGATAGGAGGCGGAGAATCTCTGACACCAGGGAAACTGCTGGGGGGCTCAAACTCACAAACCATGAGATCATGGCCTGAGCGGAAGTCAAGCATTGGACACTTAACCAGCTGAGCCACCAGGTGCCCTGGCCAGCAGGTTCTAAACTGTATTCTAAAAGGGAACAAGTGGGGCGCCTGGGTGGCTCAGTCAGTTAAGTGTCCGACTCCTGATTTTGGCTCAGGTCATGATCTTGCAGTTCGTGGGATCAAGCCCCACATTAGGCTCTGTGCTGACAATGTGGAGCCTGCTTGGGATTCTCTCTCTTTCCCTCTCTCTCTGCTCCTCCCCCACTTGCATGCACACATGCACATGCTTTCTCTCTCAAAATAAAAATAAACTTTAAACAAAATAAAAGGAAAATATAAGAGCCACTGTCTTCAAGTTCATATTTCAGGTATAAACTCAGTTCCTTTGCAGGCTGAGAGAGTTATTAGACTTTTCCTAAATGGGAGGGTGAGGACCATGCCCACTGTCACTTCTGAGCATGAAGGTCTTTGAAATGTTTCCCCGACTGTGCCTTCAGATCAGATGCCTACTGCCCAGCCTCACTTCTTGCTTGAGCTAAAAGTCAAAAACTAAATTGTTCCATTGCTGCAAATGTTTACAGGTCTAGGAAGAAAACAAAGTTTAAACACTCCTATCAGCTATTGGATATTTTCTGGTAAATGAAGAATCACAATAAGCAAATGAAACTCACAAATGACTTACTAATACCACAAATTACAATAATAATCCTAGCATCTACTGAGCAGCTTTACGTAAGTGGCAAGGATAAACTGTCACAAAACCGTGCAAGGAGGAAGTTATCCTCCACTTTACTAAAGGGAAAATGGAGTTCAAAAGGGCTAAGTGGTCAAGTTAGGGCTTCAACTCAGATCCACGTGGCTGCAAACTCAGCCACTGAACAAGCAGCATTACAAAGAGGCAGTTCACACTACTTTCCAGAACTTTACTTGTATTAGCGTTAATTTTCAGAATAATCCTCATAGATCAGTGGTGCTTTGATCTCCCTGTCCCATCTGAGAAGACTGGAGCTCAGGAAGGTTAAGTGACTTGTCCTCTGGCCACAGCTAAAGGCTGTGAAACAGGATTCAAATTCCAAAGTCGTTCCTGCTAATAATTAAAAATAAATTCCCTGTATTGAGCCCTGTCCTATATTGTGTACAGTCACTGTAAACCATCCTAAACGGTAGAAAGTTATTATCCTCATTCTCCACATGAGGAAGGTGAGGTTCAGAGAAGGGACTTGACTTTTCCTATCACCAAGCTGTCAGGTGGCAGAGCTGGGACCCAAAGGCAGGTCTGAGGTCTCCAAGCCCATGCTCCTGCCACTGTGCCAGACTGCCTTTCCCAGATCCTCCTAGCAATTCAGCCGGTGGCACTGAATCTCTAGGCTAATTTCCAAGGGCCCATGAGAGCAAAGGAGAGCACTTGAGATAGTACAAAGGATTAAAGTAACATGCCTTGACAACCCAGCAACAGGAAGAAAATCAGAATCCGAGGTTCCAACAGCCCCGTTTCACCATCAATGCACAGAGCAGCAAGCGCTCGTTCTCGATTTTCCAAGTAATTACACTTTTTATTTACATAAATAGAAATAACTAAGTTCATATAAATGGAAACCCCAGCAGCAGGAGAGAAAAATACATTGCCAAGAATGAGCTACGTATCAAGTGAGAAAGGCCAAAACAGGGGATTTCTATATGTTTTATTCATTTTACCTCATTTTTCAAGGCTCCTCCCTATGTATGTTCTCCCCACTGCTTTCAGTGATGGTATTCTCCTGTCTCTAACCGAAATGTTGGTTTGGCAGGAAATGAGAAGGTTCTTTTTGAAATCAGACTATCACGCTGTGATTAAGTCTTCTCCCCTGGAGCAGAACCAGGGGTCCCTTTGCCAAAATGGCAAAGAAAAGATTACGTTTACAAAACAATATCAATGTGATATCTACGACATATTACATTGTTACAAAACGCTTCCACATATATTCTCTCATTGGATCTTCACATCAGACCTAGGAGGTAGGCAAAGTCCATATCATAATCCTCATTTTACTGAAAATAAAACTAAAATCCAATTAAGTGACTTGTTCAAGATCATACAACCAGTAAAAAACACAGCCAAGGGGGCGCCTGGGTGGCGCAGTCGGTTAAGTGTCCGACTTCAGCCAGGTCACGATCTCGCGGTCCGTGAGTTCGAGCCCCGCGTCGGGCTCTGGGCTGATGGCTCAGAGCCTGGAGCCTGTTTCCGATTCTGTGTCTCCCTCTCTCTCTGCCCCTCCCCCATTCATGCTCTGTCTCTCTCTGTCTCAAAAATAAATAAACGTTAAAAAAAAATTAAAAAAAAAAAAAAAAAAAACAACACAGCCAAGTATTTTGTTACTAAATCTCAGGCTCTTTGCACAACCCCATCATGTTCTAAAATACTTTAGAACTATTTATTTTACTGTGCAATGCTGAATATCTCTGTGGCTGCTATTACAGTTATCATACCATAATTTCTTATTTTGATACACTTTCTTTTTTAGAGCAGTTTTAGGTTCACAGAGAAATTGAGCGGAAAGTATACAGATCTCCATGTACCCTCTATCCACAAACATGCATAGCATCCCCCACCAGCAACATCCCCCCAAGAGTAATACATTTGTTACAACTCATCATTTTTTAACTATAAAGATCATCAAGTGATAATTCTATTAGCAAGTTCTCATTAGCTAAAAACTAATATGACACACAGATAATGTAGCTACCTTTTATGGGGCACATGCTATGCACTGAAGAAGGTACTAGGTGTTTGCGTATTTTTTGACATTTAACTCTCACAAGGCTAAGGAAGATATTGGTATCTTGATTAGAAAAATAAAATCTTAAGACAGAAAATCTCATGGAAGTGAGGCTCAGAGAGGCCAAATGACTTGCCCACACCTACATATGAAGAGCCAGGATTCACAGTCCTCCAAAGTCTATGCTATATCAGGGGAAAGACTCTGTACCACATCTCACTCTCCAATTAAGACAGGAGCACTGCTAGAACAATCCCACGTCTACTGGCTTCCTTAGGAAACTACCCCAACGTTTAACAACCCCAAGTCAACCAGCTGTTCACTCCCTAAACGTAGGAAACGCCAGCACAACAGGGGGTGCTGCTGAGCAAGGATGACAGAGGCCACGTTAACGCTGACATGAGGAAGCAGTGTGAGCCTCACTTTCCACAGTGCAGGTGGCAACACGCAGCACGTCAACAACTCTGTTAGCTTCCCCCACCCACACGTGAACCTCAACCCCTAGCCCGAGGTTGAAGTGATTTCCTTTTTCTCATGGGATGACATCCATAAGACCCAGTACCAAAATAGGAGAAGGGGGAGAAGAAAAAAGCAAAGGAAGGGAGAGGAGAAGGGGAAGAGGAGGAGGCAAAAGGCATTTCCCAATATTTTGAGAGCCATTCACCCCCACTGGATACACTTACCACCAGCCTTTCCATTTCATCCCTCAGTGAACACATGAAAGAACTCGAAGAGTGAGCCTCCCAGGCCCTTTTTCCTAGCTAGCCCGTCTCTGAAACACCCCCCATAGCTTAAACCAAGCCTGAATGATCAGGGAAACTGAGGAACATTTCTGACAGGCCTTCAACTTTTATCGTGTCACGATCACTACAACTGCTACATGAATACTACTACTAATGCTGAGGCAATGAGTAACGAAGACAAAAATAAAAACGTTTTACGTATTCAATCCTCTCCAAAGACTTATGATAAAAGGTCCCCAATTGTTGCCCACAATTCCAATATACAAAAAGTTCTGAAAATCCAGATGTTTATTCTTAAGTATGCAGCAAAGTCTTTTGGTGGTAAAACCCAATCTGAACCAATGCTGGGTTTTTTATAGTCTTTATTTATCCACTTAGTATCAATAATCATATATTTCTTTTTTTTTTTAATGTTTATTTATTTTTGAGACAGAGAGAGACAGAGAATGAACAGGGGAGGGTCAGAGAGAGGGAGACACAGAATCTGAAGCAGGCTCCAGGCTCCGAGCTGTCAGCACAGAGCCCGACGTGGGGCTCGAACTCACAGACCGTGAGATCATGACCTGAGCCGAAGTCGGACACTTAACCAACTGAGCCACCCAGGCGCCCCAACAATCATATATTTCACTGCAAAATGGGTTGACATGTTGGACTCAGGAGCACTAGGATGTGTTTTCATAGTCCATGCTCAAATTTGTTTTTTTTTAATTTGGAGTAGTATAGCCATTATATCCACATATAATCAATAGTCATATTTAAGTGGATCATTTCAACATACAGCACTAGCCAAACTGTGTTAAGTGCTACTGGCTTGTGGCTCATCTGAGAGAGCTAAGCTTGCATATGTTGTCTCTTGTTACATTGTCCAGTCTCTAGTGAGGAAAATTCAGTAACATCTTTAAGAACAAGGATTTACGGGGCACCTGGGTGGCTCAGTTAAGCAACCAACTCTTGATTTCGGCTCAGGTTATGATCTCAAGGTCATGAGATTGAACCCCACATTGGGCTGTGCACTATAGTGGAGTCTGCAAGTCTGCTTAAGATTCTTTCTCTCCCTGGGGCGCCTGGGTGGCTCAGTTGGTTAGGTGTTCGACTTCAGCTCAGGTCATGATCCCACGGTTTGTGGGTTTGAGCCCCACATTGGGCTCTGTGCTGAAGCTAAGAGCCTGGAGCCTGCTTCAGATTCTCTGTCTCCCTCTCTCTCTGCCCCTCCCCTTCTTGTGCTCTGTCTCTCTCTCTCTCAAAAAATAACTATAAAAAAAATTCTTTAAAAAAAAAATTCTTTCTCTCCCTTTCTCTGCTCCTCCCCCCTCTCTAAAAACAATAAATAAAACTCTCTCTAAAAACAATAAATAAATAAAAATAAAAATAAAGTAAAAAATAAAGAACAATGGGGTGCCTGGGTGGCTCAGTCAGTTAAGCATCTGACTCTTGATTTCAGCTCAGGTCATGATCTCATGTTTTGTGACATCAAGCCCTCTGCACTGTCAGTGCAGAGCCTGCTTGGGATTCTCTCTCTCCCTCTCTCTCTGCCCCTTCCCTTGCTCTCTTTCTCAAAAATAAATAAACTTAAAAAAAAGAAAAAAAGAACAATGATTTACTATGTACCAAGCACTGTTCTAAGTGCTTGATGTTATAAACATTTAATTGTCAGCCCCACACTGAGATGGTCCTTACTACTCTCACTTTACAAATGATGAATCTGAGGCAGGGAGTTATACTGTCTAGTAAAAGTGGCAGATCCAGGATCTGAACCTCAGCAAAAACCAACCCAACAAAAATGCTTTTCTTCACTGTACTTGTGAGGAGGAGGAGGAGGGACAGAAGGGAAATAAATAAAATAAATAACTACCACATAGCCTATCAGAAGGTTGAGGAGAAACAAAACCTGAGCTCTTAACTACTACAATGTACTGTGTCTCAGGGAAAGGAAAGCCAGGTCTGGTGTCTGAAGGGTGAAAGAAGAGAATAAGAGTAATTTTAGGATAAATCAACAGTGCACTCCACAATCACAATGATGCCTGTAAATTAAGATGAAACCTTAAGAAACATAAGAACTTGGGAATGCAAGCTGGTGCAACCACTCTGGAAAACAGTATGGAGATTCCTCAAAAAACTAAAAATAGAACTACCCTACGACTCAGCGATTGCACTACTAGGCATTTATCCAAGGGATACGGGTGTGCTGTTTCAAGAGGACACATGCACTCCAATGTTTATGGCAGCACTATCAATAGCCAAAGTATGGAAACAGCCAAATGTCCATCGATGGGTGAATGGATAAAGAAGATGTGGTATGTATGTATGTATGTATGTATGTATGTATGTATGTATGTATACACACACACACACACACACACACACACACACACGCACACACAATGGAGGATTACTTGGCAATCAAAAAGAAGGAAATCTTGCCATTTGCAACTACGTGGATGGAACTGGAGGGTATTATGCTAAGTGAAATTAGTCAGAGAAAGACAAAAATCATATGACTTCACTCAAATGAGGACTTTAAGAGACAAAACAGATGAACATAAGGGAAGGGAAACAAAAATAATATAAAAACAGGGAGGGGGACAAAACAGAAGAGACTCATAAATATGGAGAACAAACGGTTACTGAAGGGGTTGTGGGAAGAGGGATTGGCTAAATGGGTAAGGGGTACTAAGGAATCTACTCCTGGAATCATTTTTGCACTATATGCTAATTAATTTGGATGTAAATTTTAAAAAATAAAAAATTAAATTAAAAAATTAAAAATTAAAAAAAGAATACATAAGAACTTCTACTTGCAAGCATCATGGATTAACAAAAATTGGATTCACCCTTCTACCTGAAAAGGCCAAAACAAAACCAAAAAACAGGCAAAATATATGAAAGATGGTTTTCAAGATAATGGATATCAGACAATGGAGGAGAAACAGGAAACAAATGAGGCGAGCCCTACAATCTACTTAGTTTACTGACTTGAGAGCAATTCCAGGTCATGGTGCAGGGAAGGGTAACTGAAGTAGAACTCTGTCATGGAGTGTCCCTAAATCAATACTTACAGGGATGTATAGCTCTAACTGCCTATAAAAGAAAAGGAGTAAGTTCTCACATCAATCACCTCAGCTTCCACCTTAACAAAACAGAAAGAGCAAATTAACCCAAAAGTGAGCTGAATAAAGGAAATAATGAATATCAGAACAGAAATTAGTGAAATAGATCATGGAACACTAATAAAGAAAAAAAATCAATGAAACCAAAACTCAGTTCTTTGGGTAGAGCAACAAAATTGGTAAATCTCTAGCCAGGCAGATCAGGGGGGGGACAAAGGGAAAAGAATAAAATTATCAACATCAGGAATGAGAGAGAGGACATCACTAGAGTCTATGTATATTTCTAGGATAATAAGCGAATATTGTTAAAAACTTTGTGCCAATAAATTCAACAACTTAGATGAAATAGACATACTGCTTGAAAAATACAAACTACCAACATGCACTCAAAATAGAGATAAAGATACAGACATAGATACATAACCTGAATAGCCCTGTAACTACTAAAGAAATTGAATTTGTAGTTTAAAACCAATGCAGTAAAAAAACGACAACAACAACAACAAAAAACATCTAAGCCCAGATGGCTTCACTGATGGTTTCTATCAGATATTTAAGGAAGAAATAATATGGAAGTCTATGTGAACCCTTTCAGAAAATTGAAGAGGAAAGAATATTTCTGGATCATTATAGGATACCACCATTATCCTGATATAAAAACCAGATGGAGGCAATAGAAGAAAAATACAGAATAAAATTCCCTCATAAACAGAGATGCAACTATTCTTTTAAAAAAATTAGCAAATCAAATGCAACAACATATTAAAAGGATAATGCATCATGACCAAGTGGGATATCCCATAATGCTAGGTTAGTTTAATATTTTAAATATCAATGTAAATCACCATATTAGTAAACTAAAAAATAAAAACCACATTACCATCTCAAACTAGACACAGAAACAGCATCTGATGAAATCTAACGTTCCTTCCTGATTAAAAAAAAAAAAAAAAAAAAAAAAAAAAAAAACTCTCAGTAAACTAAGAATACATGGGAACTTTCTCATCCCAATACAGGGTATTGACAAAAAATCTACAGCTAACCTTATACTTAATGGTAAAACACTGAATGCCTTCCCCCTAAAATTGACAGCAAGATAAGGATTTCCACTCTCACCTTTTCTATTCAACATCATACAGGAGATTCTGGCCAGTTCAATAAGACAAGAAAAGGAATAAAAGGCTTAGAAAGTAAAAAAGTAAAACGGCATTCATCTGAAAAGAAAAAAGGAAAAAATTAGAAAGCAGAAAGTAGGGGTGCCTAGGTGGCTCAGATGGTTGAGCATCCGACCACAGCTCAGGTCATGATCTCACAGTTCATGAGTTCAAGCCCTGCATCAGGCTTTGCGCTAATAATACAGAGCCTGCTTAGATCTTCTGTCTCCTTCTCTCTTTGCCACTCCCTCACTCACTTTCTCTCTCTCTCTCTCTCAAAGATAAATAAACATTTTTTTAATAGCATTAAAGGAAAAGAAAGCAGAAAGTAAAATTGTCACTTGCATATGACATGATTATCTATGTAGAAAATGCTAAGGAATACTTTTAAAAGCTTCTAGAACTAGTAAGTGAATTTAACAAGGTTGCAAGATCTAAACAATATACAAAATCAATGGTATTTCTATATACCTACATACTAGTGATGAATAATTAGAAACTGAAATAAAATATCCTTTACAAAAGTCTCAAAAATATGATAAATCTGACAAAACAATTATAAGATTTGTACACTGAAACTATAAAACATTGCTGAAAAAAATTAAAGAACACTTAAATAAAGGGAGATCTACCCATTATTTATGGGTCAAAAGACTCAAAACTCTTAAGATGGCACTTCTCCCGAAATTCATCTATAGATTCAGCATAATTCCTATCAAAATCTCAGCTGGCTTTTTGTAGAAAAGGACAAGCTGATTCTAAAACTCAGATGGAATGGCAAAAGACCTAGAATAACAAAAGAAAAAAAAAAAAGGTTTTAGAAGAACATTAAAGGATTAACACTACCTGATTTCAGGGCATGTTACGAAGCTACAATGCTGAAGACATTTGTGGTACTGCCATGAAGATAGACAAATGCATCAATGAAATTGACTGAAGAGTTTCTAAGTAGACCCACACATATTCGAACAACTGATTTTCAAAAAAAAAAAAAAAAAATGCAAAGACACTTCAGTGGAGAAAGGATAATCTTTTCAACAAACAGTGCTAGCATACAAACAAAAAGTGAACTTAGAGCAATACCTCATGCTATATAAAAAGATTAATTTAAAATGTATCAAAGACCTAAATTTAAGACCCCAAACTATGAAACTGCTAGAACAAAACATAGATGAGAATCTTCATAACCTTGAGTTAGACAAAGATTTCTTAGTTACAACACCAAGAATATGATCCATAAAATAACCGATTGACAAACAGGACTTCATGAAAACTAAAAGCCCCTAAGAGATTAAAAGACAAGGTACAGACTGGGAGAAAATATCCGAGAAGCATATATCTTACAGAAGATTTGTATCCAGAAAATATAAAGAATTTTCAAATTCTAAAATGAAAACAAAAATCCTACAAATATATGGGCAAAATATGTGGATAGATACCACTGAAGAAGGCAAATAAGCGGCAAATAAGGAAACAACAGAATGCTGACATCATTAGTAATTGGGAAAAACAAAGCAAAATAATGAAATACAACCACTCACCTCTTAGAATGGCTAACATTACAAAGATTCACACTGTAGCAAGTGTTGGTGATGGTACGAAACAAGTGTAACTCTCATAGGCTGTCGGTAAGAATGGAAAATGGTGTCCCCACTTGTGAAAACAGTTTGTTAGTTTCTTAAAAAGCAAAATATACACCTATCACATGATCCAGCCATTCCACACAAAGACTTGTACACAAATGTTCACAGTAGTTTTATTTGTAATAATCAAAAACTGGAAATAACCCCGATGTCCATTAATGGGTAGTTGAGCCAACTGTGATCTATCCATATGATGAAATATTCCTAAGCGATAAAAAGGAATGAAATAATGATACCCCTAACAGCAAGGATCTTAAATAATTATGCTAAGTGAAAAAGAAAAACAAAAAAAGAATATATACTCTATGATTCCATTTATATAAAACTTTAGAAAATACAGAGGCGCCTGGCGGGCTCCGTCGGTTAAGCGTCCAACTTCGGCTCAGGTCATCATCTCACCATTTGTGGGTTTGAGCTGCGCATTGGGCTGTGTGCTAACAGCTTGGAGCCTGGAGCCTGCTTTAGATTCTGTGTCTCCCTCTCTCTCTCTGCCCCTCCCCTGCGCATGCTCTGTCTCTCTCTCTCTCTCTCTCTCAAAAATAAACATTAAAAATTAAAAAAAAAAAAACTTTAGAAAATACAAATTAATCAAAAAGCAGATCAATGTGGTTGCCTCAGGAGGGACAGGGGGAGGTGGGAGGGTCAGGAGGAAGAGATTACAAGGGCATAAGGAAACTTTTGGGGGGATGATGAATATATGTTCATTATCTTAATTGCAGTGATAGTTTCATCAGTATGAACATATCTCAAAATGCATCCATACTATCTGCACATAATCTAAACACGAGCTGTCTATTGTACATCAATTATACTTCAGTAAAGTTATTATTAAAAGAATAATGTGTAAGCAACTGGAGACTGACCTCCTGCTCAGATATGCTGATATTATATCACTTTTACAGATAGACATAACTAACTGCAGATTAACAAGTCAGTCCTGTACAAAAAACTGAGGATTTAGTTTCTCAAAAGAATGTTATTAATGGGTCTGATTCAGAGACCACCAACCAATTCTAGTCCAAGAAGGAGCCATTTTGCTATCTTTTTTTGCCTTCCTTATACAAAATCAAAGTTTCAAATATCTTACAAACAGCTTTTAGTATAACCAGTAATTCTGTTTATTATGTGTTTTGATGATCTATTACAACATCAAAAATCACCCCAAAAGTATGTGTCTTAAATGCAGTTTGGAGGAACAGTTCATCTCAGAGCCATCACTCAGAGCCATCTTGGAAGGCGCAAAGCTGAGACCTGTAGAAAGCATCTGAAGGTTCGATGACTCACAAGTCTGCTGGTTGCAGCTGGCTGGTGGTTGGGAACTTAGCTGGGGCCAGAGTCACAACACAAAGCTCCCCCCTTGTGGCTTGGGCTTCCTCACAACATGGTGGCTAGGCTCCACATGCTAACATCCCAAAAGAGAGCCAGCCAGAAACTGTCACCTCTTGCCCTTAGCCTTTTAAGTCACACAGTGTCATTCTACCATACTCTATCCTCTAAAATCAAATAGTAAAGGGTAGTCCATATTGAAAGAGGCGGATTAGATTCCACCTTTTAACGGGAGGAATGTCCAAGAATTTGCAGATGGGTTTTTAAATCACCACACTGTGCTTACTGAATATGCAGATTCCTTGCTGTGCCTTTCAAATACATGGCCAGGAGCTTTAGTGGAAGGAATGCTACACTGGGACTCAGGGAAACTAGATTCAAATTCTTATACAGATTAGAGAGTCTTATACAGATGCTAACTTTCCATGTTAAAAACAGGGACTAGGAACTAGTGCACAGAGGAGGTCAAAGTGAGATAGGACAGGACAGAAAGGGGAAAGAGCCTATATAGTTGAAGCATTTAGCACAGAATGGCAGTGAAGTCACCCATGCTAGACTCCAAAAAGAATGCTTAAAGCTACTGAGGGGTCAGTCCCGTGGAAGCAGAGTAGAGAGAGAATAGTGGTGGGCAGGCCAGCAACCACCAATAGGGAAATCTTATAGCAGGCAGGAGGTGGCTTTAAGGCCAGAGTTAGGTTTTGGTGATGCTGCTCTTGGGCAGAACTCTTCCTCTGGACAGTAAACATTCTGCTATTATTGCATCAAATCATATAGAACCATCATTACATGCTTGCATGACCAGCTCAATTCTCCTTGCATGGCACCCTTTGCGTCCAGGACCAAGTATTCATGAATAAATGGGACTGAACTATGGAGCAGGAAACCGGTCTTAAGGACCTAAGAGTTGAGAATAGGGTATCAGGACAGGATTTAGAACCCAGGAAAATAAAGACCCAGTTATTAAATTTTGTGGTGGTCTAGCGCCCAGGCAGATGATTGAGTCTGAGGTTCTGAGTATGACTGGCCACAAGGCTGACCAGCCTGAGCTCTTAAACAAAAGTTTCTTAATTTCCCCCAAAGATTAATCTTCAAGCCTAGGGGGTAGGCCCTTAGGAAGGAAACAAATGGCAGGGACAGAAAGATCCATGGCTGCCCCATGTAAAAGAGAGCCCCAGGCAGTCTGTGAGACCTCTTTCTGCCTCTAAATCAATTCTGCTCACAGAAGGGAACTGCCCCAGGTTCCCAAAGGCATCAGACAGGGCTCACCATCATCCCCAAAACGCCGTGTTACTCCTGTTTTCCCTGACTCTGCACAATAGAAGCACCACCACCCAGGTGGCCATGCAGGAACCAGGCCTTGTCCTAGATGCCTCCCCTTAGTCATCTCACACTTGCAGTCATGTCCCATCCATTCCAACTCTATATTATCACTCAACATTCTTTTTCTTTTTTTTTTTAATTTTTTTTTTTAATTTTTTTTTCAACGTTTATTTATTTTGGGGACAGAGAAAGACAGAGCATGAACGGGGGAGGGGCAGAGAGAGAGGGAGACACAGAATCAGAAACAGGCTCCAGGCTCTGAGCCATCAGCCCAGAGCCTGACGCGGGGCTCGAACTCACGGACCGCGAGATCGTGACCTGGCTGAAGTCGGACGCTTAACCGACTGCGCCACCCAGGCGCCCCTCAACATTCTTTTTCAAGAAACCCTTCCTTGATCCTAGAGTCGAAGCAGTCCTCTCCCATCTTCCCATGGTCAGACCCTGCCAGACACATGCTGTCCCCACCAGGTAAGTAATTTCAGATCCTGCACTATGTCACTACACTGTGCAAATGGCATGGTTATTCACTAAATGTTTGCTGAATGAACAAATTAAGTAAACCCACAGCCATTGTAAACAGTGTCCTATACCCAGCACTTCCTAACCCCTTCCCTTTTTTTTTTTCCTCTATAGCACTTTTTGCCTCTAACATTATATAAATTCACTAACCTTTTTAACTTATTATCTCTCCATTCTGAACATCCTTCCCAAACATAAGCTTCATGACAAAAGGGGTTTCTGACCACTGGTTTATTCCTATATCCCATGTTGCTAAAAGAGTGCCAGGCATTCGATAGGCACTTAATAAGTAATGACAAACATCCACTGCTCAGCTGGCTTCAGATGGCCATGGGATTTTCTAGGCAGTGACCCACCAGGTTTCCCTGGCAACCATGGCTCCCGGATATGCCACCCTCTCCCCACCTAGGACACACTTTATGCATTTGCCTAGACAACAGCTTATTTGGGGGGCAGCTGCTGCTGAAGCAGAACCAGCTACCAGAACCCTTCCCATTCCGCCATCTGGAAAACCCACTGAGAAAGCGGTTCAACCCTCATGTGCCAGGGAAAGTAACTTTTCATACTTTTTACAAAGTAGCTGAGGAACTATGAAGTATGATTTCCAACATGCATTTAATGAGGAACTAGTTGGTTGTTGCTTAAAAATTCAGATGCATGAGGCGTTCCTGGATGGCTCAGTCAGTTAAGCGTCCGACTTCGGCTCAGGTCATGATCTCACAGACTGTGGGTTGGAGCCCCACATCAGGCTCTGTGCTGACAGCTCAGAGCCTGGAGCCTGTTTCAGATTCTGTGTCTGTCTCTCTCTCTGCCCCTCCCTGACTTGTGCTCTCTCTCACTCTCAGAAATAAATAAAAATTTTTAAAAATTTTAAAAAATTCAAATGGTTATGAAATTTAAAAATTTTTTTTAAAAACTTTGTTTCAGAAAATATTAAATTTGGGGTCATTTTTCTAAGCAGTGATAGAGAAAATCACCTTTATTTTTATAATAATAAAGTCAAGGTTAGGGGCTACCTATAATCAGCAAAATTATGTTACTGTCTTTTCTTTCAATCATACGGGGTTTGTTAACAATCCACTAAAGTGATTTATTCATTACTGTTTACAAACAATGCTAATGTTTTTAAGCATTTACCATATGGCAGACCCTTTAGATACATCATGCTGTTTAATTCTCATGACTCCAGGATATAGATATGATTAGACCCATTTTAGTGTAGAAGAAACTCCAGATCAGAGCAATTAAGTAATTGCTATAATGTTTTATTTCTTAACAAAAATAAAGAGATCTGAAATTAATACAGCAAAATAAGATTTGACAAAGTTAAATGTTGGGTAAACAGATGTTATTGTATATTCTTCTTTGTGAGCTTGAGATATTTCATAATAAAAAATAAATCATTAAATGATGGCAACAATTTACCCATATTACTGTGCTAATTAAAGGCAGAGCTCAGATTCAAATTCACATCTGTTTGTCTCAAAAGTTCATGTTTTTTTCCCCACAATATTGTGCTGCCTCTCCAAAATGGAGACTATTTGCTTGAACTAGTATTTAACCCAAGCTAGAAGACCTGCAAGGTAGGTCTAACTGGTCATTAAATAGAGTTATTTATTATTAGCAGGAACAATAATACAATTGTGACATATACTTTGGATTTACATACTCCCTTTTTCTCAAGTGTCTTTAAGTTGATTCAGTAACCCTAGACCAGGAGGTTGAAAAAAATAATCCCTTATTCCCAAATATTCGATCTCAGGATATAGCCCACAAGCTTAGAACCACTCTCTTGTTCTTACACTCCAAGACATAATTAAAAATAAGGAGCATCAGGGGTACCTGGGTGGCTCAGTTGGTTAGGCATCCAACTTCAGCTCAGGTCATCATCTCACGGTTCACGGGTTCAAGCCCCACATTAGGCTCTGTGCAGACAGCTCACAGAGCCTGGAGTTTGCTTCAGATTCTCTCTCTCTCTCTCTCTCTCTCTCTCTCTCTCTCTCTGCCTCTCAAAAATTAACATTAAAAAAATTTTTTTAATAAGGAGCATTAAACTCAGGGAATACTAGGGATAAAGAAAGAAAAGGGAGGAGACCAAAGAGAGTAGGTAGGTGGGCAGCAACACAACAAGCTCTGGAAGAGGAAGAGGAGAGAGTCCGGAGACAAAAGCTCTTAGGAGAGAGAAAGGAGTCTATAAAGAAAGGAGGCTTAAGAAGAGGCAGGAACGGAGGTGAACTGGAGATGGAGAAAGACAAAAGTTAGGTAAAGTGCAAGGAGTACAGAACAAGATTAAAAATTAGAGAGAAGAGGGGGACAAAGAAATCATGGGGTCAAATGAATGGCATTACAGGAGAAGGCAGATGGAGCCTTCCAGTCATTTCCTAAATTAGTTCCATGTCCTTCCATGCAAGGTTTTCCCTCCCTTTCCTGACGTTAACAGGATCAGCAACTTCGAGTGATACATTTTGAAACAGCAGGGTAATAAATTGAAAGCATCAGTGAACAAACAGACCCCTCACAATGAAAATTAAGCGCCAAGGAATGCAAATTAAATTCCAATATGACATAGTACTTAGAAACGTGGCGCGTGGCACTGAAACACGATGTTGTTCTGGAACCATTTTCAATTCTGCAGAAAGCCTGCAGACCGCAGGCTGCTGTTATGGATTTAATTTCTTCCCTCCTTAGTCCACCGAGTTGTAGACTGGAATCCGACTCCATCTTTACCACTGAACAAGCAGGAGGAATCTTCACAAACGTGCCTCTAAACCCACACTCTCACCTGCCCACACCTTTAACCAGCACGACGGGGGGCTGGGCATCAAGCAGAACGGACACATACCAGAAAAAAAAGGTGCATTCTCCTGAATGCTTCTTTCTTCTCTGTCCTTTCCAGGGAATTTCAAAAATCACATTCACTGTGTTGTGTGCAAACCATTATGTCAGAGCCTTTTTAAACTTGCAGCTGTAATCTATTTTCCTTCCAGCCAGATTCAGGAGGTTCCTTTTTTGTAGGTAAACATTTCTTTCTAAAAAGGTAGGGGTTAAAATCCATAGAGCTGCACAGGGAGATTTAGTAAAAGCATTAGCTTTTATCATCCAAGTAAGTACTTGTTCTTCAAACGGAGATTCGTTTTTTTTTTTTTTTTTTAATTTTTTTTTTTTCAACGTTTATTTATTTTTGGGACAGAGAGAGACAGAGCATGAACGGGGGAGGGGCAAAGAGAGAGGGAGACACAGAATCGGAAACAGGCTCCAGGCTCTGAGCCATCAGCCCAGAGCCTGACGCGGGGCTCGAACTCCCGGACCGCGAGATCGTGACCTGGCTGAAGTCGGACGCTTAACCGACTGCGCCATCCAGGCGCCCCTCGTTTTTTAAAAATATTTGGTAGCCATTTCATCTGTTTATAGTGAAGCTTTAGGTTAATTCCAGTTAGGTTAATGAAATAAGGACTTAGGTTAAATCCTTAATGAGTGCCTATTTATATCAAGGCACTAAGGCCCAATCCACACAACATTATAATTAAAACATCAACCATATGCTAGATGATCTATTAAAGGTCACCTTTACATGGAGGCAGCTCCTAGCGAAAAGTGACCTAAACCTATCAACAGCAAGCACAACTCACCCATTCTGCAATTATTTCAACCTTCTACCACTGAGGACCACCAATTGCCAACCACCCACCATGACTCTGGGAACTACCCTAAGCTGTACCATCGCCCTTAATCTCTGCTTCCCATCCCCTTTCTTCGTTTCTGCTTCCCCATCAGCTCTTCGGTACCCCCATCTCCAGGACTGACCTAGCCCCCCACATGCACAGCATCTGCCTGCTGGCCCCTCCATGGGACACCCTGGTGTGCGAGTTTTGAGGGTTTCATTACTGCTACAAGGTCAGTGGAGGAGCCGACACTGGCTTCAGACTCAGAAGATTGGGTTTGAGTCCCAGGTTTCCACCTCCTAATTGTGTGGCTAAGGATAATTTATTGAACCTCCTGCAGCTTCCATGTCTTTACTCGTAAAATGGGGGACAGGGTCTATCATCTTCATAGGATTACTGTGAAGATTTTGTAAGCCTAATGTACGGGAAAGCATTTTCTAAGTGTCACAGTGATATGTAGTTATTCCGAAGTAACTTTTTAGAGATATAAGCTGGTAAGCAGTGGTACATTTTATAAATTGCAGTACCGTAAGAAAGATCATGGCCTAAAAGTTGGGAGATATGGGTCCAGTCCTGGCTGTACTAGATCACAAGTCACTTAACTTCTCTGATCCTTTGTTTTTACTGAACTTGAAGAATCTCTGAAGATCCTTCAGGTATTAACAATCTGCAAATCTAGAGCAGCACTGTTCAATTGCACATGTGTTCAATCAGCTTTTAGAAGCCAGCCTGGGAACAGAACACTGTAACATTGCTTAGATGGAAAAATGAATTCTGAGCAATGACAACTGGCTGACAAGTAGACTTTTGGAACAAAATTAATTCACAATTTGGAGACAGTTCGAATCACTATCATAGATTTCACTTAGAAAAAAATCTTTGGTGAAGTTAGGAAATATCTCCCATGCTCTTCTGGAGTTGATTTTCCACATTTGTGCTTCAACACTGGATAAGATCTGGGGTGTACTTGGGTTTTCAGTTAACCAAACAATCACCATTTCTATGAAATATGACTGATTTCCCCTCTGGCACATGATATGTGTGAGTATGCATGTGAGTGAGTGAGTGAGAGAGAGAGAGAGAGAGAGAGAGAGAGAGATGGATGAGGGAAGGGGATTCACAGGTTTCACTTAACATGTGATATCATGTGAAATTATTACACTTCATGAAAAGTGTTCTGAATTCTTAGAAAAAGGAATTTGCAATATTGACACATACTTTGATTTTTACTTTTATTTTCTTCCTTACACCATTCTGACAGTGTTTGAAGTGAAAAAGGGAAGTGGACAGTGTATCCCTTAAGCAGTGCTAATAAAAGCAATGGGATAACTAATACTCTCTAAAATTAAAAAAATGAAATGAAAAGACCTACCCACTTCAACTACCCTTCCCAAAGCAAGGAAGTCATAGACACATATTAACCCTAGGGTCCCTGAGTGGAGCCTGTTATAGTAACCTATTGATGGTATAAGGGAATACAGAGAGATCATGGGATTTTGTTTCCATAGAAGCTCGGGGTTATATAATAAGAACTTTACTTGCCAACCTCTGAATGGAGAACAGCTCAGATGGAGACAGAGCCAACAGTCCCAGAGACCTAACTTTAAAACCCCACATAGTGTGTTCACTGGCTCAGCTCTCATGTTCCCAGATTGAGGCTTGGAATATGTTTTTTATAAAAACAAATATAATACAAGAAATCATCATTATGACAATAGGTTACTCTAAGAAAATCTCTCACACTTCTTCCTTTTATGATGAATTAAGCTGTGTATACTGTCAGGAGGGTAATGTTTTCCTATTCAATGAAATTTCACTTTCCACTCATTTTGTGTTTTATCATGAGAAGCACATATGCTTTTTCTGAAGACATTTTTAAAATACCACACTTCTAAACAAAAATAAAATGAATTGCCCACAGTTAGGCGCCAGAAAAAGTTCACACACGATTTTTCAGAAACTATTCCAAGGATCCTGGCAGTTAACATATTAAAGTAATTGCCCTTTTCCCAATGATGGTGGCATTTTGTGTCTCATGAACTTTCCAGGGTTATTACCAGACAGTAGACATGAACATTACTACACTTTGACAATATAATGTATTCATGTAAAATTTTAAATTAAAAACCAAGATGAAAGATAAGCATATTGTGATAGGATCATTATGATGGACAGACCCCTGATAGGAATCAGATTGGGGGTTCCAAGATCTAGCTGACTGGGACAATGCTGGGCCAAGGGACAGCACAAGACACTGCTTCCCCTTTGCAGAGGACTGAAACAGTCCCTGGGACCCTTGTCTTAGTCAATAGATCCTTGCAAGATCAAGGCCACAGCAGGCATGCATTAAAAACATATTCTTTAGAGGAGAAGGAGGAAGAACAGATAAAGAGGCAGGGAAGGATATGGTAATAATGAAATAGCATTTATTGTTCTTTTCTACAGGTAGAGCATTATACCCAGGGCTTCCTATAAACTACTCACTTCATTCTTGCAACAACTCTCTGGGATAGTATCATCAAGCCCATTTCACATATGGGGAAATGAGCTTATGATGACTGAATAATATGCCCAAAGTTATATGCAGTGACTCAAATTCAGATGGATCTGAGTGCAGGACCTCTTCATTTACCAAGTCTGCTTTCCATCCTAATCTCTGCACCAATTTTATAAATTGTGCCAACTTTATAACCAGGTGGTTGGCCTCTATGAATCACATCAATGGAATTCCTTGCCTTCTGGATTATAGTTGTTTCAGTTGGTGGGAAGCAAAGCAGGAGGTGAGAGGGGAGGAAGGAGACTAAACCTGGGGTGCCTATTCTCTGGGGTCCCTCCCCATAGCATCACCCTCAAGCTTCTGTGTTCCTTAAGATCACCACTGTTCTCAAGATGCTGCTCTCCATACAACTGTCTCTCATGGCTCCAGAAACCAGTTTCTACCACCCTCTCATCCCACCAAGCCATTGTTATAAGTTCTAAGGCATGCACTCTGATGAGAGTTCGGTCATTATAAATCATCCCTGAATTAAATCCCCTTCCAAATAAACTTCATTTGAATGTATTAGAATATATCATTTTATTTCTACTGGGACCTTGTTATAGTGCAACTCCAAAAATCATGCTCTTAACCACCATGTTAAACAACTTCCTAAATTATTTTAGGAATTCAGGTTTTCATCCTCTAGGATAAATGTAAGTGGACTCCAGTATTACTTTAGAATACTTCTGGAATCAGTGAGGGCCTATTAAAATCAAAGTGTCCATTAAATGATTTCTTACACCTTCCCTTTACTACTTTATTCCCTTTTATATCATATTACAGGTTATATTATAAGTAATTATCAGTTTAAGTATTAATACATATGAAATCATTTCCAAGGCAATTTTGATCTAAAAAACTGCATGCTTTTTCTTCCTTGGTCTCAACTGTCTAGGACTTAGTCTTTCTGTTTTGAGAATCTAAGCAGTAAAATAAAGACTGTTATAAAGATTTCTGTTCAAGTTCTTTAGAATGTTGAAAGGTAAAAATGCTGGGGGGAAACACCACCTTTGTTTCCAAAGCCACTATACCATTTCCCAAACGATACTTTGGAATGCTCTGATGTATCATAATGATGGTCCTGGGATTTCATGAGACCTAACAGCCCATTTTTGTCTAGACATATTACAATGCAGGTCATTATCTACTGCTGGACAAGGAGAGTAGGGAAGAACCTGTACATAGATTTCTGTGTGTGCATGTGTGCCACATGCATACATGTATACATATGTGTGTATTTACATACACACGCAGTCCCTATGTCTCCGCAGGAAGTAGTGCCCCTACACTCAAGAGACCATAATGTGATTCCAACATTGCAGCCTGGAATGTAATTCCCCTTGAAATTAATCTTACAGAATCACAGCTAAAAGACACCTTAGAGATAGAACAGAGATGCCCAACCCCTTCATTTTCCAGATGAGTCAAAATATCAGGGCAAAAAGTGATCTCTCAAGATTCCCAATCTGAAAGTCCAATATCCTTGATCAGAGTCAGGTGGGGAGGGAGGCTTCCTTCTGTTCCCCCAGGTAACGTCCATTACCTACTATTCCATTGCATCCTTGAAACTACCCAGAGATTGACAGATGACACAATGGCTGAAAGCAGTTACTCATTAAGCATAATCTATTATAAGCAGTTCTGCATATTATTAAATATTTTACATGATTTTTAATGACTGAATAGCCTGTTGGCTTTGGGATGTACTGCAGTTTAATTCCTCAATCCCCTGTATTGTATTCACCCCCTCTTCACCCCATTGGTAAGAGAGGGATTTGCAGCCTCGGCTTATGGGGATAGGCAAACATGTGACACTAGACAGATGAGATGAGGAACAGTTTATGAATCATATACACTCACAGTCCAGAGGAGGACAGTGCATGCCACACAGGGGCATATGAGGGTCACACCTGGGAACAGAGTGAGTAAGCAGAGTTTGTGGGAGGCAGGCTTTGTAAAAATAAGAGGGTGAGGTGATCCCTGCTTCCTGAAGGAGGATGGTATTTGAATTTGACTTCTTTGAATAATTTTGCAGACTAGTAGGGAAGTGAATGCTATTACTCAGGGATAAAGAGCACCATGTTTGGTCCCCATGATGAAGAGGGTTTTCTGGCCAGGTTATCTTACCTATGGGAACAGAATAGGGAGGGGAACTAGCACTTAGGCCATTCAAGCCCCCACCTCACATACGCAATTTTAGGTGTCAAGGCAACACATAATTATTGAACCTTACTTTTAGGTCTTACACCATACCTGGTTGTTGAAATTCCCAATATTTCATTCTCAAACACAGCCGTGATAGGCACCTTTGAGCAACTATCATTTTACCCATCTCTGGTCGTTTCTTAGGGTAAATTCCTCAACACTGAACTTGGAATGGGAAAAAACAACAAAACAAACACTGTTCTATAAGCAGATACATTGGTGGGAGCAGTATTCCATCCCATACCTGTTGAATATCTATATTGTAAGCAGAATGTTCTTTTATTTTAACTACATGCATTATCATTATAACACCTATACATTCTTTTTTTAATTTAATGTTTATTTATTTTTGACACAGAGAGGGACAGACTGTGAGTAGGGGAGGGGCAGAGAGAGAGAGGGAGACAGAGGATCCGAAGCAGGCTCCAGGCTCTGAGCCATCAGCACAGAGCCCGATGTGGGGCTCAAACTCCCTGACCGCGAGATCATGACCTGAGCCAAAGTCAGATGCCCAACTGACTGAGCCACCAAGGCACCCCCCTCCCTATACATTCTTCTAAAAACATTCAAAGAAGACAAAATGGTATGTAATGAGAAATGAGAATTTTCCTCACTTACTCTCAAGCTCTACTACCAAGCCTCTCTCCAAAAGCAGCATGGCACAATATCTCTTTAAAAAAAAATTTTTAAGCCAACAAATGGGGGTACAGTATACCTGATGTTGAAACTGCACAGTACTTCATTAGATGGATGTACTAGTTTGTTAGGGCTGCCATAACAAAATACCACAGAGTGGGAGGCTTCAATGACAGAAATTTCTTTTCTCACAGTTCCAGAGGCTAGAACTCCAAGATTAAGATGTCAGCAAATTTGGTTTTTTCCTGAAGCCTCTCCCCTTGGCTGGCAGATAGCTGCCTACTTGCTGTGTCCTCATATGGCCTTTCCTCTGTGCGTGCTTGCTCTCTGGTGTTTCCTCTTCTTATAAGGACACCAGTCATACTGAATTAGGGCACCATCCTTAGGACTTCAAAGTTACTCTCCCCTTTAAAGGTCCTGTTTCCAAATATAGTCACATTCTAAGATACCTGGGGCTGGGATGGGGGAATGGGGGCGGGTGGCTGGGGACCTCAGCATATGAACCTGGGGGGGGAACACAATTCAGTCTATAACAGAAGCATTATAGATTTTATTGTCTCCAGCTTCTTACTATTATAACAATGGTATAATGAACAGCATTGTATAGAAATCTTTGTACATGTTTGAGTATATCCATAGAATAAACTCCTAGAAGGAGAATTGCTGAATCAAAGGAATAAATTTTCATATATATTGCCAAATTGCAAACCTCCAAAAAGTTTTGTCAAATTTAAACTTCCACCAATAATGTAGGAGAGTAGTTATTTCCCCTCACACCCAACAAATTGGCATATTATGAAACTTTTTCATCTTTTCCAGCCTTTAAGTAAAAAACGATATCTTATTTTGGTCTGTTTCTTTTAATTGTCAGTGAAGTTTTATACAGTATGCTTTTTTATAATAAGATGACTATTGTTCTTTTTTCATACATGCTATTATGCTTATAGTGATTAAATGCTTATATTATTTTAGTGAATCAAAATTGCCAAAATATCTTTATTGGAATCTATAGTCAGGTAATTGAAATACTGGTTCTAATATAACTAATGCAATTTAGTTGGCTACACATGGCCATACAGAACATAGTCTGTCCAGAAGACCTTGCTGAATGAAACTGATCACTGATGGATGGTATTTACTATTCACCAACAATGATAATAAAACCAGCCCCTAACTGACAGTGCATTGCAGAGTGGTCATAGATCCCTCAATAATTCTGAGTTAATTTGAAGACATATTCTTTTTTTTTAATATATGAAATTTATTGTCAAATTGGTTTCCATACAACACCCAGTGCTCATCCCAACAGGTGCCCTCCTCAATACCTATCACCCACCCTTCCCTCCCTCCCACCCCCGCCCTCAGTTTGTTCTCAGTTTTTAAGAGTTTCTTATGCTTTGGCTCTCTCCCACTCTAACCTCTTTTTTTTTTTTTCCCTCCCCTCCCCCATGGGTTCCGGTTAAGTTTCTCAGGATCCACATAAGAGTGAACACATATGGTATCTGTGAAGACATATTCCTTTACCATTTCTTTTCTAGTTGACATGCAGGCATGACTTAGCCTGGTCTCTTCAAATTGGGTTGAAAGAAAGTAGGTTGTTTTCAGTTTTAAAGTTACCTAGAAAAGTTTTATAAATAAATCAAATCTAAATTGTAACCTAGGACTAATGCAGACTTAATTTTCCTTGTACACTACTGTGCTTTGGGAGCCTCAGAAAGATAGGACACCAGGGCAACCTCAAGATAGGTGTTCATAACAAAATGAGTAGGCGCTCTGAATGAGGACAGGTTTAGATGAACAGGAAAGATGCTGGGAAAAGATGACCATGTTTTCTATGGAACAGAAACTTTTAAAAAGAAAAACTGCCTGCAGGACTTTGGTATAAGTGTACCCATTGGTATGGGGCCCCCATAGCAAAGGAGGAAATCATTTTTGTATTTAATAGAACTATATCGGTTTCCCAAGTACCTTCTAATAGCACCAAGAATATTTATGAAGGAGATACACTAGTAAATTCTGTTTGCCACATGTAAATCTAACAGTGCACATTAAGTTTGCCATATTTCAGGATTTCATCATGTTTTTGGCAAGAGTGTGTACACATAAGGAGACCTTTTGTTAAACCACATAACTCTGATCTTGTTTATGAGCTCTAAAATTAAATTATCTCACATAAATACCCAGAAGGTAATTTTCATATTAGTTTCAATGGTCCACAGTACCACCACAAAAGATCCAGTCACAATTCATTCTGTGACAGGGGCGGCCTCTCAGCTTGGAACAATGTGCTACTTCGTGGGAGTTTCATGACCTACAGACTCTCACGCATTTAAAGAAGGAAAGAGTAGCTGGAAGCACTTTTGCTGGCTCTATGGCAAAAGCATTACTCAAGGAAATATACCAATGCAAAAGAATGAAGACTATAGATCAGAGCTTGTAAACTCTTTCTGTGAAGGGCCTAATGGTAAAGATTTTAGGTTTTGTAGGCCACTGGGTCTCTGTCACAACTACTAAACTCTGCTGTTCTATCATAAAAACAGCCATAGACAACACATAAATGAATAGGTGTAGCTGTGTTCCAATAAAACTTTATTTATAAAAAGTGGGTGTTCGGCCCAATCTGGCCTATGGGCCATAAGCTATCAACCCCTACTCTAGCCTACGTTGATCGTTCTCTTCTCTGGTATTTTCTTTTTTAAACATATACAGCTACTATATTCGGCTTTTTAAAAATTAACTCATTTAATCCTCAAAACAATTCTACTGTTATTATCTTCCCATTTATAAATAAGAAAACTAAGGCACAGAGAAGTTGAGTAACTCTCCCAAAGTTGTACAGCCAGGAAGTGGGAGAGCTAGAACATGAACTCAGGCTATCTGACCAGAGAGACCACAGCTTGCCACCTATTACTGTGATTCCAATGTGCTAAGAGTTCTCAAAAATCCATCTACCCTTCCAGGCACTCCTGAAGTTCTATAAGTCTGGTTTATGCCCAGAACAAATTATTTCTGCTACTCATCCAAGTAGATTCCCAGGGTTAATTCCAATTCCATCTTAGACTTCTAGAAAGAGAAACACAAGGAGATCCCGAAGCTCCCAAATCCACCCTGTCATTTAGAGGTTTTCAAATGCTTTATTAAGGCTTCTAGAGGTTCACCCACCATCTTTTCCCAATTTGCTATAAGCCTAGAATTCACTGTGTCCCCTAAGGAATAATTTGGAATGATACTGTGCTACCAAAATATGCTATTTAAAAAAAAACAAGAGTAGACACCAAAAAAATTGCCATACTGCATGTAAAATTAATGACTCTACTATAGAAATAAAAATTTAGCCCAAAGGTCTCTTATAACACAAAATTAAGAGTCATCTGGTTGAAAAGAGATGTTTGTCACTGCAAGTAATGGGATACTACATGAGGCTTGGAATTTCTCTTGTACCTCTGAGTAAACAAATCCTCACTATTGGTAGTCTCCTAGAACTAAGGACAGAAGTTCAATTTTGAGTTACTACTTGCCTAGCATTCTTCATGATTTATTCTTCCCTCACTATCCTATCATACTATCTAGATTTTTTTTCTTTCAATCAAAATTTACCTCACTTGATAGGGTTAAAACCACCATCTCATCTAATTAAAGAAAGTAAACTGAACATTCTCTTTTAGAACATGGAAATTTCCTGTGGTTGCCAAAAAGAACTTGAAATGCTTTAAGATTATACATTCAGCCAAATCAACAATTATAAATTAGTAGCTTTGTGCAAGGATTTAGAATGTAAGTAGAACGAGAATAGAGGTTTTCTCTGAAACAGCCTCTGGGAAAAGCGAAGTGGGTGTTTTCATGTCCCATTCATAAAACCCAAGGACGAATCCATAAACTTTTCTATGGCCTTTATTGCAGAGCAAAGAAAATCCACTGTTTCTATTTGTTAAAAGGGTTCAGCTTTCATATCCTGGGAGAACAGAGAATGTTTGACTCTGAAGAGGCATGATATTCTTGTAAGTTAAAAAAAAAGAAAGATATTTTATCATGTAAATGTGTTTTGTTATTCATTAGAAAACACCACTATAGTACTGGGGCAGGGGAGTCCCTAATGAGCTTGCAATTTTCATTGGCAAAGGAAGACATGAAAAGGCAGGGGAAGGAAAAATATGTGAAGTCTACTCTGCCAGGCTCCATGCTAGGAAATTTAATACAGTTACATTAAGGAAATAGCTCATTTTAAATGTTAGTTTCTGTCTTCAAGTTTTAAAGATTGCTGATCATTTAAAATATTTTCTCTTATCTGTAACTATGTGTGGTGATGGATGTTAACTAGGCTTAACTGTGATCATTTCACAATAAACAAATGTTGAATTTAGATGTTGTACATCTAAAACTAATGTTATAGGTCAATTATATCTCAATACAAAAAATAAAATAAAATTTTCTCTTGTTTCGACGCTGTTTGGAAACTTTAAATTTTACCATGAAAAGCAGTGCTTTCTTTTACACAGCCCTGGAAGACTTAACCTGTGAACAAGTCTCCTTATTGCTGGAGGTGAAGGACTATACTTGCCCATTTTATAACTGTCAAATGAGCCAAGGAAACTCTGGAGCATTTTTAGTTATCAAGCCCTTCCCTTCTACTCCCTGTTATAAACAACTGTATTTCTCACTATGAGGGCTCTCGTGTGTTCATGACTACAATAAATAAGGCGTTGACTGTGAACAGCTAAAACCACCCCAGAAGTCACGTAATTAAACACTGGAGTACCTGAACGTGGTCCAGTGGGACCCACCCGCACATCCCATGTAACTCCAAAGCAACATCACACACTTCCTGTAACTGTTGCATCAGATCCGTTCTAAATCCTCATTCCCACACCAAACCTCCTCGTGGAAACCTGGAGTGCTACTTCAAACACGATGAACTAGCTGCCTTCTCTCAGACTTCCTACCTCAGTTTTGCTGAAAGCTCACTTTCCTTGACTTCAACGAATGTAGTCATTTTGTTATGTTTTCTGTGTATCACAGATATTGGCTGCATTACCTTGGCTGTTTTAAGTTTTAAAATAAAGGCTATGGGACTCTGACTGCAATCATTTACTGAGTACGTACGAACCCAAGTATCATACGGTTTCCTGCTTAATTATATTTTCTTTGAATAGATAATTCAAATTTCCTCATATAGTCTCCATAACAATCCAGTGAGGAATATACTAATTGTGATCATTTCTCATTATACAGAAGAGACTGTTGAGCCTCAGAAGTTAAATTAGAAATGGGCAGGACAGAGGCACTTCTGTGGCTCAGTCAGTTAAGCGTCCAACTCTTGATTTTGGCTCAAGTCATGATCTCACGGTCATGAGACCAAGCCCCGTGTGGTTTTCTCCCTCTGTCTCCCTTGGCCCCTCCCCCGCTCGCACGCACATGCACCGCCACGCACACATGCACTCTCAAATAAAAACAGAAATAAAAGAAACAGGCAGGACAGTGATAATGATTCAAAGCCAATTAGTGACTTCTGAAACCTACTGCTCTTAACCATTAGGCAGTGCTTCCCAGAGTTCTCTTCATGGGAGTAGATAACATAAAACCACACACAAATGGTGCACCTGGGTGGCTCAGTCAGTTGAGCTACTGACTCTTGATTTCGGCTCAGGTTAGGATTTCACCATACGTGAGGTATGTGAGATGGAGCCCCACATTGGGCTCTGCACTGACAACATGGAGCCTGCTTGGGATTCTCTCTCTCCCCCTCTCCCTGCCCCTCCTCCCCCAAGCACATGCATGCCCTCTCAGAAATAAACTAAAACATACACACACACACACACACACACACACAATTATATCCTCAGAAATTACCTTCAATTATATCTTTAAACTTTACCTCTTTAAAATCACTTTTGTATGGCTCAATTTAGACTTAAGCTGGTTCTTAACATTATTTTGGCTGCGGGTGCACTGAGAATTTGACAATGCTACATATACTCCATGCAGACAGAAAGCACACACCACACATACAACAGTCTAGATGGCTGCCAACTTTAAAGACGTCTCCACTGACAGATTAGAATCCTTCTCAGTCACAGGCTAATGTTGTCAGGTCATCTCTCTGCAGGTATTACCAGCAAGCCCTCCCATTCTTTGTTTTTATCTTCTACCGAAGTGAAATGTGGCATTTCTATTACTGCCTTCTGTCCATGATGTAGGGAAATGACTCACAATGGACTCTTCACACTGCTAAAGTCCCACGTCTTCAACAGTGATGTTGAAGATGCTGTGACCTTTCTACACCATCAACATCAGAGATATGGTGTTGCTTCACTACTACCAGTACATTTTCCCCCCTGTTCAAATAGTCTAGATTTATATATTATAGCATACATAATAAGGCACATTTTCCCAGCATAGACCCATTCAGAGATAAAGAGTTTGACCACAAGGCGTATGAAAAATATTTAAGAGAAGGTCAATACAAAAGGCCATCTAGAATTACATGGTGGTTAAGAACCCAAGCTTTAGAATAAGGTGGCTGAATAAGATGGTTGGAGGTTCGAGTATGGGTTCTGCCACTTAGCTATTATGTGACCTTGAGCACTTTACTTAACCTCCTGGAGTTCCTTAATCTGTGAATGGAGTAATAACACAGATCCTGCCTGGTTCAAGTTAATGTTAAATAAAAGTAGATGAGAAACATACAGAGCTTGGCACATAGGAAGCACTGGATAATGGGCGCTATTATTATGTTATTCTTAATTTCCAGTGGACTGGTTATCTGGCATGGTTATAAACAATGATATTCTGGTCAATAGACAGTTTCCATATTTATCATTGTTACAAGTAATATGTGGGATTAAATTATGGATTTTCTGCCTGTACCCAAAAGGAAACCCAATCAATTGGATTACTGACTTTTAAGGAATTGGAACACAATAAAAATGCTTAAAGATGAAAGCATAGGACTTGCCACATCTTTAATCATTTGGATGGATCCTCTGGGCTCAGGGTTACCATAATAAATATTAATCATCATTATTATATAATAGACATGCAGAAATAAACAGTAAGAGAGGTTTCCAGATAACAAAATATCAATTACTCTTTTGCTATAGTACAACATTCAGTCTGTATCCTTTTATTAAGAAGTCATATGGAAGACGTATTTTTAAAAGATATTAAGGATGTAGTGAGTACTCAATAAAAGCTTATTGAATTGAAGGCCAAAGTGAAAACCAGACTTCTATGTATTCTCTCCTATTATGTCTCACAAGTTCTGAGCAGGACAATGGTTTATGTTCAAAGCAAGTGTGTATTAGAAAGCTCAATTTGCCAAAGTACACATCTAGTTCTAAAAAGTAACCAGTAATTAGTACATCAGCATTCCAAACTTGGCCTAACTTAAAAACCCATGTTGTTTTCATCATATGCTGCGACCTGTCAAACTTTACAATAAAATATATATACTTTTTCAACCAGTCAGGATCTCTGCTTACAAAATGTCTCACTCTCTCCAATATCAATCTGATAACCTCCTGGAGGGGTGGGGGAAGGCAAACTTTAAGGAATAAATATACAGAATGTAATGCCTCTTGAGTATATAGAGAGATTTCAAATTCAAAAAACAGAAGATAAAAATAAATAAAACTTAGATCTGAGACCACAACTAAAAAAATAACACCATTTTTCTGGCTTATTACATTCATATGAATGAGCTGCCAGCCCAAACTAATTAAAACACCAGTTGTGAGCATAACTTGGCAATCTGATTACTTACTAATTTGAATGAAACACAGCAAAGGACACATGAAAACCATACATAAATCAAGAGAATTTCTCCCATTTTAATGAATCATATCTTTTAGGAGGTAAGCCATAGTTAAAAGTTACTTTATGTGCCAATTAAGGAAGCTACAATCATAAACAGTTTGCCTGTGTCTAGAATAAAATTTAATCAATCTAGCATCATTTCCTTTTAATCTGTGAAAAAAAAAGTAGTAACTTTTTAATGTAATTATTACCAAGACTTTGGAAAAAAATTAAAAGTATTGTAATTAAAGGACTAGAGTAGAAATTCATCATCAGTTGGCAATCTAAAATGGGCTAATAATCCAGGCACTTCCATAGGTACTGCTAATAAATAGTTACCAGCTTAGCCCTTGAAATCTCATCAGTATAGCAAAACAGGCCAATGAAAGATAAAGATTTATGATTTTGCTAAATCTCACAGAACACAGAGAGTGAAAAAAATTCAGTGCATTTAACTGATTTTATTACCTCAATACCCCCAAATACTATTCTCAAAATAGTACCAGATCACTTTGCTGTAGAAGTTACCTGCCTTAATTTTTCTATTAGGACTAAATTGTTGTCAAGAGTCCCAAATGTAGGTACAAATGGAAGTACAACGTCTAAAGGGAAAATAATGCCAGTTAAGCCTCAGTTATGAAAGCCAGGAAAGGCATCCAGATGGCTTACTTTATTTATGGCACTGTATAAGATATCATTAACAGAAATAAACCAGTTAGGAAATCTCAACCAAAGCCCAAGATTACTCTCGACTTGTCTTTCCTCCTGCATGTAGCTGTATCATGAAACTCTCACTTTATAATGCATAGACATGCTAGGTGCTAAAATGACTGTTAACAGAAACCAAGTCCCAGCCCTCTGCCTCTGAACCTAACAAGGGTGATGAAGACTTGTGAAACGGACAAGTGTGCTTAAATTTAAGTAGCACCAGAATTCAACAGCATAGGGGGAGGTAATTAGAGCTTAAGAAACTTTCCTCTCATGGCTGCTTAGGCATTTATTTTTCCTTGATCTTCCTTTTTAAGTAACAAAAGCACTAAAGAATGTATAGAAAATAAGGAAAGCCATTACCGACATCCCTGCCACCTTAAAACTACTGTCATTTGTAATATTCCTGTTCAGGCTTGCTTTTTCATGTACACAAAGTCCTTTACTTTATACCAAAATATTTATTGGAGGTGCTTTCATATTGGTATTTAGAATGTGATAGGAAGATGACAGGGTAGGAGGATCCTAAATTCATCTCCTTTCACAGATACAACTAGATAACACCCACATCAGCATAAATAAACCAAGGACTATCAGAGCAAATCTCCACAGCTAAATGTAGAGAAGAAGCCACACTGAAGAGGGTTAGGAAGGGCAGGGACGTGGTAGAGAGCCAAGCTGACCTGCAGCACTGTCCACAGGAGGGAGGGATACCATAGACCTAGAGAAAGAAGAGGAACAAACCCCAAACCAGGCACCCCAGGCACAGGTGACACACACTGGGAAGACAAATCCCCATCACATTTGGCTTTGAAAACCAGAGGAGCTTAACTTCTCGAATTCTTACAATCATAGTTTTTAAAGTTCCAGGCTTCATGCCTACAACTTTAAAAATCAGCACTCGGGGCGCCTGGGTGGCGCAGTCGGTTAAGCGTCCGACTTCAGCCAGGTCACGATCTCGCGGTCCTTGAGTTTGAGCCCCGCGTTGGGCTCTGGGCTGATGGCTCAGAGCCTGGAGCCTGTTTCCGATTCTGTGTCTCCCTCTCTCTGACCCTTCCCCGTTCATGCTCTGTCTCTCTCTGTCCCAAAAATAAATAAACGTTGAAAAAAAAAATTAAAAAAAAAAAAATCAGCACTCAACTCTGAGAGAGCCAGGAGGGCAAGAGGAAACTGAGTCCCCATGCTTAAAGAGCACAACAAACAGCCCCGTCAAGATACAGCATAGAAGCAGCAATTTAAAAAATGCCCAGAGTATACTGGAAGGAAATTTTTTTTCTAAAGTTAATTTTTTTTTTAGTAATTTCTACATCCCACATTGGCCTCAAACCCATGACCCCAAAATCAAAAGTCATGTGCTCCTCCAGCTGAGGCAGCCAGGTGCCCCAAGAGGGAAATTTCTTTAATAATTTCAGAGGAGTAGGTATCATTAGGAGATTACTCCAAAAACAAAGGAGCTAGTACATGCCAGCTCCCTCTACCACCCACCCCCTCAGCCTCCATAAAAGGACACCTGGGAAACTATTGCAACACAAACACTCTCCACCTAGCTTGTTAAAAGCACGAAGGGTCCCTGCATTCTTCTGCAGACATGCCCCTCTAACCCAGAAAGGACAGGAATACATCCAAAGCAACAGAACAAGTATGGCATTGTGCAAGCAGCCCCAACAGAAGCCAGTACCATTCCAAGCAGACTCTTGCCCCTGGGAGAAGGGAAAATAATTACACACCACCAGTTCAACTGCAGCCCCATAAGTGGGCTGGGGGCAGACATCTGACCTGAATGCAGGCTCTGCCTACCAGTGAAAACCTCCAGAGAGCAACACAGGGAAGGCATCCTGCAGTTTGGAGTGACCACAGTTCTGGCAAACACCTGGTTTGATCCAACTTAAGCCCAATGTGACACCGACTGGCCCATTAACACCAGAGGGCCCAAACCCTGTCCATGACAGGCAAAGAGAGCCATTGAAGATGAATGGACTGAAGGCCAATGCAGCTCAGACACAACAGTAGGTTGCACACAGCACATACGCGAGATGCTCCTGAAGGTTCTGACGAACAGGGGACACTGGACTACAGGGCACTATAGGACCTCTTCTTCATAAGGCTACTACTTGCAAGAGCAGGAGATGTAGCTGGCTTTCTTAACACATAGAAACAGACACAGAGTGTTAGACAAAAGGGGAGACAGAGAAATATGCCCCCAATTAAAGAACAGGACAAATCCACAGTGAAAGAGCTAAACAAAATGGATATAAATAATATGCCTGATGGAGAATTTAAAGTAATGGTCATAAAGATACTCACTGGACTTGAGAAAAGAGTGGAGGACATCAGTCTCAACAAAGAGACCGAAACTTTAAAGAACGAATCAGATGAAGAACTCAATACCTGAAATTAAAAATGCATTAGATGGAATAGTAGACTAGAGGAAGCAGAAGAAAAAGAACATCAGTGACCTAGAGGACAGAGTAATGGAAAGCAAATCAAGCTTCTTTCCAGAAGAAAGAAAAATTAATAAAGAATGAGAATAGATTAAGAGAATTTAGCAACACCATCAAGTACAACAATGTTCCCATTATAGGAATCCTGGAAGGAGAAGAGAGAGAAGGGAGCAGACAATTTATTTGAAGAAATAATAGCTGACAACTTCCTGAATCTGGGGAAGGAAACAAAAATCCAGATCTAGGAAGCAAAGAGAGCCAACCCAGGGTTAGACCACCCAAATACATAAAGCAGTTAATAACAAACATAAAGGAAGTAATTAATAGTAATACAATAATAGGAAGGGATTTTAACACCCCATTTACATCAATGGACAGATCATCCAAACAGAAAAATCAACAAGGTAATGGTGGCTTTGAATGACACATTGGACCAGACACATCTAACATAAATATGCACGTTTCATCCTAATACAGCAGAATACACATTCTTTTCAACTGCACATGGAACATTCTCCAGAACAGATTGCATATTAGGCCACAAAGCAAGTCTCAACAAATTCAAAAAGACCAAAGTCAAACCATGCATCTTTTCTGGTCACAATGCCATGAAACCAGAAATCAACCACAAGAAATAATCTGGAAAGGGAACAAATGCACAAAAATTAGTTAACATGCTACTAAATAATGAATGGGTCAACGAAGAAATCGAAGAGGAAATCAGAAAATACATGGAGACAAATGGAAATGTAAACACAATGGTCCAAAATCTTTAGAATGCAGCAAAAGCTCTTCTAAGAGGGAAGTTTATAACAATACAGGTCTACATCAAGAAGTAAGAAATATCTCAAATAAACAGCCTAACCTTATACTTAAAGGAGCCAGAAGAAGAACAAAACCCAAAAACAGTAGAAGGAAGGAAGGAAGGAAATCAGAAGGATTAGAGCAGAATTAAACACAAGAAAAATTAAAAAAAAAAACAATAGAACAGATTAATGAAACCAGGAGCTGTTTCTTTGGAAAGATCAACAAAATTGATAAACTGTTAGCCAGACACACACACACACACACACACACACACACACACACACACTTATATAAACAAATCAGAAAGAGTAAAAAAAAAAAAATCAGCACGTCTGAAGTACAAAGGATTATAAGAGAACATTATGAGAAATCATATGCCAAAAAATTGGACAAGCTAGAAGAAATGGATAAATTCCTAAAAACATATAACCTCTGAATCACAATCAGGAAGAAACAGAAAATAAGAACAAACCAATTACCAGCAATGAAATTGAATCAGTAATCAAAAAACTCCCAACAAACAAAAGTCCAGGACCAGACAGCTTCATAGCTGAATTCTACCAAATATTTAAAGAGTTAATACTTATTCTTCTCAAACTATTCCAAAAAAAGTGGAGGAAGTAAAGTTTTCAAATTCACTGTACAGGGCAAGTGTTACCCTGATGCCAAAACTAGATAAAGACACTACAAATGAAAGAGAACTATAGGCCAGTATCTCTGGTGAACACAGATGAGAAATACTCAACAAAATATTAGCAAAGCAAAATCAACAACACGTTAAAAAAAAGCATTCACCATGAACAAGTGGGATTTAGCTAACATCATACTCAACAGTGAAAAAACTCAAAGTTTTACCCCTAAGATCAAGAACAAGACAAGGATATCTTCTCTCACTGCTTTTATTCAACATAGTGCTGAAAGTCCTACCCACAACAATCAGACAAGATAAAGGAATAAAAGGCATCCAAATTAGTAAGAAGTAAAACTTTCACTATTTGCAGATGACATGATACTATATACAGAAAACCCTAAAGACTCCCCACAAGAAACTACAAGAATGGATAAATAAAATCAGTAATGTCAGAAGATACAAAAACAATATACAGAAATCCATTGCATTTCTATATGCTAGTAATGAAGCAGCAGAAAGAGATATAAAGAAAACCTTCCCATTTACAATTGCTCAAAAATAGTAATACCTAGAAATAAACTTAACTAACAAGGGAAAAGACCTGTGCTCTGAAAACTATAAAACAATGATGAAAGAAATTGGAAGATGACACAAAGAAATGGAAAGATATTCCATGCTCATGGATTGAAAGAATGTTGTCAAAATGTCCACATTATCCAAAGCAATCTACAGAGTCAATGCAATTCCTATCAAAATACCAATAGCATTTTTCACAGAACTAGAACAAACAATCCTAAAACTTGTATGCAACCAAAAAAACCCTGAATAGCCAAAGCAATCTTGAAAAACAAGAACAAAACTGGAAGTATCATAATCCCAGATTTCACGATGTACTACAAAGCTGTAGTATTCCAAACAGTATGGTACTGGCACAAAAATAGGCATATAGGTCAACAGAACAAAATAGAGAGCCCAGAAAAAAACCCATGATTATACAGTCAAATAATCTTCAACAAAGGAGGCAAGAATATGCAAAAAAGACAGTCTCTTCCATAAACAATGTTGAAAAAACTGGGCAGCTACATGCAAAAGAATGAAAGTGGACCACTTTCTTACACCATACACAAAAATAATTTCAAAATGTGAGACCTAAAACCATAAAAATCCTAGAGGAGTACATAAGTAATAATTTCTCTAACAATGGCCCTATAGCAACATTTTTCAAGTTAGGTCTTCTGAGGCAAGGGAAACAAAAGCAAAAATAAACTACTGGGACCACATCAAACTAGAAAGCTTCTGCACAGCAAAGGAAACAACCAACAAAACTAAAAGATAACCTACTGAATGAATGGTAGAAGACATTTGCAAATGACATATCTGATAAAAGGTTAATATTCAGAATAAAGAACTTACACAACTCAACACCAAAACAATCCAGTTTAAACGGGCAGAAGACATGAACAGATATTTCTACAAAGAAGACATACAGATGGCCAACAGACATAAGATACTCAACATCACTCATCATCAGGGAAATGCAAACCAAAACCACAGTATCACCTCACACCTGTGAGAATGGCTAAACTCAGAAAAGCAGAAGAAACAACAAGGCTTAGTGAGGATGTGGAGGAAGAGGAACCCTCCTGCAATGCTGGTAGGAATGCCAACTGGTGTAGCCACTATGGAAAACAGTATGAAGTTTCCTCAGAAGTTAAAAATAGGGGTGCCTGGCTGGCTCAATCAGAAGAGCATACAACTCTTGATCTCAGGGTCATGAGTTCAAGCCCCACATTGAGTGCAGAGATTACTTAAATAAATTAAAAAAAATTTTTTTTAATTAAAAATGCAATTACCAGGGGTGCCTGGGTGGCTCAGTTGGTCAAGCATCTGACTCTTGGTTTTGGCTCAGGTCATGACCTCACAGTCTGAGAGTTTGAGTCCTGCATTGGGCTCTGCACTGACAGTGTGGAGCCTGCCTGGTATTCTCTCTCTGCCTCTCTCTCTCTCTCTCTGCCCTCTCTCCTTCTCCCCAACTCATGATCTCTCTCAAAAATAAACAAACATTTTTTTTTAAAAAATACGATTACCATATGATCCAGTAATTCCACTACTGGGTATTTGTCCAAAGAATATGAAAACAGATTCATAGATAGATGGATAGATAAGGAAGTGACATACACACACACAATGGAATACTAGTCAGGCATAAGAAAAGAATGATATCTTGCCATTTGCAACAACATGGATGGATCTAGAGAATGTAATGCTAAGTGAAATAAGTCAGAGAAAGACAAATACTGTATGATTTCACTCAAATGTGGAATTTAAGAAACAAATGAACAAAGGGAAAAAAGAGAAACAGATTTTTTAACATTTATATTTGAGACAGAGAAAGGGAGAGAGAGGGGTGAGGGGAGGGGCAGAAAGACAGATACAGAACCTGAAGCAAGCTCTGAGCTGTCAGCATAGAGCCCCACGTGGGGCTCAAGCTCATGAGCAGAGAGATCATGACCTGAGCAGAAGTCAGATGCTTAACCAAGTGAGCCACCCAGGTGCCCCACAGATTCTTAACTACAGAGGACAAACAGATGGTTACCAGAGGAGGTGTGAGAGAGGGGAGGGGTGGCATAGGCGATGAGGATTAAAGAGTACCCTTGTGATGAACACTGAATAATGAACAGAATTGTTGAATCACTGTATTGTATGCCTGAAACTAATATAACACCATACATTAATTATGCTGGATTTTAAAACAAATTTTTAACAGTGTGACAGTATGAGAGGGAAATAGAAGATTAGGAGATCTATTCTTTTTTAAAAAAAATTTATATATGTATGTATATATTTAGAGCTGTCTCACTATTTTTAATGGCTGCATATTATTTCAATGTATGAATGTTGCATAATTTATTGACCCAGTAGCATACCAAATCACTCACTTGTAATTTTTTATTTTTACAAACAAGGCCACAACCAGCATTCTGGTACGCTTATCTTAATGCAGATATGCAAGTATATTGGTGGGATAAATTCCTAGAAGTGAACCTCCTTTAGCTGATGTTTTATGTAGTTAAAATCATAGTGTCCATTCAATTTTTCAGCCTGGATATTTCACAATGGATATTACAGTAAGTAGTTTCCATGTTGTTATAAAGTCTCCAATATTAAGGGTTTTGTCGCTTACAGTTTCGTGGCTGGCTTATGAAGGGGATATACTCAACCTTTCCTCTACTGTTCGGCAGTTCAATATTTCTAAGTACTTGCTTCAGTAAATGTCCATCCTCATGCACTGTATATTTCCCTGGGCCTCCACTCTATTTTTTCTCTCACTCCACTTCTACCCACATAAAGGCATCCCCCTTCCAGAATATGCCCTGAGTCCCCATAACCCTGAGATTCCTTGCCTAAATGGCATGACATATGCAACAACATGGATGGACCTTGAAAACATTATGCTTAGTGAAATAAACAATCAATTGTTTGGGAATTATAAACAATTTCCCAAACTGGATATCATCTTCAGAAAGTTTAAATGTTCAATTCAAATCTGACTCCAAGCTTCTGGGTTTTCCATCTTGCTTAAGAAGCTTCCCTCCTTCACTTCCACATTCCACCCCATCACATTCCGGAAATATTCTCCTATAGCTTTATTTGCTACATTTAGATATCTAGCCCATCCCACACAAACATGTATTTTACAAACATAGCAAAAGAATGCAGACCAAATGGCTAGTGCTGATTATCTAAACTTTACAACTGAATCTTTTACAATATGTATCTTAATAAAGAAACAAAGAATACTGTCTAGCTCTAAGAAACCATAAATGTAAACATTACTATCTACACTGCCAAGCTGAGAAAAAGAATAAAATATAACAATTCATACGGGAGTATTCAAATGTACTCAGCAAAAGCCAAATATCAACTCAGACTCCAAATAACCAGGCCTTGTAAACTTAAGAATAACAACATTTTCCCCCCTTCAAACGGCTTAACCAAATGGAAGAGGTTCACCCGAAGCTCAAGCTTAGGCTAATTAGTAAAAGGGGCCAGATCAGACAATAATAATCAGCGCAAAGAAAAAAGAAGCACATGATTAAGCAAGCAGATGGCCACTTGCAATTTAATGAACAGGTACTTTTCTGATTCAGATTGATGGCCCAACTAGGGAAGGTCTTTAGCTTCGGCTCTTCCCTTGAAAGGCCGGGATGGCTGGACTCCAGTGATTTGTTCAGGTTCAAGCCCTTCTCCTCCCAGAAGTGGCCTCCATAATTCATAAAAACCCAAGTGTTTATATCAAACAAGCGCAGACCAGGGGTGTTTGCATCTTCAAGATGGTATGCTAACAAACTCTTTCCTTCCAGCCACAGGCAGCAGAGCAGGAGAAGTACTTTTTTATCTTCCAAACATCTCGTTGAAAAAAAAAAAAGATTGGGAGGAATGATACCTTCCTTAAATTATTTTTTTATATACACCTTAAGCCAATGTTAGCAAAAATTTTTTGACAGCCATGGCAAAGTACAATCAGGCCTCAGAACAGAGCTCATGGGTGGAAATGGGTGAACTCATTTAAGAAAAACCAGTACTGATTTAAGGAGTCAAAAGCATGCCTCTGAGTATTACTCAATTTTTCTCAGAATAAGGACATCCTGTACCATTCATGATCAGCTCTATAAGGCCTTCCCTAGCATGAACTGTCCAATACAATAAAAAAAAAGTATCTTGTCTATTCAACTGCAAGTGGCTATCGGCCATCATCTATAGCAAAGAGATCCCAAACAAAGCCATAGAGACTTCTGACAAGGTACAAGCAGAATACATATATCTTTAAGTATTTTCTTTCTCACATTAACATCTATAAAAACAAGGTGAAGAAACAAATGTGGACAGAAGGGGTTATGGCTCAGCTTTGAATTTTTCCAAGGAGTTGCAGCTCTAAATATCTAAATAAATAAAAATTGGTCGTTTTTAATGTCAGTCTGAGGTTACTGCCATTATCTCTTGGGTTTTGTTTCAGGTTTTCTTTTTCTACCATATGTACATATATATACACACACATACAGACATACATATAACTCTGACTGACAAGGGGATTAATACAGAGCTATAGCAATATCTATTGATATATACTTCTCTGTATTAATCCCCATACACATCAGTTTTCCAATTACTCTTTCTCCCAGATTCACTATCTGTTATTAGCATGAAGTTATCCTGCATTAAATTGAGGACTGACAAATTAAAACTCAAATCTTTTTTTGCTCTTTCCCAAATAACTGTGCAAACATGTTAAACAGGAAAAGGAAGTAAGAGCTAGAGACTGGGAGGCTCTAAGAATTTTTTGTTTCTAAAGGATTGGATGTGGCTGCCAGCAATTCCGTGGTTTGAGCTGTTTTCAAAAGGAGGAATGTGATAATAGCTCCTGGGTGGAAGAATTTTGGCTGGACTTGATTAAATCTAAGCTTAAAACTTAGAGAACAGCTTGGACTGCCTTTTTTTTTTTTTTTTTTTTTTAAGAAACGACTATGCATTTCATCTTACCGTGGCCTTGCCAGATTCAGGGTCTTTGGGGAGTCTGGCACTAGATTAGACACTAGCAAAAGGAGCTGTAATACCCTGGGTGATAGGAATTACATAACTCCAATCAACACGAATGAATGTGTCACACTGAAGTCCTGCACGTGTAATTTTGGAAAAGAGTCCTCAATGATTCTAAGGTTCTTTCCTTTCACAAAGGGCTATTGTTTCATTAAGCTCCCAGAAGTAATCAGTCCAAAAAAGAATGGGTGACAAACAGCTGGCATTTTTTAATTTGTGTTCTAGTATCTTTTTCTTTTGATAAAACAAGTCATTTTACACTCCCTAGAAATCCATCTAGATTTTGCATACAATGTCTTTTTTTTTTTTTTTTTAAAGATTTTATTTGTAAGTAATCTCTACACCCAACGTGGGGCTCAAATTTACAACCCAGAGATCAAGAGTTGCATGCTCTGGGTGCCTGGGTGGCTCAGTTGGTTAAGTGTCCAACTTCGGCTCAGGTCATGATCTCACAGTCTGTGAGTTTGAGCCCCGTGTCAGGCTCTGTGCTGACAGCTCAGAGCCTGGAGTCTACTTTGGATTCTGTGTCTCCCTTTCTCTAACCCTCCCCCCCGTTCATGCTCTGTCTCAAAAATAAATATTAAAAAATTAAAAAAAAAAAAAAAAAAAAGAGTTGCATGCTCTACAGACTGAGCCAGCCAGGTGCTCCTGCATCTGATATCTTAAGCTTTGCTCTTGACATCACTTTCCGGTGACTTTAGTACATATAATTTTAATATCACTGGTGATAATTCTAGAATACTTGAAAAAAATCAACTATATGTTGGAGAATTCACAGAGTACCCATTTTCCAAATTGGAATACAAATAATATTTAAAAAAAAAAAAACTGTTCCACGTGTTTTTGGTTCCAGGACAAGATGGTATAAATGTTCTTCTCCTTATTCCTCCGAAGAACAGAGAAAATCCCTGGATATTATATGTAAAACATACATAAGAAGACTGAATATTTTTCAAGTACCAAAAGAAAAGAACTCTATATCCTTCAAGAATGAAGGAGAAATCAGACATTCTCGGATGAAAGAAAAATAAGAGAATTTGTTGCCAGCAGACCTACCCCAAAAGAATGGCTAAAAGAAGTCTTTGAATCAGAAACAAAATGACGGGAGAAAACTTGGAACATCAGGAAAAATGAACAAGAGTAAAAATGTAGGTGCATACAATAGACATTCCTTGGGGCACCTGGGTGGCTCAGTCAGTTAAGTGTCCGACTTCAGCTCAGGTCATGATCTTGTGGTTTGTGAGTTTGAGCCCCACATTGGGCTCTGTGCTGACAGCTCAGAGCCTGGAGTCTGCTTCAGATTCTGTGTCCCTTTCTCTCTGATCCTCCCCCACTCATGCTGTCTCTGTCTCTCCAAAATAAATAAACATTAAAAAACAATTTACAATAGACATTCCTTTACCTCTTGAGTTTTGTTAATTGTGTTTTAGGGTTGAGGCAAAAAAAAAAAAAACACTTTATATTATTTGATGTGATTCTCAATATAGAAGAGGGATGTACAGCAAATGTTTGAGATAATTACATTATAAATGAGGGAGACAGAGGTTTCTATGCTTTATTCAAACTGCTGTCAATACCAGTAGACTGTGGTAAGTTATATATATGTAATATAATGCCAAGAGCAATCACTAAGAAAACTATATGAAGACATACACTCAAAACACCATAGATAAATCAAAATGAAATTCTAAAAACATGTTTTAGTAACCCACAAAAGGCAAAATGGAGAAACAGGACAAAATGAAAAATATTTAAGCTCTGACATCAATAATTACATTAAATGAAAACAGTCTAAATTCACCAGATTGTCAGAGGAGATAAAAATCCCAACCTGACTATATGCTGTCTTCAACAAACTGCACACAAAAATCTGGATGGTCCTCAAAGGCATTATCTGGGTTGAAAAAATACCCATCTCAGAAGGTCACATACTATACTATTCCACTATGTAACATTCCCCAAATGACAAAATTATAAACACGGAGAAGAAATTAGTGGTTGCCGGGGTTAGGGATGAAGCAGGGCGGGGTGGTAAATATAAATGAAGAACATGAGGGACATCTTTGTGGTGTAGGAATAGTTCTGTATCTTAATTTCTATAGAGGTCATACAAATGTGCACATGTCATAGAATGACATAGATACACACACACATTGTACTGATGCCCATGCTCTAGTTTTAATACTGTACTATGGTTACATAAGATATAACCCTTTGCCTAGTTTCCCCAGTCATTTTATTACCTGTTATGTAACCACTGGGAAAAACTGGGTAAAGGGTACACAGGACTGGGTCCCTGTACGATGTGTGCAGCTTCCTGTGAATCTGTAGTAATCTCAAAAACAGAATAGACAAAGCCCTCCCTAAATTCAAATCCAGGTTCCACCACTCCCTGGGTGAACTTGGGCTCATTTAACCAATCTGCTCTTGGTTCTGTCATCCATAAAATAAAGAAACATTATCTACTAAGTTACGGTAAGAACTAAAAAAGAATGTATTAAAAAAAAAAAAAAAAACACCTGTGACTTTCTGATTTTTCTGTGTTGTTGAGCTGGGCAAAAGCAAGCCCTTTTTAAATTTTTGATTATGTACAACATCTAGTTCATGTCCAGACTGTACAGCTAAAAAATGTTTTCAGCATCTAACATGAAGAAAACATTGGCCTGGAGGATGAACACACAAGGACTGGACACTAAGCGCACGAAGGTGCAGGCATGGATAGCACGGGTGGCTCTATCTTTGGACTTTATCCATGCCTCAACTTGAGACTCAAAATATGCCTCCCCAAGCACTGAATGCTTACAACCCCACATTATTCACTGAACAAAAACAAACAAAAATTATATTCATGTTTAATAAATCAAAAGTTAATTAGGAAAACTGACATATGTTTTGCTAGATAAACCCAGAAGAAGACAGGTGCCTGGGTGGCTCAGTTGGTTGAGTGTCTGACTCTTGGTTTGGGCTCAGGTCATGATCTCACAGCCGTGGGATCAAGCCCTGCATCTGGCTCTGTGCTGAGCATGGCACCTGCTTGGGATTCTCTCTCTCCCTTTCTCTCTGCCCCTCTCCTACTCATTCTCTCTCTGAAAATAAATAAACTTAAAAAAAAAAAACAGAAAAACAGAACAGGAAGCCAATAAATAAATCAAATACATATATAGGGATTAAGTATATGAAAAGGGTATCATCTGAAGTTAGTTGGGGAAAGAGGGATTATTTAATAAATTGTTTTGTAACAACTGGATAGCCACCTAGATGGAAAAAAGGATGTTAGGGGCGCCTGGGTGGCTCAGTCGGTTAAGCGGCCGACTTCGGCTCAGGTCATGATCTCTCGGTCCGTGAGTTCAAGCCCCGCGTCGGGCTCTGTGCTGACAGCTCAGAGCCTGGAGCCTGTTTCAGATTCTGTGTCTCCCTCTCTCTGACCCTCCCCCATTCATGCTCAGTCTCTCTCTGTCTCAAAAATAAATAAACGTTAAAAAAAAAATTAAAAAAAAAAAAAGAAAAAAGGATGTTATACCCATACTCTACATCAGGACAAATACTAAATGGATCAGCAACTTAGATATGAAAACACAGCAATAAAAGTATTCAAAGAAAATAAACATTTTATTTACAACCTTGAAGTAAGGGCAGTTTTTCTAACCATGACACAAAATAAGGAAGCCACAAAAGAAACCATTGACAAAATTGACTATATAAAAATCAAAAAAGTTCTGCATGGAAAACAGCCTCAAACACACACACACACACACACACACACACACACACACACACACGAGGAAAAACACTCACAAAAAACAAAGTCAATATCCTATGTTTAAATGTATATGGTTATTTTTGGTAGCTTTGTTTATAATCACAAAAGACTGAAAACAATCTAAGTGTCCATCAGTAGGAGGCTGATTGATTGAATATAATGGTTTAATAAGTTTTACAGGATAAAATACTATGCAGTTATAAAAATTGAGAAAGCTCTTTAAATAACACAGAAAGATCTCTATGTATGTTCTTAGTTTTTTGTTTGTTTGTTTGTTTTTTAAAGCACAGTGAAAACAGTATATGGTATGCTACCTTTTGGGTAAAAGAGGTAAACCTATTTTATTTGCTTATTATGCACAAAGAAATTCTAGAATGGTATATAAGAAAACATTTATAGTGGCTATCCAGAAGGTAGACATGTAGGGGGAACCAAGTGGATAACAAAAATTTTTCATTTTATAACAACTTTTAGAACCTTTCAAAAATATATGTTAAACTTGGATTAAAAACAACTTCTTTAAATTTTTATTTCAACGTTTATTTATTTTTGGGACAGAGAGAGACAGAGCATGAACGGGGGAGGGGCAGAGAGAGAGGGAGACACAGAATCGGAAACAGGCTCCAGGCTCTGAGCCATCAGCCCAGAGCCCGACGCGAGGCTCGAACTCACGGACCGCGAGATCGTGACCTGGCTGAAGTCGGACGCTTAACCGACTGCGCCACCCAGGCGCCCCATCTTCTTTAAATTTTTTTTAACGTTTATTTATTTTTGAGAGAGAGAGAGAGAGAGAGAGAGAGAGAGAAATAGTGTAAGCTGGGGAAGAGGCAGAGAGAGGGAGACACAGAATCCAAAGCAGGCTTCAGGCTCTGAGCTGCCAGCACAGAGCCTGATGCAGGCCTTGAACTCACAAGCCGCGAGATCATGACCTGAGCCACCCAGGCGCCCCCAAAACAACTTCTAAGTAGATTTTCATCTTCCCTAAAATGATTTTTTGCTGGGGCGCCTGGGTGGCTCAATCGGTTGAGCGTCCGACTTGAGCTAAGGTCACGATCTCACAGTTTGTGAGTTCGAGCCCTGCCATCAGGCTCTGTGCTGACCGCTCTCTTGGAGCCTGGATCCTGCTTTGGATTCTGTGTCTCCTTCTCTCTCTGCCCCTCCCCCGCTTGCTCTTTGTCTCACTCTGTTTCTCAAAAATAAATTTTAAAAAAATGTAAAAAATAAAATGAAATTATTTTTTGCTTTTTTTGTGTGTGTTTTGTTTTGTTTTGTTTTCTGTGTGAGAGAGAGCTCAAGTGAGTCAGGGGCAGAGAGAGAAAGGGAGAGAAACAGAATCCCACGCAGGCTCTACACTGTCATCAAGCTCATGAACCAGGAGATCATGAGCCAAAGTCAGATGCCTAACCAAGCCATCCAGGTGCCCCTTAAGTAGATTTTCAAAAGGTTATTGTATTCATTTTAACCTCTATTAAAAGGTATCCCATGCAATTTTTTAGACTTAGAATATTCTCATCAGAGACTAGAACTTTTAAGATGCTATGAAGTGCCCCGAGTCAAAATGCTGAAAAATGACTTCCCATTCAATAGTCTAAAAAAATTAGTTAAGATGTACTTCAAGAAAGGAACAATGATCTAATATTTCAGCTAATTTTAAAGACATTAACAACAAATTTTTATGAAATTCTGAGATCTAGAAAGGCCACACTATTTTAAAGGGACGTAAGGTATACGAAAAAGACAACAGTGAAAGTGGTCCATTGGCAGCGGAGCGAAAGTGGCTTCTGCAGTAGGAAGGGGACTACTAGAAAAATACCAAAGAGGGGCGCCTGGGTGGCTCAGTAGATTAGGCATCCGACTCTTGATCTCAGCTCAGGTCTTGATCTCAGGGTCCTGAGTTCAGGCCCTGTGTTGGGCTCCACAGTGGGTGGAAGCCTACTTAAAAATAAACAAATCAACAAAGAGCCACAGTTCACCACAGCAGTAACCTAACGCTTGAGAGAAATATTCCAACAGCTCATAGTCTGTGCATGTTTGTGTACTGTGTGTGCACTGTGTGCATGCTTATTTACTCACGTGTTCATTTGCTTATTTTATTCATTCATTTATTCCAGGCCGGCAACTTGCCCTTTCATTTTAAACACAACAAATTTAAAAGTAGAAGGGAACTCTATTTTAGAAACTTACATATCTAAAGAAATGAAAATTTAGAGAAGCAGTCCTTTACAGCACATTAACCTAAATTACAAGACAGGAAATAACATTCACAGTATTGGTAAGGGATCATGAAAAGCAAAAGTGATCACTCCTCAGTCACTGAATATTAAATCCAGGGAAATTATAAATATGCATGCTTGCATAGCCTGCTTGCATTTCTGCCTAAGCTTTAGTTATTAAATTGTTTACATCTTAATTATGGAAATAGTGCACCATTTTTCTAAATTGATGTATTTCTCCTTGAGAGAAAAAAAAAAAGCAAGAAAATTTACAATGAATAATACAGTTTGGATAAAAATCTGACAGTGTGGGGCACCTGGGTGGTTCAGTTAAGCATCCGGGACTCTCGATTTCGGCTCAGGGCATCATCTCACAGTTCATGAGTTCAAGTCCTGCATCAGGCTCTGTGCTGGTAATGTGATGGCAGGGTGGAGCCTGCTTGGGATTCTCTTTCTCCCTTTCTCTCTGCCCCTACCCTGGTCTCACACACGCACTCGCTCTCATAAATAAATAAACAAAAACCTTTTAAAAAAAGAAATCTGGAGTGGAAGATGGCAGCGTAGGAGGACGCTGGGCTCACCGCGTCCTGCAGATCACTTAGATTCCACCCACACCTGCCTAAAATAACCCAGAAAACCACCAGAAGACTACCAGAACAGATTCTCTGGAGCCAAGCGTAGACGAGAGGCCCGGAGAGGCGGTGCGCACTACAAGGACTGGCGGGAGGGAGCCGGGGCAGAGGGGCAGCCCGCCGGCCAAGCAGAGCCCCCGAGTCTGGCTTGCAAAAGCGGAGGGGCCGGATGGAGTGTGTTCCGGCAGCAAGCGGGACTTAACATCTGGAAGGTTATAAGTTAACATCTCTGCTTGGAAAGCGGGAGGGCTGGAGGACAACAGGAAGGAGAGTTGGTGAGCCCCTGACGACAGAGCACAGCTTGGTGGCTAACAAAGGTGCTCGCCAGCGCCATCTCCCTCGCCCCTCCCCCAGCCAAAATCCCAAAGGGAACCAGTTCCTGCCTGGGAACTTGCTTGCACCGTGAAAACACCCAACACTGTGCTTCTGCGGATCCATCACTCAGGTGGCAGGTCTGACTCCTGGTGCTGCAGGGCCCCTCCGAAGCGGATCACCGAAGGATAAGCAAGCTAAGCCTGCCCCTCCCGCCCCTGTGCACCTTGCCGATCCACCCCAGCTAATACGCCAGATCCCCAGCACAAGCCTGGCAGTGTGCAAGTACCCAGACGGGCCACGCTACCCCACAGTGAATCCCGCCCCTAGGAGAGGGGAAGAGAAGGCACACACCAGTCTGACTGTGGCCCCAGCGGTGGGCTGGGGGCAGACGTCAGGTCTGACTAGACTCTGCCCACCAATTCCAGTTATACACCACAGCACAGGGGAAGTGCCCTGCAGGTCCGCACCACTCCAGGGACTATCCAAAATGATGAAACGGAAGAATTCCCCTCAAAAAAACCTCCAGGAAATAAGGACAGCCAACGAACTAATCAAAAACGATTTAAACAATATAACAGAAAGTGAATTCAGAATAATAGTCATAAAATTAATCGCTGGGCTTGAAAACAGTAAAAAGGACAGCAGAGAATCTATTGCTACAGAGATCAAGGGACTAAGGAACAGCCAGGAGGAGCTAAAAAATGCTATTAATGAGCTGCAAAATAAAATAGAGATGACCACAGCTCGGATTGAAGAGGTAGAGGAGAGAATAGGTGAACTAGAACATAAAATTATGGAAAAAGAAGAAGCTGAGAAAAAGAGAGATAAAAAAATCCAGGAGTATGAGGGGAAAATTAGAGAACTAAGTGATACACTAAAGAGAAATAATGTATGCATAATTGGTATTCCAGAGGAGGAAGAGAGAGGGAAAGGTGCTGAAGGTGTACTTGAAGAAATAATAGCTGAGAACTTCCCTGAACTGGGGAAGGAAAAAGGCATTGAAATCCAAGAGGCACAGAGAACTCCCTTCAGACGTAACTTGAATCACTCTTCTGCACGACATATCATAGTGAAACTGGCAAAATACAAAGATAAAGAGAAAATTCTGAAAGCAGCTAGGGATAAACGTGCTCTAAAATATAAAGGGAGACCAATAAGACTAGTGACAGATCTCTCTACTGAAACTTGGCAGACCAGAAAGGAGTGGCAGGAAATCTTCAATGTGATGAACAGAAAAAATATGCAGCCGAGAATCCTCTATCCAGCAAATCTGTCATTTAGAATAGAAGGAGAAATAAAGGTCTTCCCAAACAAACAAAAACTGAAGGAATTCATCACCACTAAACCAGCCCTACAAGAGATCCTAAGGGGCATCCTGTGAGACAAAGTACCAGAGACATCGCTACAAGCATGAAACCTACAGACATCACAATGACTCTAAACCCATATCTTTCTATAATAACACTGAATGTAAATGGACTAAATGCACCAACCAAAAGACATACAGTATCAGAATGGATAAAAAACAAGACCCATCTATTTGCTGTCTACAAGAGACTCCTTTTAGACCTGAGGACACTTTCAGATTGAAAGTGAGGGGATGGAGAACTATTTATCATGCTACTGGAAGTCAAAAGAAAGCTGGAGTAGCCATACTTATATCAGACAAACTTGACTTTAAATTAAAGGTTGTAACAAGAGATGAAGAAGGGCATTATATAATAATTACTGGATCTATCCATCAAGAAGAACTAACAATTATAAATGTCTATGTGCCGAATACTGGAGCCCCCAAATATATAAAACAATTACTCAGAAACATAAGCAACCTTATCAATAAGAATGTGGTAATTGCAGGAGACTTTAACACTCCACTTACAACAATGGATAGATCATCTAAACACATGGTCAATAAAGAAACAAGGGCCCTGAATGATACATTGGATCAGATGGACTTGACAGATATACTTAGAACTCTGCATGCCAAAGCAACAGAATATACTTTCTTCTCGAGTGCACATGGAACATTCTCCAAGATAGATCACATACTGGGTCACAAAACAGCCCTTCATAAGTATACAAGAATTGAGATCATACCATGCATACTTTTGGACCACAATGCTATGAAGCTTGAAATCAACCACAGGAAAAAGTCTGGAAAACCTCCAAAAGCATGGAGGTTAAAGAACACCCTACTAAAGAATGAATGGGTCAACCAGACAATTAGAGAAGAAATTAAAAAATATATGGAAACAAACAAAAATGAAAATACAACAATCCAAACGCTTTGGGATGCAGTGAAAGCAGTCCTGAGAGGAAAATACATTGCAATCCAGGCCTATCTCAAGAAACAAGAAAAATCCCAAATACAAAATCTAACAGCACACCTAAAGGAAATAGAAGCAGAACAGCAAAGACACCCCAAACCCAGTAGAAGAAGAGAAATAATAAAGATCAGAGCAGAAATAAACAATATAGAATCTAAAAAAACTGTAGAGCAGATCAATGAAACCAAGAGTTGGTTTTTTGAAAAAATAAACAAAATTGATAAACCTCTAGCCAGGCTTCTCAAAAAGAAAAGGGAGATGACCCAAAAAGATAAAATCATGAATGAAAATGGAATTATTACAATCCCTCAGAAATACAAGCAATTATCAGGGAATACTATGAACAACTATATGCCAACAAATTGGACAACCTGGAAGAAATGGACAAATTCCTAAACACCCACACGCTTCCAAAACTCAATCAGGAGGAAATAGAAAGCTTGAACAGACCCATAACCAATGAAGAAATTGAATCAGTTATCAAAAATCTCCCAACAAATAAGAGTCCAGGACCAGATGGCTTCCCAGGGGAATTCCACCAGACATTTAAAGCAGAGATAATACCTCTCCTTCTCAAGTTATTCCAAAAAAAAAGAGAGGGAAGGAAAACTTCCAGACTCATTCTATGAAGCCAGTATTACTTTGATTCCTAAACCAGACAGAGACCCAGTAAAAAAAGAGAACTACAGGCCAATATTCCTGATGAATATGGATGCAAAAATTCTGAATAAGATACTAGCAAATCGAATTCAACAGCTTATAAAAAGAATTATTCACCATGATCAAGTGGGATTCATTCCTGGGATGCAGGACTAGTTCAACATTTGCAAATCAATCAACGTGATACATCATATTAATAAAAGAAAAGATAAGAACCATATGATCCTGTCAATTGATGCAGAAAAAGCTTTTGACAAAATTCAGCATCCTTTCTTAATAAAAACCCTCGAGAAAGTCGGGATAGAAGGAACATACTTAAACATCATAAAAGCCATTTATGAAAAGCCCACAGCTAATATCATCTTCACTGAAGAAAAACTGAGAGCTTTCCCCCTGAGATCAGGAACGCAACAGGGATGTCCACTCTCACCACTGTTGTTTAACATAGTGTTGGAAGTGCTAACATCAGCAATCAGACAACAAAAGGAAATCAAAGGCATCAAAATTGGCAAAGATGAAGTCAAGCTTTCACTTTTTGCAGATAACATGATATTATACGTGGAAAATCCGATAGACTCCACCAAAACTCTGCTAGAACTGATACATGAATTCAGCAAAGTTGCAGGATACAAAATCAATGTACAGAAATCAGTTGCATTCTTATACACTAATAATGAAGCAACAGAAAGACAAATAAAGAAACTGATCCCATTCATAATTGCACCAAGAAGCATAAAATACCTAGGAATAAATCTAACCAAAGATGTAAAAGATCTGTATGCTGAAAACTATAGAAAGCTCATGAAGGAAATTGAAGAAGATATAAAGAAATGGAAACACATTCCGTGCTCATGGGTTGGAAAAATAAATATTGTTAAAATGTCAATACTACCCAAAGCTATCTACACATTCAATGCAATCCCAATCAAAATTGCACCAGCATTCTTCTTGAACCTAGAACAAGCAATCCTAAAATTCGTATGGAACCACAAAAGGCCCTGAATAGCCAAAGTAATTTTGAAGAAGACCAAAGCAGGAGGCATCACAATCCCAGATGTTAGCCTCTACTACAAAGCTGGAATCATCAAGACAGCATGGTATTGGCACAAAAACAGACACATAGACCAATGGAATAGAATAGAAACCTCAGAACTAGACCCACAAAAGTATGGCCAACTAATCTTTGACAAAGCAGGAAAGAATATCCAATGGAAAAAAGACAGTCTCTTTAACAAATGGTTCTGGGAGAACTGGACAGCAACATGCAGAAGAATGAAACTAGACCACTTTCTTACACCATTCACAAAAATAAACTCAAAATGGATAAAGGACCTGAATGTGAGACAGGAAACCATCAAAATCCTGGAGGAGAAAGCAGGAAAAGACCTCTCTGACCTCAGCCGCAGCAATTTCTTACTTGACACATCCCCAAACACAAGGGAATTAAAAGCAAAAATGAACTACTGGGACCTCATGAAGATAAAAAGCTTCTGCACAGCAAAGGAAACAATCAAAAAAACTAAAAGGCAACCAACGGAAGGGGAAAAGATATTTGCAAATGACATATTGGACAAAGGGCTAGTATCCAAAATCTATAAAGAGCTCACCAAACTCCATACCCGAAAAACAAATAATCCAGTGAAGAAATGGGCAGAAAACATGAATAGACACTTCTCTAAAGAAGACATCCAGATGGCCAACAGGCACATGAAAAGATGCTCAACATCGCTCCTCATCAGGGAAATACAAATCAAAACCACACTCAGATATCACCTGACGCCAGTCAGAGTGGCCAAAATGAACAAATCACGAGACTATAGATGCTGGAGAGGATGTGGAGAAACCGGAACCCTCTTGCACTGTTGGTGGGAATGCAAACTGGTGCAGCCACTCTGGAAAACAGTGTGGAAGTTCCTCAAAAAATCGAAGATAGACCTACCCTATGACCCAGCAGTAGCACTGCTAGGAATTTACCCAAGGGATACAGGAGTACTGATACATAGGGGCACTTGTACCCCAATGTTTACAGCAGCACTCTCAACAATAGCCAAATTGTGGAAAGAGCCTAAATGTCCATCAACTGATGAATGGATAAAGAAATTGTGGTTTATATACACAATGGAGTACTACGTGGCAATGAGAAAGAATGAAATATGGCCCTTTGTAGCAACGTGGATGGAACTGGAGAGTGTGATGTTAAGTGAAATAAGCCATACAGAGAAAGACAAATACCGTATATTTTCACTCTTATGTGGATCCTGAGAAACTTAACAGACACCCATGGGGGAGGGGAAGGGGAAAAAAAAGAGGTTAGACTGGGAGAGAGACAAAGCCTAAGAGAGTCTTAAAAACTGAAAACAAACTGAGGGTTGATGGGGGGTGGGAGGGAGGGGAGGGGAGGTGATGGGTACTGAAGAGGGCATCTTTTGGGATGAGCACGGGGTGTTGTATGGAAAACAATTTGACAATAAATTTCATATATTAAAAAAAACAAAAATAAATAAAACATTTAAAAAAAAGAAATCTGACAATATTAAACTGGAGTTTAAGTTTTTATTATGGGGACATAAATTGAAGTCCATATATGTCAGCTGTAAACTACTGAAGAATGTTTGCTCTAATATGCTTACTATTTTCCATGATCCAAACTGGGGTTTGAAGTCTCTCCTCTAAGGTCCCAAAGCACTCTGCATATACTGTACCTTATTCTGTTTTTCTAGAATTCTGTTGCCACCTCTGCATCACCCTCTAGATGGGTTTCCAGAGGGCAGACCCTGGGTCTTTGATTCACTGCACTAGTCACAGAACCTAGTACACTTCTTGGCTCAGCGGTGCTAAATAAACATTGGTTTATTAAGTATCAAAAATGTAGGTGTTGTAGGCACAGATTTTATTTATTAACGACATTTGAAATATGCCACTTTTCCATTTAGGCCAAAGTTACTTCATTTTCATATATGCCATCACTTTTAAAAAAGTGGTGACAGATTTACAAAACTGAATAAGCATAAGATAAATCACACCTTAAGCGTTTCGCTATGAAACTTTCCAAGGCTAATTATTTTTGCTTTATACAACTCAAAAGTAGGTGTTTTAGAATTTACTCTGTTACAGTAGCTTTGTATTCATGAAACTCTGGGCCAACTGTTCCAGATTATTTGGTTCCTTAGGCTGTTATATTATTTTTTCCTTATAAAGAAAAGGATGAATCCCTTAGATATTGAAAATCTAAATTTTCTATGTTCTGGAAGTATTAAATGTTAGTGGGAATGAGAAATGATACTGCAGTCTCCCTCGGATCCTACTGTAGCTCTGCCCTGCATTATCTGGCCAACAGGTGGCAGCATGCTCCAGGGAAAAGTCTCAAGAATCCCGTGACTGTTTTTCCGGAATATTTGGCAGTAGTACTGCCAAAGTACTAAACTGCGGATAAACAAAAATCTATTTATTCTACTGGGTCCAGCCAAAGTGTATTTCCACGTCTAAAAGTAATTTAAGGTTGCATCCATTATACAACTAGATCTGGTATCACCACTATTGCCAATTATCACTTGTTAACTCACAACAAGTGTAACACAACACAAACTAACAAGATTCCTGCAAAGCCAGAGAGATAAACAAACAAGGGGAGCGTGGGAAATAAGAAATTGACAACTGTTTGAATATTCTGAAATACTTCTAATATGCACATGATGACCTTTCTAATAAACATGATTAATAGGTGATATACTTTACTGTTTATACTATTAACCCTTCATATATAACTACATTATTCTCATAGATACTAACAATAATAATACTATCAACAACAAAAACTAGTGAGGATTTTAAGGTCGATTAGTTTACTCATTCTTTGTGCAAGTAAACACTTCAGTAAAAATAGAGGTATCTATCCTGTGGCATAGGAACTTCTATTTAGATGAACATTCAACAACTTCATATATTTTATTATACCTGTAGGATTTTACTAGCATGTGATCCTTTTACAGACTAATAAAATTATAGTAAAATGTTGGGCAAGTTATGTTTTAAAAATTAACACTTGCTTGAATTTATTTTTGGTTGGTTTGATTAGATTCAGTCATTAGCAGAATGCATTCACTTGTGTGCTTTCGTAACATTTCCTTCTACCATGTTGTCATGCTTACTTACACAAACTGGTAATACTATCCTCAATTTTAAAGCTTTAAGAGATCCTGACATGTTCTCTATTTAAAGGGTTACTACTTGAGTCCCTGGTTTCCATGCAGTTTCCTAGGAGACTGAGAAATCAGTTGCTATTTTTTTTTTAATTTTTTTAATGTTTATTTATTTTTGAGACATAGAGAGACAGAGCGTGAATGGGAGAGGGTCAGAGAGAGAGGGAGACACAGAATCTGAAGCAGGCTCCAGGCTCTGAGCTGTCAGCACAGAGCCCAACGCGGGGCTCGAACTCATGGACCGTGAGATCATGACCTGAGCCGAAGTCTGCCGCTTAACCGACTGAGCCACCCAGGTGCCCCTCAGTTGCTATTTAAACACCAAACAGTTTAGTTTAGACTAAACTTGCTTAGCTGCACATAATTTACTCGAGACTTGTTTAAAATTATGTAAAGGAGTAGCCACTATGCTTAGAAATGTGTTGAGTATGAGTCGGTTTATGACCTTGAATTTCAAAGGAAACAGAGACTTGTATAGCAGATCATCCACTCATTGTGATGGTAGCACAGCACTGGGAGAAGCGCACTTACCATCATTCCAGGTCTACCGAATAGTTCATTGAGTTAAGTGCAGGACCAATGGTTAGATCTTTCTGTACTCCAGTCTACCCCAACCGTATGCAAACAGTCCAGACATTTGTTCAATGCGTGTCAAAGTGAGGATAACAATGGTGATGGTAGTAGTTTGGTTTGCTAAGAAATCAAACAAAGGAAATTTACCAAAGAACTAAATGTTAATAAAAACATTTAAGGATAATTTCAAAAAATAAGTACTTTCAATTTAATAATATGTTCAAGTGTTTTGCAGGTCCAAGCAATACTATTATGAATAAGTTAAGAGGAGCAGATGATAACAGAGCCCTTCCTAAGGGCTAAGCGAGCCTTCACAGGGAAATAACCAATACATTGTCCTTGAAGGATGCTGAAGATTTCAACCAAAAGCTCAATGTTATTAAAGTCAGGACAAGGGCAAAGAAATTAAACAATAGCAGGAGAGAAATGGAACATGATTTTGGTGTCCAAGTACACAGGTAGGTAATATCGGTCAGGAGAAAGATGCTAAATGAAGTGGTAAAAGTGTGCACCTTATATTCTGAGGATACAGCAAGGCAGCAAAGACTTACAAATAGGATGATTACATAATCGGATTCATGTCAAGATTCCGGCAGCAATCTGAAAGATGCATTGGAATAAGAGGGCAGATAGGAATCAAGGAGATTAAGAATCTATTTACAAGAAAGACAAAGGCCTGAATTGAAATCGTGGAAAGGTAAAGACAACAAATTTGAGCTATTTCAGATGGTAATTCAATAGGACCACAGTTTAAAAATTACCAATTTTCCCCTATACTGGCCCTAAATTTCTGGTTAGTCATGACATTATCAGGTGTTAAAAAAAAAAAAAAAAAAAGTGGGGGGTGGAAGTTAAAGTAAAGTAAGGCAATTACTCTATTATAATTCCACAATAACAATTCATTATCAATAATAAGATTAAAAACAAAGGAAGGTAGTTGAATTGGAACTGGCTGTGTGAATATTGAAGCATTGTTGGACTATTCACCAATACTGGAATTGATGTTCATACAAACCAGGAATTAAGATTTGGAGCTTTGTAGATGTAATATTGTGATGTAACAAGCAATAAATACCTGGTCTTCATCCCTGGTTCCTGGCACAGAGCTCCTAAAACCCTTGGGATTTTCTGAGTGGTAGGAGTGAGAGAAGAGTTTTGTTATTCACAGTAAGCCCCTTTCAAGTATACTTGAGTATATATGCTAATGAGATGGAACACGAGGGCTGGTTGCCAGAGGAACCAACCACCTGATTAGAAAATTGGAATTTTCAGTTTTGCATTCTACTTCTAACCTCCAGGAAAGGGAGAGGATACTAGAGATCAAGTTAATCATCAGTGGTCAATGATTTAATCAATCATAGCTATGAAATGGGACCTCCAAAGGAACCTAAACAAACGCATTAAGAGCCTCCAGGTTGGTGGCACAACCCAAACTCTGTAGGGACAGAAGCTCTGGCACCCAGGACTCTTCCCGACTTCGCCCTAATAGCTCTTCATCTGACTGTTCATTTGTATTCTTTACAATAAACCAACAATAGTAAGTAAAGTGTTCCCCTCAATTTCTGTGTGCTATCATAACAAATTATCAAACCTTTGGGGGGCTGTGGGAACCTCCACTGTGTAGCCAGGTTGGACTAAAGCATGGATAAGCTGGTAACCCACTACTTGTGATTGGTATCTGAAGTGAAGTGACAGTCTTGTGGGGCCGAGCCCTTCACCTGCAGGGCCCGTGCCAGCTCTGAGCAGCTAGCGTTAGAATGGACTGAATTGTGAGACTCCAGTTTTGGAACTGGAGAACCTCTGGATGTGGGGAAACCCACACATTTGGTATCAGAAGTCTTATGAGTAAACAAACAGTTTTCCTTTAGTAGACAAGTCAGGAATGGAAAAACAAATGTGGGGATCATTTATGCACAAATAGAGTGAAATCATTTCTTGTAGATGAAATATATATGAAGAGAGGAGTGTTGAACGTGAGCTGGGCAGAAGCCTGTATAAAGGAAGTAGGTACAAAAGAGAAGCTAGCTAGGCAAAGTGTGGATGGAGCAGTAGAGTGGGAGAAAAAGATAGGCTGTCCACAGTGACAAACGCTACTGTTCAGAATGGATAAGGATTCAAGAGCCAACTTCAAGGTACTGGCAGTTACAAGGTCACTACCTTCAAAAGTTCAACATTAGAGGAATGGTATCAGGAAACTGGATTGTGTTAGGATGAGTAATGTTTAAGCATGTAGCCTTATCTCTATATCCCCATAATTTCCAAAAACTCATACTTTAGTGTCAAAGTAAATTACACTAATTTACTAATCGTGCAGCACATTAAGAAAGTGCAAAAAATGTGACAGCTTTGGCTCTTAAAGAGGCAAGCATTATCAGTCTCAAATGTCACTGAAAAGAACACTTCCATTTCCCCCAACAGCAATGTCCAAACTATATTTTTTGTTTTTAATGACTTTTATAATGTACTTAGAGCATAAGAACCAAAAGTAGGGATGGTAATAAATCACCACATCCAATGTGAAATAAATCCCGAACTTGCAAATCAAAGGATAAAAACAGACACTCCAAAGAAAACAATATTTTATCTTTAATCTGTTTTTTACAGAATTAAATAGCATTCTTTCATCAATCTTCAACGTTTATTTATTTTTGGGACAGAGAGAGACAGAGCATGAACGGGGGAGGGGCAGAGAGAGAGGGAGACACAGAATCGGAAACAGGCTCCAGGCTCTGAGCCATCAGCCCAGAGCCCGACGCGGGGCTCGAACTCACGGACCGCGAGATCGTGACCTGGCTGAAGTCGGACGCTTAACCGACTGCGCCACCCAGGCGCCCCTCTTTCATCAATCTTAATCCTAGTGTCCCTTAATTCATTTACTAAAAACACAAAGGGGCACCTGGCTGGCTCAGTTGGTAGAGCATGCAACTCCTGATCTTGGGGTTGTAAGTTCAAGCTCCATGTTGGGTGTAGAGATTACTTAAAAATAAAATCTCAAAAAAAATTTTTTTTAATTGAAAATAAAAAACGAACTAAACAAACTAAAGTTCCTGTTCCTGCTTTGACTCTAAGAGTAGATAGGACACCGTTTATATTAAATTGAACTCCAATTCAAACCTTTGTCAAGTACTCCATTTTATCCCCTTAGAAGAAAGGAACAAAACCATTTTCACAAGTAAATATATAAAGAAGCCATCAATGAAAACATATTTTCTCCTGTTTGATCATATCTTCCTGGAGGAAGAGAAAACTAAAATTCATCTGCCCTAATTTTCCTTGCAAAAGGCAATTTTGAAGGGATTTGTCAAAACAACCTATTAGGTTTGCAACCCAGGCCATCAGACAGTAAACACAAAAACCCAAGCAAATGAAATCTGGTCATAAATGGCCCTTCCGTGGTCAAGTGGCTCAATTTCCTACTTCAAGGTAGAACCACTTGGACATCTTCACCACCACCAAACCACCAACCCCACCACTTTTCTTCCCCCTTAAACGCTTTCACTTAATGTAAACATCAGGCCTCTGGGCAGCTAAGGATTTCCCTCTCCAACATGATCACGCTCACCGGGCTATAGTGTTTCTGATATATTATTTTTTTTTTCTTTAATGAACTTATAATGCTTGTGTGACAAGGGAAAAAAAGTTTTTATTGTTTAAATAGTTCACTCAAGTCACACCAATAGGCCCCAGTTGACATCTTAGAACAGGAATCCCAGTAGACCACAAAGTCTATAAAGACAAAAATAAGGGATTTTGGTGGGTTTTAATCTCTGCTGTATGCCCAGCACCTAAAGCAGGCTCTGGTACATGTGGAAATTTGGACATAATTGTTTCAAGAATGGATCAGAATCTACATATGTCTGACTCTGAAGTCTACATTCTGCCACATCAGTTTCCCAAATTAATTTGATAGTAAGAATCATCTGAGGTATTTGTCAAAAACAAATTCCTAGAACCCTCCCTCAAGGTTGTAACTGAAGGCCTAGAATTGTGTATTTTTAACAAAGACCCTAAATAATTCTTACCATTGGACAAATCCAGACTTACAGCACTGTTGTTTCTTCTAGCCTCCACATTCTCCTCACCAATGCAATTCCTCCTCCCCAAATACCGCCAACACACATTCATCAAACACTGTTCTGAGTGTATTTATTCACTTGATGCTCACAACTTTATAAAGTAGGTAAGTACCATCACTTCGCCTGTTTTCTTTTTTTTACAACAGAAGAGTAAATGTTCTCCTTAGAACATTTAAGGAGCTTGCACAAGGTCACAGAGCTAACAACAGAGAGAGCAGGGATTCAAACCCAGTGTTGCTCCAGAAACCAAACTCCTAACCATTGTTATTCTGCCCATTCCCACTGGTCCCATCCTCCCCAAAGTACTGGCCCCAAATGTCCCTTTGGGTACCCATTTCTACTCCTGGTAATGAAAGTCATCTTGTGGTCTCTATATAAGTGATCACAAATTGCAAACTGGTAGACCACATAAAGGAAGTTCTACAAAACGATATTCAATTGGATCTCTTTAATATCACCCAAAGAAGTTGCCATTTAAAAGGGACATGTTATTACCTGCAGCAGTATAATCCTAAGCATAAAAGCATAATATAATGAATTTTTTTTTTAATTTTTTTTTTTTCAACGTTTATTTATTTTTGGGACAGAGAGAGACAGAGCATGAACGGGGGAGGGGCAGAGAGAGGGAGACACAGAATCGGAAACAGGCTCCAGGCTCTGAGCCATCAGCCCAGAGCCCGACGCGGGGCTCGAACTCACGGACCGCGAGATCGTGACCTGGCTGAAGTCGGACGCTTAACCGACTGCGCCACCCAGGCGCCCCTATAATGAATTTTTAAAAGCAAAACAAATACATGGAAATGCAAGCTGGTACAGCCACTCTGGAAAACAGTATGGAGTTTCCTCAAAAAACTAAAAATAGAACTACCTTATGACCCAGCAATTGCACTACTAGGCATTTATCCAAGGGATACAGGTGTGCTGTTTCAAAGGGACACATGCACCCCAATGTTTATAGCAGCACTATCAACAATAGCCAAAGTACGCAAAGAGCCCAAATGTCCATCAGTGAATGAATGGATAAAGAAGATGTGGTATATGTATACAATGGAGTATTATCAGCAATCAAAAAGAATGAAATCTTGCCATTTGCAACTACAGGGATGGAACTGGAGGGTATTATGCTAAGTGAAATTAGTCAGAGAAAGACAAAAATCATATGACTTCACTCATATAAGGACTTTAAGAGAAAAAACAGATGAACATAAGGGAAGGGAAACAAAAATAATATAAAAACAGGGAGGGGGACAAAACAGAAGAGACTCATAAATACAGAGAACAAGCGGAGGGTTATGGGAGGGGTGTGGGAGGGCAATAGGCTAAATGGATAAGGGGCACTAAGGAATCTACTCCTGCAATCATTTTTGCACTATATGCTAACTAATTTGGATGTAAATTTAAAAAAATAAAAAATAAAACAAGTTAAAATAAATTTTAAAAAAAGCAAAACAAATCCAGAAAAGGTAAGCAAATTAGGTTGCACCTTCTGAAATTATTTTAAAACAATGTATTTGGCCTTCAAGGGGCCTGAACATTGGGCAATATATAAACTGGTCAGTCATTTACCACCATGCTGCCTGACAAGATTAAAAATTAATTTTTCATTAGGCACTGTCAGAGAGAAACCAATGGGTATTCTATGAATTCACTGTTCTGTAAAAAATTCAAGTAAAACCTACGTTTCCTCCTAAATGATCACTATGACAGGGGCACCTGGTTGGTTCAGTCGATGGAGCATGAGACTCTATCTCAGGGTTGTGGGTTTGAGCCCCACGTTGAGTGTACAGATAGATGACTTCATAAAATCTTTAAAAAATTAAAAATAAATGATTGCTACAACAAAATAATTTAGGCAAATATTACAACCAAGGCAACCAAATTAGATTCTTAACATGTTCACTTTCCCACAAATAACAGTTAAAATGAAATGAGGTGAATGTCTTTTAGTACCCAAGTCCTACAGCTTTTTTTAAAAAGCTTTCTCTCCAGACTCTCATGATCCTGTCCACAAAACCATTAGAAAATGTTCCACTCTGCTTCTTTAGCTAAGTTGTTCATTTTATTACTCATACTCCATGCACTTTGAAAGCCATCACCTTTCCCCTTGCCTCATCTTAGAATTTATCTCTACTGGATCACCCTAAGGCAGAACAGAGTCCTAACAGAACCACTTTCTGAAGTGGCTGACAGAATTAAGAGCCAGGATGAGATTTGTCATTGTGGTTAACCTGAAAAGGAAGGGAAAAGAGTAAAATAGCAAAGAGTCTGCCTGTAGCTTTAACTCTGTTCCAGGCACAAGTGCATGGATATACCTCATGAGCAACCCCAAGGGCTTTGACATTGATGCAAAGAGAAACAACTTGGTAAATAAGGCCTTTGTTTACTATTGTGGGTACTACAAATAAACACTGTCTTATTCTGTTAATACATCTATTATCTGTCTGTAAAAAATACAAAGCTAAACTGGTGACATCATGGTACCAGTAATAGAATATACAGTGTAATAAGCATTTTTGATATTTCTGTGACTGATGATTTGGCATCTTGGAGTCACAGTGTCATGCTAACAGTCCAAAGATTCTTTTGTTTATTTATTTATTTATGTTTACAAACACCTCCACCGTCAGACACTCTGAAATCTCTTACAAACCCTCCAACCACAGGCCTCAACCAGGTGTTTTGCTCTCTGCTCAGTAGGGAAAATCCCCCCCAGCTACTTCCCAGCACTATAAAAAAAAAAAAAAAAAAAAATTGGCTCTAGTTCTCCCTCCACCCCTGATTCTCCCTGTGAGTAACCCCACTGACCCCATGTGGCATGCAGTGCCTCCCATCCCCTAGACACTTGTAAAAAACTTTTTTTTTTTCAAAGGCAGTTGTCACTGTGTCTGACCTCTTACTATAGTTGATTAAAATAAATCTTGGGTTCAAACGGTCTAAGCATATTATCCAAAATTTTCCTTTCTGAAAACTGCCGTCTTTGAACCCTTCAGATACATATTACTAGTTTTAGCACTGTTGAAAGATAAACTGAGGTAGACGAAAATTTTGAGGGTTTTTTTTTTTTTGAGCAAACGTCAGTGAGAACCAGGCAGGGCCAAGCTGACAATGGCTAGGGGCAATCCACCAGCAGGAGCCAAGAGAAAGGGCTTCTAGCACAGACACAGGAGCAAATCAAGGAAATTCTGATTGGCTATTGCTGATCTTGTTGCTTTATTTGAGAACCCTATTAGCTGTTTGTGATTAGCTGTTGTTAAGTGTCAAGTTCTTGATTTCAAGGCTTTTAAAGTCATCCACTCTAACTTAGGTGTTGGTTTGCTTCCCCAGGCTGCTAAGGCGTTAGAGTCACCTTAGTGACTCCTTGTTTAATTACCGTAATAGCAATTACTGTAGCTCTCTTGTAAGTTTGTAGGCCAGGCCATACTGCAGAGACAACATGGAAACAACCCCTTATGGAGTTTATACTCGAGGAGTTATAGTGGTAAGTGAAGTATGAAGCGTATCTTTTATTTCATGTGAATCCCTCACTTTTCTTACCAGAGTTTCACATATACTAACGTTCAATAATATGTGCAGAATAAGGGAATGATCCATTTGCCTTAAGCATCAGAGGCCATTTTCTTTATTCTTTATTGTTGAATAGTGGTTTACAGAGACTTAAAAAAATTTTTTTTAATATTCACTTTTGAGAGAGAGAAAGAGAGCACACACTGGCAAGCAAGGGAGGGGCAGAGAAAGGGAGAGAAAAAGAATCCCAAACAGGCTTCATCTGTACTTTCAGCTTAACTGAGGGCTCAAACCCACAAACCATGAGATCATGACCTGAGCTGAAATCAAGAGTCAGACACAACCCAATGAGCCACCCAGGTGCCCAAAGAGACTTTAAGTTTGTTTATTTATTTTGAGAGAGAATAAGCGAGCAAGCAGAGGAGGGGCAGAGAGAGAGAGAAAGAGAGAGAATCCCAAGCAGGCTCCACACTCAGCTTGGAGCCTGATTCAGGGCTCAGTCTCATGACTGAGATCACGATCTGAGCCGATATCAAGAGTTAGACACTTAACCAACTGACCCACCCAGGAACCCCTACTTTCAAGGAGTTTATCTAGCTTGATGAAATTGAAAGAGAGCACTGTTGAATGTGATACAGTAATTCAGGCAGTTAAAATGTACTGAATAGCCTTACTCACCAATTACGGATGTATGAACCAGGAGTGGGGCTTCACCAGATGCTGAATCTGCAACACCTTAATATTAGCCTTTCCAACCTGCAGAACAGTGAGAAATAAATTTCTGTTGTTTATAAGCCACTGAGTCTATGTGGTACTTTTGTGATAGCAGCCCAAACAGACTAAGACCTCATGGCTAAAGTTCTTAAGAATAGTAAGTTGCTATCCCACTGGGAATTTTAACCAAGTCCTACACATTAGCTATAACTCTCGTCTACACCTCTTGCAGCTAAGTATTTGGTTTATCTTTTAAATATATGCACCATCTTATAAGGAATAACTAGAATTTCAATTTCTTTTTCTAGGTCTCACTTTCTTACCTATATAGGTGAATCAGCTTAACTACTGGAGTAGACGCTGCTATTACACACTCAACATTCATCTGTTTATCCCCTTTTTCTGCCTCTTGGAAGGCAGATGAGAGTCAGTAAAGTATCCTCCAAACTGAGAAGGCACTTTGAGACCAGAAAAATGACACAAGCCACCCCCCGACCTTTACAGACTCTTACGGTAATTTACAGGGAGAATCAGGCAGACAGACGATCCGAAGCCCCATTCAGCTATCCCCCACTAAGTCTGGCTCTTAATCCCTAGCTTCTATAGAGGAAAGGGCATGAGGGGTGACGCCATAGGGTAGTTATCTCAAGTGGTGTCACCTGTGCACCAGTTCTAGCTCTACTAATTTTCTAAAGTGGAAACTTCTGTGCATCCCTTTAGGGACAATTAGAAGAAGCCTTCCCGCATTCAGGTCAGGGCGTGCATCAATCTCCAAGGGGCCTGAAACATGTAGCCCCAAGGGAGGTCACTGCGAGGGCATCAACAGCATGGAGGGCCAAAGACGGAATCAGTGTTCTCAGCACACCTACACTGCCTTAACATTTCTGCCTTTTTAACATAACCTAATTTTGTTTACCTTCCCCACATTGCCTTTCAGGAGAGACTGGCCCCTCCTCATACGTGGGATATGAATTTCAATTGGCCTGAGCCCATCATGGATGCCTCACCACTTTTTGGTGATAGGCACAGACAGTTGAAGCACTTTTAACTAATAAGAGAAGAAATCTGCTGGGGGGAAGTCATCATTAGTCTTAAAAGGGGGCAGAACAGGGACTCTTGGGTGGCTCAGTCGATTAAACATCTGACTCTGGGTTTCAGGTCAGGTCATGATCTCGTGGTTCGTGGGATTGAGCCCCAGGTCAAACTCTGTGCTGACAGTGCAGAGACTATGTGGGATTCTCTCTCTCTCTCTCTCTCTCTCTCCTCTCCCTCCGTCCCTCCCTCCCTCCCTCTCCCATTATAAATAAATAGAGGCATAACATAAGGGTGTTCTCTTTTTCTGCTCTGGATATTATCTGTAATCTGAAACTAAGGTAGTCATTTTAAGACCATAAGGGAAGCCAGACTGGAAAACAGTCCAACACACTTAAAAATGGCAGAACAGGGACACCTGGATGGCTCAGTCAGTTGAGCATTCATGAGCTCGGGTCATGATCCCAGGGTGGTGGTATTGAGACTCATGTCAGGCACCATGCTGAGCACAGAGCCTGTTTGAGATTCTCTCTCTCCCTCTGCCCCTCTCCTCTGCTTGTGCTAACATTAAAAAAAAAAAAAACTTTTTTAACTTTAAAAACAATGGCAGAGCAAAAAGAGGGAAGGGACCTGGGTCCTCGACAATATTGTCAAGCCCTATTTACCACATTTGGTTGGTTCACAGCCAATCCCAGGGATGGCCTTACCTTCACACATGGAGCTATGTGGGATAATAAAAAGGCTTAACCAGTAAGGACATTTAGTAAGGTTTTCTATTACTGCAGTTAAAAGCATTCCTTCTCTCTTTCAACAGTTTCACTCCTAAGTTCCACTCCTACTTCTCCATGTAAGTGTGGTAGACTGGACTCAAGGGTAATGTCCTTCTATGTTCAAGCTGCTCTTCCTGTTAAAAGGTGGAGTCTATTTCCCCTTCCCATGAGTCTAGTCCTTCTGCCAACAGAATACCGCAGAAGTGGGACGCCTCAGTGGCTCAGTTGGTTACGCATCCACCTTCAGCGCAGGTCACGATCTCTTAGCTCCTGAGTTCAAGCCCCACATCCGGCTCTGTGCTGACAGCTCAGAGCCTGGAACCTGCTCCTGATTCTGTCTCTCTCTCTCTCTCTCTCTCTGCCCCTCTCCCACGGGCACTCTGTTTCTCTCTCACAAAAATAAACATTAAAAAAAAAATAAAGAATATCGCAGAAGTAATGTAATGCCAATTCCAAACCTAAGTCTTAAGAGAACTAGCCTGTTCCCTTTCTTCTTCACTCTGTTGGAAGCCCTGCACCATATAAAGTGCTAAACTCCTTAGGCTAAGCTCCGGAATGATGAGAAACTGCATGGAGAGAGGTTTTATGGAGAATCAAGTAACTCCAGCACCAAGGTCACAGCAATGTGAGTGAAGTCTTCCTGGACCCTCTGATCTCCATTAAGCCATGCAGGCTGCCACCCCGTAAAGCATGAGCTACCCATCTCTGCTAAGCCCTCCCTGAATTCCTGACCACAGAATTGTGAGCAATAAAACACCTGCTGTTTTATCTATGCAGGAACAGATAACTGAAACATATGGTAATATTTGTTCTCTTAATTGATAAAATTACCAGTTGGTTCACAATTATTAAGAACTAAAAGCTAATTATTTTTCCCCAGATATGTGCGTCCTAATTGTGTTAGCTCGCAAAAGATATTTCGAACTATGCATCACCTTGTGCCAAAATTAAAAAAAATAAATACAAAGAAAATATTTGTAAAAACTGAGAGTTGATATCATTAGCAAGTAAAACAAATTCTTGCAAGTTTAAAGAAAAATAGTAACACCTCAATTTAAAAAATGGGAAAAGCCATTTCCTTGAAGAACCATAAATGAGAGGGAAACCATAAATGAGAGGGAACCATAAATGAGAGGGAAATACCTTAATCCCAAATTCACTAATCCAAATGAAACTGAAGTTAAAACAACATGAAGCATCATTTTTCATCTACTAAATGGCCAAGAAAAATGTAAACACTAAGTCTTAATGCCTGGTGGGTTCCAGTGAAAAAATGGGAAAACCCTCCGTTAAGTCGCAGAGTCTGGGACGCCAGTCTTCTTGAACAACGGGGACTCGGGCGTCTGTGTTCACGCGCTGCTTGACTTTGGGCACTGTCTATAGCTGTACAGTGGGCATAATAAAGCCACGGCACAGAGCTGCTGTAAGGCAAAAATGATATGCATACGGAAGAGCAATAGAAATGGTTACTTTTTGTCTGGCTTGTTCATCTACGTGTTTATTTTTGTCGGAGATACTGGAAACGCACTGGGATTACAGAAAATCCTAACACTTTTCTGGAAAACTGCAGGGGAGATGATAGGGAGTGGTGGCGGTGAGAGGTCAGGGTAGGAGGCAGCCAAGGCTGGAAGCAGCGCCCTCCCTCGTAAGGCAACCTCTCAGAAAGACGCCCGCCCGCCGACTCATTCACACCCGGGCCTCGACGCTCCGCGGGGCTCCCGTCCGGAGGGAAGGCGATGGGAACGAAGGATCCACGGCGCTGATTGGCTGCCTGTGAGCACGGGGCGGGATACACGAAGGCTCCCGAGGTTGCGCGAGCGGAAGGCCGCGGGCGCGCACTTCCGGTCTTTGTGGCTGGCTGTTTGGAGTCGGCGGCTTGCTCCCTGGCCGCTGCTGGGCTTCGTGGTGAGGGACTCGGGCCCCGAGCGGAGGGAGGGCGGGTATGGGGTGGGCCCGCCGCCCGGGCGGCGGGCGCAAGGTGAACGAGCCCTGCTCCCCGGCCTGGCCGTCCCCGGGTCGCGACCCCTTGTCCGGGCGGCGTTTCTGAGCGTCCTGGGGACCAGAGGAGGCCACCTTAGGCCCTTGCTTTCCAGCAGAGAGGGCAGTTACTCCCCCACCCCGTGACTTCGCCAATGCTGAAGTTTAACCGGGATACAAACATATACAGGCTAATGCGGCTGGGCTGGCTTAATAAACCTAAATGTGAGCCTAAATACTTCTAATCTCTAAAGTTACTTGTACTGTTAGGATCAAATTGTAATTGATTTGTCCTGCTGTTTCAAGGGCATACCCTCCTATGGATGGATATTCACCCATCCCTAGAATCAAGTCATGTGTGACCTCTATCACAGAGTTTAATACATAATTATCTGTTCCCGTATTTTTCTCTAAATGCTTTCTCCCGTATATTCTAAGTTTTAGAACGGAGATTGACGTTTTTGCTGATTTTGTGTCTCCGTGACAATTGATATCTTTTTGAACACACAGTAAACGTTTTAACAAACATTTCTTGGTTAATTCCTCTGTAGATTCATTTACTCACAAGCAAAAACCTTTGTATTCTTAAGCCTGGCTCACGACAGAGCCCATGGTAAGTGCCTCTGTGTTTGTTGAAGAAATGCATTGAAAACCAAATTTGATCAAATGGCAGTTACCAAAAAGTGTTTTTATTTAAATCAACTTCTGTTCAATATGATTTTTTAAAATGTTGTTACTACCGCAAATGAAAATATTATTTGCCATAGCTAGAGGGTAACTAAAAATAAAATTTTAAAAACCAGTATTATTAAATCCTAGCTGGATAGAGTTACCCTTGGAAGTCTGAGGCTTATACTTCATAAAAAAGGGAATTCTGCAAGTTTTACAGACAAAGATTTTTTTTCCTATACCATCAGGATTGAAAGAAAATTGAAAAGGAAATTTCTCAGTTTGTGATTCATGTTAATATTGCATTCTTTTGCTTCTAAAATAATTTCTTAGGGCATTAGTGGTAGACATTCCACTATGGAAGACAAATGGGATGAGTGACTTTTAGTTTGTTGCTTGATTGTCTATTTAGTTATAGTCTCAAACTTCTTCCCTTTCAATGTATTACTGGCATGACTGATATTTATTATAAATCTTAGAGTTGTTTTTTTTTTTTCTGCTGCTAAGTTAACAGTGCTTTTGTATCTTTCAGGCAAGAAGAAATTACTCAAAGAAACTGTGAAGTACTACAGTACTCAGTTGTGCTGAGCTTTCGGCTAAGCTGTTCAAGCCAAAATGGCTGTGGAATCTAGAGCAGTTTCAACCCTGGTACCTCAGAATCCTCAGGAACAAGAACTAATACTAGTGAAAGTAGAAGAAAGCTTTTCCTGGGGTCAGAAGTTTAAGCAGAGTGCGAGTACCCGATCCTGCCAAGAATTGTTTCGCCAGCAATTCAGGAAGTTTTGCTACCAGGAGACACCTGGACCCCGGGAAGCTCTGGGCAGACTCCAGGAGCTTTGCTATCAGTGGCTCATGCCAGAGTTGCACACGAAGGAGCAGATCCTGGAACTGCTGGTGCTGGAGCAGTTCCTGAGCATCCTGCCTGAGGAGCTGCAGATCTGGGTTCAGCAGCATAGCCCAACAAGCGGCGAGGAAGCTGTGACCCTATTGGAAGATTTGGAGAGGGAATTTGATGATCCAGGGCAGCAGGTGGGAACAGGGAGATGTGGTATGTTGTGGGAAGAGAAATTTACAGACTGATGCATGTAGCATCCTCATAGCAGTGGGATGAAAATTTGTCTCTACTGAACCATACCTTGAAGTGACTACTGTGCCCATACCTATCCCTGTCCTTAAATAGGTCTTTTTTTTTCCCCCCTGTTGCTCATCCCTGGGGATGTCATTGACCTCTTTCAGATTTTTACTAAGCATTTTCCCTAGGGAGTTTCTCACAAAATTAACCATGTTTTAACTGATTTCAGGGACCAGCAGTGCCATGGAAGGATCTGACATGTCTTGGAACATCCCAAGAGTTAACAAACATCCCACTCCAACCTTTAAAGACACAACTGAAACCCTGGGAACCTTGCCTTTCCCCCAAAAGTGGTAAGAAAATAGAAACTCACCTGGGAACTATTATCAGGCGTCTGGTTTTGAGGATACAGAATTAATTGGATTTTACAAACATGCCACATGTGAGCCTCCCCTTTATTACTCTGGACCAGAGGTATTCACTTCAGCAGCTTTGTATTTACTAACCCTCAGGAAGTGCAGTCAGTCTTTCTTGTGTCAGTTTCCCTGGCATTTATTCATTTACTCCTTGGTTATATAACTTAATAGGGTGCTAATACATGTCTGCTACTGTGGTAGGCACTGGGTCTCTGCCTCAAGGAACTTTTACATCTAGATGGGGTGGACAAGTGAAAAGGCAATTGCAATATAGTATAGTAAATTCTAGAATAAAAGTGGGCTTTAGGTACTGTGGGGGCACATATGAACACACCTAACCCAACCTTAGAGGTTCAAAGAGTACTTCTCAGAGGAGGAGACATCTGAGCTAAGATTTGAACAATGAGTAAGGAGAAAACTAGGTAAATAGGGTGGGAGTTTTTCCCATCCTAAAGGGAGAAACTTTTTCTACTCACACACTTCTGACACTGGATGTGTGGGGGTTTTCCTTCACATTAAGCAACACTAATTCTGACACACCAGAATTAGGGCCGACCCCACAGGTTAAAGTTTCAGTCCCACAAGGCTGCCTCCCTTCCTCCCCGCCGCCACCTCCGCTTATAATGAATCCCCAGGTTACCCACCCTTCTTTCCGATTTGGCTGCAATTCAGACATCACATGACCACCTCCTCAGGTTTCATAATTTGCCGTAATAGCTCACAGAACTCAGGGAAACACCTTGCTTACCATTACCAGTTTATTATAAAGGACACAGGTGAACAGCCATATGAAGAGGTACTTCAGGCAAGATCCAGAAGGGTCCTGAGCACAGGAGCTTCTGTCCCTGGGGAGTTAGAGGTTCACCACTGTCATGGCACTTGGATGCGTTCATCATCCTGGAAGCTCTCTGAACCGCTTTGTTTAAGGTTTTCATAGAAGTTTCATTACATAGGCATGGTTGATTAGATCATTGGCCATTGGTTAACTGAATGTCCAGCCCCTCTCCCTGGAGGTCAGGAGGCAGAGCTGAAAGTTCCAACCTTCTAATCATATAGTTGGTTCCTTTGGTAGCCAGCCCCTACCCTCCAGGAGTTACCTCACTAGCATAAACTGAGGTACTGGTTGATAGGGGCTTATTATGGGTAACAAAAGACACTCTTCTCACCTCTACCACTTAGGAAAGAAGTTGCAAGGGTTTTTAAAGCTCTGTGCCAGGAGCTGAGGATGAAGACCAAATATATATTTCCTATATTATAATATCACACAAGCAAAGGCCACAAAGTCCTGACGGTGGGAAAATACAACCCATTCTGGGAATTGCAGGTGATTCAATTTAACTTGAGAGAATTCATAGGGGAGAAATGGTGAGACATAACCAGAGAGAAAAAGGAGACCCAGGTTGTGAAAACTTGTGGGACATCTTAAGTAGTTTGAAGGAGTGCAGTGGAGCACAGTTGAAAGGTTTTGGACAAGGGAGTAGTTGATTGGATTTGTGCTTTAGAATCTAGCTGCAAAGTGGAGAATGGATTAGAGGAAGGCGAGAGTGGAGTCCTGTTAGAAACTGTTGTAATCTAAATGGCCACAGTGAATAAATTAAGATGTATTACAGTGAGAGATGGGGACAATCAAAGCTGTCTCTTGACCAGGATTTTAAGTTGCATTGCAGTAGCTGGTCATGGTTAAAAGTGGAGAATGTGGGAAAGGAGTTGAGGATGATACTCAGGTTTTAGTCTTAAACAGCTTGGTTAATGATGGTGCTATTCATGTAAATGCGAAAATATAAGGGAAAAAATATATACCTGATGATGTGTTTAGCCATTTGGGGGCTTGTGAGATATTCACAAGTAATATCCCAGTTAACACTGGATATGATAGTCTAGAGTTTAATAGGGAGAACTGGGATAGAACTGGGGACCTGGGGAGACATTAGCTTATAACATAAGTAGTGATTGAAACCTGGGTGGTAGACAGTTTGTAGAGGGAGGACACATGAGAACCCAGAACAGCACCTGAAGGACCTTGTGTTTGAGTGATTGACCTTGAATCTAAGGAACAGCCCCCAGAAATCAGGCTAACATAACCGGAAGAGAAATGTCTCTAGAGGAAGGTGTGGTCCCAGTGTCAGTGCTACAGGGAAGCCAACTAAATAAGATCCAGAAAGTATTTACTGGATTACGCATCTATGGTGTTGGTGACATTGATGAGAGTAGCATGGTGGGGAGGGGGTGCACAGGTGAGGCAGAAACCAGATTGCAGAACAGAGATGAGTAAGGCTAACTTTCAAGAAGCTTTACTCTGTGGGCACCAGGGTGGCTCAGTTGGCTGGGCATCCAACTCTTGATTTTGGCTCAGGTCATGATCTTGCAGTTCATGAGATTGAGCCCTGCGTGGGGCTCTGCTCTGAACGTGGAGGCTGCCTGGGATTCTCTCTCTCCCTCTCCCACTGCCTCTCCCCTGCTCATGCGCATGTGTGTGCAAGTGCTCCCTCTCTCGCTGTCTCTGTCTCTTTAAATAAAAAGAAGCAGCATCAGCTGTACACCGAATGGAAGTGAGGTTGCATGAAGGAGATGTGTAGGCAAGGAGCTTGATTTGAAAAAGATGAGAGGGGCGCCTGGGTGGCTCAGTCGGTTAAGCGTCTGACTTCAGCTCAGGTCACGATCTCGCAGTCTGTGAGTTCGAGCCCCGCGTCGGGCTCTGGGCTGATGGCTCAGAGCCTGGAGCCTGCTTCCGATTCTGTGTCTCCCTCTCTCTCTGCCCCTCCCCCGTTCATGCTATGTCTCTCTGTCTCAAAAATAAATAAAAAAACGTTAAAAAAAAAAATTTAAAAAAAAAAAAGAAAAAGATGGGAAATTTGGGCTTGTTTAAATGGTGATGAATGGGAGTCAGCAGATAAAGAGGTTGAAAATAATAGGAAAGGAATAGTAGGTAATTGATCAATTGAAGTTTCAGAGGAAGTAGGAAAGAATAAACTTCAAAGTGTAGATATAGGCGTTAGTTACTCGAAAGGAGGAGGGAGGGACCCTAGTATGGCCCGTTAAAGAAAGATATATGTGGACAGTGACCTCTTTTGTAAGGAGAAGCCTGTATTTCCTCTCACATGGAAAGTAGGTATTGAGAGTGACTGGAGAAATAAAACAGTCTGTTTTTTGCTATTATCATTTCAGATTGTGAGAACAGTGAAACAGCAACAAAGAAGGACATTTCAGGAGAAAAGTCACAAGGACTTCCCCAGGAAACTTCATCTGGAGGAATTAGTGAACCTGAAAGCAATTTAGAGTGGCAACAAGGAAATGCTACAGGGGAGAAGTTAAGAAGATCCCCTTCCCAAGGGGACAGCTTTAGTCAAGTAATCTTCACACACAAATCTCTGGGAAAGAGAGACCATCATGAGCCTCAAAGCAGCTTGATTCTAAGTACAAACTCTATAACTTATCAGAAAGTTCCTACAGAAGAGAGACCTTATAGATGTGATGTATGTGGGCACAGCTTCAAGCAGCATTCCTCTCTAACACAACATCAGAGAATCCATACTGGAGAAAAGCCCTATAAATGTAACCAGTGTGGAAAGGCTTTTAGCTTGAGGTCATATCTTATTATTCACCAGAGAATTCACAGCGGTGAGAAGGCATATGAATGTAGTGAATGTGGGAAAGCCTTCAATCAGAGCTCAGCCCTCATTAGACATCGCAAAATTCATACTGGTGAGAAAGCTTGTAAATGTAACGAATGTGGCAAAGCATTCAGTCAAAGTTCATATCTCATTATACATCAAAGAATTCACACTGGCGAGAAACCCTATGAGTGTAATGAGTGTGGGAAAACCTTTAGCCAAAGCTCAAAGCTTATTAGACACCAGCGAATTCATACAGGAGAGAGACCTTATGAATGTAATGAATGTGGAAAAGCTTTCAGGCAGAGTTCAGAACTGATAACCCATCAGAGAATACATAGTGGGGAGAAACCCTATGAATGTAATGAGTGTGGAAAAGCTTTCAGTCTGAGCTCAAACCTCATCAGACATCAGAGAATTCATAGTGGAGAGGAACCTTATCAGTGTAATGAATGTGGCAAAACTTTCAAAAGGAGCTCAGCCCTTGTTCAGCATCAGAGAATCCATTCTGGGGATGAAGCTTATATATGTAATGAATGTGGGAAGGCTTTCAGGCACAGATCAGTCCTCATGCGCCATCAGAGAGTCCACACTGTAAAGTAACTTGTGAATACAAGGAATGTTGTAAATATTTTGGTCAGATTTATATCTTTGTTAGTTGAAAGGGTTTACTTTGGAACAAGACTCCAGACTGGTAAACTACCAGATCTTGAGTCATTCTGACTTAAAGCAGCACTTCTCAATGCTACTGCAAATTGTCCTTTGAAAGCTTTTCCTGTGACTAATCAGAATAGCAGATGGAAGAATCACTGCTTCCAGCTTTTCTCTTACTATTAGGAATACTCAGGAGATAAGAAAAATGGGAATATAACATTGAAACCTCATTTTCCACGAGAATGTCACAAAGAGGGTACAGCAACCCAGGCTGTGTCACTGCACCTGATTGTCCACATACCAGGTTTGGGATATGGTGTGGACAATATGAGGGACGTTTTGTCTCAGGAATACAAAAAATTTACTGACCAATTAAGAACAATGACAGGGCAGCAAGACAGATGGGGAAATAGTTCATCAGTGACTTACTGAGCCTGTGACAGCCCAGAAATGAGGTAGTGAAAGAATCCAAACTAATGTATCCAACAGCTATTTTTTGAGGGCCTGCTTTGTGCCAGGCACTAGGAATACAGTGGGAAAGAAGATAGTCTGTACAGTTTAATGGACAAGGAAGACAGGCAGTGATACGGTATAATCACTGCTGTGGGGCATTAGGAGTACCTGACTCAACCTTGGATCAGGGAAAGTTTCTGAGAAAAACGATGAAGGATGAGTAGAAGTTAGCCAGGAAAGTAGGCAGGCCAGGGAACAATATGCCCAGTAGAGGGAACAATAGACAAAGGTCAGGAAGAATGGCATATCTATGAAATGAAAAGGCTGTTTTGTGTGGAGCATTCCTGTTGAGTTCCTTTTGGGGTGGAGTCATGTCTGTTAAGCATGGATGTAGCCAGAACCTGGTGAGCAGTGCTGGTAGTAAAACAGGAGCCAGGGGAGAAGCTTCTGTTACTGGACAAAACCTGGAGTTCTTGGACGACCGGGGAAAGGGAGCTGTCTTGGGCTTGTGTGAGCTGGGGGAAAGGGTTAACTATAGTTTCCTGGCCTGTAGGTTAAGCTAGACCTTGGGGGTGGGTGGGGTCAGAAAGAGCCTAGCCTAGTGGTTAAGAGGTTAAGCATCTGTTGGGAGTCCTGAATCTTCCCTTTCCTAAACAGAGGACTCCTGGTTCTTAAGACTGTCAGAGCTGCTGTCTGCGTCCTGCTAACTCCCAAGGCTCTGGGTCAGAAGCTGCTATGGCTACCACGTTTGTTTCTGGGGCTACACCCCCACATTTCTAGCGTATTCCCTTGGCTCAGATGCTAAAAAACGTTGTCAGTCGCCAAGTGACTGACCCCTCACAGGCACCTCACACATGTTCAGTTTTGTCTTATATCAGCAGTATTTCAGTCTTGTGAATTTTGTTAAGGACAATGGTAAAGGGAAGTAGACATAACAGTCATGGTCCATCCAGAGACCACCTCTGACAACCCATCAGGAAACGTATCCCTTGACTGGTGCTTCTCAGTGCAATGCAGAAAGGTGTCTTAAGTTAGTGAGCAACAGAAAGTCGTGGTCAGAATACCTAACAGGTGAGTTCTAACACACCTTACCAAAAACAGAAATCTGTGGGAATCTGGAATCCTGTGCATAAGAAAATAATTTTCACGAGGATAAGTAGACAGCACTCCTGTTGGGGCATATGTAGATGAGCAGGTAATAACCAGGAAGAATGGCAGGTGAACTAAATGCCCATGCTTGGAGAGAGAATGTGAAGACAAAGGGATTGGATAACAAAGTAACATGGTAAGAGCTATTCATATTCAACTCTTAGGTTTCCTCTCAAGATGAGGACTCAAACAAACTGAAAAGGGTAGGATAATTATTAAGTAGGAATTGATAAAACACATTACAAAAGGGAGAGATTGTTTATAAAGAGAGTTCTTAACATTTATCAGTAAGAAACATAATACTTTGCTGAGGGCTTTGTATGTATGTATCTTTCTCCAACAGCTCATATCTTGCAGATGAGGAAGTGAAGCTTAAGATCATGGGTTAGTATCCTATCGCTAAAAAGTGGTGAGGTCAGACTTTGAACCCAGGCAATAGGAATCCAGAACTTTTCTGTGGAGCCACTTACCTCTAGAATCTCCCCATGAAAAAGTCCCAGTAGAAAAGATTGTACTTAAGTAAGCAAATCACAAAAGAACAAATGCCAACAGATGACAAATGGTCAGCCTTGCAAGATGTGTATTAAAGCAAGAGTTGAGATGGCACTTTTTTCCCCCCTCATCAAATGAGAATTCAGGGAACCTGGGAGTTCAGTGCTGCTGGTGAGATGTGACTAGATACTGTCTCTGGCAATCAATACCAGAAGCCTTAAGCATTGCCTTGTGACTTTAAAATTCTACCTGTAAATGTATGCTTCAGAAAACATCATGAATGTATACAAAGTCTTAAAAAGCTGTTAAAATGATGTTGATTGATGTCAAAAGAAATGGCAGCGTATCTTGGGTAAAAATATGTACACTATGACTCCATGTAAAAATATATTTATGCATTAAAAATACTGGAAATAATAATCTCAGACTGCTATACCGGCTAGCTGGTGATAAAATTACAGATGATTTAATTTTTTTCTTGTGATTTTCTGTGTCTTCCAAACTCTTCTACAATAAATACTTTTAAACTTAGAGGAAAAAAAAAAAGGTTAAAAGGAATGAAAGCCCAGGATAGTCAAGAAATACTAAGAAAAGTACATGCTTTCTGTAGCATCTGTGTCCCTCCCAAGTCCTGGGAGGTTAACTTGTTAACTCCCACATGATGTCATTAAGTGACAGTGGCAGACACACCCATCTCACACTAGTGTACCAACAAAAGCCATCTGTAAATTATAAATCTCTGTTCAAATACAAGTTATTTGTATGAAGGTTATCTGTAGTTGAGAAAAGCAGTAACCTTGAAGTGGAGCCTCTTGTTCATGTTAGTGCTTCTTGAATTCTGCAGCCATGGGCAAGTCACCTTACAACTTGACCCTCGGTTTAAAGGAGCTGGGGTAGGGGTGCCTGGGTGGCTCAGTTGGTTAAGCGTCTAACTTTGGCTCAGGTCATGATTTCACGGTTTGTGAGTTCAAGCCCCGTATCAGGCTCTGTGCTGACAGCTCAGAGCCTGGAGCCTACTTCACATTCTGTGCCTCTCTGTCCCCCCACCCTCGCTCACAATCTGTCTCCCTCCTTCAAAAAATTAACATTAAAATATATATATAGGGGCGCCTGGGTGGCGCAGTCGGTTGAGCGTCCGACTTCAGCCAGGTCACGATCTCGCGGTCCGTGAGTTCGAGCCCCGCGTCGGGCTCTGGGGCTGATGGCTCAGAGCCTGGAGCCTGCTTCCGATTCTGTGTCTCCCTCTCTCTCTGCCCCTCCCCCGTTCATGCTCTGTCTCTCTCTGTCCCAAAAATAAATAAATGTTGAAAAAAAAAAAATATATATATATATATATTTTTTTTAAAGGAAGTGGAGTAGATGATCTATAGTTAAAGCTTCAACATTCTGTGTTTATGAAAGAGGAGGCACCAATATAGATTTTCTTCTCCAGCCTTCCCAGAAAAAGAGTAAATAAATTGTGCTCAGGGCCCTCTTATATATTTTGGTATAGAGGCTGTCCAGGGGAGTAATGTTTACCTTAAATGGGTCTTGCAGATACACGGATTTTAAAAGATGTGCAATTTAGGCAAGATGCTTAGTTTCCTACCTTTCGCCTTCTCCCTCATTTCCATAGACTGCAATTAACTGTCCAGCTGAGGATTGGAAATTTAAGCAAATCTGACCTTGGTCTCTCCAAGCTCCCCCATGAATCTTTGTTTCTCTTGCCCCATTGAATGAATCCTCAAAGTAAGGGAGATTGCCGTCAAAGTAAGGGAGATTGCCGATTAGAATTATTTCCCATGCAGAAGAAACTGACCTGGAGAGCATTTCTGCTAAAAGAAAGGGTGAGCTCAATGGGCAGACCTCACTGATACCCACCCACCCCTTGCTTTCTGATGGGTCAGACATTGTTACTCAGTAACCCTATCCTAAGCAGCTGTCTTGTTGGCTGGTGCTAATGATCACAAATCTAAAGGGTCATGGGGTTTTTCTGCACAGGTTTCTTCTAAGGACCTGCTGAGAGAGGAGGGGAAGCCCTGGGCAGTCTCCCAGACTCCTGCTCCTTAAGTGATTCTGGTGGACGCAATGTGTATGTGTGTTTAAAGAGGCTACTTGCTCTGGTTCCCAAAGTTTTTCAACCAGCTGTCCCCTAACTTTTGTGGCTTCACCTGGTGAAGTGCAGCCCCAGGGAATAGCTATCAGTTTCCAGACACCTTTTGGCCCAGGAAAGAAGAGTTAAGAAGCCAATTCCTTGACTTCTTGCCACAACCCCCTCACCCAGCACACCTCCACTCATGTTACCATGCTCCCTATTCCAGAACAAATCATTTCAAAGCAGGGCTTAAAATTCAAATTTTATTACAATACATCTTGCATTAAATTCTAACACTAAACAGTTTAAGTATATACTCAAAAGTATAAATGTTAAAATCAATTACTAAAAATGATTTACCAAGCAAGATTTTTACCAATACTAGAGTTGGGGGAAGACAACTAGAAAGTACTCCAAAATGTTAACGTTTCTGTAGGTGGTGGGATTGAAGGTGATTTCTACTTTCTCATTTTCTGTATTACCAACATTTATAATTAATTCACAACCCAGGGGAAAAAAACTATTAAATAAAATTAACATGAAATCATCTGATTGTCACCTATAGGAAAGGGCAACTTCATCCATTTTAAGGGTCTCTCTAGACTTCTGATTGATCTCATTCAATGACAATCCCCCAACCTGTGGACATAAAGACTGTCCCCCTCCCCCAATTTCACCTCCCCTATTACCCATAACAGATTTGATCACCAAGTCTTCAGAAGTAACAGTATCTGGAAGGGAAATCAGGACATCTTAAAAGAGAAATCAAACTTTCTCTTACATAGGAATTGCCTTCAGCAATTAATGGTGGGTTAATTAAAACTGCCAAAATAAAAATCAACAGAGAAGTAGAGCTTTGAGGAATCTAAGGGGGTAATTCAATAAGGATTCATTGCCTTCAAGTAACTTAGTATCTTCTAGCTAGTGATAAGGGGAGGGGACAGGAAATGAGGAATAGTAGACCTTGGGAAGGCAGACCTCTCACTCCTATGCTTCTGTGGGCTTCCCATTTCCTGAGCCCTAGGGGCACGGAACACCAACACTGTCCCTCTAGCCTCCAATATGTCTTCTTTCCGTGGTGTACATACATGCCTTTTTCCATAAGATGCGCCAAAGTCTACCATCACACTGACTGTTCTGAGTACCTCAAGGTCTCTTAGGTCACTCTGGGTCTGGGATAGGCTACCCAAATCTGTGATTATAAACAGAAAGAGAGGAATCAACACATGTCCTCTGAACCAGGGTCTACGAGAAGAAATTCCTGCTTGAAAGGAATCCTGATGAAGAGACCTCTATAGACCTCTCTCCATACCTTTGTATGTGCTATAACCTTTGCCTATAATGTTCTCTTCCCTCTTGCCTTGATCTGCCTAATTTGTACACACCCTTTATTCCTCAACAGAGATTTCATCACCTCCAGGAAGCTTAAGTGACTCCTAAACCAGGTTAGGTGCCCCCCTTGTATTTTGACAGAATCCAAGATTTATCCTGCCAAAGAACTTATCACACTTTACTGTAATTACCTGTTTAATAAATATATATGTATCCCATTAGCCCTTAACTCTGGGAGGGCAATGGCCATGTCTGCCCCTGATGGCTGGCACATAGCAAGTGCTCAATAAACAAACCTCAACTGACCTCTGGAAGCTCAGGGCTGAGGAGAGAACTGGCAAGGGGGCAGAATGAGCTATAAACTGATCCAGGACAGAATTCAACATTTCACAACCTCACAATTCAACACCTCAGAAAACCGAATGACTCTCAGCACATGCCTCCAACTGCCAAATGCATGATGTTCTTGCTGGGCAGAGATCCTTGCCATTGAAAGCACCACCTTTCAGTCCGTTATGTAAGAAGCTCTTTCAGGATCTCTGCCCCAATCCTGGCCTTACTGTGTAAGTGCTCATTCAACACGTCAACAACCATATTTGTGTGGATCTGCTCGTACAGTAAGTACTGGCTCAGACAGGAAGAACAGAAACTCTGCTCTTAGGAAACGTCTAACTTTCGTGCAGTCTCACCCCAAAGCGAATCCCTAGTATGACACAAGTATACAACTCTTACCCAAGACTTAAACTCTGGTGTGAGTTCTCTGGTGCTGCATAAGGCCTGACCTATGCCTAAATGTTTTCCTACATTCATTACATTCGTAAGGCTTCTCCCCAGTATGGATTCTCTGGTGCTGCGTGAGGGCTGAGCTCTGATTGAAGGATTTTCCACATTCATTACATTCATAAGGTTTTTCTCCAGTATGAATTCTTTGATGTTCAATAAGGATAGAGCTTCTACCAAAAGCCTTACCACATTCAGTACATTCATAACCTTTGTCTCCAGTGTGAATTTTCTTATGCTGAATGAGGGCTGAGCTCCGGCTGAAGGCTTTCCCACATTCACCACATTCATAAGGCTTCTCTCCAGTGTGAATTCTCCGATGCCTAATGAGCTCTGAGCTGCCCCTGAAAGCTTTTCCACATTCACAGCATTCATAGGGTTTTTCACCACTATGAATTCTCTGATGTCTAACAAGGTCTGAACTCAAACTAAAAGCTTTGCCACACTCTTTACACGCATAAGGCCTCTCCCCAGTATGAATTCTCTGATGTCTAATCAGCTTTGAGCTCTGGCAAAAGGCTTTCCCACAGTCCAAGCACTCGTAGACCTTTCCCCCAGCGTGAACTCTCTGTCGTGTTACATCATTTGAGTTCACACTGAGAGTCCTTTCACTTTCGTTACGTCCAAGGACACTCTCTTCTGTGGAGATTTTCTTGTTGAAGACCGCCAGACTAAGATGTCTTTCCTGAGAAGGGAGCTGACTCATTTTGTTCCCTGCAACTGTTCCTTTTGGCTTCTCAAAGATGTGCAGGCCTCCCAAAGCTTCTTCAACTATCTGTCCTGAAGGAGTTTCCCCAGGGAGTCTTCCTGGGGATATCATGGCTGCTGATGCTACACACTCAAAAATTTCTTGCTTTGTTGTTAATACTTCATCACCCACCAGCTTGCCATCTAAATATGTGAAGAGAAAAATACTAGTGTCATTTGATCCCCATGTCAAAAGAAAGGAATCTATTATAACCAGAATAGAAAATAACCAAACAAAATAGGTATTTACCTATTAGGAGGAAAACTCTTAAGAACTAGCTTCCCAATCCAGAATTTTGAGAAGTGGCCTGGGGTAGTGAGAGGTGGCACCCTCAGAAAGCAAGGGGGACAAAAAAGAGTCAGCACTGGAGAGGGACGGTGAGCAGGGAAACACATCAGTTAGAGGAGACAGTGACACATAGGAGTAGCAGTGAGAAACCAGGAAGCTAGGAGACAATCCTGGGTTAGAAGAGAAGATGCATTTTTTTGGTAATGAGGGAAAGGAAAAGAGGTGATAGGGAGTGCTCAGGAAGAAGAGAGAGGTCTAAGACTCTTAAATAAATGGTGCTCCTAGAAAAACAGGAGAGCAGGATATACGATTAGGAAATGCATTCAGGGTTAGAACTGAGCAGAGGTAGATAAGCAGGAACTAGAATGCGTTAAGTTAATTGCAGGTTCTGGTAGGTTCTAAGTAGATCAAACGATTATAAGCAAATAGAATAAGACATACAGAGCATGAGAAAAGGAATACTCTAGGATCAGGTAGAAGTCTTATATGTTCACTTTTTCATGTGTAAATGGTCAAAGGTAGATGGAAACAAGAGACAGCTGTGATTTCCTGGAGCCAAACTTTCAGCTCTCACACAACAAGCCCCTCTCATTTCGAGATTTCTAGTAGCTCAGAAGGAGACTACTAGATAATGGCTGAGGCAACTTGAATTATTTTGAGGGTGAAAATCTAACTGCTCAGTTACTTTCATCCTCCCAAAAGTCCTCTAACCTCTGGGGTGCCTGGGTGGCTCAGTCGGTTAAGCATCCAACTTCGGTTCAGGTCAAGATTTCATGGATCGTGAGTTCGAGCCCTGCCTCAGGCTCGAGCCTGAGCCTGCTTCAAATTCTCTGTCTCCCTCTCTCTCTCTGCCCCTCCCTTGCTCTCTGTCTCTCTCTCAAAAATAAACGCTTAAAAAGAAAAGTAGACAAAGGACACAGAGAAAAAAAATACAAATGGCCAATCAACAAATTAAATGATAATTCACTAATAAATAGCTATAAACCAAAAGTCTTCTAACCTTAAATACAGTTTACAGACCAGGAAACTAAGGCTCAGAGAGGCAACATAACCTATGTGAGGCCACAGAATTCATAATTTAAGAGCCAGATTCAAAGACGCTCAACATCAAGGCTTGCCGTTCTCCCCTAAGTCCCTTCTGCTATTTCCCTACCTGTTCAGTGTGGCCTATGTGGTCTAAAAGCCTTTTAACTAGGGATGTGGTCTTTAATTGCACATTGACAAACATGCTTTTAGCTTTCATGTTATGTAGATGATGCTCCACTGCCCACCCAGACCCGCTTTACTTATAGGGTGCCTCCTTGCCCAGCTGCTGTTGAGTGTTGGCTCCTAACCACCCAGTTGCCCTCTTCTCTGGAAAGTCACCCTGGCTGATGAGAACCACCTGGCCCAGAATGTTATTTCCACCCTCGCTGCCCCACACCCACCGCCTTAAGAAGGGACAGCTCAGCACTGTAGCTATGCTGGAGGAGGGGAGGGTACCCCAAACCCCCAGAGATTAAGCCAAGGCTAGGTTTTACCCAAGACCACATCATAACCCTGCTTCTCTCACTCCATTACAGATTTCTCCTGAAGAGCAAACCCTCCTTTAAATCACATGTACCCAAATCTCCACATCTCAGGCTCTTCTTCTGGCAAGACATACTGTTAGGCTTGTGAAGAACCTATGGAAAGATTATAACCAAGGCTGTAAGGTCATAAAGCTTCAACAGTAGAGTTTGAGATGGAAGGACACTGGAGAAGGAAGGGGCTTTTCTTCCTGGTGCTGTTGTGCTCTGTTTGTTCCTGCAGCACCTGCTCACCACCAATTAGCCCCAGAGGCGCCATCCCTCTGGGTGGCTTCCCAGCAAGTCTGGTGTCACGGCACCTCTCCACAAGGGTTCTCGGCACCCCAGAGGGTGGCTACCACAGCACACACACCCTCTCCCTGCACCTCATGAATGGCATGGCTTCCCTTGGCACCCTAAAGTGCAGCTTCCCAGAAAGTTCTGGCAGCACAGCACTTCATTGAACATGTCCATCCAGCCATCCAGTGGACCACAGCTGTGTCCTCTCCAACAAGATCTGGATCTCAGCTCTGACAGGGCAGGAGGAAGATGTGGTACTCTCTCACAGATTTGTTCCTTCCTTGGATGCTGTGCCTCAGCCCTAAAGATTCCCTATATGTGTTATTCCCGTATTATTTAGACTTTTTTTTTTTTTACCACTTAGTAATTAACCCCATTATAGTCAATGATTCTTTTTTTTAACTTTTTAAGTTTATTTACTTATTTTGAGAGAGAGAGAGAGTGCGTGCAAAGGAGGGGCAGAGAGAGATAGAGAATCCCAAGCAGGCTCGACACTGTCAGCACAGAGCCCAATGTGGGGCTCGAACTCTCGGACTGTGAAATCATGACCTGAGCTGAAGTCAAGAGTCGGATGCTTAACCAATGAGCCACTCAGGCACCCCTATAGTCAATAATTCTTAACATTCAACTTTCCCTGTTCAAGCTACTATGTAGTTTCTATTACTGATACACTATTCATCTCCACCTTAGAGACTGCCTTGCCAGTGCACCATTAAAAAAAAAAAAAAAAGGGGCGCCTGGGTGGCGTAGTCGGTTAAGCGTCCGACTTCAGCCAGGTCATGATCTCGCGGCCCGTGAGTTCGAGCCCCGCGTCGGGCTCTGGGCTGATGGCTCAGAGCCTGGAGCCTGTTTCCGATTCTGTGTTTCCCTCTCTCTCTGCCCCTCCCCCGTTCATGCTCTGTCTCTCTCTGTCCCAAAAATAAATAAACGTTGAAAAAAAAAAAAATTTAAAAAAAAAAAAAAAAAAAGAGTATATTGGTCTTTGAATGTTATGGGTGTTAGAGAATTTTATTAGAGACCTTAATTCTTCACCCAAAGTTAGAAATTATATTGGAATTTCAGATTCTAGGCAGAGCCAATGGAAGAATATTTCAAGGCACAGAGGGGACCTTTCCACTAGACTTAATGAAGCCACAAATGAATGTCATTAAGAAAATGCACTATGCCACAGATGATAGCCCCACCATCATCCTCAGCCCCAATGGACTGTGACTCCTCACCTCCCTCGTGGGAAGCCTGGGACTCTTGAGTCTCACTCTTGCACTGGTTCTCCAAGGGCTGGAGCTGTATACTCAGAGACTTCAGTGCTCCTATGGATGTCATTTCCTTCCAGATCATTCCTTGGCCATGAGCCGTGTCCTAGGAGTAATCAAGTACCAGCACTATGATTCTGAGGATACAGAAGAAAAAACAAAACAACAACCAAAAAAAAAAAAACCCTAGAACAAAGGGACAAGGCAGCTGGAGTCAGAAACTCATCCGGATGATTAGAAAGAAAACAACAGGACTAAAAGCCCTGGTGCCTTGGCCCCAGTAGACAAATAATAACCCAAAGACAAAAAGTTTGTAACTTTCTGATAGCCACGTCAAGGCCACTCATAACTTACGTAACTATTAACTTATAAAAGGTAAAACTAACAAACAAAAACACCTACTTCTTACCTGTTGCCTTGGTTCGTCAAGCTCTTTCTCCAGCTCCTCCAGCATAGTCACGGCTTGCTCTCCGTTCTCGGGCCGGTGCTCTCGAAGCCAGGCCTGCAGCTCCTCAGGCAGGATGGCCAGGAACTGCTCCAGCACCAGCAGCTCCAGGATCTGCTCCTTGGAGTTCACCTCGGGCCTCAGCCACTGATGGCAAAGCTCCCGGAGCCGGTTCAGAGCCTCCCGGGGCCCAGAGGAGTCAGAGTAACCAAAGTGCCTGAACTGCTGGCGGAAGGTCTCCAGGCCACAGGTGTCTCCCTGAAGGCCAAAGTCCTGCCCACAAACATAATTCTCTTCTTCAACCTTCACAACTATAAGTCCTTCTTGTTCTTTCGAAGCATGGTAGGCCAAGGCTGCAGTTTTTCCTGACATTCTTGGCAGAGACAGTCTGAAAATGCTGCTCAGTTGAGGCAGGGAGGGAATGAAAGTCTGTGTCTAAGAATTCTGATTCTTCAGGTAGCTCCTGAGATGGACAATGTGGAAAAAATGTGTTTAGAATACAAATACAGGATTTTGAAGACAAGTTGCCAGACAGCGTAGTAATGAAAAGTGACTAAAAGGGAGTTTCCATATAAACAATACAGGGATGCCTGGCTGGCTCAGTTAGTAGAGCGTGCAACTCTTGATCTCAGGGTCATGAGTCTGAATACCATGTCGGACATGGAGCCTACTTAAAACATAAAAATAAAATAAATAATACAAATAAATAAACAATACATTAATGGTGATTCAGGATTTTTTCAAGACATGAAATAGAAAATTTAAGAATCACCAAAATCAACTCAACTTTTGGAAATAATGCTAGGGTTAACATTGGGGATAATAGTCCTCTTAGATCATGGAAAGCAGGAAAAACACTGTGGTATATTATTACTTCTTAGAATAATAATCACCATTTTATTGAGTACTTACTAGATGCCAAACATTAGCTGGGTATTTAACATAAATTTATTTAATTTCCCTAATAATTCTATTAAGGACAATCATAATGTGCTCATTTCTAAATGAGGCTACTGAGAAGCATAAGCTGACCAAAAAGACAGGTAGCCCGTAAGCAAGAGAACCAGATTCTCCAACAAGAGTATTGAGCTCTATTAGCCGTGGGGTCTCCCCCAAAGAAGGGAATTTGCACTTAATAAACACCTATTGGGGCACCTGGGTGGCTCATTCGATTAAGCAATTAAGTGTCTGACTTTGGCTCAGGTCATGATCTCACAGTTTGTAGGGTTGAGCTGTGTTGACAGCTGTGCTGACAGCTCAGAACCTGGAGCCTGCTTCAGATTCTGTGTCTCCCTCTTCTCTCTGCCCCTCTCCTGCTCGTGCTCTGTTGGTCTCATTCTCTCTTAAAAATAAATAAACATTAAAAAATTCAAAAAAAAATAGGGGCACCTGGGTGGCTCAGTCGGTTAAGCTTCCGACTCCTGACTTTGGCTCAGGTCATCATCTCACAGTTCGTGAGTTCCAGCCCTGCATCAAGCTCTGAGCTGAAAGCACAGAGCCTGCTTGGGATTTCTCTCTCCCTCTCCCTCTGCCCACCCCCCTTCCCCCAGCTTGCGCTCTCTCTCTCTCTCTCTCAAAAAATAAATAAATAAACATTTTTAAAAATCCACCTTTCATGGGCGGGGCACTTTACAGATACTATTTTATTGGGGTTTAACAATAATACTATGTGATAAGTATTATCACCCCCTTTTACTGATGAGGAAACTGAGATTTTTAAAAGTTAAGCAATTTAGGAGCGACTGGGTGGCTCAGTTGGTTGAGTATTCAACTCTTGATTTCGGCTTGGGTCATGATCCCAGGGTCTTGGGATCAAGCCCTGCATCAGGCTCCACACTGAGCACAGGGCCTGCTTAAGATTTTCTCTCTCTCTCTCTCCCTGTGCCCCTCTCCCCTGCTCTCTTTCTCTCCCTCTCTGTCAAATGAAATAAAGAAATAAAAGTTAAGTAATATACCCAAGGCCCCAACCTGGTACATAGCAAAGTCAAGATATGAACTTAGGATTGCCCAACTCTAAAGTACTTGTTTTTTTATTACAGATAGGGGTTAACCCAGGACAATCATGGTTGGTACTATTTAAGTGATTTAAAAAAATGTTAGGAAAGGGCCATGGAGAATGGCCAGAGTGAACGTACAAACAAGGAAAAATTCTTGACTTTAAGTCACAGGTTCTAAGACAGTACAAAGAAAAGAGGAATGAATTCCTTCATCCATTATTTCGACAAATACTTGAGCTGTGTGCTAGGCAGTGTAGTGAACAGGATTCTCAGGAGTAAAAGGTGTGTCCTCAAAGACTCCATAGTGTGGGAGAGCAACAGGGAAACCAGGAAATACAATGTGGAAAATCCAAGGATAGAGGGAAGCAGGCAAGGTAGCACAGAGAAAGACAACTAAGACCAGGAAGACCTGCCTGCCTGGGAGAGACATGTCAGCAGTCTGATAACAGTAAGCCAGGTGAAAATGTAAAGTAAGGTCATTCAGGCAAAGACAACAGTGGGTAGAAGATATGGACCACTGAGGAAACTGCAGGTGTTTTAGGAAGGCCAGACTAGTGGTTGTCTCCTCTGGCTCAGAATCAGCCATGGAGCATGGACCCCACAACAGACTTCCTGAGTCAGAATCTCTGTGGGTAAGGTTTCAATAAGTGCCCCCAAATGCTTCTGATGTGAAGCCACGGTAAAAAAACAAAAACAAAACCAAAAACACAGCCAGAAAGCCTGGGGCATAGTTAAATAGTGAGAAAGGAGATACCTATGGTCTGACAGGTTGCATTGCAGAGTTTGAATTTGATCCCCACAGCCACGGGGATGGCTGGAGTGTCTGTCTGCCCACTCGAGAAGGAGTACGGAGAAGAGTCAGAAAGGGGTCTGTTGCCACCACTTGGGCAAGGAGGGCCCAAGCTATGGGAGCCAAAGGTAAAGACAGATTTGACAGGAATTAGACACACACTGGATAAGGGTTTGGAAGAGAAAGGAGTCAAGAACTTGGATTTTTGGCTGGTGCTGGTGACTGAAATGATGGTGGTATCATCATTTCTTGAGCTATTTATGACAAAATTCAGTCTGAGATACCTACAAAGCAGCGTTCCTAAACTGTGTTTTTTCCATATACACCTAAACAGAGAAACTCAGGAATATTTTTCCTCTTAATTTTCTTAGTATTTGAAAAATACTAAACACATTTGTTTAGTTCTTATCATGTGACGATTGACATTTAAAAAATCCCCTAGCGATGCATCATCAGATCTGTGCATCACTGTGTACATAGCATTTACCAAGGGTTGCATCCTTTACTTAATGACCACTGGTCTAAGTCATGGATCTTGCCCCTTAATTTCAATATGTTTGTGATACTATTAAATTTCTGTTATAAATATTATGCTCCTCTACACAGAGTTCCATAGGTTAGCCCTTAAGTCTACCACTGTTTTCACTGTCTCCCAGGCATCTCTACTCTGGATCTCTCAGCTGAGCACCAGCCCTATTTATTGACTGTTTCTCACTCCCATAATGCCTCTTGAATTTCTCAAAAGGACCTCAGACAGCACATTCATGACCAATTGATGATTCCTCCCACTCCAAATCTGCTCCTCTCCCAGTGGCCCCCTCTCAGGAAGTAGGAACATACACCTGGCTGCACTTCTAGAAACCTGAAAGCAACCCTAACACCTCCTTCCTGTATTTAATGCAAATTAAGCCCTCTTGATTTTATTGCCTATCTCTAGAATCTGCCCCTCCCCATCTCTGCCACCACGATCTTCATGCCAACAACCATCCTCTCACACTACAAAAACACACAGTATGCTTATACTGTAACCAGACAACCTTTTCAAATTGCAAATCTGATCCTGTTCCTCTGACCAGTTTTTTTAAAAAGCAAAAACAGAAGCAAAAACAAAACCTTTAGCCAATCTCTTTGATTATACTCATCTCATTTACAGAGATGCCCGAGATGGACCCCCAGCCTGAGTCAGAACCTCCTACGTGGGGCTTTATATTTGTAAAACATTCTGCAAGTAATTCAGATGTGCAGGCAGGGTTGGGTTAGTCAAGGAGGCATAAGAGATACAGTTAAAGAGAATTTTGATCCTTTCCCTCAGAGCACTTCTCTCATTTTGTCAATTTATATGCTTTAGTGGGACTATTGGGTTAATGCCTATCTTCTCCACGATTAAAACTGTAAGTTACATCAACATTTTTGCTCACCATTTTATCACTATCACTCAATCCAATGCACAGTACAGAATATGTATATGTATATATATATATCCATATATATTCATATATATCCATATATATTCATATATATCCATATATATTCACATATGTATCCATATATATTCATATATATTCACATATATGAATATATATACATATATTCATATATATACTCATATATTCATATATATACTCATATATATATTCATATATACATGAGTATATACTCATATATATTCATATATATACTCATATATATATGAATATATATACTCATATATATATTCATATATATATGAGTATATATACATATATATATATATATATAAATTACTACTACTATTGTAAAAAAAAAAAGTTTCAAAGAGGCAGTGGTCAACACTGTCAAATGCCCAACAAGGACTGAAAAATGTTTCCATGGCACTTCTCATAGTGCAGGGAGATGACAGCTCACAGGAAAAACACCAGCTTTGGAGTCAAGTGACACAACAGTTTGGAATCACAGCACAGCCTCTTACTAGTTGTGTGACAGCAGTCACCAACCAAACCTTTCTAAGATTCCATTTTCTCTCCTAAAAATGGAGTTAATAATACTTTCATTGCAGTGTTACTATAAGAATTGGAAGTAACAGACATCTAGAGTAGTGCTTGATGTATTAAGCGTATCTTTTTATTCTGGCGTTTTGACATCTGGGCCTTGCTTTCACTGGAAGGACTGTCCTTCCCAGAGCTAGCAGATTCCTAGAGATAATAAACTCACCTACAGGGTGCTTTTCATATGCAAACCAACCCAGAGCCCACACCCCACCACCTCCTGTACTGGGATTTCTCATCCAGGGCCACCATTCCCCTGCCCTAATCACCCAGGGTCAGATGCCAGAAAATCAGGCACAAGCCCTATGCTTCAGAGCACACTGAAACTATTCAAACTAGCCAATCCCAAACCTGTTTACCCTGCCTCACCCATTCCTTCCCACAGAAACCACGATACAGGCTCCTGCCCACTTTCCCCTCACCTGGCCTCCTGACTGATCCTGTGATTTCACCATGTGTGACCACGTGGGGCATGGCATGACCCCTCCTCTTGGAAACCATGAGTAACACACTATCTTTGCAATGGCAATCATCTCCAGATCTGTTGGCCTCACCATGCCTAAATAATAATAAAACTTAAATTTTAAAACACTTGGCCCATAGCAGGTTCTCAATGCATGGTAGATATGGCACAAGGGAAAGGCAAATTCCACATCACAAGGCGTGGGATATAGAATAGGTTTTATTGGGGAAACTTACCAGCTAGGGGTCAGTAAAATGAGCACAGGTCCTGTGATTCTTCCATCATCCCACAAAAGGAATTCTGGAGAGAGGTGCTGCTGTTTCAGGGAAGAGCTCCTTCTAACATCTCAGTGTCAATGTTAAGAAAGCAGCCTTGTCATTGGGGGCCATAGGTCCACTGTTTGGTTGACCTATGTTTATTAAGTGCCAGTGTTGACACAGTTGTCTAGGGAACCCCTATGGAGAGGGCTGGAAGCTTAGATAGGGCCCTTCCCTCTGGGAGGAGAGATCCTGGTCCAAGCTAGCTCTTAGTCCAAGCAACTCAAGGACCTCCAGGGCACTTTTGGACAAAACTGCTTGTTACAGCATGGCTGTTACTATAATGTATCTGCATTGTTTGCTTACTATATGGTAACAGAAAACACTGAGTTTTTATTGTTGAATCAAGCACTGTCTACCTGTTCATTTCATCTTCACAGCCCTTTATGGTCTAGATTCTACTGTTTAACCAAACAGAAACTGATGTTACTTAATTTGTCTCAGGTCACATGGTTTGGAAGTGATGAAATCTGGACTGTTCTGAAACAAAACGGTCTGACTCCAGAGTCCATACTCTTAAATATGTACTCTGTTGAACTGCCTTTTCACATCTGCCTTCTCCACCAAACCAACGGCCCCTTCCAGGAGGTCTGTGTTTTCCCACACATTTCTTCAACAATACAGAATGCTTACTTTGTGCAGGCACTGCGCTAGGCACTGAGCAAAGAATTATAAATAAGACCATGTCCTTGCCATTACAGAACTTAAAACTTTAGTAGGGAGGCAGACGTTAAACAGAAAGGACGCATAATTACGTGATAAGAATTACAAAGGGGAAAGTAGAAAGGGCTCTGAAGGTGACTGACAAAGAATCTATCTAACCTAGACTGGGGAAGTCAAGACGGTCAGCTGAGACCTGACTCAAGAGCGAGCTCTGGCCGCATCAGAAGTGGGAGGAAAGATTCCATCAGTTTATCTCCGACTCCTCAACCCGTGGCCTGGCACACGGCGGAGCACGGTAAGTGCTTGTGAAGTCAAAGGGCACTAGGGCGGGTGGATGGGCAGGCAAACGAACAAATGTGTGAAGAAATGGCCCGACTGACGGATGCGCGGACGGACAGAAGCGTCGAGGTGGGGCGGCCATCTGGTACGGCCGCAGGCTCTGCCTGTGTCACGGCCAGGCTGAGGCAAAGCGGCGGGGAGGGCAGAGGCCGGACGGGGGCGGTTTGGGAAGCACCCGGGGCCGCGCTGCGGGACCGCCTCACTCACCCTTCGCTCGGCGGGCTGCGGGACATACCCCAAGGAGGGAGCAGAACGGCCTCGGGCGGCGCGCGCCGGAAGTGGGAGCGGGCGCACCCCTCTAGGAAGCCGGGAGGACTGCATATATGCAGCTCGGTGGCGGGCGCGCCGCGCGGAGGCTTGGGAAGAGGGGTGCGAGGCCGGGAGGCATGCGCTTCTGCGGGGGACCTGGTCCCCCACAGCCCCGCTTCAAAATGGTTGACCCGCGATGGAGAGAAGAAAAAAGAAATACAGGAAGAGAGAGAGAGCTTTATCTCCAAGGATATAAAAATAGAACCTTCCATCTGTACATTTGGGGAAGAGGAAGACGCGACCACATTCGTACACCACAAACGCCTGCCTTCAGTGCCAGTTCTGGACAGTTCGGGGTGGAGTGCATGGGAACGGAGGGGAAGGGCTCAGCCCAGGCTTGGCGAGGGTGCAAAGCGGAGAATCGACCCTTCCGTCGTGGGCAAGGGCGTGCAGGGCCATCACGGAGCAGAAGAGTGACAATAATTTTCTCATAGCAGGCGTTACTCAAGCTGAGTCTTGTCTAACGACTAAAATGTTGAATTAGAAGAGTGGCCAGAGGCAGAGCACAGCAATGGGAAGTTCAGGGCATGCTGGGGAATTAGCCCAGCATCTTAGTTGGCTGGAACCTAGGCTGAAGGATACAGTGGTGTCACGTTTCGAGAGTTTCAAATGCCACTCGGGAATTTGGAATGCATTTAAGTAATCCGTGCAGGGCGTTTACACGTGACAAGGCCTGAATTACACTTTGGGGAGGTATCTTACGTAGTAGAGTGGATTAAAGGGCAAAACAGGTAAGAAAAAGAAAACAGGCATTTGGAAACATGAACTTAGCAGGATTTGCTAGTATCTGAAAATATGATTGAAGGTAGAGAAGGGGATGACATCGCCAAGGGAGATCTTACGGGAAAATAAACAGGGAATGATAAAATACCAGTGTGTGGGGGTGGGAAGAGCAAGAACATATAGAGAAGAGGAGCTTCTCAGAAGAGGAGAGCCCAGATGGTTCAAACATCATAAAAGTAAAGCGAGAGTTTCAGGAGAGAGAACAGGTTACTAGCAGATGGGGCAGAGAGCTGGAGGAGGTGAGAATTCAGGTGATGCTGGTTTTTTTTTTTTTTTTTTAAGCAATGTGGTTTTTTTTTCTTTTTTTAACATTTTATTTATTTTTGAGAGACAGAGACAGAGCAGGAACAGAGGAGGGTCAGAGAGAGAGAGGGAGACACAGAATCCAAAACAGGCTCCAGGCTCTGAGCCTGTCAGCACAGAGCCGGATGTGGGGCTTTAACTCACAAACCATGAAATCATGACCTAAACCTAAGTCGGGAGCTTAACCCACTGAGCCACCCAGGCACCCCAGGTGATGGTGTTATTAAGGGGAGGGGCAGAAGAAGGGCTGGAGAGAGATTACCTGTGGAATGTACTTGCCAGGGGTTAAGAAGTGTATGAGAAGACACTGAAAATAGGTAATAGTTTCTTTGAGAAATGTGGTCGTGCACGAAGGGACGAGAAAGGACACTTGGTTGGACTAGACAACAAGATTGAAAGATGTCTGTTTTTTAAAGATACTAGAGATCTAATTTGTCGAAAAGGTAAAATGTGAGTAGAAAGAAAAATTGAAGATAGAAGAAAAGAGAGATACATAGCTGATGGGGAGAGAATGATACCAGATAGGTAGGTGGAGTTGTCTCAGAAAATAAGATGAAGCATTATAATAAAAAATGGTGCATTTTGGTCTTTGTTTTTTGATGCTCTGAATGCAGAACAGCCAAACAGTATTGGTTAGTAATGCTGATTTTATAAGTAAGTAAGTGTACGTACAGTTTGTTGAATTTTCACAAATGGAACCTCCTCCTGTTCCAGCACTCAGCAAAGAAACAATATTATCAGTCTTCAGAAGTACCCCCTGTGCTCTCAAGTCCCCACCCTCCTCTAGCCCTGAAAGATAGCCACTACACTGAACTCAACATGATAGGTTGGTTTTGCCTCTTCTTCTACTGTATATAAATGGAATTCAATATGTACTTTTTAAAGTCAGTCTTCTTTCAACATTGTGAAATCCATTCATATTGTTTTGTGCAGATGTATGTCATACATTTTTATTTCTAATAATATTGTAGGATTATACCAATATCCATTCATTCTGTTATTGATGAACATTATTGAAAGTGAGGTATTTAAATCTCTATATAATTTTTGCATGTTAAACCAACCTACTAGGTTGGTTTACACTGGTACACACTGAATCGCAGTGTATAATTCTTTTTTATGTATTAATGAAGTTAATTTGCTAATATTTTATTGAGGACTTTTGTGTCTATATTGTTAGAGATATTGGTCTGTTTTCTTTTCCAGATCACTTTCTTTTCCTGTGATATCTTTGTCTGCTTTGACATCAGAGTAATCACTGGCCCTCTCTATTTTCTGGGAGAGATTGTGAAAGACTGGTATTCTTTAAATGTTTGATAGAATTTACTGGGCCTTTGCTTTTCTTTGTTAGAAAGTTTTTTACTATTAACTCAATTTATTTACTTTTCATACATTTATTCACATCTTCTATTTCTTTCTCAATTTTAGTAATTTGTATATTTCAAGTAATTTGTCCATGACACTTATGTTGTGTAATATGTTGGCATGAAGTTATTCATAGTATTTCCTTATATTCTTTTAAATTATTACAGAGTTGGTAGTGATGTCCCCTCTTCTCTGCTCTTGTTAATCTCTCTCTTTTTTTCTTGGTCAGTCTATTAAAGGTTTGTCAATTTTTGCTTATATTTTCAAAGAACAAAATTTTGGGTTCATTGATATTTCTTTATTATTTTTCTGTTTTCTATTTCAGTAATTACTACTCTAATCATTATTAATTCCTTCCTTCTGCTTTTTTGTTGTTAAGTTTACTGCCTATTTTCAAGTTTCTTAAGGTGGAAACTTAGATTATTGACATGAGATTTTCTTCTTACATAGGCATTTTATTTTAATTTTTTAAAATATTTATTTATTTTTGAAAGAGAGAGAGAGACAGAACATGAGCCAGGGAGGGGCAGAGAGAGAGAGGGAGACACAGAATCCGAAACAGGCTCCAGGCTCTGAGCTGTCAGCACAAAGCCAGATGCGTGGCTTGAACTCATGATCCTCAAAATCATAGCTTGAGCAGAAGTCGGACGCTTAACCAACTGAGCCATCCAGGCATGCCAACCTAGGCACTTTAAAGCTATAAATTTTTCTCTACATGCTGCTTTGGATGCATCTCATAAAATTTTATATGTTGCATTTCACTTTCATTCAGTTAAAAAATATATTTATATTTATATTTACATAAACATTTTAAAGAATGATATATATATATTTATATATTTATCTATATGAATAAATATATATTTATCTATCTATATATTTTTTAGAGAATGAGAGAGCACACACACACATGTGAGATAGGGGCAGAAGGAGGGAGGGAGAGAGACAGACAGACAGACAGACCCAAGCAGGCTCCACACTCAGCATGGAGCCCGTCTTTGGGACTCAGTCCCACAACCCTGAGATCATGACCTGAGCCAAAATCAATTGTTGAATGATCAACCAACTGAGCCACCCACTCAGGTGCCCTGAGTTTAAAATATTTTCTAATTTCCTTTGTGATTTCTTCTTTGAAGCACGGGTTATTTAGATATGGGCTATTTAATTTCCAAATATTTGTAGAGTTTCCAAATTACCCTGTTGCTTGTATGCCCCTTGCGACAATGGAAGCTTCATCAGCCCCTCTCATTTGAGGTGGCTCTGGTCTCTCAGCCCTCAGAAGTGGAACCCCTCACTGGGCACCCCATTTCCTGCATGTAGAATCCTAGAAATCTGACAGGCTTCCTTCATTTTGTCCTGTCTCTGTCTGATTCAGTCCAAGCTGGCAGTATTTCTGGTGATACAACATTCTCAAAAACCATGCTGGTCTTCTGTGGATATCAAGGGGATCCCACAGTTATATGCAGGGGTTCTCCACAGATCCTTCCTGGATAACCCCATTTCTGTTTCTGGTTTCTGTTGAGATAGTTGATTGGAACCATGAGTCACACACCCAGTCCTCTCCACCAAAAGTTTTCTAGCTACATTCATGGCTTTGTCTCCAGAGCAAGGATAGGCTGGGAAATTTTCTAAATTATCAAGTACTGATTCCTTTTTTACTTAACAGTTCCATTATCAATTTATCTCTTTCCTCTCACATTTTACTATAATCAACAAGGAAAAACCAGAACACATCTTTCATACTTTGCTTGGAAAGCTCCTTGTCTAAAAATCCAAGTTCATCACTTACAAGTTCTATTTTCCACTCAACAGTAGAACATGATTCAGCGAAGTTTCTGCTAACTTTGCAACAAGTATCACCTTTTCTCCAGATTCCAATAATATTTTCTTCATATTTGTCTGATACCTCATCAGGAGTGTATTGAATATTCAATATTTCTAGCAAAATTCTCTTCATGACAATATATGTATTCTCTAAGACGAAAGAACACTGCTCTACTATCCTTTTCCCTTCCTTCCAAGTCCTTGCCAGAGTCACCTTTAACATCCATATTTCTACCAACAATCTCTTCAAGGCAATGTAGGTCTTTTCTATCATGAGCCTGAAAACTCTTCCAGCTTCTAGTCATTACCCAACTCCAAAGCCACATCAACATTTTTAGGTATTTGTTAAAGCAGCACCTCACTTTTGGTGTAACAGAGTGGCTTAATACCACAGAACTTTATTTTCTCACAGTCTGGAGGTTGTAAATCCAAAATCAACGTGCTGGCAGGACCATGCTCCTTGTGAAGGTTCTAAGATTCATGCCTATTTCCAAACTTCTGGCAGTTTCTGGCAGTCCTTGGTGCTCTTTGCCTTGTAGATGCATCACTTTAATGTCTGCCTTCACATTCACATGGTCTCTTCTCCCTTCTGTGAGTCTCCTGTGAATCTGAACTTACCTTTTCTTATAAAGACTCCAGTTGGTGGATTAGGACCCACCTTAATCCAGTATGATCTCATCTTAACTTGATTACATCTGCAAAGACCCTATTTATAAATAAAGTCACATTAACAGGTACTAGTGGGGACGCCTGGGTGGCTCAGTCGGTTAAGCGTCTGGCTTCGGCTCAGGTCGTGATCTCGTGGTGAGTTCGAGCCCCGCGTCGGGCTCTGTGCTGACAGCTCAGAGCCTGGAGCCTGCTTCGGATTCTGTGTCTCCCTCTCTCTCTGCCCCTCCTCCGTTCATGCTCTGTCTCTCTGTCTCTCAAAAATAACTAAACATTAAAAGAATTAAAAAAAAAAAACCAGGTACTAGTGGTTAGGATTTAAACATATCTTTGGAGATGGGGGAACACAATTCAACCCACAACAATGTTAAGTACAAACGAAGAGTCGTTCAAACTTCTGTGACTTGGTTTTTTAGTTGAAGACCTCAAACTGATGCCAGTGACCTCACTGACTGAAAAGAAATGATCTGATTTGAATTCAACTCTAGAGGTCTTGGGGAGTTTTGGTGTTTCTGATACAAGCCTATGCATCTCTGTCAAAGTGAACGTTGGAAACTGATTATATTGGCCATTATTTCACTTTCTGAATCTCAGTTTTCAGCATGGGTTCTGTTTTTAAAAAGTCACAGTCAATTGGAATGCATATTGACATTTCAAAGACATTGGATTGTCCATAATTTAGATATATCATTCACAAAACAAACAGGAGCAGTCTACTTGTTAATATTTATTTGACAAAAAGGAAAGTCAATTTTTTTCATTTGGCTTCACAATTTGGATTTATTTCCCTTGTTTACCTGGACCTAGAGATTAATTTTTAGATTAAAATTAATTCTTTGTGAAGACTGATTATACAGTCTAAAGGAAATTAATTTCTCATACAATATAATACATGATAAGCAAAAGTTCACATATAGGTCTTGATGTTCAACTTTCTGAAGAAGAGGTCTATAGTTTCTATCATGTTTTCAAAGTAGTCATATTATCCAAAAAGGATTAAGAACCACTACTGTAGAACCTATGCCTAAATCAGACATATGTTAGTTTGGCCTAGTTTCCCCAAGAAGAAATGTAATAGGAAACAGAAATCAGGTAGAATACTGGTGGGTGAGCTATCAGTTTTATTCTTGAGAATCTCATATCATTTCCCATGCCTGTATTATCACTCCTGATCTCTTTGGAAACCTTTGAATTCTTTTTACCTTACTGAGAGGAACCTCTTCAGTGTCAGCTGGTGTGGACCACAACTGGGTCTAGGGTTGTTCTGGCTGACTGATCAAACTGTTAAGATTCCAAGCTGGCTTCTTAGCCTCAGAATGCATCTTTGGTAAGACTCCACAAGGCAACAAATCTAGCACAATCTGAAAAAAAGTTTGATTTCCTTGGTTAAATGCTCACAAAGTCTATGTTCACATGATCATTTCCATGTAAAAAATTAACAAAACCCTTAACTTTGCACATAAGAATTAGCCTCTGGTTAACCTCTTTCTCATTCTCTTTTACTAAAAACCTTTCAAAAGTAGTATGTCAACTATGGTATTCTCATATACTGCTGGTGGGAATGAAAAACAATTCAGCCACTCTGACAAACAGTGTAGCAGTTTCTTAAAATGTTAAACATACAACTACCATGAAAGAAAAAAGTATATGTCCATGTAAAGTCTTGGACACCAATGTTTGTAGCACCTTTATTTGTAATAGTAAAAAACTGGAAATACCCAATTCCCATCAACTCATGAGTGGATAAATAAATGAGGGGATAAATAAATAACAATGGAATATTATTTAGCAACAAAAAGGAATGGACTACTAATACACACAGTAACATAGATCTCGTAATAATGCTCAGTGAAAGAAGTCTGACCAAAAAAAGAGTGCATTCTGTATAATTCCATTTAAATAAATCTCTAAAACATGCAAACTAATCTATAGTAATACAAAGCAGAACAATGGTTGGGAGCTGTGGGAAGAAAGGGAGGAGATACTAAAGATAGAAGGAAACTTTTTGGGTTGCTGGTTGTGTTCACTATTTTGACTGTGGTGATGGTTTCACTACTGTATACATATGACAAAACTTATCAAATTGTCTACCCGAAATATTTGATGATTGTTATATGTCTGTTATATCACATAAAACTGGTTTTTTAAAAAAGTATCTACACTCCTTTCTTGGGAGGGCTGGACCTAAACAAGTTATTTACAGGGATATCAGGGCCTCAATTTGTACACCCCTAAGATTTCAGAGATCAGAAGAGGGTCTTGAGCTGGGACAGAAAGACCTCTACTTCTACCTCAACCATCATTTCAGCCAGCCACCACTTTCTCAAATCTGTACCTCTTCTTCCCAACATCTCAACCTAAATCACATGTCTCAATCCTTCTCCTAATCCCCCCTTACTTCCCAAGATATTTCCAAGGACACAATATTCTTTCCTATCATGATATGCGCCCCACCCCATCCCCCCAAATTTCAGGTCCTTCTTCTCACCCTGATCCTTTAGCCACAATGAGGACTGTACTGGCAAGAAAACTGTTTAGTTTCTAGTTCATTTATTTCTACTCTAGTCTTTATTATATCCTTCCTTCTACTGGTTTTGATTTGGGTTTGTTCTTTTTTTAGTTCCTGTAGGTGCAAGATTAGGTTACTTGAGATTCTTCTTGCTTCTTGAAGTAGACTTGTATTGCTATAAACTTCCCTCTTAGAACAGCTTTTGCTGCATCCCAAAGATTTTTGGACTATTGTGTTTTCATTTTCATTTGTCTTCACATATTTTTAAATTTCGTCTTAAGTAAGCCGTTTAGAAACTGTGGCCTTCCTTGATGGCAAAGTTTATGAAAATCCAGCTTCCTGCAATTTGGAAATTGCTGAGCATTCCTTATTTTTAGGGCAATGGTTCTCAAAGTGTGGTCCCAGAGCCAACAACAAAAGCACCTGAACCTGGGCTCCCACCCCAGACCTACTGAGTGGTAAACTCTGAGGGTGAGGTCCAATAAAAAGTATTTTGACAAGGCTTCCAAATTATTTGGAGGCATGCCACTGTTCTGCAGAAAAAAAAAAAAACAGAGAGGACAGGTAGAAAGTTAGAATGGAAGCACACCAGCAAATCTGAAAGGAAGGTGGAGTGGGGATTCAAAAAGAATAAGATAATAAGAACTCATTATTATGTAGTCAGAAAACCCACCCTGCCCCAGAGAGCTTTCCTGAAAGGTGTTTCGACATTCACGTCAAGAACCGGCAGATAGGCCAGCAAGGTACCTGTCGCTGGCTCACCAGGTCGCTAGCTATAGTTCCGCTGAGGTCAGCTTCGCGGAGATTCACGGGTTAACTCTCGGCAAACACCATCCGACCCGCCGCCGTGGCCGCCGCCCCCTTGCGTGTGCTCACGTGCGAGGCTCCGCGCCATAGAGCTGAGCAATCCTCCCAGATTCCTAGAGCGGACGCGGCGATGGCGGGTTCGCAGCCTGTGAGGCTTGACAGTGACCTGGAGAACAAGTCAAGGTATGGGTGGTGTCAGGTCGCGGGGGCCGGGGATCTCAGGTGATCTCGCCTGCTGTGCTACCTTGCAGCGCCACCAGGGAGCCCTGTGTGTTTTCTTGAGTCCTTGGAGAGTCTAGGCCGCCGGGATCGCCCCCAGGCGCCGCTCCTGGGCTCGGTGGTTCCTTGGCCTAGTGTGCTTTGGGTATCCGGTCAGCGCCTCGGCCTTGAGTTCACCTGAATGAACACCAGAAACTTTGGGGGCAAGTGGAAATCAGAAAGGGGATGCATTCACGCAGATCAGACGAGCGTGCCAGGGAAAGAGAAACCTGCACGTGTGAGTGCTGGAAGAAGGGAAAGAGGGAAAGAAAAACATAATGATGAGGGATCAGTAGTCAGTTCGGTATGATAAAGGCACCCAATACAGTGTTAACCGCTGGAACAAAAGTTTTAATTCCCTCCCCTGCCTTATCTTTCCAGGATGCCCTTATTTCAGTAGCATTAACCTCCACTTATGTTGCAAGGTTTTTAGACTTGGAATGGAGTACACATATCTAAAGAATGCCTGACTCTAGGATGATGAGGGAGGAAACTTAGTGAGAAAAGCTCGTGGAGATTAAATGAGATTTTGTTTTCTCCCTCACTTCTTTTGCATCTAGGGGATGTTTCTGGTGGTCTAGTCTCAGAAACTTTATCTCCAGTCTCCACCATGATTCCCTTCCAAACCCAGTGGTGCCCAGTTGCCTCCAGGCTTCAGACTCCTATGTGGACAAGAAAAGCTTACTAAGGAAATGGTAATTCTCCAGTTGCTCCCTGAGGTGGTAAGTGGCCCGTTGCAGCCCATGGAGATCCACTTCAATTATGAATCTCAAGAACACCGCCTTGTGTCAGGTGAGAAGCCGTGTGTTATATCTTTCTTAATGGTTTCAGGTGGTGGGGAGGGTTGTTACTGGGGCTGTGTTAGCTTTTTCAAGTGCTATTGGTATTCTTCCCTGCCTACCCCTCACGATACTAGGCAGTACTATCTTTTTAGTGCTGCAAGCAGTCACATGGCTTTACTGTGAATTTTAGCAATCAAATTCTCATGGAATTCCCTCCTCTCCTTAAATCCCCAGAGTTAGCCATTTTCCCATTCTAACCACCTTATCACCAATCTATCAGTGCTTGACATTTTCCCTTTAAAATCTTCTATGGGGCGCCTGGGTGGTTCCGTCAGTTAAGCGTCCGACTTCAGCTCAGGTCATGATCTCCTGGCTTGTGAGTTCGAGCCCCAAACTGCTGCAAGCTCAGGGCCTGGAGCCTGCTTCCCATTGTGTGGCTCCCTCTCTCTCTGCACCTCTCTGTCTCTTTCTGAAAAATAAATGAACAGTATAAAAAATCTTTTCAAGTCATCCTTTTTATGTGTTGTAGTGGCATAGTTTAAAGTTTGGAAGTCTGATAGCCTGGATTCAAATACTAGCTTTGTCATCATTCTGTTTCCTCATTTTATAAGTATATAGTAACTCATACTTTGGAGGTTATTTTGAGGATTGTGTCTGTTATCACATAATAACCTCAAAACTTAGTGACCTAAAACATGAGACATTTTTTTAAATGTCTATTTATTTTTGAGAGAGAGCACATGCATGCATGCGTGCGTGCACACATTTCCCCCCCCCACGCCCCACACACACACACACATGAGAGTGAGGGAGAGGCAGAGAGAGAGAGAGGGACAGAGAATCAGAAGCGGCCTCCGTGCTGACGGCACACAGCCGGAAGCGGGGTTTGAACTCACTAACCGGGAGATCATGACCTGAGCTGAAGTCAGACGCTTAACTGACTGAGCTACCCAGGGGCCCCAAAACATCAGACATTTTTTTTTTTTTTTAATTTTTTTTCAACGTTTATTTTATTTTTGGGACAGAGAGAGACAGAGCATGAACGGGGGAGGGGCAGAGAGAGAGGGAGACACAGAATCGGAAACAGGCTCCAGGCTCTGAGCCATCAGCCCAGAGCCCGACGTGGGGCTCGAACTCACGGACCGTGAGATCGTGACCTGGCTGAAGTCGGACGCTTAACCGACTGCGCCACCCAGGCGCCCCATAAACATCAGACATTTTTAAACCATGTTTTCTTATGGTTCTGTAGGTCATCAATTTAGGCTGGGTTCAGCTGGGCAGTTTTTCTCCTGGTTGTCTGGGATCACTCATGCAGTCATCTAGTGGCTCAGCTAGGGCCAGGGTCTGAGTTGGTATCAATCATATATGTCTGGCTATTAGTGCCGGGTATGGCTTGAGTCATGTATCTGCAGCAGGCTAGCCCAGACTTTTTCACAGGGCAGCCAGTCTCCCATACAGAGAGAGGGAAAGCCCTGGGATGCATAAGCACTTTTCTAACCTATTTTTGTGTTATACTGAAGTTATAATGACCAGAGCAAATCACATGACCAGTTCCAGAGTCACTGTGGAAGCGAACTGCACAAGGGTATGGGCATTTGGAGCGTCTCATTTCCGCATCATATTTTGCTGCTGATTTTGGTCCTCCCATTGCTGCTCTTTGGCCTGTGAAATTCACCTTCTATGTCATTTTCTTTTACTCTAGATCTTCTGCCTCTTTATAGTTTTGAAGTATCTCTATTTTACTTTGTTTCTTCTGTGTTTAGTACTTGTCTTACCTTAAGAATCTATTCTCAGGAAGCTAGCTCTCATTTTTCCTGAGAATCACTGCAGAATTGGGTCTACTTTCAGTTTTACATAAATTAATATACATATTGTATGTGTTTGTGACTTTTAGAGTGTGTTTAAATAACTTTTTTTTTAGTGTAGAGTAATATAATTATATAAAGTGCATTTATAAAACATAGAAAGGGACAAAACAGAAAAATTAACCTACAACTCCAGCATCTAGAGGTAGTCACTGCTAACGTCAATGTATCTTTCAAATAATTTAACTATTCAACAAATACTTATTATTGATATATGTTTATTAATCAGATTATAGGTTATTAATTGTTACTAACCATATACTATGGTTAGTTATGAGGGGTTACTCTATGTGGGCACTATTATAAGTGCTGAGCATATAGCAGTGAACTGAAAAGGTAAGTCTTTGCCCTCAAGGAGCTTACATTCTGGTGAGAGAAACAATGAATGAATGAATGAATGAATGAATGAATGAGTGAATGAATGAAAGAAAAATAGAGTATAGATAGTGATAATGGTTATGAAGAAAACAAACCAGGATGTATCAGTCTGGATTCTAACAGGAAACAGGTGGTTTGAATGCAAATTCAGCAATCCAGTGTTTCATGAAGAGGATAGGCAGTATTATAGAAATTAACAAGGGATAGAGAACAGCCTTGGGATCCAAAAAAAAAAAAAAGAGGAGCAGTTGCTACCTTTAGGCCTAAAGCTACAAAGGGAGAGACTAATTAACCAGATCCTGGAGAGTATACTTGTAAGGTAGAGCTGCCAATAGGAGCCATGGCCTTTGCTCAAAGAAACACATTACTTCCAGCTCCTGGCCCAGCAAGAAGAGACTCTGGATGTAGAGTGAAGAGCTAGATCTCAGTTTCTCTGGGATTTAGCACTGAAAGTCCTATATCCCAAGAAGCCCCTCTGTTGTGGACAACCAGGATAGCTGGTCATTCTACAATTCTCCTCCTACTTTGGGCCAACTCTAACTGCAAGCCAGAGGACACAGAACCCCAAGAGCTGCAGTGCATAAACTGGTATCAACCTCTTGGAGCACAGAGCAAAGTAAGCAGTAGATCTAGAGGGTCAAAAGGAGAATATCCCATTACATTCCACCCCTTTTAAACTATAATATTTACTTTTGTTCTTTGTTTGGGTTATGTTCCAAACTTAGCAGAAAAACAGTCTCTTAAGCTACCATTTCTTTGCAGGTTGACTTGTAATTAAATTATATTCCCATCAGGGGTGCCTGGGTGGCTCAGTTGGTTAAGCAGCCGACTTCAATTAGGTCATAATCTCACGGTTTGTGGGTTTGAGCCCATGTCGCGTTCTGTGCTGACAGCTCAGAGCCTGGAGCCTGCTTCAGATTTTGTGTCTCCCTCTCTCTCTCTCCCCTCCCCCTGCTCAAGCTCTGTCTCTTTCCCTCTTAAAAATAAGTAAACAATGGGGCGCCTGGGTGGCGCAGTCGGTTAAGCGTCCGACTTCAGCCAGGTCACGATCTCGCGGTCCGGGAGTTCGAGCCCCGCGTCAGGCTCTGGGCTGATGGCTCAGAGCCTGGAGCCTGTTTCCGATTCTGTGTCTCCCTCTCTCTCTGCCCCTCCCCCGTTCATGCTCTGTCTCTCTCTGTCCCAAAAATAAATAAAAACGTTGAAAAAAAAATTTATTAAAAAAAATAAGTAAACATTAAAAAAATTGTTTTAATTATATTCTCATATGAAACATAAAACTTTACTGCCACTGCTGCTTTTCATATTAAGTATTGAGGAAAAGGGAGGGAAAGGCATAATAACCTTAAAGTAACTGCTACGGTTTTTGCTATTCACAAAGCCAAAACTGATAATCAAAACTATCTTCTTACATCACCCATTCCATATTGCCTCTACCCTCTGCCAGAATCTTAGTGGCAGAGTTCTTTACCTAGTTTAGTAACAGAAACCTGTTTTCCTGGATGATCTGAGTCCTTGATGATCCTGTCTCTTCCGTATTACTTCAGTGTACCATTGACTGGGCATTTTAGACATGAGAGAACTTGGAAGCACCTCCACTGAATCCCCTGACTCCTAGACCTATTGTTCCTTGCCCTTACTATGTAGCAGCAGCCAGTTCCCCAGTAGCAATTGGTATCTGTCATCCTGGCCAATAGAGTGACACTTTCTCTCCCTGTTGGTTCAGCCGCATGAGGAGCCCAAAGTGGCCAGGAGGCAGTCTCAGATTCAAATTTAACAAAATCATGACTTTATTCCATGGTAGAAGTATTTCTTCTTTGAGAACCAGAACCCCAAGCCCATCAAACCCAAGATTAGGGGAATAGAAAGTAAAAATAATATAAGTGGGTTATTAGTTATATAGTAAGAAGAGACATTTATTACTACTCCTCTACCCTTAGCTCCTATACCCATATATTCTGGCCATGGAGAAGGCAACACTGTTTATTGTTCTCTGGTTTAAGGCATATATTGCATCCTGTATGACGGTACCCCAAACTTATCCGGGTGTTGTTGCCTGGCTGGTACTGTAACTGAGCCTTCAGTAAATCATTCCACAATTACTGAAACCCACTTACTTCTGGGTGATGGGACATGTGGTAAGACCTGTGAATTACACGTGTATGAGCTTATTGGTGTACTTCCTTCCCTGTGAAATGACTAATTTGGAGGCAATATTGTATAGAATTACCATGATAATAATACACATTCTTTTAAGTCAATGCTAATTTGTACCTGGGCTGTCTGTTTAGTCCTTTGAAAACAAATTGTTGCTCTCTTTGTGATAGAAGGGGTCAAGTGTGATGAATCTGTCCCCTAGTTGCTGGCTAGCTCCCCTCCAGGGACCTTATTAGGGGCTCAGTGTTGGACCCAGCAGATGGCTACATGGGTGTATAGCTGTAATGATAGGCATATCAGCCTTGATAAGCGGACATCCATATTATTGAGCCCATGCATAGCCTCCATTCCTGCTGCCATGACCACTTTGTACATAAATCCATTGGGCAAGCATTAGTTAAAAAAGGCTAATTGACATTCATAACATGAATCACTATGCCCATCTGATTGAGAGGCTTTTTACAGAGAATGCCCTTTGGTGAGTATTTACCCAGGGCACAAATATATTCATTATTTGCCCATTCTAGGAGATCTAGCCTCATAATTTTCTTCCAGAATCCTTATTTCTCGTCTTCCAGTCTTATTCTTTGAGGTACCTAACTAATTATATAACCCATTAGTCACTATCCTTGAATCATTATAGGCATGTATCTTAGGCTATATTGCCTTCCATGAAAATGGACAACCAGGTGTATACCTGAAATTGTGCCTACTGGGAAGATTTGCCTTTACCAGTGTGTTTCAGGTCACTCCAGAGTCAGGGAATAAGTGAAAGATGCGTTTTCAGCTAGTGTCCACATGCCGGTCAGGCCCAACTATACCAATTCTGTACTTTTTCTTCCTCTGTTAACTGGTAAGAGGGAATTCCCATCAGGCCATGAATGTAGGCTAATGGAGAGGGGTAGTGGAGCAATAGGAAAAGGCACTGCGGCAACCCAGGTCACTAGCACATAGAATTTGTCTTCCAGACTTGCTTTTATACTGGAATGCTGATTTGTGTGTCCAGTTTCAGATTTGATGGATCAAATAACTAGTTCACAATGGTCAGTTTGTAATAGTCATTTGGTGCTCCGTGTTCAAGCATTAAGTCTCTATTAGTGCCCAAGTGCAAGCCAGGGTCTGCCTTTCGCTTAGAAAATTGTTTTTGACAGAAGAGAGTATGGCCTTACTTCACTATAGTTCTCTTCTAGAGGCTTGCAAGAGGCCTAATACAGCATGCCTGACTGCTGCAGACACTTCTTATACCATTGGTTATCCTGATAAATAAAGTCATGTGACAGGACAACTTGCATTGCAACCTCGACTTCTGCAGAGCCTTTTATTACTCTAGTCTCACTCGAAAATAACAACCTTACAAGTTACTCATATTAGTTATTTCAGCACATTCGACTGTGGTCTTTGTTGCCTCAAAAATGCAGGGCTTATCAAGTATTGTGCCTTTCTGAGGCGATAACAGTTGGTTAGAGACAGAAGTGAAGTAAAAGAACAAGCCCTATGAGGGCTTTCAGGCAGAGGGAATAGCAAATGCCAGGGACCTTTTGGTGTAGCAGGAACAGGGTCAGTTTGGAATAGACAGAAAATAGGGGTAGTTGTGGAATGAAATGAGAACAGAGAGAGAAAGGACGAGATGGAACTTTCAAGCCATAGTAAGGACATGGAATTTATTCCTAGTGTAAAAGGAAACCATTCGAGCAATTTATGCAGGAAAATAACATATAAAGGTCACTCTGTTGTATGGACAATAGAAGAAAGGTATATTAGTGAGAAGAAAACAAATGTTTCAAGAAGAGAGTAATCAACTATGTCAAAAAAATAAGTAAGATTGAGAATTGGATTTGTCAAGATAGAGCTTATTAGGAATTCTAGTAAGTGCAGTTTTGATGGAGTTAAGGAGATAAAAGCCTGACTGCAATGGATTAAAAAGAGAATAGACTTGGGGCACTTGGGTGGCTCAGTCGGTTAGGTGTCCGACTTCGGCTCAGGTCATGATCTCATGGTTCATGGGTTCAAGCCCCGCATCAGGCTCTGCTGACAGCTCAGAGCGTGGAGCCTGCTTCAGATTCTGTGTCTCCCTCTCTGTCTCTGCCCCTCCCCAACTCCTGCTCTGTCTCTCTCAAAATTAAATAAACATTAAAAAAAAGAGAGAGAATAGACTTAATATTGGTTAGAATATAGAGCAGTGTGAACTCATACACACAACAATGAGACCCCAGAATTCTGATCCTAAGTTTATATAACCTGGAGAAACACTTGAATATGTGCATCGAGATAAATGTACCAGCAGATTCATATCAGCATTGCTTGAAACAACAAAATGTTACTGTCCATTGAAGGAGAATGGGTAAATAAAATGTGGTATATGTCACGCTATAGTAGTGAGCATGAATGGACTACAGCTACACACATGAATATGGATGAATCTTCCAAACATAATGTTGAACAAAAAAAGCAAGTTACAGAATATATGTGATACAATTCCTTAAATGTGTATAGTTCAAAACATGCTCTATTTGTCTTCTAGAGCTGCCATAACAAAGTGTCACAGACTGGGTGGCTTAAACAACACAAATTTATTTACTCACAGGTCTGTGCATTAACTTTGGTCATCTATGCTTTGCTTTCTTCTAGAAGATTTATAGTTTTAGATTTTCTATTTAGGTTTATATTACATTTCTAGTTAATTTTTGTGTATAGCATAAGGAAAGAGGGTTAATTTGTGTTCTTGTTCAGTTCTAACACTTTTTGTTGAAACGAGACTGTTCTTTTACCATTGAATTGTCGTGGCAACTTTGTTGAGAATCGGTTGTACATATATGTTTGGATCTATTTATGGACTCAGTCTTTTTTTTTTTTTTTTATGTTTATTTATTTATTTATTTTTGAGGAGTGGAGGGGTTAAGAGAGAGGGGCACAGGGGATCCGAAATGGACTACATGCTGATAGCAGAGAGCCTGATGCCACTCAAACTCACAAACCATGAGATCATGATCTGAACTGAAGTCAGACACTTAACCAGCTGAGCCACCCAGGCACCACTATTAATGGACTCAGTCTTATATTAATAGATATGTCTGATCTTATGCACTGCTTTGATTACTGTAGCCTTATAATAAAGTTTGAAATAAGGTAGCATAACTTGTCCAATTTTGTTTTTCCTTTCCAAAATTGTTTAGATTCTTCTGGTCATGAAGTTTATAATCAGTTTGTCAGTTTCTACAAAAAAGCCTGCTGAGGTTTTGATTGGGGTTGCATTGAATCTATAGATCATTTGGGGAATGATTCCATCATCTTAACAATATTAAATCTATCTTTCCATAAGCGATGGCATATATTTCTGTTTATTAGGTCTTCTTTAACTTCTCTCAGCAATGTTTTGCAGTTTTCATTATAAAGATACCACACTTATTTTGTTGAATTCATTTTTAAATATTTCATTTTTGGTGCAGTTAAAAAATGTTTTTAGGGGCACCTGGGTGGCTCAGTTGGTTGAGTGTCTGACTCTTGATCTCAGGGTCATGAACTCAAACATGTTGGACTCTGTGTTGGGTGCGAAGCCTACTTAAAAAAAAGTTGTTTTTTTCTTTTGTTTTTAAAGAGAACACAAGCATTAAAACCACTTGTGTTTAATTTTTTTTTTTTTTTTTTACTGTTTATTTATTTTTGAGAGAGAGAGAGAGGGAGAGAGAGACACAACATGAGCATGGGAGGGGCAGAGAGAGAGGGAGACACAGAATCTGAAGCAGGCAGGCTCCAGTCTCTGAGCTGTCAGCGCAGAGCCCAATGCAGGGCTTGAACTCCCCAACCGTGAGGTCATGACCTGAGCTGAAGTCGGACGCTCAACCAACTGAGCCACCCAGGCACCACCCCGCCCCCGCCACTGCAAAGAAAAGGTTTTTAATTTTAGGCTCTAATTGTTCATATCTAATGTACTGAAATACAGTTCGGTTTTGTATATTGCTCCAATAAACTCATGTACAACATATAACTTTTTTGACACACTTTAGTATTTTCTGTACACATGATTGTGTAGTCTATAAATAAAGACAGTGTGACTTTTTTTTTTATTTGTATCTCTCAATTTTTCTTGTCTTGTTGCATTGGCTAGCAATATTGAATAGAGATTGTATAGTGTTGAGTGGTAAGAGAGGTCATCCTTATTTTGCTCCCTTGTTCCCAGGAGAAAAGCATTCAATGTTTAACCATTAAGTATAGTGTTAGCTGTTGCTTTTTCTTTCCTTTGTATTGGAATCGTTAATTTACATATCACACAATTGATGTTTGGATTTAAATATACCATATTCTTGGGGCACCTGGGTATCTCAGTTAAGCATTCAGCTCTTGGTTTTAGCTCAGGTCATGATCTCACAGTTTGTGAATTTGAGCCCTGCATTGGGCTCTGCACTGGTGATATGGAGCCTGCTTGGGATTCTCTGTCTCCCTCTCTATCTCTGCCCCTCCCCTGCTTGCTCTCTGTCTCTCTCTCTGAAAAATAAATAAATAAACATTTTTTTAAAAAGGAAAAAATAAATATGTCATCTTCTTATTTGTTTTTATTTATCCTATTTGTTTCTTTTTTTTTCTCCTTTTGCCTAATTTTACATTATCAGGTTTTTTTGTTTTTCCATTTTTTTCTCTATTAACTTACTGTTTATACATCCTTTTATTGTATTTAATTGTTACCTCATAGCAGCCTTTTTCAGATGTGATTCTGTGAGAATTAAGCACCAATGCTCTAGGGCATTCATTGTAATCAACGTACTGATGTTTCTCCTGCATATCTATTATGGTACTAGCTGTGAACTTTCTTTGGGAGAATTAAGAAAATGGTCATTCAAATTATTTTCTGTTTTATTCTCTTATGGAACCCTGGTTGAAATAGGCTGCCTTAAACCTATTACAACATATACGTTTGATTTATTACAGTTTATCTTAGTTTACTATTTCTAGGACAATCCAAAAATCTTACAATGTTTTAGTTTTATGGACTTTCCTCCTCTTGTGCTATTTTTGCCATGTATTTTAATTCTCTATATATTGTAAACTCCGTAAGAGGTTCATGTTGCTTAAGTCAGTCAGTACACATTTAGATTTACCCATAAACTTAACTTTTTCCAATGCCCTTGCCTCTGGTAAAGGGAAGAAGCCTCTACTTGGAGACCTGAGATTTTTTACTTTCGCCCTTGAAATTAATCTGTGTCGTGTTTTCAGCTCTCTAGACCATTTGCAGTCTGACAACTGTGTGCCTTTTATAGTAAACCCCATTTAACAGTGGACTGATAGTCAAGAATTTCAGTGGAACTCCTACCGTCACAGACATCTGATATTGTTAAGCCTAGGAATGGCCTCCTCAAAAATCAACTCAGAAGAGATTTTTGATCTTTTCCTGATTCACACACTATACTTAGGAAGTCTGGTTACTGAATGTGGCTCTTTCTTAGCCACTTCCTTGTAACAATCAGGACAAAAGAGATGAGAGATTATAAAGACGTATTTTTGAAAGTTTAAGATTCTGTCCTGACCATTCCTGGACTTCCATAGTTCCTTCTTTCCCCTAGTAGCAGCCTCTGATCTGCCTGGTTGGTGGTCCTCCCAGTGACAGCCAGGCTGCCACTGCCTCCCCCTCTTCTTCCTTCCCCCTCTTCCTCCTTCCCCCTCTCCCTCAAGTATTCTTTCACATTGTTTACCTTACTTAATGTTAATAAATTGCTTATGTATTAGCTTTATTTAGTCAAACTGTCATAATTACTATGACTAGGTTTCACTATTCCCAGATCTCCTGTGACGGACGTATACAGAACATATCTGGGTGAGACACTTCAATAAATGGTTATTATGGGCCATTACTTATTGATTCTTCCCAATTTCTCTTTCGGAGGGTCATTTTCAGTGTTTTGGAGCACTCCCCTCTTGTGACGGCATTTTATAGGTAAATACAAATCTGTTTCACCTCAAACTTTCTTACACTATGGAGAATACATTCCATTTGGATTTTTTATTGTTCTAGATGGTGAGACTAAGACCAAGATTGGAGAGGTGGCTTCAGAGGAGGAAATTACAACAAAAATTGAACCATTGCCTGAAGAGTCTGGCAACCCCAGAAATGATGTTCTCCAGGATTCTGAATGCAGAGGATTCTGTGAATTTGGCGATACATTAAATGAAAAGGATCAAAATCTCTTTAACAGAAGACAACATAACTGTGATGAATGTGGGCAAAGCTTTGCTTGGAGTGCAGGCCTTATTAGGCATCAAAGAACCCATTGGGAGAAACCCTATGAATGTGATCAGTGTGGAAAGGCCTTTAGTGTGAGCTCAGCTCTGGTTCTGCATCAGAGAATTCATACTGGGGAGAAACCCTATCCGTGTACTTGGTGTATTAAAAGTTTCAGTCGGAGCTCAGACCTTATTAAACATCAAAGGGTCCACACTGGTGAAAAACCTTATAAATGTGATGAATGTGGGAAAGCCTTCAGTCAGAGTTCTGATCTTATTATCCATCAGAGAATCCATACAGGAGAAAAACCCTATCAGTGCAGTCATTGTACTAAAAGCTTTAGCCAGCGCTCAGACCTGGTTAAGCATCAGAGAATCCATACTGGAGAGAAGCCTTACACGTGTAACCAGTGTAACAAACATTTTAGTCAGAGTTCTGATGTTATTAAACATCAAAGAATCCACACTGGAGAGAAACCATATAAATGTGATGTGTGTGGAAAAGCCTTCAGTCAGAGCTCAGATCTTATTCTGCATCAGAGAATCCACACTGGGGAGAAACCATATCCATGTAATCAGTGTAGCAAAAGTTTCAGCCAGAACTCAGACCTTATTAAACATCGAAGGATCCACACTGGAGAAAAACCCTATAAATGTAATGAGTGCGGTAAAGCTTTTAATCAGAGCTCAGTCCTTATTCTGCATCAGAGAATTCACACTGGGGAGAAACCCTATCCATGTAATCAGTGTAGCAAAACCTTCAGTAGACTTTCAGATCTTATGAATCACCAGCGAATTCACACAGGAGAGAAACCTTACCCATGTAGCCAGTGCAGTAAAATGTTTAGCCGAAGATCAGACCTTGTTAAACATCATAGAATTCATACAGGTGAAAAGCCCTATGAATGTGATGAGTGTGGGAAAACCTTTAGCCAGAGCTCAAATCTTATTCTACATCAGAGAATCCACACTGGAGAGAAACCCTATCCATGTAGTGATTGTCCTAAAAGTTTTAGTCGTCGTTCAGACCTTGTTAAACATCAAAGAATACACACCGGAGAGAAGCCATACGGGTGTAACCAGTGCAGTAAAAGTTTTAGTCAAAGCTCAGACCTCACTAAACATCAGAGAGTGCACTCTGGGGAAAAGCCCTATCATTGTGATCATTGTGAGAAAGGCTTCAGTCAGAGTTCTGACCTTATTCTTCATCAGAGAATTCACACAGGAGAAAAACCGTACCCATGCCCACAGTGCAACAAAAGTTTCAGCCAGAACTCAGACCTCATCAAACATCAGAGAATCCACACTGGGGAGAAACCATATAAATGTCTTGAATGTGGAAAGGCTTTCAGTCAGTGCTCAGCTCTTATCCTACATCAGAGGATCCACACTGGGGAAAAACCATATTCATGTGATCAGTGTGGCAAAAGCTTTAGTCGGCGCTCTGATCTCATTAACCATCAAAAAATCCACGCTAGTGAAAAGCCATATAAATGTGATGCATGTGGGAAAGGCTTCAGCACATGCACTCAACTTACTGAACATCAGGGAATCCACACTGGGGAGAAACCCCACCGGTGTAGTCAGTGCAACAGAAGTTTTAGCCAGCTCTCTGATCTTATTGATCACGAGATAGTCCATTCTGGGGAAGACAGTCTAAATGTGATGAATGTGGGAAAACCTTTGGAGTGTACACCAACTTTACTCAGTACCAGAGACACTACACCAGAAAAAAATCTTAGGAATGCTATTGATGATTATGAAAAAGGTTTTAATCAATGCTCAACTCTTTTGCTACAGTAAGGGGGAAAAAAACCACTGGACAGAAAATAATTTTTACAATGAAAGTTTCACTGAGAGACATAACTTAAAAATTCTGAGGAGGAATCCTGTAATTGGGAAAAGCTTCAATGTGAACAAAAATGTTACTGAAGGTCAGCAACAATGGAAAGGAATTTCTGTCTGCTAAAATGTAAAAAAAAAAAACAACAAAAAAACCTTTAGTCTTTTATTCAAATACAGTCCACAAGGGAAGAGTTTTATCATTAAAGAAATGTATAAGTATTAATGCAGAACCTTATCAGATATTGTAAAAATCAGTGTGATGGGGCGTGCAATCAGAACTCAGAAAGAAGCGTACTAGTGTTATAATCTCAAACCTTTAGAGAGCCCTAATTACCTATTGCATATCCGAGAAGTCACCTTAGAGAATGTAGGGAAAACTGAATTCCCTTCCGTATCTTAATTGGCATGTATTCTGATAATCAGCATGCCATTTATCTCCTGACAATGGAAGAGTCCTACCTTATGCTACTGTTAATTATCTGTCATTAAATTCCCTCTGTGTGAACATGCTATGCTATTCTGGTATTAAACTTATTAACTACATAACTCCAGTGCCCCATTTTCTCAGAAAATTTTCTTTGGCCTAGTTTTGGTTTTCCTAATGAATATGACTTTTCAAGTTCCTGCAGTATTCACAGCAAATATGGACTTGTTTTGCTTTCACTAATGTAGCCCATAAACTTGATTGGTTTGAAATCCTTCTTCACTACCATTTAATCACAGCTCTTAAATATGTGAAACAAGTTTTTTAAAAAAGAGTTCCATATGTCAGAGTGTGAGGATTTCTCTTCCACTCTGTGTATCTTGTCTCTGTAGATTGAACAAAAATGAGAGCTAAAGTAATATCCAGTATGACTAATTTGTATAGCATATTCTGTCTAAAAATAAAAGACATTGATTTTTTTCAAGTGGCAACGTTTATCAGACTATTTTTTTAATGTTTATTTATTTTAGGAGAGTCTGAGAGCGGGCATGCAGGCAGGGTGTGGGGGGGGGGGGTGGGGCAGAGAGAGAGAGAATCCCAAGCAAGTTCCATACTCGGAACCAAGCCCCACGTGGGGCTTGATCCCATGAATCATAAGATGATGACCTGAGCCAAAATCAAGAGTGGGATGCTTAGCCAACTGAGCCACCCAGGTGCCCCTGTTTGTTGATTTCTGACATAAATGTTGATAATAGGCTACACACACACACACACACACACACATATATGCAAAATTTTCAACAGAAAAATAGAAACTTTTTTAAAAATAAAAATCTCAAATTGTTTTTCTAGTATTAACCGCTTGTTAAAATTCCATTATTGTCCTTTACTTTGAATATTCCCCGAAATCACCCAGTTAATATTTCACTTTAACACATTGTTATTTACTACGTGCAAGGTATTTTTCTTTCGGTTTTACTATACACGAAGAATATACTGTCCCAACAAAGCATAAGTAACAAAGCCTGATGTATACAGAAAACACATGGCTCAGTGTAATCATAAGGGTAGACAAGATGCTTATAAGAGCTCAGAGGAGGTAAGGTTCAATTATGATTAGAAAGAAAAGGTAAAGTTTATGGAGCCCTTGAAATTTGAGTTTTGAAGGATGGGAGTAGAAGCATAAAGGCAGAAGGAAGTAGTCAACAAAGTAGTCAACAACAAGAAGCAAGCAACTATGTGAAATGATGTGATTGAATGATGTCATTCATTCAATAAACATTCAGCATCATACTCTACTAAGTGCTGCTGAAGGGGTGAGAAAGAGTTCCTGCCCTTATGATCAACAGTTCATGAAAATAATTACTAAAACATGTACTTAAAAGAGTCAGAATGAGGGGCGCCTGGGCGGCTCAGTCAGTTAGGCGGCCGACTTCGGCTCAGGTCATGATCTCACGGTCCGTGAGCTTGAGCCCTGCGTCGGGCTATGTGCTGACCGCTCAGAGCCTGGAGCCTGTTTCAGATTCTGTGTCTCCCTCTCTCTGACCCTCCCCTGTTCATGCTCTGTCTCTCCCTGTCTCAAAAATAAATAAAAGGTTAAAAAAAAAATGAATGAAATGGAAATAAAAAACGAGGTAGGAGAAAAGACTTAAGGAATGCGATGCTAAACAAGCAGTCACTTCAACTTTCTGGCGTTTAGTATCATATGGAAAATAGAAAAGTACTAGTTATGGCTGGGTTAAGTTTCATATTTCTGCATTTTATTCTCAAGGTACTGGAAAGCCATTGAGGTCTTTGAACGAAGAAATGACATGATCGTCTTACTGCCTTCAGAAGAATAAAATAAAAGGGGAAAGAAAGGGGCGCCTGGGTGGCTCAGTCAGTTAAGTGTACCACTCTTGATTTTGGCTCAGGTCATGATCTCATGGTCATGAGATAGAGCCCTACTTTGGGCTCTGCACTGAGCATGAGCCTGTTTAAGATTCTCTTCCTCTCCCTCTGCCCCAACTCTGCTCACCTGTGTTCACACATGCTCTCTCTCTCTCAAAAATAAGTAAATAAATAAATAAATAGGGAAGGACGGAAAGAAAAACTATTTTGGAAGCCTGGAAATAAAAGCATGAGGGTCACTAGTAGAGAAGCTAAAAGGTATTCACATGATGATAAGTTGTGAAGTCAGTAGGAAAAAAGTGTACAATGAATCATCATCTGTTCCTTTGGGAATTAAAAAAATGAAGAAGAAAATAGGATGATGGAGTTTATATCTGAAGTTTACCCCCCTCTCCTGAGAGTAAATTTTAAGAGCCGTCTGCTTACTACACGCTTCTACCTAGTGTCATGAGCTTAACACACACCCGCATGGTATCTTCCTTCTGAATTCCCTGTTCTGGTGAACTGCACTGCTAAACGCCTTGCCGTACAGATGAAATAACTGGTGGTAGCCATCCTACGCTCCTCACTCTCCCCAGTTCTCTAAATCAACCTGCTCACTAGGTCTTAGAAATGAGTTATAAAAGTAACACTACTTATACAAATCTAATTTAAAAAAATCTGACAGTAACAAGTGTTGACAAGGATGTGGAAAAAACTAGAGCCTTCATGTTGCTGGTGGGAATATAAAATGGTGCAACCATTTGGAAGTTTGGCTGTTTGATTGCTGATGGGTATAGGGTATCTTTTTGGAGTGCTGGGAATGTTTTGGAATTAGTGCCAATTGCTGCATATTTTAGAATTTACTAAAAACCACTGGAGTCAACCCTTTAAAATAGTAAATTATATGGCAGGTGAATGATCTGTCAATAAAAAATTAATATGCAAAAAAGCTACCACGACCAAGAGAAAGAACATATGTTTAGAAATAAAATCACAAGTGATAAGGATATTGGAGTTACCAGACATGGACTTTAAAATGACTATAATTAATATACTCAACAAAATATTAATGAATAAATGTTACCAGAATTTATTAGATAGATTCTAATAGATTCTAACAAATATATGAAAACTGTTTTATGGAAGTTCTACACCTGAAAAATATAACAACTGCAATTAAGAGCTCAATTGATAGGATTACCAGCAGATTGGATACTTTGAAGTGGAGATTGGTGAACTGAAAGATGTAAATAAACACCAAGGCGGAAGCAGGGAGGGGAAAAAGAAACAAAGTGCAGAGGAGAGCATAGGCATCATACCTAATATTGTAAGAAGATCTAACATACAAATAATTTGAGCCTCAAAATGAGATAAGAGATGATGAGAAGAGGCTCTATTTAAAGAAAGAGTGATCGAGAATTTTCCAGTACTCATGAATATCAAGCCATAGATTAAAGGAGCACTACAAACACCGAGCAGAATAAATACAAAGAAAAATACACTTGAGGACATCATAGTACCTAACAAAACCAAAGGAAAAGAAAAAATATATATAAAAAAAGAAAAAAAAACACATTATATTCAAATAAGCAACAAATAAGACTGAGGACTAACTTCTCAACATAATGCCAGAAAATCATATAATATCTTGGAAATATAACTTTTAAAAGCAAAGGCAATAGGTATGGTGACATACAGTAGCTACACTTGTGGTGAACATAGTATAACACGTAGAGATGTTGACTCCTACGTTATACACCCGAAACTAGTGTGACATTGTATGTCAGCTATACTCAAAAAAATAAAATTAAATTAAAAAATTTTAAAGGCAATGTAAAGACATTTCCGGATAAACAAAAACAAGAGAATTCACTGCCCATAGATTCAAACAAATACTAAAAGGAGTTCTTCAGGAAAAAGGGAAATGATTCCAGACTGAAAAACAAGTTGAAGAAGAAATGAAGAGCCACGAAAAGTGTAAATCTGAGGGCAAATCTAAATGAAGATGGGTTATAAGAAAATATAATAATGCCTCAAATCAGGACCTAAGTATGTTATCAGCGAAATGGTAGAAGTACTAATTTATAATGGATTCCAATAAAACAAGAATGCCTGGTGTAATATCTACAGTGAAAGAGGAGTATAGGGATACTTGGGTGGCTCAGTCAATTAAGCTGCAGACTCTTGATATTGGCTCAGGTCATAATCTCACGGTCATGAGATCGGGCTCTCCGCTGAGCGTACAGCCTGCTTGAGATTCTCTCTTTCCCTCTCTCTCTTTCAAAGTAAATAAATAAACTTAAAAAAAAGAATATAGTATACATGGATAATATAATTAATAAAATGACCTAATTGACATATAGATAACAGTGCAACCAACAATGACAGAAAACCTCTTTAAGGTATGCAGAGGGCATTTACCAAAACTTGCCATGTGCTTGCTTGTAAAGCAAGCCTCACCAAATTTCATCAGATTGAAATAATTTAGAGCAGTGCTGTGCAATAGAACTTTTTATGTTCTCGTCAGTATAGTTCACATTTTAAAATGTGGTTAATGTGCCTGATGAACTACATTTTATTTAATTCTAATTAATTTAAATAGCCACCTCTGGTTAGTGGCTACCACATTGGACAGCAAGACTTAGCATATGTTTTCAGACAACAATGAAATTAGCTAGAAATCAGTAACACACACACACACACACACACACACACACACACACACACACTAAAAAAATTCCCAAGTGTTTGGAAATTAAGACCGTTCAAATCACATATGATGGGGCACCTGGGTGACTCAGTTGGTTAATTGTTCGATGATCTCGGCGGTTTGTGAGTTTGAGCTTCATGTCAGGAGCCCTGCAGCAGGCTGACAGTGCGAAGCCCGCCTGAGATTCCCTCTCTCTGCCTCTCCCCCACATGCACACACTCTCTCTCTCAAAATAAATAAATAAACTTTAAAAAATAAATAAATCACCTATGAATAAAAGAAGCAAGCATAATGGAAATTTTAAAGGTATTTTTCTCAAGACAAAAATAGAAATTATGGAATACAACTAAAGCCCTGATTAAAGAGAAATTTATTTTAAAAAATTAAAATTAAAAAAAAATTATAACATTCAGTGCATGTATTAGGAAAGAAGGGGCTGCAGTTCAATGATTTAAATATACATTGCAAGAAATTAAAAAAAGAATAGCAAGTAAATCTGAAGAAAGAATGTAGAGAGAAGTTCATACACTGCTGTTCTGGGTTCCCATTGTAACTTAAAGGGAAATTTGCACCATGTCCAGAACGTTTGATGTCCTGCAAATGAGGGAACAGCGTCTTCTCAAATTCCTTGCAGCAGGAACCCGCTTAAGGGCAGCAACTTGACTTCTAAATGGAAAAACACCTCTACAAAAGGAAAAGTGATGGCATCTTTATCATAAATCTGAAGAGAACCTAGGAGAAGCTTCTGCTGGCCTCTCATGTCATTGTTGCCACTGAAACGCAACTGATGTCAGTGTCATGGCCTCCAGGAATACTGGCCAGAGAGTTGTGCTGAAGTTTGCTGCTGTCGCTGGAGCCACCCCTGTAGCCACACACTGAAGAAAATGTTCTCAGACCCTTAGACTGAGCAGACGGGCAGGGCTGCCTCTGCCAGCGAAACAGCAGCAGCAGCCAACTGCACATGGTCTTTATTTTATGTTCATCAGGTATAAACATCAAAGAAGCGTGGGAGGAAAACACAAAGAGCCTCCAGACATCTGGTGTTTACGTGAAAGCATGTAGGGAAGATGTGCAGTTCCAAGGACTGCTAGGCAATTACAATGGGTCTGTCTCCTAACCAGCTCCTGGGAGATCGTGAGGCTCTGTTCTCATAGTGCTATCGCGTCTGACAGCCTTGAAACTGGAACATCGCTGATGTTTCAGCAATTACCCCATTCGCTTTCCCAGGCCTTACAATACACTCTCCAGAAATAACTCCACACACCCCTAATGCTGGCCGCTTTTCTCCCGGAAACTTCACTAACCAGATGCAGACAACCTTGCGGGAGCCAGGACTTCTGGTGGTTACTCATCCCAGGGCTGACTACCAGCCTCTCACAGAGGTGTCTTATGTTGGCCTGCCTACCACTGCTGTGTGTCAACACGAACTCATCTGCTCTACGTGGACATTGCCATCCCGGGCAGCGAGGAGGCTCACTCACTGGGTCTGGTGAGGTGGATGCTGGCCCACAGATGCTGGCCATGAAAAGGCCTGCTGAAAAGGCTATGACCACGAATGACTTTCAGGGTGAATGGACTGCTCCAGTTCCTGGAGTTACTGCTTCTCAACCTGAGCTCCCTGACTGCTCGGAAGGTAGGCAGGTGCCTCTGTGCCTATTCAGCAGATCCCTACTGAAGACCGGAGCGTGCAGCCTGCCACTGAAGACTGGTCTGCAGCTCCCACTGCTCCGGCCACTGAATGGCTAGGAATGACCACTGAGTGGTTTTAAGCTGTTCTTCCACAGACTGTTAAACAGAAAAGGGAAATATGGTCGGCAGAAAATAAACGGTTTCTTTGAAAACAAAACAAGAGTGAAAGGAAAGAGGGGTGCTTGGGGGGGCTCAGTCGGTTAAGCGTCTGACTTTGGCTCAGGTCATGATCTCGCAGTCTGTGAGTTCAAGCCCCGCGTCGGGCTCTGTGCTGACAGCTCAGAGCCTGGAGCCTGCTTTGGATTCTGTGTCTCCCTCTCTCTGACGCTCCCCTGTTCATGCTCTGTCTCTCATTGTCTCAAAAATAAATAAAATGTTAAAAAAAATTGAAAAAAAAGAGTGAAAGGAAAGAAATAGTAGATCGTGAATTAATGAAATAGAAAACAAATATTTCAGTTCAGTTTTTGGAAAGAATACAAGTGATAATCCCCCAGCAAAACTGGTCAAAAAAAAAAAAAAAAAGTACCGTTTGTTAGTGTCAGTGTAAGGAATGCCAAAGTGACCATTACTATAGATCTACAGCCATTACAAATATAACATAAAGGATGCCATTAATGATTTTATCAAAAATTCTGAAATTTTATCCAAAATTAACACAAGAAGAAATATAAAATCTGGATAGTTCTGGGTCTATTAAGGAAATTATCTGTAATTTAAAATTTGTCCCATAAATACTCCAAGCCAGATATCACAGTGGGGAATATTTCCAGACATTAAAGGAAGAAATAAACCAATCTTACACAAACTCTTCAGGTAATAGGAAAATATGGTACATTACCCAACTAATTTTATGGAAGCTGTGGATTATGCTCCTTACAGAGGAAGATTTTATTCCTGGAACAAGACCAGGAGGAGCCTGGCTTTCTCCAGGATTTTGACATACGCATCTTTCCACATCTTCCTAAGATATCCTCAGGCCCCTGATCACTCTAGCTTCAGGGAGCTACAGCTGAGCCTCCAGGGCATATTGAAAGGAATCTTCTTTCCAACGGTGGGGATCCAGTTCTATGACAGACTGAATCTATCTACAATATCATACAATACATATTTATCACATTACACTTCTCTAGACAAAGTGTTATTTGTTTATAAGTGTGGTTTTGGTTAGATATTTACATTGGATTTCATTTAGTCTGCTAACTCAATGATACAGGTAATTGCACGGGGCCAGTGAAATTCTCAGACCATCAGCTGGTCCAGAGGGCCCCATACGAAGCCCTATAGGAATGAGAACATTTCATGCCTATAAGCCATACCCTAGGGAAAAAAGTATCCATCTAAATTAGGGGCCAGCAAAGTACTACAAGAACGCCAGCCTGCCACCTGTTTTTGTAAAGTTTTAATGGAACCCAGCCATGTCTATTTGTTTGTGTATTATCTGTGGCTGCTTTTTGCTATAATGGCAGAGTTGCATAGTCGCAACAGAAACTGTAGGGCCCCAAAGCTGAAAATACTTATTATCTGGCCCTTTACAGAAAACATTTGCTGACCCCTGACCTAAATGAGAATTTACTTTCTTTTTAACATTTTTTGATTTTTTTTTTTTTTTGGCTGATTATAAATGTGCTGCTAGCTTATTGTAAAAAAAAAAAAAAATGGTAATATGTAAAAGAATAAAGATAGAAGTCACTGTCTCTGGAAACCTATTTTGCAAACCTAGAATTTCAGTGTATGCCATTCTACATATATATGTACTTTTTTTCCAAAAATGATACCAATAATGATAAACTAAATATTGGGACATTTTAAACTAAATATGAACATTTTATATATCCATGAGCATAACTCTACATCATTTTAAATTATGACTATAATGAATATTTATAATTGCTTTCTCAGTATCCCCTGCACCCTGCCCCTGCCTCAAGCTTTCTCAATAATAGCACCTACCCTGATTTTCCTTTAATAATTCTCCCTCCCCCTTTCTGGGCTATTAAATTTTCTTTAACTTTGACTTTTGACATAATTTCAAACTTCTAGAAAATTGCAAGAAGAATACAAAGAATTCCTGTATACCCTTCACCCAGATTCCCTAAATGTCAACATTTTATTATAATTTCTTTATAATTCTCTATCTGCCTGTTTTGTTTATCCAGATATCTATCTATCTATCTATCTATCTATCTATCTATCTATCTATGTAGTTTTTTTTCTGAATAGTTTAAGAGTAAGTGGCACATGCAGTTCCCCTTTGACATTTAAATAGGGCAAAAAGGAAGGGGATTTTGAGCCAAAGTGATAATGGTCTGACTTAATGATCAGCAGCACTTAAATGATCTGGCTGCTATGCTGAGAACACAGTAAAATACAGCAAGCAGGGAAGCAGCAAGGCCCTTGGCCTGAGCAATAGGAAGGACAAAATCGCCACTTTCTAAGATAAAGAAAACTATAAAAAGAACATGTTTGGGCACAAATTAAAGGTTTGATGTTAGGGCATGTTAGATTTAAGATGCCTAATTAGTCATTGTACCAAACCCAGTTTAAAAACTGCCTCCCATTTGCAGAGTGGGTGTTCTGCTCTGATACTGATAACCCTCTAAGAAGATGGCCTGCACCTCCACCCCTGAGGCTGCAAGCCCACAAGACTGCAGGGATGGACTCCCACTCCTCCCGTGCTGTATTGTCTTAGAGCGTGGCTTCCTAGTGGTGACTGCTGGAGAGGCTGAATGGTGCCACCTGGAAATGTGGAGGAATTCATGCCCTTTGATAGAAACTGACCAGAGGGAGGGAGAGTCTGCAGAAAAGTCTTCTTCCTCCCCTACCCCATGGTGAGGTGCGATGAAGTAGTCTATAGCACTTGCGCTCTGAACACAGTGAGACTAAGCAAACAGCTGTTCTGAAGCTGTGGACAGCTCAGTAACACCCACTTGTATTCTCCTGCCCTTCATCACCTCCCGTTTACCCTCACTTATCCTTTCCTGGGATTGCATCACCCCAATAAAGTATTAACAATAAGGTTTTTTATCTTAGGCTCTGTTTTCTTAGGAACCAAGACTAAAGCAGGCATCAAAGTGGCTATTCCTAGGATACATAAGGCCGCAGTTCAGAGAAGAGGTCTAGGCCAAGATACAGATTTTGCAGTCATAGATGGTATTTAAAGAGATGAGATCACCTAGGAAGAGAATGTAGGTAGAAAAGAAAAGGGATTTGAACACTGAGTCCTCAGGCACTCCAGCATATAAAAGTCTAGAGACCCATGAGGAAATAGCACCGTTGAGACTGAGAAGAAATGCCCCACGAAGCAGAGAAAACCCAGGCATGTTGTTCTTGACGCCAAATGAAAATGTCAATTATGCAAAATACTGCGGCTGATGGCTCGAGTAATATAAGTCTAAGAAATGAATATTGGAATCAGCAATGTGGAGGTTAGCAAACTTTACAAATATTTATGTGGATAAGAATTTGTATAACAGGGATACCTGCATGGTTCAGTCGGTTGAGTGTCACTCTTGATTTCGGCCCAGGTCGTGATTCCAGGGTGGTGGGATTGAGCACCCATTGGGGTTCTGCCCTGAGCATGAGGCTTGCTTAAGATTCTCTCTCTCTGCCTCTCTCCACCACTCGCTCGCTCTCTCAAAAAAAATTTTTTTTAATTATATACGGTAATGTCACACCTCTCATTCCTGATGTAATTTGTATTTTCTTTCTTTCCCTGTGCCCCTGCCCCCTCCATGAGTCTGGCTAGAAGTTTATTAATTTTATTAATCTTTTTTAAAAGTTAGCTTTTGGTTTAAAAAGAATATAGAGGGGCACCTGGGTGACTCAGTCGGTTAAGTGTCTGACTTTGGCTTAGGTCATGATCTCAGTTTGTGGGTTTGAGCCCCACATCAGGCTCCTCACTGACAGTGAAAAGCCTGTTTGGGATTCTCTCTCTCTCTCTCTCTCTCTCTCTCTCTCTCTCTCCCTCTCTCCCTCTCTCTGCCCCACTTTGATTCTTTGCATTCTTTCTCAAAATAAATAAACTTAAAATATATATATATATGTATATATATATGTTTTTTTTCTCTTATTTTTCTATTTTATTGACTTGTAATCTAATCTTTGCTATTTCTTCTCTTTTCTTTGGGTTTTATTTGTTCTTATTTTGGTTTCTTAAGATTTAAGTTGAGGAAACTGAATTGACTTATTTTTCTAATGTGTTTTATAGCTATAAATTTCCCTGTAAGAACTGCATCCCATAGATTATTTTTTCAAATATTTCTCTATCCCTCCTCTCTCTCACCTTTGAGGACTCAAATTACAATTACACATATCAGGGCACTTGAAGTTGTACCACAGCATGTTGATGCGCTATTCATTTTTTCTCAGTTTTTTTTTTTTTTTTTCCTGTTTTTCATTTTGGGTAGTTTCTATTGCTGTCTTATATACTATACTTTTTTCCTTGCTTTCTTGTTTTATCCAGTTAAACCCATCTGTGCATTTTTTTTTTTTTTTAATCTCAGACATTGTAGTTTTTGTCTCTAAGAAGCTTAGTTTGGTTGCTTTTTTAGAACTTGCATGTCTCGATGTGTCTCCACTAGCTTCTTGATCATATGGAATAGTTATAATTGTCTTAATGTGCTGGTCTACTAATTCTTTGTCATTTCTGGGCTGATTTGATTGATTTTTCTTATTATGGGTTGTATTTCCCTGCCCCTTTGCAGGATTTATAATTTTCGATTGGATGCCAGACATTATGCATTGTGCCTTGGTGGGTGCTGGATATTTTTTATGTATTGTTTTGTTCTGGAATGTATTTAAATTACTTGGATACAGTTTTATCCTCTCAGATCTTGTTGTTAAGTGTCTTGTAGGGAGTATGAGTGTAGGATTCATTTTTGTCCACTAAGGAAGCAGGACCCTTCCTACTGCTTGAACCCAGTTTCTCAGCCTCAGCACTACTGATATTTAGTGCTGGGTAATTTATTGTTATTCATTATAGAATGTTGAGCAGCATCTCTAACCTCTACCTACTAGATGCCAGTAGAACCCATCTTCTCTGGTTGTAACAAACAAAAATGTCTCCAGATGTTGCCAAATGTCAGGTGGGGTGGGGTGGGAGGTGCAAAATTGCCCTTGAGCACACTACACTGACGCCTGTGATTGTTAGGTTTTCTACTCAGGTACCCTTTGTGAGTTCCACTGATTTTTCCCTCTAATCCTTTTGGATGGTTCTTCCCCACCTCAGGTAGTTTCCCTACACACACATGTGCTCATCAGTATTCAACTTGAGTAGATTTCCAGTGTTCTGTCTAGTTTTCTCCTATCTGGTACATTGCCCTGCAAAAGCTAGCCACCTTGGCCTCCCAGGACGCCTTGCTCCATCTTCTCAACTTAGGGAGCCTGCCTGGCTCCGCTTGAGTTCTCCTTCCCCATGCTGTGGCCTAAAAACTCTCTCCAGGTAGTAAACTGAGACAACCCAAGTTTGCTTCATTTGTTTCCCATCTCTCAGGGATCCCCTCTCTCCCAGCCTTCGCAGTATAGATTTTGCAGCATTTGTTCAGGCAGGTTAGATCTGGGATCTTGGCCTAACAGATTTTGTGTGTTTGTGATTTAAAAACAAAACAAAGCATAATAGTCAGAAAAATCCAGGATAGGAAAATCAAGAATGCAAGATGGGGGCGCCTGGGTGGCACAGTCGGTTAAGCGTCCGACTTCAGCCAGGTCACGATCTCGCGGTCCGTGAGTTCGAGCCCCGCGTCGGGCTCTGGGCTGATGGCTCAGAGCCTGGAGCCTGTTTCCGATTCTGTGTCTCCCTCTCTCTCTGCCCCTCCCCCGTTCATGCTCTGTCTCTCTCTGTCCCAAAAATAAATAAACGTTGAAAAAAAAAAAAATTTAAAAAAAAAAGAATGCAAGATGAAGATTGTTGGGAACATGCCTTGATTGAGTAAGTGTGAGAGGACAGCTTAGATCCATTAGAAGATTCAGGCAGAAGCACAGAGGATCCAAAGTTAAGAGGAAAGAAGGCATTAACAAACCAAGTTATAGACACTTTACTCTTTTCTAATTTGTTCTTCCTGTTGCAAATATTGGTGTAATAGGTATAGATGGGGACAGGTATAGAGAGATCATTTATACAGGTATATAGAGAACATTAAAATGTTAATAGGACTGTGGACTCATGGGTGACTTTTGGGGTGATTTTTATTTCTAACCACCAGAAAAAAAACATTTTTAAGAATTTAAAAAAACAGGTAACTGGACACTTCGTTCTATTCTCAGGACCTTTGCCCCAAAATGGTTTCCCATCTTTCAAAGTCAAAGTCCTAGTCCTACCAATAGCTAACCAGGTCTTCCAGGATGTGGCCCCACTCTCCACCCTTACCCCATTTATTCCCTGGCTTCTTCACCTACTTGACCTCATTATTCTGCTTCAGTGACTCCACCCACTTGCCGTTTCTTGAACAAATCAGGGACTGCTCCCACATGAAGAACTTGCTGTTCCCATGTGTGGAACATCTGTCCTCCAGAATCTCTTGGCTTTTTATATCATTCCTATCTCTCCTCGAATTTTTCTTTTCCAATTTATTTTCTCCATACTACTCATCACATGACATACAACATGGGTTTTTTTTTTTCCCCCTACTGCCATGTGTAGTTTCCACACACAGAAGCAATGGATATAAATTCTAACAACTAAGTTTTGGCCATTAGCAACTTCAAATCCCCAAGCCTGGCAAGAAAATGAGGGCCCGAGAGAATGATGTTCGGGGGTGGCAGGGGATGATGGTCATAGGGAGGGGCTTCAAGAGTCATGTACAAGGGATGCTTGAGGGGAATGCCCCAAAAACAATGGGTGGAGGTGGGTACAGCATAGACTCGGCAGTATAGTGCCCAGTCTGAGTCCCAGGTTAATAAATCTGTACAAAGGATGGAAAATAAATGCCAAAGACACAACTGTGTGAAAAGCTTTTCATCCACAAACATTCCCAACACCAATGTTTAGACACTGTTGGAATGTAAAATGTTATGTGTGGTATAGAGAGAGTGGAGTAACAAATGGCAGAAGTTGACAAAGGCCAAGTCATGGAAGGCCATGCTAATTTTATTAACCTATATAATGCATAAAGTGTTAAGTCTAGAATTTAGAATTACAAAGCTTTTCTACAAATCAATAAGAAAATACAAATAACCTATATTAATCAGGACAGAAACCCAATTCAGTTATTTTAAACAAGAAAGGGACTTTATTGGCTCACAAAACTTTAAAGTTCGGAGGTAGGGCAGGCTTTAGGCACAGCTGGATCTAGGGCCTCCAGAAAAATGACATCGGAACTTAGTTCTCATTCCTTTCTGCTAGCCTCTGAATTTCTCCTCAGACTCTCTCCACATGGTGTAAATTCAGGCTTACGGTCCTTAGTTCGTGGGATCCCTGTAGAGCCTTCTTTCCAAGAGTTCCAGCAGAAGTTCTGTTGAGAGCTCGCTTTAGCCTGGCTTGAGTTACATGCCCATTCTTTAATCACTGTGGCTAAGAAGCTGAAGGACTCAGGAAGGCCAGACCTGGTCATGTACTCATCTCAGCCACAGGGAATGGGTTCCCCACAATAAATAAGGATTCTGTTACCAGAGGATTGGGAAAGAGATGCTGAACAACAACAACAAAAGACCCAACAACATATATCCACACATAACCCAATAGAAAAGCTGTAATAGGTAAAGGATATGAACAAACCGTCCATGATAAAAATGGCCAATAAACTATGAAAATAACCTCATCCTCACCATTAATCAGGGAAATACAAAATGATTTTTTCTTCTTTTGCCCATCAGATAAAAAAAATTATTAAGTGTAGGTAAGGCTATGTGGGGAAATGAGCACTTTCCATACATTTGGTGAAAATAAAAAGTTATGAAGACCTTTGGAAAGGCTAAGATGGGTCTATCAGGAAGCACATCCTTTGACCCAATAATCCACCTCATACAACTCCGTCCGAAAGAAATTCACACACATGCACAAAAATGTATGAAGACGATGTTTACTTTGGCAGTGTAATAGCAAGAGACAAAATAAGGGAATAGTTAAATAACGGGATTTTCATAGTACTGGATCCTATTCAAATCAACCATTAAAGAAATTTAAAGACCTAAGGATTTGTTTCTGACACACCCGCCCCCCCGCAAAAAAAAAAAAAAAAAAAAAAAAAAAAGGCAAGCTGCAGAAAAATCATATACATGATCTTATTTATGTAAAAATAGCATTTATATGTGTATGTATACTCATATGGAAATGTATGGAAAGGGAACTAGATGGAGGTATATGAAACTAGACAGTGGAATGAGACTGGAAGCACTGGAAAAAAAGGGTCTCTCTTTGCTCTTCTAGTTGTGTATCATTTAAGTTTTATAAAATGAGATGGTAGTCATTTATTAATTAAAAAAAGAAAAATGGGCAAAGGCAGTTCACAATGGGAAATGCAAATGGCCAATAAACATAAAAAGATGCTCCCCCTTATTTTTTTTTTTTTTTTTTAATTTTTTTTTTCAACCCCCTTATTAACAAAAAGAAAAATTCTGCCCACCAGAATGCTAAAAGTATTTAAGGATTCAGGGTGGGTGGAAGTGTAGGCAAATAGGCACTCAGTTGATGGAGTTGTAAATTGGTACCATCTTTTTGGTATTTCCCAAAATGTTAAACGTGCACATTCTCTGACCCAAGAAATCTATTTCTAGCTATTTATCCTACAGAAATATCCACACAGGCAGCAAAATACATGGGTAAGAATGTTAATAACTATGCCTTTAGCCATAATTAAAAAATTGGAAAGAACTTATTTTCCATCAGGAAGGGGTTGGTTAAACAAATTCCAGTATATTCATGCAGAGGAATGGTATGTAGCCATAAAAAAGCAGGTCTACATCCTAGTGGGAGGGGAGGCAAGTTTCAGTGCAGTACGTGTAAGATGGGGATAGGCACCTACCTCATACGGCTGCTGTGAGGGCTAAGAGTTAATCCGTGGTAAAGCGCTTCCAACAGTGCCCGCACACAGCAACCACAAGTGTCAACTATCAACACGTTTGCTTAAATATGCCTAAGTCCAGAAGAATAGCAAACCAAGTAATTATTCCTTCTGAGTAGACTGTGAAAAGGAATGTCCTTTTTCATTTAACATTTCTGTACTGTAGAAAATGCAAATGAATATGTTTATTAATAAGCTTCCAAATTTGTTAACCATAAAAAAGCAGATTTATCAATCAAGGTTTAACAGCCATCACTCACTACACTGTGAAAAAATATATATTCCTGTAAGTTCACAGAACTACGTTTGAGTTTTAACTCTAATTGGCCACATGCAAGTCACACAATCTCTGAATCTCCCTTTCCTTGACTACAAATCTAAGTGAGAGAGGCACAGCGACTGACCCAATGCCTGGAGTGCAGATTCTTTCCACACAACCCTCCCTTCAATTCACATCAACGTGATAAACATACTGTTCAACGATCGAGTGAATACCAACTGGGTGTGGATGTGGGGAGTTTAACCTCCAAGAAAACCAGCAGGAAATTCAGCAATAATGAGCAAATGCTCAGTAGCCATTGGGCAGTTATCAGCGGCCTGCGTGCCGTTAACAATGACTGCTCTTTTAAGAACCAAACAGATGGCGCTGCTTGGCGACTGCCAGGTCACTTCATCAGAGGCTGGCCAGCCCCCAGAATTGCTAACCAGGATTATCTGTGTGGGTATAAATTAATATCCGAAATAATAAATCACTGAATAGCCATCTTAAATCAAGTTGTCTAGTGGGGACGTGGACTAACAGAAGATGACGAGTACGCAGACTGCTGCTTCCTTTTCCCTTACACCCTAATCCAGTCTTTTGGGGTCCAGCCCATTTTCCCCACAGAGCCTTGCCTTCACCTCAGAATCCTTTCTAAACAACACACAGGGATCAGAGCTGGCAAGACAAACTTGTATTTGCCAAGTCTAACACTGCTTTTTCTAAGCTCTGACGTTATACCAAACATCTTTGGCATTTATGACAAATGTACCACAGGGAAGTTTCTTTATATATGCAAAAGAGGTAAGATCTAAAAAACAGGGTGAAATTCTAGCCACTGAGAGGATGCTCCCTTCTTACCTACTCTGATACAAGAATTCTGTCATCTCAGCAGAAGTATTAAAAATATGCCACCTCAAAACCTACTTGGAAAGAAGCCAGTTATAAATAAATAAATCAACTCAAGATCATTTTATCTTAGAGCGGAGGAGTTTATAGCTTTATTGGACATTGACTTGTTTCCTCTCAGCCACAAAGAGAAAAAGACCCAAACAAAAGTCCCTACATTTTCTTGTATAACTTAAAATACATTATATCATTACTACATATTTATACTTCAATAAATCTTAATCTATAAAGCACATTTCTTATAATTAATTGTTATCAGAAAAATCTATAAACAAGCTCCATTCTGCCTCACTTTTCCACCAGCTGGCCTTGCATTTATTACTATGCTTTTTAACAGGCTCATGCAAATCTCACCTTCCATTTTTTAAATTTGATCCAAGCACCAGATGTAACCAAAATCTCTGGAACTATGAAATCTTTTTATTCACATGGGTCATTTTCCACACAATTAATGCCCACTATAAAAAAGCCTTTTCTCATATTCTATATTTTAACTTCCAGAGTTTTCCACTAAACAGTAAAACCACAGTACTTGGGATTCTCAGCCAAGGAGTATATAAGCCTACTACTACTAGAATGTATTACTTTTATACATTTTTTAAAATGTGTTAAGACTTAAAATTAAAAAAAAATAGTTCAATCAATTCTGATAGTTAATAAACTAGTTGTTAATAACCTATTATTTTTTAAATAGAACAATCCATTCAACTTAACATGTAAGTACAACCTCAATGCTACTAGAGATTGATTAGTTTTTTTAAAAGACCCACAAACCTCCAAACCATGATGGAGTATCTTGGACTCACCTCTGATGATTGCTGGAGAGCTGGCCAGCTCTCTGAGCTGAGTCTTCCTTTCCCCCAAAGACAACACCCTGGTAGGAGGACTATGGCTCCGGGAATCTCAGAGGTGACCTCCCCCAGGACTGCTCCAATGGAGGGAAACAGCTCACTCACATGAAACAGCTTTAGACCAAACCCCCGATGATTTACAGTGGAAGAAACATCTACCTACCCATGGTAGGGTTACAGTATCTAGCACAGTGCCTCGTCGGTAGAAAATGTTTAATAATAAATGCATGGCTGCTCTGTTAGCCTGCTGTGCAACCCTTTTGTACCAAAGGAATAAAACAGCCAACCTGATACTTGTTGCCCACCTGTCATGGACATTTCTGTCCTTCACCAAAAGAAAGGCAAAATAAATTAGATCTTCAAGTCTCTTTTGTTTTCTAAAAGCCAAGACAGACCATTACCCTTCTGTTTACATTTGCCCTTCAACACTGCTGTTCACTACAAATTCCTCCCTAGTGTTAAGATTTCTACTCTTGTAGTTTACAACTGCTTATTGTTCACTGTCCACTTTCTACCGATAACACAGAACATTCTCATTAGCAGGATGCCTTCAAATTACAGACAAGGTAAGTGTGTTTTGAGTTTTCCTGCAGGCAGATAATTAAATGGAGATAAATTCTTGATATACTTCAATTCCTGGATCATGGTATTTGTTTTATCTTCCCCAATCTAGGTGTCCCATTCACTTTTGATGTTTTATCACCATCACTTCTCATCTGAGTTTTAAGGCTCATTTTACTTTGAGGCTTTTGGTCATCCTTTATCTTCTATTTTCTGAATGCATATCCAAGTTAGGTAAAAGGAAGCAGAAGGGTACATTTTAAAAAAAGCGTTTAGGTTTTCAGATTTTATAATTCCTACGTTGCCTTTTAATGTAGAAGGGAATGTATCCTTGCAAAGACATTTCAATGATCAACACAGAAACAATGTCTGTCTAAAAAAGAAACTTTTAAGGGACAAAGAATCAGGTAGTTCATTATTTGGAAAAATAATAAGAATATAAACATCACATGGAAGATTTAGGCATTAACACCTGAATTAAGTTTAAAATTTCAGTTTCTAGGCAGGTATGATATCATTTCTTTCACGGTAAAATAAAATAATGGTGGGTGAAGATTTTCTACATTTCCCAGTGGATTTTCTAACCGTCTATATAGGGAAATAAAACTATTATGTATCATTTCATGTTTTTAATTTTGTCTTCATTTCTGAAGAAAAAGACCTGAGTGCTGATTTTTTTTTGTAATTTCTTAAACTTTCACAACATTCAGAAGTTTTTCTGCATTGTGTCTTCGCTGATGTCTAAAAAGATTTGAGCTCTGACTGTAAGATTTCCCACACTGAACGCATTCATAAGGTTTCTCCCCAGTATGGATTCTCTGATGATTAATCAGCCCAGAATTCTGGCTAAAGGCTTTTCCACATTCAAGACATTTGTAGGGTTTCTCTCCAGTATGGACTCTCTGGTGTTGCACGAGGATAGAACTTCTGCTGAACGCTTTCCCACATTCAACACATCCGTAGGGTTTCTCCCCACTGTGGATTCTTTGATGGAGAATGAGGGCCGAGCCCTGACTGAAGTGTTTTCCACATTCATCACATATATGTTGTTTCTTTCGAGAGGGGTTTCTTTTTCTTTCAAATCTGCCCTTGGGGAAACAGGCTTCTCCATACTTAAAAATCTGAGGAACACCTATATTGAGAGTGCCCGGAACTTCGTGAGATTCTACCGCTGAAGGAATCTCCTGCTTTGGAGCTAGGGCTCCATTTTCAGTCCTACCATCATCATCTGAAATAGAGACAAAATGTAAATATCACTCATTTCCTATTCTGGGAGGGAAGAGACCTGAAGAAAACTTTAGTAAATGTGAACTAAAAGTAAAGAGCTTGCATTCATCTATAAACAGCAACCTGAAAACCAGTGTCAAGGTTGCCTACTCCAAAAAAGGAAATTAAATGACTGATTCTGAGGCTAAGGGGGTAATGGCATGCTCCCATAATGAAGAACTAAAATGTTATATCTGAATAAAAGTGGTAACATAAGCAAGTGTGCTTTACAACACTCGTCAGAAAACAAAGGGCAGAAAGATGTGGCAGATTCTATATGATTGTTAGACAAAGTGCTGCAGCTAGGTCTGGATGAAATTTCGTAAGAAATATAAAAATTTCTTTATTTTTAATAAATAAATAAATAAATAAATAAATAAATAAATAAATAAATAAAATAAAATAAAATAAAATAAAATAAAATAAAATAAAATAAAATAAAAAAATTGCCCGTTGGGAAATCCTTGTAATAGTCTTTTGCTTTGAGAAAAGGAGAAATTGCACCAAATCATGATGGTGTAAATAATAAGCGATCTGTCAAAAAGTGACTATTTCTGAAATGAGCAAGATAAGGCAGGTCACGGCCAACACTACACTAAGAGCAGAACCCAGAAGATGTCGTAATAAGAGACTGAGGGTAATAGGAGCTGAGGGTATTCTGTTAACTCAGGACATGACACTTACATTTAACAGGCCCTTAGTAAACGAAAGTTATCCTGTAAAATACCCTACTTGGTATTTGCCATGGTACTTAGTTAGGTGAGTTATTATTTTTAAGCCTCAGTTAGGTAAGTCTAGTGAAACAAAAGCCTGAATTAATTACCAACATGAGGTACTATCACCCACCCGCAGGACACAGTATATTTAAAGACTGTCCTGAAACTTCCAGCCTGTAAGAGTACAAATAGTTACTACAGGGTGAGCAGCAACAATTAGAAAATAAACAGTGAGCAAGTCTATAATAAATGATGAAGAAAGGGATAAAGTCAAGAGAGAAGACTAACAGAAAAACTGAAGGGCTGCAGGGGGTCAGGGAGGCCTGGAGACATGAACAACGGAGAAGCAAGTGTTAAAGTTATGTGGGGACAAATGGCACAGAAATAAGTTCCCAAGCGTCGTAAAGACTAGACTGCTGAAATGAAGCTATTTATAAGCGAGGGAAAGTTATTCTAAAATTCAGGCAGGGGAGAAATTTTCTACCCAAGAAAATGCCACCTCCAATGACCAAGGATAGTGGTTCTCAAATTTCATTCCAGACACAATGTCCCACGAAACATGTAAAACTAACGGTTTTCAGCAGACGTCAGCCCCACCCCATCAGTTCTGGTTCACTAGCACTGGGATCTCGCTCTCCCTCTCCTCTCTCTCCCTCTCGAGAGTCCCCTCAGATGGGAAGAAAACCTGATGAGACTCCATCTGTGGCACACACCAGAGTTACCTACAACTACCTCAAGGAAAGATTCCCAAAGCAATCTCAAAAACAAATATGAAAAAGAATCCAGCAGTTTTAGGAATATACTAGGTTGTATCAAAGTATACTAAGTATGTGGTGTCAACTGCCAATATACTGCAAGACTAGTTTTAAGCGATTTATTGTAAATCTGGGATCTTTATTTAATTCTTCTATACTTAAAGCATATTTTAGCTATGGAGCCTACTTTTGCATAAATACTTAGAAAAGGTGAAGAGTTTTACCCAAATACCATTTCTACAAAAGATGCTTCTTAGAAAAAAAAGACTCTAGGCAGGATGTTAGAGAAAAAAAAAAAAAAATGGCTAAAAATTTAGAAAAGACTTCAGTGGTGGCTACAAAAAGAATAGGTAGATTTGAAGAGGCTTCATCTAAGCTTATTATACCAATAGGATTAGGCAGGAGATTGAAAGGATGTGAAACAGATGGCAAGTAAACAATACTGAAATAGAGGGACCTCATCTACAGGTGGGTGCTGGCTCAACAGAAGACAAATGCCAATCTGAAATGGGGAGATCTTCAAGAAAGAGGTAAAAGGGAAGAAAAGGATGATGACGTTAATGTCTAAGATTAAAAGACCTGAGGGTCCACAAATCAATTGTTGACTGTGTATACACAGTCTGTCTATGTGTACAAAATTAGGTTAAGGTGATTATTCCCTATCCCCTTTTGTCCAAAGAGTTCTGGACAAAAGGCCCACACTCTCTTTCACCCTCTAGCCCACTTGAAGTTTTGGTCCTCACCACAGTGCCTTAAGGAATGGAGCTCCCAGGATGCCCACTTGAGCTGGTTCTCCACAGCATCCAGCTCAGAATTTGGTAATCCCTGAGCTTCTTCTTGAGATACTATCTCCTCTACTAGAACTTCCCGTTTTCGTCGACGGAGAGAAACCTGGAAAAAATAAAGTCTGGCTCAGCTGAGAAGGAATCTGATGAGATTCAGAATTAAAAACACATAAGAGAACCCATACAAAACATAGTGCGGTGGTCAATATGACAAAGCATAGCCAGAGGGGAGCAGTGCAGGGGTGGGAGGAATACACATAATTCTAATTTAGTTGAGTGGAATGAACTCAGCAGCCCTGCCTACTGCTATGCCAGTGCTTCTGCCCCAGGAGAGTGACACAAGCAGACTCACCGGCTGTCCAGGGTCATCTAGCTCACTCTCTAAATCCTCCAGCACTGTCACTGCCTCCTCTCCGTTCTCCGGATGATGCTCTCGAACCCAGGTCTGCAGTTCCTTGGGCAGGATGGCAACAAACTGCTCCAGCACTACCAGCTCCAAGATTTGTTCTTTCGTGTGTGTCTCTGGCCTGAGCCATAGACGGCAAAGTTCTCGAAGCTGGCTCACAGCTTCACGGGGCCCAGGTGAATCCTGGTATCCAAACTGCCTGAATCGCTGTCGGAAAACCTCTGGATCAGGAAGATGGTTCCAGGGGATGCTGGATCCCTCTTCACCATCAGGATCCTCCTCCAACTTCACTCTCAGTATTTTTTCCTCTTCATCTGGAGTTGGGATTATAAGTATTGAATCTTCTTCCACGGACTGTGCAGACATCCTGATTTATAATACTTCAAGAAAAGTCAATCAAGGCAGGATACAGGCCTCAGGGAAATACCGCTTTCTTCACAGGCTCTCCTGAGGCACAAGGAAAAAAAAATACGTCAACTACCAAATATCCTAAGAATCTGAACATGTGCTGATAAAGGAAGTAAAAGATATTTGTTTTTCTTACCAGATTAAAAATTCCAATCAATAACCTACACCAGAAGTTGGCAAACTACAGCTCACAGCCAAACGTGGCTTGTTGCCTATTTTTGTACAATGTTTGTACTAAGAATAGTTTTCACATTTTTACATGGTTGAAAAAAACCACAAGAATACTTCATGACACGTGAAAATAATACAAAATTAAAATGTTTGCGTCCATAAATAATTCTATGTATTTGCTGACAGTTCACACTACAATGATAGAGTTGAACAGTTTCAACAAACACTACATAGTCTGAAAAACCTAATATTTACTACCTGGCCCTTTAGAAAAAGTTTGCCAAGCTGTGACCCACTAAATCAACAAACCTTATTTCGTTAATCAAAAGAATCCAAGTAAGAACCAGTCCAACTCAATGTTTTCTAAATGCATTTGACCCTGGAACACATTCTTTGCAACTCAGGACACCCGTAGGTCAACTCAAAAGCAGGGACTGCTTTTCTGTTATCTGCTTAAAATTTTCTTAACAAAATATTTTTTAATGGTTAAGAGTTCAGAAATATTTTTTAAGAACGCCCTGAACTCAAAATATATGTGAAAAAATATCCACTTGCTCAGTAACAGATCAATACTGAAAAAACTAACCACTAGATGCCACGCAATGCAAATATTCAGCCACTCACCACCCCCAGAACTACATTTAAATCTGTAATGACCGGCATTAATCACAGCAAACTCAGTGAATAAAAGGTACTCTCATAACATCTTAACTTCTTGCAGTGGCCCAGAGTCATCATCGCTCACTGGATGACTCACTGTTTCCCCAGCTTCTACCTTCAGGGAAATCTTGTGCTATTTCTGATCCTTTCCTTGTATTTGCACAGTCATGCCCATGCCATTGTTTACAACACATACTAGGAATGAACCACGCAGCTACTCAATGTTATCTACTGAGGGCCAGAATCTGAAAACCAATGGTGTCAAAAAACTTCTTGTAACCCTCACAAGTCTAGTTATCACAAAAGACCTTATCACAGACAAGTAATGCAGACAGGTTTAATTAAGTACCCTGGAGTGTGGCGGCCTTCTAAATAGGGTTTAGCCAACAGATGAGTTGGTTCCTATTCCAGGATCCTACCTTATCAAAGCCTCAATCATTCTATAGAAAAGAAATTTATCTTCCTTTTACGTTCTCTTACTGCAGCCGGCCCTTGGGCCGTGAAGGAGGTACAAGGTGGGCAGGCCCGCGATCCCTAGTGTTTGGGCGGGGAGCCGAGTCCCAGGTGATCTCCTCGCCTCACTCCGGCAGAGTTCCGCTGCAATCCCCGCCCCGACGTCCCCCAGCCCCTCTTCGCCGCACAAGCAACGGCGGATTTCGGACGACGGAAGGCCACACTGCCCCAACAACGTCGGGGCCACGGTACTTCCGCCCGCGTCCGGCGGAACTACAAGCCCCGACAGGCCCCGCGCAAGGCCCGCCCCCTCCCACCTCCGCCCAAAATGAGTCCCAGAACCCTCCGCGAGACGCCAGGCCTCGAAATAGAACAAAACCGGCCGAAGGGGGAGGGGGGAAAGGCGAGGGTCGCGGAGGACACAGGGGATGGAGGACCCTCCGATGGTACTGAAAGCCCAATCTGGCTTTCCATCTACCTCTACCAGCCCCCCAACTGCTGTATACGGAGACAGCGGCCTGTCCGCGCCTCTCGGCAAGCCGAGGAGGATCCCCGCCAGGCTTCTTTTCTGTCTCCTACCAAAAGGACTGCAGCCCCTTAGCCCAGCGTCCCCCTCACGCCCTTCCCCTCATTCTCTCGCAAACCTCCGACTCGGGATCCGCAGCAGCTTCGCTGTCCAAAGCAGACGCAGAAACGCCGCTCACAAGCCGTTTCCCAGAAGCCCCCGGCACGGAGTGCTTCCGGTCTGCGGGTCCCAGGAGGCGGGGAGAGGCGAAGCCCCGCGTTGCCATGGAGATGGGCTCCGGGCGGGGGAGGGGCCGTGCGACGACAATGACCGCTTTGAGACTGCGCTTGGCCTGGCGCCTCTCCTCGGATAGCCCAGAGTTCTGTGTTCCGTTTAAGAGACAAGGAAAAGAAAGGGAGAATTCTGCCATCAAGATAGTCTTTACGGATTCATAACCCCTGTCACAGGAGTTATTATCTCATGTGATCCTCGCAGTAGCCCTCTGAAAGGAGTAATAAAGGCTAGTATTTATGAATGCTTACTACGTTGTACCAGCCACATATATTGTCATTTTCACAACAACTGTATCATGGTAGGAACTTTTATTATCCCCATCTCACAGCTGAGATAGATAATTGAGGCACAAGTAAGTAACTTTCTACAGCTCATAACTAGTAAGGGGGAAACAAGATTTGGCTCCCACTACATGTTACACTACTTTATTTTGACAAAATTATCTATCAGGGAAACGAGAGGAGACTCTTAATGAAGAGTTTTGGCAGTGATCTCAGTGAATTTGCAGAATTCATGGTCCTCTTCTGACTTCGGGCTTGACATTTTATACCACAAAACAGCTGCTGAAGGTATCATTTAGAAAGTAAATCAGGGGCACCTGGGTGGCTCAGTCGGTTAAGTGTCCGACTTAGGCTCAGATCATGATCCCTCGGTATGTGAGTTCCAGCCCTGCATTGGGGTCTGTGCTGACAGCTCAGAGCCTGGAGCCTGCTTCGCATTCTGCATCTCATTCTCTCTCTGCCCTTCCCCCACTTGTGCTCTGTCTCTCTCTGTCTCTCGAAAATAAATAAATGTTAAAAAAAAAAAAACAGTAAACCAGCCCACTTCATTTCCCTATTTCAAGACCTTCAGTGGATCCCCACTATCTTAAGTATGACATAAAAACTCCTTACATTGGCCTGCAAGGCCCCTGTGGTCTGTTCCCTGCCTCCCCACTCTGACCTCAGTTCTTAGGTTCATTGTGACCCCAGATTCCTAGTCTCAGTGGAAGTCTCTCCACCCTTCATGGCACAGTAGAGTGATCTCATTTATTCATTCTCCTGTTTTTTGCTTTTTCTTTTCTTTTTTTCTTTCTTTTTTTTTTTTTTTTTTTTTTGTCTGTAAGTTCCATAAAGGCAGGGACCTTGTTTGTCTTGTACACCACAGTATCCTCCCTAGTTCTAGGATGCTGACTGCCTGGTACATGGAGAACTCAATAAATATTTGTTGAATAAACGAATGAATTGTGGACTGGTCATGTTGCTGCTTTTGCCAGGTCACATGTCACGCATCAGAAGCCACACAAAAGAGCCCTGTTGTTTAAGGTCTATGTTCAAAGCACAGGTCCAGCCTTCCAGAAGCATTGCAGGATTCTCAGGCTTCAGCTTTCTGCATCATTCAGGCCTTCATAAAGGGCCTTCAGCCTCCACTGGCTTCGTGAATGAGAGAGCAAGTGAGCAAGCTGTTGATGGTATAGTACTGCTTTACACTCGGACTGGAACTTTGTCTCCCTGGCATGCCCAACTCTGGTGCCTCTTCTCTCCATTTAGGAGGCCACAGAAATCCAGCCATTTCACTTTCCTACTTGACTACTGCCACCAAGCTGCCTGGCTGCTCTTCCCAAACTTTCTTTCTTTTGTGACCCTAAAAACTAGCTCAAGGCATTTTTTATTTATTTTATTTTGCTTTAAGAGTTTTTACATCTAATTAATGTTAGAGAACAAAAAAGCTTAACAACATCGAACAGAAATAATTGGCGAAGTAGAAAGTGTTGCAAAATTTTATAAAACTCTTTGCCTGGGATTCATTCTATTATTCCTAATTCTACGGGTAAATGGAAACCACAATGAGGTTTCCCTTTCTAATTTACTCTAATTTCTAAGCCTCTAATGTCAAAATCTCTAATTTTGAGGCCAGTGACCCATAACACCCACTTTGAAATACCATCCTTCTGAGCCCCATTATTTGGGCTCTTTCCTGAATGCTGGCCCCTGTTGCCATCTTAAAGATGTAGTCAAGATGGAGCATCACATTCCTCTGAGAAACCTGAGTGTAGGGAATAGCTCCATGCCAGCGCTGGACAACCAGCAACATAGGTCACGTAGGTGAGGCTTGAACTGCAGCTGATTTGAGTCTTGGCAGAACACCTTGTGATCCTCCCAGAAGGTGAGAGCATGAGAAGCTTGCGAGGAGCTGCAGTAAGGCCATTTGCCACTCAGGTGTCTGTCTTCCAAGAAGGCTGTTGTGAGACAGGTCTTCATTGCTTCCTGGGTGGTGATGAGGCTTTCTGCCTCACCTGCCTGGAGTACAGCTGCAGACTATAAACAGCCTTAAATACAGCAGGGTTTTAGCTCCTCAGCAACAAGGTATTCCATATCTCATGTTGAAGTCATCTGACTCCTTTTGTTATCCTTTTGGTGTGAGACAAAAGCTCATGGGGAGTTGGTACCTCTTGGCTACTCTCGATTTCACTGTCTTTGTAAATACTGATCTGTCTAAACTTAAAGAAGGCTCATTGTTTCTCTACCAGCCAAATCTCTTGACCTTGTTTGAAAGCATCTCATTCATTAACTAATGGTAAAGAAACAAACACAAGAACCAGATAGATACTACCTGGGTTCTAGAGACCTAGACGTGACTACAATGAGGTCATGATTCGTTCCTTTAACATTACTGTCTTGTTTAGGATATAAGCAAGAAAACAAGTATTTATAAGGCAATGTAGAAGTAATACAGTAGGGGAGCCTGGGTGGCTCAGTCGGTGAAGCGGCCAATTCCCGGTTTTGGCTCAGGTCATGGTCTCATATTTTGTGAGTTTGAGCCCCACATTGGGCTCTGCACTATCAGCATGGAGCCTGCTTGGGATTCTCTCTCTCTCTCTCTCTCTCTCTCTCTCTCTCTCTGCCTCCTCCCACTCTCTCTCTCTCTCTCATAACGAATAAATAAACATTTTTTTTAATGAAGTAGAACAGTGAAAGCAAAATATGGCAAGGGGAGGGACACCTACATGAGACAGTGTGCTGAAAGGGAAGGGAGGAGGCACACAAAGATGGAGGAAGCAAAGTAAGAGAAGTTTTCACATTGGAAAGAAGTCCACGGACATTCAAATGTAGTGTTAATCAGATTTTGTTCAATAATAACCCTTTTTATGGGCACTTGGCTGGCTCAGTTGGTAGAGCATGCAACTCTTGATCTCAGGGTTGTGTCCCATATTGGGTACAGAGATTACTTAAATAAATCAACCAAAAAAAAAATGATCTTTTCTAGGCTTTTCTCTAACACTTATTTTGAAGCTCTCAGTCCTTCCCTTCAGCTCAAAAGTATTTCCCTCTGGGCATTTATTTTTATAATGTTTATTTATTTATTTTGAGACAGAGTGAGAAAGAGAGAATGTGAGTGGAAGAGGAGTAGAGAGAGGGGGAGAGAGAATCCCAAGCAGGGTCCATGCTGCCAGCAAAGAGCTGGACAGGGGCTCAATCCCATGGAACTGTGAGATTATGACCTGAGCCAAAATCAAGAGTTGGATGCTTAACCAACTAAGCCGCCCAGGTGCCTCATTTTTAAAAAATGGTTATCCCTCTGGGCATTTAAAATACACTGGTTAGGGGTGCCTGGGTGTCTCAGTGGGTTAAATGTCTCACAGTTATGAGATTGAGTCCCCACTCCAGCTCCATGCTGGGCATGGAGCCTGCTTAAGATTCTCTCTCTCCCTCTTCTTCTGTCCCTCTCTTGCCCACCCCACCCCTCTCTCTCTCAAAAATAAAATAAAATACACTGGCTAAAGATTGCATTTTAGCCAATAAGGGCACTGCACCAGGAGTCTTTTGATTGCAAGTGGCTAAAAGCCTATAGCAGGCATTGTTAACTTCTTACATAAAGCACTCCCTATTACTTCTAATACACCCCATTTTTTTTTATTGGAGGGGGGCAACACTCTGCCCAGACATATGCAGTGATTGAATTAAGCCATCCATGACCATTCTGTTTCTCTTTGCCAGATATTCACTTCACCTCCCTGGCAGCTAGGAATGGCCATATGATTCAGTTCTGGTCAATGATATGTAAGAGGAAGTAATTTGTGTTGCTCAAGAAATGTATCTAATTCATGTAAGTTATCAAATTTATTGGCGTAAAGTTGTTCATAATATTTCTTTAATATTCTTTTAATATCTATTGGACCAGTAGTGATATCCCCTCTTTCATTCTGAAACTTGGTAATTTTGGGGTTGTTTTTCTTTATCAGTTGGCTTCCAGTTCATCAATTTTATTAATTCTTCAAAGAATCAACTTTTGGCGTTATTTGCTCAATTATTTGTTGTCTATTTCATGAAGTTCTTTTTTTTTAAACATTTATTTATTTTTGAGAGAGAGACAGAGTATGAACGGGGAAGGGTCAGAGAGAGGGAGACACAGAATCCGAAACAGGCTCCAGGCTCTGAGCTGTCAGCACAGAGCCCGACGTGGGGCTCAAACTCACGGACCATGAGATCATGATTTGAGCTGAAGTCGGCCACTTAACTGACTGAGCCACCCAGGTGCCCCATGAAGTTCTTTTAAAAAAAAAATTAGGGGCGCCTGGGTGGCGCAGTCGGTTAAGCATCCGACTTCAGCCAGGTCACGATCTCGCGGTCCGTGAGTTCGAGCCCCGCGTCAGGCTCTGGGCTGATGGCTCAGAGCCTGGAGCCTGTTTCCGATTCTGTGTCTCACTCTCTCTCTCTGCCCCTCCCCCGTTCATACTCTGTCTCTCTCTGTCCCAAAAATAAATAAATGTTGAAAAAAAAATTAAAAAAAAATAATAAAAAAAAATTAATATACAGTAAAACTGGCTCTTGTTGTGGCATATAGCTCTATGAGTTTTAACATATGTATAGATTTGTGGAACTACCACCAAAATCATGATACAGAATAGTTCCATTATTCCATACAACTTCCTTAAGATGCACTCACAACTGTCCTACATCCCCAACCCAAGCAACAACCAATTTATTATCCATCAAAACAGTTTTGACTTTTCCAGAGTGTAATATAAATGGACTTATAAAGTATGTCACCTTTTACATATCTTTCATTCAGCATTATGCCTTTGAAATTCATCTGTTATTGCATGTCTCAGTAGTTTTTAATTGCTGAGTGTAGCTGAGTAATATTTTACTGTAGGTATTACAGTTTGCTTATCCATTCAACCATTGAAGGACTTTTGAGTTATTTCTGGATTTGGCAATTATGAGTAGAACTACTATAAATACTCATGGGTAGGCTTTTGTATGTACATAAGTTTCTATCTCTCCAGAGTAAATATATGGAAAAGAGACTGCTGGATCATATGGTATTATGGACTGAATGTTTGTGCCCAGCCCCAAAATTCACATGTTGAAGCCCTAACCCCCAAAGTGATGGTATTTGAAGATGGGTCCTTCAGGAAGTAAATGGGTTTAGATAAGGTTATGAGGGTGGGGTACTCATAATGGGATTAGTGCACTTATAAGAAGACATGGAGAGAGCTTGCTTCCTCTCTCTCTCTCTCTCCCCACCATGTGAGGGCACTATGAGAAAGTGGTCATCTGGAAGTCAGGAAAAGAGCCCTCACAGAGAACCAAATCAGCTGGCATCTTGATCTTGGACTTCCCAACCTCCAGAACTGTAAGAAATAAATTCCTGTTATTTATGCCACGCAGTCTATGGTATTTTGTTATAGCAGCTGAAGCTAATACATCTGACCTTTTTCTTTTTTTAGTTTCAATAAATTGAATTTTAACTTTTTTTAAAAAAAAAGAAGCATTGAGCCAGAATCAACAATATATGACACATAAAATATGAATCTGGAAAATAAGCATTAAAAAATTATATACATAAAATCATATATATGTATAATATGTATAATGTATTTTTTATATATGGCTTTTTCCCCCTCCCTAGAAAATCTACCTAGAGAATAATGTTGGTGACCAATATGTAAAATGTGCAACTGAAAATATGTTGACATCTATGTTTAAACATTGTAATGAATTAAAGGAGATCAATTAAGTTAAAGGAGATTCTCTGTCCCTAGAGAGAATGTATGAGTGTTTCACATGCTCCACATATTCACCAGCACTTGGTGTTATCTTTTGTTGTTGTTTAGCCATTCTAATATGTATGTGGTCATATCTCATCATGGTTTTACTTTTTGTTTATTTATTTTTTTAAAGTAGGCTTCATGACCAGTGCTGAGCCCAAAGCAGGGCTTGAACTTATGACCATGAGATCAAGACCTGAACTGAGATCAAGAGTGGGACACTTAACTGACTGAGCCACCCTTGGATGCCGCTCATCATAGTTTTAATTTGCATTTCCCTAAAGTTTAATAATGTGTAGAAACTTTTCATTTGCTTGTTTGCCATCCATAAATACTCTTCTGTGAAGTGTCTGTTCAAGTACCCTTACTCCCAATCCACCTCTTTTAAAAAATTTTTTTACTGATAAATTTTTGAAGTTCTATATATATTCTAGATAAAAGTCTTTTGTCTTATCACTTGCAAATCTTCTCCCAGTCTGTAGCTTGAATTTTATTCTTAATAGTATGTTTTACAGAGAAAAATGTTAATTTGGAACTCCAATTCATCCATTGTTGTCTTTCACAGTGCTTTTGGTGTCATAACTAAGAATACATAACACCAGGACATGAAGAGTCTCTCATGTTTTCTTCTAAAAAGTTTTATATTTTTATATTTAATATTAGGTACATGACTTATTGTGCATTAATTTTTGTATAATGTATGAATTATAAGTTGGGGGTTTACGTGGGGAGAGGGTTTGCATATAGATGTTCAGTTATTCTATTTGATAAGAAGTTTGTTTCAATTGCCTTTGCATCTTTATAAAAAATCAATCAGCCATATTTTTGTGGGTCTATTTCCAAACTCTCTAGCCTATTATACTAATCTATGTGTCTCTTTGCTAATACCATAACCTTGATTACGATAGCTTTATCATAATTGTTAAAAATCTGGTAGCATGAATCCTCCAACTTTGTTTTTTTTTCAAAATTATTTCAGATATTTAGCACTCCATATAACTTTTAGAATTAGTTGCCTATATATATCTACAAAAATATCCTACTGGAATTTCTATCACAATTACATTAAATCTATTGATCAACTTATGGACAATTGGCATGTTAATTATATTGAATCCATCAATCAATCAATACATGATATCTCACCATTCGTTTTGATCTTTGATTTAAAAAATTTTTATTTTTAATTAAAGTGTAGTTGACATACAATATATTAGTTTCAGGTGTATAACAGTGATTCAACAATTATATACATGATGAAATGCTCACTTTGATAAATGTAGTTACCATCTAGTGTCGTACAAACTTATTATGATAGTGTTGACTATATTTCCTATGCTTGATCTTCTTAGATTTTATTCATCAGCACTTTGTAGATTTCAGCGTACAGATCCTTCCCATGTTTTGTTCAATTTATTCCTGAGCACCAACTGGTTTTTTGAGCTATCTAAAATGATATGTTAAAATATCTAGTTGTACATGGCCAATATTTATAAATATATAGCTGACCACTGACAACATGCATTTGAACTGTGTGGATCTGCTTACACGGGGATTAAAAATGAATAAACACAGCACAGTACTGTAAATGTATTTTCTCTTTCCTATGATTTTCTTAATACCATTTTTTCTCTAGCTTACTTTATTATAAGAATACAGTATATAATGTATAAATATGTGTTAGTTGACTACATTATAGGTAATTCTTCTAGTCAAAGGTAGGCTATTAGTAGTTACATTTTTGGAGAGCCAAAAATTATATATGGATTTTTTTTTTTAATTTTTTTTTTTCAACGTTTATTTATTTTTGGGACAGAGAGAGACAGAGCATGAACGGGAGAGGGGCAGAGAGAGAGGGAGACACAGAATCGGAAACAGGCTCCAGGCTCTGAGCCATCAGCCCAGAGCCCGACGCGGGGCTCGAACTCACGGACCGCGAGATCGTGACCTGGCTGAAGCCGGACGCTTAACCGACTGCGCCACCCAGGCGCCCCAAAGAGCTCATTTATTTTTAGCACTGAATAATATCCCATTGTCTGGGTGTACCACAGTTTATGCATCCATTCACCTACTGAAGGGACACCTTGGTTGCTTCCAAGTTTTGGCAATTATGAATAAAGCTGCTACAAACATCCATGTGCAGGTTTTTGTGTGGACATACATTTTCAACCTCTTTGGATAAATACTGAGGAGCATGATTGCTGAATCATATGGTGAGAGTATGTTTGGTTTTGTAAGAAACTGCCAAAATGCCTTCCAAAGTATCTGTGCCATTTTGCGTTCCCACCAACAATGACTGAGTTCCTGTTGCTCCATACCTTCACCAGCATTTGGTGTTGTTGGTGTTTCACATTTTGGCCATTCTAGTTGGTGTGTGGTGAACTCTAGGTTTTTAACAGATGCGCTTTATCAGTCTGGGGAAATTACCTTCTATTTGTAACATAAATGGATGCTGAATTTTCTCAAATACTTCTTCTGCATCAACTGATATGACAATGTGGTTTTTCTTTTTGAAATTTACTAATCTGGTAGATTACTTTAATTTTTGAATACAGGGTCAACCAGATAGTCCTGGGGTAAATCCCACTCATTCCAGGTGTTTTATTTTTTTTATACATTGCTGAATTCAATTTGATAACATATGTTGAGGATTTTTGTGCCCACGTTCATTAAGGATTTTGTTTTTCAATCTGTTATTCTCCCTGTTGTTTACATTGGGTAATTTCTGCTGGTCTATTTCATCTGTCAGTTGCATTCTTCGCTGACCTCATCCAGTGAATATTTTGGTTTTCGTATTTTTTCAGCTGTGAAATTTCCATTTGGGTCTTCCTTATATCTTTGATTTCTTTCCTGATGTTTTCTATCTCTCCATTAATTCATTCTTTCTTCTTAAGCGCGGTTATAACAACTAATTTAAAGTCTTTTTCTGACAATTCTAACGTGTGTCATTTAGACAGTGGCATTTGATTTTCTTTTTCCTTGAAAATTGAGATATTCCTGGTTCTTCCTATGCCTAATAATTTTGCATTATATCTTGCACATTTTGATACTATGTTATCAGATTCTGGATATCTTTTAAACCCTAAACAGAAAGTTGATTTGTTTTAGCAGGCAGTTGCCTTAGGTAGAGTCAGGCCCCAAGTTCTGTGAGGACTGCCGTTCCAAAGTCAGTTCAGTTTTCAGACATTTCCAGTCCTTTGTGCATGCTCCCCAGTGGCCAGTCTGGATCTGGGAAAGTAGTCTACCCTGGAGCTCAGTTCTCAGTGCTCTGCTATTGAGGGTCAGATCCATGCGTGTGTAGCTTAGAGGCAAGCAGAGGTGTTCATCCATTACTTTTGGGGACTACACTTGATCTCTCTCCGCTTTGCAATAACCTCAACATTTCCTAGCTCCCTGAAACCTCCCTTCATAGTCTTCCAGCTACAAAGCTAGGGTTTTCTGTTTCCTTGCTCTGCTATTTACTTCTCTCAACTGCATCTGCATCCTGGTTCAAGCAATGATAGGAAACAGAGAGAAAAAAAGCCATTGGGATTGGCACCATACTCTTGGAACCAAAGCTCCTCAGATCAGAGAGAAGGGCTCCCCTCCCTCTGAGTTTAAGATGACTTCCCTGTGACCCCTGTCCTTGCTGTGTTGCTGCTGCCGCCATTGTCATAGTATTGCCTAGAAGGCTACGACAGGAGAGAAGTCAAATGAAGAAAAAGAGATATGGGTTTCCCCCATTGTTTCTGACCTTAGGAGCCCCTTTTCTTAGGCAAGACACAGAGCACTTCTCTTAGAGTTCTTCCTGTTCTCTCTCTGTGTGCACTTCTGGGTTTCAGGCTGCCTTTGAGTCTAGGCTGGGAGATACCAAAGTGAAATAAGGGTAAATTCAGTGCAGTTCAGGGGAACTTCAAATTCTCATCTTCTTCCCCAATCTGCTTGCTGTTATTTACTTTGAGGAGTCCTCAGGGAGCAGCTGCTTCATGCATTCTGTCCCAGATTCTGTGGGAATCTCTCTGTGGAGAGAGAGACAGAATGGAATGTGCTTACTCTACCTTCTTTGGAACCGAGCTTCTATTCTTATTTTTTATCATTTTGTGACTTCTACTTATTTGGCTTTAAATTCCTATATTTTTTCCCCTAGATTCTTAAGGTAGATAATTAGGTCACTGAATTTAAACCTTTCTTATATTCTTTTTATTTTTTAATTTTTAATTTTTTTTTATTTTAGAGAGAGAGAGTACACAAGTTGGGGCGAGGGTCAGAGGGAGAGGGAGAATCTTAAGCAGGCTCCATGCTAAGCATGAATGCAGGGCTTGATCCTACAACCACAACCCTGGGATCATGACCTGAGCCCAAATCAAGAGTGAGCCGCGCAGCTGACTGAACCACCCAGGCGCCCCTTAAACCTTGATTGTTTTCTAATGTAAGTATTTAAAGGAATGGTACCTCAGGACTTGAGTCCTGTTTCTATGTAGTTTTCCTAGATCCTTCCTCCATGTGTCGGCTTCATCTGCCAGCTTTAGCAGCAATGCCTGCCATGATAGCCACAACAGCATCTGGAGATAGAAAGGTATCATCTCTTTTATATGTCTCTCTTTTAGAGAAAGCAAACTTTTCTGGAAACCATAAGACAGGTTTCCCCTAGCGTCTCATTGACCCAGATTAGGTGATATGCCCATTCCTAAATCAGAATTACTTGCAGGTAGAATAGGATTACCATGACTGGCTTAGATTAATAATTTGGGGTTGAATGAACATTGAGAAGTCAAACTGTATGATCACTTAGGTGACAAGACTGCTAATAGGTGATGAATAAAAGCAAAGTTTAATGGATTAATCCAGTTCTAATGCAACCTACTGACCTGTCCAAATGGAGATATTCTACTTAGAATCCTGACAACTCCTGCCGTGTACTAGAGTCAGCCAAGTTGCATAGGAAAAGATAGCAGATGTTTACCTGCTGATCATTAGCTCAGACACTAGAGTTCCATGTGTTATATAAGCTGCCAACCAATGTCATTCTAGCCTTTAAATAAAAATAATCCTTCAGTTGTAGACAAGCTAGTTAATCTGAGCTAAATTAAAATTCAAGTAAGATTAAGAGACACAAATGAGATACATACATTAGGTAAAACTTCAGGAATCAACAATTAATTTTGTATATAGCTTTATACAAGGAAATACTTTGAATTCAAGATGGAAATTACAACTAATTTTAATATTATTTACTAGCCATCCAGGATTTGTCTATATGGTCCATCCAAATCTTCTTCTAGGGCTGCTAGTGTAGTCTCATCCTTGCCTCTCCTCAACGTTAGTGGAAAAGAGAACATTATTTGGGCTTACATTCAGTCGTCCTTTCACCAAACACTTGTCTGGATTTTATCTCCCAGGTCCTCTGCCTTTCAACAACATTCATTCCATAGGGTTTTTACTTCTACTTTTGCTAGAATATGAACTTTATTAGGGCAGGAATTATATAAAAGTAATCTCCTCTTTGTTTCCCCCAATGCTTTTTTTTTTAATTGTGGTAAAATATACATAAAATTTACCATTTTAACCATTTTTAAGTGTACAATTCAGCGACATTAAATACATTCATAATGTCATATAACAATCATACTACCCATTTCCAGAACTTTTTAATCAACTCACACAGAAATTCTGTACTATTAAACAACTCCTCATCCTCTTCCCCCAACACTGATAACCACTAGTCTATTTTGTCTCTATAAATTTGCCTGTTCTACACACCTCATATAAATGGAATCATACAATATTTCTTTTTTTGTGTTTGGTTTCCTTCACTTAGCATAAAAGGTTTTCAAGTTTCATCCATGTTGTAGCATTATCAAAGTTTCGTTGCTTTTTAAGGCTGAAAAATATCCATTATATACATATATCTCTCACATTTTGCTTATCCATTGATCAATTAATGAACACTTGGTTATTTCCACCTTTTGGCTACTGTAATACTGCTATGATCGGGGTGTTCAAGTATCCGTCTGAGTCCCTGCTTTCAGTTCTTCTGGATATATACCTAGGAGTGGAATTGCTCGATCATATGGTTATTCTATGTTCAGCTTTCTGAAGAGCTATAAAACTGTTTTCCACAGTGACTGCACCATTTCACATTACCATCAACAATGCACAAGTGTTCTGATTTCTCCACATTCTTGCCAACATTTGTTACTTTTTGTATTTTTAATCAAAGCCACCTAAATGGGTATGAGGATATCTCATTGTAGTTTTCATTTGCATTTCCCTAACGATTAGTGATGTTGAACATCTTTTCCTGTACTTATTGGCCATTTGTGTATCTTCTTTGGAGAAATATCTATTCATGTCCTTTGCCCATTTTTGACATGGATTGTTTGGGATTTTTGTTGTTGTTGTTGAGTTGCAGTGGTTCTTTATATATTCTGGATATTGATCCCTTATCAGATATATAATTTGCAAATGTTTTCATTCTACAAGTAATTAAGTGCCTGTTATGGGTCAGGTACTGTGCCAGATGCCTCTGGAACACCAGTGAATGAGTCAGTTCATTCTTTCAAGAAACATAAAATAGCAGGGTCAACACAGAAGCAGATATAAGTGTCCATTTGGTGGGGTAAAAAGTTATCACAATTCTTCTCAAACATGCAAAGGAAAATGGAGCTAATTTCTTATAACTGATGTTTTTACTTCTTGAATCTCCACCCCATTGGGTGGGTGGTGGTGGAAGAATTTAATTATTCATTTCATTTTAAGTTCAACTCCCTAACATGGCTATTCCTTGCTCTGCCCTTTTCTGCCATCTGGATACCTGGGAAGGGGGTTTCACTCACACTAGGTGAGGTAGTGCTATAGATTAGGTCTCAGTTGGGCTTGCTGTCCTTTTCTAGTCTCCAGTCTTCACAGTTGGTCTGCTGTGGTGCTTGCTCATCAAATTTATAGCAACCAATGATCTGTTCTTTTGACTAGGCAGGAAGCCAGTATCCCTTCCTTTGTGATTTGTCCCCACATCAGTTTTAACCACCCTGTAAGGTATGGCTGAGACTCCCAGCTGATTCTGGGCCCACTGGGTCCTGCAGCTCTTAGCTATAAGATCCACAAAGTTTGTGCAACAGTCCCAACTCTCCAGGTGGTGCAATCAGCTCTTTTCCAAGGTCCCCATTGGGCATGGAGAACTGCTATAGGTCTTCTAAGTGAGATGTTAGCTGGTAGAGGCCCTTTGCCTAGCACTACAATGCCATTTTTACAATAGTTCTGTGTTGGAAAATAGGAAGTCTCTTCAGCAGTTGCTCTCCCAATGCAATCAATAGGAAGGGGGTGCAGTCCTCTCCCCTTTCAATCCCCTCTGGCATTTCTGCAGGGACTGGCTGCAGAGATGAAGGGACACCTGTGTCTGATCTCTTTGCCTCATCATTACCAGGGGCAAGAGGGCTTTTCATTTATCTCATGTCTTCTTTCTTCCCAAAGTATCATTCCTCCTCCTCCTCTTCTTTGGGGCCATATTTGCAGCTTGATATTTTAAAAATATTTTGGGTAATAAATACGAGTAAGAACAGACTGCTGTGTAAAAAATAGAAGGGTGTGGTAGTGGTCCCCAGCCTACTCTCAGAGTGTTAGGGTAGGCTTCCTGGAAGAAGCCTAAGCTAAAATCTGAATACATAGGAGTTAAGTGCAGAAGATGTTAAGAGTTCAAAAGGAGCACATGCAAAGGCTGGAGGCAGGAGAACTTCTGAAAATTCAGAATATCTTTGGCATAGAGTATGAAGGCAATGGCAAGAGATAAAACTGAAGAGGTAAGCTGTGGTCAGATCATGAAGAGTCTCAAAAACTTTTAGGAGCTAACTGTATATTAAAAGCAATGGGAAGCGTATGTTTTGAGCAAGGAAGTGACATGATCAAGCATATGTTTTTGAAAGATCATTTTGGTTGAAAGAAATGGAAGCATATGAAGTCAAAGCTAAGTCACTTTGCTCCCCCTCACTCAGGGATTAGCTACCATCTCAAATTTTGTGGATGCACCAGAAAAGTATAGAGTTGGAGGGTCAGTCACATCACCATCTTTAAATATTGAAGAGATGCATTCTCAAGGAAGGCAAAGGATGAAGAAATAGAAGAGGGGATAGGTAATTACTAATGGCAGCCAAGGTCCTTCAGAGGTGAGAAGGAATGACGAGGGGCCAGCGAGACCCCTTTTTCATTCTGAAGATGGGAAATGATGGGTGAAGTGTAGATAGGTTGGCAAATTTGATGGCAGGAAGTTTTTTTAAGTTATTTTTCCCCCTGTAATGCAGGAGGCAAAATCATAGCCATCTGCCCATGAAGAAGGTGGCCAAGGAGTATAGCAAACATTGTTGGCTGACCCATTGTCATTCCCAATCCCCACCTGCCCTGCTGCTTCCCCTCTAGAGGTTGAAAACCCATGCTTTCTGAAACACATTTGCAAAAAGGAAACAGCAGAATTTTGCTGGGGATTCTTGGAAAGCTTTTACTTTTCCTAGTAAAGGAGACGGTCATTGCTGGAGCTCCACTTCCTTTTTCTTCCTGACTTGATCCTGGATGTTATTCCTGAAGCTCTCTTGCCTGATAAAATAAACATGAGGGAATGACCAAAGGGCAGAGACCACATCCAGACCAGTTGTTGTTCAGCTGCTGATTGACAGCCAGCATCAACTAACCTCCAGCGTTCTGGTTACAAAACCTTATTTGTTTAAACCATCAAAGGTGGATTTTGCATCCAGAATCATTCCTGATACAGGTGAGTTTAAGGACAATGATAAACGTGTGATCTGGTTTCATGTAAAGAGAGAACATAGGCTTATAGCTAACATTAAAGGCCAAGATGAAGTTAAATTCTTAAAAATACCGATTTCATTTTGGAGTATTCAACATCTGTGGGAATTAATCTAATAGGGGTGCTAATATCATGCTAATTTTAAAAATCAAGGTTAGCCGAAATCATATTAATTCTCCATTTAAATAAACTAGCCCCTTCCACTCATTAGGTGACTTTTTAAAAAATGGTTTTAATGTTTATTTATATCTGAAGAAGAGAGATACAGAGCATGAGTGGGGTGGGGCAGAGAGAGAGGGAGACACAGAATCCAAAGCAGGCTCCAGGCTCCAAGCTGTCAGCACAGAGCCAGACGTGGGGCTTGAACTCACAAACCATGAGATCATGACCTGAGCCAAAGTCAGACACCCAACCGACTGAGCCACCCAGGCACCCCTAAGTAAGTGACTTTTATAAATGCAAGATCACTCAGTACACAGCAACAGCCTTAAAAGTTTCGTCATGAACTTAGATGATATGACTCATACCACCTTCTTGTGGAGAAATTCAGATTACTCACAATGCAGGGAATACAACCTTTTAAGGTTTATGGCAGCACCAAGTGAAGACAACTTTCCTCAGAACAGTTGATTAAGATTCTGTCATTTTATTCACATAGTAACAACAAACTCTTTCAATAATTAAGCAATAATTCACAATACATATTTCTGAGGCATTTGCTGCTTTAATAGATGGCTTGTTCCTTTAATTATGAACAGAATGAGCCCAAATAAAGACTCCTACACTTTTAATAACTGAAAATATACAAAACCCTATATTCCTATTAACTACAGCTACAAAGTATAATCACTATCAGAAAATTCTGTAATTACAATTTACATTCACCTCTCTCCTTACCAATCTTATGTTATTAATATTCTAAGTAGAGCAAAGTAATCCCATATTTGTGTCTGGAGTTACTCTAAGCACTACATATGGTTGGATTTTCTGATAATGCAATGTTTATACTTCACAAGAAACCCGCTCAGACAAAGAAGTTTACTATGAGTCCCCTCTTCCCTTCTCCTGAAGACTTTCATTTCTGATGTTTGCTTTCCATATTGGGTAACTGTGGTACCACAAAAAACATTATAATGCATGTATTCTTGTAATAGTTTTATCAAGAATCTCTAGAAAAGGAAATGTTATGTTGTACACTGTCAGAATAATTTTAATAACATACAAGTCAGTCATTTTATTTTTAAACAAGAAATCTAATTGATTTAACTATGGGTAAAACTCAGTGGACTCTTTAAATTGAAATTTGGTAATGTCTTCTTTTGTACCGGAGCATCAAAACCCAGGGTCTCATGTCCTGACAACCTGTCTACAAACAAGCCTTACTAAGCATGCATAAGACACTGAAAAGGTTGTCTTGTGATGCCTGAAACATATTCACAGCTGATTTATGCCAGAAAGGGGGCCATGAAGAACAGTGAAGGATAGTGGTCAGTTGTTAACGGTTTCCTTTTCCTTTTCCATGTAAGCTGTGGTACTTCTCCATCACACGCCACACTTGCTAATATTTGTATTGTATCAGTCTTAATTGGACAGTATTTTCATCTCCCTTTTTTCATTTTAAGATGACCATGAACCTTATATGAGCATCCACAGATAGCCCTATTTATTAGAATGTTCCTTATGTAGAATGTTCCTAAGACATTCTTAATGTTTTCATGGATTTATTTCCAAATTACATTGTAAAGGAGATTATTTATTTCCTACATAGGAAACTACTTAGTATTATCAATAGTATATAGGCTTTTGTGAATTTCCATAAGAGATTGAGTGCCTTTACTCATCTGCCTCCTAACAATGAACCTGGACATTTCAGCCTAGGTCTGAAGGTATCAATTCTTTTGAGTCTCCTCAATCCTATTCTCGTATTTTGAATCTGGTAAGAGAAAACAAATGGTAAAAAATTTTAAAATGCTCTAATCTTTGGTCTGAGAACTCCAATGCTCAAGTTATGGAATAGAAGAAAACACTTATCTTGATACTGATTCCTTCTCAACAGGGAAAATATGTTTGTCTAAAAAGAAATATACTAGTTTATTACTTGTGTTAGTAATGGAAATAGAACATGTTTGGGAATATCTTTTCAAGCAAGAGCTGCCCTGGGGATGGAAATTTGAATTCAGCTTTAGAATCTCAAACATCTGGATTGACACTGCACTGATAAGCAGAAAAGCAAACAATGTTGATAGAAGATATTCTACATTCTCTCCTGTAGCTCTTATGACTTTTGAAAGCAAACCAGTGCCCACTAAAAACTACTGAAATACTGAAAGAGTGTGTGTGCTTTCTGTCTTATCCTGCTGACAAAGCTCTGAGCAAATGCTTTGATTCCCTTACAACACTGATGGGCCTTTTTCTTTAGTGTGTCTTTTCCTATGTCTGAGAAGATTTGAGCTCTGACTAAAGGCTTTCCCGCATTCATGACACTTGTAGGGTTTTTCCCCAGTGTGAGTTCTTCGATGCTGAATCAGGACTGCACTTCGGCTGAAAGCCTTTGCACACACATCACATGCATAAGGTTTCTCTCCGCTGTGGATTCTATGATGTAGGATAAGGGCTGAGCTCTGACTGAAGACTTTGCCACATTCATCACACTTATGTTGTTTTTTTCCAGAAGGGTTTCTCTGTTTTCTTTCAAACCCACTATCTTGTTCACAAGCTCTTCTATACGTGAAACTCTGGGAAGCATTCATATGAAGGGTGTCAGAAATATTGTAAGGCAGTTCTATGGTTGGAGGAGTCTTTTGCCTTGAAGCTGAATTCACATTGATAGTTTTGCTCTCTTTAGCTGAAATAATATAGAGAAAAGCAATTTCACTCATTCTCTGTTCAGAAAGAAAGGTAAATTGAATGATCCAAATGAAATACATATGGATTATTTATTAGCCAGCATGTTTGTAAAATAGCATCACAGTGTGGAAGATGAGGATGCTAAGACAGAACACATTGAGAACATCATAAAGCAAGAGGGAAAGCTTTACATACTGAGGAGACAGTCAACTATAAAGATGAAAAGCACCATGCAAAAAGTAGAATGGTGAGTAGAGGTACAAAGATATATCAGAGACTGAAGAAAATCTGGAAGAAAAGAGACTACAAGATAAGGAATAATGGGAGAAGCAGAGAAACAAGCAGAAGAGGAGACAAATGTGGCAGTGGGTAGTAATAGACAAGACTTAGTGCGAGGGTCAACAGAGAAAAGTTTAATAATGAGGAATGAAATGAGGAAAGCCAAGGGTCAAAAATGAATATAGAAAATAAGCTCAAAAAATAAAAATTAGGGGGAAAAGGGGGGAGAATTACAGACTGAGATAACAGACACCTCAAACAAATCAAGGGTAGCACAAAGCACCCATTTATGAAAAACCTCTACTCTTGTATGTATTTTATAGTACTAGTTGAATGGCATTATTACTGGTTTAAATAGAAATCATTTTGTAAATGGTAAGGATTGTCTCAAATTCACTTCTGATACCTCAAACTCTAAAGTGACCTCGATGTCAAAATCCAAGGATGTCCACACTTGTCACCTTCAGTTAACACAGTACTGGAAGTCTTAACCACAGCAATTAGACAACATAAAGTAATACAAGGCATCCAAATTGGTAAGGAAGTAAAACTCTCACTATATGCAGATGACACGATACTATATCCAGAAAACTCTAAAGACTCCACCAAAAAACTACTACAAGTGGTAAATTGAGTAATGTTGCAGGATACAAAATCAATGTACAGAAAGCAAAAAACGAAATTAAGAAAACAATCCCACTTACAATTGCACCAAAAACAATAAAATATCTAAAAATAAACTTAAAGAGGTGAAAGACCTATCCTCTGAAAACTATAAAACATTTGATGAAAGAAATTCAAGATTATGCAAAGAACTGGAAAGATACTCAGTAATCATGGGTTGGAAGAACAAATATTGTTAAAATGTCTATACTACCTAAAGCCATCTACAGATTTAATGCAATCCCTATGAAAATACCAACAGAACTAGAACAAATAATTCTAAAATTTGTATGGAACCATGAAACATCTTTAATAGCCAGAACAATCTTGAAAAACAAAACAAAACAAAACTGGAGGTATCACAATTCCAAAGTTCAAGTTATATTACAAAGTGACAGGAAAACAGTATGGTACTGGCATAAAAGAATGAAGCTGGACCACTTTATTACACCACACACAAAAATAAATTTGAATTAGATTAAAGACCTAAGTGTGAGACCCACAACCATAAAATTTTGGAGAGAACAAAGGCAGTAATCTGACATCAGCGATAGCAACATTTTTCTAGAAATATCTCCTGAAGCAAGGGAAATAAAAGCAAAAATAAACTATTGAGGCTACATCAAAATGAAAAGTTTCTGCACAGCAAAGGAAACAAGCAACAAAACTAAAAGACAACCTACTGAATGGGGGACAATACTTGCAAATGACATACCCAATAAAGGGTTAGTATCCAAAATATATAACAAACTGATTCAACTCAATACCCAAAAAACAAATAATCCAATTGAAAAATTGTCTTTTGCCCAGAAGACATAAACAGACATTTCTCCAAAGAAGATATACAGATGGCCAACACACATGTGAAAAGATGCTTAACATCACTCATCATCAGGGAGATGCAAATCAAAACTACAATGAGGTATCTCACCTCACACCTGCCAGAATGGCTAAAATCAAAAACACAAGAAACAAGTGTTGGTGAAGATGTGGAGACAAAGAAACCCTCTTGCACTGTTGGTGGGAATGCAAATTGGTTCAGCCACTGTAGAAAATAGTATGGAGGTTCCTTAAAAAGTTAAAAGTAGAACTAGCCTATTATCCAGCAAATGTACTAGTGAGTATGTACTCAAAGAATACAAAAACACTAATTCAAAGGATACATGCACCCCTATGTTTAAAGTAGCATTATTTACAATAGCCCAAGTATCCATCAATAGATGAGTGGATAAGGAAGATGTACACACACACACACACACACACACACACACACACACACACACAATTATTCAGCCAAAAAAGAATGAAATTTTCCCATTTGCAACAACATGGATGGAGCTAGACAGTATAATATAAAGCGAAATAAGTCAGTCAGAGAAAGACATGATTTCACTCATATGTGGAATTAAAAACAAAACAAATTAGCAGGGTGGAGGGGGGAGGAAGGAGAAAGAGAGAGAAAGAGAGAGAAAGAGAGAGAGAGAAAGAGAGAGAAAGAGAGAGAGAGAGAGAGAGAGAGAGGCAAACCAAGAAACAAACTCTTAACTATATAGAGAACTGATGGTTACCAGAGGGGAGGAGGGTGGGGGAATGGGAGAAAAAGGGGATGGGGATTAAGGAGTGCACTTATCATGATGAAAGATAAATAAAAAACAAAACAAAACAAAAAATGTAGAAAAGGCCTCTGTGAGGACATTCAGAGGTAGAACATAGTCCTTGCCAACTCTGAGATCCTAAAACCTGGCTTTAAGGCTAATTACTTTTGTAGTCACTGCCACAAAAAGCCGCTGAAGCAGGGATGGTTCCCTCTTGATCCTGATGGAGTGTGAACAGACTTTCATTTTTCTCTTAGTTAAGCCAAGACAACTGCTAGACTGGAGGTGTTAAGTCCCCGGCACAAGCCTCTTGGGAGCAGGTACTTATCCAGTAAGAGAAATATTTTCTAAATCTCTACACTTCTGTATTTTATTTTTCCTATATTTTCTTATTAAAATTCTCTTGGAAAAACTCTAACTTTACTTAGCTGATCAAACCCCATAGAATAAGGAAGCAGTGCTGGGGGGAGGAGGGGAGATACTCCCAGTTGGGGTTTCCCTTTTCATTTCTGACTCCCATTTTATCCAGCATGATCATCTAGAAGGAAGGTCTCTGCTTAGATGTCACTCATCAAAGAGGGCTTCTCCACCACTTTATTTAATAAGACTCTATCCCCACTTTATTTGATAATACTTATCCCCCTCATTTTGCTTTGGTTTTTCTTTCCATAGCACTTATTTTTTTTAGTATCTGCAATGGAAAAGCTATGCTAGCCATTTTGAAGCACTTTTGTAAAAAGTGATGCAAAGAATTCTTCTCAAAGCTAGAACAAACAATCCTAAAATTTGTATGGAACCACAAAAGGCCCCAATAGCCAAAGTAATGTTGAAAAAGAAAACCAAAGCGGGAGGCATCACGATCCCAGACGTTAGCCTCTACTACAAAGCTATAATCATCAAGACAGTATGGTATTGGCACAAAAACGAACACATAGACTACTGGAATAGAATACAGAACCCAGGACCCACAAATGTATGGCCAACTAATCTTTGACAAAGCAGGAAAGAGTATCCAATGGAAAAAAGACAGTCTGTTTAACAAATGGTGCTGGGAGAACTGGACAGCAACATAAAGAAGAATGAAACTGGACCACTTTCTTACACCACACACAAAAATAAACTCAAAAGGGATTAAAGACCTAAATGTGAGCCAGGAAACCATCAAGACCCTAGAGGAGAAAACAGGCAACAACCTCTTTGACCTCAGCCACAGCAACTTCTTACTTGACACGTTTCTGAAGGCAAGGGAAATAAAAGCAAAAATGAACTACTGGGACCTCAACAAGACAAAATGCTTCTGCACTGCAAAGGAAACAATCAACAAAACTAAAAGGCAACCAACAGAATGGAAGAAGATATTTGCAAATGACATATCGAATAAAGGGTTAGTATCCAAAATCTAGAAAGAACTTACTGAAACCAACACATGAAAAACAAATAACCCAGTGAAGAAATGGGAAGAAGACATGAACGGACACTTTTCCAAAGAAGACATCCAGATGGCTAACAGACACATGAAAAGATGCTCAACATCGCTCGTCAGGGAAAAACAAATCAAAACCACATTGAGATATTACCTCACACTGGTGAGAGTGACTAAAATTAACAACTCAAGGAACAAAAGATGTTGGTGAGGATGTGGAGAAATGGGAACCCTCTTGCACTGTTGGTGGAAATGTAAACTGGTGCAGCCACTCTGGAAAACAGTGTGGAGGTTCCTCAAAAAATTAAAAATAGAACTACCCTATGACCCAGCAACAGCACGACTAAGAATTATCCAAAGGAGGGGCGTCTGGGTGGCTCAGTCGGTTGAGCGTCCGACTTCGGCTCAGGTCATGTCAGCTGTGCTGACAGCTCAGAGCCTGGAGCCTGTTTCAGATTCTGTGTCTCCCTCTTTCTCTGACCCTCCCCTGTTCATGCTCTCTCTCTGTCTCAAAAATAAATAAACGTTAAAAAAAAAAATTATCCAAAGGAAAAAAAAAAAAAAATAAAAATAAAAATAAAAGAATTATCGAAAGGATACAGCAGTGCTGATTCATAGGGGCACATGTACCCCAATGTTTACAGCAGCACTTTCAACAATAGCCAAATTATGGAAATAACCCAAATGTCCATCAACTGATGAATGGATGAAGAAGATGTGGCTTATATATACAATGGAATACTACTTGGCAATGAGAAAGAATGAAACCCTGCCATTTGCAGCAACGGGGATGGAACTGGAGAGTATTACGCTAAATGAAATAAGTCAGTCAGAGAAAGACAGATATCTTATGTTTTCACTCATGTGGAACTTGAGAAACCTAACAGAAGACCATGGGAGAAGGGAAGGGGAAAAATAGTTTCAAACAGAGAGGGAGGCAAACCCATTAAGAGACTCTTAAATGCAAAGAACAAACGGAGGATTGATGGGGGGGGGAGGGGCAGGGGGAAAGGGGAAATGGGTGATGGGCATTAAGGAAGGCACTTGTTGGGATGAGCACTGGGTGTTGTATGCAAGTGATGAATCGCAGGAATCAACCTCCAAAACCAAGAGCACACTGTATACACTGTACGTTAGCTAACTTGAAAACAAATTATATTAAAAAAAATAATAAAATAGGGGCGCCTGGGTGGCGCAGTCGGTTAAGCGTCCGACTTCAGCCAGGTCACGATCTCGCGGTCCGTGAGTTCGAGCCCCGCGTCGGGCTCTGGGCTGATGGCTCGGAGCCTGGAGCCTGTTTCCGATTCTGTGTCTCCCTCTCTCGCTGCCCCTCCCCTATTCATGCTCTGTCTCTCTCTGTCCCAAAAATAAATAAACGTTGAAAAAAAAAAATTAAAAAAAAAAAAAAAATAATAATAATAAAATAAATAGAAAATTACTTCTGTTAACAAATACCAAAAAAAAAGGGGGTGCAAGGAGCAACAGAGGCCAGTTTAGCATGTGAGGAAAAATATTCAAATTCGAGTCACCACAGGAGGGCAAAGTCATCTTAGCAGCAATATGGCGATTATAGTACTAGATGTCACCGGTAACCAAACAAGAAGAAACAGAATATGATGAGGTAGACTAGGTATGATATGATGAGGTAGACTGTGACTTTATGGTCCCTCAGAAGGGCCCTAAGGAGCTGCCTGAAGGTAAAACTTCTGAGAACAGGCCAGGTTGGTGCCCTTGTGCACCAACAGTGCCTGCTCCTGCTTCAGTTAGAGTAGCTGTGTTTTCATCTGTTTTACTTGCTGGGACTCCATGTAAAATTTCATTTGAGAAAAGGGTCATGTTTCTTTTTCTTTTTAATGTTTATGAGGTGGGAGAGAGGGGGATGGAGAGAGACAGAGAGAGAGAGAGAGCACGTGGGGGAGGGGCAGAGAGAGAGAGGGACAGAGGATCCAAAGCGGGCTCTGCGCTGACAGCAACAAGCCTGATGTGGAGCCCGAACTCACAAATTGTGAGATTATGACCTGAGCCAAAGTCAGATGCTCAACCCACTGAGCCACCCAGGAGCCCTAAAAAGGGTCATGATTCTTAAAGAAAGGTTTGAAAATCCCATGGAGATGATGTCAAGGATTTAAAAATCTGAAAGATATTACAAGACTCTATGGGTAAGAAACAAGAACAAAATACTGAGAGTGATCATTAGCACAACATATAATGGTGGAAGTTCCCACGTGAAGAAGAGGCAGGAGGGGAGATCTGAGACCTCTTACAGAGAGCAGCTGAGATGTGTGTGGTCAGGTGAGAGGCCACCTTTACCTCCCACCATGAACTGAATCCTGTCCCTCACCTTTTTGTCTTGAGTGAAACTCCCGTGATGTTAATGGCAGCTGCTTCTTAACGGGCTTGATCTGGCTATTTGGTGATTCCCGATGAATTTCCCAAGGTGTCAACTTCTCTGCAAGCATGTCCTCATTTTGTCCAAAAAACACCTGAAAGCAGTTAGGCATACCTGAGGCTGAAGAAGAGACCCACGTTGGGACTTTGAAATAAAATAAGAGAGAAGAAACTATGTAGAAATATCCTGGGACGCAGGAAAAGGGAGGAAGAAAGCACAGCCGTGTTCAGTTTTCTGGCACAGCTGGGAGTACATTCACCACCCAACATGTTTAGCGTGTTCAGTGGGAGTACAATTTGAGAGCTCTACCCCAATAATGGCCCAGAGCTTCTAACCCAGCCTGGTTGCCCATCCGTGCCTGATGCCTTTTTACCTGCTCAGTTGGCCCGTCAAGCTCTTTCTCCAGCTCCTCCAGCATAGTCACGGCTTGCTCTCCGTTCTCGGGCCGGTGCTCTCGAAGCCAGGCCTGCAGCTCCTCAGGCAGGATGGCCAGGAACTGCTCCAGCACCAGCAGCTCCAGGATCTGCTCCTTGGAGTTCACCTCGGGCCTCAGCCACTGATGGCAAAGCTCCCGGAGCCGGTTCAGAGCCTCCCGGGGCCCAGGCGACTCCTGGTAGCCAAAGTGCCTGAACCGCTGGTGGAAGGTCTCTGGGCTGCAGGAGGTGCTCCAGGGGAGGCTGGAGTCCAGATCACAGATCTGCTCTTCCTCTTCCATCTTCACTATCACAATGCTGTCAGACTCCTCTGAAGGTTGTGGATGGAGTGAGGACTTTCTCAATTCTGCAGACATTTGGACTGGAAATAAATAAGTAGCCTTTAATCTTCAGGGAGGTGAGCTTTCCTTAAGGACACTCCTTAAATACGATTAAACAAACAGGTGGAAACAAGACACAGACACGTTTCTTAGAAATACAACACTGGGGGCGCCTGGTGGCTCAGTAGGTTAAGCCTCTGATTCTTGATTTCAGCTTAGGTCATGATTTCAGGTTCGGTTTGTGAGATCAAGGCCTGCAGAGTTGGCTTGGGATTCCCTCTCTCCCTCCCTCTCTCTCTGCCCCTCCCCCATGCATGCTCAAAATAAACAAACTTTTCTTCTTTAAATTTAAAAACAAAGAAACATACCACTGTTACAGAAAGTACTGCCCTTAATCTTAACATAAACCATGCTTTCAAAGAATACTTCCTTAAGAGAATTGAAGAGCTAAGATGGCATTAATTCATATGCATGAGTAATTCCCAATTTATTCTGAAAATCTTGCACATAAGGCTGACTAAAGATCACAATAAGAGATCAGCCAGGATTGTGCAGGAACTCCTGGAGAACAGAAATAAGGGAAGCTTGAGAAAAATTATGACTCTGGGGCACGCTCAAACAGCCAATTAATTTTTTCTAGCCTGTTGCAAAGAGCATTAAGAAATAGTCTCATGAGAGAAGTATTCATGTGGATTTCTTTTCAACACTTACTATTAAACAGTATTAAATAAAACATTAAGTTCAATACTATTGAACAGCATTACAACAATACTATTTTGACATTAAAGGAACTATTTAAAAGAAAAAGTAATTGTACATTCCCTAATCTTAATGTGCTTCTATTTTTTCATACTCACTTCTACTTCCCATCCATAACATCTGCATTATTTACCTATCTCTTTAGTGTAGAATATTTAGGTTGTTTCTAAGTTTGACTACCATAAATAATTATGGGAGGCACATTTTCAGGAATATATTTTTCTCCTTTCAAATTATTCAAGGATATCCCAAGGACTTGGCTTGCTGGGGTCAAAGGAGAGCGGCAAATGTCTTGCTAGGTACTATCAAAGGAATTACTGAAACGATTGTTCACCAATTCACAATGTCAACAGCAACTCAGTGATGTAATTTCTCCAGGTATCATGAGCTTGTCAGCAGGAAGGGGGTGGAAAGACACTTCTAGCACTATATGCATCACTAATCACTGATGGCTGATTACAAAATCTTATAGGTGACCCGATTTTTCTTTTTTATGCAGTTGACCTGAACAAGACCCGTGGCTTCTTAAAACTCTAGCAGGTGAGAGACAACGTTACGAAGTAAATAGAAGAACGTTATATAGACTGACTGCTATGCAGCAAATGATAACAGCCGACACAGAGTATTAACCATGTGCCGAGCACTGTTCTCAGCACCTTAAAGAGAAACTCCTTTAAACCTTCTCAAAAGTCCTGTACGCTTACTTCCATGCCTGCCTTGTAGATGAGGCACCTGCTAAGCTCAGGTAGAGTGACCACGGGCAAAGGGGCAGGGATGGGGCCTGATTCCGGGCCATCCACTTACCCACAGTGCTGCGTGGTCAAGAGGCAGGGGGCAGGGGTCCGGGTGCCGAGAAGGAGCAGCAGACCCAGATGATCCTGCGCCGGGGGAGAATCTAGGGTCGAGACCTGGGCGGCGGGAAAGGTTGAGGCCATGAGTTCGCGGACGCCGTCTGGGAGCGTCACATTGAGGGACTCTAAACTAAAAGCCTCTGGAAGTCACGGAGAAAGTGGCGGCCGGCACGCATTCTGCCTCTTCAGCACCTGCAGCCGCGTGCCACCTCCACAGCTGCTCTCGGCGCTACACAGGAGACTGGGAGACCGAACCGCCAACACACGCGCGGGCCTGTGACCAACGGGCTCCCTCCCTGGAGGGGAGGCTTCGCCGAGAGCCCGGAAAGCGGGGTGCTACGGCGGAGGACCGACGCTCATCCCAGCACCCCTCCTCCAGCGGGGCCGAGTCGCCGCAGGTTGGCGCCGGAGGGTCTCCGGACGCGTAGCCCACCTGCCCCACCCCGCCCACGCCTCTCCCGCGCGGGGCCCCGGCCCCGCGAGACCGCGGGCCGCGCGCGGGCGTTGAGGACGCTGCGCGGAGGCCAGGTGAGCGCGCGCCGGCGGGGAGCCGAGAGGGTTCGGCTGTGGCGGCAGGCGCCGCGGGGCTGCACCGGGAGGACGAGGGGAGGGGGGTCCCGGCGCGCGGCTAGGGGGCCTAGAGGTGCAGGACCGGCTGAGGGCCGAGGGAAACGCCGGGGGGTGACAGGAGCGGGCGTGAAGAGGGGTTGTGCGGAGGGACGGGCTGGGAGGGCGGCCTCAGGGTGTCGTCGAGGTCCGCGCCACCTCCTCCCAAACCCGGGTGAGGACGCCTCTCCATGCAGCCTAGGGGTTCAGAGGGGGCCTCGGCTCTCACCTCCCGACGGGGAAGAGCGACCCCGCGTTTTCCGGAAGATGCCGGGAAAGCGCCCGGTCGGAAGCTGCTTCCGGTCCTCGCGACTGGGTTGGGAGCCGGCCCGGGTTGAGGGAGCGGTTGCCATGGAGACGAGTCGCCGCCGCAGGAGGCTTTTGGTGAGGCGACTTCCGAGTTAGCGGAAGGGGATAACCCCGACGGTTGGGAATGCGACTGCTCCGCATCCCGGTTCACAAAACCCGGGGTGGTTGTTTTTCAGAGTGCTTCTAAGGTTATTCCATTTACTTTTTCATTAACCCGGTAAAGTTATTCCCACTTAACAAGAAATAAGTCCAAAGGTTTCGTGACTTGCCCAAGATCACAGAGAGGAAAGATTCCTTAGCTTTCTGCCTTTCAGTTCAACCTGCCTCTAATACCATCCGCGCTACTGGGGTTGGTTGTACTCCAAGTAGTACTGTTTTAAGGAAAAGATTTGACGCCACCCCCGCCCCCACCCCACTCTTTAACGGGAGAACCTAATGGCCCTTAAAAAGGTGACAACCCACCTACACACATATTTTGGCACCAATATATACGTATATATTTCCTCAGATAACCTTTTAAGTAAATTTAAAAATGTGAGGCCACAACCCCACGTACTGGCTTCCTCTTCCACCTACTTTCCATAGGGACTCTTGGAAAATGTAGTTGTAGGGGAAGTAGGGAATTAGGGAGAGAACAGAGATGCTTGAAAACCACTTGGTAATAAACAACAATAAGAAAAAAAAAAACACGCCTTTTGGTATGACTTCTCCCCCCCCCCCCCACCCCGCGCCAAGTATGCCCTTACCAGAGTCCGAAATGATGAGAGAAAAGGCTGCTTTATTCCAACTGTACCAGACCTAAGGGTTAGGGGAGAAACTTGTCGCTTAATCTACAATGACATTACATTTGAAGAAATTCTTGCACCAATAGGGGACTTTCACAGGATAAGATTATTTGTTGAGGCAGCTACTAATACAAATAGCAAGACAGTCCAAAAGTGCAGAAGGGAATGTGTTCGCTCTGATGGTGGGTAGGTTAAGTTAGTCAAGGCAATGAGGCATCCGAAACAGGAGCAGTCAATTTCTGACAGTGGTGTGAAGTCATAGAAGGTAGTTTAAGGAGAAAATGGACAGTAATTGAAGGCTGCAAAAAGAATAAGGAATTATTCTTGGGTTTGAATTCTACCAAATATCCAGATCATCCCAGAAGATGAAGCTAAGAAAAAAGTAAAAGAGTGTTTATGAAAAGTTTCATAGTGTAAGGGGAGCCTGGGTGGCTCAGTTGGTTAAGCCTTATACTTCAGCTCAGGTCATGGTGTCATGGTTGGTGAGTTGCGGGGTTGGTGAGAGCCCCGCATCTGGCTCTCTGCACTCAGGCTTTCTGCTGTCAGTGCAGAGCCTGCTTCGGATAGAGTGGAAAGTTAGCAGAAATAAGGTCCTAGTAGAAAGATCATCTGCTAAGTACCAGATGCGTGATACTCACTGAGAATTCAAACGTCAGACACAGATTTTTGCTCTTTAGGAACTGATAGGCTAATAAAGAAGAATGGTATATAGATTGACTATTCTAAACAGCATGGTAGCTGTTCTGATGGAGCTAACTACAGGATACTATAAAAGCACAAAGAAGGTGTTGGGGGGAGGGTGGAGAGAGTAGGATTGGAGTTGTTGGGGAAAGCTGAGTGCCATGTAGTCGAAACTGAGGGACCAGTGAAATTTTATATTTGCTGGGATTGAAGGATGGCAGGCCATGAGTGGCTAAGGATGAGGATGAAGAAATAAGAAGTTTCAAAAGATGTGGCAGGCCAGGTAAAAGGCTATGAACTAAAATTTTAATCAGAGTCTTCTGAAGTAAAGTCTGCCTGAGTAGTAAAGAAACTTCAGGTTTCTGAAGTAAAGTTTGCCTGAGATTCTTAGCATAAACCATTTTATCAAACATTCTGAAGATGCTCAGACAACCCGAAGATAATATACACCTTCCCAGTATGCATTCCTTGATGATCAATAAGGACTGGGTTCTAACTCCCATTCCCCAGTGAATGATCTGCTGCTGAATAAAGTTTGAGCTTTAAGTAAAGATTTTTCAAGAAAATGTCCCCAAACTGAAAGACGAGTATTCACAGATTAAAAGGGCCAGCCCTTTGCATGCACCACACAAGGGATGAAGACCTGTATCATTCTGGAATTTCTTAAAATACAGGACAAATTTGAGATCCTAAAAGCTTCCAGAATCTAAGGAGCTGCAAGCTAAAATTTGAAAAACAAGATGATTATTAGACTTCTCAGTCTAGAAGATAATGAACAATGCCATCAAAATCTTGAGGAAAATTAATTCCCAAATTAAACACAGCTGAATCATATTCAAAGTAGGAATAAGGACATTTTCAGACATGCTAAGTGTTAAAAAAAAAAAAAAGTTCCCTCCCATGCATCCCTTCTCAGGAGGCTACTGGAAGTCTGCCCTAAAGAGAGAGTAATCCAAGTAAGGCAACACGGATAGGGGATTCAACATAGTAGGTAATGAGGGAAATTCTTGAGAGGGTGATAAAGGAGATCCCAGGAGACAGATTTGGAGTTAAGAAGTAGAGGGATGGAGTGCTCAAGGCACATGCCTCAATGGGGGAATAATAGTGCAGATAGAGTACTGGGTATGTTTGTTATATTCCAATGCTGAGAGATTGATACTTCAAGTTGAAAGTTAGTGATTCTGGCAGGATAAGTGATTGATAGATAGAAGACGAAGCAAAGGGCAGAAGCAGCACTCATTTATCATTAAGTTCAGGCAAACAGAATGGTGTGCAAGAAATTTAGGGTACATTAGAAGGCTTAGCTATGGATAATGCTTACATAGTCATTATAATATGAACACTGAAATTTGATCTAACCAAGTATATTGGGAGGTTTGGGGGAAAGGGAGGAATGATAATTCTGTGTATGAGGGAAGTGTGGCTGCATAAGAGAGCTAAATCCTTATATTTCATAATATGAACTTAATAATATGTAAAGTGAAATATGAAAAGAAATAGCTATCTTAAATTATTTAGAACGTGTAAGTAAATCCCCATAGAAACAGCTATAAGAGTAGAAAGGGGATGTAGTCCTGCAAAGCAGGGCTTAGTGGTGGAAGGGGGAGGGGACTGCTCTTGTCCATTCTAGGTCTTCTAGACCAATTTGGATTTTTAATTACATATACTATAACATCAATTATTGAGAATAAACTATAATTGCACCTCCCCTTCCCTTTAAGCCTTTTTTATTAAGTTTATTTATTTATTTTTGAGAGCGAGAGAGCAAGTGAGCAGGGGAAGGGCAGAGAGAAAGGGACAGAGAGAATCACAAGCAGGCTCCACGCTGTCATCACAGAGCCTGATGGCAGGTCTCTAACAAATGGACTGTGAGATGAGGACCTGAACCAAAACCAAGAGTCGGACACTTAATCAGATGCTTAACCGATTCAGCCACCTAGGTGCCCCAAAAGGTTATTTATTTTTGAGAGAGAGAATGAGCAGGGGAGGGGCAGAGAGAGAGGGGGACAGAGGATCCAAACAGGCTCTGAGCTGACAGCGGAGAGCCTGATGTGGGGCTCGAACTCACAAACCATGAGATCATAAGCTGAGCCAAAGTCAGACACTTAACCGACTGAACCACCCAGGTGCCCTCCCTTTAACCCTTGTATAAAGAAGCTTCCACCCTTATCCGTTCACTGTCTTCCCTACTGCCATATATGATTAACTTACTTTCATCCTTCTCAGCATTTCACATTATTTACAACAGTACTTCTTCCCCTTAGAATTTTGTCCTTCATTACTCCTCTGTCCTTCTAAACACAGTGGTTCTTCTTGTTCTGCAATCCCACATACAATTAGTGTTCTTGTTCTGTCTTTGGTTCCTGTAGTTTTCATGTTATAGGCTCTCTTTGGGCCAGCTCATGTACTTCCACCTATAAGCCTTTAATTACCAACCCTGAACTAACGAGCACCAATTTATATCTTGAGACCGATCCTCTTCTTGAGCCTCCTCCCCATAGAGGTGACTTTATGAAACATGACTACTTGTTTGTTTCACAGGCACCTTAAACTAAATGTGAGTTCTTCTTCACTTCTTCTACACTCGCCTCTTTTTCCTCCTTTTCTCCTGGACTAGTACCACGATCCCCCCAGTAGAAATCTGGGATCTTCCAAGATGTGTCTGTTTCACTCATGTACATGTCAGACAGGATCTGTGTCCCATTCATCCTTGTGTTCTCTGTGTCATTTGTTCCCTTTAACATAATTAGCACATTGATCTCTAGTTAATGTATGCTCCATAAATATGTGGATAAAAAGAGGATCAAACTGATAAAAGGGGCAGTTTCTGAATATTAACAAATACTCTTCAGATAGATTTAAAGGCTTAGTAGTTACCCGGAGGACAGATAATCTGCAAGAAGGAGAGCCCGTTGGATCTCTGCAGGTAGATACGTTACAATAAAAGCATAATGGCTCATGACATTTTAATATGAAGAGATAGAGATAATAAATTTCATACAGTACTGAAAATCCATATCTGGTGCAACAGTAAAGCCTAATAAGAAGAGAGATCTATGGTAGAATTTCAGAGTCTGCTATATAACCTTGGGTGTTTAGCACGCTGCCCATATAGAATCTTGATTCTCACCTTTCTTCCAGGGCATAGGGCTTCAAATATTCATTTGTGAGTTGGTTCTCCCCAGACTGGAACTAAACATTTGGTGATAACCTGATTTGGTGCTGCATTAGTCTCCCAGGGCTGCCATAACAAATTACCATGAACTTGGTGGCTTCAAATAATAATTTGTTATTATCTCATGGTTCTGGAGATTAGAAGTCTGAAATCAAGGTGTTGGCAGGTCCATGCTCCCTCGGAAAGCTCTACAGAAGATTTCTTCTTTACTTCTTTCCAACTTCTCATGGGTGCCAGCAATACTGCATCGTTTCAATCTCTGCCTCTGTCATCACATGGACTTCTCTAAGTGTGGCTCCATGTCTCATCTCCTTTTAAAAAGCCACCAATCATTGGATTTAGGGCCCACCCTCATCCAGTCTGACCTCATCTTAACTAATTGCATCTGCCCCCAAAATGTACTTTTCTAAAGAAGGTCACATTCTGAGTTTCCAGGTGGACATGAATTTTGGGAGTACACTATTCACCCCATTACAATGCCTTTGATAGCTAGCAGTTTATTGAAATTCATCCTTTGCTGTCTGTAAACATGAAATGGACCTTTTAAATATTTTTCCTTTGCCAACAAGCATAGTGTTATGAATTGTCAGTGGGAGGCTCTGGAGAGACTTTGCAGGGGAAAGGGGCTTCCCTTCCTGGTTCTGGTGTGCTGACTCTACAGACTCAGCATGTAGCTCTCCTGGATCCAGCAGGAGATTGCCCTGGCAGCAATTTTCTCCTGCACCCTCATGGGCAGTTTCATAGCAGAGTGCCTCTAGTGAGATAACCTCCCAGTAAATGACTTTTGCTTGCAGTCTGGAGAAAAGACTTCCAGCAAGTTCCATTACCCTGGAACAATAGAGACATATCTGCTATGTGGTGAGCCATGGCCATGCAGTGTAGAGGAGACTTCTAATAATCAGGCTGATACTCCATGGATATAAATCAGTCTTTTAACCTAGTAACCCTGTGCTTGCTCGGTGAGCCGTAAAGTGACCACAATGGCAGGGATGGAAGCTATGCATGGGGTTCAAAAATGTGGACTTCCCCTACCCAGTGCTGACCTGTCTAACATTACTGCTGAGTATTTAATCTGTCAACAGAAGAGACCAACAGGAGGCCCCTCATATGGCACCACTTCCCGTGGGGACCAACCAGCCACCTGGTGGCAGACTGATTACACTGGGCCTCTTTTTTCATAGAGGAGGCAGAGAGACATCCTCACTGAATATACATGTTGTCTGAATATGGATTTGCCTTCCCTTAACATAATACTTCAGCCAGGCGTACCATCTGTGTACTTGCGGAAGTATTTATGGAATGCTTTATCCATCGTCTTGGTATTCTGCACAGCATTGCCTCTTATCTAGGAGCTCATTCCACAGCAAAGGAAATACGGCATGGGGCTTATGCTTATGGAATCATCTGGTTTTACTCACATATTCCATCACCTAGGAGCAGATGGCCTAATTTAAAGTTGGAATGGCTCATTGAAGCCTCAGTGGTGGTGCCAATTGGGAGACAATACCCCAAAACAATGTGATTCTGTCTCACAGAATACAGTAGATGCTTTGAATCAGCAACTGTTATATAGTGTTTTCTCTCTCATAGCCAGAACACATGGATCTGGGCATCAAGGGGTAGAAGTGGGAGTGGCTGCCCTCACTCTTAAACTCAATAATCCATTTGCAGAATTATTCTTGCTGCCCCAGAAACCTTGAGCAATGTCGTTATGGAAGTCAGTCTCCAAGGGAGGAATGCTTCCACTAGCAGACACAATGGTTCAATTGAATTGGAAAGTGAGAATGCCTCCTGGACATTTTAGACTTCTTAGGCCACTGAACCAACTGGAAAAAAAAAGTCACTCTAGGTGAGGTGCGTAAACTTGAGTTGCTGTACAATGCAGATAAGAAGGACTATGAAGCCAAAAGAGTTGCCTGGCGGTGCCTACGAGTGAAGGTTTGGATCACTCCAGCTGAATTTCTGGCTGAGGATGGGGGAAATGTGGACTGGGTAGCGGAAGAAGGAAGATGGAGATATCATTGACAGCCTCACAGCAAATCACGGAAACTGTGACAGTAATAGCTTTGTGTATTTCCTATTTGTTTATTATATATGTTGTTTATTTTGTGTGCCAACCATTTTCTTCTATTTCCTTCCCATTGCTATTTTATGTATGTATAGGGGAAAGCTAACTTCACAATTTATTCATTAGGTAACAGAATTTGAGGAGTGGGACGCTGCCAGAATTTGAGGAGTGATTAAGATTATCAGTGATGGATACATTGACTGTCGGGACTGTGCTCTCCATATTTTGAGGAAAAGGTAAGAACTTTACCTTCACAACTACTAGATAGTTGTATTTTGTCACAAGAAAAATTGGAATTGTGTTATTGATGTACAAAAGTTCAAAAATGTATGGAAGGGTGCACGTGGAAGCTGAATAGCGAGAGGGCTAGCCTCATTTGTACCATTGCTTTTGCTTGAGCTGTTCTTTCAAATTTGAGACATGACTTATTTTCACCATGAAGTTTCTTCCAATTACCTTACCCTATAGTGATTTTCCCCTCTCATGTCCCTGAAGAACTTGACTACATCACACATTTAGCACCTAATTATAGTCTGAATGTAATTTTCATCTAATTATTTGATGTATTATACTGCCTTTCCACCAGTTCCAGCCCTCTAGATCCTGAGCTGTTTTAGGACTGTGTCTGTCTCTCTCTTTTTTTTTTTTTTCATTATCCATCAAAAACACACGTATGAATATGCACTCAGTGATTACTTCTTAATTAAATAGCTGTCCTTCCTCACTTGCTGCACTGGTTAATGTGCTTCTTGCTCCAAATTCAGTTTCAGTTAATATCGTGTTTCCCAACCTCATTTGACTGAAGAGTACTTTTTAAGTTTATTTGTTTTTGAGAGAGACAGAGACAGTGTGAGCAGAGAAGAGACAGAGAGAGAGGGAGAGAGAGAGAATCCCAAGCAGGCTTCATGCTGTCAGCACAGAGCCTAATGTGGGGCTCGAACTCACGAAACCATGAGATCATGACCTGAGCCAAAACCGAGAGTCAGAAGCTTAACTGACTAAGCCACCTAGGTGCCCCAACTAGAGGGTACTTTTGACATTAATATGAAATTTCTCAAAACCACTTGGGAATGAAACAAAATTTCATCCTGGGTGGCCCAGTCCGTTGAGTGTCTGACTTTGACTCAGGTCATGATCTCATGGTTTGTGAATTTGAACCCCACTTCAGATCTTCTGTTGCCCCTCTCTGCCCCTCCCCCACTTGCACTTTCTCAAAAATAAATACGCATTAAAATTTTTTCATCAGTTTTTGTTTGACATGTAGCAATGACTTATGTAAAATATTTTATCATTACATATTTTATCATTACATTCTTTAAAAAATATACTCTATAACATTTGTAATTTGACTTTTTCCCAGTACTTAAAAATAATTATGTAAAAAGAATTAAAATGACATACTGTAGTTCTTCAAAAAATTAAAAATACTGTATGATCCAGTGATTCCACTTCCGTGTATAATCTTAGAAGAATTGAAAACAGAGCCCTAAAGAGATATTTGTACACCCATGGTCATAGCAGCATTATTTACAATAGCTGGAAGGTGAAAGCCAAACAAGTGTTTACTGAGAGATGAAGGGATAAACAAAGTGGCATTTGACATGCAATGGAATATCATTCTGACACATGCTGTGACATGAATGAATCTTGAGGCTATTATGCTAAGTGAAATAGGTCAGTCACAAAAAGACAAACACTATGTAATTCCACGTATATGATTGGAATCAATAGAGTAGTGAAATTCATAGAGATAGAAAATAGAATGGAGGTTGCCAGGGGAGGGGGAATAGGGAGCTGTTGTTTAATGGGTACAGTTTCAATTTTGCAAGATGGAAAGAATTCTGGAGATTGTTTGCACAACAACATGAGTATCAACTGTACACTGAATGGTTAAGATGGCAAATTTTATGTTATGCATATATTGCCATAATTTTTAAAAATCCAACAGTGTATAAAATGAAATTTTTAGAGAATATTATTTAGAAACCAGTAAAAGAATACTGACAGAAATTAAAGATAACCTAAATAAATGGAGTGATATCCTGTGTTCATGGGTTAGAAGACCTGATATTGTGAAATGACAATTTTTTCTAAAATTATCTGTAGATTCATTGCAATCCCAGTAAAAATTGCAGCACTTTTTCTGGAAATTAAAAAACTGATACTAAGGTTTGTATGGAAATGCAAAGAGTTAAGAGGAGCCAAAACACTCTTAAAGGAGAAGAATGAGGTGGTAGGGTTTGCCCTGTTGGCTCCCAAGTTGCATTAAAAGTGTGCAGTAACTAAAACAGTGTAGTATTAATGTAGGGATAGTAAACATATCAGTGGAAGAGATTAAAGGTTCCAGGAATAGATTCCCACATACATGGTTATTTGATGGTTGACATGAACAGCGCTGCGGAATAGTGGGTGAAAGATGGTCTTTTATAAATGCTGTTGACTCAATAAAGTATCTATATAGAAAAAGTAGATAAAAGTTTAATCCTTACCTTACACCATATACAAAAATAATTTCCAAGTCAATCGTAGACCTAATTGTGAAAAGCAAAACAATAAAGATTTTGGGATGCAATATAGGAAAGCATCTTCAAGGTATTAGAATAGGGAGTGATTTTAAAAACAGGACACTAAAAGCACTAGTCCCAAAGGGAAAAATTATAAACTGGACTTATAAAAATTCTGAACTTCTATTCATCAAAAGACCAAAAAGGCAAGACCAAAAAGGATGATTATTGCTGTACAAAAAATGAGAGGGTAAATAATCTCATTTGAGCGGTAACACTGAAGATAGCTCCGATAATTTTTTTTCCTTCCTTCCTTCTTTCCTTTCTTTTTAAGGAAGCTCTGTGCCTAACATAGGGTTTATAGTCATGATTGTGATAGCACAAGTCACATGCTCCACCAACTGAGCCAGCCAGGTGCGCTGCTCTAATGATTTTTAAAAGTAGTATTGTTGGAGGTTCCAGATTAAAAAAAAAAAAAAATTGAAAGGACCTTACTACAGTGTCAGTAGAGAGTTTGAGCATTAGTTTTGATAAGTACTTAGAAAACTAGCAAATAGAAAATGAAGCAACATTATGATTTTGCAGGAGCAAAAATGCACAAGGATGTTACCAGAAAGAACATATAATTATACAGTACTTCCTGGTTCATCTTCAAACAGTATTTATGAAATCAAAATCATAATATGGTAAAGACGATTCATTAATATTGTATTGTAACTCTATTTAGATATAATGTAGTTATGTTTAAATATAGGGTAATAGTACATTAAAATTAAACATAGAATAACATATTTATATTTAAATATATTTTGATTCATTAGCTCTGTATTGTAACTATTTAGAAAAGGAGGAGGTGATGAGGGAAAGAAGTAAATCCGTCTTCCCAAGTGGTGATATAGTGTTCTTTGCTCTCTTCTCCACAAGAGGGCACAAGGTGAATAAGATTTTCAACTCCATTGTTTCATTGGTGGCTTTTGGCTGTTACCAGCCAAGCACCATGTACTTCCGTTTTGGTATTGTGTTCATACTGCTATTGTTAATATCTAAACAACCATCTTTGAGTCCTGGGCACTGTTAAAGGGATGTCCAGACAAATAAGGCATGATTCAAAGCATTCACCATCTGATGGGGTCACAGAAGGGAAAAGAACAGTACATTTGGAGGACATGCTAAGGGCCCAAGGAGTCCCACAGACCATGAGTTGGGGGTGCTTCTCTGAAGAGGTTGGAATGGTGGGGTGGGGGTGGGGCAATGTCAGTGATGCATTTGGATGAGGCAGTGGGGATGGGATAGCCTGCACATGGAGAGATCACCTGGGAGCGCTGAAGGCCATGGGAATGCAGGAAATAGTACACTAGAAGACTTGGGGGGTGGAGCTGAAAGGTTTCACCACCAAGACTCTGCCTGCAAACTCTGGGCAGAGTCAGGTCTGTTTTCCCTTCTGTGCCCCTTGCAGCCTGCTATGTTCCCTCAAGGCCCCATGACTTCCACACACATACCCTGCCCTGCCAACCCCCATGGCTGTCTTTGGGTGTACGTTACCCTCTCACAGAGGCCATTTCCTTGTCCAGGGCCCTTTCATGTTAGAGACTGGAGCTTTCCTTCAGGCCTCTCCTGCTCATCTGAAGGTTTGCTCTCATATATCAAACCTAGGCTAACTTATGCAGGACCTCTAAGCTCTCGTGACCTCTGACATGGTTGTTGTTCTTCTTAGCCTGTTTCCTTCCTTGAGCCTCCCTGGTCTCTTACTCTCTCCTCTCCCACCACCAGCATTGTCATCCTTCTTTCCCCATGGTATGACATCTGTCACCTGGTTAGCTCACCCCTCTCAAGGCCTGGAAACAGGCTGACTCCCAGGATCCACGGGGTTCTCTTGAATATGGCTGACACTGTTTCCACATCTCCATTTTTGCTTTTGTGGCCTCTGCATGCCCTACTTTTGGGATCTCAATTGAATTCAAGCAATGGCTCTGCTCTTGAACTCTGGACTTGAGAAGTAGAAAAGGCATGTAACTACCCTTTCAGGTGTTCCTAGGAGAGGATTTTTAACTGAGCTTGTCTTCTGTGCAGTATAATGGTGTCATGGAAATCACACCAAACCAGGGGTCATAATGCACAGGCTGTCCTCCTGGTGCTGTCCTTCCTGGCCAGGGCACCTGGGGGCAAGTGAATTTACCTCTCGGAGTCTCAGTTTCCTAGCCTGTAAAATGAAGGCAATGGTGAGGCAACGGTAATTACCTCATAGGAATGTCCTGAGAAATAAATGAGGTAATAAATGAAGTAGTATTTCCTAAGTGTCTACCCTAAAAAATGTAGCTGTTATTATTACTACTATCATTTCTTCCTCTGTGAAAGTCAAGGGAAGACTGAATGATCTCCAAGAGGCTCCTTCTAAGTTGGCCAAATATGACTTGCCATATGTGCTGATCATGTTTTATAACTCAGTCCTTATAGCTTCTCTGATCTCCTTTCCTTCTCTGGCAGCTCCCACCTCATCCCAGTCCTTAGAATACCTCTGTAAACATCTCTTTGTGCTAAATTCCTCTCTGTTTGAAAGAGTGAGTTGTTTCAGTGCTAAGTGCAGTGGCTTCACCATCTGGGGAGTCAGCCCCAGGCACCTGGGGCACACAGACCAAACCGGAGGAGTCACTACCATTTCTGCTCACATTTGAGTTTCTAGGTATGAAAATGGGCCAAAAGATGCCATATTGGTTGCCGTGACAAACCACCTGTTGTATACAAATGTTTTTGTTTCTATCCTGGAGCAAAATCTCATACAGCCTGCAACGGGGACAGCTTTTCTGGGCCTGAGGAAGGGCTGAACCTTCAGTGATGTGTTAAACTGATCCGGTTGCCCAGTCCTCTTTAGGACATGTCTGGTTTTTGGCTTTTGCTGACTTCCTGCTGCAGAAGAACAGCAGCCATGAGCAACAATAGCAGCCATGAGTAAACTGGTTGTTCACTGCACGTGCAGTCAAGCATGGCAGGATTTGAAAGTGGAGCTAGAGTTGGCCCAGTTCGGGCTGAACGAAGGTGCTACTTTACCAAGTGACGGTCAAGACTACTTACAAAGGAGGTTTCCAAAAATTGGTTCTGTGATGCCAGCTAACCTCCTATCTCTGGCCTAGAAAAGAGGTTTAAGAGCTGCTGGTGGTGCTGGCCTCAGCCTATGCTGTGGAAGAAGGAATCAGTGGGGCTGCATGGGAGGGGCCTGTGCTCCCACAGTTTGTAGGAGCACAGGGAATATGGATTTTCCAAGGACCAGGCTTGGGTCACTCAAGTGAGAAAGCTGGCATGGGATTATTTGATATCCCAACCAAGAAGGCTGCCTGACGAGCAGGACCCCACAGCAGAGTAAGGTCGGAGACTCCATCAGACACATAAAGGTTGAGGAACGGGTCTTGAGTGACTGGCCGGGAAAAGATCCCCAGACACTGTGGAATCTCTGAAAACCCCACAAAATTACCTCAGGGAGGAAAGCGCTTGTTTCATGGGGACAGCTGACGACAGATCATCAATGGAATTCCAAGTAGTGTGAGAGCTTTCCTGCCCTACTTTCACCTCCACCCTGGGTGGGGTCAAAAACCAAGGCAAAGGGTGGAGTGAAAGTCATGAAAGAGGTTGGAGAGAAAAGAAGAATCTATCAGGATTTTCCCCTGCAGGTGACATGGCAGAGGAGGTAAAACCCAGCCCAAACATGACGTTGAAAGTTTATTATTATTATTATTATTATTATTATTATTATTATTATTACCACACTTTAATTAATGATTCTGCAGTGACTAGAGAACCTTTTGTTACTCTTAGGAGTTTCCCAAGTGTCTCTCCACAGGGCACGGAAGAACCAACCCCGCCATAGGGGAAAAGAGTGATACTCTCTGACCCCCATCTCCATGAAGCTTGTTTGCTCCACAGAAAGGCCAGGTTGGCATTGGATGCTGGAGTTAGGAGTCCATGGAGTGGCCATAAGGAGTGGCAGCAGCTCTGGGCTTTATTCTCTTGTCGGATCCTGCCCCAAGAGTGTTCCTGCCCCACTCCTAGGAGCAGAGGGCTTTCACTTCTCCCAGAAGCAGTGGATCTCACCCAGAAAAGCTTCAAATGGGATGGGGGAGTAAAGGAGAAGGGGGAAGATGTGAAATAGGCTGTTCAGAGGAAGGGGATGTGAACTTGTCTAAGGAGTATGGTGAGCTTGGCTGGCAGGACTGGTGCTCATTTGAGATCTGTGGAAGAACTTTCCCGGCTGTGACACCGCTGTCTCTGTTACCTGCTCCTCAGGTCTGATGGCTGAATGGTTCTGGTTAACCGGCACTGGGGTAGAGAAAAGCTGCAAGGTGATGAAGGATAGCAGAAGGCAAGTGGTGATGTGCTAGACCACAGATTGTCCAAGCCAGATGAGGAAGAAAATGAAACGTTGGCCCTGCACTCCATGTCCTGTGGGTCCAAGTATTGGAGCTGGGATTTTGCAGAGTGGGAACCACAGGAGATGATGGCTTTTGAAGGTGGTACATTCACTTGTGAAAATAAGATCTGGGGTTAAGCTGTGGGCATTGGTAGCGAGCTGTTCTGGAGGGAGTGGATGGTTGTGGAGATAATGAAGGACTGAGAAGCCAGAGTGTGGTGTTTCATCCATGGTATAGAAGGACAGCAGAAGGGTGGAGAGGACTGGGTCAGTCAGTCAGGGACTAAAGTCACTGCATAATAAGGAGATGAGTAGAAATCAGCCCCAAGGAGAGTCATATGTGATAAAGTCTTCAGGGCATGAACCTTTAGGGAGCTCCACTGCAAGGGAGGGGAAATAGATTGGAAACAGATCTGGATGGTTGGAGTGACTGGAAGTCTGCAGTTTTATCCAGCTAATAAGCTCTAGTCCTTTCACCACACACACACACACACACACACACAGGCTCAGCTGAGCTGAGCTGACTGGGGTCTGGAGCAGACTGGTCTGGAACAAACTGACCTTACCCCCTACCCCCATCACTGATGCCCTCCAAGGGCTCTTAAGACAGGACGTGCTGCAGAGGGAGTGAGGCAGGCATGGTCTGGCATGGTTTACCTCAACCCTTCTGCCCTCCATCCTTCATTTGAGGTAGACAATTATTTGCCTGGTGTAGGGGCTGGCAAAGTGCCACATCAGTGCTCTCCAAGTGACTCTTCATAGCTGATGGGTGGCTGAGGCTGGCAATTAGACATAATCATGTTTGATAGGTCCTGGTGTTTGAACCAGCAGCCATAGAAGGATAATGTCCTCCATCATTTCTCTGTATGACATACACATGTATAAAGCAAGCTGGAACAAATGCATCCAAATGGCTCATTCCCCCCAGGGAGGGGAGTTTCAACATATAAATCATACTTCTCTTAGAACTTTGAGACAATGAAGCCTTATTCAGTGCTCTAGCTTGATATACTGCTCTGTGCTTGCCTGAAATATCAGATGTTATAATTTGTCTGTGGGAATGCATTGCCTTGCATATTTTACATTTCCCCTATTCTGGATCCACAGTGATACTGACTTGTCAGTGTTTAGGTGCCACACCTGGAAGCAGCAGCCATGTCATTAACATCCCCATTCTCTTCCAACTAACCTAATCCTCTTCCCTAGCAATCTGCTCAGGGTCTAGTCCAAGGCCTGGCACACACCCCCGGTCTACAGAGTCTTCATTCTTCACTCCCATCCCTCCATCAAGGTTGAGGTCCTCAAAGCTACGGGAGCCCATGAGTTCTACTGGAAGAAGAGAAAGGGCTGGGACAAAGCCTCCAGGACCATCACCAAAACCGAGAAGGAACACAAAGAGGGGCAGAAAGCGAGTGGAGGGGTGAAAGAGAAGCGGGGGAAGAGAAGGGTATGGGTCTGCAGTGTCAGACACTGCCCATGTAAGCAGGACAAGACCTAAAGGGCAATTGCAGGAGCTGGTGAGAGATGCTCAGGGAGGCTTGGGGTGGGGTAGAGAAGCCAGATCACAATCAGGCTAGGTGTGAAGAAACAGAAGAGGCAAGTGCAGACAGTTCTTTCAACAACTCTGGCTGAGAAAGCGTGGGGAGAAACGGGGCAATAAGTGCAGGGAAGGTGTCTTTATGATGGGTGAGGTTTGAGCAGTGACGAAAAGCCTGCTTTATGTTTAAATGCTCCTTGGTTGTAGCATGTTAAGGCCAAGGTGGTAATGAGTCAGTCATTGGGAGGGACGCTGACGGAGTTCCACCTCTGATAAGACTGTTATCACACCTGATGACATGTGTATCATAGGGCCAGTGGTTCTTAGCGAAAGTCCCACTCTGGGATCGTCTGGGCTGGCGAGTGTCCAGTATCTGATTATTTGCAAGCACTACAGGTGGATGGCAAAAAAAAAAAAAAAAAAAAAAAAAAAGAAAAGAAAAAAAGTATAAATAAATAACAAGGAAAGAGGAGAAAATAACTCAGAAAAATCTTCATGTAACTGAAAATTACTTCTTTTTAAATTTTTTTAAAAAGTTTATTCATCTTGTGAGAGAGAAAGCACAGGAGGAGCAGGGAGAGAGAAAGACAGAGAATCCCAAGCAGCATGGAGCCCAATGCGGAGCTCAAACCCATGAACAATGAGATAGTGACCTGAGTAGAAATCAAGAGTCCGATGCTCAACCAACTGAGCCACCCAGGCACCCCTCTTTTGTTTTAATTTTAATAGGTTTGATTTTTAATTTTTTACAATATATTATAAATATCTATCCTTATAAATAGCAAGTGCTCAATAAAATTATTTTAAAAGGCTGCTTTATGTATTCTGTACTATAAATATATCATGATTTATTTAACAAACCTCTATTATCATACATTTAGTTTGTGTTTTATTTTGTTATCAATATATATCTCTACATCTATTCCCATATCTGTTTTTAAACTTTTTTTAATGAAAAGTTACTGGCAAACACAAAAGTAGAGAGTAGGGTGGCAAGTTACCACTTATCCATCATCCAATTTCAATAATTATCAAAATATTGACTTTTTAAAAAATGTTTATTTCTTTTTGAGAGAGAGAGAGAGAGCGAGCAGGGGAGGAGCAGACAGAGGAGTACAGAGGACCTGTAGTGGGCCCTGCACTGTCTACAGCGAGCCTAACGCGGGTCTTGAACTCAACGAACCATGAGATCGTGACCTGAGCCAAAGTCGGATGCTCAACCGACGGAGCCACCCAAGCACCCCAAAAATTACTTCTAAAAGTCTACCAACACCAAAAGTTAACTATATTGGATTTAAAAACAAGTATCAACCCCCCCAGAGCTCTGAAGAGGCTTGCGTAGAGCCCAAGTGTTCTATGGATATCCTAGGGGAATGATCCCAATTTTAGGAGATAGGCAAGCTATAGTTAGAGTGTATCTGATGACTAGAGACACCTAGTCATAAACACATAAACACATGCATCAGTCCCGGGGAAAAAGAGGGTGTGGAGGTTGGCACTTGCTGGTTATAGGCAAAAGAGGTTAACTTGGAAAAAAGTGGGTCTATTTTATTGCACTATAAGTTATCAGAGAATGATTTCAGGATGGTGAATGTCTTGGTAAAAATGTGATCAAATGACATCATGCCTCAAAAAACAAACAAACAAAAAAACTAAAATTAAGGGGCACCAGGGTGGTTCAGTTGGTTAAGTGTCCAACTCATGATGTCAGCTCAGGTCATGATCTCATGGTTCATGAGATCAAGCCCTGCATCAGTCTGTGCACTGACCTTGCAGAGTTGGCTTGGGATTCTCTCTCTCTCTCTCTCTCTCTCTCTCTCTCTCTGCCCCTTCCCTGATCTCTCTCTCTTAAAATAAATAAACTTTTTAAAAAGGCACAACTAAAATTTAATTAATTAATTAAAATTAAAATTGAATAGAATGAGTAACTGATAAACTGAAGCACATAAATTGTGTTTTAAAAGGGCAGAATTCTGCCCCTCACCAAGGTGGAGTAACAAGAGACTGCATTTGTCCAAAAGCCAAAAAAAGAACAGCCAAAAAAAGAACAATGAACAAACTATACAAAACAATTGTTTTGAAGAGATTGGACCTCAGGTGACCAATGACAACGTTCCCTGAGATAAGGGAAACAGATAACTATTCTAAGCTTATTTGAGAGTTTTCAGGTGACAGTACAGAGAAGGGGACGCAAGCAAAGTAAGACCCAGCTACATGCTGCCTCCAAGAAACCTGCTTAATATAAAGACATAAACAGAGGCAGAAAGCAAATTGGTAGTTTCCAGGGGGGAACTAGGAGAAGTTGGAAATGACTACTTAACAGGTACAGGGTTTTCTTTGGGGGTGATGAAAATATTTGAGAACTAAATAGAGGTAGTGATAACACAACATTGTGAGTGTACTAAATGCCACTGAATTGCACACTTTAACGTGGTTATCTTGATGTTACGTGGATTTTACCTGGAAAACAAAACAAAACAAAACTGACCAGGCACACAAGAGAACAAAACAATATAAATGATAATCAGCAGAAACCAGACACCCATAGGAGATCTAGAGAATAAAGTGATAAAACTCAGACTTTAAGATAATTGTGCTTGCTGCATTCATTGAGAGATGAAAGATGTGATAGTACTTTGATAGAGAAATATAAACTATAAGAAACTGAAGGGAAATTCTAGAATGGTATGTACAACAATCAAAATTAATAACTCAGTGGATGATGGATTTAATAGCAGAATAGACAGCTGAAGAGAAAACTAATAAATAGATGGATTAGAAGACAATATTCAGAATACAGTATTGAGAGATGAAACAATGAAAAAAAAAAACAAATAAAGATAAGAGACAAGGAAGTTGCAGAATAGAATCCTGTAAGAAGAGGAGAGGATGATTGGGACAGAAGTTTTTGAAGAGTTAATGGTTAAGAATTTTTAAAAATTGATTCAAGATATTGAGCCATACATTTATTTATAGTTGACTTCCAAGCAGAACAGTGGAATCTGGAAGACAATGAATGATTATATTCAAAATGCTGAAGGGAAATATCAGCCAATAAATGGTGTAGACATCAAGTGCTCTAGCAGTTCATAAGTGGGACACTAACTTGGGACAAGAGAGATCTGAAAGAATCACAAGAGATGGGTAGAGATTGAACAGGCCACTGAAGAGGCATTAGCAAGGGATGTTTTCTAGGCAGGTGGTTAGGAAATCTCAAGGACTCCTGGTAGAACAGTGAGTCAGTCTGGGTGAAGCTGAGCTCCCATTACTAAGGATGGGATGGAAATTGAGAATGGAAAGGGTCAGTAAGAGCAAGATGGTGAATGATCTCATTCTACAAGTGATAGGAAATAGTGAAGGTGTTTTTGTGGCATCCTGCCTTGTTTCTTGGTAGCATGCTACTGCTAAAAGTCTTTTCCACATTTTCCTGATACTACCCATTAGGTATAAATCATACTGTCTCTTGCTACTTTACTATGAGTGAAATGAAATTTAGATAAGTACCAGCTTCAACCTGCAGTGTATTTTCATTCCCTTGAGAGAAAATATTATTTATTACCATTTTTAGAGAATTCAATTGCAAAGAATCTTATTTCCTCTTTGATTTGTTCCTCTGGAGCTAGAGTAGGATAGTAAAGTAGGGAGTGAAGGGAAAATAAAGCTCCCCTTCAAAGTTGTTTCCATATGACTGACTTTTTGAATTACTGTCTCTCTTTCTAAGCACCATACTTTCAGTCCTAACCTTTCTCTTTTTGTCTTCATAAGGGCAGAGATACTCCTTATAAACCTATACTGTCTTAACCAGTCAATGTAAGCCCTATTTTGCTTTGTGTTTTCCTCACCTCTGGGTGCCACTCCCATTTGTCCCCCTCCTCCAGAGTCCAACTCTGATATGATACCATATGACCTAGCAATCCCACTTCTGGGTATATATCCTAAGGAATTAAAATCAAGATCTTGTAGAGGTATCTGCACTCCCATGTTCACTGCTGCACTATTCACAATAGCCAAGATATGGGAACAACCTAAGTGTCCATCACCACATGAATGGTTAAAGAAGATATGATAGATATGGGTATAGGTATAGGAATATGTACAGATATATCCACAATAGAATGTTATTCAGCTGTGAAAAAGAAGGAAATTCTGCCATTTGTGACAACGTGGATCAATCTTGAGAACATGCTCAGTGAAAAAAATCAGAGAAAGACAAATACTGTATGATATCACTTATATGCAGAATCTAAAAATGTCAAACTCAGAGAAAGAGTAGAGTGTTAGTTACCAGTGGTGGTTGGAGGGTGGGGGAAGTGGGGAGGTACTGGATAAAATACAAATTTCCAGTTATAAGATTAACAATTTGGGGATCTAATAAACTGCATGGTGATTATAGCTGTTAACATGTATTATACACTTGAATGTTGCTAAGAGAGCAGATCTTCAATGTGCTCACACACAAAAATGTTATCTATGTGATGGATGAAGGTGGTAGCTAAGAGTATGGTGGTAATCATTTTGTGGCATGTAACTATATCAAATCAACACATTGTAAACCTTAAACTTATGCAATATTGTCAATTTATCACAATAAAGCTGGAGGGAAAAAAAGATCCCTCAACTTTAATTTACAGCCCTTTTGCTGATTTTAAATCTCCACTATACATTTGGTATAGTGAGTGCTCTGCTTCTAGTTGCTGTTTGCAGTGTATAACTTTCCAAGCAGGGTCTACACAGAGGGCTTGCAGGGTCACAGATACATCTGATAATGTCATTAGATAGTGTCAGATTGCTCTTGAGAATGGTTGCACCAGTCTTTTCCTCTCACCATCAAAGTATGAAGGTTTCATTTCCTGCAAGCTTGCAAACGTTTGACATTATCCAACTTTCAAATTTCAGCTCATCAAATGAGTATAAAGTGATGCCTCATTCTTTCATTACTGCAGTAGAGCATATACTTATTAGTCATTCGTATACTTATTAGCCATTTGGGTTTGCCTTATTTATATCCTTTGCCAGTTTTCTAATGAGTACCCTATCTTTTTTGTGTGTTCTGCAAGATTTCCATGTATAGAGTAGTGCTGTCTAGTGGAACTTTATAAGATGATGGGAATGTGGTCTACTTGTGGTGTCCAATGTGGTAGGCACTAGCCATGTATGGCTACTGAGTTCTTGAAATGTGACTAGTGTAACCAAGGAACTGGATGTTCAATTTTACTTAATTTTAATATAAATGAACTAGGCTCACATTTTCTGGCTTCTTTCACTCAGCATAATAGTTTTGAGGTTCATCCATATTGTAGCATGAATCAGTAGTAGTCTGTTCCTTTTTATTGCTGAGTAGTATTCCACTGTGGGGATAGACCACAATTTGCTTATCCATTCACCCACTGGTGGACATTTGTTTTCACTTTGGGGCTATTACAAATAAAGCTGCTATGAACATTTGTATAAAAGTTTAATTTGCCTTACTTTTGTAGTTGCTGAAGTTGAGAGCTGACAGAATTGATTTGAGACCTTTCTTCTTTTCTAACACCGGTGTTTGGTGCTGCTATATACTCCTGTAGCAGGATCCCTCAAATTATAATATGTCATGCTTTCATTTTTATTATCTTCAAAATACTTTATAATTTTTTGTTTGATTTCTTTTGGATTCATGGGTTAATTAGAAGTGTGTTATTCAGTTATTAAATATGTGAGGTTTTCAGAGATACTTGTTATTGATTCTAACATAATTGCTAAGTTATAGGCAACATGTAGTTGGGTCTTGCTTTTTATATGCACAATCTGAGCATTTCCATTTTATGTGATTATTGGTGTGGTTATGTTTATTTGTCATCTTGATATTTGTTTTCTGTTTGTCTAATTTGTTTTGTTCCTTTTCCCTTTCTCTGCTTTATTGGTATTGATTGAGGACTTTTTATGATTCCATCTTATCTCATTTGTTGCCTTACTAACTATAATTGTTATATTATTTTCACACTTGCTTTAGGGTCTATAGTATACATCTTCAAAATTTTTTTTAATGTTTATTTTTGAGAGAGAGAGAAAGAGAGAAACAGAATGCAAGCAGGGGAGGGACAGAGAGAGACACACACACAGAATCCAAAACAGGATCCAGGCTCCCAGCTGTCAGCACAGAGCCTGATGCGGGGCTCGAACCCACGGACCATGAGATCATGACCTGAGCCAAAGCCAGACGCTTAACCAATTGAGTCATCCAGGTGCCCCTATATATACATCTTTAATGTATCAAGTGCTGTTATACTACTTCACGTGTATTATAAGAACCTTAAAACAGTATACTTCCATCTTTCCCTCTAGGCATTTGTGCTATTGTGGTGTTATATTTTACTTCTAAACCTCACAATATATGGTTCTTATTTTTGCTTAAGCAGTCAATTATAATGTGACTTTAAAAAGTTTAAAGTTCTTTATATTTACCCATGCAGCTACTGTTTCTGATGTTCTCCCTTCTTTGGAGTAAATTCAGTTCTCTGTCTAATATTGTCCTTCTGCCTGAAGGACTTCCTTAAACATTTCTTCAGAACAGGTCACCGATGATGGATTTTTTTCAGTTTCTGTTTGTCTGAAAAAGGCTTTTTTTTTTTGCCTCCTTTTTTGACAGGCATTTCTGTTGAGTGAAGAATTTGAGATTGATAGATTTTCCCTGTTGCCAAACTGTCTTCTAGCATCATTTTTTTTTCCAATTATACATCTGCTGTCTTTCTTTTTTTCTATGTAACATGCCTTTTATTTTCCCCTCCAACTACTTTTAAGATTTTCCTTTTATCATTTGAAGATTTGAAAAATTTGCTTATTATATATACCTTGGTATAATTTCTTCTTCCCCTTCTTCCTCTTCCTTTTCTTCCTCTTCTTCTTCCCCTCGTCTTTCTCTTCTTTTTTGTGCCTGGGTTCCATTAAGTTTCTTACAACTGTAGATCTATAATTTTCATCAAATTTAGGAAATTTTTGGCCATCATTTTTTTACAGATTTTTTTTTCTTTCCATCCCCTTTATTCTCTCTTCTTCAGGAGCTCCAGTTGTGTGTACAGTTGACCACTTGTCATTATTCCACAGTTCATTGATGCTCTATTCATTTATTTTACTCTTGTTCTCTTGGTGTCTTATTTTGGATAGTTTGTATCTTCAACTTCATGAATCTTTTCTTCTCTAATATCTAGTAGTTCATTTAGGGTTTATATTATACATCTTTAACTTATTACAATCTACCTTCAAGTGATATATCACTTCACTTATAGTATTGGAAACTTACAATACTTTACTTACATTTCTCCCCTCCTAGAATTTATATCATCCATATTATACATTTGTTATAAACACCACAATGCAATGTTATTACTTGTTTTAAGCCCTCAATTGTTTTTAAAGGGACTTAAGTAATAAGAAAAAATATACTTACTTATGTAGTTACCATTTCTGGTGCTTTTCATTTCTTTGTGTAGATCCAGATTTATTTCTGTCTTCATTTTGTATTGCAGTTTTGATGATGATGAAGAATTCTTTCAGTTTTTGCATGTCTGAAAATGTCTTTATTTTGCCTTCATTTTTTAAAAGATATTTTCATTGGTGTACAATTTAAGGTAGATAGTTTCTGCTTTCAGTACTTAAAAAAAATTTTTTTTAATCTTTATTTATTTTTGAGAGAGACAGACAGAGCATGAGTGGGGGAGGGGCAGAGAGAGAGGGAGACACAGAATCCAAAGCAGGCTCCAGGCTCTGAGCTGTCAGCACAGAGCCCAACACGGGGCTCAAACTCACGGACCAGGAGATTATGACCTGAGCCGAAGTCGGACGCTGAACCGACTGAGCCACCAGGCGCCTCCCTGCTCTCAGTGCTTTTAAGGTATTGCTCCATATCTTCTTGCTTACATTGTTTCCAGGAGAAGTCTTGTTCTTACCTTTGTCTCTCTGTACACAGCACCTCCCCGACCTCTTGCCCAACTGCCTTTAAGATTTTCTCATCACTGTTTTTAAAAATTATTTTGTGACTTTGTATAGTTTTCTTCATGTTTCTTAGGCTTGGAATTCATTGAATTCCCTGGATCTTTGTAGTTAGTGTTTGCAAAATATTAGGAAAAATTTTAGCCATGAAATCAAATATTTTTGACCTCCCATTCTTCTCTTCTGTGAAGACTACCTTTGTATATATGTTAGGCTGCATGAAGTTGTCCTGCATTCACTGGTGCTCTTTTTTTTTCTTTTTCTTTTCTTTTCTTCTGCTAAGTCTATCTGCCATTAATACCATCCAGTGCATTTTCATTTCAGACATGTTGTTTTTCATTTCTAGAAGTTTGATTCAAGTACTTTTTAATATATGTCTCATATTTCTATTTAAAATTTTGAACATATAGTATACGCATTTTTATAGAATACAGTTATAATAATTGTTTTAATGACTTTGCTTTATCCTAACAGCTGTGACAGCTGTTGGTTGGTTGGTTGGTTGGTTGGTTGGTTGGTTTCGACTGACTGATTATTGTTTTTATTGCGAATTGTATTTTCCTGCTTCTTTTCATTGCCTGGTGACCTTTGTTTTAATACCAGACATTGTGAATTTTACCTTGTTGAGTGCTGGGTGTTCTGTTAATATTCTTAAATTTTGTTCTGGGAGGTAGTTAAGTTTCTTAGAAAAAGCCTGATCTTTTCAAGTCTTTTTTATGATTCTAGTGGGTCCAGAGTGGTGCTTAGTCTAGGGCTAATTACTTCCCATTACTGAGGCATGGCTTTTCTGGGTATTCTACTCAGTTGTCTGTGAATTATGAGTTTTTCCAGTCTGGCTGGTGGGAATAGGCACTGTTCCCAGCTTGCTGTCAGTGCCAGCCACTGTTCTCCAGGCGTCTCAGATAGGTTTGTTCCCTTAGTCTTAAGTAGCTCCTCTCCTCCTGTGCTGGAAAATACTTTTCTGCTAAATTCTCAAGGGTAACCCTCTCAGGTCTCTGGGATTCTCGCTCTGTCCTAAGCACTTTAGCCACCTTGGTCTCCCTCTGACTCTCAGCTGTGACTCCTTGACTCAGGGAGACTGCCAGTCTCTGCTTGGGTTCCCTCTCCCCATGCTGCAGCCTAAAAATTCTTAGGGCAGTAAGCTGGACAACGAGAGCTCATGTTGTTTTGTTCTTGTCTCTCAGGTTAATGTTTATTGTTGCCTGGTGTCCAGTATCTTTAAACCTGTTGTTTCATATATTATGTCTTGGGTTGTTCGTTTATTTGAGGCAGGAGTGTAAAATCCTGTTTTACATTCCTGTTCATCTGCCTTGAGAGAAAGCAAATGTCCTTTCCTTTATTTCTTAATTTGAGATTCTAAATAGTCTCCATAAATGTCATGGATGTTCTTGAATTATTTCTTTGACAGTTTTCTTCCTTCTATGTCCTCTGTTCTCTCTGAAATTTTTGTTATTTGGATGTTAAATCTCCTGGACTAATCCCCTAATATCTATGCCTTTTTAAATTGAAGTGTAGTTAACATACAATATTATTTTAGTTTCAAGTATACAACATAGTGACATGACAGTTACACGCATTATAAAATGCTCACCATGATGGGTAGTTACCATCTGGCACCATACAAAGTTATTACAGTATTAATTGACTTTTATTCCCTATGCTGTACTTTTTATCCCTGTGACTTATTTATTTTATAATGGGACATTTGTGCCTCTTGACCCCTTCACCTATTTTATCCACTCCCCACCCCTGCCAGTTTGTTCTCTGTTTATGAGTCTGTTTCTATTTTTGTTTATTTGTTTTGTTTTTTAGATTCCACATATAAGTGAAATCATGTTATTTGTTTTTCTCTGTTTGACTTATTTCACTTAGCATAATACCTTCTAGGTCCTTCTATGTTGTCATGAATGGCAAGATTTTTACTTTTTATGGCTGAGTAATATTCCATTGTATATATATGCCACAACTTCTTTATCCATACATCTATTAATGGACATATAGTTTACTTATGTATCTTGGATATTGTAAATAATGCTGCAACGATCATGGGGGTACATATGTCTCTTTGAATTGGTGTTTTTGTTTCCTTTGGATAAATACCCATAAGTGAGGGGTGCCTGGCTGGCTCAGTCAGTAGAACATGCGACTCTTGATCTCGGGGTCATGAGTTTCAGCCCCACATTGGGTATAGAGGTTACTTACATAAGTAAATAAATAAATCTTAAAAAAAAATGCCCATAAGTGGAATTGCTGCATTGTATTTCTATTTTCTATTTTTTGAGGAACTTCCATACTCTTTTCCATAGTGGCTGCCCCAGTTTACATTTCCATAGACAGTGCACAAGGGTTCCTTCCACATACTTGTCAACACTTGTTGTTTCTTGTCTTTGTAATACTAGCCATTATAATTGATGTCAGTTGATATCTCATTGTAGTTTTTATTTTTATAGTTGATACATAATGTTACATTAATTTCAGTTGTACAACATAGAGATTTGACAAGTCTACATTATGCTACATCAACTACACGTGTAGCTACCATCTATCACCATACAGTGCTATTACAATACCATTGATTGTGTTCTCTTTGCTGTACCTTTTCTCCCTGTGACTGATTCATTCCGTAACTGGAGGCCTGTATCTCCCCTTCCCCCTCACTCATTTTGCCCATCCCCTACCCCCTAGCTACCATCAGCTCTTCATATTTATGGGTCTGTTTCTGCTGTTTGTTCCTTTGTTTTTTAGATTGCACATGTAAGTGAAATAATATAGTATTTCTCTTTCTCTGTCTGACTTACTTCACTTAGCATAATACCCTCTAGGCCCATCCATGTTGTCTCAACTGGAAGGATTTCATCCTTTTTTTATGGCTGGGTGATATTCCTATGTGTGTGTGTGTGTGTGTGTGTGTGTGTGTGTGTGTGTGTGTATCACATCTTCTTTATGAATGGTCCTCTATCGATGGACACTTAGGTTGCCTCCATATCTTGGCTATTGTAAATAATGCTATGATAAACATGTGGGTGTATATGTCTTTTCGAATTAGTGTTTTCATTTTCTTTGGATAAATACTCAGTAGTGTAATTACTGGATTGGATGATAGTTCTATTTTTAACTTTTTGAAGACCCTTCATATTCTTCCATAATAACTACACCAGTTTGCATTCCTCCCAATAGTACACAAAGCTGCCTTTTTCACCACATCCTTGCCAACACTTGTTTCTTGTGTTTTTGATTTTAGCCATTATGACAGGTGTAAGGTAATATCTCACTGTAGTTTTGATTTGCATTTCCCTGATCATTAGTTGTGGTAAGCATCTTTTCTTGTGTCTGTTGGCCATCTATATGTCTTTTTTGGAAAATGTCTATTCAGGTCCTCTTCCCATTTTTTAATCATATTGTTTGGTTTTTTTGGTGTTGTCTTATATTAGTTCTTTATATATTCCAAATATTAATTCCTTATTGGATATATCATTTGCAAATATCTTCTTCCATTTAGTAGGTTGCCTTTTTGTTTTGCTGGTTTTCTTTGCTGTATAAAAAGCCTTTTAGTTTAATGTAGTCCCAATTGTTTATTTTTGCTTTTGTTTCCCTTACCTGAAGAGAAAGATCCAGAAAAATGTTGCTAAGACCAATGTCTAAGGTTTACTGCCTATGTTGTCTTTTAGGAGTTTTATGGTTTCAAGTCTTACATTTAGGTCTTTGATCCATTTTGAGTTTATTTTTGGGTATAGTGTAGGAAAGTTATTCAGTTTCATTTTTTTGCATGTAGCTGTTCAGTTTGCCCATTATATCCCATTTATTTCCCATTTATTTCCAATTTATTGAAGGGACTGTCTTTTTCCCATTGTGTATTCTTGCCCCCTTTTACATAGATTAATTGGGTTTATTTCTGGGCTATTTTGTTCCACTGGTATATGTGTCTATCTTTGTTTCAGCACCAAACTATTTTGATTACAGTAGCTTTGTAGTATAGTTAGAAATCACTATTTTCTATTCTTTGTTTCTCCTACTTTCTGTGTGTCTTTGTATCTTTCTGTGTATCTAAGTATCTGTCTCTTACTCTGCTTTCTTGGAGAATTCCTCAACTTTATCTTTTAAACCTTCCACTGAATTTTAAATGTGTGCTACCATATTTTAAATTTCCAAGATAAATTTTTTGAATGATTTCTTTTTTATAGATCCCTATTCTTATTTAATGGATGTAATATCTATCTAGCATATTGATTATATTAAAAAAATTTTTTAAATGTTTATTTAATTTTGAGAGAGACAGAAACAGAATGTGAGTGGGTTAGGAGCAGAGAGAGAGGGAGACACAGAATCTGAAGCAGGCTCCAGGCTCCGAGCTGTCAGCACAGAGCCTGACATGGGGCTCAAACTCACGAGCTGTGAGATCACGACCTGAGCCGAAATCGGTTGCTCAACTGACTGAGCCACCCAGGTGCCCCATATTAATTGTATTTTTAAATATTTTCTTTTGCTGTCTGTATTGTCTTTGTTTCCAGATTTCATTTCCTTAACTGCTTATTTGATTTCCAGATTTCATGTTAAAGGCTTTCTTCTATTTTTAGGTGATTTCTGTTTTCTCATTCATATTTAAGACGTGACATTTAAAGAAAATTGGAAGCACTTGCCTATTTACACAATAGCAAACTTCATATTTACATAATAGTAAACTTTACCAAATTATGTAGTCACTCTTATATCCCTTATTCCAAAGTGCCTTCCTGTACTGATTTCTGTTTTTGCTAGAATTCTTACTCCAAGATTTCTCTCAAAAAGAGTTTTTTCTCTGGTAAACTCTGTGAACCTGTGCCTGAGGTTATCTTTATTTCATTTTTTGTCTGTTTGTTTGTTTTAGACAGAGAGAGAGAGAGGGAGAGAGAGAGAGCACATATGAGTGGGGGAGAGGGGCAGAGGGAGAGAGAGAATCTCAAGCAGACTCCATGCTCAGCACTAAGCCTCTCACTGGGCTAGAGCCCATGACCCTGGGATCATGACCTGAGCCAAAATCAAGAGTCAGATGCTCAACCGACTGAGCCACCCAGGTGCCCCCATTCTCACATTTAAATAATAATATAGCTGGATAAAAATTGTAGTTCAAAGCTCTTTTTCTGCAATACTTTCAAAACCACCATGTCTATTCATTAAAAACAAACAAACAAACAAACACCATTCCATGACCCTTTATATCAGTAGTTGCTGTTGACAAGTCTGATATCTGTCCAATTCTGGGCTGCATATAGGTTCTCTGTTTCACATGGAGTGCTATCTTTTCCTCTTTTGCAAATATCCTTAATGAAACCAGGACACCAGATCACTCTCTAGAGAAGGGTGATGACTGTATGTAATTAAACCCTACATGCAGCTGAGGCTGTAATTCTCATCACAAGATCTGAAGAGCCAGCTACTCAGCACCCCACGTAATAGATTCTGGAAATGTCCAGCCACAGAATCATGGAAAATGCAAACTCTTTTATCAGTTCATTCTTGGAGAACTTATTATGAAGTATTAGAGTCTCAGTGGCAAAGCCAGTACCCACTCTGGGTCCAGGTATATCTGGGTTCTGTCTAGTTGGAATAAAGATGTGTGCCTTTGTATGCCTCTCCAAGGCTTCCACTCAGTTCTGCTTGCAGGGATGTGGCTTGGTACAGGAGGAACACCAGCACAGTTGGGTCTTAGTGGCGAGATAATGTGCTTGCAGTGTCTCTAGAACACGGTGATCTGGCAGGAGTCTTTAGGAAAGAAGTGCTGACATAACACTATGCTGGACAGCGTGCAAATATATGTATATATGTGTGTGTATACAAGCTCATTTTTCAGATGAAAAGATATGGTTCAGCCAAGATTTCTTTCTGTCTGAGGTAAATGTGAAGTTTTGCTTACCAAGCTCAGAGATTCCCATTCTTTTTTTTAATGTTCATTTTTGAGAGAGAGAGAGAGAGAGAGAGAGAGAGAGAGAAAGAAAGACAGACAGCATGAGTGGGGGAGGGGCAGAGAGAGAGGGATACACAGAATCCGAAGCAGGCTCCAGGCTCTGAGCTGTCAGCACAGAGCCTGACACAGAGCCCAAACTCACAAGCTGTGAGATCATCTCAGGTGGCCCTAAGATTTCCATTCTTTATGAGATCTCCCAGGAAACCCACCCCACCCCTGCTACCCCCAGTATATCTATTTATTCAAAAGATGGAGCATACGTATGGTTTTAGCTCAGTTTTCCCTATCTATAGGAAAGCTTTCTGCTCGTTAAGGTATTGGGAGTAGTTGTCTTACTAGGCAAAATATTTTGTAGGAGAGGCAGTGGTAGGCAGAATAATGTCTCCCCCAACCAGAGATGTCCATATTGTAATCCCTGAGCCTATGAATATGTTGCATTAGATGGCAAGAAGAATTTTGCAAGTAAAATTAAGGTCTTGAGATGGTGAGGTTATTCTGGGGACTGAATTCTGCCAGTTATTCAAATGAGTACGAAATGGATTCTTCCCTAGCACCTCTAAAAAAGAAAGCAGCCTGCTGATACCTTGATTTTAGCCCAGTAAGACCCATATGTAGGGCTTCTGACCTCGAGAACCATAAGGTATTTGTGTTTTTATAAGTCATGAAGTTTGTGGTAATTTGTTATGGTAGCAGTACAGAACTACTACAGAGCCTTGCATAAATGTCAAAGAAGAATCAAAAAATTGAGATGAATATAAATCCTGTGGGAAGGTGATCCTGATGTATAAAATCTTGTGCGTTGTTGTGTTCCCAGATACTGATCATGAGGAGTAGGAATATACCCCTACTTCATAGATACTAAAGTGTGAAAACAATTGGATTTTAGAACTAATTAAATTACACTTGTTGATTAATTTAGAATTGATTAGATTCTTTATAAGCTTGAGGGCCAAATCAAAACCTGAAGAAAGGAGGCAGAAGGCTTCCAGAAATGACTTGAGAGATGCCGGGCCCTAGGGATGAACTGTCTACCTGCCCCCATGGCTACCGTGGCCCTGCTGTCCCTCCTCTGTCAGAGCCCTCAACACCTTTTCACGCAGAGAAAGATGGTAACCCTGTATCCATTGTGTGCATTAGTTTTAATATCTTCTCTTCTTGTTTAAGAAGATGTAGAAATCGAGAGCCCAGAGCCACAGCTGGCTTCTGTAGCATAGGTGAAGTTAATAATGAGAATCTCATGAACTAAACTATAAGTAAAAACAATGGAAAAACTCCTCACCTTACTTAGAATAAAATATCTACCCATGAAGGTGGACATTTTAAATTTTGTTTCCTCTACATATATTGCAAGTTTATATTATGGAAATATTCAAACATGCACAAAAAGTAAGAGAATAACATAATGAACTCTCATGTACCCATCATCTAGCTTCAACAGTTATCAACAATTGTCTGATTTCATGTGTCCTCACAATTTGGTTTTTGTGTATGAGTATTTTAAAGCAAATCTCAGCACCATGTAATTTCACCTATAAATATTTAAGTGTGCATTTCCCTCAGATGGGGATATTATTTTTAATAAGATTGGGGCACCTGGGTGGGTCAGTTGGTTGATTGTCCAACTCTTGATTTTGCCTCAGGTCATGATCTCACAGTTCCTGAAGTTGAGCCCCAAGTCAGGCTCTGTGCTGGCAGTACAGAGTCTGCTTGGGATTCTCTCTGTCCCCCTCTCTCACTGCCCTCCCTCCCCCACACATAAATAAATAAACTTAAAAAAAATTATTCCTGGGGTGCCTGGGTGGCTCAGTTGGTTTTAAGCATCTGGCTCTTGATCTCAGCTCAGGTCTTGATCTCAGGGTCATGAGTTCAAGCCCACTCAAAAAAGAGAGAGATTATTCCTATGGGACTATAATACCTAACAAAATTAAGAATGATCTTAACTGGACTATTAGCCATGAGGTGGAATTAGAGAAGAAAGGCTAGCAGTGAGGTATTCACCTCTGTCTTGGCTTCCTATTGCTGCTGGAACAAATAACTGCAAATTTGATGGCTTAAAATGGCACAATTTTATCACCTTGAAGTTTGGGGGATTAGAAGTCCAAAATCAGTGTCAATGGGCTAAAATAAAGGTGTTCTGGAGGTTCTGGGGGTGAATCTCTTTCCTCGCCTTTTCCAGTTTCTAGAGGCTGCCTGCATTCCCTGGCTCGTAGCCCCTTCCTCTGTATTGAAAGCGAGAAATGGTGCATGACTCTGACCATTTTTGGGGTTACATCTCTCTCTAAGTCTCTTTTGCTTCTCTCTTCCACTTTTAAGGAATCTGGAGATGACATTAGCCGACCAAAATAATCCAGGATAATCTCCTTATTGTGCTGTCATGCACAATGTATGGTACAAGTATCTTCATTTGCAGCCTTAATTCTGTGTTGCCAAGTAACTTAACATAATCACAGGTTCCAGGGATTGGGATGTGGACATCTTTAGGAGGCTATTGTTTGACCTCTACAAGCCCCCTTCTTATTAAAAAAAATTTGCTTTAATTTATTTGTTTTTGAGAGACAGAGCATGAGTGGGGGAGGGGCAGAGAAAGGGAGACACAGAATTCAAAGCAGGCTCCGAGCTGTCAGCACAGAGCCCAATGTGGGGCTCGAACTCATGAACTGTGATATCATGACCTGAGCCGAAGTCAGATGCTTAACTGACCGAGTCACCCCAGGCGCCCCTACAAGCCCCTTCTTAATTCTCCATGGCCTTAGGTATATGGTTGGGGGCAGGAGCCAGGAAAAGCAAAATAATAACAGTATCTGGAAAACCATGAGAGAAGGAATTAAAATCCTGCATAAATAAGAAGCTTCAGGGGAAAATCTTCCAGTATACTCCCTATCAGAAGGAAAAGAGATACAAAAGCCTCTTGAGAAAGGTGCAAGAAAAACTGTGAAACTCTTTGGCATGATTTGCCAACCTAGGGTATATTCAGTGTTGGTCTGGAGTAGAAGGGTGGTTGTAAGGCCCTTCATTTTTCCTCTCTAAATAGGGATTTGATTGTGATAGGAAAAGTCACTGTGGACCTTTTTTAAATTACAGGAATGTAAACCAATGATGACGATAAGCCTTTGTCCATTAATGAAGTGCCTAGCACTTACTGCCCATGTGCCTTTGTCAGGAAGGCCCAGGGATCCAGAGAGAGAACAGCTGTCAGGATGAGAGCAGGGACCCCAGCATCCCTCCTCTGTGAGTCAGCTTACAAAGAGTCCACTTTGACTTGGATGTGAATCCCTCTGGTCTGAACAAGAACACAAGCCAAAAAAAAAAAAAAAAAAAAAAATGTTGTTGAACCAGGTGTTTTATGATTTCATTTTATCTCATCTTTTGAACCATTAGGAAATGTCAGACTTGGTTTGACTTGGTTTACCTCCAAATCTTTTTTTGCCGTATGTCAGCTGATTGCCAGAAATTGCTGACACACACATGCTTATACAGTGATCTACACTTGCTGTTCATTTGCTAAAACCTCTTGATCGTGAGATTAATTCCCAAATACTAACACTGGCATTTTTCACTCATATATTTTCTGTATTCTGAAACTGTATTATTGATGTGGGGGAACTCTCATGTTTAGGTTTGTTAAGTAACCTAAGTAAGTGCTTTGCTATTTGTATTTCTTGTTGTGTGTGTGTGTGTGTGCGTGTGCGTGTGTGCACTTTTTACTTATATATGTGCATAAAGAATCCAACTAGCCAAATAAACAAACATACTACTTCCACACTAACATGACTTATTAAGACTTGTTGAATTATACTGAATTTGAGTAAAACATTTGAGTGCAGGGCACATGGAGCAAGCAAAACATTGGAGCACACTCGCTACCATTTTATCTGAATTTTAGTTTAAAACAAATTTCTGGTTACAATATGATCACACTTCTTACATCTACTTGCTTTGCTTCAAAAGAAAGACTAGCCCTGCCTTTGTCCCATGCAGGCCATGTGCAACAAGCCACAAACCATCTGTGGGGCCAGTGTCAGAGGACAGGCATAGGACCTCAGATACTCACCAGGTCCTCTCTCAGGAATGTGGGAACAGGGACCCAGGAGCAGGGACCCTCTTGGAGGCTGCGTGGGCACCTCAACACTTATTCTCAGGATTGATTTTGCCAGGGTTCCCTTCCAACTCTGCCAAGAATGTCTTTGAGACATAGACTGATGTTAAGAAAGTGAGTAGGAAACAGCTAAAATGGGGTTTAACTCCAGGGGTTTCACAGTGCTGGTTATACTGTTTGACTGTATTTCAAGCCCTTCTCAGGACTTGTGATTATTCCTGAATCTGATTAACTAGAGAGGTTGGAGAAGCCCTCTGGCCAGCTAGAAGGGACAAAAGGAAGCCCTATGCCTCTGCACTCTGCTGTCATTCATCACAAAAAGGCTTGTTTCTCCTATTTTTTGTAGGGGAAAGCGTTGGCAAAATTTAGAAGAGCTGTCTCTTTACTTCAAAAGGAAAATAGAAGGAGGGAGGAAAAGAAGAGAAAAGAAAGGATCAGTTTATATTTGTTTGGGGAAAACTTTAGGTCTGTAACAACAACAAACATCAGTTGTGGTGGGTAGCCTCAGCCCTGCTGAAGGAAATCCAGACCACATTAAAATCCAGGGAATTTGAAATGGCGGCGTTTGTGGTGGCTTGCAAATTTCCATTGGTGATTACTTTAAAGCCAAAGAATTATAATTAAAATAGAAATGGATCCAATTATATCTGCCTTCTGTCTGAAAGGATGTAGCTTGTAATGAAAATCACATGTCTAAACTTCATCTCCTTCTATTTCTAAGCAAGTTGTCCCATGAGAGAAATTCCTTCTTTTCAGCAAAGCTCAATAAACCACACTTCTCCCTCCTCCTTGACTACTGTGGTTTTGCACTGATTTTTAAAAATCCCAGCAAATAGAGCTCAATCATGGTAAATGCTCTCATTTCTCTGTCCTTTCTTCTCTTTATAGGACATGCCAGGGTAACATGACATATCTTTTTGTTTCAAAGAGACAATGATAACTAGAGAGGAGTTAGGAGAATAGGAGTGCTATCTTAACCAGCCAAGATGTACCCTATTGTGATGACAGACTAGGTAACTTAGGCCATTGCTGCCTGGGATATTGTTAGGCTATGAGGAGGCGGCTAGGTGACCCAGGGATAGTGAGGAGCTTGCTAGGTGGCCAGGGGAGGTCTTTCTTAGGGAGAATTTTACCCACTGGGTGAGTGAGGCTTAGATAATATGGTGGTCATCAATGTGTTTTGAAAATGGCAGAGCCTGTACTGGAGCAGAATAGGTCACCAGGCATAAATAGATTACATAATAGTATTGTTCTTATCATTACTACAACAGCTCATGATAAATTTGGTTTGTGTACTTCAAATCCATTCAAGCACAGCAGGGCAGCCCAACACTTTCCTCCTTCCAGGATGCCCTAGAAGCAAAAACAAAGACAAGTCTTTGTGGAGACATATGTTTTTGTGTGCTTATTAATCATTTGAATATCTTCTTTGGTGAAATATCTATTAAAATCTTTTGTTCATTTTTTTTCAAGTTTATTTATTTTGTGGGGCGCCTGGGTGGAGAAGTTGATTGAGCATCTGACTCTTGAGTTCGGTCAGCTCAGGTCATGATCTCACAGTTTGTGGGTTCCAGCCCTGCATCAGGCTTTGCATTGATGGTGTAGAGCCTGCTTGGAATCCTCTCTCTCTTTCTCTCTGCTCCTCCCCAGTTTGCACTCTTGCTCTCTCAAAATAAATAAATAAACTGAAATTTTTTTAAACTTTATTTTTAATTTATTTTTAATTTTTTTTTACATTTATTTATTTTTGAGAGACAGAGTAAGACAGAGTGTGAGTGGGGGAGAGGCAGAGAGAGAAGGAGACACAGAATCTGAAGCAGTCTCCAGGCTCTGAGCAAGTGTTCAGCACAGAGCCTGACATGGGGCTCTAACCCACTAACCATGAGATCATGACCTGAGCCAAAATCGGACACTTAACCAACTGAGCCACCCAGGTGCCTCAAAAGTATATTTGTTTTGAAAGAGAGAGCATGCAAGCAGGGGGAAAGGCAGAGAGAATGTGGAGAGGGAGAGAGACAATCCCAAGCAGGCTCTGCGCTGTCAGTGCAGGGCCTGACATAGGGCTCAAACTCGAGAACTGTGAGATCATAACCTGAGCCAAAATCAAGAGTTGGATACTTAACCAACTGAGCCAACCAGGCACCCCTGTTTTGTCCGTTTTTTAATTGAGATGTTTGACTTCTTACTGAATTATAAGAGTTCTTCATATATTCAAGATACAAATCTTCTATCAGACATCAATTTGCAAATATTTTCTTAGAGACTGTTGTTTGTCTTTTTATTTTATTAATGGTATCTTTTTAAGAGAAATTTTTTAAAATTTTGATGAAGTCCAGTGTATTACTTCTTTTGGTATCGTACTGTGCTTTTTTTGGTGCAGTATTGAAAAGGACTCTTTCCCTAACCCAACGGTCACAAGGACTTTCTATAATATTTTCTTCTAGAAGTCTTAATACTTTTTACTTTTACTTTTAAGCCTATAATTCATTTGGGGTTAAATTGTATATGTTTTGTGAGGTAAGGGTCCTAGTTCATGTTTTTGCATAAGTGTATCTAACTGTTCCAGCAAGTTATTGAAGACCAATTTTTTTCTCAACTGAACTACCATGGCACCTTTGTTGAAAATCAATTGACTATAAACATAAAGGTTTATTTCTGAACTCTTAATTCTGTTCCAGTGATCCACATGTCTTTAAAAAAATTTTTTTAATGTTTATTTATTTTTGAGAGAGAGAGAGAGAGAGAGAGAGAGAGCAGAGAAGAGGCAGAGAGAGAGAGAGGGACCCAGAATCCAAAGCAGGCTCCAGGCTCCAAGCTGTCAGCACAGAGCCTGCAGAGCCCAATGCAGGGTGTGAGATCCTGACCTGAGCCGAAGTTGGACACTTAACCAACTGAGCCACCCAGGTGCCCCTATATGTCTACCTTTGTGCCATTACCATATTGTCTTGACTACTGAGGTTTTGTTGTAAGTTTTGAAATCAGGTAGTGTGAGCCCTCCAACTTTGTTCTTCTTTACAAAAAAATTGTTGTGGCTATTCCAGGTCTTTTGCATTTTCATATATGTTTTAGGACTGACTTATCAATTTCTACAAGAAATTCTACCAGAATTTTGATGGGGATTCTGTTGGTCAATTTGTGGAAAACTGCCATCTTAATAATATTGTTTCTTTCGATCTATTTTGAAGATGGAATATATCTCAATTTATATAGATCTTTAATTATTCTTGCAATGTTTGGTACTTTGTAGTATATAAGTCTTGAACTTTTAAAGTTAAAAATTTACTCCGCTAAGTATTTTATTCCTTTGGATGCTATTGTGAACAGGTTTTCTTCATTTTGTTTTTGAACTGTTCATTAGTATACAGGAAAAATTGGTATTTTGTATATTAATCTTTTGTCCTGAGATATTCTACATACTGATTATGCTGTCTTGAATAAAACCAGTTTTTATTTTTCTTTTCCAATTTGTGTATAATACATTCAGTTAATCTTTCTTGTTTTGTTGTACTGGTGAGAACCTCCAGTATTGTGTTGCATAAGAGTGGTGAGAGCTGATACCATTTTGATTTGAACCTTTTTGTGTCTTTGAATTGAAAGTGTGTATCTTATAGACAGCATATAATTGAATTTGCTTTTTTATCTACTCTGACAACCTCTGACTTTTGACTGGGATATTTATTCTATTCACATTTAATGTAATTACTGAAATGATTGAATTTATATGTGTCATTTTGCTATTTTCTATATGCCTCATGTCTTTTTTTGTTTGTCTATTTCTTTACTTCATTCTTTTGTGTTAAATAATTTTGAACAGTACTTTAATTCCTTGGTTGAGTTTTAAACTATACTTTTTAGTTATTGCCTTAGTAGTTGTTCTAGGAATTACAATATGCATTTTAACATATTACAACCTACTTCAGTTTAGTACTAACTTAATCCAGTAAATTATAGCAGTTTTTTTCCAATAGAGCTTCTTTTTTTTTTTTTTTTAATTTTTTTTTTAACGTTTATTTATTTTTGAGACAGAGAGAGACAGAGCATGAATGGGGGAGGGTCAGAGAGCAGGAGACACAGAATCTGAAACAGGCTCCAGGCTCTGAGCTGTCAGCACAGAGCCCGACGCGGGGCTCGAACTCATGGACCGCGAGATCATGACCTGAGCCGAAGTCGGCCGCCCAACCGACTGAGCAACCCAGGCGCCCCACTTCCTTTTTTCTCTACCCCACCTTCACCTTTGTGCTGTTAGTGTCATATATATTAACGTATCTATATATGTTGTAGACCCTAAAATACACTTGCTCTATATAATTTTATGTCATTTAAAGAAATAGTAAAAGAGAAAAATGTACATTCATTAAGTCTTTTATAATTACTTATATTTTTACCATTTCTGGCATTAATTTCTTCATTTCTTTTGTGATTCATGTTACCAATTGAAGTAATTTTCTTTCATCCTGAAGGACTTCCTTTAGTATTTTTTATAAGGCATGTCTCTTAGTCTCACCTTACATTGGTCTTTGTTTATCTAAGACTATCTTTATTTCACTTTGACTTTTGAAGGATAATTTTGCTGGTTATAGAATTCTTGGCTGACAATTGTTTCTTTCAGCACTTTGAATGTGGCATTCTACTACTTTCTGGCCTCCATTTTTTTCTGATGAAATTTATACTCATTATTTGTATTTTTGTTCCCCTATATATGATTAGTTTTTCTCTTGCTGTTTTCAAGGTTTCCTCTTCGTTTTTTGCTTTCTAGAATTTGATATGACTAAGTGAAGATCTCTTTGTTTTTCCTAATTGGTTATCCTTAGGTTTTTTTGGATCTATAGGTTAAAGCTTTCATAAAATTTGAGAGATTTTCAACAATTATTTCTTCAAATTTTTTTCCTGCTCTTTTTCTGTCTCCTCTTATTCTGGGATTCCCCTTAGGCAGTTGGCATGCTTGATACTGTTCCACAGGTCTCTGGGAACTTGATCTTTTTTTTTTTTCAATTATTTTTCTCTTTGTTCTTCAGGTTATATTTCTATTGACCCTTCTTTGAATCCACTGATTCCTTCTTCTGATATCTCAAATCTACTGCTGATTGCATAATAAAGTTGTCATTTTGTTATTGTACTTTTTAGCCTTAGGATTTCCATTTAGCCCTTTTAAAAATTATTTTATTTTGTTTTTTTTATATTCCTACTTGTTGAATCACTTTAATAATATTTTCTTCAAATTATTTAAACATGGTTTCCTTTAGTTTTTTAAGACATACTTGAAATAACAGCTTTGAAGTCTTTGTCTGTTAAATCCAACATTTGGGCTACTCAAAGACAGTTTCCATTGGCTTTTTCTCCCAAGTATGGGTAAGACTTTTTTTTTTGCATGCTTGATACATTTTTGTTGAAAATTGGATATTTTAGATAATAGATCATAACCAATCTAGATTCTATTTTCTTTTTATTCTCTGGGATTCTTAGTTGTTACTGCTTTTTGTTGATTTTTAACCTGCTTTGACCTGATCTGTTTGACACACACACACACACACACACACACACACACACACACACACCAGTGTGGATCTAGTGATGATTCTGCTCAGTTGTTTTTTTTTTAATTCTTATTTGTATTTTTTATTTTGGGGGCCTAGCTTCTTTTGGGTCACCTTTGTGTTTGCATAGCTTACTGGTTACTCACTGATTGGTCAAAGGTTGTGCACAAACACGGTACTCTCTTGATGGATCTGTGTTTGAATTAGGAGACATATTCAATTTTGGCAATTTCAACTCTACTTTAGGTGTTACTTTAATGCCAGGCCCCCTCAGTTCTCCACGGTGCATGTACACAGGCTCCCAGAAGGCCAGAGTTATGTGGAATGTTTAATGGCTATCTCATTTCTAAGATCTCCTATTCAGTTTCTGGGTAGTCTTAAATTGCTCATTCTGACCAGGATAGCACCTTCACAGTAGGAGATCTGCAGGCTTCTCCCATTTCCTGCTAGCTGTGAGTTGCTACTCTTTACTCCAAAGCTAGTGAGGGCCTGTCCTGCCCTGGCAGAACAACCAGGCTTATTGGGCTGGGATGAAGGGCAGAGGCAGTCCCAGCCAAGAATGCCACCTATCCCTAATGCTTTTACCTGAATCTCCACAGTGTTTCATGATTATGTTTTTCAATTTGTTGTTTGCCTCTGGTCAGTTTTCAGAGCCCTGAAATGATTGCTTGTTTTTTTGTTTGTTTACAATGATGTCCACTTTTATAGTTGTTTTTAGGGAGGAGGATTTGTTGATTTTTTTTTGCTCCTTTATAGCTTGAAATCCCACTTAAATACAATATATTTCTAAAATGTGTTTTATTATTTTAAAGCATAACATGTCATTTTAGCTGTGAATGAGTACTAATAAGTAAAACTAAATCTAGAAAAACTGGATTGCTTCTTTACTTTTGGCTAAGATCAAGTATAGAAAAACTACAGCTCACAATAATGTGACTTTGACATTTTATGATCAGAAACAGAAAAGCTTTCCAAAAGGCATTTTGAAATAATTCCTAAGATTTCAAGTCTTTGATTTGAAAAATCTGTTTATCTGAATAGCAATAGTCTTGTATTTTTACAGCAGAAAATTATTTCAAGCTTTTAATTTAGCAACAAGCATACGAATGAACTAGAGTCTAAATTCAAGAATTCCAAATTTATTCCTGACCATGGTTGTTAGTGAGGCGTAATATATATATATATATTTCTATGGTGTCCTACAAGGGGTTGAGGGAATGTGGGGGTCATGATTTGTATATTTGCCCTCCTCTTTTAAATGGATTCAGCTGAATTGTCTGTGGCACCAGGAGAAAGTAGAAGTACGCCCATGGACCAGGACTGTGGCCATTTCAGGCGCCCAGCCAGACCACCTCCACTGGGTCCTTTCCAGTTCACTCCTCCTTTTCAGCCCATTCCTCTTGCCCTAGCTCTGATGAGGACCTAGGAGCCGGGGGGGGGGGGGGTTCAGGACCTAGAAGACATGTAGCCCTGGTCTTAGAGGCCACATGGCCACCAGGGGAGACTGAAATATTCCAGGACTCTGGAAGCAGGTCAAAGAGCCATTCCTGCCTGAGGAGGATAAGACATCTGGAAAGGAAGGCTTTCCCCCCTGGAATCACTACACACTTGTCTCTGGTGAAGTTTGAAGCCACTGACCTTTTTGTTCTATTTGAAGCTCTCCTTTCTGCAAGTTCTTGTTTCCATCACTGACCAACCCATCTTTCCTTAAGTCTCAGTCTCTCCTAAAGAGGAGCTCTAGGGTTCATCGTTGTCTCCCCAGGTCTAGGAGCTGCGTATGGATGGTTCCCAGTTCTTAAACCTTTCACCTCCATTTTAATTCCAGATGCCTCCTGCCCTGCCCAGACCTATGAGACTCTACATTTCCCACATAATTTCCCTGCTGAGGACCAGATGGCTCCCTGCTGCCTACTCGAGCCAGTCTATGTCCTGCTGGCTGCTGGGTCTTCTGTGATCTAGCCTAGTTTGTGCTTACCTACCCCCACTGATGTCCCATCTGGACAGCGTGATGGCCATGGGGTGCAAGACAGGGAGAAGACCAGTTATTCAGGCCAGCACAACTGTTAAGTGACTGCACTGCTAACAAAAATTGCCTTGTCTCAGGAGCATAAAAATACTTTTTACGTGAAATCAATAACAGAAACACTTTGAGTAAAGCATGTTTTTACTTGATTAAGAAATTTTTTTAATGTTTATTTATTTATTGTGAGAGAGGGTGGGGCGGGCAGACAGAGAAGGAGAGAGAGAATCCCAAGCAGGTCCTGCACTGTAAGCGTAGAGCCTGAGGCAGGGCTTGAACCCACAAACCATGAGATAATGACTTGAGCAGACATCAAGAGTCAGATGCTCAACTGACTGCACCCAGGCAACCCAAGCAATTTTTGAAATGTTTTTATTTATGAGAGAGAGCATGAGCAAGGGAGGAGCAGAAAGAGAGGGAGACAGAGGATCTGAAATGGGCTCCACACTGACAGCAGAGAGCCCTATGTGGGGCTTGAACTCACAAACCACAAGATCATGACCTGAGCTGAAGTTGGACACTTAATCAACTGAGCCACCCAGGCACACCCCCACCCCCGCAAAACATGTTTTTAAAAATATTAGTGGGAGTGATTCAGAGCAAGCAGATTCAGCATGTGAATATGAGCTCAGAACAGTTTCTCTGATGTGAGATCTGTGACTCCATCCGACAGCTGCCCAGTACTTCCTAACCATTCTTTCTTTCTTGGCACAGTATTCCTTGTGGGTTGACTGTGCCTTCCCAATGGATATGTTGGAGTCCTAACCTCAAGTACCTCAGAATATGACCTTATTTGGAAATAGGGTCATTGCAGATGTAATTAGTTAGGATGAGGTCGTTAGGGTGGGCCCTGAGCCACTATGACCGGTGTCCTTATAAGAAGAGGGATGATGATGTGAGGACACACATGCAGGGAGAACACCATGTGAAGACACAGGAACACACAGACATGGAGGGAAGATGGCCACGTGAAGATGGAAGCAGACATTGGAGTGACGCTGCCACAATCCCACAACCCATAAACACCTGGGGTTAATGGAATCTAGAAGAACCAAGGAAGGATCCACCCCTGGAGACTTTGGAGAAAGAGGCCCAGCAGATAGCTTGATCCTTTGAGTATAAGAGCTATGCCAGCTTTACTTCCACTGTACCTGTGGTACCGACACCAGTCCCCAATACATAGCAAGTCCTTAAAACCTCCTGCAGAATGCATTCCTACTTGAAAGTCTCAGTGACATGCATGTAAACACCCTGGACACCATCGAGGGCATTTTTATTTTTATTGTACTAAACCACTGGGCTTCCAGATCTGCTTCCCATGGGCCCCAAGTTTTTAAAAAAAATTTTTAATGTTTATTTATTTTTGAGAGAGACAGAGACAACAGTGGGGGAAGAGCAGAGAGAGAGGGAAACACAGAATCCAAAGCAGGCTCCAGGCTCTGAGCTGTCAGCACCGAACCCGACGCAGAGCTCCAACTCATGAACCACAGGATCATGACCTGAGCTGAAGTTGGACACTTAACCAACTGAGCCACCCAGGCGCCCCCCATGGGCCCCAAGTTTTAGTGATAAGTTGTATCCTAAGGTCCCTGTCCTTGGCGGTTCCTCATCTTCACCTTTCTGACCCTCATCCTTAACCATGCTATATTCCCTCCATGGGTCACCAGTGTAGACTCAGGGCTTTGGGGGCCAGTGCTTCTTCAAGAAGCTCCTGCATGCCTGACCAAACATTTAAGTGCACACACATTCAGGAAGGACACAGACGGGGCCTGCCAAGGCAGAGGAGACACTTAGGGTCATCCAGGGTGCTTGTAGTGGCCTCCTTACTGTCTTCCAGCTTCTGTCCAAGCCCCCACAGTCTATTCTCCACTCAACAGCCAAAGGGGTGTGTTAAAATTGAAGTTGGCCCATGTCACTCTGCTACCCAGAATGACCCGTAACTCCCCTGACTACCAAGAGTGAAAGCCCAGAACTTTACTGTGCCCACCAGGGCCTTTGGGATCTGGTCCCAGCTACCCCTGTGATTTATTTCCTATGCCCTCCTATTCACTCACCTTGTCCCTTGGTGCCCTTTGAGAATGCCAAATGCACCTCTACAGTAGGGCTTCTGCCAGGGACACTGTCTACTCAGATAAATGCATGTCTGTCTCCACCATCTCTTTCAAATCTTAGTTCCAATGTCACCTTCTCAGTGGGCCCACCTGGGCCACCCTATTTTTGGAGTAATTAAACTTTTTATTGTGAGGCAACTGTAAGATTCATATGTAGCTTCAAGAAATAAAGCAGATCTTCTGTGCCCATTACCTAAGTTTCCTGTAGCAGTAATATCTTGCAAACCTATAGTACAGTAGCACAACCAGGACATTGCACTGATACAGTCCAGATACAAAATATCTCTGTCCCCACAAGGATCACTCATACAGCCCTTTTATAGCCACACGCACTTCCCTCTGTCCCCGTCCCCCTGGCAACCACTCATCGGTGGTCCATTTCTATAATTCTGTAATTTCATGAATGTTGTATAAATGGAATCATATAGTATGTAATCCTTTGGGATAGACTTTTTTTTTTTTTTTTTAAACTCAGAATAATTCTCTGGAGATTTCTCCAGGTTGCAAATTTATCAATAGTTCATTCCTTTTCATTGCTGAGTAGTAAGTATTTCACCGAAAGGAGGCGCCAGTTTGTTGATCATTCACATGACAAAGGACATCTGCGTTGTTTCTAGTTTGGGGCTATTACAGATAGAGCTGCTTTGGAAATTCATGTATAGGTTTTGGTGAGAACACAAGTTTTCATTTCTCTAAGGTAAACACCCAAGAGTACAATTCTAGGTCACTTATTGCTGCATGTTTAATATTATAAGAAACCCAGGCCATTCTATTTTGAACTATCAACTCCTCCCACACACCCAGAAACACCCACCATTTTTTACCCCTGCTCTACTTTGATATCAATTTCCCACAGCATTTCACCTTCTAATACACTATATGGTGAGCTTATTTATTTATGACGTGTACTGTGTTTCATCTGTCTTCTCCATCCACCCTCACTGTCATTCTGGCCCAGAGCAGACGTAAGAAGCACTGATGTAGGCACTGGGCTTGATATCGGGCCTCTGGCCAGCGTCCTCCATCAGGGGAACGTTTGCTGGGATTGTGGGCACACACGGGCCAGCGTGCCCGTGAACTGTGTAATGTGGTGGTGGTGGTGAGACAGAGCCCGTGCATGAATTCCTCAGATGAAGCAGCCCACTAGGTTCACAACCAATTCACGTCGAGCTTAAAAGCCAAACGAGGGGCGCCTGGGCGGCGCAGTCGGTTAAGCGTCCGACTTCAGCCAGGTCACGACCTCGCGGTCCGTGAGTTCGAGCCCCGCGTCGGGCTCTGGGCTGATGGCTCAGAGCCTGGAGCCTGTTTCCGATTCTGTGTCTCCCTCTCTCTCTGCCCCTCCCCCGTTCATGCTCTGTCTCTCTCTGTCCCAAAAATAAATAAACGTTGAAAAAAAAAATTAAAAAAAAAAAAAGCCAAACGAGTGCTACCCCAAACAAAGGTTTAACTCCGAAACTATGATCTATGACCTGAATGTGCATGCAGACTCCCTACCCCAAGCAGTGCTGCCAGCTGCCCACCGGTAGTACCAGCAGAGGGACTCATTCTGCACAGGAACAGAGAGGATTCTAGCTAGAAACACTCAGCCCCAGAGGCAGGAGAATCAAGACAGGACCATATTTCATGCGGAAAAGTGAAAACCAAATAAACAAAGCTGCCTGTCATGGCAACGGGCCAGCTCAGCTGTGTAAGTGAACAGCAAAAACATTCCTCTGCTCTGTGGAAGCCCCTGGAAGAAATCCAGAACCTTGTGTACTTAGCCTGACCGGGGGGGGGGGGGGGGGGGGGGGGAGGGAGTTGTTGTTATCATTACCATAAATTCATCTATTCCTTAATATACCAGTTTCTTTCATTTTGAACACTTCCTTGACGTTTGTACCATTCAGTGAATACTGGAACAAATGATTAAATAATTTTGTAAAATAATGCTTTGGCTTGACTGTAAGTGGCAATGTTTATAGTGTTCCCATTAACACCAGATGATGTCAGCCTGACTGTTGTTCTGCTTTTTCAAAAACACATGGAGCTGAAAAAAACCTTCCCAAACAATCCAAAATGAGTCAAGGCTCTAAAAGCCGTTTCTCCATAAACACCCTCCTCTGTGATTTGACCCTGGCAGCAAAACCCATGAGGATGTTGAGAGCGCAGTGGCTCTGAACTGGGAACTCACAAGTCCCGTCATCGGAGCATCATCTAGAGAGATGACGGGCGTCACTGTGTACAGTGACCTCCCAGCCTGGCTCTATGGGATCTGGCCTCTCTGTGCTTTGATTCCTGTGACTCCTGGTTCCCCCTTTTCTTCCTGACCCTTTTTTCTCCTCCACTTTGTCCTTCCTTTTCTTCCCTCTTCTCCCCCACCCTAAGCTAAACTAAGGTAACTAAGTATTCCAACTAGACCCCAACCCCAAAGCATCAGCGTCCATATGGAGATATAGCTGTAGCCTTGATGCCATAAGCTGCCAACCTCACCCAGGAAGCACAGCTCCCCAGACCAAAGGCCCTCCGCCCTGGATGACTGGAAGGAGGGGATGGTGTGTAGGCCCAGGGAGTGGCCTATGCCAAGGGGCAGTTCTCAGTGTTCCTCTCCAAGCAGAGACCCACTCCGTACAAGCCCCATATGGACCTTGTCCAGGCCGCCTGCACTTCCTCAGTGCCCCAGAGGACTATGGGAACAATAGGAGAGCGCTGTGAGTGTTCTGGGGTAGAGGGTGGGGTCTGAAGAAGGAGTTTTCGTTGCAGACTTCAACATGATCTCTGGGGAAGATTATTTTTTTCTTTTTAAGTTTTTATTTATTTTTGAGACAGAGAGAGACAGAGAATGAGCAGGGGAGGGGCAGAGAGAGAGAGGGAGACACAGAATCTGAAGCAAGCTCCAGGCTCTGAGCTGTCAGCACAGAGCCTGACGCGGGGCTTGAACTCACAGACTGTAAGATCATGACCTGAGCTGAAGTCGGATGCTTAACCGACTGAGCCACCCAGGCGCCCCTCTGGGGAAGATTATTATCAGCTTGTGGGAGAAAAGCAGAACCCATTTCCAGAGTCCTCAATGACTAAACTATAAACTAGTGAGCACTTCAGGCCATGGATGGGGAAGACAGGCAGGTACCTTCCCGTGCCTGCATCCTGGGTCAGGGAAACACAGTAGGAGCCATCGTCCTCAAAATCAGAGGCCCCAGAGCCTGGATCCATGGACCATACTGGGCCACACTGGGCTGATTTCATGGTGGCTCCGGTGCTATTCTGCTCAAGCTGCCATAACAGAGGACTGGGAGGCTGAAACAACAGAAATTTATTTCCTCACATTTCTGGAGACTACAAGTCCAAGATCAAGGTCTGACAGGGCCAGTTTCTGGTGAGGACTCTCTTCCTGGCTTGCAATCAGCCATTGTCTCACTATGTCCTCACATAGTTTTCCTCCATGTGTATTCTCAGAGAGAGAGAGAGAGAGAGAGAGAGAGAGGGAGAGGGAGGGGAAAGAGCTCTGCTGTCTCTTTGTAGAAGGACATTAATCCTATAGGATGAGGGCCCTGCCCTTATGACCTCATGTAACCTTACTTACCTCCTTATAGGCCGCATCTCCACATACAGTCACATGGGGGGTTAGAGAGAGCTGGACCAGAAGGAGGACTAGGCCATGGTACATTGTATATAGCCCACTAGCCTGCCTATGAGAAGGCCAGGTATCCACTCCCCACCTCAGCCATGCAGTGGGGAGAATACAGTGAATGGTGTGCACCTGCAGGGCTGTGTGGCACTTGCATGAGCTCACATATGTGGAGCCCTGAAAGGCGGAGGGACAAGCTCTCGGGAGGCACAGGCAGGAGGAGATTAGTGTCACTTTTTCCTGGTGCCACTGGAAGCTAGCCCCTGAGGTGGCAGGCAGCTAGGGCTGGCTCTCTGACACTATGCCTCTCTAGTATCTCTTTCTAAACCTAGACTCTGAAGGGACCTGCTGCCCTTGCAGCACAGTAAATTTCACTGTGTACCAGAGGTCACATGGATGCCACAGAAAAAGAAAAGCCAGAAAAATAAAGAGAGGTGGGCAGTGACAGGGCAGGCCGAACAGGTTACAACTGTGGTCAGAGAAAGGCCTCCGGGGAAGGGGACATTTGAGAAAAGAGGGAAGAGCAGAAGTGAGCCAAGTGGATATGTGCAGGAAGAGCCTTTCAACCAGAAGGAAGAGCCAGTGCAAAGGCCCTCAGGCAAATGAGTTAAGGGGAGTTCACAGCCAAGCTTTACATGGGGCCAATAAGGAAGGCTGGAAAGAGGATGGATGTCCACATAAATCAGGGGCGCCTCCATGTGAAGTTCAAGTAGTCCCCTCACCTCCTGATTCCCTGAGCCACAGGCCTTCCTAGGCTGTGAGGCTAGCACCTCCTGACGACAGACTGTATCTCACTGGGCACATGCCACTCAGTCACTAGACTTGATTCCAGATTTCTAATTTTAGTTGTTAGGACTCTTTCCCAGAGGCTCCTTGCCTCACCTTCTGTGGTGAGTGTGCTTTCCTCGTGTCTGCTTTACCTTTTGCTCCCTTGGTCACGGTTCACACTCTTCCAGGTACACCCTGCTTGGCTGCCTCCAGCCCCACCCTAGGAAGGGTCTCCTGACTCAGTCCAGCTCCTGAAATATTTTACTTCAGAATCTAGAAAACACATTCCCACTCCCAGGTTTTCCTGGACCCAGAGCGGGTCAGGACCAGTTAGCCCTCGCAGGGCGTTAGATGAAATGATTCATTAGATCTTCCTTTGATCCTAAGGGAAATCTTGAAAAATGTCATACTCTCCTGACTGCCTTAGAAGCCAGTGCATCGGACACATTTTACCCTTTCTGCGAAAGCAAAGACATAATTACGATACCATAAAATCTTAGCACAGTTGGATTGCTCTTTGAGAGCATCTACTGCCCTCTTCTACAGAGAAGTAAGGAGATAGAAAACCCAGGAAAAGCCCCTGAAACGTACCTGTCTGTAGAAGCATGTGCTTTCAGCTTGTTTTTCATTTTTGCTTTTGTCATTTGACGTGTTCTTACTAAAGTAGAATGAAGACCTCAGCTCCAACCCTTTGAGCAGCAACATCCGGCAAAATTCATTTCTGGTTGAGAGATGCTGTTTTCTCTCTGCGAGTTTCTCTCTCCCCCATAGTAACTCGTCTTCACCACCACCAAAGCCCTCTGAGGTACACTTAAATCTACACTTATGTGTCACCTGGGCTTCCTGCCTGTGCAGACTCTCCCTCTTATTAGACTGCACTCCCCCTGAGAGAAGGAACAGAACATCATAAACCTTGGTACCGAGGAGCTATAACATACCCGACCCTCAACAGACATGCTCAAGCAGCTCTAAACTGCCCTTCAGCTTCCTGTCAGACAGAATAGCCCAGATATTTCATCACTTCTAGAGGCCTGAACTCTCAGGCCCTGTGGAGAAGTGTCTTCATGTCCCACAGCCAAGTTGTACAGAGTATGGTACACCTGGGTGGCTCAGTCAGTTAAGCATCCGACTTCGGCTCAGGTCGTGATCTCTTGGTTTATGAGTTCAAGCCCTGCATCAGGCTCTGCACTGGTGGTGTGGAGCCTGCTTGAGATTCTCTCTCTCTCCTCTCTTTCTGCTCCTTCCCCACTTGCTCTCTCCCATTCTCTCTCTCTCTTTCTCAAAATAAATAAACTTAAAAATAGTTATACAGAGTAAAATTCTTTATGTGGGATTTGTACTGACATATAGCTATGTTATAAGCAAATACCTGCAAAATCTCCATGGCTTAAAAGGACACTGTTTTATTTCTTACTCCTACTCCAAGCATGTCATGGTCAGCTGGGGACTCTGCTTTGCTCTGTGTCACTCAAGAATGCAGGCTGACAGGGGCGCCTGGGTGGCGCAGTCAGTTAAGCGTCCAACTTCAGCCAGGTCACGATCTCGCGGTCCGTGAGTTCGAGCCCCACGTTGGGCTCTGGGCTGATGGCTCAGAGCCTGGAGCCTGTTTCCGATTCTGTGTCTCCCTCTCCCTCTGCCCCTCCCCCCGTTCATGCTCTGTCTCTCTCTGTCCCAAAAATAAATAAACGTTGAAAAAAAAATTAAAAAAAAAAAAAAAAGAATGCAGGCTGACAGTCTCCCCAATGGGGATCATTGCCGTTGTTGTGATGGAGTGTATTAGTTTCTTTTAAGATTTTTTTTAAGTTTATTTTTGGTGGGGGGGGAGGGAGAGAGAGCGAGAGAGAGCAAGGGAGGACAGAGAGCGAGGGAGACACAGGATCCCAAGCAGGCTCCACATTTTCAGCACAGAGCCCAATGTGGGGCTGGAACCCACAGAACTGTGAGATCATGACCTGATCATGACCTAATCTAGAGTTAGAGGCTGAACCAACTGAGCCATCCAGGCGCCCCAAGTTTCTTATTGCTCCTATAACAAATTACCACAAATTTAAGTGGCTTAAAACAACACAGATTTACTGTCTTAGTTATGGGTGCCAAAGTCTGAAATAGACTAAAAACAAGGTGTTGGTAGAGCTGCTTTTCTCTTGGAGGCTTTAGGTGAGAATCTATTTCCTTCCTTTTCTACCTTCTAGAGGCCACCTGCATACCTTTTTCCATCTTCCATCAGAGCAATCAGTGTAGCATTTTCAAATCTCTTTCTTACTCTCTGTTACCTCTGCTACCATTGGCACATCTTCTCTCACTCTAACTCTTCTGCCTACCTCTTATGAGGATCCTTGTGATTACACTGGACCCACCTGGAGAAACCAGGATAATCTCTTTACCTCAAGACCTTCAACTTAATCACATCTGCAGTATGTTGTCTCTCCTATGAAGTAATATATTCACAGGTTCCAAGGATTAAGAGGTGGACATCTTTGGGGGCTATTACTCAGTTTACCACACAGAGTGACAGTGTCCAACCATACACAAGGATATATGCCCAGAAGCATTCACACTTCACGCATTTCATTGGTCAATCAAGTCACATGGCCACATGTAACTTTTATGAAGCACGAAGTATGATTTCTCGTATATAGAGAATGAAGAGAATAAGAAGAAACGCCTTCAGTTCTTCTTCAGGATTAGGATGAAGAAGAATACAAAGGGCCTTCAGTACCAGGATAGCAACAAAATGAATCTAGATGAACTAAGAATCCAACACTTCTATTTAGTGAATGAGTTGTAGATACAGGGAAGCCCTGATTAACTGAATTTAGGTGGAGATTGTTAAGCCAGAGCCCCAGCTGAGGCAAGCACCTGGCCTGGTGCAGATAGGTGTAAGAGCAGGCCTGCTATAGAAGAAGGCATTGTGGGTGGGAGGCAGCCAAGCTTTAAATGACAGGGTATCATTAAACAAAAGAAAACAAACATAAACCCATAAACCCAAGAAGCTGAGCAAGCCCAAAACAGAATAGATATAAAGAAAATCACAGTCACTTTGTAGTCAAAATGCTGACAACAAAGTTAAAGAAAAATCTTAAAAGAAGCAAGAGGAAAAGGGCACATTATATACATACAAAATTAAAGCTGACGTCCCATCAGAAACCATGCAGGTCAGAAGAGAGTGGAACAAAACCTCTTAAGTGCCATAAGAAAAATGCTTGCAAGTTAGGATCAGTAACTTACTGATATCTTATCTTACAAAATTAAGGTAAAATAAGACTTTTTTAGATTTAAAAAAAAGCTGAGAATCATCTCTGTAAAGTTCACACTACAAGAAATGTGAAGGGGCAACTGGGTGGCTCAATCGGTTAAGCATCCAATTCTTGACTTCAGCTCAGGTCATGATCTCGTGGTTCATGGGTTCAAACCCCACACTGGGCTCCATACTAACAGTGTGGAACTTACTTGGGATTCTCTCCCTCTCTCTCTACCTGTCTCTTGCTCGCACTCTCTCTCTCTCAAAATAAATAAATAAACTTAAAAAAAAAAAAAAAGAAATGTAAAGAAGGTCCTTAAGGTTGATAGAAAGTAATACCAGATCGAGTAAATTAACAACAGAGAAAACAAAAATTTCATCAGGAATAAGAGGGGGTTTCACTAGCAATCCTGCAGGCAAAAAGGGTTAATAAAAATAATGAAGAGTTTTGAACAATTTTATGCTAAAAAATACTAACAAGTTAGATAAACAAATTTCTTGAAAAAAAACTTATCAAAACTGACATAGGAAGAAATAGAAAATCTGAAAATTTTCATGATTTTTAAAATTGAGTGTGCAACTAAAATCCTTTTATGATTGAAACCTTTTTTTCAGTCACAGATGGTTACACTGGTAAATTCTATCAAACTTGCAAGGAAAAAATTATACTGATCATACACAGACTGTTTTAGAGAATAGAAGAGGAAACCATGTCCCAATTTTTAAAATTTTTGGCTACCCTAACCCTAATACCAAAAGCATACAAAGACATTACCAGAAGAGAAAACCACAGACCAATATCCCTCATGAACACAGACACAAACATCCTTAACAAAATAATAGCAAATTCAGCCTAGCATTCTTTGTAAAAAGGATAATACAACATGACCAAAATCTGGGAATTTTTCCCAGGAATGTAAGGTTGTTTTAGTTTTTTAATATCAATCAATATAATTCATCACATTCTCAGAATAAAAGAAAAATCATGTGACCATCTCAATAGGTATAGAAAAAGCATTTTACAAAATTTAGTACTTCTTCATGATAAAAAGTCTCAGCATACTAGGAATAACAAAGGAACTTCCTCAACCTGATAGAGGGAACTTCAAAAAACCTACAGTTAACAGCATACATAATGATGAAATATTGGAAATTTCACCTTAAGATGAAGAGCAAGGCAAGGTTGTCTACTCTCACCACTTCTATTCAACGTTGTACTGGAGATCACTATTCACTGGAACAACAGGGCCAAAGAAAACAGGCATAAAGATTGGAAAGTAGAAATTAAAACTATTTAGAACTAATGAGTGAATTTAGCAAGGTCTAGAATACAAAATCAATACACAAATATAAAATATAAATTGTATTTCTATACACTTGCAGCAAACAAATAAAAAATTAAAAATACTATTTCATAAAAAGGGTCAGAGGGAACATGTTGGGGTATTGGAATCATGTTCATGATGGTGGTAATACACAGTCTGAAAATAAAGAAAGCAATTCCATTACAAAAGCATGAAAAGAATAACATACATAGGAATAAATTTAACCAAGTACTCCAAAGACTTGTATGCTGAAAACTACAAAACATTGCTGAAAGAAGTTAAAGTAGACCTCAGTAAGTAGAAAGACATCCCATTTTCATGGATTGTAAGACTTAATATTGTTACACTGACAGTACTATCTGAAAACAATACGTAGAGTCAATGCAATCCCTATACAAATCCCAATAACATTTTTTTTTACAGAAATAGAAAAAAAGCTTAAAATTTAGGTGGAATCTTTTTTTTTTTTTTTTTTTTTAATTTTTTTTTTCAACGTTTATTTATTTTTGGGACAGAGAGAGACAGAGCATGAACGGGGGAGGGGCAGAGAGAGAGGGAGACACAGAATCGGAAACAGGCTCCAGGCTCTGAGCCATCAGCCCAGAGCCTGACGCGGGGCTCGAACTCACGGACCGTGAGATCGTGACCTGGCTGAAGTCGGACGCTTAACCGACTGCGCCACCCAGGCGCCCCATGGAATCTTAAGAGATTCCAAATTGCCAAAATAAACTTGAAAAGAACAAAATTGAAGGACACACTTCTTGATTTCAAATGAAAAGACATTTCCCCCACAAAGATATGCAAATAGCCAACAAGCACATAAAAAGATGCTTAACATCATTAGTCATCAGAGAAATGAAAATCAAAATCACAGTATCACTTCTCACCCACTAAGATAGCTATGATAATTACAAAAAGCAGCAATAGAAAATAAACTCTGTCGGAGAGTATTGAAGAAAAATTGGAATTGTCATGCATGGCTGGTGGGAATTTAAATTATGCAGCCACTGTGGAAAACAGTTTGATGGTTCTTGAAAAAGTTAAACATAGAATTACCAAATGATTCAGCAATTCTCCTTCTAGATATATACCCAAAAGAATTGGGAAAAAAGTATTCAAACAAAAACTTGTACATGAGTGCTCATAGTTGCACTAGATGATGAACTATAGGTCCCTCAGCTGACGAACGGAACACAAAATGTGGTTGATCCGTACATACTATGGGATATTATTCAGCCATAAAAAGATTGAAGCACTGATACTGATACTGTAGATGGATGAACCTCAAAAACATTATGCTAAGTGAAAGGAGCCAGATGCAAAAGGTTACATATTACATGATTCCATTTATGGAAAACATCCAGAATAGGTAAATCCATAGATACAGAAAGTATAGTATAGTATAGTATACAGAAAGTATTGCTAGGGGCTGGGAAGAAGAAGAAATAGATACTGCTAATGGATACGGTTTTAGGTAGGGGATTATGGAAATGTTCTAAAATTACATAGAGGTGATGGTTGCACAACATTGTGAGTATACTAGAAATCACTGAATGGTACAATTTTAAAAGGTCTTTATTGTACATATATTCTATCTCAATTTTTTAAGTTCCATGCAAAATGGAATTTTTTTGCACACCAAAAAAGTGAATACTACCCCTATATTAGAATGGCCGAAATCCAGAATGCTGGCAAAGATGAGGAGTAGCAGGAATTATCATTCACTACTGGTGGGAATGCAAATTGGTACTGTTACTTTGGAAGACAGTTTAACAGTTTCTTACAAAACATGCTACATGATCCAGCAGTCATGCTCTCTGGTATTTACCTAAAGCAGTTAAAAACGTATGTCCACAAAAAACCTGCACATGGATGTTTATATCAGCTTTATTCATAATTGCCCAAACTTGAAAGCAACCAAGATGACCTTCAGTGGGTAAATAGATAAATAAACTGTGGTTCATTCAGACAATGCAATATTATTTATTACTAAAAAGAAATGAGTGGGTTAAAAATGAGCCATGGTAAGAAATGGAAGAAACTTAAATGCATATTACTAAGTGAAAGATGCCAATCTGAAAAGGCTGTGTGTAACTCCAACTATATGACATTCAGAACATGCAAAACTATGGAGACAGTAAAAAGATGAGAGGTTGCCAGGGGTTTGGGGGAGAGTAGAGATGAATGGGCAGAGCACAGAGGATTTTCAGGGCAGTGAAAATACTCTGTACCCACAGTGAAGGATACATGTCATTATATGCATTTATATGAGCCCTAACATCATACTCAAAATAATCAGTTCAAGATGAATAATAAATATAAATAGAGAAGGGAAACTGATGGTTCTAAAAGAGAGCATAGGAGAATATCTTCATGACCTTGAGGAAGGCAAAGGTTTCTTAGAATACAACAAACACTAATTGTACAAGAAAACTCGTGATCAAAAAAGGGCATCGAAATAAAAATTCAGCTCACCTAAAGATACCATTCAGAGAACACAAAGAATGAGCAGCCCTGATGATGACTACAGCCGCAGCAGCTTTTGCTTGCTTCCCAACGTCCCCTTCCAAAGGCTTAGACCACATAAAAGAACTTGTGACTCCTATCTATTTCTTCTCTTACTTAGATTGATAGGTTGACAGTTTGTAAAGGATGTGTCTGGCCCTGACCAGTTCAAGGGCTTTCCTGTCTAACACTGGTTTCAGGAGCACAGCGTAGTGATTCAACAAGTTTGTACATTATGCTGTGCTCACAAGTGTAGCTCCCATCTGTCATCTTGCAATGCTATCACAGTACCGTTGACTACATTCCCTATGCTGTACCTTCTACCCCAGTGACTTCTTCATTCCATAACTGAAAGCCTGTATCCCCCACACCCCTCCATCCATTTTGCCCACCCCCCCACCATCCTCCCCTCTGGCAACCATCAGTTCATTTTCTGTATTTATGGATCTATTTCTGCTACTTTTGTTTTTTAGATTCCACATATAAGTGAAATCATATGGCATTTGTCTTTCTCTCTCTGACTTATTTCACTTAACATAATACTTCTGGGTCCATCCATGTTGTCGCAAATGGCAAAATCTCATCCTTTTTCATGATCAAGTGATAGTCCATCATATATATGCCACATCTTCTTTATTCATTCATCTATGTATGGACACTTGGATAGCTTCTGTACATGGACTATTTAATGTAAATGATAGTGCAATAAACATAGAGGTGCATATATTTTTTCAAATTAATGTTTTTATTTTCTTTGGGTAAATACCCAGTAGTGGAATTACTCGATCATGTGATATTTCTATTGTTAATTTTTTGAGGACCCTCCACACTGTTTTCCACAGTGGCTGTACCAATATACATTCCCACCAGCAGTGTGTGAGGGTTCCTTTTTCTCCACTTCCTCATCCACCCTTGTTATTTCTTGTTTTTTTTTTAATTCTAGCTATTCTCAACCTTCTTTTTAATATTCAGTTGGTAGACAGTGTGCCTGGGTGGCTCAGTAGGTTAAGTGTCCAACTTTGGCTCCAGTCATGATCTCGCAGTCTGTGAGTTCGAGACCCACATCAGGCTCTGTGCTGATAGCTTGGAGCCTGGAGCCTGCTTGAGATTCTGTGTCTCCCTTCCTTTCTGCCCCTCCCCTGCTTGTGTTCTGTCTCTCTGTGTCTCAAAAATAAATAAACATTAAAAAAATTTTTTTTAAATATTCAATTGGTAGCCAAGTTACAGGCGCAAAAGTCCTTCTTAAGAATCACATTTTCAATATCATAATGAAACTGACAGTTCTGAAACTGCCCACATACCTCAGCTTGCTCAAGAAGCATCTTCTGTAAAGTTTTATACTGAGACTACTAAGGCACCTCATACATGTAGCACCTCACAAAATTGTTTTACATGGAATTTCACATAAGCTGCACAATATTCAGGGATTATTACCTTCATTTTCAGATGAGCACATTAAGATTTCTGAACATTCTTGGGACGCCTGGGTGGCTCAGTCGGTTAAGCATCCAACTTTGCCTCAGGTCATGATCTCACAGTCCGTGAGTTCGAGTCCCGCGTTGGGCTCTGGGTTGACAGCTCAGAGCCTGGAGCCTGCTTCGGATTCTGTGTCTCCCTCTCTCTCTGCCCCTCCCCTGCTCACACTCTGTCTTTCTTTCTCTCTCTCTGTCCCTCAAAAATGAATAAACGTTAAAAAAAATAAAAAATAAAAAAGATTTCTGACCATTCTTGAAACCTACCCTAGCAAGTAAAGGCCTGGAGCTTAAACCCAGATCTCAGCCTCCAAATCCAGCACTTCCCACTTCATTGTCAGGCCTGGCTATAAAATGATGTTGAAATTATTATCAGTCAGTAATTCTGCTTTGTCAGCATGGGGATGAGTCCATGTGCAGAGAATGTTTCGCAGAATTTACAGCAGAGTGGCAAAAACAATCGGACATCACAGCATGACCGTGTGCAGTGCGAGTTGCCAACATGGAGCTCACAGGGGCTCTAGGAAACCTCAGATGTTGCTTTATGGGGAAAAGCAGCACTAGACGTCCAAATAGGAGCAGACCAGCCAGGCTTGCTTAAACTGTGGATCACTAGTCACCAGGAGAGCGGAACTGAGCAAACTGTCTAAAGAGAGAATCTCCTCAGGCCACCGCTCTGGGTGGGGGGTTGCTCAGAAATGAGCTTTTAAGATATTGCAGTCACTCATTTGCGCTGCAGCTTTTTGACTGGCTGATTGTTCTGAGCCTTCTAATCCTTGTTTCATTTTGAAATGCCAAAACCATTGCTAACTAAATGAGACAGACTGTGAGGAGCGTTTGACAAAGGATGGGGCGTCCAGAGGACTCATTGAAAGTCATGCTGGCAGCCTTCCTGGTTTTCTGTCCTGACTCCTACACTGGGGAAGAGTACGTGCTGCACAGGGAAGAACAGGAAACCAGGAAGAAGCTGGCAAAGGGTAAAAAATAGGGGGACAGGACTGAGGTGTGAAGAAGCCCAGAAGCAAGAGAGCTGGAGAGATAGATGTTAGTATTTCCGAGGTGGGGCAGGTACACGTGACGGGGCTTGTGGTGTGTCTGTCAGTGTTTCAAAGGCATTTGCCAGCCTGTTTGTTTTCCATCCAACAGAAAGTGTTCCACAACTTAATTCCACGATGGTAGAATGATGTCTTATGTGCCACATAGGCAAATGAAGGCACTAGTATTTGAGATATTTCTACAAAGGACAACAAAAGCTTCTCCCCACTTCCCTTTGATAATCTCTCTCACCTTCTCAAATCCTACCGTTCCCCATAAAACAACAGCACAAGAAACACATGATGGATGAAATCAGAGTAACATGTATTTACAGCCTCTGTTATTTACAGTAACACAAATTACTCCAGGAAACAATGTGCCAGACTTTGCATGTACACAATAAGTTGAGGAATCTGCTTATTTGGTTTTGTTGCATCTAGCTATTCCTGGAAATTAGTGCTTCATTACCACAATTCCTACAAGGTAGAATATGGTGGAGTCGGTGAGCATTTTGGGTCCTTTCCAAAAATGCTTTGTAGGGAAGTTCTGCAAATAATATTATTACTTCAAGGAGAAACAATTTTGGCAAAAATTTCCTTTTTTCAAGTCATACCAAGTAACATATTACTCTTTGTGGTTTCTTTTTTTTAAGTTTATTTATTTTTGAGAGAGAGACAGACTGTGAGCTGGGAAGGGGCAGAGAGAGAGGGGGGGAACACAGAATCCGAAGCAGGCTCCAGGCTCTGAGCTGTTAGCACAGAGCCCGACATGGGGCTCAAGCCCACAAGCTGTGCGATCATGGCCTGAGCCGAAGTCAGACACTTAACCAACTGAGCCAGCCAGGCACCCCAATAACATATTACTCTTTGAATTAGAAACAAATAAAACCATAATTTGTTTTCATCTGCATCTTTTTTTCAAGTTAGTTAACATACATACAGTGTAGTCTTGGCTTCAGGAGTAGAACCCAGTGATTCATCTCTTACATATGACACCCAGTGCTCATCCCAACAAGTGCCCTCCTTAATGCCCATCACCCATTTAACCCACCCCCCCCACCCCCAGAAACCCTCAGTTTGTTCTCATGGTTTACCTCCCTCTATGTTTTTATATTATTTTTCCTTCCCTTCCCCTGTTCATCTGTCGATTTTGTCAAATTCCACATATGAGTGATATCATATGATATCTTTCTCTGGCTGACTTATTTCCTTAGCATCATACCCTCCAGTTCCATCCACATTGTTGCAAATGGCAAGATTTCATTCTTTTTCATCACCGAGTAGCATTCCATTGTATATATAAACCACATCTTCTTTATCCATTCATCACTCGATGGAAATTTGTGCTCTTTCCATAATTTGGCTGTTTCAAACCAGAATTTTTAAAGTAAATTGATCATGGATTATATAGTACACATTTGAAACAGCAGTAAAGAAGACTGAAGTGGATAGGTTTCACTTAGGAACTAGCTGATACTTTCTCATGCCTATAGTTTGAAAGGCAGCATTGAGGATCCATGCATAAAATTGTCTTCAGTGATGTGTGGTCCAGCAGCTGCTGTCCCATTGGGGGTTTTAGGATGACGTTTGTAAAAAGCTTTATTTTTAAAATAAACTTTTAATTCCAGGACAGTTTTACATGTACAGAAAATTGCAAAGATAAAGAGTAGCCACATAAACCTACATGCAGCTTCCTTGATTATTAACTTCTATGTTAACATGGTATATTTCCTAGAATTAATGAACCAATGTTGATACATTATTTTTAATTAAAGCCCATACCTTCTTCAGATTTCCTTAGTTTTTGCTTAATGCCCTTTTTCTGTTTCAGGATCCCACTTAGGATACCATGTTACATTTAGTCATCCTGTCTTCTTAGGCCCCTCTCCACTGTGATGCTTCCTCAGACTTTCCTGGTTTTTGATGACCTGGACCATTGTGAGGAGTGCTGGTAAGTTGTTTTGTAGAACATCACTCAATTGGGATTTGTCTGAGGTTTTTCTCATAAATGGACTGAGCTTGTTAGATTTTGGAAGAAAGACCACAGAGGTGAAGCACTATTCTCATCACGTCTTATCAAGAGCATGTGCCATCACTGTGATTTACCACGGTGGAAGTTAATAGGATGATGTTGCCTCACTGGGGAAGTGGAGAGCTCCCTAAAGGCTAGGCCAGAACCCCAGTCCCCATGTGTGTGTAGAAGAGGTAGTTGGGGAGGGGCCTGAATTCCAGACTCCACGACAGAATTAAGAATTGGAGAAACCTGATGAGGCAGGTACCTATTACCTCCCAGGAATCCCCGGTGATTTACTCTGCTGAGTGACAAAATTGCTTCTAAGGTGGGAGCAGGTGTCTGTGCCCAGCCCCACCTGGATGCCCAGGAAGGGTTTTGACTGTGCTGTAAGGAAGCCTGGTTATTGGGAGAGGGAGGTTCAGGGGATGGGGGTGGGGGTTGGTGGTTCAGGTGGGAGTCTTTTATGAATAAGGATATTTGCTTAGCAGGTAGAGGCTATGTTTAAAATGTGAGCCCACTTAAAGGAGCATCCTAAGTAAATCAAGGCACAAGCATCAAACAGATATGCCACAAATCAGTCTGGTAGGAGAAACGTGCCTGAGGTTTGAGTCCACGGGTGGGGAGCTACAGAGCATGGAGCACCCAGGCTACCCGGAAAAGGAGTCAGCAGAGCTACGGAAGGCAGGGCTCTGGAAGGCAGGAGCTATGTAGTGAAGCTGTCTGTACAAGGCACTGGATGTAGCCATACCTCCTTCCCAATCTCCCCTGTGCCGTTGTGGTGCAGGGTTAGCATTTCCACTCCTGTCTTTGCTGACACCCAAGGACTCTGCTTGGCATGCAGGCCAGAATTCTCTCAGGCTGTGGGTTTCCACATATGCTCCTGCATGGAAAGTCCCCAGTCTGCTCCAGGATGTCCTCTGCAGTGCCCCATCCTGTCTTCCTTATCGCAGCTGCAGGCAGCCCGCGCCACATCCCGCCTGCCTGAGTCACGCTCCAGGCCACAGGCTGCCTTTCCTCCAGCTTGGCCTAGGGACCAGCCACTGTCCATTCCATTTGTGGCTTGTCCCTTTATTCTTCAAAAATACTACAAATTTATTTTTACTGCCTACATGAAATGGCTATTTATTATCCAAAGAAAATTTTCCATACTAAAGTTGTCCCCTTTCCTTTTCTACCCTCCTGCTTAAGATCCAGCCTATCCCATCCCTACTGGGCCTCACTAATTACAACATTATTTTTCTTTTCTATTTAAAAAAAATTTTTTTTAACATTTATTTATTTTTGAGAGACAGAGTGAGACAGAGCACAAGCAGGGGAAGAGGGGCAGAGAGAGAAGGAGACACAGAATCTGAAGCAGGCTCCACGCTCTGAGCAAGTGTTCAGCACAGAGCCCGACACGGGGCTTGAACCCACGAACTGCGAGATCATGACCTGAGCCAAAGTTAGTCACCTAACCGACTGAACCACCCAGATGCCCCAATTACAACATTATTTGTATACTTCTTTTTCCCTAGTTTTCCTTGACAGTTACAACTGTCAAAAGTCTAGTGTGTCCTTTTAGGGTTGGTCCATGCACTTCCTAACCACCAATCAGTGCACTCCTAACCTACTCCTTATCAGTGTCTTACCTCCTTGGCCACCTTACTAACCCTCCTATGACAGCAGGCTTCCATTCATCACATGAATGTGTGAATGCATGAAAACGAACAAGGTTAATAATACCAAGTGTCTAAACCAGGTGATTTTTAACTTGTTGAATTGACCAGAAATTTTGAGACCAGATGGATCTTATTTATCTTAAATTATTGCCAGGCCCCTGGAATCATGTCACATTGTATTTCAAGTTTAAAATAGTTATAGGACATAATCTGGGGCTGAGTTTTGTGCCAATTACTGGATTCTAGAGAGGCAAAAAGAATGCCAATGGTTTTAGAAAGTTTATGGGAGGAAAACTTAAAATTAAAAACATTCTCAAAAATCAGAAAAATATCTCATGAACTATAAAAAAATTTCCTCATGGCCATTGACATTTTACCCAGGAATGACGGTAATACTGCCTCCTCTCCCCACAGCATAGCTTAAGTCAATGTGGATTTATTCCAAGCACTCTTAAGAACTATTCTATAAATATGGAATGCCCATTATGCATCAGACAAGAGTACTAGTAATTTCTAGTCATTCCCCCCCGTGAAAAGGAAATAATCCCTGGTTTATTCACTTTTACTGGCCCTACCGTGGGCCAGACACTGCTCAGCGTCAGACGTCCTGCCCTTGAAGACCTCAGCCTGGTGACTGTGCCAGGCAACAAACACAGAGCCTGTGCACTTTGGATTCTGGGGCAGGGAAGACATGGGGAAGCTTTCTGGCAGAGCTAACTACTAGGCTAAGTGCTGAGGGATAAGAGAGCTCTCCAAGCAATACGAGACAGGGAATGAACTTGCCACGTTGTGGGAAATGAACGTTGTGTTCAATGCAACTTATGTGAAAGGAGACATTAGGCCAGGAGTACTTCTGGGTATGAAAAAGCCCTCCTCCACATCCAGGACGTGGCCCTGTGAAGCTAGATGCAAAGTCTCAGTCCCTTCATCAGGATCTGCTCTCCAGCAAGCAGCAAGGCTTGCTGAATGGGGATTCCAGAGAAGCCAGGCACATTCTCCTAGACACCTTTCTTCTTCCCAGCCGCCTCATGGCCAGCTTGGACCATGACACCTATGCAGCCGTGGGCACACTGTCCAACATCCCTGTGCCTTAGTTTCCTTCCTGGTTAAAGCGGGAGCATGAAGCTGCCCTGTTGGAAGCTGTTTCTTTGGGTTCTTCTGCCAGCTCTTGTAAAATGCAAATACTGCTGGGCAGAGCACCTAACTGAGTTAATGCTGGCCTCAGCATCATGTCTCTCTGGTAGCAAGAGAGCATTTGCCTGTGCTGGTGGGGGGTGCGTGGACGGAATGGGATTGGGCCCCTCCTTATAGAAGGGACCTGCACAGCGAAAGGTGCAGGGCTTCTGGAGAGGGAGGGAGAGGCACTAGAGCCTTTCTTATGGCCCTGCCGGTCCCCATTTACTCTGATTTAAAAGACAAAACAAAAACTATAGTTTCTGGAATGATGATGGGTCACAGCCATAAATAGAAGACATCTTACCACTTATTGCTCCCACCCTCCCTCCCTTAATTTAAGCAATGACTGATAAGGCAACAAAATAAAAGTTTAAATAAAAATCACAGCTGGCAAAGCCAATTGAGCATTTTTTGTCTAGCTGTTGGTTTTCAGTCAAACGTTTATAAAGCATGTAAGATGAACAAGTCTCACTGCTAGGTGTGGTAATACCGACAAAAGCTAGTTTAAATTAAATGTGTCCACCCTTTAGGGAAAGTGCATTAGCCAGGATTCTCTAGAGACAGAGCCAGTAGGACGTGCGTATATATGGAGAGAAAGAGATTTATTTTAAGGAATTTGACTCACATGATTATGGGGCTGGCAAGTCTGAAATTTGAATGGCAGGCCAGCAGGCTAGAGATCTAGGGTAGAGTTGATACTGAGTCCAAAGGCAGCCTTGAGGTAGAATTCTCTCCTCTTGGGTGGTCCTCAGTCTTTTACGGCCTTCAACTGATTAGATGAGGCCCGCTCATGTTATGAGGAATAATATACTTTATCCCAAGTCTACTGGTTTAAATAATAATGTCATCTAAAAAATACCCTCACAGCAAATCTAGACTAGTGTTTGACTGGATGCCTGGGTATGGTGGCCTAGCCAGGTTGCACATAAAATTAACCATCTCGGAATATTAATTACATGAGAATGTACACTTATGTGGTGTTCTCATGTTACATCCAGGCAGGGTCCGTGTGCTCCTTCTTGCTGTCCTCAGGTGGCTCCACACCAACCTTCTCCTGCCAGAGGAAGCAGGGGCTGAAAGGAACCCTGTGTGTGGGTGGAGGGGGCCTATGGGAGCCTGGCTCACTGCCCTCCCTGCCTCCTAGGAGCTGTGCAGTTACGCTCCTTGAATTTCAGGTCCCTCAGGTATGAGGTGGATATGCTGCTGTACCTGCCTCATAGGACTGCCATGGGCATTGAATGAAAATAACAGGGAGTGGGGGGTGTGCTCTATATTCCATTAGGTGTGGTCATTGTGCAGTCAGAAGGAGTTAGCGCACCCCAACATAGAGCAGGATGGAGAGGGTCTCGTGTCCTCATGGGTGGGGGCTCCTGAGGGACTGAGGAAGTCTGGGAAGGAGGGTCCCGCCTCAGGGATGAGCCCGAGTTCCATGGGAAAGTACACACTCCCAACCCGGAGCTCCTAAATTGATTTGATAACTCTTTTAACATTGCTATGTGCTCTTCCCCAAAATTCCAGGATTTCAGAGTAGAAAGTATAAGGGTCCCCTTCTTCATAACTCCTACCCCAAATCCATTCCCTTCTCCAAAGGAGACTATTCACTCCTTGTCATGAATCTTTTCACATCCTTTCTTATTGATGTTTTTGGTTACTACAAAAGTGGGGTGCATCTACGATTTTGTGATTTTTGTATTCACTTAGCAAACTACCATTTTGGTTTTCATATCCAAATCTGACTTTTTGTATATTGTGGGTTTTTTTTCTATTAGAGAAAAAAGATAAAGAAGGAAAATACATAAAAGGCTTCTTGCAGTTAAAGATGAACCTTACCATAGGCCTAGGAAATCAGCTTTCTGACAGAGAACATCCACACTATTCAGCCACCTTCTCTGAGAAGGGCCCTGGCCCAGGTGGTGCTACTATGAGGGCTTGGCCTTGCTGTCCCAGGCCCATCCGTGCACGCATGAGTCCCCATGTGTACATTTCATTCCTAGAGTGTTGTCTTGCCTTTCTCTTATGCTCCTGTGACCACGTTTGCCTCTGAGGCTGAGCCAAAGCTGTTGGCCCCCTGCCACTCCAGAAGCAAAGAGACAGCGGCATCAAATTTGAGGAAAAATGGTAATGAGTGGCACAATACTTAGGTTATGTTTCTTTGCAGAACTTTCCAGACAAGCAAGCAAGGAGTTTGAGGGAATAGTGCTAATGTATACTTTTGGGACACCTCATTTTCAAGGTCTGATATTGTCTCTAAAGGGACTTTTTCTTTGAAAAGACCAGAAACTGTCATCTGGTCTCTAGTTAGCAGTTTCCTCCACAGTTGTTATTAGGGGAGATATCAGTCACCAAGTCCTTGGTAGGATCTCGGGGAAAAAAAGCCCTTGCAGTATTCCGTATCACAAAGCCCCAGGCCATGCCCTTCTGCATCCACACTGGAAAGATCCAAGGCTCTGAGGCCCCCGGGCTGGTGGAGGTGACTCATCTTTCTGACCCTGAGTGGAAGACAGTGGCGTGTTTGGTGCACACGGTGTGCCTGTCAGCAGTCAGCATCCTGTTGGCCAGGAAAACACTACCTCTTCCTGGGAAAGGCTTTGTGTGCAGCTGAGACAGAAGCACCAGTGGACAGAGGCCACTGAGTCATAGAAGAAAACCTGGCTGAATCCAGGGGTTCTGTGTTTGCCGTGGGAAGAAAGCTGCCCCATTTTCACACCCCACCCTGCCACCAAAACAAGTAGACAACTTACCCCTTTTCTGTGTTTAAGGATTTTATGGTCCATTAGTATAGGGAGACTATGGTAGCACACATGTGAATACCAAGGGAGGTGTAAAGCAGTAATTATTCTGAAGAGCCCCAGTGGGTACTTTCTGTCGGCCCCTCTTTTCCCTGTTACTCTGACGGAGCTCGTTCATCAGAGTCCTCTACTATCCACCCCCATGACTCTTCTCTTCCCCTGGCCTCAGTCACAGATGGCTTATTGACTTAGCTAGCTATTTACTCAGTCCCTTGCACCATAAAAAAAATTGAGCCAGCTTATAAAAATACACAGAATAGAAGATGGAATAAATGACCAAGATAAGCAATGAAGAAGACAAGGAAACAGTTGATAGAGCCAGCAGGAATATGAGGACACAGAAGTGTCTATCATATGATGTTCAGTTACTAGAAGTGGGCTGCAAATATGGATCTAAGAGTCTGAGGAGCCAAAGAAAAGAGAAAAAGTAATCAGGCAGAAGGAGTACATCGGTGAGTTAGGAAAAGATCCCCCTTTCTAAAGCAGAGCCGGGAGGGAGGTGAGTGATCACAGTTCACACATGCCAGGCACATGGGCCAGAAACTGAGTTAAATGCTCTTCTGCCATTTTCTCCTTCGATCCTGGCAACTGTGGGGTAGATACTATTGTGATGCTCATTTTACAGATTAGAACATGAAGAATTTGGGAGTAAGTTAGTAATTTGCCCAAAACCAGAGAGTTAGTCAGTTATAGAAAAGAGATTCAAACCCAGGCTGTCAGGCTCTGTGTGTAGGGGCCAAACCAGGAAGTTCACCCTTCAGGGCAGTGGGGGAGCCCCAGGGAGAGATTTCTGTATCAGATGCAGTAGCGATTTTTTTTTTTTTTTAATTTTTTCTTCAACGTTTTTATTTATTTTTGGGACAGAGAGAGTCAGAGCATGAACGGGGGAGGGGCAGAGAGAGAGGGAGACACAGAATCGGAAACAGGCTCCAGGCTCTGAGCCATCAGCCCAGAGCCCGACGCGGGGCTCGAACTCACGGACCGCGAGATCGTGACCTGGCTGAAGTCGGACGCTTAACCGACTGCGCCACCCAGGCGCCCCGGCAGTAGCGATTTTTGTAGGGCTGTGTCTCTTTACCACTTTCATTGCAGTTCCTTAATACAGGCACAAAAACATAAGTGCAATTGAAATTCTGTGAAAGGAATTCCTTGAACCATAGCTGTCCATGTGCTTAGTTCTTTGATGATCTAATTTCTTTATCTGTGTACATGTATAAATATTATAGATTCTATTGGGAAGTAGATCAGTTGCTCTAATGCATCCCAAACCCACTCTAGTACAAATTATTTATACACCAGGAGAAACTTGAAGCTGATGTCTTTGGCCCCACTACTCCCGAGCCTACCTCAGGAGCTGCTCTTCCAGCATGCTGGGACGCCGGAGTGCACTGAAGGGCAACTTCACCTGCCTTGTGGCTCTTTCCTTCCAGCGTGTTCTTCATGGAATGCTTTAGGAATTGGGTATTCACTCTGTTCAGGACCTCATACCACTCAGGCAGCAGTTCTCAAACTTCCAACGGCCACAAGTCACGTCAAGCCAATGCAGACCACCAGTGTTAGGTAAACATTTATTTTAACTTTTAGTTTTAAAAATATCATATTCTTTTAAAAAAGCATTTTATTATAGAGAAATCCAAACACATATGAAAGCAGAATAGTATAATGAACTTCTGTGTACCCATCACTCAGCTTCAACAGTTGTTGACTCCCGGCCAGTCTTGGTTTCAGCACCACCCCCATCCACTTCCTCTCTCCCATACTGTCCTGCAGCCAATCCCAGAGATCATATCACTCCATCCATAAATATTTCAGTATGTGTCTCTAAAAGATACAAATTCTTTCCTTTAACATTATAAGACCATTATTCATAAGAGTTCCCAAATATCATCAAATATCAAATTTCCAATGATCTCAAAAATGTTTTAAGTCTTTCTGTTTGAATCAGTATCTAAATAAGGCCTACACATTCCTATCCGATAGAAGAGGATTAAAAAAAAACTTTTTTTTTACCCAAATGTAGTTATTAGGTCTATAGATTGCCATCGGCCATGTTAGTAAGTTTCAAATGATGTAAACGTAGAAACATATATTTTTAGACTTTTCTCAAAACACAATGGTATAATCTTATATACCAATGACTGACATGTAAAGTAAAACAATCTCTTCCAGCTTCATTTAATTACAAACTATGGACCTGCTTCTTTTTAATAAAGTTAGCTTTCCAGATTTGTACTTAATGCTTTTATGTATTTAATCAATTTGATGTCAAATACCCAAATATTTGGTTTGTACCTATATGGTCTTCGTTTACTGTGTTCTCTATTTATTTGTTTGTTTGTTTGTTTATTTACATGTAGTAAATTTTTTTTTAATATGAAATTATTGTCAAATTGGTTTCCATACAACACCCAGTGCTCATCCCAACAGGTGCCCTCCTCAATGCCCATCACCCACCCTCCCCTCCCCTCCACTCCCCGCCCCCCATCAACCCTCAGTTTGTTCTCAGTTTTTAAGAGTCTCTTATGCTTTGGCTCCCTCCCTCTCTAACCTTTTTCCTTCCCCTCCCCCATGGTCTTCTGTTAAGTTTCTCAGGATCCACATAAGAGTGAAAACATATGGTATCTGTCTTTCTCTGTATGACTTATTTCACTTAGTATAACACTCTCCAGTTCCATCCACGTTGCTACAAAAGGCCAGATTTCATTCTTTCTCATTACCACATAGTATTCCATTGTGTATATAAACCACAATTTCTTTATCCATTCATCAGTTGATGGACATTTAGGCTGTTTCCATAATTTGGCTATTGTTGAATGTTTATTTATTTTTGAGAGACAGAGAGAGAGAAAGAGAGAGTGTAAGTAGGGGAGGGACAGAGAGAAAGGGAGACACAGAATCTGAAGCAGGTTCCAGGCGCTGAGCTGTCAGCACAGAGCCCAACGGGAGGCTCAAACTCACAAACCATGAGATCATGACCTGAGCCGAAGTCGGACACCCAACTGACTGAGCCACCCAGGTGCCCCCCAGTAGAAGAGTATTTTAAATAACACTCATCATCTCATGCATTTGGAAGAGGACATCATTCCCAGTCTCTTTGCAAGGTTCCTGCCCTGTTTGTTCTGTCCTATTTGGTTAGGTTCTTTACTCCCTACTCCACCCATTTCTTTCCTTACCCTTTATTTTTACTAAGTTAGGCACTCCCAACTCAGTTATAGGTCACTGGAAGCAGGATCAAGAGTCTGATGTCTCTTTCCAATGGCCATGGATTCAGAAATGAGATTTCCCACCAAAAACACTTTTGGCCCAATTATAAAACAAAATTCAAAATCCAGACGGATGTATCCTTTAACTTCAGAGATGGGGGCAAAATAGGTCCCTCTCATCCACATGGGCCTTGGAGATTACTTGTCCAACATTACAAGAGGTTCTAATCTATGTGTGATAATAGATTGTTCTCCTCCTCTTAAAGTGAAGACAAGTTATCAGACAGATATTGGGAAAGAGTCAAACTCTACTCTGAGCAGACTGGACCTCAGTTTTGCCTTATGAAAACAATCTGATTTCTCAGCTAATGTTTTTCTTTTTTCTTTTCTTTTTTTTTCTTTTTTTTTTTTTAAGGGGCTGAGTGTATCCTTTCGACATTAGAGGCCAATGACAGAATTGACAAGGTACCTGAGACAAATTGGACAAAGTCAAGTTCTCATCCGAAGTTGAGAAACGGCCCTCTGCTCACAGAGGGGAAAGCAGAGGGGTGGAGATTAGACCATTGGAAAGAGAGTTGGGAGGACAGTGAAAATGCCCAGGCAGGAGGTGATGTATTCCTGAAGTTGGGTAGGAAAAGGACTAGACAGAAGAGGAAGGATCACTGTGAGCAAAGAGGGGACATGGGGACATGGGGACTGATTAAACATGAGAAGAGGGAAGAAGGAGGAATCTCCAATGTGCTGGGATGCTGCATGAAAAGGAATCCTAACCACCCCCCGCCCCCTGCCACACACACATTTCCAAACTGCCCATGGCCCTGTAATGCAAGAAGCAGCTGATCTGTGGATTTGAAAAAATACCCCGTGTGCAATATTCACTTTGTAGTTAGAGCAAAGGTTCTTGACATGGCTGCACATTAGTATCATCTGGGGAGTTTGAAATTCTTGTGCCTAGGCCCCAGCTCAGGCCAGCTGAATCAGAATCCCTGGGTATTTTCATACCTCTCCCCACCTTCCCCTGCAACAGAGGTAAGGCTAACGTGCAGCCAGGGCTGGGAGCCTCTGGGCCGGGGGACACAGCACGCAACTAGCTGCCTGGACTCCTTATTGGAAGTGTCCACAGCTTGAAGCTTAGTTTGGCTCAGCTTGGACCCCTGTTGCTTGGAGTGAGAGAAATGACCTGACCTGTGGGACTCAGCCCTCTGTGCAGAGGCTGGCAGGGAAAGCCTGGAAGGGAAACAGGAAAGGAAGCCAGATGTATGGCACACGTGCTTCCCTCTGCCTGTGGAAAGAGGCAGCTGTCACACTTCTACATGTCACGTTCACCCAGGGACATTTGTCAGATGCAGATGCCTGGGTCTCACTCTCTCCTTGGGTCAGGAGTCTAGGGTTCGGCCCAGGAATCTGCATCTTAATGGGTCCCAGGTGACAGTGACAGAGGGTTCACCGCACACGTGTGCACGTGCACACCCCCCAAAAACCCTGCGAGGCCTGCAGGAGCAATGGTCTATGGGCCCCTGTGATGGACGCGTACAGGCAGAGATTCTCCTTCACCCTGGACCCCGGTCCAGGAGATTCTGAACAGTTGGGACTGAGGTAGTGCCCAGCAATGTAAGTGTTAGAAACGATTAGAACTTCCATTTCTAAAAATGGTTAAAATGTCCACTTGGGGGCCTTCGTGGAAAAGAGGTGGACCTGCCCGAAGTTTTGTTTGTTTACTAGAAGGTGGAAGTGAAACCGGAAGGACCCTTGGCTCACTTACTCCTTATTCCCACCCAAAGGGAAACTGGGGGGCTTTCCGAGGCTGACGCTAGCAGCAAGCGCCAGAGGTAAAGTGGGAGCCCAAGAAGCAGCCTCCGGTCTCAGAGAACTTCAGTTTCAGCAGTGGGTCTCAGGCCGGAGGACCCCTGCCCCAGAGGCTCGGATGTTCAGTGCTTGTGGGCTTAGGAAAGGTTCCCACCTGTCCTGGCCCTCCCTTAGGCCCTCTCCGTGGGAGAGGAGAGCCACACAGCCACCTTGCCACCCTCACCACTGGTCACTGGGAAGGTGCTGAATGACGTAGGGGTTGCTGTACCCGGAGAAAAGGAAGCCAGGTTCTGGGCAGGTGCCACCTGCCCAGCAGGCTGCTCTCCCAGCTTTGTTTTTCCTTTCTCTAAGCCAGGAGAGGGTTGTGGGAGGGGTGTTCCCTCAGGAAGAAAAGGCACCTGGCCTCCTAATCCCCCAAAGCAGAGGCAGCTCAGGCCCAGAGGCCCCAGGGTCTGGTTCCACTGTCCTCCCTAGAGAAATATGGGAGTGGGCTCGGAGAGGCCCAGGAGTGCTTCCGTGTCTCATAGGAAGGGGAAACAAACCCTGCTGTTCCAGAGCAGGCTTCGGTCAGAGGGGCAGCAGCCAGTACCAGGACAAAGGCCCTTTTGGAGGAGGTGTCAGTGTTCACACCCCACACCCCAGAAATGGGGCCTGGGCTGGTGTTTTCGCCAGCTAAGGCAGCTATAACAAAATGCCACAGACTGGGCGGCTTAAGCAACAGACATGTATCTCAGTTCTGGAGGCTGGGAAGAGGCTGGCCCAGTGCAACAGGGCGATTACTCAGCTCTGTCTTCTCCAGTCCCAATTCTGGACCTCCTCCATGCATTCTGATCAAAAAGAAGGACTAATCTGCTCTAAAGTGGGAGTCACCAGGAATAACCCAGCCCTGTTGACAGGATTCATTGTAGAGCTTTAAATGTGTTATAAGACAGTTTACAACGTTGAAGCAAAATCCAGGGATGTACATGGGTTAAGTTAAAAGCACAATTTTATATTTTCTCGTCAAACAAGTTGACTTGAGGCAACAACTGAAGTATAATTTAATTCAACAGGAAACATCCCACTTGGAGGGAAAACAGAAAACAAAAAAAAAAAAACAAAAAAAAAAACAAAAAAACAAAACAAAACAAAAAAAAAACCCAAAAAACCTTAAATTAAAGCCAAACATTCTTTCCAAGGCACAGCACTGACATTTCCAGATTGACAAGCACAATGAGTTTGTTTTCATGAAACAAAATCATGAGTCCAGAGTTTGCCTTTGAAACAGCTTTCCACATCATCTCCATTTCTCAAGGCTCAGGGAACGATGCTCGTAGCCTTCCTCAGGGCCAGGTAGCCAGTGACGACATCAGATGGCAGCCTCCGGATATAGGAAAACTCTTCAATGGTGCTGAACCGCAGCTTGCTCTGGGGGTCAGTGTAGTTGGCCTGGGTGGGAAATAGGCACAGGGAAAGGCGGAAAATTGTTGTTAGTGCTGAACATTTTAAGTTCAAGCTTAAAGTTTTTTTCTATTGTACTTAAAGTAAAATATCTTCATTTTGCCTTCCTCTGTCACCATGAACGCTAAACTGCTCACTTTGGCAAAGACTGGTTAATCTTCCCAGACTTGAGAAATAATTCAGGGTATGGACGAAGGGAAGAGGAGTGACCACATCAGACACTACGATTCTTCTGGTTGGTGTCACAAAGGCTAGAAGAAACAGGTCCAAAGTGGAATTCATGAGGATCATCCCTCCCTGGTCCCTGCCTTCAACCCCCCCCCCCTACTTTGGGGCTCCTGGGTAGGTCAGTCGGTTAAGTGTCTGACTCTTGATTTTGGCTCATGTCATGATCTCACGGTTCGTGAGACTGAGTCCTGCATCAGCCTCTGTACTGACGGTGTGGAGCCTGCTTGGGATTCTCTTTCTCTCTTTCTCTCTCCCCCCACCCCCTGCTTCAAACAGATGTTCTAGCTCCATCCCCCAAGGCAGGGAACAGGGGCTTGCCGTGCACACTCGCCCCTCCCTGTCACACCACGCCTGCCCCATGTGCACTCCACTCCTGCTCCTCCACACCGTCCCCGTGCCACTCTCGTGGCTCCCTGGGCTACACCGCAGAGCTGGAGGGGCCGCCCACACCCACCCTCCCACTGGAAGGGACCACTGCCCTACAACTGCAACCAGAGCCATCTTCACAACTTGTGCTTCTGATCATGTCATTCATTCCTCAGCAGATCTCTCAGTAGCTGCTCTCTTTCCTCAGGACAAAGGGCCACATCCTCAAGCACTGCTCCTCAGAGCCGGCAAGCCCTCCTGGGCCCTCCTCCTTTCCAAGCCTCTTCCGCAGCCACACGTCCCCACTCTGGTTCCAACTGCTCTGGCTCTCAGGCCCTCCCTGCATTCATGCCCCATTCGCCCTTTCCTGAGGAGGGGCCCCCAACTGGGCCACTTTACTCCCTAATTGCCTGCTTGTCCGGCCCCCAGTCATCTCATCAGGGAAGCTTTATCTGCTCCCCCACTCTCCCCACATCTGTCTCTCACTCTTACACTTATTATCTGCATAACTCTTTGACTAAGGTCTAGGCTGAGAGGCTCCATGAGGCAGGAACCCTGTGCTTTGCTTATCACCGCATCTCTGCCCCTAGTGCAATACGGAGTGCACGGTGGGCCTTCAGGTGTGATGACTGAATGAATGGACGAACAAATGGACTATCAGGATGATCACAGAAAACAGAACTCACTTCCCACTGACATATCAAAATTATCTTTTAGTGTGTTTTCCCCACATGCAAAGTGGAGAAAATAAATTCACTCACTGTATTACCTCAAGTCATGTGGCTTCTACAGATTTTGAAACAAAACATGAGGATGAGTCATTTGGAACTCCTTGAAAAAATTATAAAAGATGCCATTAAAGTCTAGACAGATAACGTCCAGTTACTCGAGTGTGGACTGTCTGCTCAGCGCAGATCAGCTCTGTGTGGCCCCCAGACATGCAGCAGTGCTGTTATTTCAGGGGAGAGGGAAGGCTGAAGAAGCAGGAAGCTGAAGGGAGTCAGTGGTAGGTTTCTCACACTCTATAAAAAGTCCTCAATTCAGCCACAGGGGATCTCCCGCAGCTATTTAACATCCAATGTGTCAGGAAAATGAGATTATTCCTAAAGATTCATTAAAGCTCTCCATAAAATAAAACTTCAATCCTTTGGCTTAATCTAGATCTTGCTTTCTGTACCACATTTCCTGTAATGACAGTAATATCAAGGAAGGCTTAAGTAGAGAGAGAACAACAAGTCCCCTTTGAGGGCTCCTGGCCACGCAGAGGCCGGACGAACTGGCTGGCAGGGGAGGCTCTACCGCAGTTGCAAGCAGGGGTGCAGGCCTGTGCGTCTGGCTTTGATCATCTGGCCTCCGTATATGAACCAGCTCTGGCCTGGCTCCACTTCTGTGGCTGCCTCACTCCTACCACCACACTGTGCTGAGCCGGCCCGCCCAAGTTCAGACCTCGGTGCCAAGAAGGCTGAGGAATAAATAACGCAGAATACAGAGATACTCTGGCACCGACAGAAAGGTTACCAACAAAAGCTTGCACAGACCGGACCTGACCTAGTATTCTGAGCAGAAGGGAGGAGGCCAAGTGACACCCCAGAGGTGAACAAGGGAAAAGCTGCACTCCTCCAGTCTGCCCTCCTCGGATTCCATGCCTTGAGCCTGAATACAACAATGACCGCCTTCCCTTGGGGCGCCAGTAAAGACCTGTAAGGCTCCCCTGGCTGCAAGGTGACCGGCAGTGTTCACTGCTCACCCAGAACCACTGTACTTCCCATCGCTTTGTAACGAGGGCTAAACACAGGTGTAACCCTGCACACCTCCCTGCCTGCCCACGCCCAACGGACAGGTGTGGCAGTGTTAACATGAGCTGGGCTTCATTTTTAATTGTGTAACTTTAAAAAAAAAAAATTTTTTTTTTTAATGTTTATTTTTGAGAGACAGAGAGAGGCAGAATGTGAGTAGGGAAGGGGCAGAGAAAGAGAGAGAGAGAGAGAGAGAGAGAGACAGAAAGAATTCAAAGCAGGCTCCAGGCTTTGAGCTGTCAGCACAGAGCCCGACATGGGGCTTGAACCCATGAACCGTGAGATCATGACCTGGGCCGAAGTCAGACGCCCAACCGACTGAGCCACCCAGGCGCCCCTATGTAACTTTAATTTACATAAGCAACAAATGGACATATTCAGAGGAAAGGGAAGAGAAGGGAAAAGGAAAAGAAAGGGAAGGAAGAAAACATTATGAATAAGACTAAAGTCCTCTTTTCCAACCCTCTACCATCCAAAAACCCTTGCCTTTCCCCAAGGAAACCACTGTAAGTGGGCACGCTTCCAGACCTTGTTTGTATATACCCTTACACATATATACAAACACACCAGAGAAATTACCCAGTATATTTTTGTGAGTGGGTGTTAGTTTCTGCATAAGTGGTACAATGCTGCTTCTACTACTTTGCACCCTCAGTAAACGATACAACTTGGAAGTTTATCCATGTTATTGCATACACGTCGGCCTCACAGGACAGTATGAAAACACCCCCAACCCCACACCCCGGTTGACTGACCTTGATTTTGTTTCCAATATTTTGCTCACCATCACATTTTCTCATAATCACTTCTGCATGAAGCTCCTTGTGCACACTGCTTCCCTAGAAGGCAGACTGCTGGGTCCCAGGCTTTAGCTTTTCTGCCTCAATAGGTATTGCCAAATGTCTTCCAAATAACCCAGACCAAAGTATTCCCACCTCAAAAGGGCCATGTGTGAGGATATCCACTTCTCTATGTTGACGTTTATAACCAAACGTTTTCATTTTTTTCTTTTTTTAATTTACATCCAAGTTAGTTAGCATATAGTGCAACAATGATTTCAGCAGTAGATTCCTCAATGCCCCTCACCCATTTAGCCCACCCCCCCCACACAACCCCTTCATTAACCCTGTTTGTTCTCCATATTTAAGAGTCTCTTATGTCTTGTCCCTCTCCCTGTTTTTATTTTTGCTTCCCTTCCCTTATGTTCATCTGTTTTGTCTCTCAAAGTCCTCATGAGTGAAGTCATATGATTTTTGTCTTTCTCTAATTTCGCTTAGCAGAATACCCTCTAGTTCCATCCACGTAGTTGCAAATGGCAAGATTTCATTCTTTTTGATTGCCAAGTAATACTCCACTGTAGATATATATACCACATCTTCTTTATCCATTCATCCATCGATGGATATTTGGGCTCTTTCCATACTTTGGCTATTGTTGATAGCACTGCTATAAACATTGGGGTGCATATGTCCCTTCGAAACAGCACACCTGTATCCCTTGGATAAATACCAGTAGTGCAATTGCTGGGTCGTAGGGTAGTTCTATTTTTTATTTTTTGAGGAACCTCCATACTGTTTTCCAGAGTGGCTGCACCAGTTTGCATTCCCACCAGCAGGGCAAAGGAGATCCCCTTCCTCCGCATCCTCACCAACATCTGTTGTTGCCTGAGTTGTTAATGTTAGCCATTCTGACAGGTGTGAGGTGGTATCTCATTGTGGTTTTGATTTGTATTTCCCTGATGATGAGCATTTTTTCATGTGTCGGTTGGCCATCTGGATGTCTTCTTTGGAGAAGTGTCTATTCATGTCTTTTGCCCATTTCTTCAAAGGATTATTTGCTTTTTGGGTGTTGAGTTTGATAAGTTCTTTATAGATTTTGGATACTAACCCTTCACCTGATATGTTGTTTGCAAATATCTTCTCCCACTCCATCAGCTGCCTTTTAGTTTTGCTGATTGTTTCCTTCGCTGTGCAGAAGCTTTTTATTTTGATGAGGTCCCAATAGTTCATTTTTGCTTTTGTTTCCCTTGCCTCTGGAGAAAACATTTTCATTTCTTCCCTACTGATGATTTTTTTTTTAAGTTTATTTATTTTGAGAGAGACAGAGACAGTGCGAGTAGGGAGGAGCAGAGAGACAGAGGGGGAGAGAGAGAATCCCAAGCAGACCCTTGCTGTCAGCACAGAGCCCAACGTGGGGCTTGAACTCACAAAACCATGAGATCAAGACCTCAGCTAAAACTAAGAGTAGGACTCTTACCTGCCTGAGCTACCCAGGCACCCCTCTTTTCTAGTGAGGAGGCTTTTCCCTTATTATCAGTGAGACTGAATATCTACTTACTGGTCATCTGCATTTCTTCCTTGTAACTGTATTCATATCCTTTTAGCCAGCCCTTCTATGGGATTGTCTTTGAATGATTTGGTAGAATTCTTTGTATATTCAAATTTTCTTAATTCTTACATACAGTGCGGCAAGAAGTTTTAGGTTAGGTATGACATGACAAGTCCTTGTCCATTACACAAAGGGACCTGGAACAGTGCTTCTCAAAACGATTCTCATGCCTCCTGATGTGTGCAAACCAGTGCAGTAGCCCATGAGCTGCCTAGTGGTGAGGATAAAGCTACCTGCCCATAAACCCCTAGCTTCTCCAAGGAGAAATGTCCATTTGGAACCGTAAGAGAATAACTGCTGCCAGACTAGCTCTCCTGCTCTGAACAACTATTAAAAAAAAGGGTCAAATACATAAGGTGACTATTTTCAGGCAGGAGACAAATCAGCGTAGGACTACAACATTGCTCACAAGTTGAACTCCCCTCCAAGGTTAGAAGGGGATATGTACTCTGAATGGAGGGCAAAAGAATGCACCACACACACACACATACACACACACACACACACACACACACACACACATAGGCATGTGCACACACACACACACGCTGTGTTACAGCACTTCTACTCTCCCTGTTGTTTTTTGTGATCACTGTTTAAGGGTCTATGTTAGAAAGTTTGTAGTGCACCGAGGAGTGTGTGCTTTCCGGAGGAAAAGCTATAATACACAACTGATTCAGAAAGTATAACTAATATTATTTTCAAAAATATAAAAAAACCTCAAATCTTCCCCAGTGTAAAATGTAGCCCATTAGTTCAGTCAGTTTGTTACAGATGTTTGGAGTCCTACATTTTTATAAAAATGTAAAGCATTTAAATGATGTCTATGAGTTTTGAAAAGTGAAGTGTGCCTCATTATTTCTACAGTTATGAGAAAAGGCCCATCTTCCAAACATAAGAGTGGTGAAAAGGACGGGGAAGCGGGGCTGAAGGAGATGAGGTTCTCTGAGGTTCCCAAATTCAGCAAGTTGCCCAAGTCAATTACTTGTCCAACAACGTTGCTGGTGTTGGAACTGTGTTCCCCAGAAGCACTTTAGGGGTCACAGAAGTGGGGAGGACAGAGGACCAGATCCACATGGGACCACACTGGGTCAGTGGGCTCCCAGGGATTCTGTCAGAGATTTCACTTGGAAAAGCGATGCATAAAATGTTTCCAATGCTTACAAATAAGTTTGAAAATCACTGCCTTTACCATAGTGTGTCTTTAGTCTTTGGAGAAGTTTAAATTTGTTTTTTAGAGTACGATCATTTCTAAGATGCGAGAAATTTTTTAAACCTCAGCAGTTAAAAAAGAAATTATTGTTTCATTCATGTTATCTCATATATTAATGAGAAAAGGAAGGGGAAGTGAAACTCGTGTCTCCCACCTTCTGGAGCAATCTTCCCTCCAGCCTGCCCACACGGATGCCCCAGGCTGCAGCCACTCTAAGATAAGCCTGCGAGTGCTTCAGCACAAACCCATTACCTATTCAAAGTATGCAGGCTCCAGGAAGGGTCAGGGCTGGTTGATATCAACACTGTCTAAATAGTATTGTGAAATCTCCTCTTCAACTCAGTGCTAGGAGACAGAGATGTAATTATACTCACAAGAAGACCTGAAACATCAGAATACTTCTTAGCTGGTTTGAAGGATGGAGGAGCATCAATACTGAAGTCTATGGGAGGAAAAAAAGAAAAAAGAAAAGGAAAGAAGATAACTAGGCTGGCTTTAAAATATTCAGATCCCTTTCCTTTTCTCTCCTAAAATGCTGTTGGATAATATTTCTGAAATTAATATTCTGCGATCAAGTGCTCCCAAAACTCCCCAGGGGGCTAATGCATTACGTCACAGACCAAGTGCAGGCTCTGGATGCAGCCCTGCCCTGTCCCCAGGGAGCCTGTGCTCCAGCAGAACCACCGGAAAAGCTCATCTGCCCACAAGCCACTCTCACTGTCAGAGGCTACATGGGCTGAGGGCGATGCCAAACAACCCCCTAATTGGGTCTGTGCACCCGGACACCGGAATGTCCACACCCGGACTGCTGACTAATTCACTTGTCACCCATCTGAGTCACCCCCGTGAAAGATGTGCCATGGGACAGGACGCAGACAGAGATTTGACCTCTACTTTCCGATGAAGTTGAACAGAACTTACAACAGTGCTTTATACAGATTGGAAAATACTGCAGCATAAAGCATTTACTCTGAAAAACAACAGCCCAGAAAGCAAAACAGAGTTAGCCTCTAAGCTAGTTGTTAGAAACCCTCCTAAATCTTGGGCAGCCTTGGAAAATACATTTTAAGGGGAGACTCTTGAGTAAGAAGTTTGCCTGACAGAAACGCCAGTACGACCATATCAGGACCTATTCCTCCAGATGGAAATGTTAACGGTGACACCAAAAACCACACACGCATGACGACACAAACAGGTTCAACACAGATACAGTTATGAGGAAATACGTACAGTATCTCCCTATAGTGAGGCAACTATAGAATTCTTAGGCTAAAAGTCGTTTCCTGCATTAATGAGGACACAGCCAAATCATGTAGGTTTGCTAGAAGTTGCTAGTCTGAACATTATAAACATGAAAGGCTCCAGACAGCTCACAGTTAGGGTCGTTCAGTTGCCACGGCAATGCCCTTTCCGAAGCGAGGATCTGTTTCAGGTTCTTCCAGGTTCTGTTCTTCTTGCCAGCTACCGCGCCACCGTGGCCAGAGTGCTTGAGTTAAAGACGTGGATCAGAAGAAACAAAACTCAGTGGAGGCTACCATTTCAGAATCTGAATCATGCTCATTCATAACTGTAACACAGCCCTCATTCTGTCAGCTCTCTTGTGCCCCAAGGGCTGTTTTTTTAATTTTTAAGTATGACACTGTACACTTTAATCTTACTTATAAAAACACAACTTTTGGATTATCAAAACCCATGAGTTAGTTGGTGATAGAATAGAAATAAAAGGTGGTTTGTTTGTTTTAACATGCTTATAGAAAATTACATCCTTTGTTAGGACTAACTTTATAGAATTCACTCATGAATTTCCCATTACTTTAAAAGAAATGCATTACAAAATTAGATTTAAACTCATGATACATCTCTAAACTCCCTTCTGAGGGCAGGTCACTGCCTCATAAATTACTGGAGATCCTGGAAAACCCAAGTAAGCCTCCCATCATGGCATGGCAAACCTTCTGGAAATTTCTTTTTTGTTGTCATTCTATAAAAATGACAAAGTAAAATGGAAAAGAATAAAGTCTGTTGCAGGCACTGGTAATATTGTATTTTCAAAACTAATTAATGAAAAACTTCTAATGATGTAATATGAGTCTCTATAATAATATAATTATTATATCCTTTAAGAATGAAAAGAAGAGTAGCCTATTTCTACTTTAGAGCAACATAAGTTAGATTTACTTATGCTAAGGAGGAGCGCTCCTCCTTCAGTTAATTATTTTAAGCCTCACCTAAAACTTCTGTAAAACCAATGAAAAGGGATGGTGAAGAATCATGGAAATGACCCACCCTCAAAACAGTATCTTTAACCAGTTCCACAAAAGACACCCAAATCCTTGGGAACCAGCACACTGGGAGATCAGTGGGAAGGGCCCTCCTTCTGCCCCCACCCATCTCCTAGCAGCCTCCTTACCACAAAGTTTGGATCCTTAAATGGCAATGGCTTGGCAGCTTTTTCCATAGGTCCTGTACTATAATCAGAGGGCACCATTTTATTCTCACTCATGGCTTCCATGCTGATACCCTTAAAATATAATAAGGATAGTCTGAGGTCAGGTTCTTCTAGTTGAGTTCCCTAACTCGGCTCCCAGCAAGACACAAGATGATACCACAGGACATGTGAAGAAAGACAGTGTCCCAGAGCCCTAGCAGGTGGCCTGCACCAGAGAAGGCCATTCCAGACTGGGAGCAGCCCCTGTTGTGCAGAAGCCACAGCAGAGACAGCCAGGACCCCAGTTCCCGGTTCCCTCAATGTGCCAAGCATTAGAGATGGGTGTCCTACCTGAGCCAGCTCATTTAACTCGGACAACTGCTCTTATCCCCAGTTTCCGGAAGAGAAAATAGAGGCTCAGGGGTATGGCTTCAAGGCCACACAGTGATTGCCTCTGGATTCAAACCTGCTGATCTTTCTTGTCAAACTGTGTCTCAAAACATTGAGACAAAAAACGCTCCAGCCCTTGTAAGGGTGTCGTCAGCCAGAAAACCCAGGCTACAGCTCTTATGCTTAAGGGGAGCAGCAGGATAGAGGCATTCGGAGGAAGGAACAGAGAGAGGGAGAGGAGGCTGAATGTCCACAGGTCAGCTGGCTAGAGCCAGAGCATCCTGACAAGCAGGCTAAATACTTTAAAACAAAAAACATTTTAATTTTTTAATGTTTGTTTATTTTTGAGAGGGAGAAAGACAGCTGTCAGCTATGTGCTGACAGCAGACAGCAGCGATGCAGGACTCGAACCCACAAACTGTGAGATCATGACCTGAGCCGAAACCCAGAGTCTGACGCCTAACCAACTGGGTTACCCAGGCATCCCAAACAAAAAACCTTTTAAGTCAACCATCACCTAGAAAAAAAACAAGCCAAACTAAGAACCACTTCTGATTTTTAATGTGATTTCCAGACTACCATATTGGTTTTTTTTTTTTTAATGATACATAATTTACATACAATGAAATGCACAGATCTTAAGTGTAGGTTTCAGGAAATTTGCCAAATATTTACACTTGTTTCATCTATGTCCCTATCGAGATACAGAACATTTGTATCATCCCAGAAAGTTCCCTCAGGCCTCTTCCTAGTCAATACCTTCCACCCTCAGGTGGTATCTCCCAGAGATGGGATCTGACAGCGGGTACTCTTGTGTTGGCTTCCTTAGTTCTGCACAGAGCATCTGAGACCTGCAGTGTTGCTGCAGAGGTCAGTAATCTGTTTCCCTGTATTTGTGGCCACTCAGCAGAGGAACGCCACTACAGTTTGTTTATCTACTCTCTGCTGATGAACATTTGGGGCAGTTTTAGTCTTTGGCTATTATAAATAACGCTGCTGTGAACATTCTGCACCAACCTTTGTGCGGACCTGTGTTTTCACTTCTCTTGGGTAAATACCTAGGAGCGGAATGGTTGGGTAATAGGGAAACTGCCAACTCATTTTCCTAAGTGGCTGCCCTCTTTTACACTCCCAGCAGCAGTGTAGGAGAGTGCTGGTTGTGTGTGTGTGTGTGTAAATTCCATCACCACTGCCCTCACCCCCTCAGGGACATCCATGTGGGGGCCACGGGGCCACTCGCTCTGCTGCAGTGGTTCTCTGAACAGTCTCCTCTCAAAGACCATCCCAGACTCTCTGCCAAGGTCTCTGCATGTGGGCCTGTGCTCCTCCTCTGTCCATACCACCTCTTTTGTCAGGCATGCCCCTCAACTCATTCCCCCTTCACGATCTTTCCTAACTCTTCTCTATTCCAAAGCCCAGCTCGGTGTCAACTCTGTAGGAGCTAAGAGGCTTCCAACTTCTCAACCTTTTCCCACCATCTGTAGCCACGAATGTTCTATCTCTTCTCTCTCCCTCCCTGTCCCATGAGTCCTTCCCTCGGCCCTCCGCCTGTATCTGCACCGTCCTCAGCTCTTGGCCTGAGGACAGGCCATGTGGTGCACACCTTGCCCACTCCCTTCTCTCCAGCACAGTCAGTGACACACTCTTAAATGCAAGCCCGATGTGACTCCGCAATTTACAGCGGGCCAGTGGGCCCCACTGACCTTCAGATTAGAAACACACCCTGGCCTCTTCTCCTGCCTCAGCGTTCACTCCCCTATCTTCCTGTATTTTTGTATTTTCTGGTACAAAATCCATTGAGTCATTTTCTATATGGCACAAACAGTTTCCAATTTTCCCGTGCTCATTTGTGCTTTACTAAGATTATTTTCATTGGGATTACTCCATGTCAGTTTTAATTTTGTAACAAAGATTAGATTTAGCATTTTGTACATAACTTTTATTGCCCTTCTACTTTTTCCTTCATGGTCATGACATTTCTGCCAGGTATGTGTATCCTAGGAGACCCAATGTGATGAGGAAAATTTGATTTTCCCATCACATTTAATCAATAATCAATGTTACCTTGTATAGGTTTAGCCAGTTGTCAATGTTATTTATTTTGTGTTGACTATTTGTAAGACTAATATCTATTATAAATTAGATAAATGATGGATAGTTCGTGTTTATGTCTTAGTCGATGAAAAAAAAGCAGCTTTATGAAACAGGGAACAACAGACCAGAAGAAGGAGAGACCAAGAGACAGGTGAGCAGGCGAGAGACGAGACTCAGAGAGTAAGAAGGCAGAGCAGGGACACACCCTGCCTGCTTCACTGTGTGGCTCAGTGTTCCGTCCCCTGCATCTAACCCAGTGCCTGGCACAGAGTAGGTTCCAAATAACAGCTAACTGATTACCTAGTTGGCTAGAGTTAAGGAACAAGACAGCACAGAGTAACTCAGTGCCAGCATCCGTATCTTAAGATGCACATGCTCAGGAGTTTATTGTAAGGAATCCTCTCTGGGGGGAATGCAGTGGCCGAACACAAGGAAACACAGGAAGGATGACTCAGAAATGACAGGGCCAGGTTACCTATGGGGCATGGGGAACCGGGTGGAAAGGACAAGGAGATGGGAAGGGCAGACAGGAGTAAAACTTCTCTGAGTACAGCTTTGTGTAGAGTTTTGACCTTCTGAACCATGTTAAAGTTTCACATACTAAAAACAAAAAGTAATAATAATAATAAAACCAACAAGGATGGGCAGCAGGTAGGGAAAATGGACTACAAACGAAAACAAATCAACCTAACTGTATTTTGAATGACAAACATAACCACACTGAAGGGGAGGAAGGGAGAGAGAATTCCAGTGACCTCTGAACACAGTATTTTAGCAATATAACCTAAGGCTAAAGGCAAAAATGACCATAAACAATTGGTAGGTTTTTTTCTCACAAGGGTACAGGTTAAGAATTCCGAAACTACGATATACGTATTCTAAGAAGGAGGAGATGAGGAATGACGGAAGGCTAGAATGAAGCCTGTGCTACGGGGCTGAAATCAGAGGTTAGCAATGTGGACTCATGGTTTTAACACAGCATAGATTGAGAAAGAGATACAGAGAGTAAGGGGGAGGAACACACAAACACACCAATACTTGCTAGCTCTCTCCACTGAGAGGGCTGGAAAACAACAGGCACACCTGTGTTCAGATCCTGGTTTTTGAAAGTTATTCTCCAAGAACTACTGATCCTTAAAAAAATAGCTGGTTCTAGGGCTGGGGCAGAAAAGTACAAGATGAGCCTGTGGTTCGAGAAAGTAAGAAAAGAGCTGTATCAGTTTGCTAGGGCTGCCATAACAAAATGCCACAGATTGGGTGGGTTAAACAACAGAAATTTATTTCCTCACAGTCTGGAAACTACAAGTCCAGGGCAAGATGTCTGCAGGGTTCTCCTGAGGCTGCGCTCCTTGGCTTGTAGATGGCTGTCTTCTTGCTGTGTCCTCACATGGCCTTTCCTCTGTACACTCCCCTCCTTGGTGTCTCTTCCTCCCATAGGGACAATGGTCGTAAGGGATTAGGGCTCCACCTTTATGACTTCATTTAACCTTAGTTACCTCTGTGATGTCCCTATCTCCAAATACAGTTACATTCTGAGGTGTACTAGGGTTAGAACTCCCTATAAATCTTGAAGGGAGGGGCACCTGAGTGGGTCAGTCAGTTAAGCATCTGACTTTTGATTTCAAAGAAGGTCATGATCCCACAGTTTTGTGAGTTCAAACCCCATATCGGGCTCTGCACTGACAGTACAGAGCCTGCTTGAGACTATCCTCCTCTCTCTACCCCTCTCCTGCTTGTGCTGTCTCTGTCGCTCTCTCTTGAAAAAAAAAAAAAAAATCTTAAAGGGACATAAATTCAGTCCATAACAGCACTCAAAAACTGATGGGGGTATATTAAAGGACACAGAAGCCAATTTGAAGAGGTCCCTACTAGCTAAGGACACTTTGAGCAAAAAAACAAATAACACTGATCTAGAATATATAAAGAATTGTTATCACTCAACAACAAAAAGACAATTCCATTTTAAAATGGGTCAAGGATTTCAATAAACATTTCTTTGAAGAAGACCTACAAATGGTCAACATCATTGGTGATTAGGGAAATGTAAATCAAAACCACAATGAGATACCGCTTCACACTCACATGGCAACATACAGGATGGCCACAATCAAAGACATAACGTGCTGGCGAGGATGTGGAGACACCGTAACCCTCATATGCTGCTTATGAGAATGTAAAAGGGTATGGCCACTTTGAAACATAGTTTGGTATTTCCTCAAAATGGTGAAGAGGATTATCCTATGACCCAGTAATTCAACTATTAAGTGTATACCCAAGAGAATTAAAAAAAAAAAAAAAAAAAGTCTGTGCAAAAACGTGCATGTTCATAGAAGCATTTTTCATAATAGCCAAGAAGTGCAAACAACCTATCTGTCCATCAATGGAGTGTTATTCGACCATAGAAAGGAATGAAGTACTGATATATCCTACACCACAGATAAGCCTTGAAAATATTATGGTGACTGAAAGAAACACACACAAAAGGCTGCATATCGTATGATTCCATTTACATGAAGGGACTAAGATCAGAGATGGTCAGGGGCTGGGAGGATGGGGGAATGGGGAGAGACAGCTAAGAGGAAGAAGGTTTCTTTTCAGGGTCATGGAAATATTCTAAAATTAGATGGTGGCAAAACTCAGTGAATATCCTATAAACCACTGATGAGTACACTTAAGAGGGTGACTTTTATGGTATGTGGATTATAACTCAATAAAGCAATTAACAAACATGGATGAATGAGTAAAGCTAGTCTCAAAAAAAAAAAAAAAAAGCTAGTCTCGAAGTATCTCCCCACGGGATACCTTAATACAAACAGTGGAGAAACCCCGCAGACACCATCTGACTAAGTGCTCCAAGCTAACACTGTCAGTAACAGAACATGTGGCCATCGTGTGCCAGGATGTGATGCACTGAGAAGAGGACAGTGTCACTTCTGTACTCCTGCCAAAAATGTATTACGCATATCTAATCACGAGGAAATATCAGACAAGCCCAAACTGAGGAATATGCTATAAAATAAGTGACCAGTACGCATCAACAGTGTCAGGTCGTGAAAGATAAAGACCGAAGAACTGCTCTACATAAAAGGAGGCTAACAACATATGACAACTAAACACAATGTGTGATCCTAGACTGGACCCTGGACCAGATCAAAGACAAGCGTACGTTCTATGTATCGGTGTCAGTGTTGCTTCATTGTGAATGCCCTAAATTGGATGGCTGTACTATTGTTATGTGTCGGAGAATGCCTTTGGTTTTAGGACATCCACACTGAAATATTTAGAGCAGTAAAACAAAACAAAACAAAACAAAACAAAACAAGGGTACCTGGGTGGCTCAGTCAGTTACACATCTGACTCTTGATTTCAGCTCAGGTCATATCTCACAGCTCGTGAGTTCAAGCCCTGCATGGGGCTCTGCACTGACAGCTCAGAGTCTGCTTGGAATTTTCTCTTTCCCTCTCTCTCCGCACTTCCCCCACTTGCACTCCTCAAGCGCACACACTCTCTCTCTCAAAATAAATGAATAAATATTAAAAATAATAATAATAAATAAAATTTTTAAAAAGTACAGTGGCCAAGAGAGATCTCTCCCCTGGGGTACAGCCAGCTGCTAACCTGAAGGCGAATGAGCCAGGGGCTCCACGGACCTCGAGAGGAAGCTATAGCTGGCATGCAGGTCAGGAAAAGTGACAGTCACCTGCTCTTTAAAAAGGCAAAGGAGGAAGCCTAGCCCACTGGCTGGAAGACACATGAGATGAACAGGTCTAAGAAAACCCACTGCTGTCAGAAGAAGCAAAGGGGTCCTTTTCTCAAGAAGCTTAGAACCAGGGTGGCTACGGGACTACTCCATGAGGAGCAGGCTGATGGGCATGGACTTTCAGGAGGCTGGGCCTACAGGATGGCCTAAAGTACGAGAGAGACAGGAAAACAGCCCCAAGAACCATGCAGGGAGCATCACATCAAAACAGAAAAGCATACTGTTGGGGTTTTTCATTAAGAAAATGACTACTTATGTAATGTCTCCACCTGGGAGAGAATAAACAAACGGAGCTGCTAAAGCAGCAAGGAGAGATCCCAGAGGGACATGGAAAAGCAGGCCCCAAGCCCCGCCCCCCCCCCCCCCCCCAATGATTACAGAACCATCCACAGAACACGCTCAGCTGGCAGCCACCAGCCTCAAGCTATAGCCTTAAGGCTTTCCTCCCCTGCAGGAACTGCAGAAAGACTGCATCTCCCCCTTTCTCTGCATGCCTCTTTCCTGATTCCTAGTGGAATCAGGTGCTGTGTGCACAGTGAAATCCTGGGAAGGAATACGGAGCGCTCTTTGATGCAGGCTGTTCCCAGGCCCCAGGGAGAGACGGGAATGCTGGCGGGCAGAGAGGCCTCGCTGAGATTGGGGAGGCCACCGAGAAAAGCAGGTACCTCAGCAAGTGTGTGCGGGTGGGAAGGTCTGGGAGCTCTGCCAGGGGAGCGGAGGCACCGTCAGACAGGTGCATCTGCTTGGGGGGGGAAGGGTGGGCGAGATGGCCAGAAGTCTGCATCGCCGCCGTTCCAGGCGGCACCACAGAGAAGGGGCAACAAGGGACCGGAGGTGCTGTGCTCAGGCCCTGATTTTCAAAGCGGACCCCACCTGCTCATTTGGTCCCTCCATCCTCTGTCCTTCCCTTGTCAGCAGGGCCAGTGAGGAGCCAGGCTGAGGAAGGCGCAGAGAAAGGAAGCCATCCCAGCGAGACCCGAGCCACATGGCTCCAGAGCTGCCTCCTGCCTGGCAAACTCATGGCTCTCCTCCCTCTCACACCAGGCTCCAAGAGAACACCCCCACTCCGGGCCCACAACTGGGTGTTCTGCCCTTCTCTCCTCCCTCACCCCAACCTCCCCGGGACTGCGCCCTCATTCTTCCCTCCCCAGGGCTTCATCCATGCCCAGAGCCTGATGCCTATTAGTGACGCGATCAGAGGGAGCGGCCTGCAGTCAAAGGGAGGATCAAGTCTGTGAGGCTGGAACACAATCAAATAACATTTTGAGTGATGTGCAGTTTCCACATTACTAAACCACGTTAACACCAAGAGACTTCATGAGATGAACCGTCCCATCCCTGAGACATGAACACCCTACGAAGAAGAAAGAAGTAATGCTTAGCACTCAGGGCTGCCCCTCTGTGCAGCTCGAGAAGAGGTGACCTAAGGCCCAGGGAGGAGATACCTGGCCGTACCAAGGCAGCACAGGCCTGCAGTCCGTAAGGCCTCCGCTTGCCCAATAACAGCTACATCTCTCTGGAGGGCAGCCTGCAAAACTGACCCAGACTTCAGGATAACGTGGTCACAAAGAAGAGACACAAATGCCCTTTGTCTTATCACTGAAAACCCAAATCCTCAGTTACATCCATCTAACAGTATTCTAGAATCAGATCGCTGAGCCTAAACCAAAACTATAGCGTTGTGGTAGGGTTACTGAAAATAGCTCAAGTGTGAAAAGCAAGCTAACTATTCAATCAAGTCGATTAAATAAGAGCACTCAATCCCTTGAGAAGTCTGTCAACACAGAGAGATTCATGAAATAACGCTAAGTGAAAGCAGGGTCCACAATGTCATACATCAAGGACAATAATGAAAAACTGTATCTCCACGTAGAAAACACAAGCTGTTGGGGAAGAAGTGGGTGACTTTTTATGTCCACTTTAAAAATAGAAAAAAGGAACTTCTAAATCTAACATTATCATGATTTTCTTTTAAAGTCGGGGTAGAATGATTACTTTTTGGACGAACAAATCAGTCTAGCATTCTCTGGTGCCTCCAATTACAGAAGAGTCTATGATCAACTGCACTCTGCATAATAATAACCTTCTCAAGGAGCAACTGCTGCTGCTTAACATATTTAGTTAGATGTTGTGTTCACTGCTTAACCATCACATATCAGTCTATTGTGTAACACTCAGGCGACAGGACAATTAGGTTTCTCTGCAGATTCTACCAACTTCAATATGCGTCTGGAAAGTCTACAATGCTGTATACTGATCTAATCAACCCCCCCCCCCCAAAAGCATTTCTCTGTACCATGGATTTGGTTCTATCAAATATTTAATTCTATCTTCCAAGGTAGAAGAGTGATAAGAGTGATATCAAGAGAGGCAGTCAAGAAAAGAGAATGTGGACTCTGGACAATCCACCTGGGTTCCAATCCTGACTACTGTGTGTAGTTTGTGTGATCTCAGGAAAGTTACTCAATCTCTCTCTCTCTCTCTCTCTCTCTCTCTCTGATCCTGTCTTTTTATCTGGAGAATAACAATTCACAGAGGTTTATTTTAAGAATTAAATGAGGTAGGGGACCTGGCTGGCTCAGGCAGTGGAGCATGCGACTCTTGACCTTGGGGTAGGAAGTTCAAGCCCCAAGTTAGGTGTAGAGATAATATAAAAAATAAAATCTTAAAAATAATAATAATAATTAGGGGCGCTGGGTGGCTCATTCGGTTAAGCGTCCGACTCCTGATTTCAGCTTAGGTCATGATCTCGAGGTTTGTGGGTTGGAGCACTGCATCGAGCTCTACACTAACAGTGTAGAGCCTGCTTGGAATTCTCTCTCCCTCTCTCTCCCTCTCTCTCCCTCTCTCCCTCTCTCTCTCTCTCTCTCTCTCCCTCTCTCTCTCTCTCCCCCTCCCCAACTCGTGCTTGCTCTCTCTCAAAATAAATAAACTTAAATAATAATAATAATAATTAAATAAGATAGTACTTAGAAAGTGCTTAGCACACATTGCCTGGGATACAGTAAATCTCAATAGATACTGATTATTATTATTTATAATGATTTCTTTCACTTTAGCAAGTGTACCTGTTCGCCAACCTAAGTTAACACTAATCATTTCAATGTATCATAACCAGAGTGAAAGGGAAATAGCACTTTCCAGATTATGTCATTATTGATCAACACCCATATTTTACACAGAAAATACAAATTCAGTTGTACAATTTGTACAATTTAGCAAGCACAAACAGTAATTTCTGCTGAATTAAAGATTCACTTTGATGAAATAATGAAATTATTTTAGTACTATTAAACTATTTAATACTATTTCCTAGGACTGACATAAAGGAATTTATATAAATGCTTTGCTCAGAATATCAAAAATATCCTTGGGACACTTGGGTAGGTTAAGTGTCCAACTTTGGCTCAGGTCATGATCTCACAGTTCACAAGTTCAAGCCCCACACGGGGCTCTGTGCTGACAGCTCAGAGCCTAGAGCCTGCTTTGGATTCTCTCTCCCTCTCTGCCCTTCCCCCACCCACACTCTGTCTCTGTCTCTGTCTCTTTCAAAAATTAAAAATAAACAAAAACATTAAAACATATTCTGTTCAACTCCTGAAGACTTCCAAACATAAAGCCCTTTAAATTTCATCTACGTACACAATTTTACTTGAGAAACAGCATGCACATTCTAGAAAGTAAAACCCACCTTAAGAATCCACAATATCAAGTTATTTTAACCAACTTCAAAAAGCATTCTAATGTCGTATATAAATGTCCCTTGTAAATTTTTAAATCCCATGAAAGTTTTACAAACACTGCTTTTTTGTAAGAAACAAAATAGCTGAAACTATTGAATTTAGGAAATTTAGATACTGAAAGATCTGTAAAGTCCCTTTTAACTCAAGAAATACAATTGTTTATATAAAAAGCACTCATTTCCCACTGATAAAACCTTAAGCAATCTGATATGTGTGCACAGCTCCAGCCCTTGAAGGCCCTCCCCATTCAGACCCACCACCCCTCAGAATCCACCTCAAATCCCTCTGCCTCCCCACCTTTCCTTCTGTGACTACCGTCTCTGAATGAGTCCTCATCTTCCTGTCTCTCACCACCTTAGGGCACCAATACCATAGAATACCTATAACCAACTTTGGTACATGGTTAGAAATTACTGTATTTTCCTAATTGTTTCATAAATGTGACAGGTAGAATTGTTAAGAAGGCCCTTCAGATTCCTGGCTTCTAGTGTTCATACCCCTTCTACCAGTTATTCAAGCAAACGCTAATACAGGTACCACTATGAAGGGGTTTTGCAGATATAATTTAGGTCTCAAGTCAGCCAACCTCACACAAAGGAGACTATCCAGGTGGGCCTGCCCTAATCACATATATCCTTCAATCTGGGTTCAGAGCTCAGTGTCAAGAGAAGTCAGAAACATCTGTGTGTGACAGGGATTGGATGCAAGAGATTCTCCACAGCTGGCTTTGAAGATGGACGAGGCTGTGTGGCAAGGAATGAGACCAGCCCGGTCAACCCTTTGATTTCAGCTTTGTGATACCCTGAGCAGAGAACAAAACGTCAGTCACATCGTACCAGGACTTCTGACCTACAACAAGATATCTGTACACAGCCACCAGAATGGCTAAAATTAAAGATGGATGATGCCAAGTATTGTTGAGAGCATAGAACAACTGGAACTCTCATTCTTTACTGGCAAGAATACACAATAGTGCAACTACTTTGGGAAATGCCGTTTAACAGTTTCTGAGGTAAATGTGTATCTAAATAGTGGATCCAGCAATTAATTCCACTATTATCCATTTACCTAAGAGAAATGAAAACCTATATCTGCACAGACTTCTATAGGAATGTTTAGAGCAGCTTATCCATAAAAGCCAATCAAATGTAAACTCAAATGTCCATCAGTTGTGGTATGTTTACACAATGTACCAGATACCTTGATACAGATAATATGAATGAATGAATGACTCTCGAAAACAGTTTCACAGATAAACTTAAACACAAAATAGTATGTTCTATTTATTCCATTTATATTCTGTTCAAAAAGCAAAGTCAATCTATGGTAAGAGATATCAGAACACTGACCATGATGTCATTGAATCCTTTGAACAACTCCACTGGGAAAGACCAAACCCACTTTGGGACGAAGAAACAGAATCAATCTGTGGTTACCTGTGGCAGGGAGGGTATTGACTGGAGAGGGTCACTGGGGAATTTTCAGGGGCTCTTGGAAATTCTCTTGATCTGGCCACATAGATATATACATATATAAAAAGTCATTGATCTGTACTCTCAAGATTTGTGCATTTTACTGCATGTCAGTCCTATCTCAATAAAGTATTTAAAAAGGGTAGGGGGGAGGACTACCCATTACAGCTACAAAATGCAACGGGCACTTAACATCTCTAGAAGGTCGCTCTTGGTTCTTGGTGAATGATGCCACGCTATGTGCTATAGAGGACAAAGGAAAACACTATCTTTTCCCTCTTATTGCTTTAAATAAAAAAGCAGAAGCTAAGAAAAATACTAATCTAACCAAAATACTAATCTAACCAAAACACTTCTCTGCAGAAAATCCTTTGCTGGAATTGTGGAACCTAGATTGCCCAGATACCGTGAAACCTGTGCCAGGCACTGTGCTCAGGGCTTTCCGACCATGACCTCATTGAATCCTTTCAACAACTCCACTGGGAAAGACCAAACCCACTTTGGGACGAAGAAACAGAGTCAACAAAGTACTTTTCTGAGGATGAAGGAAGCCATTCTTGGTATTCCTACATGTAGGACATTAGGGCGCTTTGCACCTCACAGACACTCGGTAAACGTCCACAGAAAGGACGAAGGTGAGACACGTTGACTGAAAGAGCAAAGTCCTGAATCTCCATCTAAATGCGACCTCGACGATGGGATGATCAGGCTACTAAATCGGTATTAACAACCCCACCCTCCTGCTCTCAAGGACAACGCAATGCAGTTGGTGCTTGAACCAAATCCCACTTGTCCACACTAGGGAAAAAAATGTTTCATTTGCACCGCAAATGAGATCCGCATCCACCGGAGGCAAGACAGCAAGGTCCCGCACCTTCGCCGGGCCATCAGCGCCTGGCCGCCTATGCCCTCGCTCGGCCCCGCCCTGCGCACGCGCCTTCGCTCCGCCCCGCACGGCCCCGCGCACGCGCAAGCTAGGCGAGCCACAGCATACCTGCGTAAAGCTGGCGCCAGCCACTTTTTTCTTCTTACTGGCGCTGTAACCCCCAGCGCTGCTGCCGTTGTGGGAAGGACTAGCTGGCCTCTTCTTGCTGTTCCGGGCTATCCCCGGAGTGGAAGTGGTGGCCACAATTGGAATTTGAGCCGCCATCCCTACCGAGTCTTCCTCCACCCCCACCCCCCACCTTCTCTGTGTGGGCTTTGGAACTTCCGGCTCGCTGTTACTTCCGCCTTCATGTGTGAAAATCTGGCCTGGATTCCCAGCGCGTTCGCGGACTTCTTTCGGCCAAATCTAAAAGGCGGAGGTCGGAGCAGTCCCTTCCGTGGGGGCTGGATGATGTCAGCCAGGCGGTGTGCTGCTACTCGGGCGCTCTGAACCGGGGCACGTGCTTGGAAATCCGCAGTGACTGAGGAACAGAAGATCTCCATCTTTTTTCAAACACTGGGTTGTTCTATTAATAACCGTGTTGCCTTTTCTCACGTCAGAAGAATAATTAATAATTGATAATAATAATAACATTAATACCTGAGTAGAGGTAGGGTTGTTCTGAGTGGACTGAACAGACTGAACAGTGGTGCTGGCATTCCCCTTGGTCTCTGCCTTCTCGTGTGGAAGAAATTTGTGTATATTCACTGGTGTCCAAATGGAGTGGAAGGGTAGAGTGGTTTTTAACCTTTTAGGACCCCCAGATCCCTTTGAGAATGTAAGTCCCTTCCCTACCCCCACCAAATGTATACAGGTGTAGACAGAATTTTACGGGTGGATTTCAGGGAATTCACAGATCTGCTAAAACCTAATTATGAATTTCAACCCCCTCTCCCCGTTATTTGCCATATACTATATGGGTTGTAAGGAGTTGGTTAAACCATGTCTTTTTTTGGCTCCTACTAGAATGTAAGTTCTATGAGGTTAAGGCTAGTTATCTTTTATTCACTTACCTTTCCTGGGTCATACTGCCTTGCAAGTCGTTGGTACAAATTTTGTTTTTAATGAAGTGTAATTCATAAATGAACAAATGCCCTGCAGTAACTAGTTGAAGCTACCGTGTTCTAAAACAGGAAATGTACATGTATGAATCTGGGTATTTGAAGGAAATAGGCTGCAGAACAAGGTAGATTTAAGAGAGAACAGTTAGGGAAACTAGCTATAAAGTTACTGACATCTTTTCTCCTTTGGAGAAAGGAATGCCCTACTGGTGTTAAAATGTTCTCTCCCGTGCCCCAGTTGTTACTCTACTGTCCTCTAAATCTAGTCTTCCTTATTCTTTATCTCAGTGACTGACCCCTCCAACCAGTCACCAAAGCCAGAAACTAGGTGTTGACCCAAGGCCCCTCTCTCTACTGTCCCACCCCCTCAGCTCACTTCTTTCCTTTACTCCTACCCTGATGACTCCATCCTCCTTCATCTGGGTCCCTGCAACAGCCTCCTGATGGAAGTTTGGGCTTCCATCTTTTCCTAATCCTCCCTGACTCCAAGCCTTCCTTCACACCGGCTGCCAGAATGGGCTATCTGAATCATAACTCTAATCATGCCATTGATTTCTTGTATTCTTCAAGGCCCTTTTACCTACAGGAGGAAATCCAAAGAATTTTTACCTTGGTATATAACTGGGCTCTGCCCCCCTTCTCTTGCTTAGTTCCAAACACTTAATTCCCTGTGCTCCATCCAGGGACTAACTCTATTTCCTAAACCGGAGGTTGTTCTAACTCATCATACTTTCGCTTTCATTTCTTCCTCTCCTAGGAATGCTTAGCTCCTTGCCTCCGTTCAGATGCTACTTCCAGCAAAAAGCTTTCTGCCATCTAGTGCACCCTCCTTCCCCTCCTCCTCCCCTTTTCTCACCCCTGCGCACCCTTCTCTGAGGGCTTTGACCACTGCAGGCTCTGTTGGGCTCCTTTGTATAATCCCTTGGTAAATGTTTATTGAATTCAAATACCAATCTGTACTTTTAAGGAGTCAGGCAAGTGGATGCATCGCCATCTGTCTTCCCGTGGTGAATTTGGTCCTGATCTTGGCTGAGCCCTTCTTCCTGAAACCCTTCCCTGGGGATCTGGAACACACCATCCTTTTATTTTCCTCTTAACTAGTTGTTCTCTCTCTTACAGTTATCATCCTCTACCAAATGGTTTCTAGTCCTACCACCAGTTTTTCCCAGTGCAGGTCATATAGTGCTATTCCCCCAACAGATACATATATTTAAAGTTTTCCAGGTGATTCTAATAATGAGCCACGATCTCCCTGCTCGATCCTGAGACACTCAGTGTTCTTGATGCTTGGTCAAAGTCTCTCTGTCCTCCTCAGTCTGGACTTACCCCAGCCCTTTCTCCAACTCATCAAGCCTCAGGTACCATCCATATATAGACCACTTTCAGATTTGCTTCTGCTACGTAAATCTTTCTCCAAAGATGCATAGCCAGATATAAAATTCCCCACCCAGATATAAACTCAAGATGCTTACAGGATCTCACACTCAGTATAGCAAAAACAGAATTTATCATCCTCCTTGATCCTCTAAAATATGTTCTTCTTCAGTCTTTCCTATCAGTAAATGCCACATTATCTACCAGTTGTTCAAACCAAGAACCAGGTAGCCACCTTTGACTCCTCTCCTTCATCCACCTTCACACCATAACCCTACACCAACCACCATCTCTCTCTCAGACTCCCACATCACCTTATTTGTCTCCCTGCTTCCACCTTTGGTCCCTCCAAACCAGTCACCATTTGGGGTTCCAGGTGGTCCCTTTGACAATACAGATGTGCATCTTTAGATCACACCCTCTACTTGAATCCCTTCAGTGGCTTCTTATGTTTCATACAATGAAGTCCAGTGTCCATAACATGGTTTCAGAGTCCTTCAGAGACCCACCCATCCGTGTCTCCAGCCTTGCCTCTTGCCCAGGTCTCCACATTTCCATTCAGTTTTCCCTTCTGTCCATTAACACTGACCAGCTGGCTCCCTCCTCCCTTGGGCCATGACATATACAGCACCCGCTTATGCTTGGAAGTAGCTCTTCTCCTAGCCATCCTCCTCTGGTCACATTTACTCCCACCCACCCTTCATATTTTTTTTTTTCAGCCTCCTGTATCCCTGTGGTCTGGTTAAAACGTCTTGTTCCATGTTTCTACCAGTCTTGGTCATGTAGGACCTGTTGATTGTGTGTTTTATGCCAAGCCCTGAGGATGGATACAAGGATAGAGATAGGAGAGAGACCTTATATTTGTCTTCTCAGCTGCATATAAACTCATTTGTCAGAGTCATCAAGGACTGAGCGGCAGAGCACCAACAGATAACAGCAAGGAGAGTGAGTGGAAGGTGGGAGGATGTCCACTCCAGGGAGCAGGAGCTTTGGGCTGGGGAGAAACTTCTCCTATGTTCACCTGGGCAGCACCCAGCACTGCAGTGTTGGCACATGTAGAGACTGTATGCATCTGCTGCGTGTATAACTCGCGCTCCCATGCCTACTGCTAAAGATAAATTTACACCAATGACCCATGACCTGCTAGCTTGCGTGTTGAGGCGGGGCCTTTCCCAAGTCCCCTCCCTAGTTATTCCTGAGAAGTTGCGGGGCACGTCTCATCTCTGCTGCAATATGAGCCCTCGTGTATTTCCTCTCCAGCATCCTTGCTGGGACCTGCCGTTCCTGGGTCCTTCACCTGTGCCACACTTCCTTCGGCAAAAGCTGCTGGAGCCCCCACCGGAGCGGTCATGCCTTCATTGGGGCCTGACAGGGAAGCAGCCTCAGCCAGAGTCTTGATCCCAGTTAACACTTAATGATTAAAAATACATAATATACTTGTTAAGCTATCCCATATCGTTTGATGCACCCATGTTACCATCTCGAAAAATCTCAGGAAACACGGTGGATATCTGGAATCACACTACTGGACAGAAGACTCACTGCACATCTTCTCTTGGGAACTTGTGTGAAATGTGATGGTCACTGTTCACTGCTCCAGTTGATGCGGGGACTCCTTGGTGATGTGACGAAACCTTGAAGCTACAGTCAAGACCCTCAACTTCCCCAAGGTACAGCCACCACAACAGGCAGAAGAGTGTGCAGTGCGTTTCTGAACTGTGGGGATGTGTGGCCCCAGAGAAACCCACTGCCATGAGAAGGTGCTGGAGCCCCTCGGAGGTCACTGTCGTCCTCTCCGGAGTGTGAGAGCAGGGTTCACGTGGACTGGGTGGGAGGTGAACTTCTCCCTGTTGTTCCATCTATCGGGAGCCTTCTCTAATCTCTGTTTCCACTCTTTAAGCCAAGTGAGATGTCAGATAAGGAGGCATTCACAGCAACTGTTTTCCTCCATCACAGATCTTACTACACAGTGTGGTAAATGCCTGTGGGTTGTACCACATTTAGGCAGAGACAGTTTCTTCTTCGTCACTGTTTTGCAAACACTGCATACCCGCAGGGATGATCTGCTGAGTGCCTCATTATTTAAACAATCATTGTGTAGAAGGAGAGAGCCAGGCAATGGGGGCTGAGAGGGAGGGAGCTTTGTTCACACAGTTGTTTGCTGGTTTTTCCCCTGACAGATGCATGGAAAGCAGGAAAAAATGTGATTGAAAATAAGCCTGACCCTAACCTTTGCAGGGTCCAGGGCAAGAATACACATGAAAGCCTCCATACCATATGTCTTGAGATTTAAATGTACAAATCAAGTACTATACTGTAAAACAGAATACATTCAACCCTCTATCTTGGCAAACATGCCTTCATAACTCAGAAGGCCAGAGTTGGATTTAGTATTCTCAGATCCCTTAGAGTTCTGCCCCAGACATGGTAGCCTGAGGAGAGCCTTTAACCTGCTCCTTTTCACCCCTTGCTGCACTGGGCATTGTGAGGCAATATGTGCACACATGTGGAAACCCAAATACTCAACTTCATCTGTCTTCTGCCCTACCTCATGAACAGCTTCCTCCTTACCATGCCTCCGGCTGGAGGTCTATACTTGGACCTGGGGGAAAGGCCCACAGGGCCATCTGGACAGGAGATTCTGGGGTCCCCAGTACCCAGGGTATGTGCTACAAGAGAGGTGGCGTGGACCCAGGTGGACACATATCCCTGTCTCCATAGACTCCTTGTTCAGTGCAGAAGACCTTGACCACAAGTGTGGTCCGAGGGACTCCCCTATTACTGAGGTCCTACTCCTAAGAAGGCATCAGATAATGAGCATGAGTGAGGTGAAGAGCTTCACCCTGAAGCTGAAGGGGGGAGGAACAGGGAAAGGCAGGTGAGGTAGAGATACAGTTTTGGATTAAGTAGCAGGAAGTTATTGTGATTTCCATCTCTTAGGCTGGGTTTTCTCAGTGAAGGGAAGGTAGTGTCACCTTCTAGGTGAAGTGACGAGTCTTAGGAAACTTTGGAAAAGCCAGTGTTTAACAGTACCATGAGAAAGGGCTGAGAAGGAACCTGCGAGAAACTTCCAGGCAGTGCCGAAGGCCTGCCACAGCTGCCCACATACACTTGGGCAGGTAGGGTACAGCCCAACTCCACAATGCACTTTTTATGTCACCCCCGTGTGAATGGCAAGCCCTCGAGTCAGGTTTGGTGCCTCTTGCACAGCCACACCTGGTGGACGGAGGCTCAAGCCATCTCCCTTGAAGTTTGACCTCAGCAGTTAATATCACTGTGCAAAGTCTGAATGAGGGAAAATAGTTTGAACAGTGCTTATAGTGGATGGAATTACTTCTTAAATCTATGCCTGTTATGTAAACACTAATTTAACATTACAAATATGGCCCCAAAAGGCTGACAAAGGTTTTCTTAAACAGTGGGGTGCTTACCTTTAATTCTGAGTCCCAGGATCATGCTCCCAGGATAGTATTTTCCTCATCCCTGTAACCAACCCTGGTGAACATTCCCCTCTCAGAGCTCTGGTCCCTCCCTCCTCTCTTACCAGAGGACCCACCCATTACTTAAAATGAATTATTATTTTACTCTGTGCATACCAGAGAGAAAGAAAATAATTATAATTACTATAATTCTCCCATCTCTGAGATTCCCTCCCTATTTTGCTCTCCCTAAACCTCAAATTTGCTAATCCCCATGCTGTGACAACACCTGCCTTCTTAAATTGTCTGCCTGCTTCTATCCGTACCCCCCCCCCCAAAGCCCTGTAGCACATGGTTCCTAACTCTGGGCTATGTTGTTGATTTTTGTTTTTATTCACATGTGACATTTTGTTTCCACTAGCTGTACTTGCACTTTGAGAAAGTACTGGAAAAAGTCAGTCCAAAACCTCTGGGGACAGTTGCTTGTGGAATAAAACAGAGATAGTATGGAAGCTCAGAGATGTTCATTTTCTAAGCTCAGAAAGAAATCCTCATAAGACTCTGAGAAGCTGGGTCTTCCTCCAAGGCACCCTTCACTCTGCGTCCTCTGTGTCCTCACAAGACAGGGCAAGTGAATCAACCAGTCCAGCTCCTAGAGACTGCCTCAGCCCTGGGGACAGGGGGCAGGGCCAGAAGAGCCCATGGCCAGCCCAGTGAGGGAGACCTAATCTGAACAAAAGGATAGTGTCAGCCACCTTCTTCCCTGGGATATGGTTTAGTAGATACTGCAAATAATTTTTGTACATAAGCCCCTACTCCCTGCCTTGTCCAGGGAAACCAGGCTTGCTGATGAGGCTTCCACCTGCCATTGTTCCAAAGAGCAAGAAATGGAACACATGACTCTGCTCTCAGTGTTTTAGAAAACCGTTCATTCTATAAAGTCTCAAACTACTTAGGATGCACTACGACTGATCTCTGTCCTTCCTTTAACTCTCACTGGGACTTGGTCGGGTTGTGACCACGCCCAGCTGCCCTGCCCTCCATCCTGCTCTTGGAGGGCAGCCCCCCACCCCAGCCTGGCTTCGTTCCTACCTCAGCTCCTTTGAGCCCAATCCCTGGACCTGTGTACAGAGTGACTTCTGGCCTCTTGCCTTAGCAACCCCCTGAGACTCTTGTGGAGCTCTTTTCTGAAATGTTCTATTTGGTTCCACCTACTTGCAGGAAGAATCTGAACTTTTCACAAGGATTGGGAATTGTCAGAGAATTAAACGTCTGAACATTTGTACTTTGCTCTAACACAAGCAAGTTCTCGTGAGTTATAACTGGTGGATAAGGCATTTTCCCTGTACTAAGTGGCCCCGCACCAATATGCAGTTTGAGTTCTGGCCTTCTGATTTTCATTTCTGCCATTACAGAGTTGGTTTTGACATCTCTTCCAGCACATCCATATATTTGGAAGATTTTTTTTTTGTTTCTAATATGTTGTGGACTAAAGTGATGGATCCCCAAAGGTATGAGAAGTATGTCTAAAATTGGGGTGCCTGGATGGCTTAGTCAGTTAAGTATTCAACTTTGGCTCAGATTGTGAAGTCATGGTTGGTGAGTTCTAGCCCCTCCATCGGGCTCTCTGCTGAGAATCCCAAGAGTCTGCTTGGGATTCTCTTTCTCCCTCTCTCTCTGCCCCTCCCCCACTCACACTTTTTTTCCCTCTCTCTCAAAAATCAGTAAACATTTTTAAAAATCTATAAAAAAAGAAGTATGTCTAAAATCATTACAGATTTCTGGGAATAAGGCCCTGGTGGGGCCAGAGTGGGCATCCATGGACCAAAGGCACATGCTTCAGTGTGTGGACTTTGGGAACTTCAGTTTGACTGATTAAGGACTTCATCTTTAAGTCTTATAACTTTTTGGCCTCAGTTTCCTTATCTGTAAAATAAATTAACTGTCCTTGTTTACCTAAGTTTTCAGAGATTTTTAAAATATTTTATTAAAGCTTAACACACATACAAGAAAGTATAAGAATCATAAGTGTACAGTCACATGAATTTTTACAAAGTAAACATATTAATAATCCAGGTCAAAAGACAGACCATGATTGGCACTTAAAAGCCCCTGTTTTATGCCCATGGCCAACCCCTTCTACTCCCCAAAAGTTACCACTGTTGTGGCTTCTAACACCAGAGATTCATCCTGAAGTTTTTGCAAATGCAATCATGCACATTGTATTTCTGTTGTGTCTCTCTTCTTTGGTGACATTCATTTTTGTGTCCTATAGCAGTGGTCCATTTTCAATGCTGTATAGTTTCCCATTGTGAGAATGTACCACATGTATTCACTCTGCTGCTGAACATCTAGGTTGTTCCCAGGGCCTTTTGGCTCTATTGAATTAAGTTTCCATGAACATTGTACATATTGGTGCACACATGTACACATCTCTGTTGGATTATACCAGGAATGGAATTTCTGGGTCATAGGATATGATATGGTTTAGTAGATACTGCAAATAATCTTTGTAACAATTTCCTTTCCCATGAGCAGCAAATGAGAATTCTAATTATTTCAAATGATCAAGGAATTTTTTTTATTGAAAACTTTTCATAGTATAACTATGTTTGTCAAATAAATGCCCTTAGCAAAGGGAGAGGCAGTGGAGCATGGTAGCAATCATACTAAGTGAAATTCAGGTGAAGCATGCAGTCATTCTGGACCTTGAAAGTCCTCATTTCTGAAGCAGTGCTGATTTTAACAGCACTTTCATCTGTAAAAGTCTTGGCTCATTTTATGAAATTCCATGAATTGAGATGGGACCTATACCATTTAAAAATGAATATATAGGGGCGCCTGGGTGGCACAGTCGGTTAAGCGTCCGACTTCAGCCAGGTCACGGTCTCGCGGTCTGTGAGTTCGAGCCCCGCGTCAGGCTCTGGGCTGATGGCTCAGAGCCTGGAGCCTGTTTCCGATTCTGTGTCTCCCTCTCTCTCTGCCCCGCCCCCGTCCATGCTCTGTCTCTCTCTGTCCCAAAAATAAATAAACGTTGAAAAAAAAATTTTTTTTAATGAATATATAATCTTTCATGGTGTTCATACACACATACCCACATTGCTGTTTTTATGAGAAATGCTTTGTTCATATACTTTCTGGCATCTTCCTGTGCCAGGTCCAGTACCAGCTCTGGATGGATGCTAAAAAACAAACTTACACATGTGTGCCGTAGACACACTGCTTCAAATGAAGGGATTGAATTGGAGCAAGGACACTGTGTGATGGAGAGAAATTTGCAAGAAGAGTTCTTGCCACAGAGTGGAGTTATTCCACTCAGGTAGCAAGGCTGAGCTGGCAGACAGTCAAAATCCAGAAGGAACCAAGGACAAGGCAGTGCCTAGATCACTGCAGGCAAGCCAGCTCACTGCTCAGTAGCACACACACCTATCTCTTCTATGGCTGGGCAAGGTAGGTAGCTACTGCCTCCTCTGCCAGCCACCTGTCTGCAATGCCCTCCTGTGTCAAAATATGGGCTGGGGCCATTGGGGGGGATGAAGCCCGTAGTCTGTACTCAGGCCCTAGCAGCAAAGAAGACTTGGAGAATGAGGATCTGGCATTTTCAGCTAGAGAGAAGGGGGTCCCACACCCTGGAAGGGGTTCAGGTGTGGGACCACTAGGCCTATGGTTACTGATGATAACAAGAGCTAAGGCAATTACCATCTGTTCATTCTTCCTGGATTAAAAAAAAAAAAATTTTATTTAAAATAAAAATATAGGGGCGCCTGGGTGGCGCAGTCGGTTGAGCGTCTGACTTCAGCCAGGTCATGATCTCGCGGTCCGTGAGTTCGAGCCCCGCGTCAGGCTCTGGGCTGATGGCTCAGAGCCTGGAGCCTGTTTCCGATTCTGTGTCTCCCTCTCTCTCTGCCCCTCTCCCATTCATGCTCTGTCTCTCTCTGTCCCCCAAAAAATAAATAAACGTTGAAAAAATAATATAAAATAAAATAAAATAAAATAAAATAAAAATATAAATTTAAATTTATATAAAATTAAAAAAAAATAAATTTGTTTATTTTTGAGACAACGCAAGAGACAGAGTGCAAATGGCCAAGGGGCAGGCAGAGGGAGACACAGAATCTGCAGCAGGCTCCAGGCTCTGAGCTGTCAGCACAGAGCCCAACATGAGGCTCGAACTCATGAACTGAGAGATCATGACCTGAGCCGAAGTCAGACACTTAACCGACTGAGCCACTCAGGTGTCCCTCTTCCTGGATTTTTAAAACCACAATTAAAGAGTATCAAAACACTCTTTAATTCTTTGTTGTTTTTGTAGTTAAAGCTCCCAAGATCCACACCTTAGTCCAACTCCACCCCCCCAAAGGGCACAAACTGCCAGATGTTTAGAAGTGACACAGCTTCTCAAAACCATGCAAGGGATTCAGGAGAACTGGGCAAACCAAGTGGTGGTTGGAACAAACCACTGCAGTTCCCCATTGTCTCCAGCGCAAAGTTGAATAGAGGAATGAGAGCAGACTTCCTTGTCTATTCCTGACCATAGGGGGAGAGCATTGATCATCAACCATTCAAGTGTGATGTCAGCTGTGGGTTTTTCATAGATGCCATTTATCACATTGAGGAAGTTTCCTTCTGTTCTTACTTTGCTGAGAGTTTTTAGTCAGGAATAGAGAGGTTAGGTTTTTATCAAATGCTTGTTCTATGTCTATTAAGGCTATCATACAGTTTTTCTTTTTAGTCTGTTGATATGGATAACGATTGAGTGGGTTTTTTAAAATGTTTTTTTATTTTGAGAGAGAGAAAGAGAGAGAGCGTGAGCATGTGGGAGAGGGGCAGAGAGAGAGGGAGAGAGAAACCCAAGCAGATTCCGTGCTGTCAGGCTCCAACTCACAAACCGTGAAATTGTGGCCTGAGCCAAAATCAAGAGTGGACAATTAACTGACCGAGCCACACTGGTTGAGTGGTTTTTGAATGTTAAATCAACCCTGAATTCTTGGGTTAAATTCCACTTGGTCGTGATGTAATATCCTTTCAGTATATTGTTCGATTCAATTTGCTAAATGTTGTTAAGAATTTTTACATCTATGCTCATGAGAGATATTAGTCTGTAGTTTCTTTTTTTGTGTGCTTTCCTGGTTTTGGTATTAGGGTAATGCTGACCTCATAGATTGGGTTTAGAATATTCCCTTCACTTCAATTTTCTGGAAGACCTTGTGTATTATTTCTTCCACAAATATTTTGATGAATTCACCAGGGAAGAAACTATCTGTGGCTATTTGAAAGCTCCTTGGTTGTGATTTTTTTTTAAATTATAATCCAAGATATGTCAACAATTGCCAATCCCAATTGCTATTATTAGCATCAACATTCTCATCAGTGGGAGATAGTGTCATTATTGTTAAGCATCCCCACTAGCTTCCAGGAAGAATGGAGCTGGCATCTGAATGATTCTCAGGTGGTACCTCATGGGGCTGAATTCACAAAGAGCTTCTTTCTCATGTGACCCAAATATTTCAGAAACCAATGGTTTTTGAGAATTAGTACTAACTATTCCAGACGGCTAAATGATGTTTTCAGATCCCAGACACTGACCCCTCAGCCCCCTCACTCAGAACCCTCAGTCAGCCCTGTGCTCAGTATATTTGGTTTGTACTCCTTCCTCTGTGCCCATGGTCCCACTGCCCCCACCCCCCAAATGGCATATTCTCTCTCTTGCGGTGCTCCCATTCTCTCCATCCTTCCAGGCCTAGCTGGCATCTTTCCCAAATTCCTTGAGAACCTGTCAACACCACACGGGCCTTTCTCTGAATTCTTGTCACGCCAACAGCCAGAACTACACAATTAAGTCTTTTGTTAAATCCTGCCTTGTGTTATTTTCTCATCGATTCCTCCATATTGCTCTCTAACTAGATTATAAACTACTTGTCTTATATTGCCTCAGAACACCTGATAGAGGTTGACTGATTTGAGGCTAGACATTGTAGCATATGGCATAAGAATTTCTAATTTCACAATGCCTGCTCATTCAACAACCACTCCCCTAGAAAACAAATACCAGGAAGAACATCTTCTCATATACAGTTTTCTCTCATAAATCATTGCCTGTGTTACAGTTCAGATCTGCTTACCTGCTAAATGTTCCTTGGTTTTCCTGTTGGCAAGATAACTGATTTTTTAATAAAAACTCTAAATGCAATATGACAAAAGATAGTACCTCCTACACCTGAAGCATCTTTGCCTACATTTCATTACACTCTTCCATGAAGTGAAGAGAGAAAGTCTTCTGTTTACACGGTACAAGGCCCATCTTTCCAGCCCTGACACTGTCGTTCTTCATCTGTGCTTGGTCTCACTACTCACTCCTTGGGCCCCCATGATCTTGGCCTGGAAATCCACCAGGGTCCAATTCAGACACATTTTCAAGTGAATACTATTCACTTCCACTCTCAAGCAGAATTAAAGGTTTGAGGGTTATTTCTAAAACCATACTTTTATTTGCTTCATCACATTTTTAAATATTTTTTAAATGTTTATTTATTTTTGAGAGAGAGAGAGCATGAGGGGCAGAGAGAGAGAAGGAGACACAGAATCCAAAGCAGGCTTCAGGCTCTGAACTGTCAGCACAGAGCCCGATGTGGGGCTAGAACTCACGAACCAGGAGACCATGACCTGAGCCGAAGTCGGATGCTTAACCAACTGAGCCACCCAGGCACCCCTTATTTTAAAAAATCTTTAGAGGGGCGCCTGGGTGGCTCAGTCGGTTAGGCGGCTGACTTCGGCTCAGGTCACGATCTTGCGGTCCGTGAGTTCGAGCCCCGAGTCAGGCTCTGTGCTGACAGCTCATAGCCTGGAACCTGTTTCAGATTCTGTGTCTCCCTCTCTCTGACCCTCCCCCATTCATGCTCTGTCTCTCTGTCTCAAAACTAAATAAACGTTAAAAAAAATTAAAAAAAAAATCTTTAGAATTCATTAGTAAAATATATTTTCATTTCAAAAATAGTGAGTTGAGGGGTGCCTGGGTGGCTCAGTCGGTTAAGTGTCTGACACCTTGATTTTGAACTGTGAAATCAAACTCTCACCAACCGAGATCGAGTCCCACATTGGGCTCTGTGCTGATTGCACAGAGCCTGCTTGGGTCCCTCTCTCCTTCTCTCTCTGTCCTTCTTCTGCTCGCTCTCCCTCTCTGTCAAATAAATAAATAAGCTTAAAAAAAGTGAGTTGAAAGTCATTTCTATCATTGGAGAGTTGATCAGTATTTCAAAGGGCAGCGAGCATTTGTTCTAATGGCAAAACCCAACTTATCAGCAGTTGTTAAAATAAACACGCTTACCATCCAAACCCACAGTCTAATATATCATCTCCCTGTTTTCCACTTCCCCATTTTTCTGGCCCCTGTTTCTCCGTGTAGATAATCTTGTTGTCTCTTTGCATCTGCTCATGGTTCTGCTTTGGCCCGGGTCTCCTGGCTATTTGGTTTCTCTTCCCTTTCCTGTTTTTTCCCTGTTACCTTCTTTACCCTTTGGTTGTAGCCATAACTTGGGCTGGCTCAGCATTAGGTCACGGGAAGTCTTGGCCAGCAGGTGTCAAAAGGGCAAGCAAGTCTCAGAAACTTTCCTAGTCACAGAGCCCCACCCTAGTGAGGCACTGAGGAAGACTCCATGTTTTCACTTCTTGCCCCCGAGAAAGCTGGCTCAACCATGTGCCTTCAAAGTTTCTCCTTCTTATCTAATATCTGCAGAACAACCATGAGCCTAAGTACTAGTACTAGTACTGAGTACTAGTCAGCAGTTGTCTTGACCTCCCCTCATCCTGAGTGTCAGAGGCACTTAGCTCACACACAGCCCCCTGCAGTGTGTACCCAGATCATAGGGCAGCTTAACTGACATGATGATGTGGATTTTATGTGATTATATTTTTGTTTCTATTACATTAAAAACTATTTGGGGATAAAATAACACTTTAGCCTTAGAAGTCCAATGTTACATTTTTACAACTCTTCCATTTACCATACATTCAGGTTTTAATTCTTCTTTAGATGTCATTTCCTTTATATTTTACACACCTGAAGAGAGGTCATTGACTTCTCTATTCCAAAGATACCTGTCTAAAATTGGAAAATCTTCCTTTCACAAATGACCTTCCAGAGGTATCTTCTGTGCTTCCTCCTGCTTTCTACCCGAGGGCTGACCCAGATGGACACACCAAATTCTCTTTCCTCCTCTGGGCTCAGGTGGGTTCAGCTGATGGGGCGCCTCAGCAGGAGGTGGGTCAGGGGATTTATTCCACTAGCTTCCTCTGGGCAAGGTCACTTTGAGTAAGCTGTATCTCTCAACCAGAGGATCCAGTTCTTCTCGAGGAAGCCATCTCTATACCTCTTCTCTTCTCCTTCCAGGTTTCCATAACAGCCCTGGGAGCCACACTCCTCCTGGTGATTTCCACACCTCTCTAAACTGTCCCTGTCTATTTCCTGCTGATAGACTTTGAAAAGTACGTGAGATCCCCATTTAGAACCGATGACAGACTGAAAAACTGCCACACCACTTTTGGGTGTAGGCTCCTTGAACCAATCTCGTAACAAAGGACAGCAAGTGGGGCATCTGGGTGGGTCATTCAGTTAACTGTCCGACTCTTGGTTTCTGCTCTGATCATGATTTCATGGTTAGTGAGTTCAAGCTCTGCGCGGGGCTCTGAGCTGACAGTATGGGGACTGCTTGGGATTCTCTCTCCCTCTCTCTCTGTCCCTCCCCCACTCATGCCCTCTGTCTCTCACAAAATAAACTTAAAAAAGCTAACCCCCCCCCAAAAAAAAAGAAAAGAAAAAGGAGACCAACTAGCTCAAAGGAGGCACAGTCGAAAACTCCTTTGATTTCCACTCAAGGCAGTTGTATCTCAAATATATCATTTAAATTCAATGATTCCATAATTATCATAAATCAGTATCCTATAACTGCAAATCCTGTATTGGAGTTGATTAAAGTATTTTTTCTGTTTCCTATTTTATTTTTTTTTATTGAGGTATAATTGCATATAACATTAGCTTTAAGCGTACAAAAAAATGACTCGATATTTGGATGTAATACGAAATGGTTACTCCAATGAGTCTAGTTAACATCTGTCACCGTGTATAGTTATAAAACTTTTTTCTTGTGATAAGAACTTTTTTTTTAATGTTTTTATTTATTTTTGAGACAGAGAGAGACAGAGCATGAGTAGGGGAGGGGCAGAGAGGGAGGGAGACACAGAATCCAAAGCAGGCTCCAGGCCCTGAGCCGTCAGCACAGAGCCTGACACGTAGCTGTAACTCATGGACTGTGAGATCATGACCTGAGCTGAAGTGGGACGCTTAACCAACTGAGCCACCCAGGCGCCCCAATTGTGATAAGAACTTCTACTATCCACTCTCTTAGCAACTTGCAAACATGCAATACAGTATTATTAACTATAGTCATCATGTTGTACATTACATCCCCATGGCTTATTTTATAACTGGAACTTTGTATCTTTTGACCCCCTTTACCCATTTTGCCTATCTCCCACCCTCTGCTTCTGGCAACACTCATCTGTTCTCTGAATCCATAAGCTCAATTTTTTGGGTTTTGTTTTGTCTTGTTTTGTTTTTATCTTTTTTTCTTTTTTTTTTTAATTTTTTTTTTCAACGTTTATTTATTTTTTGGACAGAGAGAGACAGAGCATGAACGGGGGAGGGGCAGAGAGAGAGGGAGACACAGAATCAGAAACAGGCTCCAGGCTCTGAGCCATCAGCCCAGAGCCTGACACGGGGCTCGAACTCACGGACCGCGAGATCGTGACCTGGCTGAAGTCGGACGCTTAACCGACTGCGCCACCCAGGCGCCCCTTGTTTTGTTTTTAGATTCAACAAGTGATATCATATGTTATTTGCTTTTCTCTGTCTGACTTATTTCACTTGGCATGATGTCTTCAAGGTCCATCCATGTTGATGAAAATGGCAGAATTTCCTTCTTTTATATGACTGAATAATATTCCTGTATGTGTGAGTGTATGTATGTGTGTGCATACACCACATTTACTTTTCCCATTAATCCATTGATAGGTGGATTGTTTCCATATGTAGACTATTGTAAATAATGCTACAATAAATATGGGGATTCATATATCTTTTCATGACAGTGTTTTTGTTTTCTTCAGATAAATATCCAGAAGTGGAGTTGCTGGATCATATGATAGTTCTATTTTTAATTTTTAATTATTTTTTTTATTTAAAGAAAAAATTTTTTACATTTATTTATTTTTTGAGAGACATAGAGAGACAGAGCACAAGTTGGGAAGGGGCAGAGAGAGAAGGAGACACAGAATCCAAAGCAGGCTCCAGGCTCCGAGCTGTCAGCACAGTGCCTGACGCAGGGCTCGAACTCACAAATTGTGAGATCATGACCTGAGCCGAAGTGGGACGCTTAACCGACTGAGCCACCCAGGCGCCGCATCTGTTTTCCATAGTGGCTGCACCAATTTATATTCCCACTAATAGTGCACAAAGGTTCCCTTTTCTCCATATGCTCCACAACATTTATTTTTCTTGTTTTTTGATAAGAGCCATTCTGACAGGTGTAAGCTGATGTCTCATTGTGGTTTTGATTTGAATTTCCCTGATGATTAGTGACGCTGAACACCTTTTCATATACCTATTTTCCATCTGTATGTCTTCTTTGGAAAAATGTCTATTGAGATCCTCTACCCATTTTTAATTAGATTGTATGTTACATGAGTTCTATACATTTTTTGGATATTAACCCTTTATCAGATATATGAGTTACAAATATTTCCTCCCATTCTGTAGGTTACCTTTTTGTTTTGTTGATATGGGTGTGAGGGCAATCTGGCTGTGACATCTGTCGCCCCAGTGACATTGGTCACCAGGGTTAATTTGACTGATCTGGTCAGCTGGGCGGATGTTCCCTTCCTCCCTCACTACTCCATGTGTATCCCTCCTGAAGTGGACAGACTTCCTTGATAGAGGAGGGCCATTCTTGGGTCAAGGGTATATGAGTAGCTGTGCATCCCTGCTTCCCTAGAACCTCCAAATAAGCTCTCAATGTCCATTTTGTTGATAGTTTCCTTTACTGTTCAGAAACTTTTTAGTTTGATGTGGTCCCACTTGTTTATTTTTTTGCTTCTATTACCTTTGCTTTTGCTGTCAAATCCAGAAAATCATTGCCAAGACCAATGTCAAGGAGCATATCACCTATATTTTCTTCTAGGAGTTTGATTACTTCAGGTCTTATGCTCAAATCTTTCATTCATTTTGAGTTTATTTTGGGGTATGGTGTAAGACAGAGGTCAAATGTTATTCTTTTGCATGTGGCTACCCAGTTTTTGCAACCCCATTTGTTGAAGAGACTGTCCTTTCCCCACTGTGTATTCTTGCCTCCTATGTCATAAATTTACTCACCATATATGCATGGGTTTTTATTTCTGGGCTGTCTATTCTGTTCCATTGATCTATGGACCTGGGGATTTTTTTTGGCAATATCATGCAGTTTTGATTACTGTAACTTTATCATAGAGTTTGAAATCAAGAAGTGTGATGCCTCCAACTTTGTTTTTTCTTTATCAAGATTGCTTTGGCTGTTCAGGGTCTTTTAATTAAAGTCTTAAGGTTGTAAAATTATTACAAAAGGAGTAAATACTGTCAAAGTTGTTTTGAAATGTCTTTTAAATTGAATCAAATTTGGAATGGGAATTTTAAAAATCAAACTCTTTTAGTTTGAGAGTTTAAGAATCTAACTCTTTCCCTCTTTCTCCAGGAAGGGTAAGAGGAAGTTGAGTTGTGATTTTTTTTAAAACAAAGTGGTTTTTTTTTAATGTTTATTTATTTTGAGAGAGAGAGAGCAAGTGGGAGAGGGGGAGAGAGAGAAGGAAAGGGAGAATCCCAAGCAGGCTCCAAGCTGTCAGCACAGAGCCCAACTGAGGGCTCAAATTCATGAACCGCGAGATCATGACCTGAACTGAAATCAGGAGTCAGATGCTTAATTCACTGAGCCATGCAGGTGCCCAGAGTTGTGATTATATGGCACCAGTATAAACAACTTCATTTCACTTTGCTCAGCCAGTTGATGTTTGGGGAAGGCCAAAGTTCAGCCTGAAAACCAAACCTACAAAAGTCCTCAGGCATTTGGGGTGCCTGGGTGGCTCAGTCAGTTGAGTGCCCAGCTCTTGATTTCGTCTCAGGTCGTGATTTCACTGTTTGTGGGTTAGAGCCCCGTGTCAGGCTCCACTCTGACAGTGTAGGACAGAGCCTGAATGGCATTCTCTCTCTCTCTCTCTCTCTCTCTCTCTCTCTCTCTCTCTCTCTCCCCCTCCCCCATAATAAATAAACGTAAAAGAAAAAGTCCTCAGGCATTCAATGTCCTTAGCATATCCTACATGCCAGGACCTGTGCCCAACATGTCACGTCCATTTTCATCCATCCTCTCTCCATCTTTTGGTGTCTCTCCCCCTCTCACACACCCCCCTCACGGGCCTGCTATGCTTTGGGCTCCTTAATTTCATGATGTCCCTGCAGGCTACAAAGGCAAGCAGACAGCCTCTTGCTTGGAAGAGGACACCACTAATGACTCACACAGGCCTGCCCACAGGTCACTTCACCTGACCGAAGTCACCAAATTATGAAGCAGGACTGCCCCATGATAGCAGGCTGACTCATTGCTCTCACGGCCCATACTGTGATATGCCTTTCAGAAATCAGATGCCGTATCTGTTTCGTCTCATGGAGGGAAAACGGTCTCTGTTTTTGATGTAAGCTCCTTTCTTACTCCTCACGAGTGATGTGTTGAAGGAGCAAACACAAAGTAGAATCTTACTGTTTCTCAGAGACAGAGATTCTGGGGCAGCTCCGGGGCTCCTACAGGAAATTGTGGTGATCCCACAGAAGTCCCTGTGAGGAACTGAGCTCTCTGCCCCTCCCAGGCCACCACCGGGCCAGGGTGTCAGAAATATTAGCCCTTCCTTCAACCCAGGAATGCACCCTGGGTGCATAAATCCGGGTGGTGTATAAATCCGGGCGAGTTCACCTGTTAGTTGGCTGCACAGGCTACTCAGACCACTTGATTATTCCTTGTAACCCGACCCTGTGTTTTACACTGAATTTGGGAGGGCCCCTCCCCCACAGCATTATGGCAGGTGTTATTGTGTCCAAGTGACTTATGAGTCAGGCGGTTTCAGACAGTGAACGGGGAGCAAAGTTGACGGTTCCGGCAGCCCCAGTGTTCCTTTGCCCCATCGGGTGGCAGCCTTTCCTACAAATGCTTTCTGACCCCTCTCTCCCTGCCCTAGGTTCATGGCCCCTTGCACAGCAGATCCTCCACCAAACCTCTTGGGCAGGCAGCCCCTCTCAGCCAGGGTTTCCCACCCAGGTTCCCTGCTGTGCTTTATGGACTACAGAGTGCTCGGGCTTGGGGGCCCTCCAGGAGCACTGGGAGCTGATGTTGGCCCCTCAAGGACACCCGCTGCGTAGAAAGAAGTAATCATGTTCTCAGAAGTCACCAGGTCTAATGCCACAGAAAAAGAGAAAACGTTGCTGCTATTGGCGTGGTTCCAGACTTCACTATTGGTGTGATTCCTGTCTTCCCTCTTGGTGTGGTTCCACTGTTCACTATTGGCGTGGTCCAGTCTTCTCTATTGGCCAGAATGCCTCCACAGCTTTGCTCCAGGCTGCATTTTTGTGACACAGGACTGAGAAGCATTTAGCTCTCCACCACACACCTCTTCCCGAGGCGGGTCATCATATCTTTCACACACACACACACACACACACACACACACACACACATAATGCATGCACACATACACATCCATGCACAAAATACGTGCATACCTATATCCATGTATCACACATATATTCATACACGTATGCACACACATTACACATAACATGCACATACTTACTCATACACCTTTGCATACATAACACAGACACATACATCCACACTCACATACCCACACGCATATACAAATACACATACAATCAGCCTTTAGCAGTGTCTCTGTCTGTTGTCCAGGCAGGGTGGCTGTAGTTCTGATTCAATGCTCTCCATCCCCAATCTCCCTTTGATGGCAAGTTGGGGGTGCAGGGTTAGTGGCCACTGGACCAGTTCATCCCTATCACGGTGAGGTGCTAGTCAATAAATAACCTCTAATTCAAGAAGTGGAGTAGCCAGGATTTAGGACATGTATGCTTGTGGCCAAGGTGAGTGTGCTTCTGAGAGTCATATGTTTTCTTCCCTCCAGCTTTGGAGGCATCCAGGACAGAGAGGCTTTTTAACTTTTCATTTTTATTTTTTGATGCTTTGTTTGGTTTTGCCCTAAGTCCCTATCACAGGCAGGTGGCGGATGCCTGGTTTTAAGGAATCGATAAACAAATCCATTAGCTAAAAACAGTGACTGTCAATAATGGTGATGACGACCACAAAAATAGATGTTTGAAAGGATGGATGAGAGATGATATGAGAAAAAAGATAACTTGATAAACTCTTACTTTGACCTTTTAATTTTTTTTCTCTCAGCAACTCAACTACTCAAAGAAAAGCCACTTGATTTTTTTTTAAGCGATAAATTAATTGCTGGCTCCTAGCCCCAAATCTTCCTGGCTGGTGAAGAACATGAGCTCTCCCTGCTGGAATGTCCTCCTCCTTCCCAGCCTACAAAGCACCAGGGTATGTAAGTGGTGGGGAACCAGCTCTTGTCCTCTGCCCTCAAATGGCCTCTTCGGGACTGGACTTCTTTGCAGCATCTATTCCAAGGGCGCCTCAGGGAGTGGACAAGTGGGTCAAGACAGCCCGTGGTCCGGGTTTCCAAGCTGGGTCATTGGCTCCAGGCATCCGGAATCCAGTGAGTGGACATGAGTGGGTCCCTCTAGGGCCAGACTCTAAAGAGCACTGGGTTGACCACGAACCAGAATGAGGTTCAAATTGTTTACAGCACCACGCTCAACAAGGCATCGGTTCTACAACCAGGTCTGGTTTGTGGCCTCCCGGTGCCAGTTCTGCCTCTCAGAGAAAGGGCTCAAACCCGGAGGAGATTGGGTACTTCTGTAATTCTCCTAAGGACATATTTAGAGCACAGCCTCATCTCCAGAGGGCGCAGGATGCCAAGCAGCTTGAAGCAAGTTTCTCTGCTTTCAGGCCCCCACAGGGAGCCCTGTGTGCGTGCATCTCCCTCCATGTCTCCCGCCTTCCCTTCCACATACTCATCCTCAGGACATCAAACTAAGAGAAGGCTAAAGCAGCCCTACACATTCTGTCCACACCTAGATGAAAGAGGGAGAGCTCACTGAGAACTACTGCAGTGACTCCAGGGAGGTGGCCTTTCCTTGCCTCTGGGGCAGACTGGTGGGGAGGACAAGGGGGCAGAGCAAAGAAGAAAGTAGCCACACCCTTTCCTCCCTCCCTCCTTAACATGCTTCCTTTGGAGGAGGGGAGAGATTTACGATTAAATCTGGAGAGGAGTTGACATTTTTTTTAAGTTTTATTTATTTATTTGTTTATTTCTTTCAAATTTTGTTTTAATATTTATTTATTGTTGAGAAAGAGAGACAGAACATGAACAGGGGAGGACCAGAGAGAGAGGGAGACACAGAATCTGAAGCAGGCTCCAGGCTCTGAGCTGTCAGCACAGAGCAGGACATGGGGATCAACCTCATGAACCAGAAGATCATGAGCCAAAGTCAGATGCTTAACTGACTGAGCCACCCAGGCACCCCTTATTTTTTAAGTTTTTTAAAGTTTATTTATTTAGAGAGAGAGAGAGAGAGAGAACAAGTGGGATAGAGGCAGAGAGAGAGGGGAGAGAGAGAATCCCAAGCAGGCCCTGCACTGTCAGTGCAGAGCCCAATGTGGGGCTCGAACTCACAAACTGTTGAGATCACAACCCAAGTTGAAATCAGGAGTCAGACCTTAACCAACTAAGCCACCCAGGTGCCCCTGGGAAGGGTTTGGCATTTTAAATTAAATGGCACTGGATTCTCCCAACCCTCAAAGTAAAAGTAAGTCTGAGATGGCAAGGAGTCAGGAATGGAAATTCAACTGAGTGTGTTTAAAGACAGAAGGCAAAAGAAAGCCATTTCCTGTTTGTGCCCCAGCAGGTTCAGCCTACTAAATAGGTCAACTTTCTCCAGGCCCAGGAGACCCTGTCTACCCTGGGGAAATCCTTCTTGCTTTGAGTTTGTTCCAGACTATCTGGATCTGACTTAGGAGCATAGGCTTAGGAGCATAGGAAGATAGAGTCAATCAGACTTAGAGAGACTAACTCTACTCAGCTGCCTGCTGCATCCTTCCCAAGGGAAAATGAGGACAGGGCTGACCCCAGCTCAGACAAGAAGCTGGGCAAAGGGAAGATATAAGAAAGAAAAACTATATACAGATTACTTTCGAAAAACCTTAGTCTGGACACACCAGTAAAAACAAAAACAAATAAAAACAGAGATCAGAATGGTAAAGAAGAGGGCTGTCCAAGCAAGGAGGTATCCTTGGCTTCCCAAAGACAGGGGCATGATGACTCCTTCCACTCGCTCATACTCTCCGCCTTTAAAGCAGCCAAGGAATCTCCATCTGAGGTCTTGGTTTTCCCTGCTGTCAAAATAGACACCAGAGCTGGTGCCAGCACGAAAACTGCATAAAGCCACTGTGTACCTAAAATTTCCCCCGTCGTCAGTGTTGCCAATTACTGTGGCCCTTATGGAGACTGGTTACCTCTGTAATTCTCCTAAAGATATATTTAGGGCATTCTTGCTCTGTAACTATCTTTGGGACTTCGCAATAATACAGTATTCTGCTAATTTTAAACACGCACGGTCCCAGCTTACAAACAAGTTGTGTTCCAAAAGTAGGCACGCAGGTTGGTTAGTTGGCTCCCAGAATTCAGTTTCACATAAAAACCGTGCAAAACCAAATCCATGATAACATGTGCAAACTAGTAAAAAACAATCCTGTTGCAATATGGTAATGAGGCCAAGCAGAAAAATATATATATATTAAAATTGACCAAGTAGATAATACACTGACTAGCTTAAATCCAGGTACTTAAAAAATTCTCCACTAATGCTTGAATGTTGCTGTTTCCTGCCTCTTGAAGCCTTGCGCCGGGTATAAAGCAGATGTAACAACGGGAGATGTGGAAAATTGTGATGGAATTTTTGGCAAGTCAGAGCAACCCACACAGTTCCCCTCTTGGACTTCCCGGAGCCAGCCTCCCCAACCGTCTCTATCCACTGACCACTTCCTGGCTCCACCCCACCCTTAACACATTTCTCCGTCTTCCTCCTCCACCTTTAGCATGAAGGCCACACACAAAGTGTTAAGGTTTAGGGGAAGTGGGGCTGTCATTTCTATTTTCACATTTACTGAGATAATTGAACTGCAAAAAAAGAAAGTCACAGGTCCTCAATTGCCAGGTGCTAACGCAGCCTGATCTGACGTGGCCGATGTGCTTTGGTGGCACCATGTCCAGACTGAGGAGGCTCAGGGATCCATCCTAAGTCAGTCTCTCCCTGCATCTAGCATGGTTTTCCCATTTAGAGCTGCAGACCGTGTGCTCAGGGCAGGCAACATCATTTGTGGGGCCCAGTACTAAATAAAAATGTGGGGCCAAAACTATTGGCTTTTTGTTCAAAAACTATTAAGAATTTAGGGGCGCCTGGGTGGCGCAGTCGGTTAAGCGTCCGACTTCAGCCAGGTCACGATCTCGCGGTCCGTGAGCCGTGAGTTCGAGCCCCACATCGGGCTCTGTGCTGACCGCTCAGAGCCTGGAGCCTTGTTTCCGATTCTGTGTCTCCCTCTCTCTCTGCCCCTCCCCTGTTCATGCTCTGTCTCTCTCTGTCCCAAAAATAAATAAACGTTGAAAAAAAAAAAATTTTTAAAGACAGTGACCAGCAGAACACTATATTCAACCACAGGGCACCTATACCTTGTCACCATACGGGCTGCGTACACCCTGAACGTGGCACCAACGTGTTGGACAATCTCTACTCTCCTGGGTCATAACCATTTCCCTTCCAGATTCGCCAGTTGACTTTCTTTAGCCTCCTTCCATTGTGGGAACTGTGCAAGGAACCCCTAAGAAAGGCACCTCTGGGGGAGCCTGGGTCGCTCAGCCGGTTAAGCGTCCAACTTCGGCTCACATGATCTCACGGTGCGTGAGTTCGAGCCCTGCGTCCGGCTCTGTGCTGACAGCTCAGAGCCTGGAGCCTGCTTCGGATTCTGTGTCTCCCTCTCTCTCTGCACCACCCCCATTCGCACTCTGTCTCTCTCTCTCTCAAAAATAAATAAACATTAAAAAAAACAAAAACAAAAACAAAAACAAAGAGAAACAAAAAAAATTTCCCCTAATACAAGCTTTCAAAAATAGGAACTCAGGGCTCTCCCACAAAGACAACAGACATATGGCTGCAGTGGTCTCACTGGGTCCTTCCTGTTTCAGTATCTGTTTGTTCATTGGTCCACACCTTCAGCATGCTGGCTATATCCAGGCCTTTCTTTAGTGCTGTAGCCAATACTAAACCCCAGTGTGATTGTTAATTTTATGTGTCAGCTTGACAAAGCCATGGAGATGCCCAGATATTTGGTCAAACATTATTCTGTGAGGATGTTTTTGGGCGAGATTAATGTTTGACTCAGCAGACTGAGGAAAACAGATGGCTCTACCCCCATGGGGGTGGGCATCATCCAATCAGTTGAAGGCCTGAATAGAACAAAAAGGCTGACCCTCTCGTGACTAAGGGGAAAAAATATCTCCAGCCTGATTGCCTTGAGCTGGGACATCAGCCTTCTGCCTTCAGACTCAAACTGAAACATTGGCTCTTCTTGGTATCCAGCCTGCTGGCTTTCAGACCTGGGACCTCCACCATCAGGTCCTCTGGGTCTCCAGCTTGCTGACTACAGATCTTGGGACTTGTCAGCTTCTATAATCGTGTCATCCAGTTCTTTATAGTATTTGTCTGTCTGTCTATCTATCTATCTATCTATCTGTCATATTTGTAAATAAATGTTTGTTTTTATATGTCAAGGGATATGCATATATGTGTATATCCTATTGGGTCTGTTTCTCTGGAGAGTCCTGACTTATATACCCAGTCTGTCCAAAAAGTGCAGTTAGGGTTGAAAGTGCTCATTACAACAAGCAAGTGACCAAAGGCCACCAGAAACACACCTGTAGTTGACTTAGTGGGTTTGTTACTCATCACACTGGAGAGCATGCTCACCATGAGGAACTGGGGGCTTCTGCATAAGAGGGTATTAGAAAGAATTATGGTAGATTTGGGCTTTGGGGGTATTTGAGGAGGAGCCTGGACTGCACAAAAAAGTGAGGACAGAAAGTGAGACAATTCTGTCACTGAGTATCTCAACAAAACTTAGCTACAGAGAGGGCTCACTAGAGTAGGTATAAAGCCATCGTTCATATTAGCCAAGAGAGGGATTTATTTATTTTTTTAAATTTTGTGGGTAGCACAGTAACTTTGTGCTTGTCTGCGCTTGGACAAAATTATGAAGTGCCCTTGTTTTTTGTTTGTTTTTTGTTTTTTTTTAATATAAATTAAAAAAGTTTTTTAATGTTTATTTATTTTTGAGAGAGAGACAGAGCACAAGCAGGGGAGGGGCAGAGAGAGAGGGACACACAGAATTGGAAGCAGGTTCTAGGCTCTGAGCTGTCAGCACAGAGTCCGATGTGGGGCTTGAACTCGTGAACTGTGAGGTCATGACCTGAGCTGAAGTCAAACATTTAATCAACTGAGCCACCCAGGTGCCCCTTTTTATAATTTTTTAAAGTTTATTTATTCATCCTGAGAGAGAGAGCAAGTTTGGGAGGGACAGAGAGAGAGGGAGTGAGAGACAATTCCAAGCAGCGCAGAGCCCGATGCGGGGCTTGAAACTACAAACTGTGAGATCATGACCTGAGCTGAAACCGAGAATTGATGCTTAACCGACTGAGCCACCCAGGCACCCCTGAAGTGCCCTTGTTTTGTCTCACTTTATCATGGTTTCACACTGGCCTCTTCTGATGCTGGTGCTCTGTGAGATTATTTATGCCCCTGCCCATGTTCTCAGGCATTTCTGCTCCCCTGGTTCTCCAAACGTCTGGCCTGCCCCTCCACCCAGAGGAGAGCCAAAAGCTTAACCTGGGAGGCAGATGGGCTGGATGTCCCCTGTGCCACATGGAGGGACCCAGGAACTTCTGAGGGAAGTAGCCACAACACGCAAAATCTTCTCTCTTGCTTATTGTGGCTCCTTTTCTAAAATCTCCAAAAACCAAGTGCTGTGCTGAGTCCTTTACATATATTCATGAATCCAATCCTTAACACAACCTCAAAAGGTAAGTATAGGATTGTTCTCATGTTATTGATGAGGTATCCAAGGTACACACAGAGTAAATAATGAACAGCCAAGAACTCCCCTCCACCCACCACTAAAAAGCCCCTCGTGGGCTTGATCACGTGGCACGATGCTGCATTTCTGCACCATGGCAAAGTCACAGTAAAGTGTCATTTGGCCATCGATCAAAACAACCTGCACTGCTCCCTACTGCCTAGAGAATTAAGCCCAAATGTCCTAACAGCCAGACCCCGCCCAATCTGGCTCTCAACTACTCTGTTGTCCTTTGTTCCTTCTTTGCTCCTAAGTGAACTCTCTGCTATAGCCACAGCCATACATCGCAGCCCCCTAAACACAACAAATGCGCTTCCATATCTGTGGCACTCCACTCAGCGAGAATATTCCCGTATCCCCATCCGATCACCGTTCCGTCCCTCCTTCCCAGCTCGGGTCTAGCTTCCTCTGTATGGCTTTCCTGGCAAGTATGCTGTGCCACTCCATATTGTTACTTATGTTGTTATGCATCACCCCTGCTGTTCCAGTGAGACCTGTGGTGGGGAGTTTGCAAAGTGACCACAAAAGTTACCCCCACGGCCGTATATGGCTCCTCCCTAGTGTGACTTCTACATTCAAGAGGCAGGGTCGATGTCTTCAGTCTCTGAAGTTTGAATTTAAATCTGACCTTTTATGGCCAGTGGAACATTAGAAAACTCTGACACCACCATGATAGGAACCTGGGGAAGCCCGTGAAGGGGGAGAAACCACCAGGAGCAGAGATAGGTTATTCCAGCTGGTCAACCAAAGCAAAGACGAGCTGTCCTAGGACCAACCAGCCTGCCAACGGCCAAACGTAAGAGTGAAGCCATTCTAAATCGTCTAGCCTCAGTTAAGCTGACCTGGACAGAAAAGGCATCCCAGTCCACCCATAGAATTATGGAAAAAATAATAAATGGGCTTTTTTTTTTTTTTTTTTTTTTTTTTGGTATGCCAGTGCATTTTGGGATGGTGTGTGTTATGCAGCAAAACATCAACACCTCAAGCTGTCCAGTCAAAGAACAAAAGGCGGTGATACCTGGTGCCCTGCCTAGGTTTAGTGACATTCTGCTTGATTGCCATGGGCCTGACTGTGGCTCCCCAGAGAGATTGTAGTAATCACATACCCAATCATTCATGATTGGGTATTGAGTGCTTGTAGCTTAAGGGGTAATAATTTTAAACATTTTATCTTTTTTAATGCTCTCAGCAACCCCATGAGACAGGAACAACTATTGTGGGTTGTTTTTTTTTTAATGTATATTTATTTATTTTGAGAGAGAGACCGAGAGCACAAGCAGGGGAGAGGCAGAGAGGCAGAAAGAGAAACAGAATCTGAAGCAGGCTCCAGGCTCTGAGCTGTCAGCACAAAGCCCAACGCAGGGCTCAAACCCATGAACTACAAGATTATGACCTGGGCTGAAGTCACATGCTTAACCGACTGAGCCACCCAGACACTCCTATTGGTTCTTTATAGATGAGAAAAGTGGAGCATTGAGAACTTAAGTAACTGGCCCACAGTCACATAGCCAACAACTAGCAGTTCCGTGGCTTGAACCCAAGTGTTGTTGTTTTTGTCTTTCCAAAAGCTTGCACCACTTTAGACCTGGGCTGTTAATAGGAGACTGTTCTATCTCCTTTCCTTCCCTCCTCCCTCTCCTCCTCCTCCAGAATTTCAGTGATCCTGCAGCCTGGCAGTTATTTGGGTTGTAACTGGCCTCATGCTATTTTAGCTCTTAGAGGATTGGAAGTGCTTCTTACACATCTCTTTATTTCTTGTTTACCTTTTCTGAAGCTCAAAACAAATAAGAGAGAGCATGACCTGTTCCCTCTAGACAGCTCCTGAGTGAGAGCCTTCCAGAACTGTCAGCCAGCATTTAGCCAACACCAGCCCAGTTCCAGGGTAAAAGTGACTTAGAGAAGACGCTGAGAGGCTCGCTGGTGCTCCTGTCCCAGCGCCAGGCAGCAGGTCTGGCATGTCACAGATGCCACAGCAGTCACCGCTGGCTGAGTGAGTGAGTCACCGGATCCAAGATGCAGGAAACAACCTCACCTGTCGATCCAGGACCAGGTTTTTCTACTTTTAGTTACAGAACGTTTTTTTATTTTTTAAAAGAAAAGTCTGGAGCAATCCCTTCCTCCCTCCTGGATATGGTCCTCAGCCCCTCTCCCTCCGCCTCTCCTCCCCTTCCTTTTTCTCAGTGCTTCCTCTCCTTCCCGCCTTCCCTCCTTCTCAGCCCTGCACTTCTCTCCCTCCCTCCCTCTCCCCCTTCACACACAAGATTACCTTTCCGTTTGGTAAAGTCCAACCTATAGTAACTGCGCCCAATTCAGAGCAGCAGGCCTGTGTTACCATGGCAACCCGTTGCCACTGAAGCTTTTCAGCACTCACTTCTCCCCTATATTTTAAATAGAAAATCTGCATGCTACGTCTTGTCCTTCCCTACTTGCCACTTCCAGTTTGAGCAAACCCCAGCCCCAGATTCTCCAACATCTTTAAATGTTTGTAAGCAGCCATATTTCTTTCATAAACTATTTTTTATTGTATTTTGAATAACTTCAGATGTAACGTCATCAATTGAGTTAATTCTGAATACATCAGAACACTTTTTCTCCGTGGGGTGTACCTGGCTTACTTAATGAGGGTGGACAGGTTGAATCTGTCCTTATGCAGAGGCATTGATGGGAGCTGAATTGTGCACACTGAGCAGGACAGGGTTCCGTGGGACCCCTGGAGACTCCGAGGGAAAGCAGGAGCAAACCAAAAACCCAAGGAAATTGCCCAGCCCACCAGGAGCAGGCAGGAGCTTGTAAAAACCACAAAATCATCCAGAACTCAGCATCCCCTCCCAAGTCCTTGCTGAGCAGAAGGTCATAAATCTGTTGCCGAGGGAAGAGTATGTCCTTTGAAATCAAGCAGAATCAAGTGTTTTTCTCAACTTTGTTATTGAACTACCTGTGCTGGGTGAGCTTGGCCAGGTTCTTTACCTTCTCTGCATCAGCTCTGTAGTCTACCTTTCACAGTTATGGTGAAATAAATAGGCTAAGTATGTAAAAGGACCTAGAGTCATCCTTGGCACACTCAGTAAAGACTAATTGCCATTATTACTGTTACTATCCTGAGCAAAGTCCTCCAAAGTAGCATTGAGGTGCAAAGCCAGAGGGAGAACACAAGAAGCCAATACCAAGGTTACCGAATAATCAGGCTAGCTGCACAGCTGGTAACTAACCAGGAATCATGGTCTGAACACACCAAGGTTCAGGGTATGAGCTGTCATGAGAAGCTAAGCCACAAAATCTCCTTAGGCACTGTTACATGAGCAACATCCTAGAGTTGTCAAGAGGAGGAAGTTGACCCAGCAAAAGAACCATATACTGACTGCCTTCAAGGAATTCTTCACTTCTCCTTGGCCTCCTGCAGTTGGAATGTGTGTCAGGCAGGCTGAGGACGGGGTGTGGAACAGCGTAAGGGAGAGAACTTGCATGTGCTCCATCTGGGAGCCAGGTCCCTGCCCGGGCCCAGAAAAGAAGGCTGAGCACACACAAAATGGGCCAGTTCACCTGGGCAAGAATTGGGTTTGGTTCCAAGGCCTGACTCTTCAAGCTGAAAAGTACAACACGCAGAAGAGTCTTAAACTGAATGCGTAACAGGATGGTAAGTGAAACACTTCAAGAACACCGGGGCCAGATCAGCAGTGCTGTACATTCTGAGACTATACCTAAAAAAGCAATCACTAGCCGAAGACCCCCTTCTGGGAGACGATCAGGTAAAATGAGTGGCTCCTTCTGTGGAAGTTGTCTCCCAGGCAGAGGGAGCAGGGAGCAGGACAGAGAATTTGGCACATGTCTGTTGGAAGGTGGTGGGCTAATGTTTTAGAAAAACCTAAGTGAGAAATTTAAAGTTTCTCCTCTTGGCAGAAGAAGAAGGGGATCCAGATCTACTTCCAGAGGCAAAGGCATGCAGGTCTCATGAGTCCGCCATGAGCTCCCTAAAAAGGAACCGATTATACAGTCACAATTCATGCATTGCTGGCTGGAATGCAAAAAGAGGTACAACCCCCCACAGAAGGGATCGGGAAACAGGAATGTCTAGAAAAAGTACATATGCAATCACTCTTCCACGTAGCAACTTATCCATGGTGTTACATGCCTCCTTCTCTTAAAATTTCACCTTAAGTCGCCTCCTCCAATAGACTTTCCTTGACTTCTCCTGCTAAAGGAGCCCTCCCCTCCCCTTACCCTATTCCCTCTACTCAGTCAGCCTATTCCTTCTCATCTTAAATTCGTCACAAGTCAAATTCCTACTATTTACCTATCATGTTTACTTGTTCATTTTCTCTCTCAAAAGTCAGTTCATTCTAAAATACTAAAGGAAGGGGTGCCTGGGTGGCTCAGCTGGTTGAGTGTCCAACTCTTGATTTTGGCTAGATCATGATCTCAGGGTCATGGGATGGAGCCCCACACTGGGCTCTATGCTGAGCATGGAGTCTGCTTGGGCTTCTCTCTCTTTCCTTCTTCCCCTCTTCCCCACTCATGTTCTCTCTCTCTCTCTCTCTCTCTCTCTCCCTCAAAAAAAAAATATATATATATATATAATAATTAATTAATTAAAATACTAAAGGAAAAAGACCAATGACCCTGTAGAAAAGAAGGGCTAGATAAGAAGGCAATTCACAGAAAGAGAAATGCAAATTGTCCTTCAACATTTGGAAAGATTTTTGATCTTTCTCACAATAACAGAATTATTAATTAGAACCATGATATCTTTTCTCCTGGATGACAAAAAAAATCCAAAAATTGGAAAAGGTGTTTTGTTGATGAGTCAATGGAAGTGCTAACATATTCATGCATTCTTGTTAGAATGTAAAAAAAAAAAAAAAAAAAGTATAACACTCATGGGAGGGATTGGGAATATCCAGCAAGAGTACCTGTGCTATGAACCTTTGACACAGCAATCCATCTTCTAAGAGTCTTTCACACAGATATACTGACAAAAATATGCAATATCATAAGCATAAAGCTATGAATTATAGCACTGTTTGTAATAAATAGCTACAGCCTGGAAACAACCCAGTTTTCTACAGAGGGAACTGGAATGACTAAAATATGGTACATCTATGCAATGCAGCACACAATACAGCTATGCAAAGGAATGAGGAGGGTTTTTATAAACTGTTCTAGAGTGATCGCCAGGATATATCACTAAGTGAACAAAATCAAGGTGCAGAACAGTGTGTGTGTGTGCACGGTTCCAAAGTCAGAACCATAAGACAAGACACATTCTGTCAAGTCTAGTTTTACATCCCTGCTTCTCTCCATCCTGTTTTCCTCCTGTGCCCATAAGTAATCATGGCAACAGATTTTAGTTTTTACTTTGATTTAAAAATTATAAGCATATATATGTGTGTGCTATATGTATGTATGTGTATATATATATATATATATATATATATATATATATATTTAGCTTATAATTTGCTATGCACACATATTTAGTTTCCTATTACTGTTGTAATAAATTGACACAAATTTAGTGGCTTAAAACATAAGTTTATTTTCTTACAGTCCTAGAAGTCCTGGAAGTCAGAAATCTGAAAGGAGTCTTGTGGGGCTAAAATCCAGGTGCTGGGATTTTGGTTCCTTCCAGAGTCTTGGAGGGGAGAATCCATTTCCTTGCCCTTGTCAGCTCCTAGTGGCTGCCTCTATTCTGTGGCTTGTGACCCCTTCTCCCATCTTCAAAGTGCATCTCTCCAACCTCTGCTTTCATCATCACACCACCCTCTCTTCTCTGTGTATCAAGTCTCCCTCTGCCTCCCTGTTACAAAAATCCTTGTGATTACACTCGGGACCACCCAGGTGATAATGTAGGATTATCTCCCCATCTCAAAGACCTTAACTTAATCACATCTCCAATGTTCACCTCCCTCCCTCCCCCCCCCCCCCCCATGTCCGGTAACACTCACAGGTTCCAGGGATTACGACCTTAGGATCTGGATATCTTTCAGGCCCATTTTAAGCCTACACATTTTTACATAAAACCTTTAAAATAAATGATAAATTAAAATTTACTGAAAATTATTATTTATGGGAGAGGAAGGAAATAAAGAGACATGAAAACTATGTATATATACATACATATATATATGTGTGTATATATATATATATATCTTTAAAGTCAGCTTCACTTTAAAAAAATTTTTTTAATGTTTATTTATTTTTGGTGAGCAAGAGACAGAGCATGAGTGAGGCAAGAGCAGAGAGGGGGAGACACAGAATCCGAAGCAGGCTCCAGGCTCTGAGCTGTCAGCACAAAGCCCCATGCAGGGCTCAAACTCATGGACCACTAGATCATGACCTAAGCCACCCAGGCGCCCTGAAAACTATATTTGACTGTATATATCTTGCTGTATGGCTTTGACTTTGCAACTATATAAATGTTTTGTGCAACTATAAAACAGAATAAAAAAAAACAAAAAGAAAAAAGAAAATGAAACAAATTTAACTATCCATCTGATGGATGCTTTAACCATGTAATCAACAGGTAGTAATGTGACTTTAAAACAGTAATTTTTATGGAAACCAATTTGACAATAAATTATATTTAACACAAAAAATAAAAATAAAAAAATAAAACAGAGGAATTTGGGGGCACCTGGGTGGCTCAGTCAGTTGAGTGCCCAACTTCGGCTCAGGTCATGATCTCACAGTTCATGAATTCGAGCCCCACATTGGGCTCGCTGCTGTCAGCTCAGAGCCTGCTTCCGATCCTCTGTCCTCCCCTCTCTTTGCCCCCCCCTCCCCTCAAATATAAACATTAAAAAAATAAAAATAAAACACAGTAATTTGAGGGAGGTGGGGAGGTGGGTTAAATAGGTGACGGGGATTAGGGATGGCACTTGTCATAATGAGCACTGGCTGATATGTGGAACTGTTGAATCACCATGTTGTATACCTGAAACTAATGTAATACCGTATTAGTTAGAATTAATATTAAAACTTTAAAAAATAATAAAATAAATAAAACATAGTAATTTGTATCTCACCAGTAGGATAGATTCTGACATCAAAGAATTGTGCACACACCCACAAAATTACAAGTATTGTTAGTGTAGTTTGTAAGCTATTATGCGTACATAGTAAGATAAAGCAAACAAGCAAATGTGGTAATACTGTTAAGAATTTAGATATTTAGCACACACACAAAGAGACAAATATAAAATCAAAGAAGTTGAGTAAAATATCTGTGAGCTTAAAGGAAATAACAATGTGAAATCATGATGATTACTCTTAAAACAATATTGCTCAATTTTGTCCAACAAAAGGTACACAAGCAGTAAGTAACTCAGTAACAATAAGCACCTCTAATAGACTGGAGTCTTTAATACATCTTTTTTTTTTTATATATGTTTGTTTATTTCAGAGAGAGAGAGAGGTAGAAAATCCCAAATGGCTCCACACTGACAGCAATGAGCTGGATGTGGGGCTCAAACTCACAAACCAGAGATCATGAACTAAGCTGAAGTCAGTCACTTAACCAACTGAGCTACCCAGGAACCCCTTCAGATTGGAGTCTTTAAAGACAATTTCTCACTATAAGAAACTGTATTAAGAAATGGGTGATTTCAGGTCTGGGATATGACACAAGATGAACCGGAAGCATCTTTCATAACAAAAAACTGCTAAAGTCATGTCAGAGGTCTCAGGAGCCAACTTAAAGGATTTCACTGGGCAAAGATGAGCAATTTGCACCTAGGTATGTATATGAGATACATAAAAATATTAAATCCCTGTGCTTTTAATTTTACTTTTGGAAAATACCCGTGAACTCCTTTGGAGGACGCTAGAGCATTAACTCATTCTAAAAATTGGTAAATAATTGGAAGGAATCATTTTCCCTGCTTTTCCTATGTGAAATGTATTTCAAAGTAACGACATAGTTAATGAAATTTCTCCTTTGTAAGAGATTCAAGCTATTAAATGTAAAATAAATGGTATATTTAGAATATTGCCATTTTGGTGCGCCTGGGTAGCTCAGTCGGTTGAGTCTCCGACTTCAGCTCAGGTCATGATCTCATGGTTCATGAGTTCAAGCCCCGTGTCAGGCTCTGTGCTGACAGCTCAGAGCCTGGAGCCTGCTTCGGATTCTGTGTCTCCCTCTCTCTCTCTGCCCCTCTGCCACTCATCCTCTGTCTTTCTCAAAAATAAACATTTTAAGAAAAAAAATTTTTTAAATAGAATATTGCCATTTTGCAACCATTAATGAAATAATGTATCTGGGCAATGATCAACAATAACTGCTAAAAAATGCTAGGTAACAGGCCAGCACAGAACTGTTAGGTTTTTAATATTCACCTTTATTAATTTTGTCCTGGATGTGCACATGAGGGTTTTGGTTCGGAGGCAGATTTCTCTTTATACTCACAGCAAGACAAACAGCCAGAGGAACCCTGTAGCACTATTTCCCCAGGCTCAGCAAACACCACAGAATGCCATGCCAGAGACAGCTGGAAAAAAAACAAAAACGAAAACAAAAACAAAAAACTCTGCACACCCCTGGTGGGCTAACTTCATAGGTGAGATACAGAGAAATATGTATTTCTTCTGTTTCTGAAGGGCAAACATCACTTTCACACACACACACACACACACACACACACACACACACACATACACACATACACACACCCCATCACCTTCTGAAAGTGTCCTTGGGGATCAGATAGAAGAGATCCTTATCCTAACCCTTTGGTATGAAAATACATCCCTGAGGGGAAAGATAAGGCCAATGTCTCTAGTTTTTACAACTCCGAGATCTCTCCAAGGCCCTGGTCCTCTTAACCACCAGAGTTAGGAAAATCTCTTAGGAATGCTCTCACTGTCTGATTAGTCACAAATTGCCTTCCAAGCTGGCTCTCAGGTTGAGGGGGAAAAATCAGTAAAATTTTTCAGAAAGCCCCAAGTGTACAGAAACATATTTTCCTCTACAATCTCATAAAAACTTTATAATAAATGGATCAGGATAATATACCTGAAGCCACTGATCAATCTTATATCATCAAAAGCCCAGATAACCAGACATTACATGCTTCATGATGCGATATAATAGGAAACTCACAGTACCTCCTTTGAAGTGTTCTTGTCAAATAAGGAAACTAAACCTAATCAAGCCTCTAGACCCAACTACCAGTTTATAAGAAATAAGGAATAGAAGAATATGTTAGATGATGCCACAGGGATGCGATCAGCCAAAACCAGAGTCTGGGAAATTCTACAGGATAAATGACTTAGTTTCTACAATATCTAAGTACCAAGGAAAAAAGGGGAAGGGGGAAATTCAGAAATTAAAAAAGACTTAAAAGACCTAGCAACCAATTGGTATAGGTAGAATTTGTTTGGATCATGATTTCAACAAACCAAGTGAAAGAAAGAAAAAAAAAAAGCCTGTTTATGAACACTGAGAAAAGTTGAACACCGGTTATTAGATATTAATTAATTATCATTAATTTTAAAGATATGGTAATGGTACTATTGTTGTTTTAAAAAGAAATTTTATCTCTTAGATATATATTTGGAAATATTTACAGATGATAACTGAGATTTGCTTTAAAATAATGAGTGGAGGGGTGCCTGGGTGGCTCAGTCCATCAAGCATCTGACTTCAGCTCAGGTCATGATCTCACTGTTCGTGAGTTCAAGCCCTGCATCGGGCCCTGTGCTGACAGCTCGGAGCCTGGAGACTGCTTCAGATTCTATGTCTCCCTCTCTCTCTTTCCCTCCTCTGCTAGCACTCTGTCACTCTCTCTCTCTCCTCTCAAAAAATAAATAAACCTTAAAAATTATTTTTAAATAAAATAAAATAATATAAAATAAAATAAAATAAAATAAAATAAAATAAAATAAAATAATGAGTGGAGAAGCACCTGGGTGGCTCAGTTGGTTTAGCATCCAACTCTTGGTTTCAGCTCAGGTCATAATCTCACAGGAAAAAGAGAGTGTGGAGGTTAGCACTTGTTGGTTATAGGCAAAAGAGATTAACTTGGAAAAAAATGGATCTATTTTTTTGCAATATAAATTACCAGAGAATGACTTCAGGATGGTGAATGTCTTGGGAAAATGCGATCAAAGGACATCATGCCTAAAAAAAAAAAAAAAAAAGAAAAAATTAAGGGGCACCTGGGTGGCTCAGTTGGCTAAGCATCTGACTCTTGATTTCAGCTCAGGTCCTGCTCTCGTGGTTTGTGAGATCGAGTCCTGCATCGGGCTCTGTGATGACAGTGTTTGTAGCCTGCTTGGGATTCTCTCTCTCCCTCTCTCTCTGCCCCTCCCCTGCTGGTTCACTTGTGCTCTCTCTCTCTCTCTCTTTCTCAAAATAAATAAATAAACTTAAAAAATAAAATAAAATAACGGATGGAGATCCAGAGGGAATGGGTAAGTATAGATGAAAGAGACTGGCCATTTGTTGGTAATTGGTGAAGCTTGGTCATGAGTATCTTAGGGTTCATTATACCATTCTCTCCGCTTTTATGTATGATGAATATGTCCATAATAAAAAGTTTTTTGTTTTCTTTATTCTTTTATTTATTTAAAAAATTTTTTTTTCTGTTTTTATTTTATTTTTGAGAGACAGAGTGTGAGTGGGGGAGGGGCAGAGAGAGAGGGGACAGAATCTGAAGCAGGTTCCAGGCTCTAAGCTGTCAGTGCAGAGCCCAATGTGGGGCTTGAACTCCCGGACTGCAAGATCATGACCTGAGCCGAAGTGGGATGCCCAACAGACTGAGCCACCCAGGTGCCCTGTTTTGTTTTTTTTTTTAAAGCAAGTTCCAGGAAGGTAGGGATGTTGTATCTCCCTCCTTCCATATTAGTTTCCCTAAGGGCTGGCATGACAAAGTACCACAGACTGGGGGCTTAGTCAATGGAAGTTTATTTTCTCCATTCTGGAGGCTGACAGTCTAAGGTCAAGGTGCTGGCAGGGTTGATTTCTCCTAAGGGCCGCAAGGGAAGATATGTTCCAGGTGTCTCCTTGGTTGGTAGTTGAATGTCTTCTCCCAGGGTCTTCACATTATCTGCCTCTGTCGGTATCTGTACCCAAATCTTCCTTTTCTTGTAGGGACACAAGTCATACTGGAATACAGCCCAACCTAATCACCTCTTTTAATTTAATTACCTCTTCAAAGTAATTTTGACTCTAAGCACAGTCACATTCTGGGGATCTGGGAGTAAGGGCTTCAACATATGAATTCTGTGGGGACACAGTGCAGCCCATAATACTCACCTATCCCCAGAACCTGGTCCAGTGCCTGGAAAATAGAGGGGCTCAATTAACTGTTGAGTGAATCAATAACTGTTAGAAGACAGCAGCTGGGCAGCAAGACTGTGCCGCCTGAATCCTCCCTTCTCCTTGTGTCTTCTGGTTATAGTTTTTTTTTTTTGTAATGTTTATATTTATTTTTTGAGAGCGGGGAAGGGGCAGAGAGAGAGGGAGTGAGAGGATCCAAAGCGGCTCTGCGCTGACAGCGAAGACCCAACACAAGGTTCGAACTCACGAATCATGAGATCATGACCTGAGCCAAAGTTGTATGCTTAACTCCACCCAGGCGACCCTAATGACAGTGGTCCTTTCCTCCAGCCTGTGGGCCTGAGCTTGTGGCTGTTGGGGGATAGTTAGCAGGAGAGCAGTGCAAGGCAGATAGATCTGCATAGGGTTGGATTTTATGGCCACTACAGGTCTGACAGTCTCTGCCACGTGCCCTGATTTACTGGGAACATTTTAGTAAGAAGCAAGACAATCAGACAAGGCTGAATGCATGGCCCCAGGCAGGGTTCAATAAGACCTGGCAGGCTCTGCCTCCCCAACCACAATTGCCTTTCTCCAACCACAACTGCCCTCTTAACCTCTAACTAATGAGTGCTCAGAACCTACCCTCTCAAAGGTGAGGGAGAGACGTAAATTAACATTAACATACAGGAGTTCCATTGAAATGTTTAAAAGCCAATGAGTTAATTCAGCTTTATGCATTAATTACCAAAATGAAACAAGAGCATACCTATAACAAAAATTGTGAATTAAAACCCTTTCAGTCTTGAATACATTTATCTACTTAACTATAGAACCATTTATTCCTTTGATTTTTGCCTGTGATATGAAAGAAAAAGAAAAAATGAAGCAATTAGAAGTTATTGAACATATAACCTATTTTAAGATTATGTTTAAAACCTCAAAATCAGGCAATTACAGCAATATTTAAAGCATTTCAGATAAATGCTGTTTTACCAGGCTATTTCTTTTCTTTCCTTTTAATTTCTGGCTTGTAAAATTCAAAAGGGCATTTTAATTTTTTAAGATTTTTCTTCCTAATTGTAAAGGTAATACATCCTTATTAAAGAAAATTTTGGAGATGGAATAGCATAAAGAAAACATCTAATCCCACCCTCAGAGAAATTCATTGTCAGCCTTCTGGTATATTTCCCTCCAGTGGTTCGTTATAATATTTAAGGTAATGTGATTATTCTCTATAAAGTATTTTGATTCTGACTTGACCAGATCTTTTCCTTATGCTATTAGAATTCCTTGTAAACATCATTTTTTTCTATTTACTTGTTTATTGTGATATTTCTTATATTCAACAAGTACACAAATCTTAAGCATACAAATCGATGAACTTTGACATACGCGTATACCTGCATAATCACCATCCACAGTTCCACTTGGGCGGGTTGGGGGGGGGGCGCCTGCATGGCTCAGTTGTTAAGGGTCTGACTTTGGCCCAGGTCATGATCTGGTGGTTCGTGAGTTCGAGCTCTTTGTTGGGCTCTCTGCTGTCAGCTCAGAGCCCACTTCAGATCCTCATCTCCCTCTCTCCCTCTGCCCCTTCCCTGCTCGTGTTTTCTCTCTCAAGAAGAAATAAACACGAAAAATAAAAAACAAACATTTCCACTAATTCACAAAGCTCCTTTTTGCCTCCTCCAATCTTGCCTATTTTTGAGCTTGATTTAAGTGGAGCTAAATTGCAGGTTATCTTTTGTAGCTTAACCAACTGAATCACCCTGGTGCCCCTCACCAGACCTCTTTGTAAAGTGATATACTGATTACCCTCCCACCAGCACCAGGTGAGAGCTCCAGTTATTCCTTTTCTCACCAACACTTGACACTGTTAGGGTTTTTTCCCCCATATTGTCAGTCTTTTCAATTTTAGTCATTCTCCTGGGTATGTTGTGGTTTCTCATTGTGATTTTAATTTGCATTTCCCGCGTCACTAAAGGCATTGGGCACCTTCTCTTTATGTCCTGTTTAAAAAATCTTTGCCTATGTAGCACCTGGGTAGCTTAGTCTGTTAAGTGTCCAACTCTTGGTTTCAGCTCAGGTCATGATCTTACAGTTTATGAGTTTGAGCCCGGGATAGGGTTCTGTGCTGACATCTTGGAGCCTGCTTGGGATTCTCTCTCTCTCTCTCTCTCTCTCTCTGTCTCTCTCCCTCTGTCTCTCTCTCTCTGTCTCTCTCGTGAACTTCTCCTGCTTGCTCTCTATTTCTCTGTCTCAAAAATAAATAAACATTAGGGGTGCCTGGGTGGCTCAGTCGGTTAAGTGTCTGACTAGCAATTTCAGCTCAGGTCATGATCTCAGGGTTTGTGAGATTGAGCCCTGAGTTGGGCTCTGAGCTGACAGTGTGGAGGCTGCTTGGGATTCTCGATCTCTCTTTCTCTCTCTCTCTATCTCTCTCTCTCTCCCTCTCTCTCTCTCTGCCCCTCCCCTCTTGTGGTCTCTCTCTCTCTCTCTCTTAAAAATAAATAAATAAAAACTTTAAAAAAATCAATAAAATAAATAAAAATTTTAAAAAGCCAAATCTTAAAAAAAAATCTTTGCCTACAACAGGCTGTGAATTTTCCTAAAACATCATTTTTAATGATTACATAATATTTCATTCTGTACATTCACCATCTTCCTATTTTGAGATACTTAGGTTGAACCCTATTTCCCACTAGTGTAAGTAAAAGTGTTAGTGCTTATTGTCTTATGTGGGCCAGGTTCTGTGTTAAGTTTTTACATACATGCTTAAAAGAATTATCCAGCAAGTACTGTTTTCATGCCCATCTTATAGAAGGATAAAGAAAGGCTGGGAAAAGCTGGTAACTTACCCAAAGTCATATGACTAGTGACGGAACTGAAATTTCAGTCTAGATCGCTGTGCCTGTAGATCCAGGATGATGAACTGTCTTGCCATTTACTTTTCAAATGATTATTTCCTCGTGATAAATACCTAGAAGTGGAATTTACTGGGCTGAAAGGTAGGAGCATGTGAATATTCCTGGCAAACACTCCACCAGTCTCTCCCATTTTAATCTCACCATTCATTCACATTGTAGGATTCCCTGTCTCTTGGGCTTCTTTACAGGGAGAGATTAAGAGTTTTACACACTGACAATTATGCTTAGAACAATGATTACGGTAAAAAAAAATTTTTTTTTAAGTTCTTAGTTATTGAAAACTAACTGTGGGCCAGGCACTTCACATACATACTTTATCTTATTTAAAACCCACAATCATCCTACAAGGAAGGCAGTGCATTTAGTATTTATAAATGCGCAACCAGGATCAGAGAGAGAAAAGAGTTTGCCCAAAGGTATGTGATTCCTCAGAAGCACTGAGGACTCAAAACATCTAATTTCTGTGCTTTCCAGCTACCACCTGCCACTTTGGCAGGTACAATAGACAGTTCTACTGGCTTTGGTTCCCAGCCGGCCCCACCCTGTTTCCACAATGTGTGCCCCAGGAGGCAGCCTATGTCGGCTCCCTGGCTCTCTGGGGAGAGGCCAGCAGATTAGTGGGAGGAAGGAAGGGAGTGAATTCTAGGTATTCCCACCGACCCCCCACCCCCAAGGTCCCTTTCTATGGGTTGCCTCATCTGCCTGCATCCCCAGACAAGAGCTCTCTCCACACCGCGCCCCTTCCATCCCCTGGTTCTAATGACAGCACCCTCCTTCCCTGCAGTGGAGTGACTGCATCTGCTGTTTCTAGCCTCAGAGTTCTAGATACTTCTTTGTGGTTTAACTGGTTGGTTTTTTTTCTTCTTGAGACCTTGAAAGAAAGAATCACCTGAATGAGAGCAAACTTCAACACTGTCCCAGCAACACACTTGGGCCTTCATCAACCCATCAACTGTTGCAGCTGAACTCTTTTTACAGGCGTGTCCCCTAGTCAGATCCATCCCAGGTAAGGGAGCAGCCCAGCCTCCCTCGCCCCGAGGGTGCTGGTCTCTCCTTCGAGGTGGGGCTGTTGGGACGTTGTGCAACCTCAGCTCTCCAATGGCTTCAAAAACATTGTTGGAAGTTAGTCTGCCTCATTTTGTGTGTGTTAAGAATGATAGTGATGCTCCTTCCAGCTCTCTACATCCTGAGTAGAATAAACTGATTGTTTTTAAAAAAAAACTTTTCTTGGGGCCATAACATCAAATTTTCAGAAATGTTGCAGATATATGATGCAGAACACTCTTTTTATAGCTGAATTCTCTCAATTTTAACATTTTGCCACGTTTGTTATTCTCTCTCTCTGTATCTCTCTATCCTGAATCAGTTGAGAGTTGGCTGACGCCCCACGCGCCTTCACCTACTAAGACTTGGGTATAGATTTCCCAAGAACAAGGTTATTTTCTTTCAGAGCTCTACTGCAGTCCTCAACTTCAGGCTATTTAAAATGGGCATAACACTTTTATTAATCTACAGTACATATCGTCTCTCTCTCTCTCGTTAACCCAGTAATGTCCTTTACAATGGCCCTATGGGAGAGGCAAGAAATTTGCCTTAGATTCTTTCCCCTTCAATCTTTCAAATGGAATAAAAGCCTTAATCTGTGCATGACCATGCTCTCAGTAGGGGGTGGGGGTGGGTGGGGAGGAAAACCAGCCCAGCTTCCTTAGGCCATTGGTGAAAACTCACTGTAGCCAGGAACAGGGTAAAAACAAAACTGTACCGTGGGATAGGCAGGATTGTGCCCACAACCGCAGCTGGAAGAGGGGCAGGAGAACCGAGAAAGTCCCTCCACCCCCTAAAACCAGGGACATAGTGCATACCTACATCTAAGGCTCAATCAGACCAACATAGGAAATATAGCACCACTCCCTCCATGCCCCCTGATTGCTAAATGAGCACATTTTAAATAATAAGTAACAGCAGAATCTTGGGAGAGAGACAGGATAGCAACCAAATGTTCAAACAGACGCTCTTAGATGTGTGGTGCAAAGGGAAGACCTGAAGTTCAGACTTGAACAGGTATTGTTCTGATAAAGCAAGCCCCATCCTAAACACGAAGGGTCCCTACTGGAATTTGCAGCTTGTGGCACACAGACGGTAACCGCAGCCACAGTTCGTGGCAAACCCAGTCTGATGCCTGTCTGCATTACTTCAAACCCCCATACTAACGGTCTTACTGAAGGAAAGATATGTCAATTGCCAGGCATAAAAACGATGACCTTAGTCTTTTTGTCCTCCACAAGATGTCCACTTCCAATAAAACATTATGAGGCATACAAAGAGGTGTGAAAAAATATACTCCAAGAGACAAAGCAATGATCAGAACCAGACTCAGATATGACACAGACATTGGAACTGACAGGACACTTAAAATAACTCTGATTAATGGAAAAGGTTGACAACATGCAAGATGGGATGACTAATTTCAGCAAAGAGATGAAAACTGTAATAAACTATAATAAATAATCAGATAGAAATCCCAGAAAGGAAAAGCACAGTAGTTACTGGCTCATCAGTAGACTCAACACCACTGAGGAAATAATAAGGATGTTTGAAGGCAGGTTAATAGAAATTCCTCCAACTGAAATACAGATAGAAAAGAAGAGTGTATATGTTGGGTCGGGGGAGGGGAAAGAGAGCATTCAAGGAGTTGAAGGGACAATATTAAACAGCCTAACATATGCATAATTGGAATTCCAGAATGAGAAGAGAGAGATGGGGGCGCCTGGGTTGCTCAGCTGGTTAAGCTCTTGGTTAAGGGCTTGGTTTCGGCTCAGGTCCTGGTCTCGGGTTCCGTGAGTTCCAGCCTGACCATGGGCTTTGTACTGACAGCAAGAAACCTGCTTGGGATTCTCTGCCTCCCTCTCTCTCTGCCCCTCCCCCACTTGTACTGTCTCTGTCTCTCTCAAAATAAATAAATAAACTTAATTTTTTTAATTTTTAAATTAAATTTAATTTTTAATTTTTTAATGTTTTAGTTATTTTTGAGTGAGAGAGCGTGAGTGAGGGAGGGGCAGAGACAGAGGGGAACAGAGGAGATCCAAAGTGGGTTCCATGCTGACAGCAGAGAGGCCGATGAGGGGCTCGAATCCACAAGCTGCAAGACCATGACCTGAGCTGAAGTCAGATACTTACCAACTGAGCCACCCAGATGACCCTAAAAAAAAATTTTTATTTTAAATTTAAAAAAAAAAGAAAGAGAGAAAAGAGAGAGGGAGAATGGGGCACAGGAAATATATGAATAAATAATGGCTGAGAATTTTCCAAAATTAATGACTAGCAACACTAAATCACAGACTCAAGAAGCTTTGGATGAATACCAAAGCAAAACACACACACACAGGCATATCATATTCAAAGTACTGAAAACAAACACAAAGAGAAAACCTTGAAGTCAGCTAGAGTGCAGAAACATTACATACCAGAGGAACAAAGATAAGAGTTGACAACAGATTCCTTATAAGAAAATAAGGTCCCCTGGCTGGCTCAGTCAGTGGAGCGTGCAACTCTTGATCTCAGGGCTGTGAGTTCGAGCCCCCCATTGGGTGTAGAGATTACTTAAAAATAAGATCTTTTAAAAAAAGAAAAGAAGAAGACAATGGCATGACATCTTTAAAGGGCTGAAAGAAAAAGCTTTCAACCCAGAATATCCTATACTCAGCAAGAATGTCTTTGAAGAAAAAAAGAAAAAAAAAAAAAAAAGGAAAAATAAATACTTTCTCACACAAACACACACTGAGGAAATTCACTGCCAGCAGAACTACTCTACAAGAAATAGTAAAAGGAAGTTCTTCAGGCCAAAAAAACGTATATCAGACTGAAAACCTAGATCTACACCAATAAGTGAAGGGAACTAGAAATTGAATAAATTAAAGTAAAATATAATTCTTTTTTTCCTTATTTTTAATTACTCTAGGACATAACTTACTGCCTAAAGCAAAATAGTAGTAATGTATTACATGTTGTAAGTAAATGTAAAAGTAAAAAAGTGTGACAATAGCACAAAGAATGAGAGAAAGAAATTGAGAACATTGTTGGAAAGCCATTAAACTAAATGTGAAGTGCTATAGTATTATTTCAAGATAGATTCTGATCAGTTTAAAAAACTGTATTGTAAACCCTAGGGAAATCACTGAATTTTAAAAAATATTTTTATTTATTTTTGAGAGGATGGGAGAGAGAGAGAGAGAGAGCAGGAGACAGAGGATCTGAAGCAGGCTCTGTGCTGACAGCACTCTGATGTGGGGCTTAAACTCATGAACCACGAGATCATGACCTGAGCCAAAGTCGGTCGCTTAACTGACTGAGCCACTCAGGCGCTCCACTAAAAATCTTTTTAGAGAGGTGTACATCATAATTATAGAGGAGAGAAAACGGAATCGTAAAGAGTGTTCAAATTACCTGAGAGAAGCCCAAAAAAGAGGAAAAAGAGAAAAGCCCAGCTAGCAGAATTATAGGATTTAACCCAATCATATCTATCACATCAATAATACATTGAATGTGCTTAGGTAGGGAGAGATAAAACATGTAAACAGGAAGCAAAAGGAAGCTGCAGTGGCTGTATTAACATCAGATAAAAGAGATTACAGAGCAAAGAATGTTATTAGGGACTAAGGGGTATTACATCAGAAAAAGGAGTAGATTCTCCAAGAATATGTAGCAATCCTAAACGGGGATACACCTAGCAACAGACGTCCAGCCTCTGTGAAATACAAAGTGTTGGAAGTGAAAGGAGAAACCGACAAATTCACAACTGCGGCAGAGACTTCCTCTTTCTCCTTTCTCAGTCATTGACAGAACAACGAGGCAGCAGATCCACGAAGATAAAAAAGACGTGAACATCACAACCAACCATATCATGTCTCCTCAGCCTCCGGGGTTGGCCTTTCTAAACTCCAATTCTTATTTTTCTCATTTTTCCCGTGTGATTTCCCTCCTCTCCCCATCCCAACATGGAAGCATTTAGGATCTCCTCTTTCTCCCTCATATTCTGAGATGTCACGATAATGTTCCTCGGTGTGAGTCTTTCCTTCTGTTTGACTGGGCATTTATTTGGTCAGCTGATGTAATCTAGAGATACTGTGTTCTCAGATCATTTCTTCCCTCGTGTTTCCTTGTTCTGTTTTCTGGAACTCCTATTAGCAGATGTTGGATTTTTAAAGTTTATTTATTTATCTTGAGAGAGAGAGACAGTGCACACATGCGAGTGAGTGGGGAAGAGGAAGAGGGGGAGGAGAGAGAGAATCCTATTCAGGCTCCGCACTGTCAGCACAGAGCCCGGTGCTGGTTTTGAACTCATGAACTGTGAGATCATGACCTGAGCCCAGGTCAGCCACTTAACCGACTGAGCCACCCAGGCGCCCCAAATGTTGGATTTTTATATTAAGTCTCCAATGTTCTCAAATTATCCCTCCTACCTTCCTGATTTTCTATGTCTTTGCCTTTTAAACCTACCTTCTTGGAGATTTTTTCTTTTTTCTTTTTTTTTTTTCCTTTTTTAAAATGTTTTATTTTATTTATTTATTTATTTTGAAATTTATTGTCAAATTGGTTTGGTTTCCATACGACACCCAGTGCTCATCCCAAAAGGTGCCCTCCTCAATACCCATCAGCCACTCTCCCCTCCCTCCCACCCCCCATCAGCCCTCTGTTTGTTCTCATGGAGATTTTTTTCAACATCATCTTCTATGCATTCTATTACATTCATATATTACAGTTATATTTTTAATCTCCAAATGATCTTTCTTGTTCTTTAATCATTCCTCTTTTTCATAGACTCCTATTTTTATTTCAGAGTGAAATGTCCTTTTTTAAAATGTTTTTGAGGATGGTTTTTACAGTGTTTTCTTTAAATTATCTACTGCTTTCTTCATTGTCTCTTTTCTCCAGGTTCCTTTGCTTCCCTTCAATTTGTTTTGCAATCTGACTCATTTTGAAGCCTCACTTAAATGTCTGATAGTCTTGATTGGAAGGGACTACCATTATTTAAAATCTAACTAAAACTTCAGAGTGCATGGAACAGTAGACTTTATTATGGAGTGATAGGGGCCTTTCTGTGAGTTACCCTCAGGTTTCTAGGAGCTTCTAGAAGCCTTTTTTTTTTTTTTTTTTTTTTTTTTTGGCCATTCCAACTCTCCAAAAAAGAGTGAAGGAGGAGTTGTGATGACAGACTCAGCCAGAAAATGTATGAAAGAAATGAGGGAAAATGGGCAGTAAGGAGACTATTGGAATAAAAGAACATAGTGAAGTAAATACTGGGTTAGGAATTCCTTTACTCCAAATACGGCAATGAAAGTTGGGAAAAGTTAGGATAAAAACTGGGGGGACACTTGGGTGGCTCAGTCGGTTAAGCATCCAGCTTCAGCTCAGGTCATGATCTCATGGTTCATCAGCACAGAGCTTCCTTGGGATCCTCTGTCCCACTCCCCTCCTTCATGCGTGCACACACGGATGTGTGCATGTGCTCTCTCAAATAAAATAAAATAAAATAAAATAAAATAAAATAAAATAAAAAATAAATTTCTTTAAACAATACAAAAATACTTTTCTAAAAATTTGGGATATGCCGAGGTATTCAATGTGTGGTTACCTGTGTTGTGAAGACGGGACAGTAGAGAGGGTGATGTTCGGTATTTGCTGTTCACGTGATTTTACCTGTTGCCAGGCCTGCACGTGACCTCCAGCCTGCACTGACCACAGCCAGGCCTGCACTACTCCCTTGCATCCCCATGTGTGAGCCTCAGCATTTCACAAGCCCAACTACATAATTTGTGGGGTCCAGCACAAACTGAAAATGCAGAACTCCTTATTCAAAAATTATTAAGAATTTCATGGCGGAAATGGGGAGATACTGGTCAAAGGGTACAAAAGGTACAACTTAGTGGAAGTTTAGGGGAAACAGTTAAGTGCATGAGATTGGTCTGCTATTTATGACTTCAAAGAGGTATGCATAGGGGTGCCTGGATGGCTCAGCTGGTTGACTGACTTCAGCTCAGGTCATGATCTCGGGGTTCAAGCGCCATGTCAGGCTCTTTGCTAACAGCTCAGAGTCTGGAGCCTGCTTTGGATTCTGTGTCTCCCTCTCTCTCTCTGCTCCTTCCCCATTTGCAATCTCTCTCTCTCTCTCTGTCTCTCTTTCTCAAAAATAAACATAAAAAAAAATAGGTATCCATAAAGAAGTAAAGGTTATGAGAGACCCTGGGTCAACAGCAAGTTCACATGGACTTTTGGTGAGGTATTGAATGTACATTTCTCTGCTGGGCCAGCTCTAGAGCCAGACTGCCAGGGCTCCTATCCCAGCTTTCCCACTGAGCAGACGCAGGACCTGGACATGTGTCACTGCTTCTCTTTACCCCTTAGTCTTCTTACCTCCACAGCAGGTATAATAATAGTAGCTATCTCACGGTTGTTATACAATAAAATGAGTCAGTGCCTGAGAACCCAAAAACATTGACTATTGAGGTGGAGACAGGTAGGTGAATCTCTGATGGCTGAGGGTAACAGCACCTCTGTGGGATGCTTCCTCTCCAAACAGGAACAGTTGATGGGCTCTGAACAGAACAGTGGCTGGTCTGCTTAAAGCTGGAGGACAGTTGTCATTTTGCCTTCCATAGGTGATGATCACTTGGTTTACCAGGTTGACCTTGGCCTGGAGTCTGGAGGAACAAGCCACTATTTCCATATCTGAACTATTGGGTGAGATGCCGTCTTTCCTCTCTTCTCTTCCATTTCAGTTTCGAAGTCCAAGCCTGCAGGTCTGGAGGGTCCAGATCTGACCCCGTCTTCCCCAAATCCAGTTACTCATGAGGGCTATCATTGGCTGGGATCCCACTGGCATGTGGGGCACACACCTGCTGCCCAAGGCTTTTTTTGGATACTAGTGGCAAAAGCACGGATAGTGTAAGATTAAATAAGAAAGTTTGGGCTACAGTAAATAATCTATGACAAGGCAGGATAGAACAGGCCTCAGAGACAACAGCAATGCGTTCTTTCCCTTCATGTGCCATCTTTTGCCTGTACGTGGCTCTCATTCTCTCACACTAGTGCATATGCTTTGTGAGGCTATCTAAGATATTGTCAACAAACCTAGAGGAATATATGGTGCACGGTGGATAGTGTTTCATTGTGAAAGATAAAGGCTGACTCTGTAACACAACTGAGAGTTCTCATCTCCTTGGACCTTGAGTGACGATAGGCAAAAAGCAAATGACTTGAGAAGGGAAAGCCAGAGTAGAACTGAACACTGCCTGCAGGGACCTTTGATCTTCATATGCCCAGGCTAGCTTTGAAATGAGCTGTATAACTCCTGAGCATTGGAAATGTTCTGGAGCAGAGGCCAGTTACTGTACTGCACCTGAATAAACAAAGAGTCACGGGACTGCCTCCTCACTTCCCCTTCATCAAAAGCAATTCCCTTCTTAAAGGGATACTTATGTTTCTGCATTCATAATTTCCCTGCCAAAAGAACGAGTTAATGTTATTCTGATGCCACTTGAGAGAAGAGGTAAAATTCCTAGATCCCCTGGAAGAAATAATATACACCCCAGAAAGAAGGAAGCTAGGAAATGTAAGATTCAGAGGAAGTGAATAGAAATAAAACTTGAATCAAAATATTGTTGACTAGGGGCACCTGGTTCGCTCAGTCAGTACAGCATGCAGCGCTTGATCTTGGGGTTGTGAGTTGGAGCCCCAAGTTGTGTGTAGAGATTACTTAAAAATAAAATCTTAAAAATATTTATATTGTTGACTAGAAAAAAAAGGTAGCAGAGAAGTGCACCTGAGTGGTTCTGTCAGTTGAGCATCAGACTTTTTTTTTTAATTAATTAATTTTTTTTGAGAGAGACAGAGACAGTGCAAGCACAGGAGGGGCAGAGAGAGAGGAAGAGAGAAAGTCCCAAGGAGGTTCCATGCTGCAGAGGCAGGGCTCGAATCCACAAACCGTGAGATCATGACCTGAGCCGAAAACAAGAGTTGGACACTTAATCGACTGAGCCACCCAGGTGCCCCGAATGTCAGACTCTTGATTTCAGCTCAGGTCATGGCCTTGGGGTTGTGAAATCAAGCCCCGTGTCAGGCTCCATGCTGAGTGTGGAGCCTGATTAAGATTCTCTCTCTCTGCCCCTCTGCCCCTCTTCCTGGCTTGCCTCTCTCTTTAAAAAAAATAAAAATGTATCAGAGAAGAAAGAAAAAGTGAACAACCATTGTAATGCTAAGAGAAGCCCAATTGAGTGAGAATCTGTAAAACCTTCTGGAAAAGCAACATGGGATGGATGGATGAATAGGAGATAGATAGATAGATGATAGATAGATAGATACACAGATGATAAACAGTTTTCCTGATTACTGGTGATGTTAAGGACCTATTCATAAGCTTCTTGGCCATTTTTATACATTCTTTCATGAATTGTCTGAATGGCTTTTTTTTCAATGCCAAGATCAGCAAAAGGGACTATAAATAACTTCAGAAACAAGAGAAGGGAGAATGTATAATAGATGCAATGTAACAGATCAGAAGGATAATGCAGACTCTTCAACACCTATTTTGCTTTAGTCCTCTATTTCATGAAGCAAAATCTCCAGGCTAAAAGGAAGAAAGGCAGCCCCATGTATAGGAAGGAATGGTGGATCCATAAGACAAATTGGGGAGTAAGGAAGAGATCTAGTGGTCCACTGATAACTATTTTCCTCTTCTTTCTTGAGAACTTCCACATTTTAGCTAGATATGGGATAACCAACTTTCCTGTTTGCCCAGGATTGAGAGGTTTCCCAGGAGGCAGGACATTCAGTGCTAGAATTTGTGAGAAGTAAGGGAGATGATTCATTTTCAGAAATACTAAATACAAGCTGTGCTGTCTAATTAACAATAGGTTTACAGCCTATTGGAAATATGTATGAACCAACCCCGCCCGCCCTGCAATGGAGTCCCAAACCCTTGGGCACTTCACTTTCTGGTCTTCTTCCCCTCTCCTTTTCTTGGGCTTATTTTCATAGGTTTTGCAATGAGCGTGCACCAAGGAACAAAGGGACAGGTACTGAAAGTCTCTGCATCACCTCTGGGAATGTACATTTGTTCCAGTCAGACAACTTTTTGCCCTACGTGGGCATAGGGTACTTCCAGGTAAGGCTGTAACCTCTGTAGTACTCAGCCAGTGAGGAATCAGAGGAGGGATTTGCACGCTAGGAGATAAATTGCCTGTTCTAATGGCCCCTGTCTGTCAGACACCTGCTCTTCAAGAACGTTGATTAAAGGCTCACTTCACTGTGTTCTGAGTCTCCGCGTCCCTCCTTTGATTGGGTCAATGGGCTTATTTCTAACAACCTGGAAAAGACCCAGGGAAACCATGATCACCTAGGTAGGTCCTTGGCGACTCAAGACGAAAATGATTATTTCCCAGCCTCTTTTCCAGCTACATGTGGCTATGGGATTAAGCTAGGACCATGAAATAAAAGAAAAGGTGATGTCTGTACTTTCCGAGGTTTTCACATGAAAAGAAAGAGCCCTTCCCTTCCTTTCTGTCTTCCCACAGGCTCAAAAGGGGAAGAGAGAAGGAGCAGGTAAAGCCATCTTAAACTATGAGATCGAATCCACCTGTTAAGAATGCAAGAGCAGCAGGAGAGGAGGATGCAGACTCCCTGATTATTAGGAAGCTGCCGTAACAACTAGAGATACTTACCCAGCTTTTCTGGGAGAGAAAATAAACTTCTATTTTGCTTAAGCCCCTGTACTTTAGGCCTCCGTTTATAGCTGCCTGCATAATATAAGAGCTTAACCAGGTAAGCTAAATGATTTCAATGGATTTAAACAGGTGTTTTTGAACTTCAGACAAAGAAAGACTGCATGGCCCATAAACCTTAAAGTGATGAGTTTGAAGACAATCTTGGGTCATTTTCCAGAGTAGATTAATAAAAGGATGTTGATGAGTCACTTTAAAAGGCAGCTGAAATTGCTAGGCTCTAAAATGGTGGCACCAAGAGCAAGCCTTGTTAAGCTTGTCTTGGTTTCACTCTTTTGAGACGGTTCCTATGCTGGTAGGTCAGCAGAGCATATACTTGTGACGAGGCTACTGAACAAGAACATGCGTGACATCCATGCAGACTTGTTCTGGGTACACATACAACTAGGTGGAGTAATAACTGGTTGAACAATCATACCCAAAGGGTATTGAGTAATACATCAACGTCAACTTGGAAGGAAATTTCAAGATATAAGCCTGGATCTAGCTAAATATTTTATCAGTGATTTGGACTGATAGTGAAGTGCGCATCGAATTGGCAAATGACGAGGAAAGTAATAAATACTGATGAAGATAGAATCAGGACTAAAAGTTCTTGTTGGCTAGAGTGGCAGGATGAAACTAACAACGTGAGCTGATAACTGTGTGTTCGTGCACTCAGATTTTTTTTCTGAAAAAACACACGTCGAGTAAGAGAAGAAATGGGGAAGATATGAATGAGTGTTGTTTGTGGGAAAGAATTAGAATGTTTTAGCTGGTGGTTCAAAATGAGTCGATGGGCAGAGCTCGAGCAGTGCTGGCTGACTGCATTAATGGAGTGACATGGTCTTCCATGGAGGGGGTGGGGGGTGGGTCTGGCCCTGTTAGCAACATTCAAAGTGGCAGTTCTCATACTACCATGTGAAAGGTATAGAGGCACAGCTTAGAGAAGTGGAGGAAACATGAAACTGACCTCAAATATATGGAGGGCTATCCTGGGGCACTCTACACAGCCATGACCCTGGTCCCTCTCTCTGATGTTCACCTTTTCCTCCTCTGTTTTATCTGACTATCCACCTGAGGTTTTATCTGACTATCCACCTGCTCCTGAGGTTCAGCTTGGCACTCTGTTCCTGCCTCTTATCTTCACTTATCATTCATCCCGCTGCTTTCTGTGAGAAATAAGCCCACTGACCCAGTCGGAGGAGGGACACAGAGACTCACACAGGGAGGCGAGGCTTTAATCAACGTTCTTGCAAGACAGGGTGTCTGATGGACAGGCACACACGGGGCAGTTAAAGCAAGCAATTTATCTCCTAGTGTGCAAGTCCCTCCCTTGATTCCTCATTGGCTGTGTACTACAGGGGTTACAGCCTTACCTGGATGTCGCCTATGCCCATGTAAGGCAAAAAATAGTCTGATTGGAACAAATGTACATTCCTTGAGGTGCTGCAGAGACGTCACTTCTTTGGCACACACTCATTGCCAAGCCTGTGAAAAATAAGCCAGTGAAATGGAGAGGGTAAGAACAACTAGGAAATGAAGTGTCTATGGGTCTGGGACTCCACTGTGTGTGTGTGTGTGTGTGTGTGTGTGTGTATGTGTGTGGAGGGGAGGTGGTTCGTACAAATTTCCAATGGGTTGTAAAACCTATTGTTAACTAGGCAGCACAGCTTTTCTTTGGTATTTCTGAAAATGAATCATCTCACTTACTTCTCACATCTCTGCTTTGGGAATACTCTCTTTCCGACCCAAGACACTGATGTCAAGGAGATTGAATGGACACAAGAGTGGAGGAGCTAAGGGTGAGCAGTGGGAATGGTTATGCCCCCAAGCACTTCCTCTTAAGAAGGTGTTTTTTCAAATTATGAGATGCATGAAAAAGGTAGTCAAGGGGAACACGTCTTTTGATTACAGGGTCATGAGTTTGAGCGGCAGATTGGGGCAGATTGGGTGTGGAGCCCGCTTGAAAAATAAAATTTAAAAAAGTAGTCAAGGGGCATCTGGATGGCTCAGTCGGTTAAGCATCTGATTCTTGGTTTCAGCTCAGGTCATGATCTCATGGCTTCGTGGGTTTGAGTCCCACACTGGGCTCTGCACTGGCACAGCAGAGCCTGCTTGGGATTCTCTCTCTCTCTCTCTGTCTCTCTCTCCCTCTCTCTCCCTCTGTCTCCCTCTCTCTCTCTTTCTGCCCTTTCCCCACTTGCGCTGTCTCTGTCTCTCTCAAAATAAATAAATAAACTTAAAAAATAATAAAATAAAGTACCCTCACCCTCATTTTTTTAAAAAAACAGTAGTCAAAAGAAGCAACTTTTTAATATGTTCTTTTCTTTGAATTATAGAAGTTCTCTATGCTTCTGAGGACTAATTGGTAATATAGGGCAGTATGATGAACTATATACCTTAAATAGCCCTCCAAAGAAACAACTAAAACTGCTGAATAAAAATTTTAAAAACATGTATTTATAAATGCATCACTGAAATTGCACTAAAAAAGCTTCCCAAGCCAAAATGAAATGAAAATTGAAATCCAGATAGGAAAAATGGCCCTGAGGTTGGCTTTCACCTTGAGGCCATCTGCCCAACTCTAGTGACCTTGAGCTTTCCTTACATAGCCCTTCAGGGCGCAAAACTCAGAAGCTAAACTCCAAGGCCTTCCTAAACTGCAGCATCTAGAATGATACCCTGCATAAAACTGGGAACCCCAAAGACTACAGCACCAATATAATGATAAACTACAAATAAATTTGCTCTGATGAAAAACACAAACTTGCTATATTGACTTTTTAACATTGGATCTGCTCTAGTAATGTGTAATCCTCAGGAGAACTCATGACTCATATGAGTTTTGGCCTCAATTACAACTACCTACGAGGTTTTAAAAACATCAGTCTAAAAGGTTAAAATAACCTTGGGCACCCAGAGAAGCAAGCCAAATATCTTATGAAAGAACATACCTGAAAGTCAAGTCTTAAAGAATTTTCACAGCTTAAGTTCCAGAGAACAGGAGTTCTCTGGCAAGTATTACATAGTATGCAAGAAACAAGGCAACATACATGAGTGAGAGCAGACAAGAGATTCAATCTATAAAAACTTGCATTAATTGGAATTGTCAGATACTAATATAAAGTAAATATGCTTAATTTATACATAGAAATAAAAAAGGGAGGCACACTATGTTTAGAGAGAAGAGCTAGTTGAAAATAACCAAGCATATGGGGGCACTTGGCTGGCTCAGTCAGTGGAGCACGTGATTTTGGATCTTGGGGTCATGAGTTCAAACCCCACGTTGCCTATAGAGATTATTTTTTTTAATCTTAAAAAAAAGAAAAAAAAATAACCGAGCACAATTTTAACGGCCAAAATGTAAATGACACTACAAACCAACTAGACCCAATAGTATGTACAGAATATTCCATCCAATAACAGCAGAATGTACCTTCTTCTCAAGTGCACATGGGATCTTCTCCAAATAGAACATATGCTAGGGCATAAAACAAGCCCCAGTAAATTTAGAAATCAGAGGCACCTGGGTGTCTCAAACAGTTGAGCGTCTGACTTTGGCTCAGGTCACCATCTCGCGGTTCACGAGTTTGAGCCCCACCTCAGCTGGCTACTGTCAGACTGTCAGTGCACAGCCTGCTTCCAATCCTCTGTTCCCCTCTCTCTGGCCCTCCCCACGTGCCCTCCCCCTCCAAATTAAGAAATCAGTATTAAAATCACACTATTTTTCTATATTATATATAATATTAATATACATATTAATATATAGATATATAGATTAACATCATATATAGATATATATCATAATAGATATATATAGATTAAAATCATACTACACATATACCGTATATATCTACATACTTTATATGTAGAGTAAAATCATACTATATATTTATCATACTATAGACATCTGACCACTATGAAACAAAATTAGAAATCAATAACAGAAAAAAAGGAGGGTATTCACAAATATAGTATATGGAAATTAAATAGTATACTCCTAAATAACCAAAGGGTCAAAGAAGAAATCACAAGGGAAATTAGAAAAATACTTTGACATGAATCAAAATGAAGCACAACACATCAAGCCTTATGGGATGCAGCAAAAGCAGGACTTCGAATGAAATGTATGCTTGCAAATGCCTATATTTATAAAGAAGTGGCACACCTGGGTGGCTCAGTCAATTAAGTATCTGACTCTTGATTTCAGCTCAGGTCATGATCTCAGGGTCGTGAGACTGAGCCCTCTGTTGGGTTCCTCACTGAGTGTGGTACCTGCTTAAGATGCTTTCTCTCTCTCTCTCTGCCCCTCTCCCCAACTTGTGCACACATGCAAGCTCTCTCTGAAAAAAAAGAAAGATCTCAAATCAAGAGGGTAAACTTCTACCTTAAGAAACTAGCAACAAACAAACAAAACAAAACAAAAATGTGCAAGCTAAACCCAAAGCAAGTGAAGGAACAAAATCATAAAGACTAGCAAGGAAATAAATAACACAGAGAATAAAAAGAAAACAATAGATAAAATTAACAAAACTGAAAGTTTCGCTGGTCTGAAAAGATATACAAAAGTGACAAAATTTTAGCTAGACTGACAAAGAAAAAAAGAGAGATTCCAAACGGTAAAATCAAGAATGAAAGCGGAGGTGGGGGTGGGGGGGGGGTGGTGTGCCTGGCTGGCTCAGCTGGTGGAACATGCAACTCTTGATCTTAGGGTCTTGAGTTAAAGCCCCATGTTGAGTATAGAGATTCCTTAATTTAAAAAAAGAAAAAAAAAGAATGGAAGAGAGATATCACTTTTAACCTCTCAGAAATAAAAAGGAGTATAGGGAAATACTATGTATGCCAATAAGTCACATAAACTAAATGAAGAACAAAATACTAGAAAGACACAAATTACCAAAAGTCACACACATACACACACACACACGCACACAGAGAGAGAGAGAGAATCTGAATAGAGCTATAAGAAATAAAGAGGTTAAATGATTAAAAAAAAAACTTTTTATGAAGCAAAACTCAAGTCCACATGGCTTCACTAGTGAATTCTACCAAACTTTAAGGAAGAATAAACACCAATCCTTTACAAACTCTTCCCAAAAATAGAACAGGTGGATCTACTTCCCAACTCATTCTATGAGGCCAGTATTACCCTGATACAATTAGACAAAGACATAAGAAAACTACAGACCAAAATACCTTATGAAAACAGACTCAAAATACCATCATCAAAATACTACCAAATTGAATTAAGCAGCATATGAAAAAGATTGTACACCATGACCCCATGACCAAGTGGGGTTTATCATAGGAATGCAAGGTTGACTTATGAAACCGTGAAGACCAACAAATGTAATAGACTCTATTAACAGAATAAGAGACAAAAACCACTTGATCATCTCAATAGAGGTAGAAAAGCAGTTGACAAAACCCAATAGCATGTAATGAAAAAGTACTCAATAAACTAGAGATAGAAGAAAAATTCTTCACTTTGTTAAAGGCCATCTGTAAAAAGTACACAACCAACAACATACTTGATGATGAAATACTGGATGTCTAAGATCAGGAAAAAAGTCACTTCTATTCAACATTGTACTGGAGGTTATATAGCCAGGGCAATTAAGCAGAAGAAAGAAGTACAAGGCATCCAAATTGCAAGGAAAAAGCACAACTATCTCTATTCGTAGATGACATGATCTTATGTAGAGAAAATCCTAAGAAATTCCTACAGACAAACACAAGTATTAAAACTAATAGACACTTTCATCAAGATTGCAAGATACAGTGTGAATATATAAAAGTCAATCAAATTTTTATACATAAGCAAAAAATATCTGAAAATTAAATTTTACAAAATTATGTATATAATAGCATCAAAAAGAATAAAGCGCTTAGAAATAAATTTAACAAAAGAAGTGCAAGGGCACCTGGGTGGCTCAGTTGGTTAAGCATCTGACTTCGGCTCAGGTTCATGGGTTTGAGCCCCCAGTGGGGCTCAGCACTGATGATGCGGATCCTGCTTGGGATTTTCTCTCTCTCTCTCTCTCTGCCCCTCCCCTACCTGTGTGCGCGCTCTCTCTCTCTCTCTCTCTCTCAAAATAAATAAATAAACTTAAAAAAACAAAAAAATAAAAAACAAAAGAAATGCAAGACTTATACACTAAAAATGACAGAATGTTATTGAAAGAAGTTAAAGGAGACCTACATAAATGGAAATACATCCCTTGATCCTCACATTGGAGGTTAGGATTTCAACATATGAATCGGAGGGGTGGCACAAACATTCAGTCTATAACAGGCACCAATAGGACAAAGAATAATCTCTTTGGAAAATGATTCTGGGACAACTGGATATCCACATGCAAAAGAATGAAATTGGACCCACCTCATACCATGTACTCACCTCATACCATGAACTCAGAATGGATCTAAGACCTAAATGTAAGAGTTACATAAAGTTCTTAGGGGCACCGGAGTGGCTCAGTTGGTTGACCATCTGACTCTTGATTTCAGCTTAGATCATGATGTCATGGTTGTGAGACTCACATTGGGCTCTGTGCTGAGTGTGGGGCCTGCTTAAGATTCTCTCTCTCTCGCTCTGCCCCCACCCCCAGCTTGCACATGCTCTACCTCTCTCTCAAAATAAATAAATAAACATTAAAAAAAAAAAAACTTAGAAGAAAATATAAGAGCATGTCTTTACAACTTTGGATTAAGCAATGGTTTTTTTTTTTTTAATTTTTTTAATGTTTATTTATTTTTGAGGGAGAGAGAGAGAGAGCGCAGGGGAAGGGCAGAGAGAGAGGGAGACACAGAATCCGAAACAGGCTCAAGGCTCTGAGCTGTCAGCACACAACCCAGCGCAGGGCTTGGACCTAAGCCAAAGTCAGACGCTTAACTGACTGAGCCACCCAGGCGCCCTGCAATGGTTTCTTAGATATGGCATGAAAATCACAAGCGACAACAGAATAAGTAGATGAATTGGATTTTATCAAAACTAAAAAATGTGCGGGGCGCCTGGGTGGCGCAGTCGGTTAAGCCTCCGACTTCAGCCAGGTCACGATCTCGCGGTCCGTGAGTTCGAGCCCCGCGTCAGGCTCTGGGCTGATGGCTCAGAGCTTGGAGCCTGTTTCCGATTCTGTGTCTCCCCCTCTCTCTGCCCCTCCCCCGTTCATGCTCTGTCTCTCTCTGTCCCAAAAATAAATAAACGGAAAAAAAAAAAAACTAAAAAAAAACTAAAAAATGTGCTTCAATGGATACCATCAAGAAAGTGAAAAGACAACCCATAGAAAGGGAGAAAATATTGTAAATCATATATCTGAAAAGGGTCTATTATCCAGGGATGCCTGGCTGGCTCAGTTGGTAGAGAGCATGTGACTCTTGATCTCAGGGTTATGCATTTGAGCCCCATGTTGGGTGTAGAGATTGCTTGAAAGATAAAATCTTTTTTTAAAAAAGGTGGGGGGAGTCTTGTATCCAGAATATATAAAATCTCTTACAACTCCATAATAAAAAGGCAGATAACCCAATTTTTAAAAATGGACATGAGATTTGACTAAAGACGTCTCCAAAGAGAAATACATCAATAAAATTATCAGTGAGTCTAAATATTGTTAACCTTTATGGAACAAATAGAAATAATGTGTATTTAATCTCCAAACTACCAGATGGGTAAAAATTGTGAAAGGGAAAAAGCAGAATGGATTTTTTAAAAGGCAAAAAAGGACACAAGAAACAAAACAAAAAGATAAGACAAGTAGAAAGTAAAAATAATAATTTAAAAAAGAAAGTAGGGGGACGCCTGGGTGGCTCAGTCAGTTCAGTGTCTGACTGTGGCTCAAGTCATGATCTCACGGTTTGTGGGTCCAACCCCTGCATCGGGCTCTGTGCTGACAGCTCAGAGCCTGGAGCCTGCTTTGGATTCTGTGTCTTCCTCTCTCTCTGTCCCTCCCCTGCTTGCACTCTGTCTCTGTCTCTCTCAAAAATAAACATTAAAAAAAGATTTTTAAAAGAAAGTAGAAAATAAATAGGAGAAACAAATTCAAATATGATTCTAAATAGAATATACTCAGTTTTAAAGACAAAGTTAAGGGCGCCTGGGTGGCTTAGTCAGTTGAGCGTCCGACTTTGGCTCAGGTCATGATCTCATGGTTCGTGGGTTTGAGCCCCACGTCAGGCTCTGTGCTGACAGCTCAGAGCCTGGAGCCTGCTTCAGATTCTGTGTCTCCTCCCTCTCTACCCCCTGCCCCCCCCCCCCCACTCTCTCTTTCAAAATAAATTAACATTAAAAAAAATAAAGACAAAGTTGCATGGATTTTAAAAATCTAGTTATATGTCATTTTCAAAAGACATACCTAAAACATAAGGCACAGAGAGTTGTGAATGACAAGATAGGAAAAAAGTACCAAGACAGAAAGATAGGTGGTCTAACTATATTAACATCAGAAAAAAAGATGCGAAGGTGAAATTAAAAGAAGCGGGTTTCTTGTCAATGTAAAGAAGAAATGTCTAAGGGAGTCAAACAAAAGTGAAACAAGTGACCTCTGGAGTCACTAAATTCCCCATCCCTTGAGAAATTCAAATCTGAGGTGATGACTATTTGGTCAGTGTGTCGGGGGGACATTAAACCACCACAGAAAGGATGGGACTTAATGACCACATAGTTCCTCTCTATCGGGGGACATCCTAATATTTTATCTCATTTTCCCATCGTCTTTCAAATTGTTTCATTCTCTCATGGCTAGAAGATTTCCTGATTAGTCATGCATCAGCAGGAAACTTCTGACGTTCCCACCTCATTATGAAGCCTCATCGTTAAGGTAAAAAGTCTTGTGCACATGTGTGTATAGGTACGAGGGTGATTTATGTGTGCATTAGACTGTATGTGTACCCACATGTCCACTGTTAGGACATCAATTTCCTCCACTTGAAGATTTGTCTCCTAACTATTTGTCTGAGAAAGCCTCCCAAAGGGAGATTGTAATGTCATTCATCATCTAAGTCAACAAGAGTTAGTAGCCTGAGTTACTAACAGATAAGCAAAGCAAGATAAGCATTGCAAGGCCTTCAGAACAGGGCAACATCGTTTGAGGGTGGGGTGGGTGGCAACTACTTGGCAATAGTATTCGGCTGTTCTTTTGCAATACAGGTCCTGGGGTTTTTAACTACCAGCTCACAATGTGTCAAAAAAAAAAAAAAATCTCAAAGAATTTTCGGGAAGGTCTCCGGGGCTGGGAGTGGATAAGAGCCAGCTCTACCTGCTCCACGATATTCCAAGGGTGGGGCCCGGAGAAGTGGTTTCCTAAGCATCTCCAGAGGATTCTGAATCACACGAAGGACTGAGAAACATGAATTTAAGGTATCTCAGGGCCTTGGCATAAAAGAAGTAAGCTCTTTTCCCATGCTTTTAAGTACCAATGTCTCTAGAATATTCCTTGATTGTTTTCTTTTACAGGAGACACAGAGATTATAAAGACATTAGGAGGTGGTATTCTCACTTTATTCATTTTGGGGGGAAAATCATTTCAGGTCTTTATTTTCAGTCATATTTTACTTATTTATCCACTTTGAAAGGAGATCATGTCATTGCTCAATGTGATGGTCTAAGTGGTCTCGGAATGTACCCACAAGAAAAAGACAAAATGCTTGTGGTTTTATTTTCTTTGCTGGTATAGAAACCTAGGTTAGGGAATGTGAGTACTATGACCCTGAAAGAAAGTATAGTAACAGTCTCAAGAGGACAAACCAAGCCAGCAAACGCTCATTATAGATGTGATCAAGTTGCAGGACGAGCCAAAAAGAGGAAATGAAAATAATTGCAACTTCTATAGTCACTTGCTAACTAAATGGTCTATAATAATATGATTTGAAGTGTTTATTTTAAATTATTATTTTTTAAATGTCTATTTATTTATTAAAAAAATTTTTAAGGGCACCTGTGTGGCTCAGTAGGTTAAGCTACCAACTTCGGCTCAGGTCACGATCTCTCTCCCAGTTTATGGGTTCAAGCCCCGAGTTGGGCTCTGTGCTGACAGCTCGAAGCCTGGAGCCTGCTTCGATTCTGTGACTCCCTCCCTCTCTGCCCCTTCCTTGCTTATGCTCTGTCTCTTTCTCTATCAAAAATAAATAAACGTTAAAAAAATTATTTTAACGTTTGCTTATTTTTGAGAGAACGAGAGAAAGACAAAGCACAAGCAGGGGAGGGGCAGAGACAAAATCCAAAGCAGGCTCCAGCTTCTGAGCACAGAGCCTGATGCGCAGCTCAAACCCACTAGCAGTGAGATCATGACCCAAGAGGAAGTCAATCGCCCAACCAACTGGGCCACCAAGTGCTCCTTAATATTTACTTCTGAGAGAGACAACGAGAGCCTGAGCATGAATGGGGGTGGGGGTAGAGAGAGGGAGACAGAGGATCCCAAGCAGGCTCCAAGCTGTCAGTGCAGAGCCCAATGTGGGGCTCAGATTCACAAACTGTGAGATGACCTAAGCCGAAGTCAGACATTTAACCGGCTGAGCCACCCAGGTGCCCTTAAATTATTTTTTAATGACAGTAATGGGGAAGGATTCATAGAAAAGGTAACTAAGTTTTATTAAAAAAAAAAAAAGAGGGGCGCCTGGGTGGCGCAGTCGGTTAAGCGTCCGACTTCAGCCAGGTCACGATCTCGCGGTCCGTGAGTTCGAGCCCCGCGTCGGGCTCTGGGCTGATGGCTCAGAGCCTGGAGCCTGCTTCTGATTCTGTGTCTCCCTCTCTCTCTGCCCCTCCCCCGTTCATGCTCTGTCTCTCTCTGTCCCCAAAAAAATAAATAAACGTTGAAAAAAAATTAAAAAAAAAAAAAAAAAAAAAAAAAAGAGGCAATAGAGCAAAGGAACAGCTGACTTTGTTCCCTCCTCACAAAGTCGCAGAATTTAATATTTTTACCAGAAGGTACAAACATGAATAGACTTTAGTAAACAAAATCTCACAGACACAAAATATGTCTGAATTCAATTTGGCTCATTATGAATTCATTATGTAAGAGCCATTTAAGAATTCAATCTCCAGCTAAACTGCACGTGTTCTCCTATAGATTAAAGCTCTCTGAGAAATAATTGTGTTCCTCATATATGTACCCCGTATGTCTTCACCACTGCTGACCATGTAATAGGATATCAAAAATGCCTGTTGGTTAAATAATTGAATGCTTTTCAAAAAGCATTCATTGTGAACTCGCAAATCCTAATGAAATTTCAGTACACTCAGTTAAAGAAAAAATACTTAAATGCTTCCTGAGAGCAAAAACACCTCGTTCGCAGAGAGGAGAATCATATTGGCTTTCAGATTCTCCAGCTTTAGGCTGGAATACAATGGAACGATGCCTTCAAATGCAAACAGAAAGTGGCTTGGAACATAGAATTCCAAACCTAGCCACTTTATCAGTCTGCAAGTTGGACTGAAAGAACTCAATATTTATCTGGGGGAAAAAAATCACTTGAGTATATGCTCTAAGAAAATGAAAATAGAAATCAAAAAAGGCGAAGCTATGAAATCCAAGAAATAACGGCCACATCTCAGAATAGCAATAAAAAGAATCCCTAGGCTGTTGGCTGGGCAGCAGGTATAAAAGCAGTTGGTTCAAAGTAAAATACATAGAAGACTTGCGGACAAATGTGTTTGATAAGAAAATGGATTCACTTCAACAAATAATGTGATTTAAGAGTTGTATGAACTTAGAGACAGAGTGAAGGTGATTGTTTCTTCTGTCAATGAGGAAAAAGTAAGGCAAACAGAAACTCCCTCAAAAATGAAAATCATGGCTCGTATAAAACAAATCACATGTAGCATGATTCTGGATAGCATATAGAATATCATGAGTGAGAAAATATTAGCTCTTGGTATTGGAAATAGTCATTTTGGAGCTATACGTACTGAGGAAAAGACTCATTTCCTTCTTACAAGTCCAACTACATTTCTTGAGTCTACAGAATACCACAATGAGAGTATTTTAAGGCTCCTTATTGGATTTTAGTTTAGTTTTTTTTTTTTCTGAATCAGCTTGTATATAACACATAGAAGACTTAATTATAGTTCCAAAATAGAAAGGAAATATAATAAACCTTCACAATATATGAGTTAGAAAGGGATAGAAAGGGAAGAGAGAATATGGAAGTATAAAGGTACACATATTTTCATTTTTTTATTATGAAGACTTGAAGATACTATCTAAATTTGGGTACTTTAGGCACTGTCTGAAGTTGAAGGATCAAGAAAGTATTTTTTTTCTATAAAGTTATAAAGTAGAACTACTTATAATACAATTAACACAATTTTGAGAAAAGGAGGGAGACACAGGTGGTGTTAATAAGCTCAATTCCTCATCTTTGACAAGTGGGAATCAATAGAAACTTATGTGGGGTAGACTGGATCATTGTTCCCAACTTTCTACTCCCTCTTTGCAATAGGTTATACATCCATACTCTTTGTCATACGATTTTTGCTGTGCCTCCTGGTATGGCATATACCTACCCATTGACTCTGGGCTTAGTCATATGAATTATTTGGAACAATGAGATGTGCTTTAACTATGGCCCTCTGCCTGGGAAGAGCACGCGCCAAGTGATAGACGCTCCTTTAGCCCAAGTCCCCAAACTAGAAGACACTTAGAGCCAAGTCTAGCCAAGTCCAGGATAGTGGCAGCCAATGACTCCTAAGCTTGTATAGTGTTTATTATAAGCCACGATTTGGGGATTGTTTATACGACAGCAGCAACTGATAAGCACATTGTCTAAGGTTGATAAATCAAGAATTGGTACTATAAGTATACTATTTAGAGTTAGGAGAGGTAGGGATGACAACTACCAAACAAAGTAAAGGTCGCTACCTCTGGGGATGCTGTTGGGGAGAGAATTTGTTTTTGCTTCATATCTTCCTGTCCTATTCGAATTTTGTATCATATGTATTACTTTTATATTCAAAATGTACAAAGTACAGGGGCGCCTGGGTGGCTCAGTTGGTTGAACGGCTGACTCTTAGTTTCAGTTCAGGTCATGATCTCATGGTTTGTGGGGTTGAGCCCTGTGTCTGGTTCCATGCTGTTAGCATGGAGCCTGCTAGGGATTCTGTCTCTCTTTCTTCTCACTCTCTCTCAAAATAAATAAATAAACATTTTTTAAAAACATACAATGCACAGTGCAAACCATCCAGGAGGTGATAGGAGCCTTAAACACATAAAATGTTATAGCAACAATATGATGAGGCAGCTAATTTGTGTTGGGGGAAAAAATATGCTACAGATGATGAAGTCATAGGAATTCAGGAGAAAGAAAAGATCAATCTGATTGAAGAGGTTGTCAAATAATCCTGAGGGATTAAGATTGGTGGAGGAAAGTAGTCAAGGCAGCAAATAGTGAAACATGTGGGGAGTCAGGAAGAGTGAGGTAGGTGGTGTGACGGGAGCAGAGAAGTCTTATGAGTGAGCTGAGGGCAATAGGGCCTGTGGCAGGTGGAAATAGGGCCAGACTGTGCAGAGCCTGGAGTCCCTGACTGACGTGTATAGACAGAGAGCAGCTTTGTGAATGAGGTGTTTTAGGAAAACCAGTATAGCAGGGCTGTGTAGGATGGGTGGCCATCAGAATCCTCAGAGCTAGTGGAAACCATCTGAAAGGTCATTTAGACACATGGTACGGCATAGGTGAAGGCATGGTTATTAGTCATGTAGCTTCTGTTACCATATCCCTTGGGCCTAAATTTATAAAACGGTAGGGATATGTAGAATATTATGCAGATAGACTGAGGTCCTGCAGGACCAAAAAGCTATGACTTGAGGCAAGAAGAGGCCAAGAAAATGTATTTTATAGATCTCTAAAAGCCACTTTGGGCTGGTAAAATTCTGCAGTCTTCTCCTCAACCCTGTGCTATTCAACATGTTCTTTTTTTTTTTCTTTTCCATTGAGTCTTCCTAAAGCCATCTAACCATACCATGAATTCCTATGCATTCCCAGTTAAAATTGTGGTCATTTAACTCCATAGTATGTCTCCGAGCCCCAAACCCATCAACTCTTCCATTTATCTTCATTTCAGGTTCATGCCGTTTGATTTCTTTTTAAATAATGACTGCCCAAATCTGCTGCCAATTAAGACTTGCTTCTATTGTCCTTGATTTTTGCCCCCAAATTAGGTTTTTCTTATATCCTGATGCCTGGTTTCCTTAAAAATTTAAAAACTTTATGTTGATCACTTTTTCTTTTTATTTATTTTTAAAACTTTTTTATTTAAAAAAAGTTTTAATCCTTATTTATTTTTGAGAGAGAGAGAGAGCAAGTGGGGGAAGGGACAGAGAGAGACACACACAGAATCTGAAGCAGGCTCCAGGTTCTGAGCTGTCAGCACAGAGCCCGTTGCAAGGCTTGAGCCCATGAGCTGTGAGATCGTGACCTGAGCTGAAGTCAAACGCTTAACCAACTGAGCCACCCAGGAGCCCCATGACTCTTTTTAAACTTTATTTATTTACTTAAATAATTTCTACACCCAACATGGGGCTCGAACTCATGACCCGGAGATCAAGAGTCACATGCTCTTCTGCCCCAAACACCTCTGACTCTTTTATCTTCAGTTTCTTAGGTTCATTTTCATTGTCAGCTCCTTAGTTCTTTCTCCGACATCATTGGCCATGTGTCCAAATGGTGTATCCTGAGCCTTATCACTGCCTGGCCTGTTCCACCTGAGCCTCTTCTGGCTCTGGCTATCTCAACCTTCTCATTCTGCCATACTTACTGACCTCAGGTTCCGCTGAGTCTCTGATCTAGCAGTTTCCGGCATCCCCCACCCCCCGGACCCCCCACATTGGTTTCCATATAGTAAACATTGTGGCCCATGCAAATGTCCTGAGTGTTATGTGTGGGGTTCCCAATAAACCTGCAGTAAGTCTTCCCTTCCTTCTGACTCAAGAAAGCCTATTGGAACACAAGAAACTGGACGTGACATTTTTATAGGAATAATCTGCAATCTGCTCTATTTTATGTTTTAAAACCTTATTCTCAACTTCTGTTTCCAGAACAAGATGGACTCGTGAACGGAGTACACTTCCCATTAAGAGCAGCTAAAAGCCCGAACGTTGTATATAAAACAAACATGAGAAAACTCTGAAAGGTAGGGAGAAGAAGCCAATTTACTAAGGACCGTGGGATCTGAGGAGTGACAGGGCAATGAGTCTCTGAGTTTTCTTTTACTTCATATATCCTGGTCTGAGTGCTGGAGAAGCTGGCAACCTGGAAATACTGTGGGGACAGATTTAAAAAAGCAAAACAAAACAAAACAAAGCCCAAGAAATGCCTGCTCCTGCTAGCTAAAGAACCAGGAAAGGGGCAACCTAGAAAATGTTTACACAGTAACTACCCAATTCCAGCCAACTGCAGGAAGAAATGCAACCTCACCCCATCCCAGTCAGGGAAGGCTGAATGGACAGTCTACCCTCCCACCTTCACCCTATTGTTACACGACAGGCAGGGCAGCCGTGGTGACTCCTCTAACCTCTAACCTCGGCTGGATGGTGTCAGAGAAGACCAAGTGGGAGCCAGGCCCAGCTGACAGAGTGATTAGCACAAAACAAAATGACCCAAGTACATGCAAGGGTATTATGCAGAGTAAAAAAAAAAAGGCCAGTCTCAAAAAGGTCACATCCTATATGATTCCATTTATGTAACATTCTTGAAATGACAAAACTATAGACATGGAGAGCAGTGGTTGCCAGGGGTTAGAGATAGTGGGGCAGGGAGGGGTAGGTATGACTATGAGGGGCTAGAGTGAGGAAGATCTTTATGGTGATGGAATAATTTTGTAGCTTGCTTCTGGAAGTTGTTACAGGAACCTGTACAAGTGATAAAATGGCACAGAGCTCTACACTCCCATTGTACTCGTGTCAATTTCCTGGTTTTGATTTTATGCTATAGTTAAAAGTTTATAGTCCGTTTTACGTTACAGATGTAACTGAAGGGGGACACCTGGCTGGCTCGGTCGGTAGAGCATGCGACTCTTGATCTCAGGGTGGTGAGTTCGAGGCCCAGGTTGCATGTAGAGGTTACTTAAAAAAAAAAAAAGATGTAAGAGGGGGGAAATGGATGAAGGGTACAAAGGACCTCTCTGTACAACTTTTACACGTTCCTTTGAATCTATAATTATTTCAAAATTAAAAGTTTAAAGAAAGTTATCCTCCGATTTTCATACTTCTGATAGTTATTAAAGTTATAATCCAAATTTTCGCAGCTCTCTGCTTTCTGGGGACAATGCTGAAATTGATTGTATTTTCCCGCTCCTTTAGAAGTTAGATGTGGCAGGGGGTTTTATTTGGCCATCGAAACACAAGCATAAAAGAGACACTTGGGGAGGAAGTATAGAGACCATGTGTGGAGAGGAGAACGGGCAGCCATGGTCTTAAGGCTTCAGCCACAAGGCTTTGGTTGGAAAAGCAAAACAAGGAATAAAAAATCATAAAATGATAGCATTTACACATTCTGCATAACTACCACCTTCTTCATGTCATTTGACTCCTGTGTGGGCTTGTGTTTGCCTATCCCTCTTTCAATGTCACCTTGTTCAGTTCTTCCCCACCCTGTCAGGACATCTGACACCCAATTCTGTAACAGATCCCCTCCCCTTCCTCCTGCTGCCCACCACAGGGCCCAATTATCCTTGGGCAGTTTACCCTGCTTTGGGCAATCTCCCACATCTTCCCATTAACATGAGTCCATCTCTTTCCAGCTAATTGGGAACAAACAACTTGTACTTATTCCCCAAAACAATATTAGCATTATTATTATTGGAAACAAGGAGAGCCAGATAGGAACAATGCACTGAGTTAATCATTCACTCAATAGAGCAGCTCCCCTGGTATGCTTCTGAGGCGCCTTCAGTGAGAAAAAGTCAGGGCAGGTAAACTAGTTCTTGTAGGTTCGTCCCCTGTCAGGGTCGCCACAAATTAAAGGTTAATTTCTTCCATGGTAAAATCATGAAAAAATTCTCAGGCATACCATTATCCAGCCCAAAGACACAACAATGTGGAGTTCATCTCCACAACTGGAAGAATCTGGTGAGTCTGGGGCACAGGACTGAGGGGGAAACAAGAATAAAATCGGAAGGAATATGTCAATGTCCTCTTTGGATTCCCAGACTGAGCCCTTTACACCCTGCTCCTTGTTGTAAGATATTCAGTTTTTTCTTGCTCTCAAGCATGTTTACTCTTTTCTACCTCATTTCCAATTCTTTCAGTGGGTAAAAAGGAGGATATATTTTGAATGAATAGGAGTAGGTACATTGAGGGTGTTGAAAGTTATGGTGCTTGGTTACACAATCAGTTGTAAAAAGTGCATTTTATTACCTTGTACTGTGCAAACAGCACATAATTTTCCATGTTTTTATACTTTTTTAAATGTTTATTTTTGAGAGAGCACGCACGCGCAAATGGGGGAGGAACAGAGAAAGAGGGGGACAGAGGATCTAAAGCAGGCTCTGCTGACAGCAGCGACCCCGACGTGGGGGGCTCCAACTGACAAACCATGAGATCATGACCTGAGCCGACGTCCTACTTTCGACCGACTTTCAACCGACGTTCAACCGACTGAGCCACCCGGGTGCCCCTACAATTTTCCATTTGTTTTAAAAGTTTCTTTTACTGCTAAGAACTTGCTACAACTAGATAAGGTGCTATTATCTTGGGCTACTTCTTGGCACACAGATTTTTCCCACTGTTTTATTGAGGTAATATTGACATACCATAAAATTCATTAGTTTCAAACGCACAATTCAATGACTTTTAGTAAATCTATAGAGTTGTGCAAGCATTACCACAATTTGATTTTAGAGTATTTCCATCACTCCAAAAAGGATCCCTTGTTTCCCTTTGCATTCACTTCTTATTCCCACCCCCAGACCTAGGCAACCAATACACTGTATAGATTGGTCTTTTCTAGAGGTTTCACCGAAATGGATTTATACAGTATGTGCTTCTTTGCATCTGCCCTCACATAGTTTAATGTTTCTACCTGTATCTTCTATGAATATTTCATTCTGTTTTATTGCTGAATAGCATTCCGTTGTATGGATATACCCCCTTTCGTTTATCCATTCACCAGTTCCTGGGCATTTGGACTGTTTCCACTTTTTGGGGATTATGAATAATGCTGCTGGTGAATACTTCTGTACAACTTGCCATATGGGCATGTTTTAAATTTTCTTGGGTATGTACCCAGGAAATGGAACTGTTGGGTCATATGGTACTTTTAACACGTAACTTTTTGAGAAACTAACAAACTTTTCCAAAGTGACTGTACCACTTCACGTTCCCATCTGTAGTGTATGAGGGTTCTAATTTCTCTGTCTCCTTACCAACACTTATTATTGTCAGGCCTTTTTTTCCCCCCCCAGCATCGAAGTGGGTGTGAAGAGCCTTGTCACTGTATGTAGTTCCGATTTGCCTCTCTGTAGAGACTAATGATGTTTTACATCTCTTCATGCTATTGTTGATCATTGAAATCTTTTCTTTGGTTGAGATGTCTTTCCAATTCTTTTGACCATTTTAAATTGGATTATTAGTTTTATTGAGTTGTAAGAGTTCTTTATATATACGTGTGTGTGTATATATATATATATATATATATTCTAAATACAAGTCCTTATCAGATCGATGATTTGCAGGCCTTTCCCCCCTAGATACAGTATTTTATTTTCTTGATACAATATTTTAAAAAGAGATACAAACTTCAAAGTGAAGTTTCCTTGTAGTCCCCACAGGCCAATCACGATTCACTTAATTTCAAAATATTATAGATGTACCTTTAAAGAGCAACTTTTATTTTAGAATACTTGAAAAATGTAGATAAACACAAAACAGGGTAGTTCCAAAGATAACCTTCGGTAGCATCTTTTTGCTTACAGCCTTCTGGTTCTTTCTGTGAACATACACAGCATTTCTTAAAAGAGTAAAACTGGGGCCATTTAAATAATAGTATCAACATTAGTCTCTAATCATTCCAGCTCTTGGATGGCAAGCAAGGCACACAGACCTCTGGATGACTTAAAAGGAGAAAATTAATTTATTAGAGAACGGTTGGTTATGTGTGAGTGACAGAGGACCAGGGTTGTGTCCTCCCTTCGGAGGAAGGTACCGCTGGGGAATGGACTTAGTGCCAAAGCGGAGCTTTTCCCCAGAGGGTACAGTGGAAGGGCCCCTCTCAGAGCACTACGCAGGAGACTCTGCCCCAAACAATCCCCATTCTGCAGGGGGCCGGGGCTGTTTTCGTCCCCCGAGGCCTGGCTGCCTCTTCCGGCGGTGCCGGTCGGTGGCCTCGCCTCTCACCGCCCACCCTGGCCCCCGGACCTCCTGCATCCCGGTCGCCTGGCGCAGGGCTCAGCAGGGCCGCACGAAGGTGCCGCCGGCGGTCTTCCAGCTCCAAGTGCACCTCGGCCGCTCCCGGGCGACCCCGCCCGGGTCCGGAGCAGCCTTGGGCTCGGCCCGGGGTCGACCCAGAACCTCCACGGCGCGGTGAGGGCACCTCCGTTTCCTCTCACCCCGTGGTCTGCTCGACGTGAAACGGCCCGAGTTTTATTTTACTTGCTGCGGCGGCCTCTTTGTCCGTACACAGGTTTAGGTGGAGGCCATCGGCCCGGACGGCACGGCCCCTGCCCGTCGCGGACGGAGCCTCCCGCCCACGGTTACGGCCGGCCGCGCGGCGCCTCGGCTCCGCGCAGCTCCGCGGGTCGGGCAGGCAGGGGTGGGGGCGCCGAGACGCCGGAACCTCCCCCCGCCCGCGCCGCGGCCCCGAGGGAAGCGCCGCGGCCCCGAGGTGGGCTCGCCGCAAGGGCGGGGGACGGCGCATCCGGGTGAGCGCGCGGCGCCCCCGCCTCCCCCGCGCAGCCGCACGGGCCGCCGCCGCCGCCGCCGAGCACGCCGCGCGCGGAGAGCACTGCGCCCCAGCGGCCTGCGCGGGCGGCCTTGCGGCCCGGCCCGCCGCGTGAGGCGGCCCTGAGCGAGCGGCAGCGGCGGCGGCATGCGGGGCGACCGGGAGTAGCGCGCCGAGCCCGCGAGGCCCGGCGCGGAGGCGGGGGCGGGCGCGGCGGAGGCGGGGCCCGCGCCGGGCCCGCCCGCCCGCCGGGGGAGCCGCCGGCAGTGGCCGAGGAGGCGGCGCGGCGGACGGCGGCCCGAGAGTAGCGCCCGCGCTGCGGCCCGCGGGACCGCGCCGCGACCGCCCGGGCCGGCCCCGAGGAGCGCCCGCCGCCGCCGCCGCGCGCGGACCGAGGTGAGTGTCCGCCCGCGCCCGGGCCGTCCCGGAGCTGCGGCCGCTCGCGCGGGGCGGGGGGAGGAGGGGGAGGCCCGGCCGCGGCCGCGTCTCCCCGTCCTTTGTGGCCGGCGCTGCCGTGGCCGGGGCGCGGGCGCGCTCGGCGCGGGGTCCGAGTCCGGGACTCCGGGGCTGCCGGACACGCGGCGCCTCTGCTTGGCAACTGCGGCGAGCAGCGAGTTTCCGTCCTAGTTTGTCATTGAGTTAGAACCGTTCTTCTTTGGGAGACGGAAGTTTCTTTTATTGACCAGAAAAACAGCTAAATATGGCTCCTGGGTTCGGCCCGGCGGCGTGGTACTTGGAGCCGTGGTGCCGGGCTGACCCTCGCCGGGCCGGCGCGACGGGGGAGGGGAGGACACGCGGGCGGCCCGGGGCGGGGGCTTCCCGGCGCCCTGCCCGCGGAGGGGACCTGAATTCGCAAAGGTCTGTGGCTGGGAAGTAGCGGGCTTTAGGGAATGTGGCAGCTCTTCCTGGAAGATCGAATGAATGAAATGTCATTTACTCATCCACAGTCAACACTGTGCCCATTTAAAGATTTGCCAGGAATTGTGTTGATGTGCATTGTCATTGCCTCTCTTACCTGATCAGCCTTGCTAAGTGAGGGTCCTCCCTCTTCCAAACTTGTGACCTTGGCCTCATTCTCAAAGCCACTGAGCTAACTAACCAGTCCTTCAAGCCAAGGCGCTTGGCATTTTCTGGCGAGTGTGGGCAATAGGCAAAGTAGTCTTTGTGATTGTGAACTGTTTCTGGAGGGCAGAGAATGTTACCTTAATCGTACCTTATGCTTACTACATTGATTTATAATAATTTCTGAGAAGAGTGTGTGTGTGTGTGTTGGAGGCAGGGGGGTCTTGTCCTCATTTTACGAAGGAAGGAGTTGAGGCCTGAAGAAGTTGTAACTTCACAGGTCACAAGCTAAAGCAGCAGAGCTGGGGTTCAATCCTAGGCCTTATCAATCCAGTGCTCTTTACATCACATCCTTGTCCAGACTTGGATTGTCCCTTGTGGTAGCTACTAACCACATTTGACTTTAAATTAATTAAAATTAAGTTTAAAAACATTCAGCTCGTCAGTTGCACTAGCTACATGTGCAGTGTTCAGTGTCCAGATGTGACCAATGACTACTGTTGAACAGTGCTTATCAGGACCATACATCCATTTACTGCGAAAATGAATGTTTATTGAGTGCTGTCTATCAGGCATAGTTTTAAGTCTTGTGTGTACTGTGGTGAATAAGAGAGACGCAGTGTCCTTGCCTTTTTGGAGCCTGCTTTTTGCATGATAGTTTGAGGGATGTTTCCATGGTAGTTCAGAACCTTGCTGAATCAAAGTGTGGTTCGTGAACCAGCAGCAGCATCCTCGTCTTCTGGAAGTTGGGAAGAAGTCAAAAATCTCAGGTCCTAAACCACGTGAACCGAAAAAGTATCTGTTAAAGTGAGTTAACAGATCTCAGGTGATTCGTTCACATCGAAGGCCTTATTGAGAACATCAGTGATACCCGACTTGAACCAATACCTGATGGATTGTTTGGTAGGGTTTTTAAAAAGCAGGCCCTAAAACTCTTGGGAACACTCACCATTTATGCAAATACTTGTTAAGTGCCTGGTTTCTCCAGGCATAAGGACATAAGCTTTATGAAAGCAGAGATTGTGCCTTTCTTTTTTTAGCCTTGTATCTCCAAAGACTTCATAGGGCCTGGTAGGCAGCAGGCACTTAATAAATGCTTGCTGAGTGTATGAATGAGCTTGCTAGGAAGTCAGAACTGGTTGTTGGTCTCCAGCGATTGCAAGCAAGTTAGTTCTCATGGCATCAGGTAAGAGCATGGGACAAGAGTCAAAATGAAGGTATAACTATGTGTAGTTTTTCAACTGTAAGCCCCAACTGAGGCCTGAGTTTCACTCTTGGCTAACTTGCATGCCCTCTTTTTCTCTCTTTTTTAAATTTTTTTATTTGAAAGAGAGAGAGAGAGAGAGAGTGCGAGTGGGGAAGGGGCAAAGAGAGAGGGAGGCACAGAATCCGAAGCAGGCCCCAGGCTCTGAGCGGTCAGCACAGAGCCCTTCGTGGGGCTTGAACTCCCAAACCACGAGATCATGACCTGAGCCAAAGTTGGACGCTTAACCAACTGAGCCACCCAGGCGCCACACTCTTTCTCTTTTTAATGATATAAAATAATATCAACAAGTTTAAATCTCAATCATGTTAATCCTATATATATGTGTGTGTGTGTGTGTAAATTATATTTTTTAAATTGAATTCCAGACTTTATTTGGATTTCACTAGTTTTTCCATTAATATTCTCTTTATGTTCTAGGATCCAGTCCAGGGTACCACATTGCATTTAGTAATTATGTCTCCTTAGTCTTTGGTCTGTAGCAGTTTCTTTCTTTATTATTTTTCGTAACTTTGTAGCCTTGAGGAGTACTGCCCTGGCTCTCTCTAGACAGTTTTCCCTATACCAGATAGGATCATCCAGTTCTGGGGAAAGACTCTCATATTCAGGACAATAAGGCTGTGAAAGGAATAGCTTCCTCTGCTCTTGTTCGTTTACACAATACATATATTAGGTTTATGTAACAACATACAACTTTAGTACTTTTTATTCAGTAACAGATTTCTTGGGATACAGTTCTTGATTGGTTGAGATTCAGAAGAGTATTACAGTATTGCCATTGTGATGCACTATTTTAAAAAATATTGAGTTTTTATTTTTGTGATGGGTTAAGAGCTGGGCCGAGGTGGAGGAGCAGGGGAAAAGATTGGCTGAAAGAGGCAGCAGGTGAGAGAGGGACCGAGGTGAACGGAGTGACGGGTAGTGGAGGAACAGTCGAGAAGAGAACTAGGAGTGAATACTTACTGTGTGTTCACTTGTTCAATTAATACTCATTGAGTGCTTATTGTGTGCCAGACCCAGTACTAGATAGTTGAGATATCTGTAAGTGGGACAGCATTAAGCAAATAAACATGCAAATAAGAATGTAATAATTACAACTTGTGATGAGTGCTGTAAAGAAACAGTAAAGGATGCTGGAGAGACTGTGGGTGGGGGCAGCTGCTGCTTTTGGTTGTCTGGGTTGATGAGGAAAGGATTCTTTGAGTAAGTGAAATTTGACCTCTCTGTGACTTTTGAGGACCTTCCATAATTACACCACACTGTTTTTTCCACATCACAACATGTACATGCCTCTTTCTCCATAGGAACTGTGCTGATTTCTAGCTCCGTGTCTTTGTACATGATTTCTTCTCAATAAATCATTTATTGCTCAAATCCCATCTCCTTTATGAAATCTTTCAGTGTTGATTAATGCCTCTGTCATTCTACTCGAGTGTATGGTGTTTGAGGGTAGGGATAGTATTTTACATTTATATCTGTATGTCTTCATTTAGTCCAGCACAAAGCCAAGATTAATAAGTAGTTCTTAAGAGGCTAGAGCCATTCTGAAGTGTTAATATTTGGATGATGAACCTTGGAGCAGTGAGTGAAGATCCAATTTGTTTTTTTAAATTAAACTTTTTGTGGCATAACTGTAGATCCACATGCGGTTATAAGAATTTAGAAAGACCCTGTGTGCCCTTTACCCGTTTGCCCTCAGTGGTGTCATTTTGTAAAACTATAGTATAGTATCAGACCCATGACCGTGTCACTGGATAGTCAAGATACAGAACATTTCCACTACAAGGTTTCTGCATGTTCTGTAGCCACACCCACTTGCTTCCTACCTTCCTACGTGCTCCTTAAGCCCTGGCAATAACTAATCTGTTCTCTATTTCTATCATTATGTCATTCCAAAAATGTTTTATAAATGGAATCATACAGTGAGTCCCTTTTGGAATTCGCTTTTTTTTTTCACTCGGTATAATTTCTGGAGATTCATCTAGGTTGTTGCATGTATCAATAATTGATTCTTTTGTGTTGGTGAGTCGTACTTTCTAGTGTGGGTGTACTTTTATGGTTCTTTCAACCATTTATCTGTGTAAGGACATCTGGTTGTTTACAGTTTTTGCTGTTACAGCATTATTTGTTGAAAAGGCAACATCTTTCCTTCATCAAATTGGTTGTGTCTTTGTAAAAAAAAAAAAAAAAAAAAAAGCAGTTGGGTATATTTGCATGAATCCATTCCTGGGTTCTCTGTTCTATTCCATTGGTCTGTGTGTCTGTCCCTCCACTGCTGTCACAGTTTTGGTTACTGTGCTGTATGGTAAGACATAAGTTGGTGTAGACTGATTCCTCCCAGTTCTCCTTTTTCAGAATTGTTTTAACTATTCTTGTTCCTTTGCCTGTTCATATAAATTATGGAATAATCTTGTTTATATTTATACAAAACTCTTGCTGGCATTTTGATAGGAATTGTAGTAGATCTGTGTATCAGTCTGGGGAGGATTGACATTTTACTAAGTTGTGTCTTCCAGTCCGTAAACATGGTATGTCTTTCCATTTATTTATATCTTTGATTTCTTTCATTAGTATTGTGTGGTTTTATCATACAAATCTATGTTTTGTTAATTTTTTTGTGTGTTTTGTTACATTTACATGTCAGTATTTTTATTTCAAGCAGTTGAAAATGATACATATTTTAAACTTTGGTGTCCATGTGTTAATTGCTAATGTAGAGAAACATTAAATTTCTCGTGTTGATCTTGTTCCTGTAGTCTTGCTGAATCCATTTATTACTTCTAGGAGTTTTTCTGTAGATTCCTTGTGACTTTCTAAATAGATAAGTATGTCATGTATACATAGGGGCAGTTTTATTTCTTTTCAATCAACTTGACTTTAATTTCCTCTTCTTGCCTTCTTGCACTGGCTAAAATTCCAATCCTATGTTGAATGAGAATACTGACAGAGGACATCTTTGCCTTGTTACTGATTTTAGAGGGAAAGCATTTAGTTTTTCATCATGTTTGGGCCAGTCTCAGTTTATCCATAGTGATACTGTTGATTAGAAATGTCTGGAGCTCTCACTGTTCGTAGACTTTTCCCTTTTGCAGCCAGTGTTGTGGACTGGCTCTTGAAGTTCTTATTATGATTGCAAGACACACCTCAGCAACAATCTTTCGTGAACTTTGACAAGATGATAAGGTTTCTTACAAACAGGTCCTTGAGGGTACACCCCACGTCTGGGGCACACAGCAGATAGAGCATGCACACCTGGGGTTCTGCTTTTAATGGTGTAGATGGTGAGGTGTCTAGGGTTTTGCAGGTTCACTCTTTACTGGTTGATTTAAAACATAAGAGTGGGAATTAGGGCATGGGAAGGGAAAAGAAAGCTATCCAATGGTTAGTTACTTAAGTGTAATAGCATTTCCTAAAAAAGAGTGGGTGGGGGGACTTCATGGGTGGGGCAGCCTGGTTCTTTATCTAATTGTGTAGCAGGCTGTTCTGTTTATTCAAGATGGGATGATGTCTTTGAAGTGGATGCCTGGGCAATGAAAAGCTTAATGTCAGGCATTCATACTACAGTTGAAAAAATGAATTGCCAGGCACTGATACTGTGCACTATTACATGTATTATTACCTGTAAATTTTTTGTAGATGCTCTTTATCAAGTTGAGGAAGTTGCCACTATGCCTGTCTTTCTGAGAGTTTTTATCATGAGTGGGTGTTGAATTTTGTCAAGTGCTTTTTGTGCATTAGTATGGTCATGTGATTTTCCTTCTTTAGCATGTTGATAGTGATGGGATTATTTTGGTTGACTTTTGAGTTGAGCCAGCATTGCATCCCTGGAATAAACCCCACTTGGTCATGGTGTGTAACTGTGTATATTGCTGACTTCTATTTGCTAGTAATTGTTGAGAATTTTTTGCATTTATATTCATGAGGGCATTTAGCACTATAAATTTCCATCTCAACATTGTTTCAGCTGTATCCTACAAATTGTGATAGGTTTTGTTTTTTGCCAACTTTTGCTTTCGGCTCAGGTTGTGATCCCAGGGTCGTGGGCTCCAGCCCCGTGTTGGGTTACACGCTGAGCATACATAGAGCCTGCTTAAGATTCTGTCTTTCCCTCTGCTCCCGCTCACACTCTCTCTCAAAAATAAAAACATAAACAAAAAAGAGTAAGTTGTTTAGTTTCCAAGTGTTTGGAGATTTTCTTGTTATCTTTCTGTTTTTGATTTCTAGTTTGATGCCGTTGTAATTGGAGAACACACCGAATCATGTTGTGATTTCAGTTGTTTTAAATTTGTTGAGGCTTATTTTATGGCTCAGTATATGGTCCCTCTTGGTGTATGTTCTGTGAATGTTTGAATAGAATGTGTTTTCTGCTGTTGAGTGAATTGTTCAGTTAGATCCTGTTGGTTGGTTGTGGTGTTGAGTTCTTCTATACTTGTTGGTTTTCTGTCTGGATATTGTGTCAGATCTTGAGAGGGATGTTGAAGCCTCCAAGTATATTTGTGCATTTGGCTGCCTTTCCTTTTAGGTTATGGCAGCTGGTAGTTACGTATTTAGGGTTGCTTTGTTTTCTTGATGGGTTAACCCTTTCTGTCATTATATGATGCCCTTCTTTGTGTCTAGTGATTTTCTTTGCTCTGAATTCTACTTTATCTGATATTAATATTGCCACTACTTTTTCTTTTGCTTGTTTTTAACTGGGGAATATATCTTTTTTTTTTTTTTTTTTTGTTTCACTTTTAACCTGTATTGTTACTTTTGAAATGTTTCTTGTAGACAGCATGTAGTTGGATCATGTCTTTTAATGCATTCTGCCAATTCCTGTCTTTTCATTGATGCATGTAGGCCATTTACATGTAATGTAATTATTTTTTTTGTTAGGACTTAAGTCTGCCGTTTTATTTTTTGTTTTTTGATTGTGCCTTCTGTTTTTTGTTTCTCTGGATATCCTTTACTTCCTGTGGATTATTTGAACATTTGTTTTTGGAAATCATGTTGATTTATCTATATTGTTTTTGAATGTTTTTTAAATTTAATTTAAATTAAACAATTTAAATTTTATTTCTGTTTATTTAAAAAATTTTCAGATTTTTTATTAAAGAGGGAGAGGGAGACACAGAATTTGAAGAAGGCTTCAGGCTCTGAGCTGTCAGCACAGAGTCTGACGTGGGGCTTGAACTCATGAACCATGAGATCATGACCTGAGCCAAAGTCAGACTTTTTACGGACTGAGCCACCCAGGCACCCCAAACAAATTAATTTTAATTTAACAAATTAAAATTGTTTTTTTACTCATTGCTTTAGCTGTTACATTTTATATACATAACTATCATTGTGTATTGGTATCATCATTTTACCTGTTCAAGTGAAGTATAGGAACCTTATTTCCTTTTATATCCCTTTACCTTCCCCAATTTTATTTATTTATTTTATTTATTTATTTTAAAATTAATTTTGGCGGGGGATGGGCAGGGAGAGAGAGAAAATCATAAGCAGGCTCCAGTGTAGAGCCTGACAGGACTCTGTCTTCATAGACTGTAAAATCATGACGTGAACTGAAATCAAAAGTTGGACACTTAACCGACTGAGCCACCCAGGCACCCCTTGCCTTGATTTCTTCCTCATTCCTGAAGGATATTTTCTTTGGTCATAGATTCCATCTTGTTCTTTTCTTTCAGCACTTGAAAAATGTTGTACTACTTTTTTCTGGCCTCTGTAGTTTCTGATTGGAAATCTGTTGTCATCCAGTTATCCCTCTGTGGTTAAGGGGTCATTTTTTCTCACTGTTGTCAGGAGTTTTCTTTTAGTTCAGTTTTCAGAAATTTAATTATGATACATCTTGGTGTGGATCTCTTTGGGTTTATACTGTTTGGGGTTCATTCACATTCCTGAATCTGTAGGTTTATGTCTTTTACATAGGTGGGACATTTTTCACCATTATTTCTTTGAGTACTTTTTCAGTCCTTGTTCTTTCTCCTTTCTTTTCAAGACTGATGACTTGAATGGTAGATCTTTTATTATGGTTCCACAGGTCCCTACTGTCTGTTTTTCTTTATTTTTCTCTGTTCAGCTTAATTTCAGTTGCTATGTTTTTCATTTTATTTTTTCTATTCCTTCCATTCTGCTATTGAGTCCATCCACTTAGCTTTTTATTTTGATATTTTTCAGCTCTAAAATTTCTGTTTTGATTCTTCTTTATATCTTCTATTTATTTTCTAAGGTTGTTTCAAGCATGTTTGAAATCTGTTCAAGCATTTCTGTCACAGCTGTGTTATAATCATTGGCAGATAATTCTGATAAGTCATTTTAGTTTTGGTGTCTACTGATGTGTTTTTCATTGAGTTTGAATTTATCCTAACTTTTGGTATGATGGGTGATTTTTAAAATTAAAACCTGGAAATTTTCACATTCTGTGAAATTTTGGATCTTATTTAAGCCCTTGTTTTCGCTGGCTTCTTTTTGACACCACTCCAGTAGAGGCAGGGGGCAGCATGTGGTGCTGTTTTGTTATTGCTTAGAGGAATTAGATGTGCAGGCTCCCCACTTGGGCTTCCTTGACCCAGAAGTAGAGTGTTTTGTTTACCAGGTGGGGTAGAGGTCCAGGGTTTCTGAGGGTGGTGGTGTGGAAGGGTGCCTTGATGCCAGCTGATGTGGATGAAAGCCTGGGCTCCCTGTTTGGCCTTGTCAGTGTCACTGTACCGTGGAGGGGCTTGAGTGCCTTGTTACAGCCTGGTGAGAACATGGAAGTCTAAGCTACTCACCTAACCTTTGCTGGCCTAGGTTAGACCACAGTTTTTTCTGTATTATTTGCCTGGAGTAGAGGGTTTTGTTTTGGTTTTGGTTTTTTTCCCTGTAAGAGTCTTCTGTCTTGGTAGGATGTCCCATTTCTGGTCCTCCGGCTAGAGAAAACAGGCTTTTGTTGGGATTTATTTTGTCTCTGCCCGTTGGCATTCCCAGGTTGCCAGCTTATTCAGCTCCAAGTCTGGGATGTATGAGGCAAAAATAAAACCCAGGAAACACACCATTGTGTTGCTCCTCAGGGCCTGAGGTCTAGTCTGCCTTCTTTGCACATCTGAGAGTCTTATGTTTGTTTTATATGCAGTTCAAATTTTTTATAGTTGATGGGAGGAATAGGAAAAAGTACATCTACTCCATCTTCCCAGAAGCAAACATTCCTGAAGGACCAGTTTTTAACACCCCTCCTTTGTTATGCGTTATGTAACTCCCAGATTTTTAAAATCATTAGGTTTAATAGATATAAAATTTCTGTCAAATTGCAGTCAGAATTTATAAATGCTTACTCTCAATCTCTGTATGTACCTTTTCATGGAGTAGGTATAAGCAATTTGCTCTCTAAGGACTACACTTTGGTTAGTCCTGCCTAGATCTTACGACTTAATTCTTTTTGAAGTTATAAATGAACGATTAACAGTTCAGCTTAGTTTCTGCTCTACTGTTTTCCTTGTACTTTTGTCTTTAGAGATGTCCTCAGTGTGAAACCCCTTTAGTCCTTAAGGAGAAGGAATGTTTAGGATTGTTTAGGGCAGTTGTAGTAATAGTGATGAGTGTTGAGAGTGCATCTCTGGTTTATGGACCCATTTCTCCTCTAATTTTTAGAATTCCTTTAAATTGTTGTAAATCATAAAATAAATTCTTGTAAGTGTTTATAAGAATATTTTACAGTCATGGCAGGTTATGATTTCGGAGGTTATAGAGAGCATATGATTCTTTTTGGTTCTGTAAAGACCTCTTTAGGCTTCGGTATATTTCTTTTTTAGTTGACAACCTCAGCCGTAAGACCTAAGAGACACTAGGTAAAGCCTTCTGGAGTGCCATAAGGTGATTTAAAGACTTTTTAATATGTCATGGTTTTTGCTATATTTTAGTGTCTTTGGTAGTTATGACTTCCTTCTCATTAAAAAAAAATGTTTATTTCAAGTATCAGTTCAGTTATTAAAAGGAGCAGAATTTGCATTGCATTGAGAAGGCTGTATGTTAAGTCACTGGGTTGTTCTTTGGAAATTACATGTTACATTTTATGATTTATTATTTTCCTTAAGGTTAAGTTTTCTGGTAATAACTCTTATTTTTCCATCCCTAGGAACGAGCAGGGTTATTAATACACAGTTTACTATTATTCCCAAGTTCCTGTGCATAGCAAGGACTTTAGAGGGTTAGAGGGCAGCACTGTCATGATGGTGAGGGTTGGCTGCTTCAGGTATTGAAGTCCATCCATATTCTGCTCATAATAACATTGCAGAACTTAATTTTAATTAAAGTGTTTCCATGCAAAGGGAACACTATCTGATATAATAGAACTGTTGCAGGGATGTAGTAGTCATGAAAGTTTCAACTTTTACCCAGATTAGGGACACAGAAGAACTAAAACACTTTTGCCATGGGGCATGGAAAATGGTGGTAGGATTGCCTTTGATCTGAAACTTAGGAGAGAATTGAGAAAGTAGAGGGAAGAAGAGGATGGTTAATTGTAGACTAACAGTCTTTGAACAGGGCTGGAAATCTTTTGATGAGCAACCTCTGGAGAATTTCAGTGCTTGAGATATAAAGGACACTCCTGGAGAGAAAGGCGCTTTGTGGTGGAAGCTATTGACGGGAAATGCCCTTCAAGAGGGGTGGAATACTGGCAGCTTAACGGCTGGTGCTTATCAGCTGTGGGCTTTTACCTTGGAAGGGAAAGTGAAAAGCTTTAAGGACGAGTGACTTGGTTCAGATAGACTGGGATGTTGGCTATTGATAATTGGAGATGGGGTGGTAAAACACAATGTATATGGCACTGACCTGCGCCAAGAACTATTCTAAGGGTTCTCCTTATCACTTAAGTCTTTATAACAACACTTGGAGGTAAATGCTTTTTTAAAAAGTTTATTTATTTTGAGAGAGAGTGCACATGGTGGGACAGAGAGAGAAAGTGAGGGGAAGAGAGAGAGAGAATCCCAAGCAGGCTCTGCACTGTCAGTGTGACCTGAGCCGAAATCAAGAGTCAGATGCTTAACTGACTGAGCCACCCAGGCACCTCAGAGGTAAATACTTTTTATCATTATCCCCATTGTACAGATGAAGGAACAGTAGTACAGAGGGATCTGCATCTGTCCTTGTTTCTGTGCGTTTAGCATGGCAGTCTGGCTGCAGAGTTTTTGGTCCTAACCACCAAATTAGACTGCCTTGTGAGAATAGTGTGGACAAGATTGATAGGAGCTTTGAATAGTATGAACTTTGAAGGCAGCAAGGAGCCATTGAAGGATTTTGATGGGAGTATTGGTAGACATCAGAATTTAGCTTTAATGTGCCCATATTTTAAAAGATTAGAGGCAGGAAAATGAGGCTAATGCACTAGGTCAATTACTTGTGTGTATAGGAACATACAGGTGCATTTTTAGAGATGGAAGCAGTTGTTCTTGTCAATGAGTTAAAGAAAGAGAGAAGTCAGTCACTCAGCCTGTAAGAGGATGTTAACGTCAATAGCAACAGGAAAATAAATTTTGTTTGAGGATAGTTAATGAATGTGTCTTGAGACATGTCCAATTGCAAGTATCAGAATGGGACTCCAGGTGGAATTATCCTGCAGGCATCATAGTAACAATACTTGATCTTGGGAGGCCAGGTCAGGTCTGGACAGGACAGATAAGCATGATTAGCATTGGGGTGCTAAAAATAGGGAGTGGTAGAGATGATTGAGAAATGAACCTGAGGGGATGCTTACATTAGGACTCTAGAAGAGGAGTCCTTTATGTCCTCATCAAGCAAATATTGGTAGCGTGTTGCTTGCCAGACACTGTGAATACAAAGTGAATAAAACAGACTTGGTTTTGTTTTGATCACACAATGTAATGGGGCAGACAGAAATAGAAACAAGTAAACAGGGGAAATGACATTTCAGTTGAGACCCAGGGTTCAAAATGGTTTTCATACAGAGAGTGGTGGCAAGAGGATTCCAGGGGAAAAGAATGGTGTGTGCAGAGACTGTGTCACTGAGGAGAACTCATTCTGTTTAAGGAACTGCAAAATCCGTGTGGCTGAGGGGTCGCTGGTGCCACAGAAGGTGGGGTGAGATGAGAGAGAAAAATCCGCATGGGGCAGATGTGGCAGGACCGTATTTGCAGTGCTGTTGAGAGGTTTTGGGCAGGAGAGAGCTCTGTTTTGAATTTTAAGCAGACCACCCCTGCTGCAGTGTGGAGAATGGATTTGGGAGAGAGTTTAGGATGACTAAAAAGGAGGCCTGGTGGCCAGTTGGGAGAATTGCAGGGGGCCTGGACTAAAATGGTGACAGTGGATCTGTTGATGCCGATGGCGGCTCCAGTGTTTCTCTCAGCAAGCTGCTCTGGCCCTCCCTGGACTTCTCTTTTGTGCTTCTTTTTTCCTCCCTTCTTATCATATCAAGTATTATGTCGACACTGTCATTGTATCCATCTGTGTCCATTCTAGACTGAATTCCTAAGCAAGGGCAGGGACCTTGTTTTACCGATCTCTTAAGCACCAGTCCCTACCAGCTGACAAGTGATCAGTATGTGTTTAGTAAATCAGTGTGCTTACCTTCAGAGGTGTGAGACTGTGGTCAGTTTTAGACTGAGTCTTTTTCCTGTTGTTTTTGTCCTTGGGGAAACTCTGAAAGCTGGGTTTGCTGGTGGCAGTGTTACAGGGACAGCGTATGCTGACGGGGCCCGTGTGTCATTCAGAGGTGTCACTAGGTCTCTAACCACGGAAGGTCTATGTGATTTCTGTAGCAGGAGAAAAGCCCAGGTGGAAGACCTTCTGAAGGATGACAGGCACCTATGTCCAGTGCTGTTGAGCAGGCAGAAATGTGAAAAGCGTTCTTCCACTTCCTTGCTTTCTCTGCTCTCTTCAGTTTCAGCAGAGAGGTAACAGTGGAAATCACATTATAGGGGGTGTAGGAGTGAGTGCATAGTGCTAAGTGGGACAGTGAGTGTGGACCCTTCCTTGAAGGAAATATTGTGGGGAGTGGGAAGGGGGGGTGTAGCTTGAATTGGGATAGTTGAGGGAAATGTCTTTTCGAACTGGAAGGAGCAGAGCCTGTTAATTGCAAGCAGTGGGCTGGTGTGGTGGTGGCCGTCTGTGAGACTGGGAGGTAAGGAGCATGCGAATCTTTTGACCAGGGACGAAGAAAGAGTAATGTGGTGCATTGGAGATGGCAAATACCCATTGAAAGGGGGCCGCCAGTAGTCAGCTCCTGGGATTTTGCGATTTGGGTGTGCTCATTCAGTGGTGGCAGAGGATTCTAGTTTACCAGAGAAGCCAGGAATCTTGATTTTTCCAGTGAAGTGTCCTGATTTGTAAATGTTGACAGTTCAGTTTTTAAGAGTATTTTTTTCGTGGAGACGGGAGGGACAAAACCCTTCAGGCGCAGTTTGCCTAAAAGTTACCTCGGGAGAGAGGCTAGTGAAGTTGACTGGTGAGTGTGAAAGAAGAGAGGAGTGTTGTGGAACCAGGCTTCTGAGGCTGAAGAGGATGCAGTCAAGTGTACAAGTGAGGCGAGCGTGATCCTTGAAAAGGAGGAAGGACTCAGAGGGGAGCAAAGGGAGTGTGAGGTGAAAGTGAGGTGGAGGGGACTTGAGTGTGAGGAGGTGACACTGTAGAGTCAGAGGCCAGGATCCTGTGGGGTGGTCCCTGAGGGTGCGCACACGAGAGGGGGTGGTGAGGGGCGTCCAAGAGAGGGTTCGTAAAGAGCGGTGAGGGCCCCTCCATCTGGCTACTTAGCGTGGCTGGACCGTGGACTCAGAACTTTGTCTGTGATGTTAATATCCTGGAAGTTGGAGCAGAACAAGTGGGCAGTGGGACTCGTCTAGGGTTAGGGATGGACAGGCTGAAGGTGTCCAAAAGGTGAGGGATTTTTTTGTATGTGTCCAAAATGGCGTAATCACAAAGGTTGTGTGACTTCTAGGTCAGTAGCTAAGCACGTGAAACTAGAAGCCTTGTAGTTAGGAGAATGGGAGGGGACTAGGAAGCAGATGGAGAAGAGCAGGTTTGGCAGGGTGAGGGAATCTAAGCGCCAGGGGGTCAGGAGATGGTGGTTGGGTCGTGGTTTGCATCTGGATTTGGTTTTGGCCGAAGTGTCAGATTACAGGTTGATAGGCAGGTAGGTTGGTGTTTGGCTCCTGACCAGGATGGTGGCTGCTGAGCATGACAGTGTTTGAAGTCAGCTTGCCTGTTGGAGCCCATAGGATCGGGGAGGTTTGGTGTGGGGAGGAAGATGGTGGATTCCGTGCTAACATCAGCTCACTGGGGAAGTTGGATGGTGCCTTGAAGATCAGTCTCCTAACAGAAGGATAAATCTTTTTTGGGGGGCAGGGGTGCTAAATGAAGCAGCAGATTTTGACTAGTCTATAATTCAGATTTAACTATTATGATATGCTATTATAATATTATGTAAAATACTCACATAAAAAATAATATATATTTATATAAGGCCTTTACTAACAGGTGCTTGCTGTTTGTTGACTTTTTTGGGAAAAAAAAATCAAGGTGTAAACTTTTATTACAAATTAAAATGAGGCTCTTAAAAGTCTCAACTTGACCAGATATGAAACAATTTAAAAATCTTTAAAGGTGTATTGAAGGGGGAAAAAAGTTTTTTTTTTTGGTTTTAAGAAAAACCAGGCTTTTTTTTTTTTTCTTTAAACACATTTGTCATCACTAAAAAGTGATGTCTTTAGGTGAAAATAAAAACCCCATGCTGCATAGACAATGCAGATCTGTTTATCTGGTCAGTGGGGAAAAAGCAAGCACTTACGGTCTTCAGCTCCAATCTTTTGCTCATTTCTTTGTTGGATGACTAAACCAGATGCTTGTAGTGATGGTAAGCTGGCATTTACTCAGCCCCGTCCTGCTCAGCCTTGCTAGCAGACGAGTTCTCCACTGGTGGATTGGCTGCCCGTGTCTCTTTGCCATCTTGTGGTTGAGGGTTTTCTGGGTGTCTGCTTCTCCGTAATTGGAAGTTGCAGCGGTACCAAAGCTGAGCTGGCTGCTGACCTTGGGTCTCATCTCCTCGCTCTTCCTTCTCTTCTTCATTGCCATCCTCTTTAGGCTGCCTTTAGCAAGGAGGACCCCTGCAGAATCTTTGTCTGTAACTTCGGTACTTAGTATGTCTCACTGGTCTACCTTGTTCTCCTGCATCCTACTTGTCAGCACCTTCCATCACTTCCCCCTGCACAGGAGGCGCCGAGGACTGTGGTCTGCATCCACGAGGTCTCTGCTGGTACTGAAGTGGGAACCTCCGCCTGTGCCAGGGCCAGTGCTATGGGGCCCGGCCTTCAGGAGCACTCTCCCATCCCTCTTTTTTTCTCCCACTTTCACTGTTGTAATTCTGCTGGGAATTGCGCCCCTGCCACATGGAGAGTGTCTGTAATGGTTACGGCCCCGCTGCATATTGACTGCCCTGTGCTGGAACTCCACCGGGGCCTGTCAACGTTTGCTGCCTCGGCTCCCTTTCTCCTCCCATGACATCAGACCCCAGTCTCCCCTACTGCCTACACTGCGAAGGTATTTCCTGGGATTCTTCTTTATGGCAGTCTGGTGTACAAATACATCTTCCTCTGTGTTATTCCTGTTGATGAAACCACATCCGTTTCTTCCATTGAACCATTTGACTCTGTTGCCATGGGCTTCTTGTCCCCAGCGGGCAAGGTGCAGCCGATAGGAGGCCTCGTTCCCTGTGCCGCTGCCCGTGGTGCCGGGGTTGGTGCGTGCAGCGCCGCGGGCTGTGGTGATGGTGACTGGGTCCTGATGTGACCTGGCCGGCAGCTGTGGCTCCGCCCAGGGTGTGAGGGTAACTAGGCCAGCTGCCGCGGGCTGCTAAGGGCTCTCTGGTGTCTGCTCTCTGCTCCCGCTACCGCTCGAACTCCCGCTACCGCTCGAACTCTAAAATAACATATGAAAAGATTTGGACTGAACTGTTTTGCTTAGGCTGGCAGGGTGGAGTGTACCAGGGGTTAACTTGACCCACACCTACAGAGATGCTGGATTGCCGGCCCTGACCCGTTCTGTTCTGATTTGCCAGCCACTCCCAGACTTGTGAGAAGTGGCAGTGACTAACCCGGTCATTCCATCACCGGGAACCTGAAAGTACTTACTTGCAGCATCACTTCCTCAGGGGTCAGACACTTACAAAAGGTCTTCAGATTTCTCCTAAACTTTCATCAGTGTCAGACCATCAGTTTGTTTAACAGTCAGACCTTAAATCAGTGATAACCAGCTCCTGCTTGTCCACTTGCCAACCTCCACAAACAAAAACAAAAAATGAGTTTAGAGATGCTTTCTTCTCCTCATCTAATGTCCACATACCTCTTTTTAAAAATTTTACATGTTTTAATTTATTTTGAGAGAGAGAGAAGGCGTGTGCAAATAGGGGAGGGGCAGAGGGACAGGGAGAGAGAGAATCCCAAGCTGACATGCAAGCCCCAACTCACAAACTGCGAGATCATGACCTGAGCTGAAGTCAAGAGTCAGATGCTTAACTTATGAGCCACCCAGGTAGGTGCCTTAATGTCCACATATTTCTACATACAGATACTACTGGGAAAGTAACAGGAAGGTAAAAAAAAAAATTTGCGTTATTAAGTAATTGGAATTTTTCTTACTAGAAAAACAATAACATGTTTGTGTGGTGAAATATCGTTACGGTACCAAAAGATATACAATGAAAAGGAATTTTTCCATCTTGTTTTTTTCTTTTTGTAAACTTATAAATGGAACTCAAGAGATATTTCTGGGCCAGATGAGAGTTGGTTCAAAAACTTTTGTGTGAATTAGAGTATTATGAGGGAATATGATAATTAAGCTAGGAAAGAAACCCACCAATTGGATGTGATTTGCTAGTAGGCAGTTTTTAAAAGTTCAGTTTGGGGTGCATTTTGAGAATTGGAAGAAAGTAGGGAATATGTATTTTGGAAAGGGAAGATTCTGTGGAGACCAGGGAAACAGGACGGACTGTAGGGAGAACTTGGGACACTGAGTGTTGGATATAGAGGTTAGGGTAGGGTAGCTTATGTCAGAGCAGAGAGAAGTGCACAGTCACTAAGCAGGAGTTTATTTGAGTCCTGAACTGGGCCAAACTTGTTTTCTCCAGAGATGCAACATGAAAGCTAAAAACAGTAGCTTGATTCAGATTGGGCAGAAAGATGGAAATAGGTAGTAAAGTCAAAGCAGACTTGGATTTAGTGACTTAGACTAGGGTAGTAAAAATAGAATTCCTGGAAAATATTGTTGAGGACTTTAAACCTAAACCTAGCCCACTGGATAACTTTTACACAGTTCTCCTACCTTTGAATATTCTCTGCCCTTAAATGCTCTTGAGCTGTAATAGAGTTCCGTTTATGGACTTGACCCTTCTCTATGCCAGAGTATGCTGACCTAGGGAAAAAGGATTTCCACCAGAGAGAGAGAGTAAGAGAGGGAAGGTCTTCCCACTTTCTGTTCTGGTACAGATGGCACCAGTGAACCTGAGGTTATGCTTTTTTATCATGTAACTCTTTAGAAGAGGCCTCATAAAAATACTTGGCCTAGAATTTCACCAGGAAGAAATTCTCATTGGGAAGTAGTTGGTCTCTCTTCTTCCTATGTAACTTACCTCTCACATGGTGGGTGGACCAGATCTCTGGGGGCAGTCCTTCACACCCCTACACTGGAATAAACTTTATCCTGTTGCTTAACAACTTAGCCTTCTGGCTTCTCCCTGTACTTCCAGAGAAGCATCTTTCTAAGACTTGCCTTTTTCATTCTCACAGAGTCCCCATTCCACTCTTGAATCTTAGCACAGTACTTTCATGCTGTACTCCAGTGACCAATCTTAGTCCATTTCTCAGTTGAGATCTTTAGCTACAGGTGTAGAATTTAGCTCTACTAATGTAAGCAAGTAGTAGTTAATCAGAAAGGAATTGAAAACTTAAAGAACTGATAGGACTGCTAGAGAACCAAGGTTAGAAACAGGCAGAAGCTGGGGGGAGTGGTAGGAGGCTGCGGGGAGGGCTGCAAACTGCATTACAGGAATGATCTGGTCCGGGTGTTTCCACTGGGATGATGAACTCCACCTCCTTATTTGAACTTTGCAGGTAACTTGCTCAAGATTTCAGGCCCCTGGAGAACACATCTGATTGGTTGAGCCTATGCCATGCTAGGTATACCAGTGGCAAGAGGAGGGATTTAGTTGCAGGAACCCTCCAGAATCCCTGTGGCCTCCATAGTGGGAAGATAGGCACGTGGATTTACAGTCTCGGCAAGACTATAAGGCAGAGGAAAGGAATTCTCCAAAAGGAAATTAGGAAGGGGAAACAGATGGGTGCTGGGCAGCTGAAAAGAAGTATCTTCTACACGCCCATTTTCAACATTAAAAAAAGTCATAATTTTCCACATCATAGTAGTTCACTTGTATGAGACAAATAATAGCAGGAATGTATTTAGTACTTTGCTGAATACAATTTACACTCTGATCCCAGCCCTTTACTTGCTGCCCCTTTAATGTTCACAACAATATTGTGATGTGGGTAACCACTTGTGTGGACTTACCTGATAGCAGGTGTGAGAGCCAGGTGCAAACCCAAGTAGTCTGGTGCGGCACTGCCTCTATGCTATTTTAAAAGTTACCATGAGTTAATACTTTTAGGTGAATATGGATTTTATTTTAGAGTATCTGTATATATTTTTAATCAGTGTTTCTCTCTCTCTCTGTTTCAGTACACATGCACGTTATATAATTTACTCAGAGTCAGGCAGTTTTTCAACTTTCCAGGGCTTCTTGGGCTGTACATTAGGAGTCACTGGCTTTCCTTGCAGTTAAATATGGCTCTTTCCCCACCATGGCTTCTAGTCTTCCCTACTGTGTGGCGGTTGGTGATGGACCTTGAATAATCTAAGGCAATCATGGAAGTCTTATTCCCTTTGCTAGGGATTGATTCAGAAATGGCATATTACCATTTTAGGCTGAAGGAAGTTTGCAGAAGCTTCTAAAAAAGACTTTTTCCTTGTCCTGTGCATGGGAAGACACTACCTCTCCATATGTGAATGTGAGGCTCTGAGCTGCTACAGCAGTCTTGTTATCAAACCCAAGGAGGAAACTAGCTCAAGAAGGTGGCAGAACTGAGGGAGTTGAAGAGGGGTGGAGCTAAAACTGCTAGGTTAAGCTGTCCCTGGATTTCATCCTACCCCTGGACTACCAGTTATGTGAGCCAGTAAGTTTCCTTACTTTTAAGCAGTTTGAGGTGTAATTTCTGTTCATTTAACAGCTAAAGTTATCCCAACTGATGTCATGATGCAGAATTACAATGAGAAGAGATAACCAGATCTTTCTGCTGGATGTTCAAAGTAAAATTATTAAGATACTATTAAATAGGCTAGTACTCTAACCTGGCAAGGTAGAGACTAATGTGAATCAGAGTTGAAAGGACCTGGACTTTAGTTTCTACTTTGCCATTAACTGTGTCACCAGATTTAAATTTCATTATCAGTAATGACAAGGAGGTTGCCCTGGATACATTGTAATGCACTTTCCATCTCAAATATTCTCTAATTTTGGAACCCATGAAAAATATCTGGTTAAACTTAATTATGAATTAAGAAGATGTTTTTTGAAAGGCAGTGAGCCGTCTTAGATTTTTACTATGATCTGGTAGTGCCAAGACACTCAATTTCTACAACTTGTCTATAAGTAGCACTGGTGAAGTCTTTTAACAGTGTTATTAAAACCTTTTTCATTCTGAGGGCTTAAATCCAGAATGCTTTTTTTTCTTTTGGTTTAAGATTCTTCAGATTGTTCATATTCTTTCTCTCTCTCTTTTAATTTTTTTTTTTTTTTTTGGTGGAATATATGTAGAAGTAGAATAGTATAATGAACTTATGATATTTTCATCTTCTCACCTCAGGAATTATCAACATTTTGATAGTCTTAAACCCAGTAGCTTGTAAGTGCTCACATTTGACTCTTCTAGACAGAGACTTTTTTCCACCTAAACTTTGGAGCTAAATTAGGCCTTCCTTGCTTTTAAGGTTTTAGTTGCCTGCCTGTGCTTTATTTACTATCGTTCTTTTTGGCATCGAAAGAAACACCGTGAAAACTTTATTTTAGCACTTATGAGCAAACAATTGTGAATATTTAGGCATTCATGTTTGTGCATGTCAAGGTAGGATGAGTCATACTGTACTAACATAAAACCCCCAAATCTCAGTGTCTGAACACAACTTGTTGGTTTTGTTACTGGTTGTCTGGGGACTCTGTTGTGCCTCATCCTCCTCAGGGACCCATACTGAGGGAGCAGTTACTGTTTTTGTATGTTGGGAGCATTGTCACAGAAGGATAGAGAACAGAGTAAATGGTGCACTGTCTCTTTAAGCTTCTTTGTGGAATTAAGGCATGTCATTTCTGTTCACAAGTCATGGATCAAAGAAAGTCAAGGGGACAGAAAAGTGCAAATCTGCCATTGTCTGTGGCAGACAGAGAATTTCTCAGAGAATCAGAGAATTTTGGTGGATAGCACTAATGACTATCATAGCATTGTGATAAATAAAAACTCTCATCTGCCTTTGAACTTTATCTGTTAACAGCTCAGGCTTCAAGACTTAGTTACCCTTTAAGACCAAGTGTTGGCAGTGATATTAAAACCAACCTTATTGTATTCTTAACTGTTGTTTATTTTAAAGCTACTTTAACCAGTTCTAAAACATCCTCAAAAGAGGAAATGGCAGTTTCTAGGTTGGATCCCTGGTTCATTCTGGAAGATAAGACTTTTCAGTTCTCTCAGGTGATCTAGTGTCCCAGGGAAGGAGCAGAATAATTGTAGCTTCTTTACTTTGTGTTAACAGAAGACCTTGCTCAGCCCTGGCCTTCCTCCTTTTTAAAGTAGCATTTTGGATTTGAATTTTGACATGGGTAAAATCCCAGGTCAGACCATTGGAACGTTTCAAGTGGGGTTCAGGATTCTAGATCAGTTCTCTTTGTTTGTGTCCTTTACTTTTGGAGGCTGGGATTGAAACAAATAGATTCTGACCATCCCATATGAGTTATATCAGTCATAGCACCAGCCACATTTATATCATCTTCTGGAGGAAACTACCTAACCCTTACAACTACTGTTCATAGGTCCTCTTGGTTGATCATATTTTATACCCCTCAGAAATGTGTACCGGACCCAAGGCAGTCAGCTCACTAGTGGCTGCTGTGACATGATCTGGCTTGAAAAGATAAGTGAGGCCCCCTAGCTCTTCTCTTTTTCCAAGAAGTTAACTTAAAGATTGAGACAGAGGCTCTGAGTCTAACACCATGCCTTGAGAGAGTTAAAGCCATGATCATCCATAGACCATCTGAGGAAGTCTGAGAGAATGGTGGTGGGGATAAAAGAGAGCAGACAGAGCTTGGGGATGAGAAGAATAGGAAGCCAGCTCCTGGAGTCCTGTGTCATCGTACAGTCCTTGAGGAACACTCTGCTAATTCCAACTGCTGGGGTCCTTGTGTTCTTCAGAGCTTTTGCATTTTTGCTTCCCTCTGTGAGTCCTGGCCCTATGTTCATTTCTGCCCTGCTTCACTTGGGATTTCTGGGTTTCTTGCATGCATTCTGTAGGATAGGATTCATATTTGTTACAGAGACCCAGGTAAGAGTAGCTGAGAGATACTTATTTTTCAATGTCTAAATCTAGATGTAGACAGCTCGTGGCTGGTATCCATGATTTTCTGGATTCTTGGTTTTAGCTTTCTTTTTTTTTTTAATTTTTTTTTTTTTAACATCTTTCATTTTTGAGAGTGAGAGAGACAGAGCATGAGTGGGGGAGGGGCAGAGAGAGAGGGAGACACGGAATCTGAAGCAGGCTTTAGGCTCTGAGTTGTCAACACAGAGCCCAGTGTGGGACTTGAACCTATGGACCTCGAGATGATGACCTGAGCTGAAGTGAGACGCTTAACCAGCTGAGCCACCCAGGCGCCCCATTGGTTTTAGCTTTCTTATCTGCCATCCTGGGGTGTATCTTCATCCTTATGGACTAAAACGGAGCTTGAGCCATCACATTTGTATTCCAATATGAAGGAGGAAGACCAGAAGAAAGAGTATTCTCCAGTCCTTTTAGATAACTCTAAAAGTTGCACACAAGACTTCGCTCCTATTTTATCAGCTAGAACTTCACTGCAAAGGATGCTGGGAAGTATATCTTTATTCCAGCAGACCACATGTCTAGTAAAAATTGGGAGTCTGTAAGTGCAGAAAAAGGGGGCATGAATATTGAGTGACACTTCGTAGCCTGCTTTACGTATCTTGAAAACAAACTCTGTTGCTTGAGGCGGTCTCTGTGCTTTGGTATAAAGAGAGCCTAAGTTTCCTCTCAGCATTTCCTTCTTTGATTTTATGCCCATTTGTGTTTGAGTTTCTGCTCCAGTAATTGTTTCAGCCAAACTAAACAAAGATTTTCTTGTTTGTTCATTTATTAAACATTTTATTCATGTGCTTCAAGTATGGTTCTAGGTATTGAAAAGATGCAAAAATGAAATAGTGTATAATTTCTCCCCTCAAGGAGCTCACGGTTTGGCAGAGAGAGGATGTGTAAGTAAGTGATAACAGTATAGTGTGATAAATGCAGTAATGAATGTTGCAGTAATGAATGTACAGTGTACCTACTAGGATGACAGAGAAGAATGCTGGCTGTGTCTTCTATCTCTTTTCTTTCTTCAAGTCATAGGAAATGAAGACCCACGCCTGGCAAGGGCAGGGTCAGTCCAAATTCAGAGATTCTTTCTTATAAGAACTTCCCAATTCTACCCTATCAGTGGACAGAATAAAAGCTTTTTAGAAATAAATCTCCAGACTAATCACAGTAAAGAGCAATATACATATAACTGTATGTACAATGCTTTATGTCCTAGAAAATTCTTCTCATTACAAACCCCAGTTTCCAGATAATCCAGTTACCTAGTTTGATCAAAACCAAGTTTGGGGTGCCAGGGTGGTTCTGTCGGTTAAGCGTCCAACTTTGGCTCAGGTCATGATCTCACGGTTTTTGGGTTCAGGCCCTGTGTCAGGCTCTGGGCTCCCCGCTCAGAGCCTGGAGCCTGCTTCAGAATCTGTGTCTCCCTCTCTCTCTGCCCCTACCATGCTCATACTCAGTCTCTCTCTCTCAATAATAAATAAATGTTAAAAAAAAAAAAAAAAACAGCAACAACAACAAAAATACCAAGTTCTCCTTTGAATATTTCTTTACGTGACCATCTTTTCATGGACTGACTTAACCAGTGGTGTTTTGTTTTACTTTAAATTCTTTTTTAATGTTTATTTTTGACAGGGGGGGAGGGAGGGAGACAGAGACAATCTGAAGCAGGCTCCAGGCTTCGAGCTGTCAGCACAGAGCCCTACACAGGACAGGGCTCAAACCCACCAGCTGTGAGGTCATGACCTGAGCTGAAGTCTGACACTTAACCAACTGAGCCACCCAGGCATCCCTGTTTTACTTTAAATCTCATCCTCATTTACTGTTCTTATTGTGTGTCTTTAACAAATTGATCTTTGGGGCGCCTGGGTGGCTCAGTTGGTTAAGCATCTGACTTCGGCTCACTCAGGTCATGATCTCACGGTTGGTGAGTTTGAGCCCCGTGTTGGGCTCTGTGCTTGACAGCTCAGAGCCTGGAGTCTGCTTCGTATTCTGTGTCTCCCTCTCTGTCTCTGCTTCAACCCCCCCTAGCACTTGTCTCTCTCAAAAATAAATCAACAACAACAAAAAAAAACTAAAAAGTTGATCTTTGGTATAGTAGTGCTTTAGGGGATATCTACATAATAAGCTTAGAGTGAAATGAATTTTTATACAAAAAAATTCATGTCAGTTAAAGTGCTGTCAGTTTATGCAGAATATATGGAATAAAATGAGATTAATAAAGCATTGCTCCTACAGCCCATCTCCTGGTATGTGGAAATAGCTTTGTTTTTCAGACCTCTTCTTTGAAATGGTGTTTTTATTTTACCTGGAGCCCATTACTACCATTGGGCCTCTTCTCTGTTTGCTCTGTCAGATTTTGTGTTCATTGTATGAGTTGAAAGCATTTTATTTTCCATAGTAGATTATTGGATTAATTATAGCTCTTTTTATTTATTTATTTATTTATTTATTTATTTATTTATTTATTTATTATTTTTTTTTAAAGAGAGCGTGTGTGCTTATGCTTGCTGGGGAGGGGCAGAGGGAGAGAGAATCTTAAGCAGGTTCAGTGCTCAGTGTGGAGCCCAGTGAGGGAGGGACTCAGTCCCACGTTCCTGGGATCAAGACCTGAGCCGAAATCTGGGGCACCTGGGTGGCTCAATCGGTTAAAGTCTCCAACTTCAGCTCAGGTCATGATCTCACGGTTTGTGAGTTTGAGCCCCACATCGGGCTCTGGGCTGACAACTTGGAGCCTGGAGCCTGCTTCAGATTCTTTGTCTCTCTCTCTCTCTTTCTACCCCTCTCCCATTCATTCTCTCTGTCAAAAATAAATTTAAAAAAAAAAGACCTGAGCTGAAACCAAGAGTCAGATGCTCAATCACCTGAGCCCCCCTTGCCGCCCCTATAGCCACCTACATTTTAATTTTAATTCTTTACTGTCTTGATATCATAATACTATTGGGACTGTCCCCCCTAAAAGTTTTCCTATAGGAGAATTATAGTTGACCCTTGAACAATGGATTTGAACTGTGGGGATCCACTTATGTGTGAATTTTCTTCAAAAAACACAGTACTGTAAATGTGTTTTCCTTAAGATTTTAACATTTTCTTTTTTCTAGCTTACATTGTTGTAAGAATACAATATATAATACATGTACAAAATATGTGTTAATAGACTGTTTCTGTTATTGGTCCATAGTTAAGTGTTTGTGGAATCAAGTTATACGCTGATTTTTGTGCGGGGGATGGTACCTCTAATTCCCATGCTGTTCAAGAGTCAACTATATTTTCAAAAGTGGAGGGTAGGAAAGACAGATTATCAGAAGCATTTTGGAGAAAGCAGTGACTAGGAGACAAAGAGAATTATTTTTTTATACTGATTATGATGAGCTCTGTGCTTAGTATTAATTCCTTTAGATTCTTGGCTTTGAATGACATATGTTTTAATAATGATATCCCAAATAATATTTAGTATTTTTTATGTTTAAAAGTGAAATTAGTTCCTAGGATTTGAATTGTCTTCCATGTACAGTTGTTGTTTTTCAAAGACATAGAATATAGTTCTAAAAGTCATTATTCTGAAACAAATGGAACATTGGTCATCTCAGTTCTGTTTTTTTGGAGGTGTACTTTTACAGAATAATAGAGTGTTAGAATTTCAGGGAATAGAGCAACTATATAATGTAAGTCCAGTGCAAAATGAAAATGTGGGGCCCTCACTAAAAAACTGTTCAGTACTTCAAGACAGTGATGGCAGAGCATTAAACCCAGTGCCAGGGCCCTTTTGGTGCCTGTGTGATGGCATAGGTCATGGGTCCATGAAATGCACTGCAAGGAACTCTTGAGAATTCATTTAGTGCTGAGGTGCCTGGATGGCTCAGTCGGTTAAGCGTCTGACTTTTGGTTTCAGCTCAGGTCATGATCTCATGGTTTGTGAGTTTGAGCCCCACATCGGGTTCTGCACTGACAGTTGTGTAGCCTGCTTGGGATTCTCTGTGCCTCTCCCACTCTGTCTCTTTCTTTCTCTCTCTCAAAACAAAAGAAAAACCACTTTAAAATTATTATTAGTTATTCTCAGTGGTCATAAAAATAATGACAAGAATTGAAATAAATCCCAAAGAATTTTATCTGGAACCGTTTACTAATTCTCCATCCGACAAGGATTTTTGTTTTTAAAATCTATTTTGCCCTGGTGCAGAATTTGTTGGCTTAGATTTACATTTCTTTGTTTTCTTATAAATTCTTTGAGAGCTCTAATGGGCCTTGAAAGGACCCACAGGAAGGGGAGTGAAAAGAAGCAAAGGGGCTTTATAATCTACAATGTAGATTAACAAACTCTTTATAACTGAGAGTGGTGCTCGTGTCAGTGTGGCCGAAGTCCTGTTGCTCATAGGACACACGGAAGAATAGGCAGCATGTGTTTGTTGTGGAAAATCTGCTGTGTACATCCTTTGTCACTATAGTTTTAGCCGTTAATCACAGTTTCTGTTTTGCTTTTGCAGGATCACGTTAATTGTGGCTGCTGATAGAAATAAATGGAAGCAACCAGCTATTTACGCATGATTCATGGTTAAATCACTTTAAAATGTGAATATTGACCCTGTGATAGCTACTTTTGGGGTGTATTTTTGTATGTTATTAGCTGACAAGATTTTGTGTGATGTATTTTGTTTTTTGTGTGTGGTTTTTGTTTTGTTTTTGTTTTTGCTAAATACCATTTATTTAGATACTTAAATAGATATTTATTAAGGCTTATATTCTCCCAAGGAAGAGTTATCTGGTGTTGTCCTTGACTCCATAAACAGTTCAGAGAAAGTGACACATTCTAATGTTCTAAATACAAGTCTAAATAATACAGCTTAAACTTTAACTCACAGGGTCTTTTGGAGTAAATCATTTTCATTGTATGTTTTAACTCACAGACAATAAAATGAAAATAAGACCTGGTCTTCTAGCATTGTAGGCTCAGATGAATACAGTAGATAGCCAACTGAAGAGAACTTTTAGAAGAGTTTATGAGGAAACAAGCTTGTTCATAGCATGTGAGAATTAAGAACATGGTAAGGTTAAGGGATTGGTAATGTAAATAGCTACCATGTGGTAGTTCTGCCTCCACATAACAAATCAGTTCAGCTGATGAGCAACAAACAGTAAGAATAGACACGCTTCTAAGTGAAATAATTTTACTGTTTTGCTTTCTGTGTGACGTTGCCCCCTAGAACACTAAATCCACTTTACTTAACCTTCAGTTTTCAACTGACTTTTACAACAGTCCAGTATCTATCTAATGAGGATTTGCTTCTCTGCAAGCTGAGACCTATGATGTGGATACTGGCCACCTCCTACACCATTAGGGTAAACCAAACAGGACGTATTCCTGTTTGAGAATGTTGCCCTTTGCAAAAAGGCTTTCGAATTTATTAAGTGCTTTAGAGATGACATTCAGTAATGTTAATGTGACAAACATTTATGGAATATGTGTGATGTAAAAGGCACAGTGGTGGACTGAGTGGGTGATAGAAAGATAAGCCATAATTCCCACTTTTAAGAGATTAGACATAAAAATAGCTGTAGTTAGAATAACAACTGTGATTCAGTGACTTAGTCATGGTTTGATAGTTATTAAGCACCTACCACTATGAATCAGGCACTGTGCTCGATGCTGCATTCAGAAGTGCCTTCAAGGACTCACCATCAAATGGGTGGACTTGGCATGCAAAAATACAACAGATGACATCAGTACAGGTGGTACAGAGGGGGAAGTCTGCGGAGGTGAGAACCCATTCTTTTGAGTCCCAGCAGTGCGTCAGCAGGCACAGCCGTAGGTCCAGGGAATATGAGAGCTCTGCCTTCATGGACCTTTGGCCCGAATCTTGTGTGAGTTTAACAAGTGAGGACAAGCAGAGGCCATATGAAACAGTGGGAACAGCACGTGTGGAGACATGGAAGCGAGAGGCAGCAGGGCTTATTTGGGGAACTAGGAGTTGTTGGATGTGACTGAAGGGCAGGGCACCTGAAGAAGGTGCAGAGCAGAACTGAAGTGTGGTCGGGGTATGGTGGGCAGAATCCCAAAGGCTCTGCTTGAGATGCTGTTCTGGCTGGCTGCTGGCCCTTCTTTCCAGTCTCCTCCTCCTCCATGACGCTGTCTCAGAGAAGCCTCTCCTGATCACCCAGTGTAAAGGACCTGCCTAGTCACCTACCAACATGCTCCTTCCTCTTTATTTATAAAGCATTCCTTATTAGCTGACACTTTTGGTTTATTTTTGCTTATTGTCTATATTCCAAGACATCATTACATTCAATGAGAGCAGGAACCTGGTCTGTCCTGTTGATTGCTGTGTCCTCAGCACCTAGAACCTAGCATAAAGCTGGTATTTAACAAATGTTTGTGGAGCAAATGTAGGTTTGGATTTTTTTTACTATGAATTTTGTTGTATTGAAGACCTCAAAACAAAATTTTGTGGGTTATGTCTATTAATATTTATGATATTAAAGATAAAAACCTAGACACTTCAAAAAACATTAATTCATTTAAAATAATAAGCCCATTACCTGTTAACATAAATACATTTTTATGAAAATAACTGCTTTCAAAACAAAATTAGTGAGGAATGTGTCCTTGTTTTATATTTGTGTAAATCTCATTGATGTCTGGCTTCTCATAGCTAGATTCTTGCATCTTCTTTTGCGTTCCTTCTGTTGTGATATCACATGTCGTGTATCCTCTGGAACTCAACTACTCATGACAGCACAAGAGGAAACAGACAAATAATAACTTGGTTTACAAATAGTTTCGACCTTGCAGACTCCTTAAAAGGATGTTGAGGACCCTGGTGTTGGTTCCTGCTGCGACAGGTGGATGGTTTTGAATCTTTTTAGTGGCAGGAGTACATTTTCAGATATCTTCTACCAAGCTCCAGTGTATAAAACACATAAAGGTACATATGTATTGGAGGTTAAGGAGGAGGAGGTCCCTGGGGCCCTGCTTTTCCTTTCTCATTTCCTTGGCCTTGCTGCTGAATTGACCATGGGTTTGATGCCTCCAGCATGAGAATACTGTGTGTGAGAGAGTGAGGCAGGTGAGCATGCTGTGCAGATTTTGCACTCTACCATAGCGTAGCCGTCAGTGACTTCTTTCATGGCTCTTTATATCATAGCAGGCATCGGAATACTTGTATTAATATGCTATCGAGGCCATTTTCCTTTAAGTGTGTTATCATTGGTTTGTTTTCATAAAAAGATTTAATTGGGGTGCCTGGATGACTCGGTCAGTTTAGCATCCAACTCTTGATTTCAGCTCAGGACATGACCTCATGGTTCATGAGGTCTAGTCCTGCTGCTAGCCAGCGCTGAGCCTGCTGGAGATTCCCTATTGCCCTCCCTCTCAGCCCCTCCCCCGCTTGTGCTGTCTCAAAAACAAACAAGAACAAACACAGTTAAAAAAGATAAATGAAAAGATGTAATTGCAAGGCGCCTGGGTGGCTCAATTGGGTAAGCCTTTGACTTTTTTTTTTATTTTATTTTTTTTATTTTTTAATGTTTATTTATTTTTGAGAGAGAGACAGAGCGCAAGCAAGGGAAGGGCAGAGAGAGAGACGGAGACACAGAATCCAAAGCAGGCTTCAGGCTCTGAGCCGTCAGCACAGAGCCCAACGCAGGGCTCAAACTCATGAGCTGTGAGATCATGACCTGAGCTGAAGTCAGGCGCTTAACGGACTGAGCCACCCAGGCTCCCAGGTAAGCCTCTGACTCTTGAACTTGACTTAGATCATGAGCTCAAGGTTTGTGAGATTGAGCCCTGCTTCGGGCTCTGCGGCCAAAAAAACAAAAGCCTTCTTGGGATTCTCTTTCTCCCTCTCTCTCTGCTCCTCCCCCACTCTCTCGCTCTCTCACTCTCTCATTCTCTCTCTCAAATAAATAAAAAGATTTAATTGCAACCAGAGACTTAATTTTGTTTCAGAGGTTTACTTTTCCAGCTTTGTAAGAAAATTTAACTGAAATTTGCAGCAACCTTGTAGAAGTATTTATGTCATCAGACATCATCTAACTCAGGTTTTTTAGACAATTTTCTGTCTTTCATGTCTGAGAGTATGTAAAATAAAATATAGTCAAGGCCCAGTACATAACCAAGATGAAAGTAAGGAGCTAGAGGAAGTCTAATTCTAGTTGCCAAATAGAGGAAGAATTCTCACTGTCTGGAAAACGGAGTAGAAAGTAGCTAGCAGAGGACAGGAGGTTGGACGGTGCTGAAGCATTGTTACCTCTAGCTGATTTTAGTATGTTACTATTGTCTGTCTCAGGCAGCATTCTCAAGACAGTCTGTTTGTTACATGGAACCATTTCTAATTTTTTGTCTTGACAAAGGGTCACAAGATTCCTATAAAGCTTCTGCTGTTGCATGTAAATCTTGTCTTTAAGTTTTATAGGTTCTGTCCTTAGGGAGTCTTCTTTGACATATAACATAAAGTGGCTGTGCTGGAACATTCATTCATTATATTATTACATTATTTATTACCTGCATCATTAAAAAAGATTGTTGTATATAATTATGACACAGTGTTTGTAATATAAGCTCTAGCTTTATTGTCTACCTTATAAGACACGGAAGGAAAAATTGAGTAATACAGAGAAGAGCAATGACAATAATTATAGGACTTAAAAGTACGGTCTTGGATTTGGAGCTAAATATTTTAAGGCATGATTTAATAACTCAACTTCATACATGATTCTTCTTATGAAAAGAGAAAATCCTGTTTTAAGTAGTTATAAATAGGGTAGTAGAGCTCCATAAAAGATAGAATGAAATATAATGGGGCTAATTGCCTTCTAGATTAGATTCAGCATTCGTAAGAACCGCCCAATAGTGGTGATTAAATTCTAAATATCTTTAGAAATATAAAAGATAGTGCACATTTAACCTTTTTTTCAGTAAATATTTAAGTGCCTACTTTGATCCCAATCATAAGTTTATTTTTATTTTTCTAACATTTTTTTAAAAGTTCAAGTAATCTCTACACCCATTGTGGGGATCGAACCTACCACCCTGAGATCACGAGTCGCATACTTAGGGCACCTGGTAGAACATGCGACTCTTGGTCTCAAGGTTGTGAGTTCAAGCCCTCCACTGGGCATGAAGCCTACTTAAAAAAAAAAAAAAAAAAAAAAAAAAAGTCGTATGTTCTTCTGACTCAGCTAGCCAGGCACCCTCATAAATTTATTTTTAAATTCCATTTATTTGAGTTTTAGTTTTTGAATAGGTAGTGTCATAACTTTTTGAGCATCATCTCCAATTATTGATATTAAAATGTGTTCCTATTTCATTGAGGTGTGTGGAGTCATATAATATTAACAGGTCTATAGATTGCTTGCCATCCTACTTCACACCAAGAGAAGAAAACTCATAGTTTCTTATGATTTTGTTTAAAAAAATAATTGGTATAATCTTGTGTGGAAATACTAGGTGCCTTACCTTTGATCCTTCTACCTGACCAATTTCTTCTTTCTTACCATTGCTCTTACTGCCTTCTGTGATACAGGTCGGTTTTACTTATTTTTTTTGTTTGCTGTCTGTGCACCTCTCCTTCCACATAGAGTTTTTGAATGCATTAATCTTTGTTTAGTTTACTGATATAAGCCAAGTGCGTAGGACAGTGTTTGGCAGATATTTGTTAATTGAATGAATTATTTTTCCTTTGGCTTTTAGAAGTAGAGATACATTTCTTCTAGGGAAAAATACTCAGGTAGCAGACTATTCAAATATTTAGAGGCTTCAGTTTCTGGAAATGTGGCAGACTACAGATTTTTTTTAAAAAAGTTTCCCTTTGTATAAGATTAAAAATACTGGACCACATATTCAAAATAGTTTTTAAAATGCATAGTTGAGCTGACAAACAGGTAAGGAAACGCCTCAGTGGTCAAAAACAAGAAATCTTGAATCCAGAGAGGTAGACTAATGTTGACATTGGCTGCTATGCTGGGGCTTCTGGTATCTGTCGATCCCTGGAAGCCTAGAGCTTTGAATTTTGCAGGGTGACAATGGGGTACTAGGTAGAGTGTAGGGATCAAGCAAGATGAGAAGATGCACAGTCTGTGTATAAAGCTGAAACTCCATGAAAGGTGTTGGTGGGTAACTTGGAAAAAAAATTAGACACTTGTCCCACAGTGAGGGGTGGGGCAAGTAGGAGTAGGGGAAGGAGGGTTACTTGTCTCAGCCTGTCTTTCATCGGAGAGGGGAGTCTTCCTTGAGAAATGGTAACTGCAAGTCCACTCTCACTGGGTTTGGACTTGGAGATCCTACTGCTTGAATGGAGCAAAAAAACAAAAACAAAAATCCAAGCCACAATAAAAAAAAAGGGAGACTTGACCGCAGTTAAAAAAAAAAAAAAAAAAAAAGCTACCTAGGAATAAATATAAAAAGAGGTGACAAGTTATATAGAAAGTTATAAAAGTTACATTAGAAGACCTAAATAAATTTGGGGGCCAGCTATGTTCATAGGGAGAAAAACTATGTGTTGTAAACATATCAATCAATCTGTCATTAATGTATAAATTCATTGCTATTTCAATAAAAACCCTGCAGGGTATGGCTTTATTTGTTTTTGTGGGACTTGACAAATTAATTCTAAAATTTATTTGGAAAAGCAAACTACCAGGAATAGCCAAGATATTTTCTGAAGACCACTTGTCTTGCTAGATTTTAAGACTACTGTGAAACTATAGTAATTGAGACCATGTAGTAATAGGGCAAGGATAGACACTAGGGAATGGAGGAAAATTGAGGTGAAATACAGAACTGTACATACTTGGAAATCTGATACATAACGGAGCTAGTGTTACAAATCAAATAAGGAAATGGAATACTCTGTAAGTGGTGTTGGTATTATTTATCCACATTGGGGGAAAAAAGATTTCAACCTCACACCATATTAAAAAAAACTAATTCCAGATGGATTAAAAATGTAATTGTGAAATGATAAGCGTAAGCTTTCAGAATAAAATATTAGAGAATTTTATGACCTCAGACTTTCTTAAGAAGATGCTAAAAGCAAAACAGTTGCAGGAAAAGGTTAATAAATGTGGCTGTATTAAAATTACGATCTTTTATTTCTTCTTTACAACAGAATGTAGAGACGAGTCACAAGTACAGAAGTAGAAGATATTTTTTGAAGAGATTTCTAATACATACAATTGACAAATTTTTATCACAGTGATATACACACGTATGTATATATATCCACACACATATGTGACAATGAGAAAGGTAAATGGACAATGGAAAAGAAAAGCCATTTCATAGAAGAAAAATGTTAGGCATTAAATATTTGTCAACCAGGAAATGCACAGGAAAACTATATCGAATATAAAACTTGGACAATATCAGGTATGCCACTGCAGTGCTCTGTGGCAGAAGTCAACAAACTGTAAAGCTCCAGATAGTAAATATTTTAGGCTTTGCAGTCCATACAGTCTTTGTTGCAGGTCCTCAGCTTTGGTGTTATAGTGCAAAAGCATCCATAAACCATTCATAAAGAAATAGAATGGGTGTGGTTGTGTTCACATAAAATTTTGTTTATAAAAATAGCAATTTGCCAATCCTCTGCTCTATGGCACCAAAGAAAAGTTAGTCAGCTATTAATACAGCAATGTGGACAAATCATAAAAACGTGTTGGAGTAAAAAGGTAGCAAAAGACTGTATTCTATTATGATTCCATTTCTGTAAACTCTGGAGGTAGATGATAAAGGCTACAGATTTATGGGTTTTATCATGATTACTGGGACTTGGCTGATTTTGAATTCCGGTCTTTAGAAATTCTGTGTGACTTTGGCCAAATTACCCAACCTTTTAAAGTGTCTGTTTTCTTATCTGTAAGGTGAAGAGCATAACAGTACCTAGCTCACTGCTCAGTGGGAGGCTTATATAACATAGTGCCTCTGAGAGTGCTTAGCTCTCAGTAAGTGCAGTAGCCTTCTGTGCTTTCATTCTCCTTCTTTGACTTCTCTACCCCCATTAAAGGAAGGAGTAGTCTTTCTAGCTTTAGGAACTGTAGATTTTTTTTTTTTTTATCCGTAGCCTTCCACTACATATGGCTAATGGGATTAGTAGTAAGGTTTGAGTAGTGTTTCATTTCTTTTACTTAGCACAGTTTAGGAGACCCTCTGGTGTTTTTTAGTGTCCTGTTTAAATCACCAAACTCCCTGCAGCTTGCTAAATATTGACAAAAACAGCTTCCAGTGTCACTTAACCTTCCTCTGTAGCATTTCGTCTTGTGGAGAACTCCTTTCTGAGAACTTGGTTCTTTTTTGGTTTTATGTGTCACTCTCCAGATTCTTCTTTGACCTCTTAGACTTTCCGGTTCTCTAAATGTGGATGTTCTGCTTACTCCTAAAACATGACTCTTGAGCTTCCTCAGCTGAAACATGAAGATAAACCCACTTGAAAGGTTTGTTGTTAGTCTAAAATTTTCTCATGCACAGTCATCTATAGAGGAACCCTCTACCCATAGATTCTTTTATCCTGAGGTGGAGTCTTGCATGAAGACAGACAGAACTAATGAGTTCTATTAGTATAGAACTCTCTTCTATTTGAGAGTAGCAGGGATACATGGATGTAATGTACATGGCACATCGCAGGCAGTCTGACAGTTTTCCGCTCAGTCTTTTGTCTGTGGCTGCTATTCTCTGTGCCTTCTGTCTGACCACCTGGAATCCTTTATCACAGGTATTCATGGTGACTGTGTCCTCCCTAAGGACAGTGACATTGTCTAACTCTTTGCTCTCCCAGGGTCTAATAAAATGTGTGGCATATAGTAAGTGTGCATTATTAAATTGAAGTTAAGTGAATGAGTGTATTCATGCCTTGATTTTGTTCACAAAATGCTAATGTTTGCAGTATTTGGCCTGCCACAGTGGAATGTTAAATCCATTCGTAATTCCGACTTAGCTTTGAGCTATCTAGAACAAGCTTAAAAGTTATTTTTTTTTTGTATTTCAAAAAATTCTAAATATATAAAAGAAATAGTAAAATGAATCTCCTTAAACCTGTATCCATCCTCCATATTCAACTAAGGTTAAGATTTGCCACATGTGCTTTACTTCTCAATCCCTGCTACTCCTGACCCCCAAGCCCAAGTATTTTAAAGTAATTCAAGACATCATGTCATTTTACCTGTAACATTCTTCAGTATGGATCTTTAATGAGAATGTTCTCAAATCTAGCCTTATTGCTATTGTTACTCCTGATAAAGCTAACATTAATTCCCTAATGTCATCTAATACCCAGTCAGATTTCCCCAGTGGTCTTTAAAATGTCTGAGTTGGTTTGTAGAGTCGAAAGTCAAACAAATCCACACGTTACGATTGGTCTTTGTGAAAAAACTCTTCTGTGGGGAAATAAAACAATACCTAATTTTTATTATTTCTCTCTCCTTCTCCTTTGCTCTTTTTAAAATAACTCTCCCTCCAGATTAAGGTTCTTTATCATAAAACCATAAACTTTGCTATATCAGGTAACTCTTTCATCTTCTCCTTTAAGACTACTTTGCTGTTCTTTTTTTGGTAATCAAGCACTTCATGTATATAGGGCAGTACTACAGTTAACAGCACAGCAAAATGCAAAACTGAAAGTTATAGTTAAATTTAACTGTTCTCTGCAGTGGTGTTAGGACTTCTCATTAAAGCTGTAAAATTATTTTATATTCATTAAAAAGTATATGCTCTCGAGGCGCCAGGGTGGCTCATTTGGTTAAGCATCTGACTTCGGCTCAGGTCGTGATCTCACCATTCGTGAGTTTGAGCCCCACGTTGGGCTCTGAGCTGACAGCTGGGAGCCTGGAGCCTGCTTCAGATTCTGTCTCCCTTTCTCTCTGCCCCTCCCCCGTTCACGCTCTGTCTCTCTCTGTCTCTTAAAACTGAATAAAAGTTGGGCGCCTGGGTGGCTTGGTCGGTTAAGCGGCCGACTTCAGCTCAGGTCATGGTCTCATGGTCCGTGAGTTCGAGCCCCGCGTCGGGCTCTGTGCTGACAGCTCAGAGCCTGGAGCCTGTTTCAGATTCTGTGTCTCCCTCTCTCTCTGCTCCTCCCCTGTTGATGCTCTGTCTCTCTCTGTCTCGAAAATAAATAAACGTTTAAAAAAAAATAAAAAAAAAACTGAATAAAAGTTAAAAAAATTTTTAAATAAAAAAATAAAAAGTATATGCTCTTTGATAATGTTTAAATGTATCTTAACTATTTTAATTATTTTTGAATTTATAGTTAAGGAAGCTAAATCCAGGCTGGAACATAGTAGGTATGTTTGAAAAACCCTGGTCATGTGTGAACTTAATTCTTAAATTCTCTAAAGCTAAAGTAGAGAAATGTCATCTGCAAAAAAAACCTATCCTAGTTACATTTTTATTAGTGATAAAAACATGTGCAACTGTTGAGTGTTAAGTAGGAAGCAAAGAGAACCCTAGTGTTCAGAGGTTTTAGCAGAATTGGGAGAATTCAGTGGAACTGAAAAAAATAATGCAGAAGAAGCGTTTTGAGCTATTGATGTGAATATAGCAGGATTCTTTCAGGGATTTTTTTTTCCAGTAATTTTCCTGTTAACTTTCTACTACATTTTTAAATGCAAACATACTGATCTCAGAGGTTGTTGTCTTGTTTTGTTTTGTTTCTTGGTTCTGAGATCAGGAAGCAAATCCTATTATCTGCCCCCAAAGGACTGAAAAAAATTCCAAGAAAAGGCACTTGGGATGCTAAGGCCTAGTATGGATCTCAGCTAGTGTCAGTGCAGAAGCCATCTGAGACTGGGGGAAAACCACATTGAGGGAGTGAGGTGGGGAATAGCTATTCACAGAAGCACAAGGCAGGGGGCCAGAAAGTTGAATAAAATCAGCAGCAGAGAATGCAGAACAACCACTAACGTTATAAGCTAAGAAACAAATTTAAGTGGCATTAGAGAGAAACCAAATAAGTGAGAAATCAAATTAGGAAAAAAAAAACCCACGCAAAAACGAATGTACCAAATTGCTGACTAGGTAAGGAAAGAAGATGAAGGGTATGTTTTGCATTGTGTGGTACTTGTGGTAAGTCATGACCACTTAGATTATCGTCTTTCTGTAACAGGCCAATAAGTACACAAGGACTTTGTTGTTGTTTTCTTTTGTTCTTTTTCACGTGGTTACCTAAATATTTCAGACCATTATCTTGCACCAAAATCTAAAATCTACCTTCATTCCAAACTTGTGTTTTCGTCTGGTCTGTTGAACAAATTTAAAAAACTTTTAGATCTGAAAAGGTCACTTAAGTTAGTAACGTCACACAGTGTTTTGGATGAAGTAGTTCTGAAAAGAACCTTCCTGTTTGCAGTTGTAAGAGACAGCTAAATTTTATCTGAAGGTACCGTTGTCCTGTGATATTTTTGCTTCTCAGATGATCCAGTTGTGGAAGCAGAAAACTGTGGCACCAGCTCTGGGGAATGCATGGAGAAGGAAAAATAGGGAAAAGGGAATGACAACAGAGCTTTCCATTTAGTCTGCAAATTGTTTTTGGTGTTTCTCATCCCTAGCCCGAGCCAAGAGACTGTGGGATTGTTTTGTTATCCAAACTGGCGGTAGCAGTGCTGGTGGCAATAGCATAGTAGCGGTCTGCACTCTCCAAGTGTGGTTGGCCCGTGTCTGTCGAATTCTTTATCCACTCTGGTTGGCCACCTCATAAAGTATACGTGTTGCCTTTGTAGTTTTTCTTGGTCTGTGGGCCAGCAGTTGTCTGTGGTTAACATTTGAGAATCTCTGTTTCAAATCTGAGGGATAAAAGATTTTTTTAATAAAAAATTAAAAACAGAGAAAAGTACAGTAGCACAATCTGCCTTATCTTCACACTTTCCCCCTGTTTTCTTCTGTGTCAGTTAGCCTAGCCGTAGGTTTGGTTGCATTTAAAAGATCCCTGCAACCTTTCTTCCCCCTGGAAAAGGTGCTTTAAAAGGGACTTTTTTCCTCTCTGGCTGTGGCAGTTGTTTGGTTCAAGGACCGGACATCTCACTTCTGCTTTCCAGTCCTTACCTCATAGCTTTCTTTTTTTCTCAAGGTCATCATCTCACAGTTGCGGCTCCATCCTTCACGTCCCTATTCCAGGCAGGAGAATAAATGAAGGAGTAAGGGCAAAGGGTCCCTGTCCCTGTGAAGTCCTCATCCTTTCAGTATCTTTCCCATAGTCCCACCCAGTGATTGCTGATTTTATCTTGTTGGCTACCTTCAGCTTGCTGGCAGGCCAAGAGAGGTAAATTGCCAGTTATTAATACAGCAGTTTGATGTAGAAGACGGAGGAAGAAAATTGGTATTTGGTGAGAAACTAGCAGTCTGCCACAATTTAGATCTTTTGTATAAAAAAAGTTCCAGTATTATTGAAGCCCTTCCCTCCTCAGAAATACCCATAATGTGAATTTGGCATATTGTATTCCTGCATGTTATGCTGTTTTTACAATATATGTTTGTGTCCATGGGATGTTTTATTTTAATATGCTTTAAAACTGTGTATAAATGGAACATACTATACATACATTGCTTTTTTTATTCAACAGTGTTTACCAATATTGATGCACATGGTTCTAGTTTAATTTTAATTGCTGTATATTATTCTGTCACAGTTTATTCATTTTCCATCTAGGTTGTTACCTCCCCCCCCTGCTTATAAACCATGCTGTAGTCTTTGTTCATGTTTCCTTGTAAGTATGTGAGAGAGAGTTTCTCCCGGGTATATACCTGAAGTGGAATTACTGAATAATGGGGTAGTGTTTTCTTCAGGTATTCTGGATAATGCCAGACTGCTCTCCAAAGTGGCTGTGCCAAATTACACTTGGAACAACATTGTATGAGTGTCCCATTTATTCCTTATTAACATTTGTGTTTTGCCAGTTTGATGAGGTCACATTCATTTCTCTGAATACTATTGAAGTTGAGCATATTTTCATGTTCATTGGCTTTTTATGGTTCCTTGCCTGTGATTTACCCATTGCCATGGCAATTTTCATTCCACCTTGTTGCTTGTTTTAAGTTGAAGGGTTTTTTTTTTAAGTTTATTTATTTTTATGTATTAAAAAAATTTTTTTTTAAGTGTATTTATTTTGAGGGCGGGGGGGAGAGAGAATCCCGAGCAGGCTCCATGCTATCAGCACAGAGCCCAATGTGGGGCTTGATCACATGAACTGTGAGATCATGACCCGAGCTGAGATCAAGAGTTGGACGCTTAAGCAATTGAACCACCCAGGTGCCCCTGTTTATTTATTTGAGAGAGAGAGAGAGAGAGAGAGAGAGAACGAATGAATGAATGAATGAATGAATGAATCCCAAGCAGGCTCCATGCTGTCAGCAGAGAGCCCACATGGGGCTCTGTCTCCTGAATTAATGAGATCATGATCTGAGCCTAAACCAAGAGTTGGACTCTTAACTGACTGAGCCACCCAGGTGCCCTGGAGAAATTATTAATACATTCTGATATTAATCTTTTCTTATAATTTCTCTTGTGGATATTTCCCCCCTAGTCTTTGGCTTATCATTTAACTGTCTATGATGATATCTTTGGTTATATTTTAAAAATTAATTTTCATGTAGTAGAAATTACTCACTTTTTCCTTTTATGGTTTGTGCTTTTGGGGATTGTTTAAGAAATTCTTCATACCCAAAGATACAAAGATGCTTGCTTATATTTTATTTAAAAATTTTAGAACTGTATATCCTCAAATCTTTAATTCACCTAGAATTAGGGTTTTTTTTTAATGATGTGAGGTGGGAGTTTTATTTTTACACGTGGATGAACATTTATTAAACAGTCTATCTTTTTCACACCGGTGTATAGTGACACCTGTCGTGTATCAAGTTTGTATGATCATTTGGGTCTGATTCTGTACTCTTCATTCTCTTCTATGGTCCTTTAATCTGTCTCTGCCCATGTATCACACTGACTTAATTACTGCAGCTTGATATATGGTAGAGTTCTCTCATCCTGTTCAAACTTTTATTTGCTTCCATGGCTTTGCTCTCCCGTGTGATTTTACCCTGCTTTTAAAGTTCTATATATAAAAAAAAAATTGTATTGAGATTTTGATTGGTACTGTATTAAATGTATAGATTAATATTGAGAGGATTTATTTCTTTAATAAACCATCCATATTTGAGCATGCTATTTTTATTTTTTAGAGACTTTCTAAGCAATTTTCTAGTTATTATCGGCAAAAAGAGTTTATTGAATTTTGCATGTTGAACTTGTATCCAGCAGGCTTGCCAAAATTCTCATTAGTTCTAAATGTCTTTATTTGCTTGGATTTCTCTATCATTTCTCTCTCTCTCTCTCTGTCTCTGTTTTTTTCTTCTGCTTTCCAATTCTTAAATCTTTTGTTTCATATTCTTGTTTTACTCTTCTGGGTATGACTTCTAGTATGTCGTTGAGAGGAAGAAGTGATAGAAGACATTTTTATCCTTTTACTAACTTTAAAGAGAATGTTTCCAGGACTTTACCAGTAACTGTTTTGTTTACTGTAGATTTGGGGCAGATATCCTTTATCAGGTTAACAAAGTTTATTCTTCATTTCAGTCTCCTGGGATTTCTTTTGTTTGTTTTAAATACCATGAATGGGTACTAGGTTGTACTGTTTCACGTAAAATGTAAGTCCCTTGCAACTATGTAGTTCCACTTACTCCCACCTCTATTGTTTGCTCTAATTTTTGCATATATTACATCTTCATACTTACAGATCTGGTGTCACTTCCCTTCTGCCTGAAGAACTTCCTTTATATCATTGCATGTAGTGCAGGTCTGCAAGAGACGAGTTGTTTTGGCTTCTCTTTACCTGAAAATTGTTTTGTGTAATGAGAAGTCAACTGTTATTTTTTCCTCTGTATATAATATGTCTTTTTCCTCTGGCTGCTTTCAGGATTTTCTCTGTATCTTTAGTGTTCAGCACTTTTTTTTTTTTTTTTTATTATTATAAGGTTGTTTTTGTTTTTTTTAAGTGTATTCACTTATTTTGAGAGAAAAAGAGAGAGCATGAGTGAGGGAGAAGCAGAGAGAGAGGGAAAGAGGGAGAGAGAGAATCCCAGGCAGGCTCTGCGCTGTCAGTACAGAGCCCGACTCGGGGCTTGAACCCACGAAACCACCCAGGTGCCCCTAGTGTTCAGCACTTTGAATATGATGTGCTGTAGTTGGGATTTTCCTTGTATTTATCTTGCTTAGGGTTCACTGGACTTAGATTTAAAATTTTATGTTTTCTCCAAATTGTGCACATTTTCGGCTGTTATTTTTGCATATACTTTTCTGTATAATTTTCTATAGGATTTTTGTATAATCTCCTTTTGCGACTCTGATTTAATATATACTAAACTCTATGATATTGTACCATAACTCACTGAAGCTCTGTTCATTAAAAGATTGTTCTTTCCTCTCAGATCTTCAGATTGGATCAGATTGGATACTTGCTTTTTTTCGTTGTTTTTTAGAGAGAGACTGGGCAGTGGAGTGGCAGAGAGAGAGAGAGGGGGTGGGGGGGAGAATCCTAAGCAGGCTCTTTGTTGTCAGTGCAGAGCCCAGTGTGGGGCCCGATCCCACAAACAGTGAGATCATGAACTGATCAGGAGTCAGATACTTCACCAACTGAGCCATCCACGTACCCCAGATACTTGCTTTTTGATGTATCTTTAAATTGACTGATCCTTTACAAGCATACCTCATTTTATTGCACTTTGCAGGTGCTGTGTTTTACACACTGAAGGTCTGTGGCAGCCCTGTGTTGAACAAGTGTATTGGCACCATTTTCCAATGGCATCTGTTCACTTTGTGTCTCTGGGTCATATTTTGGTAATTCTTAAAGTATTTCAAATTTTTTTGTTATATTATTATGTTTGTTATGGTGACCTTGAATCAGTGAGCTTTGATGTTACTATCATAATTGTTCCGGGGTGCCATAGACTGTACTCATGGAAGACAGTGAACTTAGTTGGTAAATGCTGTGTGTGTTCTGACTGCTTCACCTCTCTCCCTTTCTGCAGGCCTCCCTATTCACCAAGACACAAAAGAAATGAAGTTAGGACAATTTTAACCCTACAGTGGCCTCTCAGTGTTCAAGTAAAAGGAAGCGTCACCTGTCTCTTACTTTAAATCAAAAGCTAGAAATGATTAAGCTTAGTGAGGAAAACATGTTGAAAACTGAGATAGGCTGAAAGCTAGGTGTATTCCACCAAACAGCCAAGTTGTGAATGCAAAGGCAGAGTCCTTGAAGGAAATTAAAAGTGCAACTCCAGTGGAGAATGAGAAGAAAGCCAAACACCCTTATTGCTGATACAGAGGAAGTTTTAGTGGTATGAATATTATGTCAAGCCAGCCACAACATTCCCTTAAGTCAGAGCCTAATCCAGAGCAAGACCCTAACTCTTCAGTTCTGTGAAGGCTGAGAGAGGTGAGGAAGCTGCAGAAGAAAAGTTTGAGGCTGGCAGAGGTTCATGAGGTTTAAGGAAATAAGCCGTCTCTACAAAAGTACAAGGTGAAGCAGCAGGTACTGGTGTAGAAGCTGCAGCAGTTGATCCAGAAGATGTAGCGAAGCTAATGAAGGTGGCCACACCAAACAACCGATTTTCAGTGTAGATGAGACAGCCTTCTATTGAATGAGAATGCCATCTAGGAATTTTATAGCTAGAGAGAAGTCAGTGCCTGGTTTCAAAGCTTCAAAGGACAGCCTGACTACCTTATTGGGGGCTAACACAGCCAGTGACTTTAAGTTGAAACCAGTGTTTGTTGACCATTCTGAAAATTCTAGGGCCGTTAGGAATTATGCTGAATCTGCCTGCGCTCTAGAAATGGAACAACAAAGCTTGGATGACAGCACATCTGTTTACAGCATGGTTTACTGAATATTTTAAGCCCACTGCTGAGACCTACTGCTCAGGAAAAAAAACCTTTCAAAATATTACTGCTCATTGACAATGTGCCTGGTCACCCAAGAGCTCTGATGGAGATGTACAATGAGATTAATGTTGTTTTCATGTCTGCGATCACAACATCCGTTTTTAGCTCATGGATCAAAGAATATTTTTTTACTTCTAAGTCTAATTATTTAAGAAATACGTTTTGGGGCACCTCGATGACTCAGTCGGTTAAGCGTCTTGACTCTTCTGCTCAGGTCATGATCTCTGGGTTCGTGAGATTGAGCCCTGTGTTGGGCTCTGTGCTGATGGTGTGGAGCCTGCTTGGGATACAGAATGTTTTAAATGTGTTTTTGTGATGTATAATTCTGTTTTTTCCTAAAGAGTGTTGATTCTTTCTTGTTCTAGCAGGCTGGCTGGACTTAAATTCCAAACTCTGTTTCTCCTGCATTGGGCAGTACACCTGATATCTTGCTCAGTTCTTTCATCCATTTTAGCTGTTGCTCTTTTGGGAGACCTCTGGAGTCTCCTGTGTTGTGTGTTCAGGGCTCAGCTAAAGATTGTGGCGGAGTTTACATATATTAACATATCTAGGATTATCTTCCTCACTTTCCAATTGCTCTACTAGCCCCAGACTTCATTAGTTGTTGCCAAGAGCAACAACTTTCCTCTAGTTTGACCTACTCTATGCTATGCAGGCTGGTATCTGCCCGTAGGCAAGCAGCAATATAAAAGCAAATCTCAGTTCTCCTATTTCAAGGATTGGCTTCTCTCTTCTGTCTTTTGGTTGCTATCCAGTGCTTCTCTAATTGCTTTAATTTCTTTTTTTTAATGTTTTTATTTGAATTACAGTTAGTTAACATACAGTGTAATATTAGTGTTACGTATACAATATAGTGATTGAACACTTCTATACAACACGGGGTGCTCATCACAAGTGCAGTCCTTAATCCCGATAACCTATTTAACCTATCCAGTGCTTTTCAATAGTGGTTTTTACATTTTGGCCAGAGTTTATAATTGTTGTTTGTGGGAAGGTTAGTCCAGTATAAGCTATTTCACCTTTCTGTGTGTCTTTCACGCTTTCATTTTTTTTAAAGACTTTTTTAAGATCGGTTTTAGGTTTACAATAAAATTGAGGGGAAGGTATAGAGATTTCCCATATGCCTCCTGCCTTCACATGCTCATAGCTCCCCTGTTATCAGCATTACTCACCATAGTGGTACATGTTTTCACCAAGGATAAACTTGCACTGACATATCATAACCACCCTAAGAGTTCACTTTTCGTGGTATACACTGTATGGGTTTGAACCAATGTATAAGGACATTATGTACAATAGACAGTATTTTCACTGCCTAAAAATCCTCTCTGATCTGCCTATCTTAACCCCCACCCCTGCAACCATCGATCTTTTTTGTCTCCATAGTTTTGCTTTTTCTAGAATGTTATATAGTTGAGATCATACAGTACGTGATTGGTTTCTTTCACTTGGCAATATACATTTAAGATTCCTTCATGCCTTTTCATGGCTTGATAGCTCATTTATATATGTATATATGTATGTATATATATGTATATGTATACGTGAGTGTGTATATATATATATATATATACACACATATATATATATATATACATATATATATAGTTTATTTTGAGAGAGAGCACGTGCATGCAAGGTAAGGGCAGAGAGAGGAGAGAGAGAGAATCCCTGACACAGGGCTTGATCCCATGAACCGTGAGTTCGTGACCTGAGCCAAAATCAAGAATTGGGTGCTTAACCGGCAGCCACCCAGTTGCCCCTCCTGTTTTATTTTTAATTGATTGATATTCTTTCTTTCAACTTTGGTTTTTAAGTTGTACATTCCGTTTTTACTTTACTAATTGTTGCCTTTAAATTTTCAATAATGTTTAATCTTAAAACGTCTAAAATTAATCACCTATTTTTATCCTGTACCTGAACATAACAACCTTAAAATGCTTTAATTTTAGCTACCTTTTTTCTTACACAGTATTGCTTTCTGGTTTTTCATTTATTTAACAAATGATGATTGAACTCTTATGTGCTAGGTATTATTCCAGATGTTATAGTAAAATCATTAAACAGAATTTCTACCCTCATGAAGTTTGTGACATAAGTAATACATTAATGAATATATATTTTGCTGTAAATTAGTGTTTGGTGCTAGAATGGAAAGTAGAGCCTAAATGTCCATCAACTGATGAATGGATAAAGAAATTGTGGTTTATATACACAATGGAGTACTACAGGGCAATGAGGAAGAACGAAATATGACCCTTTGTAGCAACGTGGATGTAACTGGAGAGTGTGATGCTAAGTGAAATAAGCCATACAGAGGGGCGCCTGGGTGGCACAGTCGGTTAAGCGTCCGACTTCAGCCAGGTCACGATCTCGCGGTCCGTGAGTTTGAGCCCCGCGTCGGGCTCTGGGCTGATGGCTCAGAGCCTGGAGCCTGTTTCCGATTCTGTGTCTCCCTCTCTCTCTGCCCCTCCCCCGTTCATGCTCTGTCTCTCTCTCTCCCAAAAAAAAAATAAATAAACGTTGAAAAAAAAAAAAAAAAAAAAAAAGAAGCCATACAGAGAAAGACAGATACCATATGTTTTCACTCTTATGTGGATCCTGAGAAACTTAACAGAAACCCATGGGGGAGGGGAAGGAAAAAAAAAAAAAAAGAGGTTAGAGTGGGAGAGAGCCAAAGCATAAGAGACTCTTAAAAACTGAGAACAAACTGAGGGTTGATGGGGGGTGGGAGGGAGGAGGGAGTGGGTGATGGGTATTGAGGAGGGCACCTTTTGGGATGAGCACTGGGTGTTGCATGGAAACCAATTTGACAATAAATTTCATATATTGAAAAAAAAAAAGAATGGAAAGTAAAACATTAGAAAAGGATAAAGAATGACATTGGGGCAGAAATGCTTTATCGCATATTCCTTTGTTGTCTTCAGACATTTTATAAGATTTTTAGGGCTCAGGTGTGAAAAAGTAATTATCATGCTGGAGGAGCTTGCAGGCTAATGAGAGAGTCCCAGGAAGAAGACACAGATACGGGACCCACTGGCACACCAGGGGTGAATCTTTACCCTTGGCAAATTTCCCAAGGAGGGTGTGTGGAGTGACAGTCAGCCTGGGGACAGATCCAAGGCAGAGTGGGAGGAACTAGTAAAGAAGACTGCAGAGGATGATCAGAAAAGGAGGAGAACAAGGAATGACCCCGGGAGACAAGAAAAGAAGATGTTTTAGATATTATGAATGATTTGGAGAAAGAGACCTGTTTTGGTAGTTAGAATACTAGAGTAACTTGACCAAACTGTTTCACTGAAGCGAAGTCAGACCACACTGGGTTGAGGAGTTGAGAAATTAGAGAATAAAGACAACTTGCACAGAGATGATAATCTGGGGGAGGAGGGCAGATTATGGAGCCTAGGGCTATGGTTGGTGTTTGGGCAGAAATACAAACACCTTTGGAGACTTTGGGGACTTCATAGCCAGAAAATAGGATGAGCCCCTGGCCTGGAGGAAGTTCCTGCCGGATCCTTCCCAAAAACTACTTCCCACTATCTGAGGGGTTTGTCGTTGTTGATGGTGGCCGTGTTCTATTTCCTAGTATCTTGAGTTCATGGTTGGAGGAAAGGTGTACATTTTCTGAAACTGCAGTGTTCTGAGGTAATGACTTGGCATTTGTATAAAAGGGATAAAAACATGGGAACACTATGGTCAACATTGCTCTTCGAACTTCTTAGCTTGCTAATCAAGATTTTTCTTGTTCTGAACATACTCCTTCAGCCATGTCTTCCAGTTTTTCTTTGCTGTCCCCTAGACATCCCCTGCATTTTCCTGCCTCTCTTATTTTAGCTCAGACCGTTTTGTCTCCTTGAAATATCCTTTTTCCCTTTCCTAACTCAAACTGGTTCCTCCATCATTCTCCCCCACCAGTTTCTCTCCTTTGTGCACTACAGCCCCTTGTGACGTGGGACCTGTTGCAAATATGTAAAAGCATTTTATAAACTGTGAAGCGCCACGCAGACTTACCTTGTTCTCTCTCCCCCGTGAACTGCAAGCTCATTGAGGACAGGCACTGAGCCTTTTTCATATTCATATGCATCAGACTACTTATGTGCCTTGCACATATTTGATATTTATTAAAGTTTGAATGAATTAGGGATATGTGAGTCTGTGGTAGATTAACTAATGCTGTGTCTAAGATGGGCATGTTATACACCAAGTTCTGTTTTGTAGCTATTAAATTTATGCTGAAATTCTGCTTCTTTGCAATCTTCTGTAAAAGTAGACTCCTTAATTTGGACCCTTCACTGATTCGCATCTTGTTTTTTTCTTCATAGCATACATACCTGTGTAAATCAATAACTGTAGGTTGCGGCGTGGTGTATTGGGATGCTTTCAACTGTAGTAGCAGAGTACCCGGTTAAACAATGAGGGCTTTATCATCTCGGGTAACAGTAAGTCCAGACATAGATTTCAGGGTTGGTCTGTTCAGTGGCTCTGTGATATTGTCAGGTTCCTATGTGCTTTCCATATTTTAACTTTGTCACCCTAAACATGTTGATGTTGGCTTCCCTCATGAGTCAAGATGGCTGCTATAAATACACTTCTTTTTTTTTTTTTTTTTTTTTTAATTTTTTTTTTTTTCAACGTTTATTCATTTTTGGGACAGAGAGAGAGACAGAGCATGAATGGGGGAGGGGCAGAGAGAGAGGGAGACACAGAATCAGAAACAGGCTCCAGGCTCTGAGCCATCATCAGCCCAGAGCCTGACGCGGGGCTCGAACTCACGGACCGCGAGATCGTGACCTGGCTGAAGTCGGACGCCTAACCAACTGCGCCACCCAGGCGCCCCTATAAATACACTTCTAAATATACTACACACACAATATCCAAAGGTAGAAAAATATAGTTTCTCCTTCAACATCTTTGAGAGAGGATAACTTTTCCTGAATGCACCCAACAGATTTCCTCTCAGGTGCTCTTGGTTGAGATTTGGTCACTTGCACCAGCAAGAGGAATAGAACAGCCATGGCTGGCTTGAATGAAACGAAAATACAAGAATAGGTAGTCTCGCAGAGAATGACCAGTTGAATTCAGTTGGTAGTCTAATGCAGTGAAAAACATGGTGGGTTGGGGTGGGATGAGGAATAAACAGGACCTGCTCCAGGTGCTATTTGTCTTTGGACTTCCCACCTGGAAAGTTAATATCCTGTTAGATTTCTAAGAGGAGGAATGACTCTTTTATAGTCTTCCCACTGAGCTTGAGGTTGGATCTCAGTGATATTTTATTCATTGACTCACTCATGCACTAGACATTAACTAAATACCTACTATGTGCAAGGTTTGGAGAAATACCTATTACGTGCCTGTGCTCAGCATTGGGGAAGTAGCTGAATAAGACATGGTTTTTGCCCTCAGATGCGGCTGACCTAAAGTCAGTGGAATAGCATGGCTGAAGTAATAAGGGGGGAGGATAGAGTTATTCTGTAATAATCTGATTTTAGGAAATTTATTTTTCAACAGGACCTAAAGTCAGTGGAATAGCATGGCTGAAGTAATAAGGGGGGAGGATAGAGTTATTCTGTAATAATCTGATTTTAGGAAATTTATTTTTCAACAGGACCTAAAGTCAGTGGAATAGCATGGCTGAAGTAATAATGGGGGGAGGATAGAGTTATTCTGTAATAATCTGATTTTAGGAAATTTATTTTTCAACAGGACCTAAAGTCAGTGGAATAGCATGGCTGAAGTAATAAGGGGGGAGGATAGAGTTATTCTGTAATAATCTGATTTTAGGAAATTTATTTTTCAACAGGACATGTGGGACATGTGGATTTGGGATATGAATTCATTTGAAAAACCACTTTGGGGTAAGTTGATAGCTGGGAGTGAATGACTTCAGGGTTTCACTTCCCTTACCTTGGGGTTTGCTTTTACAGCTATGTAGGTTTCACACTTATGTTGATTGGACTTTATGCCTCATATATACGTAAGTTAATGGTTTGTACTAAAATCCAAGTTTAGTTATTTCAGAAATGTAACCATCAAGCATAGTCCTGGTACTAATTAGTGCATTCATATTTCATTAGGGAGGTCATTTTGAAGACTAGATGAATGTAAAGTTTAGAAATAAAAAGGTTCTTATTATTTAGGTTTAACCTGCTTGAGCTCACCCAATAATCGTGTCAAGTGGGCTGGAAATCACTCATAGAATCAGTGTTGAAGATTCAGGGTTGAGAGTGCTTAGGTTGTTCAGTCGGTTAAGCATGAGACTCTTGATTTCAGCTCAGGTCATGATCTTGTGGGTCGTGGGTTTAAGCCCCGCATCAGGCTCTGCACTGAGAGTGCAGAGTCTGCTTGGGATTCTCTCTCTCCCCCTTTCCTGTGCCCCTCCCCAGTCACATAACACTCACGAATAACACTCATGAGGCGTGCACGTGTGCTCTCTCAAAATAAATAAACAAAAAAAGATTCAGGGTTAAAGTTTATCTCTGAGCTTTGCAGTACTGTGGCCATTTGAATAATCATTATATCAGTACAAATATAAAAGCTTCCTGATTTTTTGTTTTATCTAAGAAGGTGCCTCTAGAAATACTATTCAATATTTACTGAGTGTGTACTATAATATTTTTTTTTTTCAACGTTTATTTATTTCTGGGACAGAGAGAGACAGAGCATGAACGGGGGAGGGGCAGAGAGAGAGGGAGACATAGAATCGGAAACAGGCTCCAGGCTCTGAGCCATCAGCCCAGAGCCTGACGCGGGGCTCGAACTCCCGGACCGCGAGATCGTGACCTGGCTGAAGTCGGATGCTTAACCGACTGTGCCACCCAGGCGCCCCTGTACTATAATATTTAAGTGTTGTACATGACCTCATTTAATTTAGTGAAATGGAATTATAAGGTGGGCATGTTTTTCTCAGAGGAATAAAGAGCTCCTGGTTTATGCAAATAAAGAATAACATTGCTAGGATTGTTTTTTTTTTTTTTATTCATTTATTTATTTATTGAGAGGGAGAGAGAGTGAGCATGAGCAGGGGAGGGGCCTGATGTGGGGCTCGAACTCAGGAACCCTGAGATCATGACTTGAGGCAAAATCACCAGTTGGCCACTTAAATGACTGATCCACCCAGGAGCCCCTGCTAGGATTGTTTAACTAGTAAGTGTTGGAATTGAAATTTGAACCCAAATTTGAATTTTAGCATTTGGCCTAATAGACACTTAACTTCTTTTTTCATATGCTGATTGTGTTGCGGGTTCCCAAGGCCTTCCCCAGGTTTAGTGATTGGCTAGGAGGACTCATAGGATTCAGCATATAGTTATAATAACAGCTAACATTACAGTGAAAGGATACAGAGCAGTATTGGCAAAGGGAAAAAGTACATAGGGTGAAGTCTGGAGGAAACAAGGCACAAGCCTTCAAGAACCTCTCCCAGTGGAGTCACATAAGCTGTGCTCCAGTAATAAATTGTGACAACATATGTGAAGTGTTATCAGTTGGGGAAACTCATTAGACTCAATGTCACTCTATTTATTCTGGGCTGGTCATGGAGGCACCCTCTGCCTAGCATGTACCAAAATTTCAGTCTCCCAGAAGAAAATCAGGTGTTTTGCACAAACCATATTGTTTGTACAAACAGTTAGACACAGTTAGACACTTATCACTTGAGCTAAGTGTTTTAACAGTATAGGGAACTGTTTGTCATTCAAATTCCCAGTTGCCAACCAAGGGCCAACTTTGCAAGCCAGCCTTTCTAAGGATAAGAATCTTACGCCTGCTTTGTTAACTTTTCTCCTGTACATTGATTTATTCATTTAAGTAGATTGTGATTATGATCATTTAGCTTCTGAAAAATAATGAGAGAAGTGGGTATTATGGCAAACCAAATGCTTTAATGGTGTTTGTTTTGTGTGTGTGTGTGTGTGTAGGGGGGTATCCCATGAATGACTGCCCATTAGTTTGGTTTGCTAGAAGGACTCCCCCAGTATAACGTTGTCCTCATGGCTAAGGTTTATTATAGCAAAGGATACAGTACAGGAACAGCAGGAAAAAGATACATACAGGTGAATGCCAGGAAGATCAGGCACAAACGTCCATGTCTTTCCTCTGTGAGGATCCCAAGGACATGACTTTCTGTGGCCAGCCCTGGTAACTAAAATTTAGGATCCGACCAGACACCAGGTGCACATCATAAATCTTGGTGATTACTTTAAACAATGCTGACAGCCTGATACATCCTGACCCATTGCCTTTAACATCCTTACTCAGTGACTGTGAACATTCCAGGAGTTTAGTTCTCAGAGTTTGGCCAGGGGTCATTGCCATGGCTCCAGGAATGCCCCAGAGATTAGCATGGACTGAGTGAAACAGACCTGCTATGTTAACTCTTTCCTCACAGTATCCTATGTGGAATAATGTTGCATTTGTTGAATGTACCATTTAAATGCTGATATATTCTTCAGTACATGATATTCTAAACTTAGAAAAAACAATTGATAGTAAATAGTTGCTAAATTTCACTTCTTTAGAATTCTTTTCATTTCTTCTAGATTCTTTTCTTTTAAGGATTTATAATAATGGTGACTTCTGGATTTACCATTTTTGTTTACAACTATTTGTGCCATATATGTTATACTAAATAATAGTACAGAAGGGTGCCTGGGCGCTCAGTCAATTGAGCATCCAACTTCAGTTCATGGGTCGTGAGTTGAAGCCCCACGTCGGGCTCCCTATCATCAGTGCCAAGCCCTCTTCAGATATCTGTCCCCCTCTCTCTTTGCCCCTCCCCTGCTTACGCTCTCTCAAAAATAAATGAACATTTATTAAAAAAAAAAAAAGATGGTACAGAAATATGAACTTTAAACAGTTCAATTTAGATATTACAAAATTAACCTTTGCTTTATGAAGATCTTCCTTGTGAACATGGTAAGGTCTCTTTAATGGAATTTGCAGGTGCACAGAAAAACATTTTTGCTGGAAAAGAATAACCCATACTTTAAAAACTGGCTGATTGCAGGATTTGAAACCAGTCCGTTACTTAATCTATTGCTATTTGAAACCTGTTTTGTGTCATGCAAAAAAGACAAAATGGATGGGAAAAGTTCCATGCTTGAAAGTGAGAGGTTCTGAGTTAACTAAATGAAATAGGTTTCTTTATTGCAGAACTTCATAGAACCTTTAGGGCAGTCAGTAGTAGACAGTATGAATCTCCCAGGGCGTATAGAGTATATAACACTTTCCTAACTTATTTGACCATGGAATTTCTTTAGTGACAACTTGCAGGTATGAGTCCTGCAGTAACAGGAAGAAAAGTAAGAAGCCATTAAATGGTTTTAGGTAAAGGAAAGACAGAAACAGAACAACTACAGAAAAAAAATTAAAGAAAACCTTGTTGCAGAAAAGTTTAGTATCTTGCACTGCCTTCTGATAAAACCTGTTCAGAAACTTCCCTATCTGTCTGTCTTTTTCCTGTCAGGTTTCCTGAGTTGATGTTTGTCTTTTGTAATGTGAATGGCATGTCTCTTAGGTTGGTGTTTGACAGCATGATAAGTTTCCAGGGTGTGATTTGTTTCAGGCTAGTACCATCTGCAGTACCTGACATGGTATCAAGAACACGGTTGGCCAAGACTCAGTAAGTGTCAGAGAGTATAGAATTGACTCTAAAATACCGAAACTTTTTTTTTTTTTTAAGGAACAACAGTATAGTAGACATAAAAGTTGGACACTATACATTTATTTTAATAATGATGTCATTTTATAAGACATTTTTGGGTTTTTCTTTTCTTTTTTTCTTCTTTTTTTAATGTTTATTTATTATTGAGAGACACAGAGAAACACAGCATGGGCATGGGAGGGGCAGAGAGAGGAGGAGACACAGAATCCGAAGCAGGCTCCAGGCTCCGAGCTGTCAGCACAGAGCCCGACGCAGGGCTCGAACTCACAAACCGCGAGATCATGACCTGAGCCAAAGTTGGACACTGAACTGACTGAGCCATCCAGGCGCCCCTGAAATTTTTATTTTAAATGGCTCTTAAGTTGAACTCCTTATCACCAACTTCTTTTTTATGACTTGTATCATTATTTATTTACTATTATTTTTAAAAATTATATCCAAGTTAGTTAGTGTATAGCGCCATAATGTTTTCAGTAGATTCCAGTGATTCGTCCCTTATGTATAACACCCAGTGTCTATCCCAACAAGTGTCTTCCTTAATGCCCTTTACCCATTTAGCCCATCCTTCCACCCACAGCCCTTCCAGCAACCCTCAGTTTGTTCTCTGTGTTTAAGAGTCTCCTATGTTTTGTCCTCCTCCCTGTTGTTATATTATTTTTGCTTCCCTTCCCTTATGTTCATCTGTTTTGTATCTTTAATTCCTCATATGAGTGACATCATATGATTGTTTCTCTGACTTATTTCGCTTAGCATAGTACTCTCGTTCTATCCACGTTGTTGCAAATGATGAGATTTCATTCTTTTTGATTGCTGAGTAACACTCCATTGTATGTATATACCACATCTTGTTTATCCATTCATCGGTTAATGGACATTTGGGCTCTTTCCATGATTTGACTATTGTTGATAGCACTGCTATAACAGGGCCCCTTTGAAACAGCACACCTATATCCCTTGGATAAATACCTAGTAGTACAATTGCTGGGTTGTGGGGTAGTTCTGTTTTTATGACTTGTATCATTTTTAATTTGTTTTCTCAGAACAGTAGAATTGATCCACCGTAGACATGTAAATTCTTTTAACTACTAGATTTTTTTTTTCAGTATGTGGGATGTTTTTTTTCGTTCATGGGAGTTAAATGGTTGTCATAGCTAAGGAAGGCCAGTGGGTCAAGGGTAGCCAAGGCCCTCCTTAAGAAGTGGTACAAGGTGAGAAGGCTTCTTTAGCATCTATTAAGAATTATTATAAAGCTGTAATAAGTAAGACAGCAATGTGGTGTAGGGGTAGACGAACCAGTGGAACAGAACGTAGAAACCTGGAAATCAGGTTTATGACAAAGTTTGCATTGCACACCTTTAGTAAGGGGATGAACTTTCCATACATTGTACTGGGACAGTTGGTTATCCACATGGCAGAAAGTGACATTGAATCTCTACTTAAACCTGAAAGGTAAAACTTAAAAAATTTTAGACATTAGAACAGTATCTTTAATGATCTCTAGATAGAGAAGAATTTCTTAAGACATAGAAAATGTGAACCACAAAAGATACCTCTTATTAAGAAGATAAGGTATAAACTGGGAAAATATTCTTGCAGTGCATGTAATCGACACAAGATTAGGATCCAGGCTGCAACAAACATCTTTACAGACTAACAGAAAAAAGAAAACAACCCAGAGGTGCCCAACTCTTTATCTCAGCTCAAGTCTTGATATCTCCAGATTGTGAGTTCGAGCCCCATGTTGTGCTCTGTGCTGGGCATGGAGCCTACTTTAAAAAAAAAAAAAAAAAAGACAAAACAACCCACTGAATGGAATAGTGGACTAGACTTCATAGGCACATTAGACAAGAGGAAATGGAAATGGAATGACCAGTGGAAATGGAATGACCAGTAATGGCAGAGACCGTGGAGAGATGCAACTACATTAAGATACCAACTACACGCACCAGATTGTCAAAAAATAAGAAAGTCTGACATCAGTAAGTGTTGCCAGGGATATAACACATCCAGAGCTCTCATTTTGCTTACTATTTTGCTTCAACCACCTGGGAAAACAAATTGGTCATATTTAGTCATTGAAGATATGCATACCCTATGACCTAATACCCTTATGTATGGACTCTAGATCAGGGGTTGGTGACAACTCATGAGTTAAAAATGGTTTTTAACATTTCTAAATGATAAAAAAAAAATTGTGTAATTTGTAATGTGAAGATTATATAAAATTCAAATTTCAGTCACCATAAATAAAGTTCTGTTGGAATACTATCATGCTTACTTATTTATATATCATTATGGCTGCTTTTGTGGTGTGGCACCAGAGTTGAATGGTTACACCAGAGATCTTCTGTCTAGTAAAGCCTAAAATGCTTACCACCTTACTCTTTGTAGAAGTGGTTTAGGACCCCCTGCCCTAAATAAATACTTGTGTGTGTGTGTGTGTGTGTGTGTGTGTGTGTGTGTGTGTGTACGCGCGCGCGCCAGGAAACGTGTTTAGGAATGTTCATAACAGTACTGTTTTTGATAATAGAAACCTAGAAAGAATCACATGTTCATTAAATATCGAATGGATAAGCCGTGGTATGCTAAGCCAGTGGAGTACTGTTCAGTAGTGGAATGGACTGTAATCATATGCAACATATGGATGGGTCTCAGAACTCAGTATTAAAAAAAAAAAACGCAAGTCTCAGATTTTTCCATGTATAAGCAGTTCAGAAACAGACAAATAAATGTAAAAAGGCATTGCTAAGGATACCTGCGAGGTAAAACTATCAGGAAAAGAGAGAATGGTAAGTTTGGAATAGAGGTTGCCTTGGAGGAGCTGGGGAATAGATAGTATTAGAGAGGGAACTTTAAAGATTATGCTCTTCTTCCTTTTTAAAGTCTCATTTTAAATGTTTTTATTTTTGAGAGAGAGAGAGAGAGAGCGCGCGCTCACACACGAGCGGAGAAGGGGCAGAGAGAGAGAGGGAGACAGAATCCCAAGCAGGCTCTGAGCTGTTACTGCAGAGTCCAGTGCGGGGCTCAAACTCACGAACCGTGAGATATGACTTGAGCTGAAATCAAGAATGACACTTAATTGACTGAGCCACTTAGGCTCCCCAGATTATGTTCTTATTCTTAAACTGGGTGGTGGGTATACATGTGTGTTGTATTGTGATACTTTATTTCAGTGCTGTGTTTTATACATACTTTTGATATTTGATAAGTTTTTGTGATTTGGAGCATTAAAAGGTATCTTTTCAAATAGTGTAATTTGCCTCATAATGTACAGTTATTTATAACTACCAGAAGGGAACCTCATCAGTGGGCCAGAACCTGCTTGATTTCACCTATAGGTCACTTCCTCTCGCCACACCGCCTGCCCACCCCCCCCCCACCCCCCCCCGCCAACATCCCAGGTGTTCTGGTTGTGTCAGGAACCGATTTCAAACTCTTAAGCAGACAAGGTGATTAGTAGAAGGATTGCTGATGTTTCTAGAAGCCAAGGAAGAGTCAGGGACTTGGTCTCCATCAGGACCCTCTGCCTCTTGTTCTGTATGCCTCTGCTTGGGCTCATTCTCTTGGGCTACAGGTGGGCTTTCTCCATGTGTTGGGCATTGTGGTTGACTGCAGAACTACATGCATAGCCTCAAGCTCTGTGACTTAAGAAGCCAAGGGAAGAGATCTTGTGGTTGGCCTGGCCAGATCATTTGACTGTGGCCAAGGGGCTGGGTCTATTACCAGAAGAAACCTTTGGGAGAAGGCAAGGAGAGCAAGGGTCAGGATCATGAACCTGGAAGCCCTCTCAGTTTGCATTTATTTTATGTCTGTTCTTTAAGTGTAAATCAGTATGTGGCATTCAACATAGCTTGGTGAATATCAAGGCTATTTTGAAATGACAAGACATTTGTTATTGCCTAGGACTTGATATTCAGTGGTTGGGTGGGGAGGGGGGTTAGAAATGTCTGTTGTGGGGTGCCTGGGTGGCGCAGTCGGTTAAGCGTCCGACTTCAGCCAGGTCACGATCTCGCGGTCCGTGAGTTCGAGCCCCGCGTCAGGCTCTGGGCTGATGGCTCAGAGCCTGGAGCCTGTTTCCGATTCTGTGTCTCCCTCTCTCTCTGCCCCTCCCCCGTTCATGCTCTGTCTCTCTCTGTCCCAAAAATAAATAAACGTTGAAAACAAAAAAAAAAAATTAAAAAAAAAAAAAAAGAAATGTCTGTTGTGCGTATTACTCAAAATCAAAATATAGCATTACCACAGAGATCTCTCTTGCTATCCCCTTTATAGTCATACCCATTTCTTTCTTTTCCCCCTAATAAGGACATTTAAAGATATTAAAATGTTTGAGTCAAAATAGACATTATGAACTTGCTTTAAGACATTTGCTATATTCCAAATGACTGGGAGGACACTTGGCCCATTGGTGGTATTGTTTAACTGGGATTAGTAGTGTTTAGGTGGTTTTGTATCTTTTACTTTTTTGTGTTTGCCAAATTCCTTGCATTGAGCATATATTACTTTATAATTAGGAAAAATATTAACTTTTAAAGGTATTGCTATAGGTTAAGTCAGTTTATTACCTTGGAAACTGAGATTCCATTCAGGATACTAGTAAATTTTATAGGAGTCTATACCGTGAGAATCCCAAATGATAAACTTGTTCCCCAACCTGTAAACTTGTTAACACCTGGGAAACAGAGAAAGAGAATATCCAAATTCGTATGGAATGTGGACATCATTTTATACAGAATTTTTAGACTGGTTCTTAACTAGTCTTTGTTCAATACTCAGAATGAGAGTATGCTAATACCTAAAAATTGGTTTGCGTTTTTGTCTGGTGAATGAGCCTTCTCAGTGCCAAATTTTAGTCAGTAATCACTTGACAACTCAAAGACAGTGGGAGAAATGTTGGCCTAAACACTGCTTCCCAGGAAGCAGAAACCATAAAATTAAAAACTAAAGAACCAGAGGCCATACTTACCTTAGGCAGTAGGTAATAGGCCAGAATAGCTGCTCTTTGTTTTGACAACTTTGGCTTCAGTTATTATCTATTCACAGATTTACTTTTGTTACTGGTATAAGGTAGGATCTAAATTTATTTTTTACCATATGGAAAGCCATTTGTCCCTGTACCAGTTTTCTACTCTGATTTGTAGTAGCACCTGTCCAGTTTTCCACACATGTACAGGTTTGTTTTGGAGAACCACATGGTTTTGGATTCTTTTGTTATAAATCCAGTCTCCAACAGCTTGCTTTGTGTTTGGATTAGAATTATATTAAATTTATAGATTAATTTTGGGAAGAGACTATTGTTTTTCTTTACTGAACATAGTATATCTATCCATTAGTCAGGTGTTCTCTTATATCTCTCAATAAAGCGCCACATTTTTTTATGTCTTACACATATTTTTTTAAGTTCATCCTCAAATACCTTAGGGTTTTTATAGCTATTTTGAATGTAATTTGTTTTCTCTTGCATATTTTAATTAGTTATTACTATACAGGAAGTTGATTGATGTTACATGTTCATCTTGTATTCAGCAACCTTGATGAAACCATGATTAGCTCTAATGGCTTATCTATTGATTTCTTTTAGAGTTTTGGTGTAGAAATCATGCTGTCTGCAGATAATTTTGTCTCCCCCCCTGCTCATCTTTTTTCCTTTTCTTGTCTTATTGCTTAGATTCTAGTATGGTGTCAAATTGAAGTAAAGATGCATAAGTCATGTTACAGAAATGCATGAAAAGTTCTGTCATTAAATATGTTTACTATGGGTTGAAGAATTTTCTTTCTAGGCCTATTTTGTTGTTGAAATCTTATAATTGATGAATAATGAATTATCTCCAAAGTTAATGACTCCAAAAAACAGACATTTATCGTATTTGCTTTGGGTCAGGAATGCAGGAGCAGCTTAGCAGGGTGGTGTTGACTCAGGATCTTTCTGGATGTTGCAGTCAATGTCAGCAGGAGCTACAGCCATCTGAAGGGGTAATTGGGACTGCTTCCAAAGGGTTCACTTCCGTGCCTGGTGTAATAGATGCCTGGTGGTCTGTTGGTAGGAGGCTTCAGTTTCTTTCTATGTGACCCTCTTTATATGGATGCTTGAGTATCCTTCTGACATTAGTGCTGGCTTTTCCCAGAGTGTGATCTGAGAGAAAGCTAGGAGGAAATGTGTTTTATGACTAGCCTTGAAACCACACACCATTACTTCCACCATATTCTGTTGGTTAGAAGCAAGTCACTAAGTCCAGCCCCACTCTAGGAGGGAAATTACAGTCCACAGAAATTATTTTTCACCTTAATTTTTTAAAAGTCTGTCTGCCCTAACAAAGTTGCATAAGATCAAAGGCTTCTCTCTGTATATCTTTACCTTAGACACCTCCTTTGAGCCTCAAACTTTTGTATCCTAGCTGTGGTTAATATCTCTTCTTGAAGGTATCAGGGTTACCTCGTACTTAACATGTCCAAAGTCAAACTTAAGTTTCTTCCCATCTTGCTTCTCCTTCTTTTCCTCTTTTGTTGGTCCCTGTTTCTGTGACTGGCACCATTCTGCATCCAGTTGCATAAGCTAGTATTTCCTCCTGTCTAATTCATCCTTAAATCCCATTGAATTTGTTCCTGAATACCTCTGGAATCTGCCCACTTTTATCCAGCTTCCAGCTTTCTCTTAATCACAGGTTTCCTCTTCTTTTGTCTTTGATCCTCTGACCTTTCAGTGTTGGGCTCCTTTCTGCTACAGACCCTTTGCTACTCACCGCCTCAAATTTTTCATCTCAAATCATGTCTTCCTCAGGGAAGCCTTTTTGACAGTCAGATATTTGTTTATATTGCTGTGTACCTATCCTCAAAAAGTTATCACCATTGAAACTTTATGTATATGTGACTGTTTGATTAATGCTTGCTTTCCTGGAGCCAACTCTAACTTTCATAAGGGTAGGGAGTGTGCATTTTGTCTATTTTTGTATTCCCTACATTTGACACATTCCCTATATTTACCGAATTTGTGTGCATTGAATGAATTAATAAGCGAATGAATATGTTTGATTATAGCTCTGAGAAATAGAGTAAATGGAATATGTAACTAGTAAATAAAATAATTTAGCCTTCCCTTACTATGTTAGAGGATAACTATCATGTTTTTAAGTCTTTAGTGTTTCTGACAAGTTCCAGCTACAAATTAAGTGAATAGATCTGTCGAAAGGGCCCATCTCTCCTACCTCTGTTGGGTCAGTATGATGCCAAGCTAGTGATCTGAGGTGCCTGAGAATACTGTGTTCTTGTTAGAGGAGAGATATACACTGCGATGTACCCAGAAGTCAAAAGCTTTAGGTCTAAGAGAATGAAACTTCCATTTTTTCGTAAAGATACTATTGAGCTGAGACTCTCTTCTTAGGCTTGAAACTTCTGGAGAAGTTTGATTAGAAGTATGAACTGTAGGAGAGAATAATTAGTTCTAGGGGCGCCTGGGTGGCTCAGTCGGTTAAGTGTCTGACTCTTGGTTTCGGCTCAGGTCATGATCTCACAGTTTGTGGGTTCAAGCCTTGTGTCAGGCCCTGCACTGACAGTGCAGAGCTTGCTTGGGATTCTCTCTCTCTCTCCCTTTCTCTCTGCACTTCCTGTGCATGTGTGTGTGCTCTCTCTCTCTCTCTCTCTGTCTCTCTCTCTCTCAAAACATTATAAACTTTAAAAAGAATAATTATTTAGCCCTAGAAAATGCTGATGAATCTTTGGAGGAACTTGACAGTATGACATAGAGTAGGATCAGAAGTTTGCTGATGCATGCTTTCAACAATAGCCAAATTATGGAAAGAGCTTAAATGTCCATTGGCTGATGAATGGATAAAGAAGATGTGGTTTGTATATACAATGGAATACTACTTGGCAATGAGAAAGAATGAAATCATGCCATTTTGCAGCAATGTGGATGGAACTGGAAGGTATTATGCTGAGTGAAATAAGTCAGAGAAGGACAGATACCATGTTTTCACTCATAGGTAGATCTTGAGAAACTTAACAGAAGACCATGGGGGAAGCGAAGGGGAAAAAAAATAGTTACAAACAGAGAGGAAGGGAGGCAATCCATAAGAGACTCAAATACAGAGAACAAACTGAGGGTGGATATGGGGGTGGGGGAGAGCAGAAAATGGGTGATGGGCATTGAGGAGGGCACTTGTTGGGATGAGCCCTGGGTGTTGTATGTCAGTGATGAAGCATGGGAATCTACCCCAAAAACCAAGAGCACACTTTACACACTGTATATTATCCAATTTGACAATAAATTATATTTAATATATATATATATAAATAATTAAATAAAAAGAACTCTGCTGATATAATTGATCACTGTACTTTGATATTAATTATGATTTTATAACTTAAAAAAATTAGGTAGTCAAATGCATTTCAAATGGAAAGTTTTAATTTATCGTTGTTGGGACAAAAACTGTGAGCTTTAAGTGACTTCCAAGATAAATTCTGGTGTGTGTCATTTGAGGAAATGTACACCATTTGTCTGCTTCTGAAATTGGCATTGTTTCTTTGAAGTATTCCCCCCATATTTATCTTTCTTTTTTTTAAGGGAATTGAGGTTGAATTCAGCTTGCCCTTTTAGATGTAGTTTTATGAGTTTGGACAAATGGACAGACTCATCTGACCACCACCACAAGGAAGATCCTGGAATGTTTTCATTATCACAAGTTCCTTCATGCCCCTTTTGAGGCAGTTCTCTCCTTCCTCCACAGCCCCTGGCAACCGCTGATTGATTTCTGTGTCCATAGTTTTGCCTTTGCTGGATTGCCCTATAAATGGAATCATGCAGTATACAGTATGCAGCATTTTTGTGACTTCTTCACTTAGCATAATGCTTTTCAGATTCACCCAAATGATTGCATATATATCAAGAGTTTGTTCTTTTTAGTTGCTAGGTTAGTATTTCACTGGTGTGGTACAGTTTGTTTATCCATTTACCAGGTGATGGGCATTTGGATTGTGTCCAGATTTTGATGATTACAATTAAGCTGCTGTAAAGATTTATGTACAGGTCTTTGTGTAAACATATGTTTTCCTTTCGCTTAAGTAAATAGCTAGGGACGGAATTGCCAGATTCTTGTAGGAAGAAACTGCCAGTTTTCCAGAGAGGCTGTACCCTTGTGCATTCCCCTGGCAGCATTATTATAGTTGCAGTTGCAGCAATTCCTAGCTAGCACTTGGTAGTTTTCTTCTTCCCTTTAGCCATATATATTGGCACATAGTGGTGTTTCATTGTGGTCTCAATTAGCAGTTCCCTAAAAGCTAATGATATTGAACATCTTTTCACGTGCTCATTTACCATCTGTATTGCTTTTTTGGTGATAAAAATTGATGAAACCTTTTGCCTATTTTACTGGATTGTTTTGTGTTTTTTTAAGTTTATTTATTTTGAGAGAGGGAGGGAAGGAGGGAGAGAGAGAGCGAGCACGCAGAAGCAGGGGAGGAGCAGAGAGAGAGAGGAAGAGAGAATACCAAGCAGGCTCTGCACTGTCAGTGCGGAGCCCAGTGTGGGGCTTGAACTCATGAGCCACCAAATCATGACCTGAGCCAAAACCAAGAGTCAGATGCTTAACCGACTGAGCCACCCAGGTGTCCCTGGATTGGGTTTTCTTTTCTTTTCTTTTCTTTTCTTTTCTTTTCTTTTCTTTTCTTTTCTTTTCTTTTCTTTTCTCTTTTCGTTTCGTTTCTTTTCTTTCTTTCTTTCTTTCTTTTCTTTTTTTTTTTTTTTTTTACTGTATTTTAAGAGTTCTTCTATTCTGGATATAAGTCATTTATCAGATATGTAATTTGTAAATATCTTCTCCCAGTCTGTGACTTGTTTTTTTATTTTTTTAACTGTCTTTCGGAGAAGATTTTGATTGTGAAGTCCAAATTACCATCTTATGATTTGTACTTTTTTTGTTCTGTTCTGAGGAAACTTTGCCTCACCCAGGGTCTCAAAGACTTTTTGTCTCTCCTTTATCCTCCTTTCTCCCTACACCTCCTGCTTCATCCATACCCCTCTTCTCCCAAACACATACATACCCACTTCATCTTCAATTTTCTAATCTAATTGTGCTGCCTTGGAAAAATTAAATAGGAATGGATACAAAGTAATAGAGATTTACACTGGAGTATTGTGGGCTATAAGCATCTAAAAAAATAACAATCAGCAGATTTTCGAGCTACATTTGAATCCCAGATACTGTACTAGCAGTCAGATTGTTTGCTTTGCCAGTGACCAAAAGAGACAGCTTTTCATGTAAAGTAGCTCAAAATAAAAATTTGTATCTATCTAGCTTCTCTGGAGAAAACTATTGCTTTACGATGCTGTGCACTATAGTGCTTCTGGTCCCCCCCCCCCCCCCCCCCACCGCCCAACCCTAGTCACCCTAGTTATCAGTACTTGCTCACTGCATGGGACACAGTATCAGATATTGATTGAATAAGTACAATTTTGAGGCAAGCATATGACAGTAACATACATCCCTGTTCACTGTGCAGTCAGGGAATGTTGGTTTGATGAAGGAGGAATGTCAAGAAAACAAAGGTCTCAGAGCACAAATAATACTTTACATTTGTAAGTATCACTTCGTATTTTTTTGGGTGCTTTTCAGGTCGCTGTCTAGCAACCTTGTGAAGTAGGCAAGAACTATCATATATCTTTTTTATAGATAAACTCTCTGGCCTGTCCTGAATTGCTCAGGTAATAAGTACCACTGTTGCCCACCATGGCATGTAAAATTGCCCTTTAAGAAGCTGCTATGTTGCCCATCAGCCCAGTCCTTCAGAACATCTGCTCATTTGGCTTTTTTCGTGAGGCACATGTGCAAAGTGTGTTTCTTCTATCCACTTCATCTGAATGTACTTGGCTTGTCTCCCTCCTGATCAGCAGTGACATAGGCCTTTGAGCTTCCATGTCAGCTGCTTATCAGAATGATTCCTGACCTCTCTGAGGTCCCTCACACTGCTCCAGAGCTCCCCAAGATGAGCTCCTTAGTAACAGAAATGTTACTAGTTAGACTATCCCAAATGACTTTCCAAATTGGGTGACAGTTCCTTCCGTCATTTTCTTTGGTGTTTTAACAGACTGAGGGGTGGGGTGGGGGGAATAGAAACTAAAGATCAGAGAAGTCTGTAAAATTACTGTCAAGAGCCAGGACTAGGTCTCAGATCTTAAACTCTTTTCTTCTCCATTATACTTGCTGTGAGTGTTTCTGAATGGCTGGTGACTGTAGTGTTTTTAGAATGGGATTCAATGGAACAGAGGGATAAGAATTAGCCCAATAAACTGCTATCGTACAATACTGGGAGACCTCCTATTAGTCCTTAGGACCTGGAAACCTGAATGGACTGAGAATCACTGGTTTCTTAAACTCCTGTGGCAGTTAATGGCTTAGCATTTAACATAGCAGTTGAATAGAAGGCAGTTCAGCCCTGTGTGTTTCATGGATATGAGATAGTGGCACACTATTGTTTTAATTTGCGTTTTCCTAATACTGAATTGAGCGCTTTTCCACATTTATAGGCTATTCAGGTTTCCTTTCTGCATAGTGCTTGTGTATATTCTTCACCCATTTTTCTTTTGGATTGTTATATATTGATTTGTAGGAGTTATTTGTACACTCTTGGCACTATTAATTTTTATGTATTTTACAAGTGTTTTTTAAGTCAAATTTTTAAACTTATTCTGAATAGTAAAATTTCATGTGCATGTTAAATTAATCTTACAGCTCATTTTTAAGGTTCTGATATTTTAAGTTATCTTTTTTCTTTTTGTCTCTATAGGTTATGAACGTGATTTCTGATGAAACTGGATTGGAATAGTTTTCATGATCTTTGCATATTTATATATATATATATATTTTAAAATTTTGCATTTGACTTAAAGTGCCATGAGAAAATTTGCATATTGCAAGGTGGTCCTAGCCACCTCCTTGATTTGGGTACTCTTGGATATGTTCCTGCTGCTTTACTTCAGTGAATGCAACAAATGTGATGAAAAAAAGGAGCGAGGACTTCCTGCTGGGGATGGTGAGTGACGTTTTACACTGATAACATCTGTTTCAGTAAGTGTGTCACTAGTTTGTTCACTAATTTGGATACTATAAAATTTTCATTTTTTTAGATTAATAGTAATTCCTGACTTCCTAAATATGATGATCATGTTACCAACAGTTTTCCAGTGGGTTCCTCCAACAGTTAAAAACAAGATTCAAGTCTCAGTATAGAGTTGCTGAATTCAATATTTGTGTTCACTGTTACTTGTAGTTAATTTTCTGCAAACTGTATTACCAAGTAATGTGGAGAAACTAATATTAATGGTTTTGAAACTAATAACAACTAATAGTTGGAACCAACAAAATGGTATGGCATTAGTGTAATGACATAAATGCTGAATAGAGTGTTAAAATTTCATTGTTGGGTATTAAAAGATGTTTTTTCCTGCCTTCCCATCTCATTGCTGAGGGAAATCATTCTAGATGGAGGTGGTCTGGAGAGTTCTTTTTGTTAATGCTGTAAATAGCTCCAGTTAGCACTTTTGAGAGGACTTTTGTAAAGATGAGGCTGTATAATAAAGACCACAGTGAGACTGCAGTATCTGGTATGGAAAAGAAAGGAAACACAAATATGAAGGACCTAGGTTTGAAGTCCTGACATTTTGGGCAGTGGACACCTGGAAAATTCAGTTTTGAATACCTGTATTCAAACCAACAAACAAGTGCTGCTTTTTATTTTTTAACATAATGAAAATGACTTTGCATTATGAGTCAATAATTCAGCTGTTCCGAGCTCTGAACTCTCTATGATTAGTTATAGAAAATCTGGCTATGCAGTAATTCTACTATTTTTAGGAATTCTATGTGAATGATTACTGTTTTAACATCAGTTTTATTTGAATATGTAATCACAGTTAAATTTTTTGTATTTTTATAATGAGAGCACCTGGTCCCCTAAAATTTATAATCTAAAAATATTTGTTTGTATTGGTTAACTGTACCTACTTACTGTAATTTTTATAGATGGGTTTGTATAACAAGTTCTGTTCATTTCTTCTTGGGAAATTTACCTAAAATTAGATTCAGTTGCTTGCACTGGCTCTAGTAATACCTAGGCTATAATCCCTCCCTGACTTTTTAATTTTTACTTTCCCCTTAAGTTTTTTTTTTTTTTTAATCTTTATTTATTTTTGAGAGACCAAGTGTGAGCAGGGGAGAGGCAGAGAGAGACACACACACACAGAATCTAAAGCAGGCTCCAGGCTCCAAGCTGTCAGCACAGAGCCTGATGTGGGCCTCTAACCCACAAACTGTGAGATCATAACCTGAGCCGAAGTTGGACACTTAACCGACTGAGTCACCCAGGCGCCCCTCCCCTTAAGTTTTAATAAAATATACTTTAATTCAAAGTCAGCGTATTAATTTGTTGACTTTCCTGGTTTACTCTGTGGCTCTGTTGTTTAGTACCTTTGTTGGTTGACTCCTTAACTGTTGTTAGAACTGTAACTCTGTCTAGATTTAACTCAGAGGGCAGGTATTACCATCTACCAGTACGTTGGATATTCTTTTCCCAAATAGAACAGATTAACTTTCCCCTCACCCTGCTTTAATTTGTTGCCATTTATAGCGGAAGCTCATGGTGTTCTATTTTAAACACAGAGATGTAAAAGTTAGAAAGAATAGGACCTTTAGTGTGTGAAGATCCACTTGGTGAATATTTTTAAAACTCTGATATGTGCTGGGCAGTATATATATGCTACACAGTTCAATAACAAAAAATAAGGCAAAATTCCTCCCTTTGAGGAACTCACAGTTCAAGAGGAGAGAAAGAATAAGTAAAATACTGATAGAATAAATAGCATTCTAGAGATGTGCACAAGAGCAGAAAGTACTGGGAACATCTCGGGGTGTCTGAGAAGGTTCAATAGGGAAATAATGCTCATGTTGAGAAGTGTCATGGTGAGCAGGTGTTTTTTACGTTTGATAAATAAGCAAAGGAAAGAAGCATGTGCAAGATATGCAAGTGAGAGAATAGAGTTGATGGATAGAGAATGTGAGGAAGGAGCACAGATGAAGCTTGGGAGGTTAGCAGAAGCCACATTCCCAAAGGCCTTTTATGGCATCCTAAGGATTTTGGATTTCTTTCTGTAGGCAGTGGCATGCCGTTGAAGGATTTTAAACAAGGGAGTATGTAACCTGATGGGATCCAGACTTTTGGAAGAAAGCCTCGGTGGGCATGTGGCTGATGTACTAGAAGAGAATAAGGCAGCAGCTAGTCGAAGCTGTCATGAAAGTTTAGAGAAGTTCTTAGAGCCTACACTAAAGTGATACTGAGGTAGAAAGGAAAATATATATATACATAAGAAATACGTAAACAGTGGAATTTACGTAACTTGAGCCACTGAATGTAGGTAGTAATGAAAGAAGAGTTTAAGATACTTCTCAGGTTTCCCTGTTCGATGAATTGATAGGAGGTGGGCCCCCAGAGGTGGAGCAGCTTTGATGGAAGGTGAAAGGATGAGCTGGGTTGGGAGTATTTAACTTGGAAAATTCTGGTAGAGACGTTCTGCAGGAGAGAGCAGTCGAGGCGCAGAATGTAGGTGGTAGAATAAGCCTGGTCTGTGCGGAGGACTGCATCAGGAGCATGTGTAGACTCAGAAGGAACAGACCCAGTGTTGAAGAGCATCGTGGAGGTCAGTAAAGAGTCATCTCAGGAAGTTAGAGGTGGAAGGGGAAGCCAGAGGGAGAGTGCTCATGAAAACCCTGGAGTGTTGTTTGTCAAGAGATTTTATCTGCGATGAAGAGGAAGTGTTTCTATATGTTTCTATGTTTTGACCCTGGCAGGTGCCATCTGATTGCCAATAGGTTTGATGTACCCGTGAAGAGTAGAGATGTGTAGCTTATTCTTTAGGAAGCTTCGACACAGAAAAAGGGGTGGTGCGTGGGGTGCCTGGTTGGCTCAGTTGATGGAGCATGTGACTTGATCTTGGGGTTGTGAGTTTGAACTCTACATTGGGTGTAGAGATTATTCAAAAATAAAATCTTAACGGAAAAGACAAAAAAGAGAAGGGTAGCGCAGTAGTTAAAGGAATGGAGGCAAAGTTTTATGTTTGTGTGTATTTTTTATGTACATTGAGGGGGAGGTTAAAATATAAGGGACAAAACTAATACCTGAAAAAGCAGGTTCTTAGCAGATGAAACTATGTGGTGTCAAAACCATAAGAAAAGGATTGTATTTGAAGAAATTGCCAAGGTTAATACAGTTTTGAAAACAACGGTGGCATGCGCATCAAAGATAAGAAGTAGCTTTTATACAAAGTACAAAGGTACTAGGTAAAGGAGAAATGGTCTGGGAGTAACGGTGTGGAGATGTGAGATCTCATCCGAACCTTGTGAGACACAGAGAATGACCAGTTCTCACAGAAGAGGTTTGTGAGGGTGGTGGGCTCTGGGGGAGGGCAAATTTGAGTGAAATCTGGTAGAAAGGCCTATGTGTTGTGGAGAAAGAGAATGAAGAGGCTTTACATTGGTGGGGGGTAGAGGGGATCAGGCTGTTTCACACAACTGAGGAGGAGGGAAGCATGAGAGAATGACTGAGCAGTAAGCCAGGAGGTGAGGAAACTGTAGGAAGGGAGACGGGGTGAGAGGCTGAGAGTTCCAGACGGGGCTTCAAAGCTAGCATACTTATTGGTTTATATACTGTAAGAAAGCAGAAACATTCCAGCTATCATTGTAAGCTACATCCCAATCAGAGTTGTTAAAATGTGGAAAAAATATTTTGGAATACATAAAAAAGATAATGCCTAAAAACAGTAGAGATGATAATTGTGTACGGGCACCTGGGTGGCTCAGTTGGTTAAGTGTCCCACTCTTGATTTTGGCTCTGGTCATGATCTCACAGATAGTGGGATCAAGCTCCTCCTCGGACTTTGGGCTGACGCACAGATTCTCCCTCTCTCTCTGCCTCACCCCTGCCTGTGTGTGCTCTCTCTTTCTCCCTCTCAAAATAAATAAATAAACATTTTTTAAAAAGATGATAATTGTGTAATAAGAGAAAATCATTTAGGAGAAGTGGTTTTAGCCTTTTATTTGTATTTTTCCCCAAAAGGGTATCATAACTTTATACCTCTTTATTCTACTTATTTGAGAAAAATACAAGTTAAAATTTGTAAGATTTATTAAAATACATTCAAAGGTAGGTCGTGTGGCTTGTGTATATTAATCTGGTTTGGTGGCATTCAGAGTGAATCTGTAGTTTTCTTGGTAATTAAGTTTTTAAAACATGATACTTTTTGGTTGGCTGTGAGTTTGAGCCCCACATTGGGAGTAGAGATTATTTAAAATAAAACATGAGACTTTATTGTTTTATAAGTGAGGTTTACCAGAAATGTAAAATACATTTGTTCTCACATAATACTGTGGATTTAAAACACCTTAGTCTCTCCCTTGTCAGAGTTGATTTGATTTTTAGAAATGATCTGCATGTAAAATTTTATGCCAAGGAAGATTTTCTTTAGTTCAGAAAATGATATCCAAATCCCATTTCAGTTGGTTTTAAACAAAAATTTCACTGAACTTAACTTTTAATTTACATAAAAGACTGGTAAGTAGACTGCATGGAAAGTTAATGCTTATCATTTAATCTGCAAGTACATTAGTAGGAAAAATATATTCATTATCCACATGCACTTTATCCTGAGCTCTTTGCCAAAGAAAACTAGTTTACTAGTCCATTTAATTATTTAGGATATTATAATCTCTAAATTAGAGTATTGTGGTGGATTCTGTAAGTCATCTAGTAGTCATATAATTTTTGGTAATTTCTATTATAGCTTGGAAATTTCATGTGTACCAGTAGGTTGAGTTACTTAATGTGGACACTGTACTAGATATTCAGGTTATTAATAAGTACCAGGTGGTCAAATTTAGTAACATGTCACAGTAGCAGGATTGTGTATGTTGTAGAGTTTTGTCTGTTTCTTTAAGATCTTAAGGCCAGAGTTTTACTTCACAGTGATTGGGCAAGATTTTAACTTTCTGGTCATATAGTCTCTTAAGCTATAAGCAATCAAGCTTATACTTACTAGTCCTCACAGAAGTAATATCTAGAGTCCTCCTTCATGCTCCCACAACCCCCAGGGAAAATGTCAAATATAAACAAAAGTAGAGAAATAGAACTCCCATATACCCACCATCTGGCATCAGCAGTTTTCATTTCAGAGCTGGTCTGGTGGCATGGATGTGTGGATACCTCTTTCTCTCTGTCCTCCCTTTCAATATTTTTGTTGTTGATGATGAAGAAAAAATTGGGTGTTCCCCCCCCCCTCCCCCCAGTTTCCCACAGTTAGGATTTGCATCCCTTTAACACTTTTTGTCATGTCCTTTGGTGTCTTATATTTTCTGTGAATTGATAGGTAGGTCCGAAGGCTTGATCAAATTCAGGATCTCCCTCTTTCCCCCACCACCTCACCCCAGCAAAAATATGTTGTAGGTGGTATTCTGTATAACTTAATACTCTTACTTTTTTTTTTTAACTTTTTTAAAATTTATTTTTGAGAGAGAGAGAGAGAGAGAGAATGAGAATGAGTGGGGGAGGAGCAGAGAGAGAGGGAGACATAGAATCCAAAGCAGGCTCCAGGCTGTGAGCTGTCAGCACAGACCCTGACACGGGGCTCGAACCCACGACCATGAGATCATGACTTGAGCTGAAGTCAGACGCTTAACCAACTGAGCCACCCAGGCACCCCATGCATAACTTAACACTCTTAATTTAAAAGCCAAACAGCATGAAAATGTTTTTTTCCATTTTAACTTTAAAGCATCGTCTTATACTAAAATAGCGTTCTGATAACGAAAGATATTTATGATCAGAGCCACTAAATGTCTCCCACCTACTCTTTGTGTTAACTATGCTCTCCATGCACACAGTATAATTGCCACATCCAGAACTCTGCTGCTTTCTCTTGACCCCTGAATATCCCAATCCCCAAATCTGTTGGTTGCTTTTTTTTTTTTTTTTCAGAATCAGACTCAGTTAGAATTGACTCTAATAAGAGTTTTATAACTTGTGATTTTTAAATATTTAAAATCATATATGGGGATTATACTTCTGTACTTGTATTATAGTTTTTATTACACTTGTGATTGGGAAATCTTGAAATTGTATCAACCCTGATATTTAAAGAGCTTAGTTACTTGGCAAACATTAGACAGGCTTTGTTTTTAAAAATTGTTTTACATGAGTTTCCTATAATTTTCCTATAATTGAAGTTATTTGCTAATATATTTTTAAAGTTTATTTATTAATTTTGAGAGAGAGAGAGAGATTGAGCTGGGGGAGGGGCAGAGGGGGGGGAGGAAGGGGGAGAGAGAGAGAGAGGAAATATGAATGAATGAATGAATGAATGAATGAATGAATCCCAAGCTGGCTCTGCACTGTCAGCATGGAGCCTGATGTGGCGCTTGAACTCTTGGACCGTGAGGTCATGACCTGAGCCAAAACCAAGAGTTTGTCACTTAACCAGCTGAGCCATCCAGGTGCCCCTATTTCCTAATATTTTAATGCCCTCCCCAAATCACAGTTCATTCTGAGAACAAGAACAAAATTATCTTATACCATTTTTTTTTTTTAATTTTTTTTTTTCAACGTTTATTTATTTTTGGGACAGAGAGAGACAGAGCATGAACGGGGGAGGGGCAGAGAGAGAGGGAGACACAGAATCGGAAACAGGCTCCAGGCTCTGAGCCATCAGCCCAGAGCCTGACGCAGGGCTCGAACTCACGGACCGCGAGATCGTGACCTGGCTGAAGTCGGACGCTTAACCGACTGCGCCACCCAGGCGCCCCTACCATTTTTTTTTCTTGATGGTTGTCTAAGACGGATGTTTTTATATTCTAGACAGAGTTGTTGAAGACACAGTAATTTCATATTCTCTGGCTCTGGTGTTGGTAGGTTACTTTGTACCATGATCTGAAACAGTCTACAGGTCAGCTTTACCAACTAGTCCTATTCTTGGGCAGATGAAGCCTGGCTGAAGAGAGATGGCTTGTCTACTGCCTTGATGTCTCTATTTTTGTGCAGACTTTTTGGATGTGCCTAAAATGTAAACAATGGGAGAATAAAATTTTCAGTTTTAAAAATAGACAAGTAATGTACGAAACAGGTATTCAAGAAAATTTTTGTAACGTTTATTTTTGAGAGAGAGGGAGAGCACACTGCACACATGAGTCGGGGAGGGAGCAGAGAGAGAGGGAGACAGAATCTGAAGCAGGCTCCAGGCTCCGAAATGTCAGCACAGAGCCTGATGCAGTGCTCAAATTCACAAATTGTGAGATCATGAACTGAGCTGAGGTTGGACGCTTAACCGACAGAGCCACGCAGGTGCCCTCAAAACAGGTATTTTTATCCCATTCTTGGCCTCACCCCATTCTCTACCAATCCCTTTTATTTTTTTTAAATTTTTGCCCCATCCCTTTTAGATGAGAAGTTTAGGACACTTTTTTCCAAGTTTAATATATCTGGGAACTTGTTTTTCTTGGAACATTTTTTAACATGTCAAAAGTATAAAACAAGGAATAATATTTCGAAACTGCTGATCTAGAATATTACCCTTTTTATGTTATCACGAGATAACGTGACTTAGAATGATCTTTCATGATACTCCACCTTGCTTGATGCTTATTCTGATGTCTATTGTCATTTCTAGGGTTTCATTTTGGCTTATTTTGAATAGCACTTTTGCTCTCATTAATTCAGCATATACTTATAAAACTCCTACAGGACACTGTGCTAAACTCCCCAAAAAGTATGCGAATGAATCAAACCTCAGCTAAAAAGAGATCGTAATCTAGTGGGGAGCCCACAAGACAGGTTAACAATCGTTATGGAGGTAGTAATTGATTAGAGATCTAAGAGCCCTAGATGAAATGATGTGGCAGTCAGGAGTAGCAGATGATCGCTGCAGAGAGATTTGGAAAAGCTGCAGGCAAAAGAAGCTGTCGTAGCTGGGACTTGAAAGACAAGTAGGGGTTTGGTATTGTAGAAATCGGAATGGGGAGATGCCATGGGAGGGGACCAGTGTGAGCAAAGGCACCAACACAGGAAAACATGAAGCACTTATGAAGGAAAGTAGTGAGTTGCCGTTTGACTGAAGGATGATGACACACTGGAGTGGGCGTGGGGGGTGGCATGGTGGAGGGCTGAATAAGTGTTAGGTTTGGGAAATTTGGTTAAATTTTCTGTGAAAGAGGGGCGCCTGGGTGGTTCAGTTGGTTAAGTGTCCAACTTTGGCTCAGGTCCTGATCTCGCGGTTTGTGAGTTCGAGCTCCGTGTCAGGCTCTGTGCTGATAGCTCAGAGCCTGGAGGCTGCTTTGGATTCTGTGTCTCCCTCTTTCTCTGCCTACCCCCACCCCCACTCATGCTCTGTCTCTCTCTTTCTCTCTCAAAAATAAACATTAAAAAAAATCTTTTTTAATTGCCTATTAAAGGGTTAGACTTTAGGAGATCATGGGAATACCACAATGAAGGTCATGCTTTAGAGAGGTTAATGTGGTGACAATATTTGAGATGGGAACGCCAAGGCTGTGTGCGATTCAGGTGAGTGAGTAGTGCAGGGTGTGGAGGTCTTGAGTGAGGACACTTGTGTGGAAGAGGAGGACAGGGCAGCCCCTAGAAGGTGTCACAGACGTAGAGGACGGGCTCAGAAATGGCTCTGGGTGCTGAGAGCACAATTTAAACTCATGTTATTAAACAGAAATATTTACATTTGCTGTAAAATTGTTAATTAAGTTTCCTCCTTATTCTTAGTTCTAGAGCCAGTACAAAAGCCTCATGAAGGTCCTGGAGAAATGGGGAAACCAGTTGTCATTCCTAAAGAGGATCAAGAAAAGATGAAAGAGATGTTTAAAATCAATCAGTTCAATTTAATGGCAAGTGAGATGATTGCACTCAACAGATCGTTACCAGATGTTAGGTTAGAAGGGTAAGTACCTAGTGTGGTCCTGTTGGCATTTAATTAAAATGAAAAGTGTGCTCTCAAGTCCCAGTAAGTTGCACTTCAGTGTTGACTATTCTGAAAGTGAATGTTGTATCACCGTTATTACTTATCCCATTTAACTTATTAAATGTTGATGAAAATAGTACTGATCATTAGGCTATATATTTTAGGCTTTAGATTAGAAGTGTATTTTAAACTTATCAAAATGTTCCTATAATCAGCTTTTTAAAGAAGATTCTTTTAAGTTGTAACTTAAAACAGTAATGTATATAGTCATAGGTGTACATGTTAGTAAATTTTTACATATACATATACACCTGTCTCATTATCCAAATCAAGATATGTGTGTTAAATGAATATTACCATAATTTATTTACACATTGATAGACATTTGGGTTGTTTGCACCCTTTGACTATTATGAACAAAGCAGTTGTGACATTCTTATGCGTGTCTTTTGGAGGACTTAGACTCTTGTTTCTGTTTGGTATGTCTAGGGGAAAGGAGTAGGTTATACGTATATCTAGCATTAGTATGCGCTGCCAAACATTTTTCCAGGACGATTGTGCCACTTTGCATTCCCACCCCCAATATAAGAGGCCCAGTTGCTGCGTGTGAAAGGTACACAAGATATCTGGGCTAGGGGACAACAGGCCCAGTGAAGAGCAAAGGAACTATGCAGAAAACACACGGAACAAGTGGGCAGATACATGTAGCTCCTGAGACCCTACCACCTTGCCCTCTGTGGCTCCCATTGATGCCAACAGCCAGGCCTTCCCTCTCCCTCTCCAGGCAAGAGATTGGAGGATCATTCGTAACATAATAGGACTAAACACAGAGAGGAGGAGGAAAACTGATATTAAGCATCATTCAGAGCTAATAATCACCTTTTTGGTTCCCTATTTTTATAACAAATAGGTAACCAAGGAATACTAGACGATCACAAGAAACCCTCAAACATGGAAAGTATAGTCCCCAAAAAGAGAAGTAAGCAATTTGGGAGAAGCAAAAACTATTCAGGTAGAAGAAAACTTAAAAAAATAATCCCAAAGAAATAAAATATTACAACCGTAAAACAAGAGTAGGATACTATTCAAAAGATACGCTAGGAGAGCCAAAAAGAGTTTTTGGGAGTTTAAAAAGAAAGAAAGAAAAAGGCAGAACTCAATAGCAGCTCAGCAGCAACCCTAGAAACAAAGGAGCAACATTCTAGAGGAAAATAATTTCCAACCTCGAATTCTATATCTGTCCAAACTTGCAGTCAAACACACAGGTTAAAAAGGGACATTTTTGGAAATCCAAAAAGGTCTCATAACACTGAGCTGCCACACATCCTTTCTTGGGAAGTTACTGGAGATTATGCTTCACCAAGTGAGGACTCAAACCAGGGAAAAGATGGACACAGGATATAGAAGACAGGAGATGTGACATAAAATTAATGTGGTGAGAATCCCTTGAGGATGGTGAAGGGAGAGCCCTGGATGAGAGTTGTGTAGGCCAAGAGGCGGCCCACCCAGATGGAAGGAGGCCAGGATACTCAGGCCCTTGAGAGACTTCAAGAAGATGGGGGATGGTACCGCTGAATGTCTCTAGAAGAGATTTAAATCTGACAATTGATGGGAGAGTTTGGGATGCAGTTAATATTGTGCATATAAAAATTAAACTGGGGTGGGGGGGATTGAGAGTATCTATATGTTCATCCAGCAGATTCATTGTAAATCTTAGGTTTTCACAAGCTATTTACTCTCCTGAACAATTCAAGAACAATTTTCTTACTAAAGAAAGCCAGACTCTTCAGGGAAGCCTGCAGTTAAAATTTGAATGATGTCTATGTTAAAAAAGACTCAATTATTTTTGTTTTGGCAGAGTTATTTTTGTAATTGTATTAATTCCCCTATGTACATTACCACTCTTAACACGTTTTGTTAAGCATTTACGTTTTGAACAGTGTTTAAATGGTGTGATACACTGATACATAGTCCTTCTTGCCAGACATTTGGGCCCTGTGGGAGTGGGCCACTTAGGAAGCTGGCACAAAGTCACTACTGCAACTGAGTAGCCTTTTTACACCTTCTTGCTCCATCTCTGTGCAAGTGTCCTTTAAAGTTGTTGTTTGTTTAACTTTTATTGTGGGAAGTTTCAAATGTATACAGAAGGAGACAGTAGTATAATGAATCATGTGTTCATCACCTTGCTTCAATAATCCCTAATAGTCTCGTCTCTTAATGCCCTTTTATATGTCCCCCCAACAGTCTCTGTCTCCTGGTATTTACAGCTCTATGTATTTTCTTCCTGCACTGCACTAGCATTGGTCTGTATGACCAGTAGAACACAGTACAAGTGATGGAGTGTTGCTTTCAGGATTAGGTTATAAAATGCATTGTGGTTTCCAGCTTGGTTTTTTATTCTCACTTGGATTATTAGCTCTGAGATTAGCCAGTTGACTTGACATGAGCACCCCTGTGGTAAAGCCCATTTGGTTTGTGGCCTTTTGTGGATAACCAGCTGAGTGCTCTTAGAAGCAGATTCTCCTATTCCAGGCAAAGGCATATCATTTGTAAATATTTCATTATGTATCTCTGAAAGATAAGGACTTACAGAGAAAGGAAGGAAGGTAGGAAGGTCATGATACCATTTTTATACCTGAAAAAATAATTAACAGTGACTCCTTAATAACATGAAATACCTAGGTAGTGTTCAGATTTCCCTAGTTACATCATACTTTTATTTTTTTTTTTTGTAGTGTTTGTATCAGGATCCCAATAAGGTCCACACATTGCAACTGGCGAACAGGTCTCTTAATTAAGTCTTTCTTAATCTCTGTAAGTTTCCTCTCCATCTTTTTTCTCCTTAGAGTTTTGTTATTGGAAGACCAGGCTGAATGTCTTGTATCTTTCCTCAGCCCACGTTTTCTGGACTGTGTCACTGTGGTGTCGTTGGCTCTTCCTCTGTTCCCTCTCTTCACTGTGGATTGGTAGCTTAAAGGCATTTTGTACCAGTATCCTTCAAGTCAACTAAATTGTGTGCTTGTGGTAGGAAAGGTGTGCACTCTGGTCAGTCATGTGCATCTCCATTGGACAGGTGCGTTCTGTGTCCCATCTGTCTGTTTTTTTCTTTTGGAACTCCCATTAGCCAGGCTCTGGGCTACTCGAATTGATTCTTTTAGTCTCTTATATTTTCATCTGGTCTTTTTTCTCCTTCCAGGGAAAAATCCTAGACTATCTTTGAGCTATTCTCTTGAATTTATTTGTTAATTTTTTTTATTACCAAGTCTTTGCCATTGTTATCTGGCATTTTAAAAATGTAGGCACAAAATCCTGCACTTTACCATTTTTATACATTTAAGAATTTGTGAGATATTTAGTATAACAATAGCATTTTAATCTTTCTAGTTTTTTATTTTTTTCAGTTTATTTATTTTGAGAGAGAGAGAGAGAATGAGCAGGGGAGGGGCAGAGAGCGAGGGAGACAGAATCCGAAGCAGGCTCTGTGCTCTCAGCACAGAGCCCAGTGTGGGGCTCAAACCCACAAACCGTGAGATTATGACCTGAGCTGAAATCAAGAGTTGGATGCTTAACCGACTGAGCCACCCAGGTGCTTCAGCCTTTCTAGTTTTTTTTTTTTTTTAATTTTTTTTAATGTTTATTTATTTTTGAGACAGAGAGAGACAGAGCATGAACGGGGGAGGGTCAGAGAGAGGGAGACACAGAATCTGAAACAAGCTCCAGGCTCTGAGCTGTCAGCACAGAGCCCGACGTGGGGCTTGAACTCACGGACCGCGAGATCATGACCTGAGCTGAAGTCGGCTGCTTAACCAACTGAGCCACCCAGGCGCCCCAGCCTTTCTAGTTTTAAAGTAAATTTAACTTTGGTTTAAAAAATAATCAGTTCCATGAGGCGGGCTGCTGTTAAAGGTCTTCAGAAAAATTGCTGGGGCCAGGATAATTGAATTGGCTTTGAATCCAGGTCATCTGGCTCTTACTTCTCTTTTCTCTTTTCCTAATTGCTGAAAGCTACTTTTTTTCATTTTCTTAACCATTCCTTCTAATGCTAGGTGAAATTATGGAAACTGATTAAAGTAATGTATTTGGTAGAATTCTGTTGATTTTCTTACATCAGATAAGCTCCTCTAGATAACTTGGGATGAATTTGTGGAGGTTGCTTTGCTTATAATTTTTTAAGATTTTGTATTTTCCAGGTGCTTTATAAATAATTGGCATTTCTGGGGTGCCTGGGTGGCTCAGTCGGTTAAGCGTCTGACTTCGGCTCAGGTCATGATCTCACAGTTTGTGGGTTCGAGCCCCATGTCGGGCTCTGTGCTGACAGCTCAGGGCCTGGAGCCTGCTTCAGATTCTGTGTCTCCCTCTCTCTCTGCCCCTCCCCTGCTCCTGCTCTGTCTCTTTCAAAAATAAATAAACATTAAAAAAATTTTTTTTAATAATTGGCATTTTTTTCTTTTCTTTATTTATTTTTGAGAGAGACAGAGTGCAAGAGGGGGAGGGGCAGAGAACGAGGGAGACACAGGATCCAAAGCAGGCTCCAGGCTCTGAGCTGTCAGCACAGAGCCCAACATGGGGCTCAAACTCATAAACTTGAGATCATGACCTGAGCTGAAGTTGGTTGCTTAACCGACTGAGCCACCCAGGTGCCCCAAATAATTGGTATTTCTAAGGCTGATAGATATTTTGTTTCACTTAGATAAAATTTTGTTGTGAATATTCTAGCATAAATACTACTTTTTTGTACCTGTCTTCTAATTTGGTTTCTACCTGCTTCGTGAAATGTAAATTTTTCTGTTATAGAAATTTAGCAAATTCCCTGATGTTTTTTTATCTTTTGCCTCAGAGAGACCTGATAAGTTTAAAAACATGCTTCAAAATATTTGTCTTGAAACTTTTTATATGTATTTTTTATTTTGTATTTGCCATCTTTTACTAGGGATCTCAGAAATTTTATTTTTGTGAAAAACTAACCTTCTGTTTCCTTTAATTATTTCTCAAAAATAAAATCATCTAAACATCCAGAAAGCTATAGGAGGTAACAAACCTTTGTATCAACCACCAGCTTTATTGAAGCTTCAGCTGCCATATTTTCTTTATATTTTGCTTTTAGCAATAAAGCTTTATGGCTATAGTTGAATCTCTTTGTATCCTCCTCCTCAGTTCCAGGCCACTTCTCTCTAACAGTCATTCTGATTTTTCCATTTATCCTTACTGTTCATGTTTTAAAAGTACTTTTATATGTCTATATATATAAATAATATATAGTGTACTTACATATTTTTAACTTAACAAATGGTAGTACAGCATATGGATATGCACATATCCTTCTGCAACTTTTTAAAAATTGTTTTCGTACAAGCATTGATTTTGAGATTTATTCATGTCAGTACATGTAATTCTGGACGATTTATTTTAACTTCTTTGTAGAAGTCCATTGTATGAATATGCCATAATTTATCTATTATTGTTTTACTTTATGTATACATATTTTGCAGTTATGTCTCTGTAAACATCCTTTTACATGTATTCCTTTCTGTAGATGTAACAGTTTTCTGTAGAATAGTGCTTTTCAAATTATAATTTATGACCCTTTACTTACTAATGGATTGTGAAATCAGTCGTGAATACCTGTTAGCATTTTAGTTAGTGAAATAGAAGACATTGGAGTGTGTTTTCGTGTAGTAACATTTTTCATTAATCATTGTTTCAGGATGTGTGCACTAGATTAACATAAAATGTATTTGTTACTGTGGGTTATGGTCAGAAGTGTTTGACAGTTGAAGTGAAATTATTGTGCTGAGAGGCATGTGCTCTTTTATTTCAGTCGATTTTTTAAAAATATTGTTCCCACACTGTTTTCACCAGTTTACATTTTCCAGCTATAGAGAATGAGAGACTTCCTTTCTGCACATACTCATGCAGAGGATAATAGTGGCATGGACTGGGCTAGCACAGGTGGAGAAGTTTTAAAATTCTGATTGCATCTTTAAGATAGAACCTATCAGAATGCTGGTGGGTTGGGTATGGAGTAAAAGAGAAAAGGAGGAGTAAGAATTTGGGTCTGAGCAGCCGTCTGAATTGCAGAGATACTTGCCAAGATAGAGGGGGAAAATAGAAATATGGGATTGGTTGAGATAGCAATCAGAGTGGATGAGATGAAAAGCAGGCGAGGTTAAGTGACTGCTGTTTCAGCTTTTGAAGAGTGAGAAGAGGAAGATCTAGCCAAAGGGTACGAAAACATGAGGTATGAGGGGGGAAAGCATATGGAAGTCAAGCAAATGTTTGAAGGAGTAAGTGGTCAACTGTGGTAAATGCTGCTGAGATGTGAGGAGGAGGAGGTCTGTAAATGGCCCAGTGGATTTCAGGGTGTGGAGACGGTTGGATCTTAGATAACATTGTTTCTGTGGAGTGATAGGAATGAGACCCTCATTTAAAAGAATGAGGAAGAACTTGCAGTTTCTGTAATGGCAGCCTCAGTGTTTCGAATCACCTCTTCAGTTGAGGACAATGAGAAAGTTAGGAAAAAATATATATATATTTTTATATATAAGTCGTTTGCTTGAAAGCATCCGGATGTTAGATGGCAGAGCTTAGAAGGCAGTGAAGAATTATGGAGCCAAGGGATGCCTCGGTGGCTCAGTTGGTTAAGTGTCTGACTTCATTCAGCTCAGGTCATGATCTCATAGTTCGTGAGTTTGAGCCCTGTTTCAGGCTCTGTGCTGACAGCTCAGAGCCTGGAGCCTGCTTCAGATTCCGTGTCTCCCTTTCTCTCTGCCCCTCCCTTCTTGCACTTTGGCTGTCTCTCTCAAAAATAAACAAACATTATTAAAAAAAAAAAAAAAAAAAAAAGTTATGGAGCCAAAATATGGGAGAAGATAAAAACTCAGAAACAAGCCTGGAACTTTTACCAGGGGGCCCTCTACTGATTCCAGAAAGTGTATACTGAGAAACTAAATAGTGCTTTTGATAGCCTTTTGGTGCTGGGACATAAAACCTATAGTCCAGAGCCTAATGTGTGTGTGTGGTAAGGGGAGAGTCAGATAGCCCTTCCTGCATGCTTTAGTTTTAGGTTCCTAGAAATAGTGACAAAATTCAAGTAGATCAGCCCTGGCAATGACTGAAGCCCAAGTTTAAACCATCTTAACCCAGGAAACTGAATTAAGATGATTAAGATTTACTGGTGCCTCTGGCTCCCCCTAGATTCAAATGTAAATCCTCTCCATAGAAAGCTATTAGGCCAGTGAATTTTTATTTTTATTTTTTTAAGTTTATTTATTTATGTTTGAGAGAGGAAGAGAGTGTGCAAGTGAGGGAGGGGTGGAGGGAGAGAGAGAGAATCCCTAGCAGGCTCTGTACTGTCAGGGCAGAGCCAGATGTGGGGCTTGAACCCACGAACCATGACATCATGATCTGAGCCAAAGTCAGCCAATTAAGCCACCCAGGTGCCCCAGGCCAGTAAATTTTTAAATGGTATTTCATGTACCGTGCCTGGCTTTACTAGACACCTGAGGAAATAAGGCAACATGAAGAAAAAAAAGCAAAAAACAAAAAACTAACAATAGACAGTGGAAATAGACCCAGGTAAGGGAGTTAACAGGCACAGACTTTAAAATGATTGTACATAATATTAATGTGTTCAAGGAGATTTTTTAAAAAGATTGAGAATTATAGCAGGGAACTAGAATCTATTAGAAAATAACCAAGTGGAAATTTTAGAATTGGGAAAGTACAATAATAAAAAGTAAAAACATAATGGATGGGTTTAATAGCAGATGAGATCTAGCTAAAGAGAAAATTAGTGACAATTATAGATCTGAAGTAAATATCCAGAGTGAAGCATGGAAGATAGAAAACAGATAGAATGAGAAGTGTAGAATTGTCAACAAATTGTAGTCAAAGTAAGAAAGAGAATAGAGCAGTAGCAGTATTCGAAAGTACAATGGCTAAGAATTTTCTAAAACTGATGCTAAAACGGTAAGGCACAGTATCAATAATTTTGATGAATTTTCAGCAGGATGCTGGCCACATCATAATATTGCAAGCCAGAGCTAGAGAAAAGAATTGTAAAAACAAGCAAAGGGGCGGAGGGGACGGTGTAGATTACCTTCAAAGATACAACAGTTGGGGCGCCTGGGTGGCTCAGTCAGTTGGGCGGCTGACTTCGGCTCAGGTCATGATCTCACGGTCTGTGGGTTCGAGCCCCGCGTCGGGCTATGTGCTGACCGCTCAGAACCTGAAGCCTGTTTCGGATTCTGTGTCTCCCTCTCTCTCTGACCCTCCCCCGTTCATGCTCTGTGTCTCTCTGTCTCAAAAATAAATAAATGTTAAAAAAAAAAAAAAAAAAGATACAACAGTTGAGTCTGACAGCTGACCTCTCTGCTGACTTTTCAGGAGAAAAAATAAGCCAAAAGATGATAACATGGTGCCTTTTATAGTCTGAGAGATAACTTTAAGCCTAAAATTCTATATCCAGCCAAGATACCAAGTATCTTTCAAAAATAAAAACCTGTAAGATAAACAAAACTGAGATAATTCAATACCTACACTAAAATATAGTAAAGAGTGTTCTCTAAGCAAAAAAAGAAAAAGAAAAAAAAATCCCACTGGAGTGATCAGGTATAGAAATGAAGGAAGAGCAGTGGAAGTGGTAAATTTGTAGATGAATTAATGTCAACATATAATGGTTTTTTGGGTGTGTGTGTGTGTATGTGTGTTGTCAAGTCATGGGTAAAAATGCCAGTTAATATTAGACTTTAATAAATAAATCAAGGTTGTGTATTGCAATTTTTAAGGTTATCACCAGAAGAAGGTAAATGTTAGTAGAATGGAGGAAGTAGAAATTTAAAAAATTTAAATTCAGGGGCACCTGGCTGGCTCAGCCGGTAGAACATGTGACTCTTGATCTCATGGTCATGAGTTCAAGCCCCATGGTGGGCATAGAGCCCACTTAAAAAAAAAAAATTCAAAAGAGGGAAAGAAAGGAGAGAAAAGGGCAACTATTTCTATTTATGTAAGATCATGGATTTAAACGCAAATGTATAATTAAATGTAGTGAAGGTTTTAAAGGATTTTAGATTAAGAAAAATGACGACTATATATATTATTGTAAGAGGCAGATGCTAAAAAAAAAAAAAAAGGATATAGGAACATGTAGGGTAAAGAATAGAACAAAACATACCTGATCTATATTACTGTCAGGTAAATAGAGGAGACTTCAAGGCAAAAAGCTTAACTGCATTAAGAAGAAAATGTTTTATCCTAGTTGACAGTGTAAATACTGAGTATCAGAACTTGTGAGGTACAGCTAATTCCATGTCCAGGTAAAAATAGATACATTTAAATGCAGTTAATGTTTTTAAAAAGATAGAATATAAATGAACTATCATAAGAAATTAGAAAAAGGACAGCAAATTAACTTAAAAAAAATGGAGGAATAGAATCTAAAGTTAATAAACAAATTTACAATAGAGGAACAACAAATCCAGAAGTTGGTTCTTTGAAAATGCTAATAAAATTGACCAGTCAAGAAAATAAGAAGAGGGACAAATAATCCGTATAAGGTATGAAAAAGGTGACATTACCATAGATGCTGACCTCAAAAGATAATATATTTCAAAGAGCAGAGCTTAATACAGCAGAATGTAAAAATAGAGTATGGAGTCAACAAAGCCAAATGTTAGTTATTTCAAAAGATCAAAAATCAAAAAACCCTTTTTTTTAATATAAAATATTTATTTATTTTGAGAGAAAGAGATCATGCGTGAGCAGAGAAAGGACAGAAAGAGGGAATCCCAAGCAAGATCTGTACTGTGAGTGCAGAGCCCAACAGGGGGCTCGATCTCACAAACCACGAGATCATGACCTGAGCCAAAATCGAGTCAGACGCTTAACCAACTGAGCCATCCAGGCACCCCTCAAAAAACCCATTCCTAAATAACAACTGTCATGAATGGAAAAGAGGATAATTACCACACATCCTGCAGACATTTAAAAAATTGTAAGTAGATAGTATAATCCCCCAGGTATCCCAAAATCAGCGTAATCTTGATATGAAAATCTGACAAGGGCTTGATAAGAAAGGAATATTATAGGCCAGTCTCATTGATATAGGTAAACATAGATACATGATTCTAAATAAAATGTTAATCAGCTAAATCCGGCAATATGTAAAATTAATACATTAAAACCAAATTGGCTTATGCCAGCATGCAAGGTTGATTTAATATTTGAAAATCATTTAAAGTCACCACATTAACAGGAATAAAGGAAAGAAGTCATGTTATTTCAGGAGATCTAGAAAAAGGATTTGATCAAAATGTGTCACTGGTTCTGACATAAATTCTAGCAAACTAGGAATGAAAGGGAACCTCCTTAATCTGATAAAACGTATCTACCGAAACCAAAATGAAACAAAGCCTCTCAGTAGTGAAAGTGTTCAATTTGAGACCTGGAACATGACATAGGTGTGTATTATTACTTCTGTTCAATGTTAGGCAGGAGGTTTTAGCCAAAATAAGGTGGGTAAGCAAAAGAAATAATAGTTATAAGTACTAGAAAAGAAAAATTAAAACCTACTATTTGAAATTGACATGGTAATATATAATGAAAATTCATAAAAATTACAGTCACAGGATTAGAATCAATAAGTGTTTAGCTATGTTGATTGTTTTAAGGTTGATGCCTATAAAGAAAATCAATTGTATTTCTAGGTCACTTTTCTAACAAAAGGCAATAAATTTTTTAAAAATACCACTTACAGTGCAGTCAGAAAATATCAGATATCAGAAACTCTCTTCAAAGAAAATTCTAAAATGTTATTGAGAGAAATTAAAAACCTAAATAATGGAGAAATGCCTGTGTCTGTGGATGGACAGTTCAATGTTATAAAATTATTGACTTCCTCCAAATTGATTTACAGATTCAGTGCATTTCTAGTCATCACGTGTGTGTGTGTGTGTGTGTGTGTGTGTGTGTGTGTGTGTGTGTGAGTGATTTGACAAATTGGTTCTCAAATGTAACTGGAAGTGCAAAGACCCAGAAGAGCCAGACGTTTTTGTAGAAAAACAAAGTTGGGGGGTTTGCAGTAACAGTTATCAAAATTACTCAGAAAAGTATAGTAATTAAGGTAGTGTGGTATTTTTGGAAGGATAGACAGATTGGTGAAACAAAATGGAGTTTAAAACCAGTCCCATACTACGTGAACACTTGGTTTAGGGCAAAAATGGTACTGCATAGTAGTAGAAGAATGATCTTCTAAAGAAAAAAGTAGGAAGTGCTGGAATTTAAGGACAAAACTGAAACTCACTCTTTCTCACACCATACAGAAAATCATTTTCATGTGTTTTTCAGATACAAATGTGAAGGCAAAGCAATGAAGTAGATCACATAGAATATTATTATGGGCTTGAAAGAGGGGAAGGTTTCTTAAGGCAAAAAAACACCCAAAAATGTAGGAAAAGTTTGATAAATGGGACTGCATTAAAGACTTCCTGTTCATTTAAAAAAAAATAAGTGAAAAGAAAAATACATTGAAAAGACAAGTTACAGAAGATCCAGCAAAATGCTCAGATCCAGAATATAAGAGTAACTCCTATGTATCAGTAAAAGAAGACAGACAATCCAGTAGAAAAGTGGGTGAGAGACTTGAAGAGATAATCCAAACTACCAATCAATATATCACAAGATGCTCAACTTCGTTAGTAACCAGGAAGACACAAGACTAATGAAATAAATACCGTTTCATACTCTCATACACTATGGTGGCAGTATAAATTGTGATACCCACATTGAAAGCCATGTCAGTATCTACTAACATGAATATTAACATACTTAATGACCCAAGCAGATCCCCACCTGAATATAGCAAATGTGTGCACATATTCATCAAAAGACAATGACAAAATTGTATTTGTTTTTTTAATGTTTTATTTATTTTTGAGACAGTGCAAGCAGGGAAGGGGCAGAGAAAGGGGGACAGAGGATCTGAAGCGGGCTCTGTACTGACAGCAGCAAGCCTGATGTGGGGCTTGAACTCATGAAGTACAAGATCATGACTTGAGCTGAAGTTGGACACTCAACCGACTGAACCACCCGGGCACCCCAAGGACAAAATGGTTAATGGTAGTATTTTTATATTGGCTCCAAACTGAAAATAATCTAAGTGCATATCAGCAGTGGAATGTGGTAGATTCGTACAATGGAGTACTCTACAGCAGGAAATGAACAAAAGCCACAACATGGATGAATCTCACCCTTAGAGTCACACAACAATATATATGGAATTATGCTGTCGCTAGGAAGGTCAAAAATAGGCAAGACGAAATGATGATGTTAAGTGTTAGGGCAGTTATGGATCACCTTTGGGGAGGAAAGAAAAGGTAATGGGAACAAGAGGACCTTGTGACGTCCTGGCCATGTTCTCGCTCTGCCCGGTCATGGTTGCATGGGTGGTTGCTGTGTGACAACTCATTCAGCCCTAAATTTATGTTTTGTGTCCTCTGTTACACTTCACATAAAATCAACTTGAAAAAAAGAGTAGGGGAAACAAAGTGGGGTGGGGAGCAGGGGAGGCGGCAAGCGTAGCAGTGACTTTGAGTTGTCATTGGAGAAGGGAGAGAAGTGGAGGTGTTGCCTGGGGAGATGGTGTGATAGGGGAGGCATTTTCTCTGTCTTTTTAAGACGTGATGTATAGTACAGTATGTTTGTGTGTTTTGATGGGAATGATCCCATTGAGGGAAAATTTGAGAGGGCAGTATTATAGCAAGAACATCTAACTCGAGGGAGTGAGGAGATTGTACTTGGCTTCAGACAGCAACAGGGATAGTTCAGGCCTTGTGTAGTGGGGAAAAGGCACAATGTGCATGATCACACATGCCTACAGGATGGTGTGTTTGTGGGAGTATGGAAATTCTCCCCTGACAACTTCTGGGTTTTCGGTGAAATTGCCACCTGTGAGTAGGAGGAGGTACGGAGGACATTGGGTATCTGTGGACATGTGAAACAGGTTGAAGGAGGTGACTAGGAAATGGAAGGAAGAATCCTGCACAACGCAGAGCGCCTGCTTGAGGTTTGTGGTTATAAATTGAAAATGAGGTCATTTAGCATGCTTAATAAGTTTTCTTTAGCCATATTCAGCAGCTCAAGTGAGATGCAAAACCAGCAGAAAGTTGGATTTAGCTATGATTGGGATATTCCAGAAAGTGAGATAAAAGAATAGGGAGATACAAGGTGGTGATAATAATAAAGGGTCTGGGATCTAAGCAGAGTAGAGGAACTGGAAAACATGAACAGGAGAACAGAAAGTAAAAAGAGGGTCTGGGACACCTGGCTGGCTCAGTCAGTTAAGGGTCCTACTCTTGATTTCAGCTTGGGTCATGATCTCACGTTTCATGGGATTGAGCCCTGAGCTGGGCTCTGTGCTGACAATGCAGAGCCTGCTTGGGATTCTCTCTACCCCCCTCTCTCTGCCCCTCCCCTGCTTATGCTCGCGCTCTCTCTCTCTCTCTTTCTCTCTCAAAATAAATAAACTTAAAAAAAAAAAAAAGTGGGAGGGTCTGGAGTGGAGACTCCCCCCGCCTCCCTGTGAAGGAAGCTAAAGATCTGGGATTATTGGAGTAACTGAGTTGGAAGAGTTAGGATTGGGGACAGGGTGGGAAATGGTGACCAGAGATTGTAGTGCTTCAAATGGAGGTGATCATTAATGGAGGATCTAGGGGGATAGCATGAAAAAAGTACATGGGTGATATGTCCTGGAGGACAGTTTCACTGGAAGAGAGCAGAGTAAAGATCTGAGAAGCCAGGGTATTGAAAAATTGACTACATAGATGCTAAGATGACCAAAAACGGGTTGACAAGACTTAGCAATGGAACTGATAGGGAAGGTGATAGATGACAGTAACAAGGATGGGGTGGCAACTTCTGACAGCACCTTTTTTATTTTTTTATTTTTTATTATTTTTTTTAATGTTTATTTTTGAGACAGAAAAAGACAGAGCATGAACGGGGGAGGGTCAGAGAGAGAGGGAGACACAGAATCTGAAACAGGCTCCAGGCGCTGAGCTGTCAGCACAGAGCCCGACGCAGGGCTCAAACTCACGGACCGTGAGATCATGACTTGAGCCGAAGTCGGACATCAACCGACTGAGCCACCCAGGCGCCCCTGACAGCACCTGTTTTTAAAGGACTTGAGGCTTCTTAGGGAAGAGAGAAAAGCAGTAGTCTTGAATCAGCAGTAAGGAACAAGGAAGATATCTTCCCCCACCTCCAGACTCAGTGGTATGTGAGATAGGGAAGAGATGCAGCCTCATCTTGAAACACAACTTTGGGGGCACCTGGGTGGCTCAGTCGGTTGGACGTCCGACTTCAGCTCAGGTCATGATCCTACGGTCTGTGAGTTTGAGCCCTGCGTCGAGCTCTGTGCTGACAGCTCAGAGCCTGGAGCCTGCTTCGGATTCTGTGTCTCCCTCTCTCTCTGCCCCTCCCCCGTTCATGCTCTGTCTCTGTCTCTCAAAAATGAATAAACGTTAAAAAAAAAAAAAAAAAAAAGAAAGACAACTCTGGAAGCAGTGTTCTTGGTGATATTTTAATCAGTGCTAGAAAATGAAGGGAGTATTCAGAAAACTGTGAATTTAGGATTGTGATTATAGCGGATTTTACTGGTGACAACACCATCAATTCCCCAGAGCACCATGGAAAGGTTTGCAGGTATTAACTTGGAAAAAAAGAACAGCCAGTTATTTTACCTGCAAAATGGGTTTATTTGGTAGTAGCAGAGAATTGCAGTTCAGGACAGGCTACGGCAAAACCATAGGCAAATGCAATGATCAGAGGAGAAGACCTTCTTTTATGGAGGTGGGAGAGGAAATTGGGAGGAGTTGTTTTGAATGAAAGCTAATTAGAGAAAAGCAGGAGTTGGGGGTGATGATGGTTTCTCATTTGCTGAGGTGCAGCTAGGGAATCGATTTCTTGTAGAAGATGCAGTGTATGTCTTTTCCTGTTGAGACCTGTAGTTGGTGATCCTTTCTTATTGACCATTCTTCTGTTGAGGCCTGTAATTGACATTCTTATAGTCTAGGCTGAGTGGACTGGCTTCTCAGCCTGGCCTCCTGACTCTGTTTCAGTGAGGTTTCTCTTCATTAATTTTCACACAGGTCAGGAGCTTTAGTTAGCCCAATAGCAATTAAACTTTGGGTAATTCACAGTGACCGGAAGCCCTGTGTTTTCTCTTACTTGTTCACAGCATTATCTTACAGTTTTAAAACATTTTCACTAGGTATATAATATATAGTTATTCTCATATCTATTATTTTTTGTTACTTTTCTCCTTTTTCTTTAGGTAATCTTGCTAGTGGTGTGCAGTTTTTTAATTTCCAAAGAAGAAGTAGGTTTTTCTTTCATTTATCTGATTTTTAAAAAATTTTTTTATTAAAAAAATTTTTTTTCACATTTTTTCATTTTTGATGTGAGAAGACAGAGTATGACTGGGGGAGGGGCAGAGAGATCAGAAGCAGGCTCTGGGCTCCGAGCTGTCAGTACAGAGCCTGACGCGGGGCTCAAACTCACGGATTGCAAGATCAAGACCTGAGCTGAAGTCGGATGCTTAACCGGCTGAGCCACCCAGGTGCCCCTAAATTGTTTTCTGTGTAACTATCTCTTCTTCTGTGTTTCATGTTCAATCTGTTCCCTCGCTTGTTTAATTAATTTTTTTTAAGGTTATTTATTTTTGAGACAGAGACAGAATGAATGGGGGGAGGGTCAGAGAGAGAGGGAGACACAGAATCTGAAACCGGCTCCAGGCTCTGAGCTGTCAGCACAGAGCCGGATGCGAGGCTCGAACTCACAGACCGCAAGATCATGACCTGAACTGAAGTCGGACGCTTAACCGACTGAGCCACCGAGGTGCCCCAATGCTTCTTTAATTAAATGCTTAAACTATTACTTAAAAATATTGTTGCTTTCTAATAATTATTAAAGATTCTATATCTATGAATCACTTCAGTATAGCCTGTTAGTTTTATTTATAGTATTTTCATTCTTATTTATTCCTAAGTAGTTTGTAGTTTCCATTTGATTTTTGCTTGACTCGGGATTACCTAGAAATACATTAAAACATTTCTAGGTACATTTCTTTTTGCCTTTTGATTTCCTCTTTTTTTTTATTAGTGATTCCTAGATTAATTTTGTCATGGTCAGAGAACATGGTCTGTATATGAACATGATCTATTTCAAATGTGTTAAAGCCTCATATGTAATCTAGAAAGTGTTCAGTTTTTAAAAATTGTTTCTTCTGTAGTTGAAAATAATATTGTTTGGTTGCTACTTCTGGATTTTTTGTGTTTTAGAGTGCATGCTCTATTAGGTTCTGATTACATTGTCTTTAAAAAAAAACCTCCCACTATGATTATGGATTTGACAATTTCTCTAATTCATTCTTTTATTTTTCAAGGCTGCATCATTGGCTGAATTTATGGCAATGCATAGTATATTGTTGTTTTTAAATCCAGTGTTCACTATATCTTTATTAATGTTTTTACCCTGGTTTTGATATCGCTGTACAACTTTTAGTCTGTGTAACATTTTCCTAATATGACTATTATTTTTTCTTTTTCTTTCAGCTATCTGTGTGATTTTATTTTAGGTGTATCTCTACTAAATGGCTGGATTTATATTTTTAATTCATTATAATAATTTTTTTTAATTTTATTTAAATTCCAGTTAGTTAACATACAGCACAATATTGGTTTCAGGCCTAATAAGTTTTTAATAGGTGAGTTTGATGCATCTACATTTATTGTGACTTGATATATTTGGGCTTCTTTTAGGTTGAACCATATGACATTGATATTCAACCATTTTGACCTATGAAAATGAGTTTCATAAAGTTCAACTAATAAATCTTGTTTGCCATCCTTTTCATTTTTTCCTCCTTTCCTGTTTCGCTAATGGGTGCCATTTCAGTTGATAAAATTTTTAAGTATTCATGTTTTTCTCTCTTTTGTTTGGGAGCTGTACATTTTATTTTTATTCCTTTAGTAGTAAGACCCAGGTACATTGTAATTGTCAATTACATTGTTGTACAATTACATTGTTTGGATTTATCTTTATCTACGTGCTCGGTGCTCATAGCATACTTGTGATCTAAGCGTTCGTATTCTTCAATTCCAGGACATTTCTGGCTGTAATCTCAAATATTGCCATATCACCATTCCCTCAGCCCGTTCTTCTGGAATTACTCATGTGCATAGACTAGAGCTTCTCAAATTGTACTCTTACTTTTCTCTCCCTCTGTGCTTTTTTGAATTATACCTGAATAAATTTCTCATTAATATCCTGATAGTGGCAAAGTCCAGGTCTCACTCTGCCATTTACTCGCTGTGTGGCTTTGGACTAGTCAGTGACCTTTCCATACCTCAGGATCGTCATCTATACAGTAAGAAAATAACAGGGGTTGTCGTGAGGACTTGCAGTGCTGTGAATACTTTGTGGCACCTGGATATGGAGAAGGCCTGTGTTCCGGGAGGGAGCTCTAGGTCCTCCTGTGTGAGTCTCATGAAAGCTGACCGCGAGCATGCTTCCTCCATCCTTTTTACGAATCACCGTCTGGCTTCTGACGTGTGTTTACAATGGAATGTGAAATGAGAAACATGAGATTAATGTTTAGCTGTCTGTGCACTATAGTGAACCAAGCTGGCCAGCAGATCTTCTTCAGGCCAGTTTGCAGAGGTGGAAGAGTAAGCAGTGTGGATGGCCCCTAGAGTGCAGCATTTCCACCCCCTTTTCTGAACCCTAAGAAGCCCTGCTTGTTCTAAGTCATAGGCTTAACCAGTGGTATAGCTGGCAGTGTGTAAACCCCTGCCAGTAACCGTTACTGTCTTGTAGGATCTCCAAGGACACGTTTCCTGCAGGAAACTGGGGGAAAGAATAGCATTGTTCGAGAGTCAAGAAGACTTAAAAACAAAGAATAACTTTTGTAGTGTGTGATCTTAGGGCAGGAGGTTTGAGGCAAATTCCAAGTCACCTAATGTGGCAATTCCATCCTATAAAATTGGTCTCAGATGTTTAAAAAGTAATAATGGTGCCATCTAGTGAGTGTTTAGTATGGACCAGGCACTACACACATGATCATGTTTGAGCAATTGAGCAAAATACTAACGTGCCCAGTTTACAGGTAGGGAAACTTGGACTTAGGGAGATTAAATGATTTGTGCAAAGTATGGCTAATAAGTGATCCAAGTGAAATCTGTCATTGATAAAACATGTCATCTTAATCACTGTGCCCTGCCATCACTTTTATGGCTGGATCTTCATTGAACTTGTCTGAATGAGAGTACACGGAAGAGAAATTATAGAACATTGCCAAACACTGCCAGACAGGTGGCCAGCCATCTTAAGAAATACTGACTTGTCATTGGTAAATGGCAGTGACAGGCTGAATTTAGTGGATGATGAAGAATACTTTAAAAACGATAGCCAAAAGGGACAGAGAGAAGAGAATTGGATTATGTGCATATGCACCTTGATTTAGAGTCAAACTATTCCCTTTCCCTAAGCCTTAGTTTTCTCATCTGTAAAATTGGGAGAAGGCCTCTGTCTTACGGTTGTAAGGATAAAGAGGGGCAATGCATAAAAACTCTTAATAATTTTTCAGGCCCTAAAAGGGTTAAAATAAGTATAATGGGACTGTAACAGTTGCAAAATAATATAAATAGTAATTATCATGGGACTTCTACATTCCTGAATTGTTAGGTGTTTGTGTGAATTGATTCTCTGGTAAGCCCAGTCTTGCTGATATGAACACTGTGCTAAGTAAATTTAATAATCTATTTCCCAAAACACTGCTGAGTCACTCAGGCAGGCCCTCAAATGAACTCTCAGACCACACGGTGAAATTCAAGCATTAGAGTTTATTCAGTATTTCTTTCACTTCTAACAAGAGTGCTTGTTATGTAGGCCATCGTTTAATTACTGTTGTACATAGAGACCTAAATGAAACCACTTGTGTTTTCACTCGTTTAAAAACAAGGGATTTTCAATCAACTCCAGCTCCACTTCAGTATATAACTTACTCCCATTAAAGGCATCATCAGTCCACTTTGGTAGTGATGATATAGTTTCAAAGACCTGCCCATCTCCCCTCGTCCTTTCTTAGTCTGTGTTCTCTGCCAGACAAAGCAGTAAACTAAGGAAGAGAAAGATATAGGATATGAAAGCCAGGAGATGCATTGTGCAGAGGGCTCACAGAATCCACAGACGGGTGGCAGGGGGAGAGCCCAGATGACAGTGATGTAGGCACAGAGGCAGCCAGCCTGGAAAATTCCAGGGGAGCTTGTTTTAAGATTTCAGTGATATTATAGTTAATGCTTCTGAACATCTTAAGAGACTATTTAGATAATTTGTAGAGTCTGTGTTTGAATTAATGACAAATACATAGAAAACTAAGGAAAGGGGAAAAATAATCCAGGGTGAAGTGGAAGGGAATGTTGTACAGAAAAGGGAAAGTATTCACAATATATTAATCAGCTATAAATAGCATTTTGTATAGTCCTTATATGAACATTAAAGAACAGGGAACCAAATTTCGAACGTAACTATATTGGGAGACTGAGGAGTAGCAAGTGTATGTGTTAGGATGGGGATAGGAGGGAAATAAGCCCTATGTTCTATAGTAAGTCAGTATGTAATATCTAGAACTGAAAATCAAATCAAAACTCAGATATAGTATTTAGAATTATGGAGGTAAATACCAAGAGAAAGCAGTGAAAGAATTGCGTGTGGTTTGTTTTATGGGAAAGGAGAAAATGGCAGACCGGTGAGAGAACGGCTTTTTTTTTTTTTTTTTTTTTTTTTGAGAGAACAACTTTTTAAAACAAGCTTTGCAAAGCTGTTTATTCTTTAAGCTATGTACATGGCCTTGGATCAAAATAAAAACTAAATAATGGTGCTCAGGTAATTTTGATCTCTACGGACATCCCACCTCCCAGGAGACTCGCTGCTCCGGTGTAGTGCTGCTCAAACTCAGACTTGCTAGGATGGCAGAAGAGGGAGAAAGGAAAAAAACAAAACAGAACAGGAGTCAAGACCTTTCGGACACTCCTTTCTTGTTCCTCAGACCAAAACAGAGAGCTTCTCTTGGGGCTCTTCCTTAGTGCACCCATTGTGCACTTCCAGTTTTGGAGCTGGCTTTGAGTGCAGGCTGGCTAATGCCAGAGGACAAAAGTAGCACACTCCCCACTGGTTTGGTGAAGTTTCGAATTCTGGTCTCCTTCCCTGGTTGACCCGCTGCTGCTACCATGTACATTTCAGAGTCCCCTCAGGAAGCTGCTCCGTGCACTGTATCCAGGAGTTACAGTGCCATTCACTGGGAGAGACGAGGGGGAGTGGCTTACTCCATCTTTCCTGTAACAAGAAAATACACCCGTTTGAAGTGTAAAATTCAGTTATATTTTCAGCACGTTTGCAGAGTTATGCAAGCATTATAACTTTAGAACATTTCTATCACCCCCAAAAGATCTCTGGTGTCCATTTGTATTCACTCTGCCTTCCCACACTCAGCCACAGTTATTCAGTTGTATGGACACAACACAGTTCATTTGTCCTGTCACCAGTTGATGAGCATTTGGGTTGTTTTCACTTTCTGGCTACTACGAATGTGTTGCTAAGAACATTTGTGTAGAAGATAGGCGTACAAGAAGGTATACAGGTACATGTGTAGATATATGTTTTCATTTTTCTTGTAAATTCCTAATTGCTAGGTCATATGGTAACCTTATTTTTCACTAAGAAATTGTCAAACTTTTTTCCACAGTGGCTGCACCATGAACCTTCCCACCAGCAAAATGTATGAGAGTTCATCCTCACCAACACCTCTTTTTACCTGTCTTTGTTATTATAGCCATTCTACCGGGTGTGAAGTGGTATCTCATTGTGGTTTTAATTTGTATTTCCTTATGACCAGTGATATTGGGAATATCTTCATGTACTTATTAGCCATTCTTATGTCCTTTTTTTTTTTTTTCATGTTTATTTATTTATTTTGAGAGTGTGAGAGACAGAGCAGGAGCAGAGGAGGAGCAGAGAAAGACAGGGCTGATGCATGCTCTGTGCTGTCAGTGCAAAGCCTGACGCAGGGCTAGACCCCAGGAACAGTGAGATGTGAGATCATGACCTGAGCTTAAATCAAGAGCCAGGTGCTTAAACCCACTGAGCCACCTGATTGCCCTGGCCATTCTTACATCTCTAATGAAATTTCTCTTTAAATGTTTTGTCCATGTTTTATCAGATTGTCATCCTGTTGCTGAGTTGTAAGAGCCATTTATATATTCTGGATACAAATACGATTTCTAAATATTTTCTCCCAGTTTGTGGTTTGTGTTTTCATTTCCTTAGTTATACCTTTTGAGGAAGTCAGATTGATTAGTTGTTTCTTTCATGAAGCATGCTTTTAGTATCATATCGTGCTTAATAGTACAAGACTAAAATCTTTCCCCTGAGATCAGAAGCAAGGAAAGGATGTGTACTCTCCGCTTCTGTTCAACATTGTACTTGAAGGCAGGCCAGAACTCAGATACATGTACTGGGTGCAGAAAGAGAGCCCCAAGAGTAACCTACTCCTTCTGTTCTGAGGAATGAGAAAGGGATCTCTTAGGGGTTAATGGAGAAACACCCCTATTTTTGTCTCTTTTTCTTTCCCCCTCTCTACTATCCCAGTTCCTAGGCAGTATTGCTGAGGCAGCACAGCCGAGGGGGCTACGGCCAGACAAGCAGCTGACTCTGAGGGAGGGGAATCTCTTGGAGCACAACAGCTGTGGTCTCCAGATCACGGGTAGACTCCTCCATGCTTCTCTCTTCCTGTCTCCCGCTGCTGGGCCTAGAGCACAGACACAGGCACAGGCAGTGCCCAGCAGAGCCAGACAAGTAACGCTTCAGTTCTCTAGCTGTGTTGGAACATTCCACGTAAAAGAGGTCTGTTCTCCCCCAGGAGACGTGTAGATTCAATACAGTTCCACTCAAAATCCCAGCAGGGGATGTAAACATTCATTTGGAAAGGCAAAGAAGATAGCAAAAATAATTTTTTAGAAGAGTAAAATTGGAGGAAATACAGTACCCAGTTTAAAGACTTACTATAAAGCCACAGTAATCAAGACAGTGCTGTTGGCAAAGAAACCTATAGATTAGTGGAACCGAATACATAGTTCAGAAATAGACCCACAGGGATATAGCTATTTGGTTTTTGACAAAGGTGTTAAAGCCACTCAGTAAAGATCATCTTTTCAACAAACGATGTTGGAACAATTAGATATCCATATGCAAAAATGTGAATCTCACATTTCAGGTGTTTTATGAAAATTAACTCAAATTGGATCCTAAATCTAAATCTAAAATCTAAAAGTTTAGGGGGCACCTGAGTGGCTTGGACAGTTGAGCGTCTGACTTTGGCTTAGGTCATGATCTAGCCATTTGTGAGTTCTAGCCCCACATCAGGCTTGCTGCTGTCGGCACAGAGCCCGCTTTGGATCCTTTGTCCCTGTCTCTCCCTCCCTCCCCACCCCCCGCTTGCTTTCTCTCAAAAATTATTAAACATTTTTTAAAATGTAAAATCTAAATGTTTATAATTTTTAGGGAGAAGATTCAGGACCTGGCATGAGGCATAGAGTATTTAGACATGAAGCCAAAAGCATAATTTCATAGGAGTGCCTGGGTGTCCTAGTTGGCTAAACATCTGACTCTTGATTTTGGCTCAGGTCATGATCTCATGGTTCTTAGAATCGATCCCTGCATTGGGCTGTGCGCTGACACTGGAGCCTGCTTAGGATTCTCGCTTTCCTCTCTCTGTGCCCCTCCCCCTACTCATGCTTATTTATGCACACCTTCTCTCTAAATAAACATTAAAAAATTAAAAAGCATAATTTCACAAAATAAAAAATTGATCAGGTGAACTTCATCAAATTTTAAAACTTTGATTCTGATGAAAAGAGAGTGAAAGGACAAGCTACAGACTGGAAGAAAATATTGGCAAACTATACCTCCAACACAAGACTTGTATCTAAAATACATGAAGAACTCTCAAACATGTAACCCAGTTAAAAAAATGAATGTGATAAAGTGTCAGAAGATTTGACTTACCCAGGATGCTATATGGATGGCAAGTGAACACATGGGAAGACATTAGTCATTGGGGAAATGCCAGTTAAAACCATAATGAGGTACCACTGTATGCCTATTTAAATGGCTCCAATAAAAAAATATAGTAAGCACTGACAAAGATCCAGGGCAGTTGGAACTCTCATACATTTCTGGTGAGAATGCAAAGTGATACAGTATCTCTGGAAAACAATTTGGCAGTTTAAAAATTTCACTTACAAAGTTATACTTACCATGTAACCCAGCAAGCCCAGCCTTGGATATCTACCCTAAAGAAATTAAAACATGATCACACAAAAATTGATACATGAATGTGTTCAGCATCTCTCTTCATAATAGCCCAAACTAGAAAGTGCCGGTGAATGAAAACACTGATTGGAATGGAATACTGCTCAGTAAAAAATAACACACTTTTGATACATATAATTTGAATGAATCTCAAAGACATGCTGAGTGAAAGAAACCTGTCTCCAAGATTACATGCTGTATAATTCCATTTATATGATATTTGTGAAAAGACAAAACTATAGCAATGAAGAGCCGATATGGATTGCTAGGGGTTGGGTGTAGGGGAGGGTGAGACTATAAAAGGATAACAAAAGGGGTTCTTTGGAGGTAAAATTGTTCTGTTTTCTGAAAGTGGTGGTGGTTTTATGAAACTATTGTATTTGTTAAAACTCAGAGAACTTAATTACCTCCTTTTGTGGGGAGGGGGGGCTTTAAAAAAATGACACTCTTGGTAGGTTTGTGGAACAATTGAAACTAACATATTGCTGATGAGAGTGTAAGTTATTACATCTTCTTTGGAAAACCATTTTATGGTATCTGCTAAAGCTGAGCCTATATATACTTTATTGCCCAAAAATACAAAAATGCATACATGTAGTCACCAAAAGACATATACATGAGTGATTTTCACAGTTTTATTTATTTCTAATTTTTTAAATGTTTGTTTCTTTTGAGAGAGAGAGAGAGAAAGAGAGAGACAAAACACAAGCAGGGGAGGCGCAGAGAGAGGGACACACAGATTTCGAAACAGGCTCCAAACTCTGAGCTGTCAGCACAGAGCCCAACGTGGGGCTTGAACTCGTGAACCGCGAGATCGTGACCTGAGCCGAAGTCGGATACTTAACCAACTGAGCCACCCAGACATCCCAGCATTGTTTATAATAGCCCAGACTGGAAAGTACCTCAATGTCCATCAGTGTTAGAATGAATATATATAGATATAGATATATAGATATATAGATATATTTTCATTTTATATATATATAGAATACATAGAATATATGTATCTATATATCTATATATAGAATATATAGATATATATATAGAATATATTCATATATATTCATTCTAATATATGTATAATAATATATATATTATTTATATATATAATATATATATATAATTTATATGTCCTTTAAAAGAATACTGTGCAGCAATAAAACTGTTACCCATAACAATATGGATGATACACAATGTCGAAGGAAAGGATTAAGGCACAAAAGAATATGCTGTGTATCAGTACTTCTTAAAGTGTGATGCTGGGACTTTTGGAGGTCCTTCAGATTCTTTCAGGGAGCCCGCAAGGTCAAAAAGTTTTCATAATAATACCAAGACAATTATTGACCCTTTTTGTCTTACTCAGCTGGTGCACAGTGGAGTTTGAGAGGCTATATGGATCAGGGTCAAGCTGGGAAACTGAAATCATGCAATAATTTGAACAGAGAAAGTTTAATATAATTGTTAACTATAGTGGGATTGACTGCAGGGAGGCAAAGACAATTGTAAAGTATATCATGGGTTGAGAGTACCAAGGAATGTAAAATCTTGGAAGGGAGCCCCCTCCCTAATGCTCGGGTTCAGACCTCATTGGAGAGTGTGTAATAACTGGTTACTGGATAGAGGGAAATCTTACCGGTTACTCCTGGTGAGACCTGGCACATGGTACCCTCCAGAGTGGGGGCTGGTAGGCAGGCCTAATAAGCAGGAAATACACTTTGAAGTGCATTGAGGCAGGAAACCAGAGCCAGAACTGGCAAACAGGAACCTCCCCCCTTTAGGGGTGCGGAAAGCCAAAACTGAGAAGCGAGCTGCTAAGGTGCCTGGGAGACTCGCTGAGAATCTGCCTGAGGGGGTAGGTGTTGTTGAAACTCAGTGGAGACAGCGCATCTGGGCGTCCACCACACGTTCCACTGGCAGCCACAAAGTGGGAAGGAGAAGAAAAATGAAAGCGCACGGGAACCAGGAAGGGAAGTCCTTACTTCCTGCAGTGTCCCTCCAACACCCTCTGTTTGTATGTGTGCCATGCACAGCTTCTGTATGCCTCTTGCCAGCTGCAAAGGAGAAATGCTTATAGGAGCCAGCTACATTGCCACAGAGTAGGCAGTGGAGGGTATATTGGGAGCGAAGAGACCATAAATCCATAATGGGCACACTCTGTGATAGTAATGAATCATCTCTCTGATAGCTAGTGTAATACGTGTTTGTGGATGCTTATGTTTTAAAATTTTCTGTTTTAGTTTACACTGTAAGTGTCAATAGCTATAACATATGTAAAAGCACTTTGAGATCATCAGTTTTTAAACACATAAAGGGATTATGAAAAAAAGCTTGAGAACTACTGCTCTATATTATTCTTTTCAAATAAAGTTCAAAAAACAAAAAAAAAAAAAACAACAACAAAAAAAAAAACCAGAACTCCTCTGTAATGCTAAAGGTCCAGCAGAGTGGTGACCTTGCGAAGGGGACAAAGGAAACCTGTGGGGTGTTGGTCACAGTCGGCTTCATCTGGGTGCCAGATGAAGTAAATAAGTAAATAAACAGTCGTTCATCTGGGTGCTGGCTACTTGATGCATTCGCTTGGTGGAAATTCATTCAGCCGCATACTTGTGATCTGTCTGCTTTTGTGTATGTATGTTATATTTCAGTAAAAAATTAAACCTCTTTTCCCTCTCTCCCCATCCCCACACCCTGTTGTTAAACCTGCTTGTAACTATTTAAGTAGCACAACCCTACACTGGCTAATTTTCATTCCTAAGGATGAAAGATTCCGTTGGGACAGAGTGGAAGAAAGCTGCTTGTGGCCTTCCTGCCCATCCTCAGCTCTGTGTGTCCCACCCCCAGAAGGATCCCCCACTCTCACCTCCACGGGGACAGGTCGTCCCTCCATGGGAACAGTTTAACTAGAAGGCTGAAAGGACCTTTGGTTTTCTTCGAGAGCCTTATGTCTAGTTTGGGGTGGGGGTTATGTGTTCTGAGATCAGTTATGTTGACTTTTTCATATTTTCTCTATATTTTCTGTGTTGCTTTGAGAGAACATTTATGAATTTGCTGTGTTCTCTGAATTATTAAATTTAACTGTTTGATTTAGGAAATTATTTTCCCTTTGGTCCAGATCCTAATATTTGTTTGGCTTTCTGATTCTTACATCCTCTTGTGAATGATTTCCATTTTAGTCTCTATTTCTAGTGTTCTTTGAAGTCTTCCTTTCCATACACTTCCAGAATTGAATTCTTTACTGTATCTTCCAAGAAATCTGGCTTCTTACTTTTCTTCTGCAGAATTTGCTTTCTCAGGATTTTCTCTTCTTCCTGTCTGCTTGCTAGCCATGCATACTGTTTATACACTGTGCATTTTGCCTAATTATCTTCTGGGTCTTGATTTTGCTCTTTTGTTGTTTTATAAGCCAACAACTTTGTAGTCATCTTGGCTGTTTTCTGTGTCCCAATTCTACAATAATGAGTAAAGATTATTTTGAGAAAAGAGATCGTATATGACTTAATATGATTCAGTTAAATAATATTAGAAACACTTTTTCTGAGCCCCCTTTACTCATATACAGGCCATTCCTGATTTCAGAGTCCTGTGCCGGTAGTCTGTGAGTCAGGTGTTCAGGATGAACACCATGAGAACATGAGTGTCTTGACTTGCTCACCTGTGATGTATCTGAAGCATAGTACCGAGTATGTATATAATCTAGCCACCATTTATAACATAACAGAGTTTTGATGGGAAGCTGTTGGCAAAAGTGTTATTTGGAATGCTAAGGTCACAATATCCTTCCCATGGCCTGCACACCTGGTTGTGTGGGCCTCACCAATGCTGCCTGGACTTGGAAGGAGCTGTAGACAGGGCAGCAGGCTGTGTGGTGGCCTCCTGGTGGGGCTTGGAATGAACCTAAGGTGAGGGGTGTGGAATGTGGTGTGGAAATGAGGCTGTGGGCCAATGGACAGGAGTAAGGTTATAAGTAATAGGTGATGGAGACCACATTGTGAAGGGGGACTTGGAGAATGGTCAAGAGGATGGTAGGGGCTGAAGAGGGATTTAATGAAGGACAATGGATGCTATCTGTTTGTCCTTTTCTCCTTGGAGAGAGAGGGAGTAGTGTTGATGGGGCCCCCACAATGAATGCTCCTCCTCCTCCTCCTTTCAGTCTCTATCCCTTGTCATCTCTTTTCCCTTCCATTTTCCTTTTCTTCCAGCTGCCAGCCAGCCGCACTAGTGTGGGACTTTGAGTAAGTAAGTCATCATGACTGCTTCAGAAGAGGGGTTTCGCTGGTATTTTTCTTACTTCTTTCCCCTTCTTTCCTTTCTCCACTCCCACTGGCAGGTGATGACAGATGAGATTGGAGAGACCACAAGGTTTGAGGAGCTTGTAAGAGAGCAGGAAACAAAGGTGGAAATAGAAGGCTGGAGTGATGGTTGCAGATTGCAAACCAAACCAAAAGAGTTACACTTGCATTTTTTAGGAGAGCTCATGTTCTAAGCTGCATCCCTTGGTGTCTGCTTGCTAACTGCTGTTATAGTCCTCTGTGGTTTAGTAGTTTCATCCAGCTAACAAGACTGGAGGGAGAGGGCATGTTGCCTAAAAAAGTGCTGGAAACATATGACTAATATGTTGGTTTTGTGTGCATATATTTTGGGTGTGTTTGGTCTTCTTGGTGATTGCATTTCTAGACCTGGTCTTTACTACACAAGATGCATATTGGTATTTTAGCATAGAGGAAGGGGGGTCACGCGTTTTGGTTGAGCAGAGCACGGACTTTGGAGTCCTCAGTCAGGCCCTGCTACTTCCTCATTATGTCTGTCCTCATCTTCTCCTGTGTGAAATGTGTCCTCAGATACTTCTAAGAATTATTAGGAAGCTTCTCTGCCGATACAAAATAGTACTCAGTAAATATGAGTTCTCTTGTGGAAAGTGTTTTGTTTTTTTTTTTTTGTTTGTTTAGATTATTAAACTGCATAGATTCCAGTGATTCCATTTTTTTTTGTCTTAATTGGATTCTTGAGACACATTCAGTTTCAGATTGATGATGTCGCCTTAATACATTGTCCATTAAATTGAATCAACAGAAAACACTGACCAGGAAGAGGTGCCTAATTTTAAGTATACAGTTAACATCTTTAAGATAATTTACATCTAAAAATATAACTTTAAATAGGTACTTAAATAAACCAAAACTTAAAGGAACAGTTCCCAAGAGTCCCACCACTAGAGCAAACTGTCTTTATTGTTCTGATACCCCTCCTACTCCAGGTGCATTGAGTATGCTATTTTAACAGTCACTTTTTATAAAGGCATTTGCTTTGTCTCTAGGTGTAAAACAAAGGTGTATCCAGATAATCTTCCTACAACAAGTGTGGTGATTGTTTTCCACAATGAGGCTTGGAGCACACTTCTGCGAACTGTCCATAGTGTCATTAATCGCTCACCAAGACACATGCTAGAAGAAATTGTTCTAGTAGATGATGCCAGTGAAAGAGGTAAATTTTAAATTTTAATGCCATAATATGCTACAGGTTTTATCATTAATGGTTAAGAAACGTCGCTATCATTTTTAACCTAACAATTTTATACAGACTTCTAATTTATCCTAAAAATGTTTGTGGCATTTGGACTCATTCACATATGCAAAAAATTACACCCTTGTGAAAGAAACTTAAGATATTACCTTAATTAGCATTTAATTTGTATTACAACTTAATCTTGTTTTAAAAAGAAATAATGCTATATCATATAAACATTTATGCAGAACTACTGAAAAAACCCACATAATTTTATTAGAATTTTCCCTTTGGGAAGTTGCAGCCGTGAGTCCATGGAGAGAGACTTGACCTCCTTAGAGCCAGTATGGAGAAATTGAGTTCCATGTGTCATAGGGAAGTACCTCTGGCAAGGAAAATGGAGTCTTGGCTGGGCAAGCCTTAGTTCTCCAGATTCTTCTTAGATTTCCCCATTTTCTCCATTCCTAAGTTCAAGAATGATCTATAGCTGGTTATATAAAAGGCTGAGGAAGGAATTTATGAGAAAGTGATACGTAATATGACTCTGATCTCATAATAAATCTATACAGTGACTCTTGCCCAAATACTCTTCTAGGGATCTCAGAGTTTTTCACAAGCTTAGAATCTCTCAAACTGTCTCATGAAGTCCTTGTTTGGGAAAGGTGTATTAATTTAAAGTACCTTGAGCCAACATCGTTTATTTTGAATTCTTCATGGAGATTTCACACCACAAGGTAGCATAGAGAAGGCTCTGCTAAGTCCCATCTGTAGAGAAACCTGTTAAACTCAGACATACCTGGCATTTCCCAGGCTTTTTTCCCCCACAGCACTATTGAGGATCATTGGTGTCCTGTATTCGTTCCCCTAATATTCCAAAAATTTGGAAGGAACTACAGAAAATGTCTCTTCCTTGACCAGCCATAGACTTCCTGACCATTATTTCAGCCTCTTTTGCTGCTTCCATCTTTCTTGCCTAATATCACTGCATCTACTAAGATGGTTTATCTAAGTATTTTACCTTCTCCTTCCATGACTGTTCTAAATATGTAAATTTAATCACAATCACTTCATGTCTTAATTATGGGGAGTAATTTGCACATTAATAGCAATTTAAATCTCACCACTTTGCCAGACTATAGAAGTACAAATGAAGAATAATATATGGTCCTACCTTCTTGAGTACCTTGTAGCTTGCCTCCTTGATGTAATTAAGGAGACAGTTTATAAACACACAAAGCATTTGAATAATAGCGTAATAGGTAATGTAATTAATGTCAACATGTGAGCTGTTAGAAATTAAGAATACCACACTTAAATAGTTACTGTTGACAATAGAAGTGTAAATCCTCATGTGGATAATTGTTTGCCAGGAGTTAATTAATCCTTTAAGAAAATAAGCTTAAGTTCATTTCAGCAGCAGTATATATATGAACATCGATTCTGCAAGTGACTTACGTTTGTTTTACTTACATGTTGATATTTGCTAAATTAAATACTCGAGAGATCTTTTTCCTCAGATGAAATGAGTTATTTTTCCATTTCCTCCTTTGTATTCTCTAATATTCTGTTGAGTGCCTGAGAGGGCTGTGTGAATAGTACGTTTTTGTAGGAAGTGGTCTAATCAAAGACACATGTGCCTACAAATCTAAAGTGACAAAGTCACATATACCAACTATATTTTCCATTCCTCATGTAGGCCCTTCTTAGTCACCCAGCCTGTATAAACCTGTAAGAGAAAACATGGGCAGAGGTCTACCTCACTGCTCCACCCGGGGCTCTTAGTCACCATGCAGGGTCCCTGAGTACTGTCCCAGAGCCCTGGGTCATGGGCTGGTTCTCCCGTATCTTCCTGCCTGGAAAGCCTCAGGTGTGTAGCTCACCATTTCTGATATTTGGGAACCACTAGGTATTGTGTTTTTGTGGTTATTGTTTGTAGTCCTTCTATCCAGATTGAGAATTATCTAGGGTAATTTTCTTTGGTTCTCTTTTTTAGGTGGTAACTGTTAGGCCCAGGAACTAGAGCAAACTCTGTTTTTATGTAACTCTGTAAGTCTGCCTTTTCTATTCATGAGACACATCCAAGGCACCCTCACTCCTCACCTGGACTATTGACACAGACTAGCTGGTCCCGTCTCCCCTCAGACGCCCTTGCCCTTCCCATCCGTTCTCCACGCTGTATGCATGGTGAGCTTTTAAACACATGACTGTGATCCTGGCACTTCTGACTAAAACTGTTCCTCTGAGGCCTGTATGCCCCGGCCTTTGCCTGCATCTCTACTCACTTCCCAGACCACTCCCTGCCCACCCCATCCCCACAGCTCAGCTCAGATGTTTACTCAGAATCACGGTATATTTAGAGAGGCCTTCCTTGAACTCCGGAGACCAGGTTGTGTCCCTCCTAACATGTTTGGGAACACTGCACTCCTCCACGGCTGTCATCAGTTTTAACTATTTCTCCATCTGCTTAACGACCATCTCCCCTGCCAGACCGTACACTCCATCAGGGCTGTGTGCTCACCTCCCTGTTCTCAGTGCCCACAGCACTTATTACATAAACAGTCCAGAATTTAATGAGTGAATGAAAGAATAATCTACCAATTAATCCTCGCCCTTACTTTTCGTCTGTGCGGACTTCTAATTAGGTCGTGTAGCATGCATGGTTTGCTTATGGCCTCAGGATACCCAATTGCGCAGTTAACCTGCTGAGTTGTCAGTAGCCCCATTTATTGCGTATGAAGCAGGTGCTATAATTATCCCTGTTTTACTGATGAGGCTTAGCATAAACCTAACGCTTGACCTCTTAACTGCTACGTACGTCATGTCTCATAACTTCACTGCTTACAGGGTCTGTCATGAAGGCAGAGTCAGGATGAGTCTTTAATTCACGTCAAAAGTTATGTAATTGTCATCTCAGAAGGTTATCTTAAGATCTAGAACTGATACCATGTTCCTAATCTGAGATGACTGTTGCTTTTCTCATGTTACACAAAAGGAAGCAGAGGTTCTTATTTAGTAGGGGTTAGGAGTCAGATTTACTAGACTCTAAATTCCTTGTTCTTTCTTTTGCTCTGTAGAGTTCTGCCTAAGATTTCTTCGATGTTGCTGGAAGCAATGAAACTTCCCCCGAAACACTCTCTGGCAGCCTCATGCCCCCTGATGGAGAGATGCCTGGGGGCCCATTTATAGGCTAATAGCTATAAAGATATTCTAATAAACAAGATTCTCATTTATTTTTAGATGACATGGAGGCTTCGACCCATAATCACTTAACCCTCTGTGTCTTCATTTTTTGTAGAATTAGGCTTGAATAAGTAGTTCCTAATCCCCCACCCAGCCCTGGGTCCCTAATTCTATATCATCTGTTAGGAGGACACCTATTTCTTAGCCTTATTGCATGGAGGCCACAAAGATGCCAAGAAAATTTGTGGAATAGCAACTTTTTTGAGCTGCCAGACCAGAGAATCATGCATTTTTCATTTTATTTATAGATAGGACAGAGTATTTTAGCTTTCAAAGACGTGGGACTTGGGAATTAGATTGCTTTGATTCTTAAGAAGACTTTAAGCTGTCTGATATTTTTGGGTAAGCTTATCGGGAGACATCTTGTGTATGACACACCCAGCCTCAATTGGTTGAAGCCCTAGAATATATCCCACACCCTAACACATGGGAGTCCATCAAACTCTGGACATAAAGTAATTTAAATTTGTGTTAGCTCAGGTGATCGTACTGTCCTGAGTTGTTCTCTCTGTAGTTCCCTTCTGGGATTTCTTGTTGTGGATGAGAAGACGGGCTTTGAAGTCAGGCAGACCTGGGTTTGAATCTTGGCTCCAACCCTCAACAAGCTGTGTCACTTTGATTGGTTCATTTTATATTCTGAGCCTTGAATTTTTGTGTCTAAGTTACGGGTAATGACATTCTCATAGGGTTACTGTTTTAAGGATTAAATGGTATTAAATTGGTGCAAAGAGCCTGGCACTATGCTAAACAGACACAAAATGATAGCTGCTATTGCAGAATCTTCCTCTTCCCCGGGATTGGTACTGTCCTCACCTTGTTATTCAGAATGGAGTTCTATTTTTTTGACCCTAAGATTTGCTTCATAAAATCACAGTGGTGACTCAGTACGAGTTCTACTCCCAGTATTTTACAGATACTGTTTTTAGCCCAGATACTTTAGGAAATATATGAGCAGAAATGGAATCAGTATTCCATAGTGGGATAGATAGGCCTTTCTCTTTCATAATTTTCATGTCCCTGATTATTTCATTTTTGAGTCGTTCTAGTTCAGACAGGCGAGAACCATGTCATCCCTGTTTTTCTTTCCCTTTGTGTGGCATAGGAGGCCCTTTGGATGCCCATGTTTACTCTTTTAAGAGCCCCTTAATGCATACACTCTGATCTCTGGGACCTACCCCTTACTAGAGTCCTGTGGGACAGAACTAGTCCTCGGAGTCCCAGGAGTTCTGTCTCAGGATTTTCCTTCCCTAAAAAGATTATCCTCGGGGCGCCTGGGTGGCGCAGTCGGTTAAGCGTCGGACTTCAGCCAGGTCACGATCTCGCGGTCCGTGAGTTCGAGCCCCGCGTCAGGCTCTGGGCTGATGGCTCAGAGCCTGGAGCCTGTTTCTGATTCTGTGTCTCCCTCTCTCTCTGCCCCTCCCCCGTTCATGCTCTGTCTTTCTCTGTCCCCAAAATAAATAAACGTTGAAAAAAAAAAATTAAAAAAAAAAAAAAAAGATCATCCTCATACCTGTCCTGTCATTGGAATGTTGGAAAGACATTTGACCAAACCACCATCAGTAGCTTCTCTGGCATAAATTCCATGAACTAACCTGATCTGAAAAAATTATTTCTCTTTGCTTTGAGGAAGCTGAGACTTTTCTGCTTTTTAAAGTGTTATGTATTTTGGAGGCAGGACTTCCTTGGCTTAGGGGCACAACCTCTATTTGAACACTCCAGGATAGTTGCTGGTTTCATGTAGCCACTTCCTCATCCTTTCTGATTTCTCCTTTTCCTTCATTTGTGATTCCCCCTTAAGACCTTTGTTACTTAGACCTACTTGTCGGCTAAGGAATTCTGGTCTTGCAGTTATAGTACAGCATTTCTCTTCTGAGCTTGACCTCACTCCATGCTTCCCAATACAAGAACCATAGAGACTGTAGTAAACAATAAGACAGTTGGTTTCTGCCTTTGACGACATCCCACAATTGCCTGAATTCTAACAGCTGTGACGTATTCTGTTCCTTCTCTCTATTGAGGTCTGGATTTAATGCTCTTGAACTACTTTCTTTCTGTTCCTGAGACTTAAGCATGGTTGGAGAAAGAAGAATTGAGCCAAGAGAGGTATTAGGGAACCATGGTGACCTGTCTGTCTTTGACTGAGCCTGCACCCAAAGGCTCTCTCCTAAGTCTTCATGCAGGAAGGTAGGGCAGCTCTAGGATGAGCTCTTAGAAAAGAAAAAGCCTCCCTGCTGTGAAATGGGTTTGTGAGTCAGGGGGCCTCCCTGAAAGTGTTCGGGGAAATACTGCACATCAGAATTGCTTTACATCTGGGTAGCACCGGCTTGGTCTTTTCATGTGATGTTTTGTTTTGTTAATTTTTCAGACTTTCTGAAAAGACCTCTAGAGAGTTATGTGAAAAAATTAAAAGTACCAGTTCATGTAATTCGAATGGAACAACGTTCTGGATTGATCAGAGCTAGATTAAAAGGAGCTGCTGTGTCTAAAGGCCAGGTGATCACCTTCTTAGATGCTCACTGTGAATGTACAGTGGGATGGCTGGAGCCTCTCTTAGCCAGGATCAAACATGACAGGTAATTTTCCAGAGTCTATAAACTTGTTTTCAGTGTGTTTGTCCTAAACAGTATGGTAAGCTGCAGAATTCTGTATATTTAAATAAATGTAAAAATAATTTCCTCTAAAGTTTGCTTTAAAATACCCGTGAAGAACACTCTAAACTAAAAGTGAAGGCGACCGTGAAGAAATGTTTGCAGTCTTGTTGATGAGGCTGCATCAGGAAGCAGGTTGTTCAGACGTGCACCTCATGCTCTATTTATTAATTGGGAGCAGAACAGAAGGCTGTGAACTCAGGAGAGGTAGGATAAAACCCTTGATCGCCCCTGCTGCCTAAGGCTAAACTGGGGCAGGCAGGTCACCTCTCCTTCTCCACTTCCTTACTGAGACTACAGCACTCAGCCTGTAGCACAGCAGGAAGTAGGAGGGGGGTGGGGAGATCAGCATCGTAGCCCAGGGTGCTTAATTGTATATGGAAAAGCGCTATAATCTCTGAGGATGCAGGAAGAGCAGTGAGAGCAATGCACACATTTTTCAGAGTGACCTACTGTCGGTCCCTGGCACAGTTCTTGTATACCAGGAGGGAAGCTAACTTCAGTCTGCTAGACTCAGATTAGTTGAATTTCTTCTTGCCTTTGCAGTTTGAGCCTGGGCCAGCTCCACATAAAGGTTTGACTTTAGGAAGGGGAACTCAGTACAAGTTAAGTGAAGCACGGCACAAGCCACTGCATCTGTTCTGTTTGTTAGCAAATGCTGAGCCTACATCTCACCCTTTCAGAGATGAATAAATAGGGAGAAACCAGCGCTGGGACAGCGAGAAGGTACAGCAGCTTTAGGGAGGAGAACACTGCCCGAAGAAGGAAGAGAAATTCTCTCTGTGAATTGTTGTCTTTGAGGAGATGACTGACTTGGGAAATACTGGCTTGCGTAAAGAGCACACATAAGCAAGAGCCTGGCCCCAAGGAGAGAAAGCAGGGTGAGGAGCTGACAAACTGAAGAGGGGTTGACTGAAATGGCGGTCACAACTTCTAGTTGGGGCTGTGTGGTGGCTTAGGTGTCCTGAGTAACATTTCCATCTGAAAGAGTTTGAATGCTGGATAGGTTATAAAATGCATTTCTAAATGCATCGCTGAGCTGGCACTGAAGTCAGAAGTTTTGCAGATCTCAAAAGTGAGGCAAGAGAGTGGTCCAAACACTAAAGCCAGCTCTCACTTGGAGAATTCCTGCCAAACTCAGAGGACACAGAGCGTCTCTGCCTGTAGATAGACAAACAACAGGAAAATAGGAGACCGGGCCTAGGCCCTGCCTGAGGTGGGAAGATGAAGAGCAAACACCGGTGTAAAGCTAAGATCTTGTGCCCCCGTGTGAGTGAGAAAGAGAAACCCCACCGCACCCAAGAACACTTGCCTGTTTCAACCTTGGTGTGGGGTGGCGGTGGGGAAACAGAATTTGTAAACAGAGTATATAGAAAAGGAGAGAACTCTTTGTGAGAGTAGTAGAACTCTAACATGAAAGACAGTAGGGAAGTATGTGGAAAATTATCCAAATCCACTCATGAACACTAACCCAAAATTCTCAAAATACCAGAAAACTGAGTCTACTAGGAGTAAAAAAAATAACTATAGCATATATTTTTATTTTTATATGAAAAACATGTAAAAGAACATATCATGACTAATTGGTTTAGTTTAATATTACAAAATCAGTTCACATAATACACCGTCATTAAGATTTCTAAAACTATGATTAAAACCCTATCATTAAAAATCTGTGATCTCTTCAGTAGATACAGAAAAACGTGTTCATTTATGATTAAAATGAACATCACTTATGATTAAAAGTACTTAGTGAACTATTACAGAATGGAAATTTACTAATCTGAGAAAGGATGGCCTAAAAAAAAAAAAAAAAAAAAAAGCCTTAGCTAACAAACATCAGATTAATGGAGAAAAGTTGAAAAATTTTTAAAAAATATACAGAACATCCTTATGATGCCCTGAATTAACTACTGTCACTCAGTATTAATAGAAGCCTTAGGTTTTGCAATAATATAAGAAGGGTGTACAGATTGGAAACGGAAAAAAAAACAAGTGCTGTCAATTGCAGATGATGTGTTCCTAATGGAAAACAAAATCTTACACAAAACAGAGATGATAACAGTTTAGCAGTGTTGTCAAATATAAGATCTCCATAGAAAAGCCTTCTCCACACCAGCAAGGAATAGTTAGAAAATAAATTGTAAAAAGAAAAAAAGAAAAGATCCTTTCTATAATAGCAGAGGAAATAATAAGCTATAATTAGGAATATGTTTAACAAAATATGCCTAAAATAGAACATTTAAAGTTTACTGGAAAATAAGTGGAGAGAAGGATAATAGTCATGGATAGAAAGGTAAAAATATCAGTTCTCCCCACACTGATCTAGAAATTCAGTGCACTTCTAGTTGTAATCTCAACAGAATTTTCTTGGAGGAACTAGCTGATTCTAACATTTATGTAGAAATGCATACTTTAAAAAAATAGGTGAGATATTCTTGAAGAAGTTGAAGTATCAACAGGGCTGGCTCTACCAGATATCAAGACTTATTTTGAGGCTATATTGTGGCAGTGACATATTTGTTTTAAATTTTTTTAAATGTTTATTGTTGAGAGAGAGAGAGACAGAGTGCGAGCAGGGGAGGGGTGGAGAGAGAGGGAGACACAGAATCTGAAACAGGCTTCAGGCTCTGAGCTGTCAGCACAGAGCCTGATGTGGGGCTCAAACTCACAAAGCAAGATCATGACCTGAGCTGAAGTCGGACACCCACCCGAGCCACCCAGGTGCCCCTGGCAGTGACATTGATGCAGAAGTTCACAAATAAATTCGTGAAACAGTAATGTCTAGAAACCATCCCATGTTTACACAACAGCTTGACTTATGACAGAGGAGGCGTTGGTAAGTACAGCAGAAGGAAAAAAGACCATCAAATAGTGTTGGAATAACTGGTTATCCATGAGGAAAATAAATGAAGTTGGATACTTACTGTTTATCATACCAAAATCAATTCCATGAGGATTAAAGACTTAAAATATGAAAAGTAAAAATATAATTCTCTTTGAAGACAGCATAGGAGAATACCTTTATAATTTTGGACTGGGAATGATTTCTTTAAGACAGGAAAGATGGGGATGCTGAGGATGTTACATACTCTAGAATGTGGCTGCCAAAGGCTGTGAGCAGTGCACCCTTTCCTAGGAAAGAGCTGTGGTCATGTGGAAGTTTTTTCAGATTCATAAAAACTCACAAAACCAATAGAAAAAAATTTAAATATCTGTGATCAGACAGTTTGTATGAAGAAATACAAAACTGGAAGTTTACTCCTAAAGCAAAAGCAAAATACTGGTTATATGAACATGTTCACTTAGTAACTGAATAACAAAAAAACTGTAAGGAACACACATATCCAAGAGTTTTCATTTTAAGAGTAATCATTTTAAAATGATTATGTAGTCATTAAAAGCATTATTTTTGAAAACTGGAAATATTTGGAATTTTGTTTTTTTAAGTTTGTTTTGAGAGAGAGAAGGGAGCAGTGGAGGAGCAGAGAGAGAGAGAGGGAGAGGTAAAGACAATCCCAAGTAGGCTCTGCACTGTCAGCACAGAGCCTGATGAGGAGCTCAATCCCACAAACTGTGAGATCATGACCTGAGCTGAGATCAAGAGTCAGATGTTTAACTGACTGAGCCACCCTTGTGCCCCTGGATTGTTTTTATATGTGGCAGTTATGTAAAAGTATGAATTAAAAAGGGATGCAAGGTTATCAATGGCTACAAGTGAGTGTGATAAATGATTATGCTAACTTAGTAGGATATAGCAGGAAATTTTTTTATCATTGCTTTTAACATTATAGAATGTATTTTTATTTTAAACACACTTAGCATATAATTATAGTTGTTATACTGAGCCTCAAAAAGGAAAGTTGTGAAGATTTTTTTGTTTGCTTTTATGATTTTAGGAAAACAGTGGTATGTCCTATCATTGATGTGATCAGCGATGATACTTTTGAGTACATGGCAGGCTCTGATATGACCTATGGTGGCTTCAACTGGAAGCTCAATTTTCGATGGTATCCTGTTCCCCAAAGAGAAATGGACAGAAGGAAAGGTGATCGGACTCTTCCTGTCAGGTAATTGATTTGTCAAACATTTTCCCTAAAGTGTTATCAATGGGGGATAGCAAAGCTTTGGGAATCCTATCAAAAGGATTTTAAGTGTATTTTGAGAAACATGAGGCACATACTTCATATAATGTATACCATACATACACGAGGTGTATACCATATATGTAGTTAAGAGCCATCTTTCACGTGTATTAGTATTTTAAAGAGGGCTTTTTACTCTGATCATTTAACAAATTTGGAATTTTTCTTTATATAAGCCTATATATATAGATTTTTTCATTTATATAAATCTGTATAAATACTGCACCTGAAAAGTGATGGTAACATGCATATGTTTTTTCATTCCTGTATGAACAACATTTTGTAAATCTGTCAGATTTATGCTTAGATTCAGTTGTTAAGGATAATAATATTTAGCTTTAAATTAAACTGTCCCTTAATTAATTGTAAGTGTTGGTATGTGAAAATATTACCTAAAAGTGGGTCGTTGCACCAAAAAATAAGATTGTAAATTCCAACTTGTACCATTCAGATGATAGTTACTGACTGATAAGGTTAGAAAAGCTTGTTTCAGATATAAAAATAACTAGACTTGACAGAAGTATAAAAAAGGATTTCCATGGACACATTCTGATTTTTCGTTTGTTTTATATTTGGTCATCTGTAGATTTTTTTTCAGAAAGGGATAAGAATCTTTATGCTGTTCAGAACCTTGAAATTGAGACCTTGAGCTCTGGGAGCCATCCTGGGATTTGTCCAGCAGCACCAGCCTGCTGCTTCTGTAGTGGTTGAGAGCCCCTTCAGAACCAACCACGCCTTAGCTTTCTCCTTTCCCGGCCTTCTCAGGCCTGCTTTCCCTTGAACTCAAGTCCTGTTTTGGCCAAGCTGAGGAGAATTTCATTAATTCTATGCTTTTTCTCCTGCCCTGCCAGAGTCTTTTTCTAGCAAAGGTACTTTTCCACTCTTTTGCTGACAGTTCAAGAAATCACCATCTAAATCAGGGGTTCTGAAACATTTTGTAGACAGTAGGCTTCTTTGAAAAGTCTGATAAAAGCTGTGAGTCTTCTCTAATAGGGGGAAAATACACATGTGCAAACAGAAGATTGAGCATACAATTCCAGGAAATGCAGAGATAGCTCAAAACCCAGGGCAAGAAACCTGGGTACTAAATGGTAACTCTGTGGGTGTTGGCCTGTTTCCTCTGCCTCCTAAGATAGTAGGCTTTTCTCATTCTTTTTCTCTTCTAAAATCAAAGTGTATTCTAACTTTTATGTGGAAACGACTGTTTCTACTGGAAAGGCAAATGCTGCCACTCTTTACAGCCTAGAATCCATATATTTCAGGACATGGAATCACAGGCGACAATTCATCATGAAATATGATGGCCATAGTTTCCTTTTTCCCTGGAACTTAATTATTTTCTTCTAGTTGAAGTCCATTTTTCTTCATACACATCTTTCATGGAAATCAAATGGTTGATGGGTATTTGTTTATTTAAATCCTCCTTCATTATCATTTCTTTGCTTAACTCCAGTCATTTCCACCCACTCTGCATACCTGGGTCACGTGCTGATGAATTGGGCTCCTCTTCTGCATAGAGTGTGCCATACTTGATCAGGATGACAGTCCCCTTAGGAGTGTATGGATTTCATTGTGTACTTCATTCCTTTCCTTAAAGGTTTCTGTTAGGTGTAGGAAAAGAGTCTCATTGTTTTTGTCCTATTTAATCTATATCTTTTGCAATATTTGCCACACTTTAAAACCTCATGTGTGAGAGTTAACTAACATGAATCTAGTTGATTATATAGTCAGTGTAGTTGCTGGGAACCGTGGGAAGATACACAGTTAGATGGAGAGAATTATGAGAACTAGCCTCAATTTAAGGAGTTTCAGGTGACTAAGCTTAGTCAGGACTTGAGGACCAGGAAAGGTACTAAAAACAGGAGTGGCCTTGGGACTGGGCAGAGAAGGCTGTCAGGGCACAGGCTGTGACAAGAGTAGGTCCACCGGTCAGCGCAGTGGGTGTAGGTCTGCCTGAAGACCAAATAGCAGATCATAAAAACATGGAAAGTCCTTAGGGGCCTATGAATGTTTCTGAAGAGCGTGAGAATAAGCATTTATTCTGTCATTGTATACAGTTAATATAACTACTTTTAAAAACAAAAATTGATTGTAAATTTTAAATTCTAACAACTGACCGTATAGAGTTATGATTGGATTTCAGAACACCTACAATGGCAGGAGGCCTGTTTTCAATAGACAGAGATTACTTCCAGGAGATTGGAACATATGATGCTGGAATGGATATATGGGGAGGAGAAAACCTAGAGATTTCCTTTAGGGTAAGTTCCCTTTGCAAAAAATAATCTTTTACTTAACCTCAAATATAGGTATGCGTTAATTATTCATGTTATGTATCTCTAAATAAAAAATAAAAATTGAATTTACTCTGAGTTTCATCAGACTCCAGAACCTCACTTCATAAAAAGTTAGGTGTTACTATTAAGGGTTCCTTTTATAAACTATATTTTAAGCAAATAATTCAGTTATCTTAATAGTTAAAGTATAAAACTTACCCAAGATCCCCTAGTTGTTTTGAATTTCTGTTACTTACAAGGAAGTAATTCAAGCTCTAAAAATAAAAAACAATATGTAGTTTCTATATGCTACTATGGTACTTGACTGCCAAAAACGTAATTTTACTTTCTGTAATATGCTTTGTCCTTCTGTTGTGAAAATTGTTCTCTCTTATATAAAACTTGGTCACTTTACTGGCTTTACATTTTTCAATAAAAAGAAAAAGACACGAGTTCTGAAATTGCTCTAATTTAACCCAGTCAACCTTATATAAAACGCTTAACCATTTCACATTCACTAAAATCAACCCATTAAGTGACATTGTGTATTTCTGAAAATGATTAACTTGAGACACCTGGCGTATAGTGGAAACCACATTGAACTGCCCTGTAATCTAAGCCAGCTAGCTCATTTTGTTTCGAGTGGATCACTTTGCTCCCCTAGAAAAGGAGAGGTCTGGACTCTAGATCATCTGGGAGATCCTATCCAGCTGTATCACTTTGTGATCCTGGGAGAACTTTAAAGTAGAGACACTGAATATTTAACAAAATCAGAACTTCTCAAAATCTGTTTTAAGTGTAAATAGCAGATTTTTGACTTACAGAAGAATGTATTTTGAAAGGAGCAGAAGGATAATTTCATTAAACTAAGAATGTGAACCCAAACTTGATGTTTCTTTTACCCTTTTGTTTTTATTCTCATGAAGATGACAGAGAATGCTGTCATTGTCCCAGTGAATAATTCATGAGAGATCCAGTTTCAATTTCTAGTCGGTTTAATGTACAGGCTATGACAGGTCTGGAGAAGGAGGAGTAGATAGGACTCTGGCTGCATATTGCATGGTCAAAAGTGTTTTGACCATGAACCATGTGTATACTACACACAAAATCTAAACAATTTCATGAAACAGTATGTCCTTGTTAGTGAGTGCTGGTTGCCATTCCTCAGAGTTGAACTTACGATCATTTTGAGTCCTGGCCTGCAGTTAGAAAAACATTACTCTGGGGGCACCTGGGTGGCTCAGTCGGCTAAGCATCCAACTCTTGATTTCAACTCAGGTCAGGATCTCATGATTCGTGAGTTGGAGCCCTGCGTCCTGCTCCATGCAGTCCGAGTGGAGCCTGCTTGGGATTCTCTGCCTCCCTCCCTCTGTCCCCCGCCCCCTGCTCATGTGCGCACACATGTGTATGTGCTTTCTCTCAAAATAAATAAACTTAAAAAAATAATACTCTAGACCTTATATCTTTTCTGCATTTAGCCTTTAACATATCTTTTCTGAATTTAACCTTCAACTTCTGGTTTGATCAGAACCAAAAATTACAGAAAAGTATCCTTCTGAGGAAGCACTGGCTTTGTGACCATATAGCAGGAGCTCCACTGTGAGGATGTATAGCCATGATTCTGTGAAGTTTTAACTGTGAACATCCAGAGATGTGAACAGTTTTCAAAAAAAACATCAGGGTCTTATGTGGTCTTCTTTTCTGTTGTTTTCAGATCTGGCAGTGTGGAGGAACTTTGGAGATTGTTACCTGCTCACATGTCGGACATGTATTTCGGAAAGCCACACCTTACACATTTCCTGGAGGCACAGGACAGATTATCAATAAAAATAACAGGCGACTTGCAGAAGTATGGATGGATGAGTTCAAGAATTTCTTCTATATAATTTCTCCAGGTTAGCATTATTTTGCATTAGAAATACAAGAGTATAACTTTCTTATTCCTGATCTTAATGCATCTGAGAGATAAGAAGGGGTAGAAAAGCCTTGAGTAGAGGCAGAGCACCAACCTCACGGGGTTGTCGTAAGGAATAAATGAAATCACACCCAGTGCCAGAGTGCTTAGCAAAGTGCCTAATATAGTAACACAATGAGTTATCCAGGTCAGTATCGCACATGTTACTGTTAGCCCAGGTGTCGTCAGTGTTCTGTATCTATTTTTAACCTAATTGTGATGTTTAACTTTTATATGAAGATTGGAGTCTCTCGGGGCCAGTGCAGAGCACTGTAGCACGCCTCTAGGGACTTCTGTCCAGGAACTTCTCTGCTATTCAGAATTTTGTGGGAATAGTTGTTCCCTAAGCTCTATATCTTCCTGACGTTGTTGCCATTGCAGCCCCCTTTTCTAATTACCATAAGACTGGCCAGTCAGCTTGCACAGGTCAGTGAGTTGTGGGAGAGAAACCTGACTGGAAACAGTTGCACTGCTTAATACTTGGGCAAAATAGATCTTGATTCTTGTTTTTGCCTAAACATATATATTCAAGCTTTCTGATCCCATAATAACTTATGTTTGTATGTAATATTACTAGCATTGTATTTCATTCTCACAATGAAAATCTAATTTTTCTTTAAAAAAAAAACCACATAAGTATATTTCCTTGTTTTATATTTTGAACAATGGATTCACGGTATATCACTTGTGTAGTCATATCACCAAAATGATACCGCTTTTCCCATTTGCCTGGCTTGTTAATAAATGCATTATTTACATAGAAATATGTTACCTAATAGAACATGAGTAATTCAGAGTCGATTATTTCTTTCAACAGGTGTTACAAAGGTAGATTATGGAGATATATCGTCAAGACTTGGCCTAAGACACAAACTACAATGCAGACCTTTCTCTTGGTACCTAGAGAATATTTATCCTGATTCCCAAATTCCACGTCACTATTTCTCTTTGGGAGAGGTAAAATATATATATTCTGTGTGGTTGTTGTGTTCTCATTTATCAAAAACGATAGAGCTTAAACATCCAACAAGGGAATCCCTCCATATTAAAGTTAAATAACTTCAAGTGTGAGACCGTTCTTGTTAACACAGTCTACCTCATAACTTGAAATTTTATTAATTTTTCATGTTATTAAAATAAGAATGTTCCACCCTTAACCTTTCAGAGGTGGATTCTTATTTCAATATATTAGTGTCTTCAGTAGACTTCTTTAACAAAATGTCCCATGAAGTTGAAAGCATATACTCCTGGTGTTAATTAGCCTGAATCAAAGCTTAACAAACATCAAAGTAAAGATAAATTGTAAAGAAGGGACAAAGAAAGTTGAAAGACCATATATAATAGAAGTCACAGCAGCAAATGATGTGTGTGGTCAGGGCCACAGCGAGGCCCCATCCCAGGATTCAATCTCATGATATTTGGGAAAAGTAACCCCTGACTCCATAGGAGGCTGTCCGTTCTTCAGCCATTTCTTTCATTCAGTAAATATTTGAGTACCTACCGTGTGATAGGCACTATTTTATGTACAAGGATTATAGCAGTGAATAAAGTCTCTGCTCTTGCAAATCTTATAATCTGTGGAGGAAGCCAGGTTTTTAAAGTATACAGTATGGCAGGTGGTGCTAAGGGCAAAGGGGAAAGAGAATGGCTGGTGGGCCTGAGTAGCGGTACTGTTTGGGTAGTTGAAAAAGTCCCCTCATATAAGAGTTTTGATTTTTGAGCAGAGATTTAGAGGAAGTGAATGAGCAAGCCATATGAATTCCTGGGGAAAGAGTGTTCTGGGCTCAGGGAAAAACAGGTACAAAGGCCCTAAGACACGAGAGTACTTGGCGTGTTCCAGAAACAGCAGAGAGGACAGTTGTCTGGAATGAAGTGAACAGGGGGACTGGGAGGGTAGTAGAAGATGAGGTCGAGACAAACTGAAGGTCAAGTCACATGGAGCTGGTAGGCCACAGTAAGTACTTTGGATTTTATTCTGAGATGGGAAGCCAGAGAGAGACAAGCAAACTTTCACTGGGAGAAGGTCAGATTGTCTGTGGGAACAAGAATAGAGCTGGGGTGAAAGGAAAGGCGTAATGAAGGACTATGGTAAGATGTCAGCCTGAGAAACTGGGGCAGGGAAGTTGGCAATGAGATGGGAAGGCTTGTGGAGAAGGTAACAGCAGGCATTCAGCAGTGCAGTTTGGGACCTGTTAAATTGAATCCAGGTAAAAATACAGGGTAGGTACTTGCATTTACAAATCTGTAGTTTGGATGAGAGATTGGGGGTGGAGATCTAAAGGTAGGAGTTGTCAATATATAGGTAATTTTTAAAATCACCAAACTGTATGAGATCACCGTGGTAGGAGTGAGTGTAGACTGAGAAGAGGGGAGGATTGAGAACAAAGCAATAGAAAACTCCACAGTTTAGAAATTTTGAAACAAGAATGAATTAGCCAAAAAGATTGAGAAAGAGTGACCATTGAAATAGGAGAACTAAGAGTGTGTGTCCCAGAGACTATGTGAAGGATGTGTTTAAAGAAGGAGGGAGTGGTTGGGGCACCTGGGTGGCTAAGTCGATTGAGAGTCCGACTCTTGGTTTCCGCTCAGGTCATGATGTCACAGTTTGCGAGTTCGAGCCCCAACTCAGGCTCTGCACTGACAGCATGGTGTCTGCCTGGAATTCTCTCTCTCCCTCTCTCTCTCTCTCATCCCCTCCCCCCTTTCAAAATGAATAAATAAAAACAAAGAGGAAGTGGTTGACTGCTGAGTAAGCCTAGTACAGAGAACTGACCACTGAACTGGTAAGGGAGAAGTTATTGGTGGGCTCCATCTCACTGTGTCAACAGGGTTCCCATGGAGGTTGGTAGGGACAAAATCCTTGATGGCTTCAAGGAAGAAGAGGAAGTGGAGATCATGAGTCTGGGCAAGTCTTGCAAGAAATTTTGTTGTAAAGAGAGCAGAGAAATAGTGGCTGAAGGGGAATATGGAGCTAAAGAAAGGGTTTTTTGTGTTTATTTTTGCTAAACCAGAACTGTGCTGATGCAACTAACCAAAAGAGAAAATGTGAAGATGTTAGAAAAGAGTACTAATGGCAGTCACCTGTAATAGATGTTGTTTAGATGTAATAGATGGTCATGGTGGGCAGGATGAGAAGGCAGGGTGTCCACTGAAGTAGGAAGGAAGTGGAGGGAGTGGGGACAAATGCAAGGTCAGTCGTGATTGGAGGGTAGAGACGGGTAGTCTGGTGGGAAGTTCTCTGATTCTTCCATGTCCTCTTTGAACACAAGATCATCAGTTGAGAGTGGAGAGAGTGTATTGGTGGTGTTAGGGGCTTAGGGAATAAGGACGAGATGAACGTAGAAGAGCAGGATATGGGACAATATATCACAGCAGCAGATATATCACAGAGGGGAGCCCAGTGCTGATGGCGGTGAGTCGGAGTGAAACCATTCAGCCCGTGCCAGCATGAGTACAGGCTACCGTTGGTCCTTAGTAGTTACTGAGGCTATTCAGGGGAGACCTGAGCTCCCTACGTGTGAACTCTGTAGTAATTTAAGAAATTCATCCTCAAACAGGTGAGGAGTAGGCTGTTTCTTGATTCATTGATGAGACTCTGTTCCCTTTGCTATAGCCTCATTCCGGTCCAGAATAGCAGTTGTTCCTATAACTTGCCTTCAGAATAGAGGGAATGAGTTGGGTTTTTGTTCCTTGAACTGACCCAATTTTGGATAACACCTAGGCATTGTTAGCTGGGCCAGAATCCAGGCATATTACAAAGAGCCACTTGTCTAACCCACAGTAGATGATTGCCAAGGCAAGTTTGTTCTTTACCTGCTTCTTGCCAGCTGGCTTTCTGTAAAAGGAACAGATTTTACCCACTGTGGCTTACTTGTCACACTGTCTTTTTAACTAAGCAGATGGTCTTAAGCTTGTTTGCCCTCAGTATCAGGCCACACTAGGCAGATTAAAGCTCTGACTTCTGGTGCTGGGGTCATTCTCAAGCACCCACTCCAGTGCAGCTGGGGGTCTCGTGCTGGGACCATAGCTCCACCTGGTTGAGCTTTCCTATGCTAGAAACTGGAATTTAGCCTTTCAGGGATCTTTTGTCATGCTTTAAAGGGTCTAGAGAAGCCTGAGATCATAGAATTTTAGAGTAGAAAGGGGAAGGAGAAGGTGTGAATTTAGAGTCTCTACCTTTACTAAGTCTGACTTTCATGGCTCCTGTAGGACCTGAAACTGAATAAATGAGTTTCAGACCTGTTAATCCAGGAGATAAATACACTAAACAACAACCACAGATAACAAGTAAGTCAGATCTTTCACAGTTTAGCCAGTCTTAAGGACTAACCAATGTCTTCCCCAGACAGATATAATAATCCTAAGATTTAGTGCGTATGAACTCCATGTCAACTCTATGTCTTGGTCTGAGTGCTTTACAAACATTAGCTCATTTTATCCTCATATCAACACTATGAGATAGAGGTACTATTATCCCCACTTAACCATAAGTAAATTGGGCATAAGTAAATGGTTTAAACACAAAATGGAAGAGACAGGATTTGAACATAGGCAGTATGGCTTGAGAATTTGTGCTCTTAACCATTCACACCCATACTGTTTCTCATATCCAACCAATATTTCTCTTATTGCAGTGAGGGAAAGAGTGAATCCAGATTCCATTATATTGGAATCGAGAAGTCCTTAAACTGCCCGTGTTGTTCTGCCCAGTGGAAGTGCCAAGATCCTAGAGGAGATTATAGCAAAAACTAAGAAACCTGGGCTATAGGTTCCTGCCTGTTTCCCAGGAATGGATGTGCTCAATAGCAAGAAGTAAAAGAAAAAAATATAATAAAGTACTCAATAGCCACATATGGCTAGGGGCTACCATATTGGATGGCACAAGTATAGAACATTTCCATCATTACAGAAAGTTCTATTAGTGCTAATTAACACAGATAGCAACACAGGAAGTTGTCTGTCTTGCTGTCATTCCACACGTTTCTCCCTGCCAGGCCCTAAGTTGGGGTTTCCACATTTGCTTGTCAAACCCGGTGTTTTAAAAGCTCATAACTACTGTATACCCTGTGTAATCTCAAACAATTTAGGTGCATCCTAAAACAACTTTCATAGGGATGTACTGTATCATATTCCCAAACCATCCTGTCAGTAGTTATTTTCCTGCTAGGTTAAGGAGGACATCAAGATCATATTTATGTTCAGGAGTATCTACTCCAATGATGCAAAGCTCCCTTCTTTTCCTATGTCACGTCTTTAAAGGGTCCCTGATAATTTAGAATCTCAGTTGCCATTAGACATCTTGATGTTTACCAAATATTTTACCCAACAAGAGGACATCTCTTATTTCTCTTTCCAAGGAAGTCATCAAGATGGAACTTGGAATGTGAGTAAACTGGAAGGAATTGATAGTGTATTGAAGCCACTGAGCATTCTGCCATCATCTACACTGTGTATATGTATGTGGTAGAGAGTTTCGATTGACTTTAATGTCCATATGCATCTATATGTATGTCTTGTTTATCTAACACCTTGTATTTTCTTTATTCACTGTCCCATAGATAAGAAATGTGGAAACAAATCAGTGTCTAGATAACATGGCTAGAAAAGAGAATGAAAAAGTTGGAATTTTTAACTGTCACGGTATGGGAGGTAACCAGGTGAGTATTTTAGTAAAGCTTTAAAAGGAATAATTTTGGGGGCGCCTGGATGGCTCAGTTGGTTAAGCGTCTGACTTCAGCTCAGGCCATATTCTCATGGTCTGTGAGTTTGAGCCCCGCGTCAGGCTCAGAGCCTGGTGCCTGCTTCAGATTCTGTGTTTCCCTCTCTCTCTGCCCCTGTCTCCCTCATGCTCTGTCTCTGTCTCTGAAAAATGAATAAATGTTAGAAATAAATAAAAGGAATAATTTTTGGATTTGTTTGAATCTTTTATCTCATGACGTCATTCAGGAAATATTTTCCTACCTATGAAGAGACAATTCTAAAAACCTCTAGGAGAAGGGAGCCTGCAGTCTAATGATTGTTTTTAAATGAAACATTTATAAAAGGCCCCTTGTGAGAACCGTATTTACATTGCTTTGCGTGAGATTTATTTTGCCCTTTATAGTCGAACAGCTTTTGATAGCCCTTGACAATACACTCAGTGTATACAGAGAGCTCACGGTCATTTTTTCTTTCCTGTATGTAAAATTTGTGGTAGCTTTTTCGGAATCATTTATTCTCCTAATACTACGTAAATAAAGTTCAGAAATCAATTATCTTGAGATACTTGTTTTTTTTCTCTGCCAGATTACTGGCTAGTTTCTTTTATTGTTAAAGCCTATATGTGTGCATTTTTGTTTTTCAGGTTTTCTCTTATACTGCCAACAAAGAAATTAGAACAGATGACCTTTGCTTGGATGTCTCCAAACTTAATGGCCCAGTCACAATGCTCAAATGCCACCACCTAAAAGGCAACCAGCTTTGGGAGTATGACCCAGTGGTAAGTTTTCCACTTGCATAGAGGAATGAAATTATGTGTGTTTTGAAGCTAAAAAAATTCTTTACGGCAAAAGGAATGAATTCTTGTAAAGTTTGAAGATGGATCAAATTGTTCTTACATCTAAAAACCTACAGGTGGGAAACAAACATGTTTTAATCTCCCCAATAATTAATCTTGCCCCCCATTTCTTGGGTCCTTGTTGCCACTATAGCCAGTCTTCTGTGTGTATGTCCTCAAGCTCTGTAGTCATCTAGTGTGGGAGAAATGGAGACGTGAGTAGGCTGTTTAAATTAGTGAATTAAACACTTAGGTAAAAGGTGAGCTTTAGGGGCGCCTGGGTGGCGCAGTCGGTTAAGCGTCCGACTTCAGCCAGGTCATGATCTTGCGGTCCGTGAGTTCGAGCCCCGCGTCGGGCTCTGGGCTGATGGCTCAGAGCCTGGAGCCTGTTTCTGATTCTGTGTCTCCCTCTCTCTCTGCCCCTCCCCCGTTCATGCTCTGTCTCTCTCTGTCCCAAAAATAAATAAACGTTGAAAACAAAAAAAAAAAAAAAAAAAAAAAATTTAAAAAAAAAAAAAAAGGTGAGCTTTAAATAATTAAATTCTCTGGCTCATAATGATTTTTCTGTGACATATGTAACAAAGCTTTTTACCTTTGCTTTCTTCTGGAACCTCTTCCTGTCACCACACGCTGTGTGCTGTCCTCACACACGGGTGCAGAAAAGATCACTCAGCACCCCCAGTAAGCCTCACTCCTGCGCTTTGCATCTGGCTAACCTGCTTGTGCTTTTGCTTTAAGGTTCTGGAACCAGCACTGGAATCTTCAGTAGGTCTTTCTCTGGTTCTTTTTCTTCTGCACAAGCACTGATTTTCTTTTTTTCTCTTAGGAAAGACTTTTGCTCCTACCTTACTTTCTACGTACCATCATGTGTTACATGTATTAACAGCAAGCGAGGGGCTGGCTGGCACTCCTGCCTCTGGTTCTCCAACCGCGTGGCTCTAGCCTCAGCCTGACACTATGGAAATAGCTCCTGGCTGCAAAGCCAGGAGCATTCCTGTCTCTTTTTCTTTAACTTCTTTATTAGCATCATGACTTTATTAGCAGTTAAGACTTTGGCTGTCTTTTCTCCCTATACCAGGTCATATGCAAACCCTGGTCTCCTTTAATCATCAACTCTCCTCTTCCTGGAACATACCCTGTACTTTTGCACTTCGTTTCACAGACTCTGCTGTGTCTTATGGGCTAGAACTTCATCCCATAGTGACCATCTGCAAGGGAGGCTGGTTAAACAGGTGTTGGTTTTCCAGTCTCTAAGGTGTGATGGGAACAGGAAGTGGGAGTGGATGTTCGTAGCCTGTGTATGATCTATGCAATCTGCCACACCTGTTGTTCCAAAAGTAAAATGTGTGCTTAGAAGTTTAAGGAGCCAAAGTAGGTTTAAGGTATTTAGAAAGAACCAGTTGTGAATGTAGTTTTAAAACTTCTGGAGCCCTTTGCATGGTGTCTTCTCTGAGGTAAAATTTTAGTTTTGCAGGCTGGGTTCTATCAGATAAAAAGTTCAGTGTTCACAGTGTTTATTAGGGAGCACCCTTTGGATCAACGCCTGTGAAAAGGACAAAGCAGAATTGGGCAAAGGGAGGAGTCACGCTGTGATGCAGGTCCCACAGCTTGAGCCAACTGCATGGGGGAGCTCCGGAACAGCCTGTCGGCGGTGTCCTGCCTCCATCAGTCTCAACCACAGCAATCTGGAAAAATAAAATATTCATGTCAGTGATTTATAATCTAAACCTAAAATCATGAAACCGAAGGCTCCAAAGGAACCATAGAAATAAAACCCAGGACCTTGTTTTATACACGTAGAGACACTGAAGCCCAGAATGGAACTTGCCCCAGGGTCACAGAGCAGGTAAAATGATGGAACCGGGTCTCAGACCTGGCACTCTTGATCCAGGATTCTTTGCATAATACCATAGGTCTTTGATTAGATTTATATATTCTTACATCTTAGAGTCTTATTTATATTCTATATCACATTCCATTTATGACACCAGACGCTTCTGCTTTGATGCATGGCTCTGTCCTTTCAAAATGCAGATTTTGACCTAGTTATACTAGAGATTAGGGGCAGGAGCCAGCAAATTACCTTTCCTAGGTTGCAAGTAGACTCTATGCAATGATAATTATAGCTTTTATTCTCTGCTTAAAAGGTTACAGTTAGTTATCTATCATCTGTTTATCTAGTTGCCTTAATTAAGCTTTTTCTGGGGTGCCGGGGTGGCTCAGTTGGTTGAGGGTCTGACTTCGGCTCAGGTCATGATCTCACAGTTCGTGGGTTTGAGCCCCGCGTCGGGCTCTGTGCCGATAGCTCAGAGCCTGGAGCCTGCTTCGGATTCTGTGTCTCCCTCTCTCTGCCCCTTCCCTGCTCATGCTCTATCTCTGTCTCTCAAAGGTGAATAAACGTTAAAAAAAAAAAACAAACTACTCAGTGCTGACTGGGTCCTCTCTTGAACACAGTGATGACAGTCCCTGAAAATGAAATGTTCCAGATAAAAGAATTACATTACAGTAGAGGGATGAGTAAGAGTCCGATAAATGTGTTAGTAAACATATTTCACACTTTCTTACAGTTGTATACATTTACAGGATAATGGTTAACTCACATTCCTACACAGCTGTTGGCTGTGTGACCATGCTGGTGACCAGCGTGCAGTAACAGACACATAAACTGACCTAGGCTAATCACTCTGATAACTCTGTCCTGACATTTTGAAATTATTCTAAATATCAACATGACAGTATTGAGTCTGGAGTACAAATGAGTACATAGAAAGTTACATAGCACCATCTGTCACCCATTTATTAATGGCTGCTTTAAGATGATCTCTTAAGATTTTGAGTCTTCAAAAGGACCTGAATTTTAAGGACATGAGGTTTGGAATCATAGAATTAATTTGAACAGCCTTATCACAGGGAAATGAAGCAATTTTGAAATAGCTTTTGAAAATAGGTTGAGGATCCTAAATTAGGAACCACTAATCTGATCTTTTTTTTTTTCTTTTTTTCTTTTTTTTTTTTTAAGGAAGCTGAAGCACACAAAGTGAAATTTCTCAGTGTTAGAGCTTGTGCAGAATTGGGAGTAGCTAGCATTGTGGTCATGTTCATTTAAATTCATTGTAGCCCACTGCACCCCAGTGCCTTTCTCCCTCCCACATAGCTCTTAAGGTGGTCTTAACGTAGACACCTTTTCTACAGGGCAGTTTAATACTCGTCAGAAACGATGGCTGAGATGTTTGAGTTTTTTTCTGTCACGTTCATGTTAAGATTTCTTTTCTGTCCCTTGCAGAAATTAACCCTGCAGCATGTGAACAGTAATCAGTGCCTGGATAAAGCCACAGAAGAGGACAGCCAGGTGCCCAGCATAAGAGACTGCAATGGAAGCCGGTCCCAGCAGTGGCTTCTTCGAAACGTCACCCTTCCAGAAATATTCTGAGACCAAATTTACAAAAAAGGAAAAAGAAGAAAAAAAAATAAGGATTGACTGGGCTACCTCAGCATACATTTCTGCCACATTCTTAAGTAGCAAAAAAGGAAAAGTGCTTTCCTCCTGTGGGGATGTAAGGTTTATCAGCCATTGAAACTTAGACTCCTCTCGCTTTTCACTAGCTGTGAACCAGCCTTCTTGTCCAAGGACGTGAAACTACAGAGTAGCAAGACTGCGCACACTGATGTTTACACGATGGAAAGAGTCTTTCATCAAGAATCATTGTAAAGAATATTCAGGCAGTGAAGCAGTCAACAAACGTGCTTTCCGGGGAGCTGCACCTTTCATGGTTTGCTTGCACATCAGTAACTTTCACTGAATGTGCTGTCCTAATGAAGAGATTTCTAAGATTTTTTTCTGATTAGGACTGGTAACCAGTATATTAAATATTGATAGAAAAATAAGTGAAAAAGAACTGGAACCAGTTTCAGAATCATGAAAACAACATTTTTACAATTTAAGAAAAAACTATATTAAACAGGGTTTAAAGGAAATTAAAACAGAACTATGAGAAGTACAATTTGTTATAGTATAGTATCAAATTTCTATATAGATTTTATACCTCAGTGGGGAAAAATAACGGATTCCAGTGACATTTTGTTTTCATCTGTGATAGTCATGGATGCTTTTTTTCCTTGGGGTGCTGAAATTGAGCTAAAAAAAAAAATGGCTCTTTGAACGTAGTTTTAATTGCTTTCTTCAATTTTGTTTTATTTGGTTTATGGGCTGTTTAAATTGTAATTTTTAATTGCCTTCAAAGAATGAAGATTTAACAATGTCTGGTCTCACTGAACAGGTTAGATCGCTCAGTTGCTCTTGGGTCAACTGGCTATTGACTTTCACAACACACAATTTCCTATTAGAGTTTGAACTTCTTAACTTGATTCAGCTGATTATGCTTAATACCCAAGATTCATACTACTGTACTACAGATTTGTTTTCACAGCAATAAATCTTCAGTTCTTTATGATTCCACTCAACAAAAGGCCTGCAGAAGTGATTATTTGGGTATTTGGAGAGGATCCATTTGATGATTTTTTGGAAAACTTTTTTCACTCCATACTCAGATGTGCTTTATTGTCAGGTGCATATTTAGATTAGATTCTTGTAATGGTGATCTTTTTTTTTTTTAATTTGAAAATGTTTGACTTTTTTTTTAATGAGTTAAAGAAGTGCAGCTACTCTTATATATTAGTCCTGCATTTCTTCCCTAAATTCTATTTAGATTAAATCAGTTTTTTCCTCTAATTTTTAATACCACAGTATAACTTCAGAATCGATTAAAAGTTGAGTATAACAATTAGTGTTTTAATTTCATAGAAGATCTCATTGTGACATCTTTCCTGATATGTAAAGCAGTCCATTGGCAAAAGTGCTTGTATTTTCTTATTTGTAAGAATATATTTAGGGATATTCTTTTCTTTGATTATCAAAGACTCTCACTGCAGGCAGTGCTAGTTCTTGTGCCTAAGAATGTTTCTGAAAGTTGAATCACTAATGGCTACTTGCCAAGTTGAGTGTATAGAAAGTTTCTCATCTCCTATTCAGGTTAATCAGCATCAAACACATATGGATGGTTTAGAGTGAGACTGTAGTACAGAATGCATACATTTTGTCCCCAGGAAATTTGCAGTGAAGCAGGTGCTGGATGGGTTTTTGTTTTGTTTGTGTGTGTGTACGTGTGTGTGTGTGTGTGTGTTTTTCCTACTCCATGAGCTCTGTTAATTCTGTCTTCAGTAGGCCTAATGTTCGAATAAACCAGATGTCTAATAAATTATTTTCATGCTCAGAATTTCAGGTTTTTGTACTCTAGTATAGCTTGGTCTTATTCCTTATTGTAAGAAAGCTTAAATAGCAATGTGATTCAAGGTTTTGTTTTGTTTTTTAAGAGGGGGATGTGAGTGATTTAATTCATGGGTACTTTTAGAACCTGATAGATAATCCCATTGCCTTTATTTTTCTAATTAAAGAATTCGTAAATACTTTGAAAATATAAAATATTCCTGAATAGTTGTGCCTTACATTGGTTTTATTTGAAGTTAAAATGGATCCCTATTCATTACAGCTATTTGTAGATCAGGCCGTATGCTAATCACTCTAAGTCAAATTGGGAAGAAAAGAATGAATCAAAAAGAAAGCAAAGGATGAAAAGAGGGGATTATTTGACCAGTGAAGAATTCACCAATGTGACAAGAATAATCTGAATCTTCAAATTTATTCACCTTCCTCCCATCCCAATCCATTTTAATGTCTTTCTGTTCTGATTGGCACCCTGAAAATATAAGTGAAGGGCAGCATGTAGGACATGTCCTCATTTCCCTATTCTACATTTAGCTGAGAAACAGAAGTTCCTCTGTAAAGATCTGGTGCTCTCCCCATCTTTCAAGAAGCACACCAAGAGTAAATTGAACTCAGAATTACATGTTCTTTTAAGGAGAAAGAAAATCAGAAGGTAGGGTTTCTTAGGTGGTAACTGTGAGCAGAGGTATACAAAGAATGAACCATTTTTTTACTCTGGAAAATGAGATGTTTTCAATTATGCAATACTTCTCCCATTGTCTGACTTCCTGAAGATAAAGCATTTGCTTGAGCTACCAAAAACTAATAATTTTGCAGGAAATGAGGCAAAACTCTGCTGTATTGACTATACATAGCAACAATTAAAAATTAAATTTTAAAATTACCATCTGTGATCACATCAAATAAGTCAAATATCTAGAATGTTAACAAGAGATATGTAAGACTTCTATCCTGAAAACTACAAAATGTTGCTGAAACTATATAGAACACTGCAATAAATATGTTCATGAATTGAAAGGCTGCATAATATCAAGATCTGTTTCCCACAAATTGATTTACAGAAATCAATTCAAATTTCAGTGAAAAAATAATCCTTCCGCTGAGGCTTTCTTGTAGAAATTTGCAGATATATATGGAAATCCAACAGACCCAGAACAACCAAGATAGTCCTGAAGGAGGGGGCAAATGTTGGAAGACTTAACACTACTCAATTTCATGACTTGCTTTAAAATTACAGTAATTAAGAGAGTGGTACTAGGGTTCAGGACTAATAGATCAGTGGATAGAAGAGAATTGGGAAGCAGACTCCTACATGTATATGGTCATTGGCTTTTCAACAAAAAAACACAAGCAACTCCATGGAGAAACTTTCTGAATATTGATACTTTCACACAATGCACAATGTTTTCAACATGGATCACAGGACCTAAATGTGAAGGACAAAACAATAAATCTTCTAGAAGAAAACAATATCTTCTTGACTCTTGGGATAGGCAAAGATGTCTTAGGACACAAAATAAACTCCATAAAAGAAAACTGATTTGATTTCACCAAAATTACATTCTTCTCATCAAAAAGATAAAGTGAAAAACCATGCTGCAGCCAAGGACAAAATAGTCGCAGTACACATAACAAAGGATTTGTATGCAGAAAAACAACTTTTAAAAGCCACTGCAAAAGCAACACATTATAAAAGTTAATAAGTGACTTGAATACACACTTCACAGAAGCTATCCAAATGCGCAATTAGCATAGGGAAGGGTGTTCAGCATCAGCCATGAGGGAAGGAAGAATGCAACCACCAGGAAATAACTGTTGCACACTTGCCCAGAGGGTGAGAAGGTGTAGAAACTGGCAAAAGTGTAAGTATGATCACCTGAGGAAACAGCTTCCCAGTTTCTTATAAATGTAAATGTATGCCTACTCTGATTTCACTTCTAGAGATAAAACCCAAGAGAAATGAGGGGATATGCCCACATTAAGATGCATACAAGACTATTCAAAGCAGATGTAAAATAACCCTCAAACTAGAAACTACACCAATACCAATCAGCATGATAATGGATAATCAAATAGTTATTGAAATACTAGTCTACAATTTTTAAAAAATGAATTACTGATACAATAGGGATAAATAGAAAAAGTATTGAACAAAGAATGCTAGACATACTACTTTTATATGAAGCTCAAGAATAGGCCAAATAAACCTAAGGTGCTTACCTTTGGGTGAGTATACACTTGGAAGTGGCATGAGAAGACTTTCTGGAATGATGGAAGTAGTCTGTAAATTGATTTAGATAATGCAAATTATTTAGATAATTTAAAGTTTTACTGAGCTATATACTTAGGATATATGCATTCTGCCATCTGTATACCTCAATAAAGTGCTGGGGGGAACTAAAATACCCTGCTGGTATCAGAGTTTTCTAAATAGCCTTCCATTGCTACACAATACCCAAAGACTGGCTAACTTGCAACAAACATATTCAACTGAACTCACAAGAAAATACGGGAAAACCCTACGGTCCGGTGAGGCAGGGGGGAAGATAAGTACACAAGTCACAGAGGTAATGGTTAAACGTGAAAGCCTTTCCTCTCCGAAGAACAAAATAGAATAACCAGGGCTTGGGGAATGATAGTTCCTAGGCCTTGGCCCTGAACAAAGCTGGGGAATTAAACTAAAGATCCCTACATAAAATTGGAAAATTCAGAGAGCTCTATAAGTAAAAGGATGCATAAAGAAGTCTGCCTTGTAAAGGAAACCAAAGGGTAAAATCTGACAGACTCTGCCCTTTTTCTAGGTAGTAAATGGTGGCAAGGATGATGCCACCACTGTGATCATAAGGCCTAGTTTTTAGATTTTGTTTTCAAGTAATCTCTACACCCAACATGGGGCTTGAACTCAACCCTAAGATCAAGAGCGGCACGCTCCACCAACTGAACCAGCCAGGCACCCCAAGGCCTGCTTTTAAATAGATCAAGAGTTTAAAACCACAGTTACAAAGTCTGCAGATCAAGAAAATAGAGTGAATCTAGATTTATGGCACTTGCTGGAAACAATGAGAATACAGTATTTCTTTGGGTGGGGGAAGGGGGGAAACATTAATCCAGGCCCCTATATGCTCACAAGTTAATTATGAAATTATTAAAAAGAGAAAATGAGCCACCAAGGTATTACCAAAACAAAGTTCTGGCAAAGTGATGAAAGCTTGTGTCAGATTAAACCTGCCAATAAATTAATAGTCCTGGACAATAATTTTTTAAACGTTTTAAAGCCTTGGGAAATGAACAAAGGACACAAAATGTAGAGGATTCAACCCTTATTAAAAAGGACCTTCTATATAAGGTAACATATGTATGTCTTTTCCCCAAAGAACATTTCCAATGTACACAACACACTAGAGGTAGTGGTCATACAGATATAAATTGTTGTCTTAGACCGTATTTATGAGCAGAGTGGCTGCAGATTGGAGAATATCTAAAAGAGGGAGTCACAGAGGAGCCCCCAAATCTGCATATGAATTTCCTCAACTGCTGGAATGATTTGAATGTGCGCAGGATGAGACTCCAAGAAGTCCACAGAAAAAACTTCCCATTTGGAGGGGCTTGATCAACACTTTAGACTTTACGAGCATACCTTTGGAGATTCTGCAGGCTCAATTCCAAACTACTGCAATAAAGCAAATATCGCAATAAAACAAGTCAAATCAATTTTTTTTGGCTTCCCAGTACATATAAAGGTAATATGTACACCATATTGTAATCTGTTGAGTGTGTGATAGCATTTCGTCTAAAAACATGAACCATGTACATTCATAATTTAAAAATATTGCTAAAAAATGCTAAACCATTCTCTGAACTTTAAGTTGTGATCACTGATCACAGATCACCATAACAAATATAATAAAAATGAAAAAGTTTGGAATATTGTAACCATTACCAAAAAGTGACACACAGACATGAAGTGAGCAAATGCCACTTGAAAAATGGTGCCAGTAGAGGTGCTCAATGGGTTGCCACAAACCTTCAATTTGTAGAAAACACAGTGTCCATGAAACAATAAAATGAAGTTCAATTAAACAAAGTATGCCTATGTATTGAAACCCAAGGCCCTGTGTAGGAATAAAGACCATTTCTTAAGGACTTGGGGCTATTCCTAGGGCCAAGGACAAAATGCAGAAAGACCATACCTAACAAAATATAAAACCAGGCCTCTGCAACATCAAGTTGATCTGCCAACAATCTGCTAACTTGGATAAACAGTCTTCAGAGGAAGAGGACATAATACAGAACTGTTTGGTGCACCAATCACAATGTTCAGTTGTCCAGTATAGAATGAAAAGGAATGAGGAAACAAGAAATTAGATTTTTTTAAATAGTCAACAAAAAGACTCACTGATGACCGAGATGATGGAATTAGCAGATAAGTTCATCAATAAAAGTGGGGTTTCTTTTAAGATAAAAACTGATATCATCAAAATGTGGAAAATTTCAGAAGAAATTTAGAAACTGGAAAGGAGAAAAGAATCCTAAAATTGAATAATATTTAAAAAATCAATTTAATGTGACCCATTAGGAAAAAAGATCAGTGAACTTGAACACAAGTCAATAAAGAATTTCCAAACTAGGGGCACCTCGGTGGCTCAGTCAGTTAAGCGTTCGACTTCAGCTCAGGTCATGATCTTGTAGTTGGTGGGTTTGAGCCCCACATCGGGCTCTGTGCTGATAGCTCAGAGCCTGGAGCCTGCTTCAGATTCTGTGTTTCCCCCTCTCTGTCCCTCCCTCACTCGCACTCTGTGTCTGTCTCTCTCAAAAATAAACATTAAAAAATTTTTTCCAAACTAAACCACAGATGCAGAAAAAGATTGAGGGAGGGAAAAACAGCCTTGAGGATAAAATACATGCATTTGAGACCTAAAAAGAGAGAAAACAACAAAAACTCTGAGAAATAAGTTGTTTCATGCCCCCCTCCTCCCTTCCATGATTACTGCCAATCTCACTGCAAATTCTGCCTTTGTCTACACATGGCATTATACTTTCTGTGTCTCTGTGTTTCTCCTTTTTATAAGGATACCAGTTATATTGGATTTGGGACTGACTCTAATTCAGTATGTCCTCCTCTTTCCTAACTACATCTGCAAAAACACTGTTATGGGTTGAATTACGTCACCCAACAAAGATATGATAAAGCTCTAACCCTGAGTACCTCAGAATGTGACTTTATTTAGAAATAGGGTTTTTTACAGAAGTAATCAAGTTATCAGGAAATCATAAGGGTGAGCCCCAATCCAATATGATTGATGTCCTTATAAAAAGGGGAAATTTGGACACAGAGAGACAGAAAAAATGGTGAGAAGACATGGGTAGAACCATCTATACGTCAAGGAATATCTGAAGCTACCAGAAACTAGGAGATAGGCATACAACAGATTATCCCTCAAACCTTAGAAGCAATCTTCCCTGCCAAAACCCTGATTCTAGACTTTGGGCCTCCTGAACTCAAGAACAGTAAAGTTCTGTTTAAGCAACTCAATGTGTGGCATTGTGTTATGGCAGCCTCAGGAAAATAATAGACTCTATTTCAAATGAAATCCTATTTTGAAGTATTTCTGAGTAGACACGAATTTGGAGGAAACACTATCCAAACCAGTGCATCCACTTAACCATTTAAAGAAGAATTAACACCAGTCCTTTACAAACTCTTTCACAAAAGAGGAGGAATATCTCAATTCATTCTATGGTACCAGCACCAAAGCCAAAGATAGCACAAGAAAAAAAATAAAGATGAATATCCCTGATTATTATAGATGCAAATATCTTTGACAAAATACTAGTAAACCAATTCCAGAAGTATATTAAAATAATTACAAACCATGATAAAGTTGGGTTTATCTAGGAATGCAAGGTTGGTTCAACATATAAAACTCCATGTAATACACTATATTATTTGAATAAAGAACTGCATGATCATTTCAACAGATGCAATAAAGGCATTTAGACAAAACCCAACATGCTTTCCTGATTAAGCAAACTCAATAGAATGGAACTTCCTCAATTCAATAAAGGGTCTCTATGAAAAATCCGTATCTATCAACATATTTAATAAGGAAAGACTGAATGCTTTTCCCTTAAGATCAGGAAGATAACAAGGATGTCCACTCTTGCTGTGTATATTCAGCACTGTACTGGAGGCTCTGGCCAGGGCAACTTTGAGGCAACAAAAGGCATCCACATAGAAAAAGAAGAAATGAAACTATCTCTATTTGCAGATGACATCATTTCATATATTAAAAAATTCTAGGAAGTCCATCAAAAATTATTAGAGGGACGCCTAGGTGGATAAATCGGTTAAGTGTCCGACTTTGGCTCAGGTCATGATCTTGTGGTTGGTGAGTTCGAGCCCTACGTGGGGCTCTGTGCTGATAGCTCAGAGCTTGGAGCCTGCTTCAGATTCTGTGTCTCCCTCTCTCTCTGTCCCTCCCCTGCTCATGCTCTGTCTCTCAAAAATGAAAAAACATTTTAAAAAATTATTAGAATAAATGAATTCAGCAAGGTTGTAGAATACAATATCAATACAGAAAAAAATCAGTTGTATTTCTGTACACCAGCATAAATAGTTCAAAAATAAAATTAAGAAAACATTTAAGGGTTGCTTGAGTGGCTCAGTCAGTTACGTGTCTAACTCTTGATTTCTGCTCAAGTTATGATCTCATGGTTCATGAGATCAAGCCCTACATTCTGTGCTATCAGCTCAGAGCCTGTTTCAGATTCTCTCTCTCCCTTCTCTCTCTCAATATAAACAAACATTTTTAAAAAGAAAACATTTAAAATAGTGTCAAAAAGAATAAAATACTTAGCAACAAATTTAGCAAAAAAGTACAAGACATATGCATTGAAAACTAAAACACATCACTAAAAGAAATTTTAAAAGATCTAAATAAACAGCACAAGTTCATGAGTCAAAATAATATTGTTAACATGGTAATTTCTCCCAAATTGAGCTACAATTTCAATGTAATGCCTACCAAAATCCCAAGTGTCTTTTTGCAGATATTGACAAACTGATCCTAAAATCCATATGGAAATTCAAGGTGCCCAGAATAGCCAAAACAATCTTGAAAAAGAAGAAAAAGGTTGGAGTACTCAAGCTTCCCAATTTCTTACTACAAGGCTGTAGTTTTCAAGATAGTGTGGTACTGGAATAAGCATAGACCCACAGATCAATAGAATTGAGAGTCCAGAAATAACCCCTATACTTATTCAACAAAAGTGTGAAGAAAATTTAACAGAATACCAATAAATGGTGGTGGGACAACTGGATACCTACATGTAAAAGAAAGGAGACCCCCTATATCATATCACACACAAAAATTAACTTGAAATGGATCAAACACGTAAATATAAGAGCTAAAACTGTACCACTGTTAGAAGAAAACATATCCGCCATCTTCATGACGTGATCATTGGGCAATCATCTCTTAGATATAAAACCGAAAGTAACAGCAAAGGTAGAAAAGCAAATATATAAGCAGAACTTGGTCTATTTGTAGACCAAATATATTTATATTATATTTAGACCAAATCTAAAAGATTTGGAGTCCGGTTCAAGACAGCAATGTAGGAAGATTCTGAACTCACCCATCTCTCATGGACACACCAGATCTATAGCTACAAATCTTGTGGAAAAAAAAGCCTAAAAACTAGTGGAGAAATGCCTTCACATCAGGCAAATGAAGAAACACACACACACACAATGAAGATGGTAGGAAAGGCTGAGACACAATCTTGCCATAAACCCCATGCCCAGCATTATGACCCACAAATGGGAGGGAACACAGAAGTCAGAGCTTCTCCCTGAGGAACAATGGTTTTGTACCCCACACTGGGAACCCCAATTTTTAATACTGGCACCTGAGATACAACCCCAAAACATCTAGCTTTGGAAACCATTGGTGTTCATGCCCATGAGACCCATGGGGCTGTGGTGAACTAAGAAATGGGTCTTAAAATGTCTTTATGTGAACTCACTCACCCCACAACCTAGAACAGAAGTAGTCTTTTGAAAGGAAACTGATTTTAAGATAATGTGATGCCTCTAGCTTTGTTCTTCTTTCTCAAAATTGCTTTAGCTATTCAGAGTCTTTTTGTGGTTCCATACAAATTTTAGGATTATTCTGAGAAAAATGGCCTTGGAATTTTGATAGGGCATAGAATATTTTAATGCTTTGGGTTATATGGGCATTTTAACAATATTAATTCTTCCAGTCCATGAGCATGGAATATCTTTCCACTTATGCATGTCTTCAATGTTTTTCATCCATATCTCATAGTTTTCAGTATATAAGTCTTTCACCTAAATTTAAGTGTCAATCTGAGGGGCAGGTGCCTGCTAGGATACTCCTTGGGGGACAGAAGCTGGTGGATGCCATCTTTGCACTCTTCCCCTCTGCCATGTTAAAGCTGGTGTGCATTTTTTTTTTCCAGGTGGAAGCCATCTTTGCACTCCCACTCTGCCTTGCTCTAGGCAGTAGGTACCATCTTCATGCTCTCCACCTGCTGCACTCCAGAGCATCAGTATCGCTTAGAGGGGAGCTCCTACATGCACCAGTTTTTATGAATGGTGATCTGATTTTTGTAGCTGCCACCCATGGAATGCCCCTTGACTGCCTAGCTGGTGGCCAGGGGAGCTTGTGTTCCTGGGTCCCACAGGACTGTAACAATTGGAGAGACAGTTATTGGCCAACTACCATCCTGAAGGCACTGCACAGACAACATATTGAATCACACCCACAGTCTTTCTGTAAAAGAGGCCTATGTGCTTGTATTGGAGCACACAGATTAGAGGGGCAGATTTGAGGGGCAGGCTTCTGCTTTGGAACACATCTAGGAGATACATAGGTGACAGGGAATTCAGGCTGGGGAATACTATCTTTTAGCTCTCCCTCTGCTTCACTACCGTTGACTTTTACTTCTCAGAAAGGAGCTTATACACTCATATGGAGCCCTGATTTTTGTGGGACATCTCCAGATGGCATGGCTCTAGTGGTCAGCAGGGATTAAGCTTGCAGTCCCACAGGATTGTATATATCTGCATTTTAAAAGCTGCTGCTGAGGGTTCTGGCTTCCAAGCAGCCTAAATTTGGGTGGTGACAGATACCCTCCCATTTGGGACAGTAACAGGTCTTAGTAGATCCTCAAACACTGGGAACTATTAAAAATAAAATAGGCTTCTTGGACAATCACAGGTTTGACAGGCAACCAAGAGCAAAAACAGGGTTGAATGGTAAGTTTCATCTCCTACACAAGACTAATTCTCCAAGGCGAGGAGAGGTGGCTTATTCACTTAATTCAAAGAAACCAACAGACAGTCTAACAAAATGAGGAGACAGAGAAATATGTTTCAAATAAAGAACAAGACAAAACCTCAGATAAAGTACTAAATGAAGTGAAGATAAGCAATCTACCTGATAAAGAGTCCAAAGTAATGGTCATAAAGATGCTTACTGAACTCAGGAGAAGAATGGAAGATGGTACCATGATCAAGTGGAATCTATCCCAGGGATGCAAGGATGATTAAGCATCTATAAATCAATCAATGTGACACACCAAATTAATAAAATGAACATATTATGACCTTAATAGATGCAGAAGAGCAGGTGACAATATTCAACAGCCATTTCTGATAAAAATCACATCAAAATCTCAACAAAGTGGATATAGAGAGAACATATCTCAACAAAAAGCTAACATCATACTCAATGGTGAAAAGCTAAAAGCTTTTCCTCCTTTTCCTTGAGGAGCAAGATAAAATACCTAGAAATAAATTCAACAAGGAGGTGAAAGACTTGTATACTGAAAACTATGAGATATGGATGAAAAAAAACTGAAGACACACCTAAATGGAAAGATATTCCATGCTCATGGACTGGAAGAATTATTATTGTTAAAATGCTCATATTACTCAAAACATTCAAATATTCCATGCAACCCCTATCAAGATCCCAATGCTACTGTTCTCAGAATTAGAATAATCTTCAAATTTGTATGAAACCACGAAAAGACCCTGAATAGCTAAAGCAATTTTGAGAAAGAACAACAAAGCTAGAGGCATCAATCTATCTTATTTCAAATTATACAAAAGGTGCAAACAGAAATTCTAGATCTGAAAAATATAAATACTAAACTAAAAAATTCAGTAGAGGGATTCAATAGCAGACTTGATCAGGCAAACAAACTTGACAGGTCATTTTAAATTATCAAGTCAAAGAACAAAAAGAAAAAAGAATGAAGAAAAGTAAAGAGAGCCTAAGGGACTTAAGGGATGCCGTCAAAGGGACCAATATTCACATTATGGGAATCCCAGAAGAAAAGAGAGAAATGGGGTCAGAGAATTTATTTGGAGGAATTAGAGCCAAAAACTTCCTAAATCCGAGGAAAGAAATAGGCATACAGATTCCAAAAGCTCAAAGAACTCCAACTAGAATAAGTTCAAAGAGAACTACATCAAGACACATGATAATAAAATTGTCTAGGGGTGCCTGGGTGGCTCAGTCGGTTAAACGTCTGACTTCAACTCAGATCATGATCTCAAGGTTCATGAGTTCAAGCCCTGCATCAGGCTCTGTGCTGACAGCTCAGAGTCTGGAGCTCACTTCGGATTCGGTGTCTCTCTCTCTCTCTGCCTCTCCCCCATTCATGCTTGTGCTCTCTCTCTCTCTTATAAATAAACATTAAAAAAATTATCTAAAGTCAAAGACAAAATCTTGAAAGCATCAAGAGAAAAAGTAATTCGTCATATACAAAGGATATCAGAGTTTTCAGCAGAAACTTTGAAAGCAAGAAGTGGGATGATATATTCAAAATGCTCAGAGCCTGGAGTGGAAAAAAGTCAACCAAGAATACTTTATCTGGTAACACTGTCCTCCAAAAATGAGGGAGAAATTAAGAGCTTCCAAGATAAACTGCTGAGGGAGTTCATTACCATTAGACCTGCTCTACAAGAAATGATAAAAGGAGTCTCCTTAGAGTTGAAATAAAAATGGTAAAGAGCAACATCAATCTGTATGAAAAGATAAGGCTGTTCAATAAATGTAAATAAATGAAAAAAAAAACATAGTAACTTCTACAATTGTAATTTTGGTGCATATACTTATTTATTTATTTTTAAATATTTTATTTTTAAGTAATCGCTGCAACAAACATGGAGCTTCAATTCATGACTCCGAGATCAACAGTTGCATGCTCAAGGACTGAACCAACCAGGCACCCCTTGGTGCAAAAATTTAATTAACAAAAATAAAAACAGCAATAAATCTATAGCAATAGGTATACAGTAATGATCAGGTTATGATCTCACAGTTTGTGGGTTCCAGCCCTGCACAAGTCTTTCGTGCTGACAGCTTAGAGCCTGCTTGAGATTCTCTCTCTCCCTCTCTCTCTGCCCCTCCCCTGCTTGTGTGCTCTTTCAAAACAAACTTTAAGATAAATAAACTTTAAAACAAACAAACAAACCTTAAAAAATAGGTATACAGTATTTAAAGATGTAATGGTGACATCAATATCATCAAGTAATGGGGTAGAGCTGCAAAGGAGTAGAGTTTTTATATACAATTGAAGTTACTAGTTTAAAACAGACTACAACTCCAGGATATTTAATTGCAATGATAAACCACGAAGAAAATATGTATAGCATATATATATATATATATATATATATATATATATATATATATATATAGCAGGAAAAAAAAAGAAAATACATATAGCATATATATATGGATATATGGTATACATGTATATATATACATATATATGTATATATGTAAGAAAATATGTATAGCATATATGTGTGTATATATGGATATATGGTGCGTGTGTGTGTGTGTGTGTATATATATATATATATATATATATATAATATACGTATATATGGAAAGGAGAAAGGAATCAAAGCATACCACTACAAAAAAAAAAATCAAAAGGAGGCAGTGAGAGAAGGAGGGACAATAAAGCTACAGACATACAGAAAACAAAGTGTCAATAGTAAGTCCTTCCCTATCAGTTATTAATTTAAATATAAATGTATTGGGGTGCCTGGGTGGCTCAGTCAGTTGAGCGTCCGACTTCAGCTCAGGTCAGGATCTCGTGGTTCATGGGTTCAAGCCCCGTATAGGGCTCTGTGCTGACCACTCAGAGCCTGGAACCTGCTTTGGATTCTGTGTCTCCCTCTCTCTCTCTCTCTCTCTCTCTCAAAAATAAATAAATGTAAAAAAAAATTAATATGAATGTATTAAACTGCTCAAACAAAACACATAGATTGTGTGAATGGATTTTAAAAATATATGTCCATCTATATGCTATCTATAGGAGACTTTAGACCTAAGGATATACATAGGCTAAGAGTGAAAAGGTGGAAAAAGATATTCTGTATGAATTAACCAAAAATAGAATAAGAGTGGCTATACTAAAGTCAGACAACGTTTAAATAAAAAACTGTTATAAAGGACAAAGAAGGAGAGGCGTCTGGGTGTCTCAGTTGATTGCACATCTGACTCTTGATTTCAGCTCAGGTCATGATCCCAGGATTGTGAGATTGAGCCCTGAGTTGGGCTCCACACTGAGCAGAGAACCTGATTGTCACTCTCACTCTGCCCCTCTCCCTGCTCTAAGAATAAAAAGACAAAAAAAAAAAAAAAAAAAAAAGATACAATATAATGAAAAAAGGGATCAATTTTACCAAGAAGCTCTATCAGTTATAAATATCTATGCACCACAGCTCCGGGCTCCTGAATACATGAGGCAAACTTTGATACAATAGGAGGGAGAAGGTTCCAGGGAAGATGGAAAAGTCGGAGAACCTTAGGCTCACCTCCTCCCACAGATACACCTAGATAATACCCACATCACTGCAAATAACCCCGAAAACAACCCAGAACAGACTCCACAGCTAAATGTAGAGAAAAGTCCACAATTGAGGAGGAGAAGAAGGGTTAAGATACGATTAGGAACCAAAATGACCAGTGAGATTGTCCATGAGAGGAAGGACACCACAGGCATGGAAAAGGGAGAGGAACAGACCCCACACCAGGGAAAAGCAATCCCAGGTATGGGGACCCACACTGGGAAAAGCAATCCCCCCAACATTTCCCTTTCAAAGCCAGAGCGGCTTAATTACCTGAATTTTTACTATCAGTGGAGCTTAACACTTGTAACTTTAAAAATCATCAGCTTAGCTCTGAGAGAGCAGGAGGGAGAGACAAAACAGTCCTCACCCTTAAAGAGACAGCATAACAAATGGCCCCACTGAGATACAGCATAGAAGCAGCAGTTTGAAAAATGTCTTGGGTATACCAAGAGATTTATTTCCCAATCTCAGAACAGGCAGGGATCCTTAGATTTCTCCAAGAACAGAAAAGCTGGCCAGTGCCATTTCCCCCTCTGCCCTCCAGTCTAGATACACTGACACCTGTGGGAAAGAGCAGGAACACTCCAGCTAGATTGCTAACAGCATGCCACTTCCCCATATTCTTCCATGGGCTTGCCCCATCCAATCTGCCCTCAGAAGAAATCCGTCTAAAGCAGTGCCACAAATATGGCATTGTGCAAGCAAACCCAACAGTGGCCAGTACCACTCCAAAGTGACTCCTGCCCTAGGCAGAGGGGAAGATAACCACATACAACAGTTCAAGTCAGTCCCAGGAGTGGACTCTGGCCAGACATCTCGTCTGACTGTAGGCCCCACCCACCAACATATCCTCTTAGGAGACAATGCAGGGAGAACACCCTGAGTTTGGAGTGACCACAGCTCTGGCAAACACCTGGTCTGACCCAACTCAAGCCCCAATCAGCCCCAGACTGACCCCTTAAAAACGGAGGGACCAAATCCTGCCAACAATAGACAAAGAGAGCCACTGCAAATGACTGAAATTAAGGCAAAAGTGGCTCAGCCACAACAATAGGTCACATGCAACACACACAGCAGACACTCTTGAAGTGCCAGGTTCTGGTGAACAGGGTACACTACACTGAAGGGCACTACAGGACCTCTTCTTCATAAGGGCACTACTTTCAAAAGCAGATGTAGGTAACTTTCCTATCACATAGAAACAGCCACAGGGAGTTAGATAAAATGATGAGACAGAGAAAAATGTCCTAAATGAAAAAACAGGACAAAATCACAGCAAGAAAGCTAAACAAAATAGAGATAAGTAGTATGCCTGATAGAGAATTTAAAGCAATGGTCACAAAGATACTCACTAGACTTGGAAAAAGAGTGGAAGACCTCAGTGAGATCCTCAACACTGAGACTGAAAAGAAAAAAGAACCAGAGATGAAGAAATCAACAACCAAAATTAAACATACACTAGATGGAATACATAGTAAACTACAGGAAGCAGAAGAATGGATCAGTGACCTCAAGGACAGAGTAATGGAAAGCAATCAAGCTGAACAGGAGAGAGAGAAAAAAATAAAAAATAAAAAATGAAAATAGACTTAGGTAATTCAGTGATACCACCAAGCATAATAATATTTACATTATAAGGATCCCAGAAGGAGAAGAAAAAGGGGGGCAGAAAAATTTATTTGAAGAAATAATAGCTGCTAACTTTCTGAATCTTGGGAAGGAAACAGAAATTCAGATCTAGGAGACACAGAGAGTCCCCCAAAATCAACCCAAGCAGGTTCCACACCAAAACATATAGTAATTAAAATGGCAAAAAGTAGTGATAAAGAGAGATTTTTATTTTATTTATTTATTTTTTTTCAACGTTTATTTATTTTTGGGACAGAGAGAGAGCATGAACGGGGGAGGGGCAGAGAGAGAGGGAGACACAGAATCGGAAACAGGCTCCAGACTCTGAGCCATCAGCCCAGAGCCTGACGCGGGGCTCGAACTCACGGACCGCGAGATCGTGACCTGGCTGAAGTCGGACGCTTAACCGACTGCGCCACCCAGGCGCCCCAAGAGAGAATTTTAAAAGCAACAAGAGAAAAGAAGCCAGTTACACACAAGGGAAATCTCATAAGTGTATCAGCTGTTATTTCAGCAGAAATTTTGGAGACCAGAAGGGAGTGGCATGGTATTTTCAATGCGCTGAAAGGAAAAAAACCTGCAACCAAAAGTACTCTATCCAGCAAGGCTATCATTCAGACTAGAAGAGAGATAAAGAATTTCCTAAACAGGGGCACCTGTGTAGCTCATCCCGTTGAGTGTCTGACTCTTGATTTCAGCTCAGGTCATGATCTCATAGTCATGGGATCAAGCCCCTCATTCACCTCTGTGCCAATTATGGGGCCTGCTTATGATTCTCTCTCTCTCTCCTGCTCTCTCTGCTCGTCCCCTCCCCACCCCCCACTGTTTCTCAAAATAAATAAATAACATAAAAAATAATTTCCTAAACAAAAGTTAAAGGAATTCATCACTAAGAAACCAGCCTTACAAGAAATGTTAAAGGGGGATTCTTTGAGTGAAAAGTAAAGACCATAAGCATAAGAAAAGTAGGCAAGGAAAAATTTCACAGGTACATATAAACATAACAAAAGTAGTAGATTAATTATGTATAAAACCAGTACACAGATTACAACACAAAAGCAGTAAATCAAGTATAATATAAAAATCAGTCAAGGATCACCTGGGTGGCTCAGTTGGTTAAGCATCCAACACTTGGGATCAAACCCCACATAAGGCTCTGCACTGAGCTGCTTAAAATTCTCTCTCCTCTCTGTTCCTCTCTCTGGTTTGTGTGCTCTCTTAAAAAAAAAAAAAAGTCAAGGGATTCACAAAATAAAAGGATTTAAAGTATGAGACCATATACCCAAAATGTGGAGCTAGCAGGGAAGTTAAAATTTAGTACTTTTAGAATGGGTTCAAACTTAAGTGACCATTAGCTTAATATAGACTGCTATATGCATAAGATGTTATATATAAACCTAATGCTAATCAAAAATCAAAAACCAGTAATATATATGCAAAAAATAAAGACCTAGGAATCCAAGCTTATCAGTAAAAAAAAGCCACCAAACCACAAGAGAAGACAGCAAGACAAGAAGTATAAAACAACCATGAAACAAGTAATAAAATGGCAGTAAATAGATACCTATCAACAATTACTTTGAATGTAAATGAACTAAATGCTATAGTCAAAAGACATTGGGTAAATGAATGAAGAAAAAAGCAGGACCCATCTATATGTTGCCAACAAGAGACTCATTTCAGACCTAAAGACACATGCAGATTGAAAGTCAAGGGATGGAAAACATTGATCATGCAAATCGAAGTAAATAAGTCAATGTGGCAATATTTACATCAGACAAAATATACTGTAAAGCAAAGACAAGAGACAAAGAAGGACCCTACATAATCATAAAGGGAACAATTCAACAAGAATATAAAACAATTGGGGCACCTGGGTGGCTCAGTCGGTTAAGTGTCCGACTTCAGCTCAGGTCATGATCTCATGGTCCATGAGTTCGAGCCCCGCGTTGGGCTCTGTGCTGACAGCTCAGAGCCTGGAGCCTGTTTCAGATTCTGTGTCTCCCTCTCTCTCTGACCCTCTCCCATTCATGCTCTGCCTCTCTCTGTCTCTCAAAAATGAATAAACATTTTAAAAAATTTAAAAAAAAGAATATAAAACAATTGTAAATATTTATGCACCTAACGTAAGAGCACCCAAATACATAAAGCAGCTATTAACAAACATAAAGGAAGAAACTGATAGTAATAGAATAATAGTAGGGGACCTACATCAACGGATAGATCATCTGAACAGAAAATCAACAATGAAACAGTGGCTTTGAGTGACACATTGGACCAGATGGATCTAACAGATATATTCTGAACATTCCATCTAAAACAGCAGAATACACTTTTCTTTGAGGAGTACATGGGACATTCTGCAGAATAGATCATGTTAGGCCACAAAACAAGTCTCAATAAATTCAAAAAGACTGAAGTCATATCATTGCATCTTTTCTGACCACAACACTATGAAACTAGAAATCAACTTCAAGCAAAAATCTGGAAATAACACAAATATATGGTGATTAAATAACATGCTACTAAACAATGAATGGGTCAATCAAGAAATCAAAGAGGAAAGTAAAAAAATGCATGAAGACAAATGAAAACACAACAGTTCACAATCTTTGGGATGTAGCAAAAGCTGTTCTCAGACGATAAATTATACCAATACAGGCCTACATCAAGAAGCAAGAAAAAGCTCCAAAAAATAACCTAAACTTACACCTAAAAGAGCTAGAAAAGGAAAAACAAACAAACCCCAAACCCATTGGAAAGAAATAAATAATAAATATTAGAGCAGAAATAAGTGAAATAGAAATGAAAAAACATTAAACAATAGAACAGATCAATGAAACCAGTAGCTAGTTTTTCGAAAAGATCAACAAAATTGATCAACCATTAGCCAGACTCATCCCTCCCACCAAGAGAGAACTCACATAAAATCAGAAATAAAAGAGAAAGAACAACCAACACCACAGAAATACAAATGATTATAATATTATGAAAAACTATATGCCAATAAATTGGATAACCTAAAAAAAATGGATAAATTCCTAGAAACATATAACCTCCCAAAAGTGAATCAGGAAAAAATAGAAATTTTGAACAGACTGATTACCAGCAATGAAATGGAATCAGTAATCAAAAATTCCCAACAAACAGAAGTCTAGGACCAGATGCCTTCACAGGAGAATTCTACACAAATATTTAAAGACAAGTTAATAACTATTCTTTTCAAATTATCCCAAAAAATAGAAGAGGAAGGAAAGATTTCAAATTCATTCTATGAGGCCAGCATTACCCTAATACCAAGACCAGATAACAGCAGTACAAAACAAGAAAACTACTAGCCAAAATCTCTGATAAGCATAAATGCAAAGATCCTCAACAAAATATTAGCAAACTGAATCCAAAACTACATTAAAGAAAATTATTCACCATGATCAAGTGGGATTTATTCCCGGGATGCTAGTGTAGTTCAATATTTGCAAATCAATGTGATACATCACATCAACAAAAGAAAGGCTAAAAACCATATGATCATTTCAATAGATGCAGAAAAAAACATTTGACAAAGTACATCTATTCATGATAAAAACTCTCAACAGAGTAAGTTTAGAGGTAACATTCCTCAACAAAATAAAGGCCATATGTGAAAAACCCATAGCTAATATCATACCCAATGGTTAAAAATGGAGAGCTTTTCCCCTAAGATCAAGAACAAGACAAGAATGTCCATTATCACTACTTTTATTCAACAGACCACTGGAAATCCCAGCTATAGCAATCAGACAACAAAAAGAAATAAAAGACACTTAAGTTGGTAAGGAAGACATAAAACGTTCACTACTTGCAGATGACATGATACTATATATAGAAAACCCTAAAGACTATACAAAAACTACTAGAACTGATAAATTCAGTAAAGTCACAGGATACAAAATTAATATACGGAAATCTGTTGCATTTATATACACTAATAATAAAGTAGCAGAAAGAGAAATTAAGAAAACAACCTCATTTATAATTGCACTAAAAATAATAAAATATCTAGGAATAAACTCAACCAAGGGGGTGAAAAACCTGTATTCTGAAAACAGTAAGACATTGATGAAAGAAATTGAAGATGACACAAACAAATGGAAAGATATTTCCATTGCTCATGGATTGGAAGAACAAAAATTGTGAAAATGTCCTTTCTACCCAAAGAAATCTACAGATTTAATGCAATCTCTATCAAAATACCAACAGCATTTTTCACAGAACTAGAACAAATAATCCTAAAATTTGTGTGGAACCACAAAAAACTCCAAATAGCCAAAGCAATCTTCAGAAAGAACAAAGTTGGAGGTATCACAATCAGTGATTTCAAGATATACTACAAAGCTGTAGTGATCAAAACAGTACGGTACTAGCATAAAAACAGACACATAGGTTAACGAAACAGAATAGAGAGCCCAATAATAAACCCACAATTATGTGGTCAATTAACCTATGACAAAAGAGGCAAGAATATACAATGGAAAAAAGACAGTCTCTTCAACAAATGGTGCTGGGAAAACTGGACAACTACATACAAAAAAATGAAACTGGACCACTCCTTTATACATACACAAAAGCTCAAAATGTATTAAATACCTAATTGTGAGACCCAAAACCATAAAAATCCTAGAAGAGAACATAGATAAATCCTAGAAGAGAACACAGGCAGAAATTTCTCTGACATTGGCTGCAGTGTTCTATATAGAAGTTGTTTGTGACTTGTCAAACATTTCTGCCCAGAGCTGCACATACATGGGTTTATTTGGCTTGTATTCCATTTCTGGACTCAGGGTCAGAACTGGCCCTTCTGTCCTGACACTAAGAGGGATTACTCTGCCTCACCACCTTGAGTCAGACCAGTCTGGCTCCATGGACTGGATTGGAGAGGGAAGAGAAATATGCAGGTTCCCAGGCTCCTAACACTGTGTGATACCATATGAGAAACAGAAAAAACAGCTTGCTCAGCACTGCAGTTAGGCAAACTTAATGAACAATCATAAATCATACATGGGTAATGTATGTGTGTGTATGTGTGTGTGTGTGTGTGTGTGTGTGTGTGTGTGTGTGTGTATGGCGCTGGTGGAAATACTGAGTTGGAAGTGTCTCACCTGAGGGGAGGACGCTCTTCCCAGGACCCTCAACTGGGACTCAAACCCACTGCTCACCATGAGGCTTCCCCAGGCAGGAGGCTGGATGCTGTGAGTACCCAATTTGATGTATTAAGACTTCTTTGTTCTCTACACTCTCTCCCTCTTTATGTTAACTATAATTGTTTAATTCCTTATATTCCCTTTCCCTTATAATTAATAAAGCTTTTCTCCACAAAACTAAGTGTGGCTATCATGAATTACTATTATTCAAAACAAGTAGCAACATTTTTCTAGATATGTCTCCTGAGGCAAGAGAAACAAGACCAAAAATAAACCACTGGAACTACATCAAAATAAAAAGATTTTGTAAGCAAAGGAAACAGCAAAAGACAACCTACTGAATGGAGAAAATATTTGCAAATGATATATCTGATAAGGGGTTAGTATGCAAAATATATAAAGAAAGTATACAACTCAAAACTGGAAAAAAAAAAAGCAGTTTAAAAATGGGCAGAAGTGGGGCGCCTGGGTGGCGCAGTCGGTTAAGCGTCCGACTTCAGCCAGGTCACGATCTCGCGGTCCGTGAGTTCGAGCCCCGTGTCAGGCTCTGGGCTGATGGCTCAGGGCCTGGAGCCTGTTTCCGATTCTGTGTCTCCCTCTCTCTCTGCCCCTCCCCCGTTCATGCTCTGTCTCTCTCTGTCCCAAAAAATAAATAAAGGTTGAAAAAAAAAATTAAAAAAAAAAATGGGCAGAAGACATGAACAGACATTTCTCCAAAGAAGACATACAAATGGCCAACAGACATGAAAAGATATTCAATATCACTCATCATCAGGGAAATGTGAATCAAAACCACAATGAGATATCACCACCCACATGCCATAAAGGCTAAAAATAGAAAACACAAGAAACAACAAGGGTTGGCAAGGATGTAGAGAAAAAGGAACCCTCTTACACTGTAGTAATAGTGCAAACTGATATAGCCACTGTGGAAAACAGTATGGCAGTTCCTCAAAAATTAAAAGTAGAATTACCATATGATCCAGTAATTCCACTAGTAAGTATTTACCCAAACAATATGAGAACACTAATTTGAAAAGATCTATGCACCCCTATGTTTACAATAACCAAGATATGGAAGCAGCCCAAGTGCCTATCAATAGATGAATGGGTAAAGATGTGGCGTATATGTATATATACATGCATGCATACAAATACACATACATACATGGATTACTCAGCATAAAAAAAGAATGAAATCTTGCCATTTGCCACAACATGGATGGATCTAGAGGGTATAATGTCAAGTGAAATAAGCCAGAGAAGGACAAAAACCATATGATTTCACTCATATGTGGAATTTAAGAAATAAACTAAATCAGAAAAAAACAAACAAACTTAAATATAGAGAACACACTGGTAGTTGCCAGAAGGGAGGTGGTGGGGAAATGTGTGAAACAGGTGGAGATGATTAAGAGTACACTTGTGATGAGCACTGAGTTATGTATAGAATTATTAAGTCACTATATTGTACTCCTGAAACTAATATAACACTGTACATTAATTACACTGGAATTTTTATTTTATTTTTTTTAAGTTTATTTATTTTTAGAGAGAGAGACACGGTAGGGGCAGAGAGAGAGAGAGAGAGAGAGAGAATCCCAAGGAGGCCCTGCACTGTCAGCACAGAGCCTGATGCGGGGCTCAAATTCATAAACCAAGAGATCATGACCTGAGCTGAGGTCAGACCCTTAACCAAATGAGCCACCCAGGCCCACCTATACTAGAATTTTTAAAAAAGGAATAGGAGAGAGAAATACACATCAACACAGCACTAGTTAAAGACTTCAATTCCACTCTTCCAATAATGCATAGAACAACCAGACAGAAGATCAATAGGCAAATGGAAGAATTGAATAACACTATAGAACAATTGGACCTACCGAAGATATAGAACACTCCACCCAACAAGAGCAGAATGTACATTCTTCTCAAGTACACATGGTACGTTCTCCATGATAGACCACATGTTAGGTCACAAAACAAGATATGAAGTTACCTTTTCCTATCACAATGGAATGAAACTAGAAATCTATAGCACAAAACCAGAAAATCCAGAAATATGTGAAAATTAAATGATATGCTCTTAAACAATCAGTGCATCAAAGAATTTACAAAAAAAATAGAGAATACCTTGAGACAAATGAAAAATAAAACACAATATACCAAAACATATGGGATACAGTGAAAGTAGTGCTAATAGGGAAGCATATCACTGTAAATGAGGACTATAAAAAAGCAGAAAGATCTCAAATTAACCTAAGTTAATACCTCAAGAAACTAGAAAAAGAAGAACCCAAACATGGAAGGAAGGAAATAAAAATTAGAGCAAAGATAAACTAAATAAAGAGAAAAACACTTAAAAAAAAATCAATGAAACTAAGAGGTTTTTTTTAATATTTATTTTTGAGAGAGACAGACAGACAGAGTGCAAGCAGGGGAGGGCAGGGAGAGAGGGAGATGCAGAACCTGAAGCAGGCTCCAGGCTCTGAGCTGTCAGCACAGAGCCCGATGCGGGGCTTGAACTCACAAACCAGGATATCATGACCTGAGCTGAAGTCAGATCTTGACTGACTGAACCACCCAGGTGCCCTGAAACTAAGAGACTGAAAACAATTTTTTTTAATGCTTATTTTTGAGAGAGAAACAAAGTGTGAGCAGGGGAGGGGCAGAGAGAGAGAGAGAGCAAGACAAAGAACCTGAAGCAGGCTCCAGGTTCCAAGCTGTCAGCACAGAGCCCAATGCGGGGCTCGAACTCACGAACCTTGAGACCATGCATGACTTGAGCCAAAGTAGGGTGCATAACCGACTGAGCACCGAGGCGTCCCTTGAAACTAAGATTTTTCAAAGAGCAATATAATTGACAGACCCTTGTCTAGATTAATTTTTTAAAAAGATTCAAAACTAAAATCATAAATAAAAGAGAAGATGGAAACCAATTTGACAATAAATTTCATATATTAAAAAAATAATAATAATAAATAAATAAATAAAAGAGAAGAATTTATCACCAATACCACAGAAATAAAAGGCATTATAGAAAAATACTAGGGACAGTTATCCGCCAACAAATTGAATAACCTAGAATGGATAAAATCCTAGAAACATTCTTCTGCTAAGACTGAGTCATGAGGTAACAGAAAATCTGAACAAACTAGTGATGGGCAAGAAGATTGAATCTGCTATCAAAGCTCACCAAGAGCAAAGGCTCACCAAGAAGGGAAGAGCCCTAGCCCATTAGGAGGCGTTGGTCTAGCTACAAAGGCCAGGGAAGCTGCCAAGCAGACGACCCAACCATTTCTGAAGGCCTGTCTGGCATGCTGTCGGTTTGAGCTAAAGGTTTCACAGCAAACCAAAGCACGTGTGAAGGTAAGTGGTTGGGGGTCTATTTCCCCAAATGCCTGTTGACTCCAGGATTTCCATTTCCTCCACTTGGGTGGGGGCGGGGTGTCAGTCAACCAACAGTGTGGAACCCAGTTATTGTGAAGCCTTAACCTGAAATGGTTCCGCTTGTCCCTGTAACTGTCCCCCCACCATCTTTTGGGGGTCTCCCTCATTTGGGAGCAGTTCCCTTAAGAATGCCTTGGCCCAGTTTCACAGCTTCATTTGTTTCATTCTGATATCCCATCTTGAGCTGAGTTCTCCTTTCTCTTCTCTTCCTTCCCAGAGTGTGTTTGGTAGAGGCGGGGGGGGGGGGGGGGGGGGGGGGGGGGGAGGAGGGGATCTTCCAGTCCGCTGTGCCCTAGTTCTTCCCCAAGTCCCCTCTAGTGTGGGGTGGGAACTGCTCTCTGAGACCAACTCCTAGGCGGGCGGGCCTTTGCCATCTTGTTTCTTGACTTTTAGGAACTAGGGCCCCCTCCCCAGGCAGCTGTCACCGGACATTCTCTCTCTGCTGTTCAGGTGGCAGAGGGAACCCCAGCAAGCCTGCTGACTGATTATATGGGCAGCGTGTGCGGTGCCAATGCCAGGCTCCCTCCAGGCAGGCACCCCGCTCTGCTGAGTGGGGACACACCCGGGAAGGGACGAGTTTCTTCAGAAGGACTGGCCGCCGCTCCTCCCCAGCTCAGTGTTCAGACTCAGGCTCAAGAGCTGAACGTGGGACAGGTCTGAAGGCAGAATGGGCTGGGTCAGAAACTGCTGCTTCCCTATAAGCCTGTGTGGAGGGGCTGGCCCACCTCAGCCCCTGCCTCAAAGGCCAGGGAGAATCTTCGCCTTCTGTCTTCAGCTTTGGGCCTTTGTCACTTTTCAGGACAGCAGGAGACATTGCACTCCCTGTCCTGTGGGAGGACAGGAGAGGGACATTGCTCCTAACTATGGCATTTGAATGGCCAAAGTAAGGGTGCCGACCGTGAAAGGAGACACAGGCACTATGGAAAGAGCACAGGCTTCAAGTCAGTCACTGGTTCAAACCCCAGGTGGGCCATGTATCAGTCGGGGGATCTTTAGCAAGTAACTTGTCTGTGCCTCAGTCTGGTCATCTCTAAAATGCCTTCCCCAGGGCACCCGGTTAAGTGGCTCAGTCGGTTAAGTGTACAACTTCCCACTTCCGCTCAGGCCACCATCTCAGGGTTGGGTTCCAGAGTTCAAGCCACACATCAGGCACCCTGTTGTCAGTGCAGAGCCCGCTTCAGATCCTCAGTTCCCTCTTTCTGCCCCTTCCCCCACTAAATGCATGCATGCATGCATACATACATACATACATACATACATACATACATAAAGTGGCTTCCTCACTGGGGAGTTATAACATCTTGCCAGCATTAACAAATGACCTTTCCCTTCCTCGGTTAGCATTAGCTTCTGCTGGGACAGGGGCCAGTGGTGGGAGCAGCTGCACCTGGCTGTGTGCCAGACCAGACCAAGGATCCCCTGCAGCTGGACAGCCCACAGAGGATCCCGTTCAGAAAAGTGCCAATCTGGTCCTCCTTAACCAACGCATGGCTTGATTCAACTCCAGCCAAGAAACACATACAACTGCAAAAAGTGTAAAGAACTGTTAGTGTTTACTCTTCCGCACTCCCATTTTTACTCAGCTCAGCCCGCCCCTCAGTGTGCAACCTTCCAGGGGAGGCTGTTTCACAGGCCGCTTTCGGGATAAAAAGAGGACTTGAAACAGAGAACTGAAAGAGAGAAAAGTCTCAGTCAATCTTTCTCATGATTGCAGGCTCAACACTCCTACACACAACATTAACAAAGAGAATTCAACATTAGATTAAAAGGACAATTACTTCAACCAAGTTGGGATTGTCTCAAAATGTAACTAAGGTTTAACAAAATATCTATGCATAAATTCTATCAGTAAATGTTTGCTAAAACACTACTAGTAAGACTTGTTGCAAAAACATGTGTTTAACATGTTATTTTTAAAGTACTCTTGTACTGGGGTGCCTGGGTGGCTCGGTGGGTTAAGCGTCCAACTCTTGATTTTGGCTCAAGTCATGAGATCAAGCCCTGTGCTCTGCACTGAGTACGGAGCCTGCTTGGGATTGTCTGTCCCTCTCTCTGGGTCCCTCTCTCTCTGCCCCTCCCCTGCTAGTGTGCTCTCTCCCTCTCAAAATAAATAAGTAAACATTAAAAAATGGCCTTAAAAAAACAAAGTACTCTGGTACTTTAACTTATGTTATTCTAAACCAAAAGCCAATATTATACTTGATGATAAAATTCTAGAGACTCTGTTATTTAAATCGAACAAAACAAGGATGCCTGTTATCACCATTAGCACTATACTAGTGTTCCGGAAGCTCTGGGCAATGCATCAGGACATGAAACAGAAAGGAGGCAAAAAAAAAATATCATCAAGAACAACAATTTGTTCTCATTATTTGCAGATGATTTTCATTTACTCGTTCATTAATTCACCAAATATACATTAAGAGCCTCCTCCACATCCACTCCATTAAGGACTCAGAATGCCAAACTTCCTGTCCCCACATAGCTGACATGAGGAGGAGGAGTGGAGAGACCACGAAACAAAACAAACAATGCGCCTTGAAGAAAACTCATGCAGCTAATGAAATAACAGAGGGGAGGGAGCCATTCTGTATCAGGTCAGCCTGCCAGAGGAAGGACTATTTGACCACAGCCTGAAAGGTACAAAAGAGTAAGCTGTGGGGCAATTGGTCTGTTTTCCAGGTCGGGGAGCAGCGAGGGCAAGGCTCTGGCGTAGGGACAAGGTTAGAAAGCTGGAAGATTAGACAGCAATGTGCTCAAGCAATAGCTAGGAGAAAGGAAAGGGCTCAAGACAGGGCCAAGTAGCAGACAACCAGAGGACTAATTGTTGTAGGCAGCATAATGGCCCCCAAAGATGGCCATGTCCTAAACCTCGGAATTTGTGATTATGTTAGGTTACGTGGCAAAGGAGAATCAAGTTTGCAGATGGAAATAAGGTTGCTAATCAACTGACTTGGAGATGGGGAAATTATCCTGGATTATCTGAGTGGTCCCAGTGCAATCACAAGTGTCCCTAAATGTTAAAAAGGGAGGCAGAAGAGTCAGTGCCAGAGTCATGTGTGATATAACAAACACTCAACTGGCCATTGCTGACTTTGAAGATGGAAGGGGGCCATGAGCCAAGGAATGCAAGAAGTTCCTAGAAGTTAGACAGTGTGAAAACACGGATTATTTCCTAAAATCTCCAGGAAGGAACATAGCCCTACTTCAATTACCTTAAAAAAATTTTTTTTGTTATCTTGATTTTAGGCCAATGAAACTCATCTTGAACTTCTGATCTCCAGCATTGTATGATAATATACTTGTGTTTTTAAGCTACTAGTTTGTGTTCATTTGTAACAGCAATAATAAGAAACTAATGCAATGGTGGATTACATTGATTTATTTTCAAATAGTGAAATACCATTGCATCCCTGGAATAAACCCATTTGGTGTATAATTCTTTTATAGTGCATCTATATTTATGAGGGATTTCTTTTTTGTGCTATCACTGTGCAGTCCGATAGGTTAATTCTGAAGTGTTCCCTAGAAGAGATTTATACAATTTAGAAGTCTTCAGATGTTTAGAATTCTCCAGTTAAGCCATTTGACCTGGAAATTTCTTTTACAGGATTTTAAACTGCAGCTTCAGTATCTCGAAGGTTACAGGGCTAAATTATTTTAGATTAGATGAATTTGATAGTTTGTACTTTTCAAGGAATTGGTTCACTGCATCTAAGATGTTGAATTATTGTGCATTGAGTCGTGTGTAGGACTCCTTTATTATCCTTTTGCAGGGTCTGTCGTGATATCCCCCGTTTCACTCCTGATACCGATCATTTCTCTTCTCCATTTTAAAAATTTGTCAGTCTTGCTAGAAGTTTGTCAATATTATTGATCTTTTCAAAGAATCTCTTTTGGTTTCGTTGATTATTTTCTATTACTTTTCTGCTTTGAATTCCTTAGATTTCTGCCCTGATTTTTTTTTTTAATTTTTTTTTTTTCAACGTTTATTTATTTTTTTGGGACAGAGAGAGACAGAGCATGAACGGGGGAGGGGCAGAGAGAGAGGGAGACACAGAATCGAAAACAGGCTCCAGGCTCTGAGCCATCAGCCCAGAGCCCGACGCGGGGCTCGAACTCACGGACCGCGAGATCGTGACCTGGCTGAAGTCGGACGCTTAACCGACTGCGCCACCCAGGCGCCCCTCTGCCCTGATTTTGATTATTTCCTTTATTCTGCTTGCTTTCTGCTTATTTTGGTCCAGTTTTTCAAGATGGCAGCTTGTGCTTTTGGTTTAAAACATTGTTTCTTTGTTATGAAAGTATTTAGTGCTATAAATCTCCCTCTAAGCACTTCCTCAGCTGTGTCTCACATTTTGATAGGTTGTATTTTCACTGTCATTCAGTTCATTCAGTTAACATTCATGTTCATCTTTTTAATTGCCCTTGAGACTTCCTCTTTAACATGTGTATTATTTAGAAGAGTGTTGTTCAGTTTCTAAGTGTTTAGAAATTGTCTTTTTTTCTATTTATTTCTAATTTGAATTAATTATAGTTAAAGAACACCATCTGTATTATTAACATTTTTAAAAATTTGTTGAGATTTACTTCATGACATTTGGTAAATGTTCCATGGGCGCTTGAAAAAAAATGTGTAATCTGCTCTTGTTGGGTAGAATGTTTTGTAAATTCAATTAGATTCCATTGGTTGAGAATTAGGATGATGAATTCTTCTATATCCTTGTTAATTTTCTAATTGTTCTATCAGTGTTGAGAAAGGGATGTTGAAGTTTCAAAATTTATTTGTGGATCTATTTCTCCTTTCAGTTCTATCAGTCTTTCCTTCAGATTTTGCAGTACTGGTGTTTAGAGCATGCATACACATGTAAGATTGCTATATCTTCTTAAGGGATTGACCTTTTTATCATTAGTAATGTTCCTTTCCATCTCTTTTCATTTTCTTTGCCCTGAAGTCTTCTTTGTCTGAGAATATAACCACACCTGCTTTGGTTTTTGCATATGTCTTTCCCCATCTTTTAATTTTCAACGTACCTAAATTGTCATATTAGAAGTGAGTTTCTTTTTTTTTTTTTTCCAACGTTTATTTATTTTTGGGACAGAGAGAGACAGAGCATGAACGGGGGAGGGGCAGAGAGAGAGGGAGACACAGAATCGAAAACAGGCTCCAGGCTCTGAGCCATCAGCCCAGAGCCCGATGCGGGGCTCGAACTCACAGACCGCGAGATCGTGACCTGGATGAAGTCGGACGCTTAACCGACTGCGCCACCCAGGCGCCCCCAGAAGTGAGTTTCTTACAGATAGTGTACAGTTGAGACATTTTAAAATTCAGCTTGCCAATCTTTTAATTGGTATATTTAGACCACTTACATTTAATGTGATTATTGATGTGAGGATCAAGTCTACCACTTTTTTAAATGTTTGTTTTGCTTTTAACTTCTTAGTTCTCATTTTCTTACTTTCCTGTAGGTATTATTTATTATTTTATTGCTTTAGGATAAGACTTTAGAGCAATTTTAGGTTCACAAAACATATATATAAAGTACAGAGATTTCCCATATACTTTCCACACCCACACATGCATAGCCTCCCCCATTATTAACATCATTCACCAAAGTGGTACATATGTTACCAAGGATCAAACTACATTGCCAAATTATAATCACTCAATGTCCATAGGCTACCTTAGGGTTCACTCTTGGTCTTGTACATTCTATCGGCTTGGAGATATGTATAATGACATATATCCATCATAATATCATACAGAGTATTTTCATTGTCCTAAAAATCCTCTGTGCTCTGCCTATTTATCCCACCTCTAACTCCTGGCAACTACTAATCTTTTTATTATTCCTATAGTTTTTATTTTCCAGAAAGGCATATAGTTGAAATCAGGTCATATGTAGGTTTTTCAAATTGGCTTTTTTTCCCACTTAGTAATATACGTTTAACGTTACCCCATGTCTTTTCATAGCTTGATAATGCATTTCTTTTTAGTGCTAAATAATATTCCATTGTCTGTGTGTACCACAGTTTATGTATCCATTCAAATGGACATCTTAGAAAAAGAAACCAATAAACGGACATCTTAGTTGCTTAGTTGCTTCTAAGTCTAGGTGTTACAAATAAGTCTTCTATAAACTTTCATGTGTGGGCTTTTGTGTGGACATAAGTTTTCTACATTTTTGGGTGAACACCAAGGAGTACAATTACTGTATTCTGTGTAAAAGGAGGTTTAATTTTGTAAGAAATTGCCAACTGTCTTCCAAAGTAATGATACCATTTTGCATCCCCACCAGCAATATATGAGAGCTCCTGTTGTTCCAAATTCTTGTCAGCATTTGGTGTTGCTGGTGTTCCAAATTTTGGCCATTCTAATAGGTATGTAGTGGTATCTCATTTTAACTTGCATTTCCATGATGACATATGATGTGCAACATGTTTTCATATGCTTATTTGCCATCTGTTTATCTTCTTTGGTGAGGTGTCAAAGTCTTTGGTCCATTTTTTTAATTGGTTGTTTTTTATTGTTGAGTTTTAAGAGTTCTTTGTATATTTTGGGTAACAGTCCTTCATCAGGTATGTCTTTTGCAAATATTTTCTCCCAGTCTGGTCTTGTCCTCTCATTCTCTCAATAGTCTTTTGCAAAGCAGAAGCTTTTTAACTTTAATAAAGTTCAGCATATCAGTTATTTCTTTCATGGATTGAGCCTTTGTTTTTATTCTATTCATTTATTTACTTATTTATGTGAGAGGAAGAAAGAGAGATTGAGTAGGGGAGAGTGAGAGAAAGAATTTTAAGCAGGCTCCACTCTCAGCACAGAGCCCAATGCAGAGCTCTATCCCATGAACCCAGGATCATGACGTGAGCTGAAATCAAGAGTCGGACACTCAACTGACTGAGCCAGCCAGGTGCCCCAAAGCCTTTGTTGTTCCATCTAAAAAAGCAGCACTATACCCAAGGTCATATAGGTGTTCTCTTATGTAGTTGTCTAGGATCTACAGTTTTGCATTTTACATTTAGATCTATCATCCATTTTGAGTTAATTTTTGTGAGGGGGTATAAGGCTTTTTTTTTTTTTTTTTTTTTTTTTTTTTTTGGTATGGAGAGGTGTTGTTCCAGCACCATTTGTTAAAGAGACTATCTTTGCACCACTGTATTGCCTTTGCTCCTTTGTCAAGACTATATTTGTGGGGGTCTTTTGGGGACCTTTTGATTCTGTTCTATTGATCTATAGATGTCTATCTTTTCACCAATACCACACTGTCTTTATTTCTGTAGTTTTATTAAGTCTTCAAGTCAGATACCATCAGTCTTCCAATATTGTCTTTCTTCAATACTGTGTTGACTATTTTTGGTCCTTTGCCTCTCCATACAAACTTTATTGTCAGTCTATTGAGATCTATAAAGTAACTTGCTAATTTATCCTGAGGATATGCCCTGTTAAGAAGAACAGAGTGCTCTGGCATGTTTCAAAATTTTTCCTTTTCCCTACCCCATGCCTGATGCCCTGTGGTGGTGTTTTTTCCTTGATACTTAATTGTGAGAATCTGGTCGAGCTCCTGGAGGTAAATCTCACTATCTTGTGGAGGCTCTCCTATAACTGGGTCCCCCTTTGAGTTTTTCTCTCAGACTTGTCCACACTGAGCCTCTAGCAATTACAGCTCAGATTTTTTGAGCTGGCACCTGGCACTGGTTTCTAATCATGAGTCTCTGCTCCTCTGGTGAGCTGCGACTCTATTTGCCTGTTTGACTCTCCAATCTCAGGGCAGTAGTTTGCTCTATGTCCTCCCCTTTCTTACGGATCCAAGAAGAGTTGTAGGTTTTTTAGTCTGTTCGGCTTTTTACTTGTTGTTAGAATGGAGTAGTGACTTCCAAACTCCATACATGTGGAACTGGAAATCTGAAGTCCTTCCTATAGATTTTAGACTTCCATTTGGATTTTCCTTATAGTTTTTATTTTCTTTTATTTTTTTAAAAGCTTATTTATTTATTTTGAGAGAGAGAACATGAGCAAGGGAGGGAGAGAATCCCAAGCAGGCTCCAAGCTGTCAGCACAGAGCCTAACATGGGGCTCGATCTCACTAACTGTCAGATCATGACCTGAGCTCATATCAAGAGTGGGACACTGGGGTGCCTGGGTGGCTCAGGTGGTTGGGTGTCTGACTCTTGATTTCGGCTCAGGTCATGATCTCATGGTTCGTGAGCTGGAACCCTGCATCAGGCTCTGCACTGGCAGCATGGAGCCTGTTTGGGATTCTCTTTCCTCCTCTCTCTCTGCCCCTCCCCCCACTCGTGTTGTCTCTGTCTCTCAAAACAGACAATACACACGTGTCCTTAATATACTCATGAGATTTTTGTATCAGAAGTAGTTGTCATATTACAGTTGACCCTTGAACAATGCAACCTCTTGTGGGGTGCCAACCCCTTGTACAGTTGAAAAGTCTGCATAAAACTTTTGACTCCCCCAAAACTGAACTACTAATAGCCTACTGCTGACTGGAAGCCTTACTAATAACCAGGAGTTTTACTGACAACATCAAGAGTCAATTAACACATATTTTGTATGTTACATGTATTCCTATAATAAAGCATACTAGAGAAAAGAAAATATTGAGAAAATCACATGGAAGAGAAAATAGATTTACAGTACTGTATGTATACTTATGAAAAGAAATGATGTTTAGGGAGCCAGGACAGGAGCTGCGGGCCTGGCGCAGGGATGGGGATGTTCAGCAGCCTGGTGGCCACAGCTTAGGAGCAGCAGCAGCTGCCAGGCAGGACTTCGGAGGGCAAGAGCAGCCTGCAAGTACGACAGCTGCCCCATTTGCCTGGGGGTGTACCACCAGCCCATGACCATCAGCAGCTGTGACCACATGTGAGCATGCCAGCCTCCAGGAGGTGACAGGGCAGGGCCCCACCAGGGGGGAGACCCACCACCAAGAGTCTATTCCCGGCCAGGAGGGTCCCAGGCCCTCCAGCTATCCCTGCACAGCCCCAAAGCTGGGGGCAGAGGACCGGGAGCCTGGGTGCTGGGGCCACCAGCTGTCCTTGCTCTCTGGATATGTTCCTATACTTTAAGCCCCAACTTCTGCCTGCCAGCCCTGCTCAGATACTCAGAGGGCAGCAGGTAAGACTTCTGTGCTTGTTGCCTTAGATTCATTCTTGTGGAGACTGGGCTGGGCAGTTGTAAATCAATGCCATGTGGCTTTTACTGTCAACTCAAGAAAAATAAAAAAGGTAATAGTCCATCTGTAAATGGACCCACGCAGTTCAATCCCATCTAGTACCTGTATTTACCTTACTTACATGCTTCTCCCGTGTCCCTGAAATGATGCAATGAAAGCTAGGTCAAATGCAAAGACATAGTCTATATTTTAAGCGATGAACACAGAACTTAGGCCATTTATGTACAAGAGAAAGAGGCCTCCTTCTCCCTTTTTCAGAGAGTCTCCTTGGAAATGTCTTACTCTAACCCTTTGAAATAAAACCTCCAGGGTCCAAATAAAGCTCAACGGTCAGCTTTTAAAATGTACAAATGTCTGTGTGTCCTTGGTTTCATTCCTTTTGAAATTTCAAAAGCCGTTACCTAGGAAGATAATGTTGTAACCTAGGTGTCCATCCTAGAACATAATTTTTTTTTCTCTTGGAGAGATAAGAAAAGGCTACTAGATGGGAATAGTTAGCTCTGCCATCAGGGAAACAAATGATTGCAGATCTAATCCTAATGATATGTGCAAAGTAACATGTTTTGGGAGGTGGGGAGTGAAAAAAAAATCCTCTGTTGAATATTAATTTCTAATCTCTGGAGTCTGAGGCTCTGATAGGAACACTGAGAAATCAAGGGGAGACTTATTTTCCCTTATTTCCCTTATTTCTCTTTTCCTCCCTTTTACCCTTCCCCATTTACATTACAATCGTCTTAGCTGGTCCACAACGAGGACCACATCAGAAAATGCAGTAATTTTTGTTTCAACCAAACATAATTTAGAAAAGTCAAGGGAAAAAAAAAAAAGAAAATCTATTATATATTTACTCCTTTTCTGTCCTTCTTGCTGAGGTTCTAAGATTCTTTCGTGTTTTGGTAATGGCTCACCTACATCCAATTCACGCATTTCAAGTGTACGACTCAGTATTTTTCACATATTCGCAGAGGTGTGCCACCATCACAGTCATCAGTTTAAGAACATTTTCATCACCCCAAAAAGAAACCCCATACTCTTTAGCTCTCACCCTCCACGTCGTGGGCAACCACAAAACTACTTTCTCTCTGGGCAGATTTGCCTATTTTGGAGATTTCATATAAATGGAATCTTGAAATATATAATGTTTTCTCACTGGCTTCTTTCGCTTAGCATAATATTTTCTAGGTTCATCCCTGTTGTAGCACGTGTCAGTACTTCATTCCTTTATATTCCCAGGCAATATTAATAATATTCCATCGGGTGCATATACCATATTCGATTTACCTATTCATCAGTTAATGGACATTTGGGTTATTTCCACTTTTCGGCTATTACGAGCAACGCCGCCAGCAACATTTACGTACAAATTTCTGTGGGAAGTAGGCTTTCATTTTTCTTGGGGACAGAACTACGTGTGAAACTGCTGGCTCACATGGTAACTCGAGGTTCAAATCTTTAAGGACGTGCCTAAAGGTCTTCCAAAGCAGCAGTACCATACTACATTCCCACCAGCAACTATGAGGGCTCCCATTTCCGCACATCCTCACCAACACCTGTTGTTGTCCGTCTTTTCCATAATAACCATCCTAGTGAGTGTGGAGTAGATCTCATTGTGGCTTGGCTTCGCATTTTTCTGGTGACCAATGGTGTGCGTGTTCTTTAGCTCTGGTTATTGGTCATTGTTTTATCTTCTTTGGAGAAATATCTATGCAGATACTCTGCCCATTCTTAACTTTTTTCCCCCCAAATGATTGACTTGGTAGAGTTCTTTATTATAAATGCAAGACCCTTATCATATATGTGACTTGAGAAACCCTTCTCCATTATGTGGGCTATCTTTTCACTTTATGGTATTTTTTGAAGTACAAATGTTTAAAATTTTTACGAGATCCAAATTATCCATTTTTTCTTTGGTTCTTGTGCTTAGGGTGTTCTATTTAAGGAAGCACTGCCAAATCCAAGGTCACAAAGATGTGCTCCCATGTTTTCTTCTAAGAGTTTTATAGTTTCAGCTGTCACATTTAGGTCTTCTATCTTTCTTAATGTTTGTGTATAATATGTTAGGGGTTAAGATTCCTTCTTTTATCATTTCCTTTGAGTGTTAAGAATTTCCTTTGGCCATTCTTTCAAAATAGCTCTACTGGCAATGACTGTTTTAGTTTTACTTCTTTTTTTAAAGTTTATATGTAGTTTAAGTATATATAGAGAGAACAAGAACCAGCAGGGGAGGGGCAGAGAGAGATGGGGACAGAGGATCCAAAGCAGGCTCTGTGCTGACAGCAGAGTGCCCAATGCGGGGCTCGAACTCACTGTGAGATCATGAACTGAGCCAAAGTTGGACCCTTAACCAACTGAGCCACCCAGGTGCCTCTGTTTTAGTTTTTCTTCATTTGAGAAGGTCTTGATATGCCCTCCATTCCTCAAGGACTTTTTCATGGAATATAAAATTGTGCATTGACAGACCTTTTCTTTCAGCTCTTGAAAAATGTTGTGCCACTTCCTCTGGCTTTTATAATTTCTTATGAGGAATCTACCATAATTTGGATTATTTTTCCTTTACAGGTAAGATATCATTTTTCTTATTGCTAAGATATTTTTTGTCTTTCTTTTGCAGAATTTTTATCCTGTATCTCAGTGTGGCTTTCTTGGGCTGATCCTGTTGGGGATTTGTTCAGCTTCTTGAGTCTGTTGGCTTGTAACTTTTGTCAAATTTGGGACATTTTCAGCCACTATTTTTTTTAACACTTTCTCAGCCGCACACTTTTTTTCTCATCTCCTTCTGAGGCTTCAGTAATACAAATATTAAATCCCACCACTCCCTGTGGCCCTGTTTTTTTGTTTTTTTTTTTAAGCTGTTTCTTCTCTATAGCTCAGATTGGGTAATTTTCTATTTTTTTTATTGCTTATATGGTTTTTACTTTTTTATATGGATATATAATTTATGATGATCTAGGTTTTATATTTAAGGTTATATAACTTATATGTATATTATAGTAATTATTATTGTTATTTGCCTATAAACCTCGGGACCCCCTCCATCCCACTCAAATAATAAATGTGAGCATTAGACACCCACTGCCCATTCAGGCCACTTGTATCACCTCTAAAAAGCTTCACCCTCCCACCTGCTCCCACCTGCCCTCACCCTCCCACTTGCTCCCACACCTGCTCAAACTCGGAAACCACGCCAAAGCAATTTTGCCACAACCATGTTAACGAGATGACCCCTTAACCTGGCATCTCAGAGCAAGAAGCTACGTACAGGACAGCACCAAGGGACAACTGGTCAACCAGACATTTTGACACCTCTATCCAAACCCTTCAGAACGGAGTGTGGTTCATGCCACCTACCAAGCAAACAAAAATCTTCAAAACTGCTTCTGACCCAACAGAGTCACATGGGACTGCAGCTGTCCCGGGGACCCAGCAAGGACTGGGGGACAGGTTCTGTACCAACAGAAGTGCAAGGGTAGTAACATCCAAGGCCCCACTTGAGGAGAGAATCTCACCTGTGGGTCCTGGGGGTCTCTTTCGCCTTCCAGGATGCCCAGGGCCCCCGGAGGCCAAAGCCCCAGGATACCAGCACAAGCTCCAGGGGCTCCAGGGGCTCCAGGCTTACATCGGCAAGGTCAAAGGCAGGAGCAAACCGAACGCGCAGAGGAACCAAAGGCGAGTCCACTTGATAATATCCGGTGCTGCCAGATTTGGCCACCTCCCACCAGCCAACCGTAGCCAATCTCCTCCTTCTCTACAGAACAAGCTGGTTCCCGAGGGAAAAAACAGCCCTTAACTCCCAGAACCCAATCCATACTAATGAATACACCAGTAACAGCTGGTCCTCAGATGCCTTGGGATATCTGTCCCGAGCACTGCTATCCAGAAAGAGCTAGGGCTTAGTCACTGTAGTGCACTTTACGAAGGTTTTAGAAAAAAAGCATGACCTGGGCTGAAGTCTGACGCTCAACTGACTGAGCCACCCAGGCACCCTGTAATATTTTAGCTTTAAAGTTTCCATTTGGGTCTTCTTTAAGTCTTCAATGTCTTTGGTGGGACTTCCTATTTATTTGCTGAGAATTTTTAGATTGTTCGTTTGTTTCAAGCATGTTCATAATTGCCATTGTAGTAACAGCTGCTCTAACGTGCTCGTCAGATCCTTCCAAAATCTGCGTTGTGGAAGGGCTGCTATCTGTTAATTATCTTTTCTCATTCAAGGTATGAGTGGCTTTCATTTCAGCCATTTTGGGTTATGAGCCTCTGGATCTTAATTTCACACGCGGCCTCTGTCCTTGTGCGAGGGGTGGGGAGAGGAGGCGAGCGCCATCTGCTGCCGACAGAGAAGGATAGAAGTTTCCTCCTCCCGCCTCCCTTGAGGCGGGGAGGGGGGCACAGGTGTGGGCGGGGTGGAAGCGTAGGCTCCTCACTAGGGTTTCCTTAACCTGGGGGTTGGGGCCCCTTGTGACCGTGGGGCAAGGATAGAAATCTGGACTCTATTTGGACACACGGGCTGGTGTGTCCATTTTGACACACGAGCTGGTGGCAGCCAGTTTTCCTGTGGTGTTTGCGTGGAGTAGAAGAGGTTGTTGTTGTTGTTGTTGTTGTTTGAGAGAGAGAAGACAGAGAAAGCATGAGCAGGGGAGGGGCAGAGAGCGAGGGGGACAGAGGCTACGAAGCGGGCTCTGCGCTGACAGCAGCGAGCCCCATGCAGGCCTGGAACTCACACCACCAGAGCCGAAGTCAAACGCTTAACCGATCCAGTTGCCCCAACGGTTGTTTGTTTTCTGTCTTGCAGGCTGCCTCTTCCCTGGTCCTTCAGCTGGAGGGAGCAGCCTTTCCTTGAGGCTTTTTTTGGTCCGCGCCCGCTGGCCTACGTGCGACTCCGGGTTTTAGGCTTCTCTCACACCCGTTCTAGAGGCGTATAAAGCAAAAACAATAACAAAAAGAAAAAGCAGAATTCAACATCATCCCCCTCCTGAGATCCTGAGTCTCTAGCTGCCCTGCCTTCTCTCCCCCTTCTAGTGGTTTCTCATTTGAGTTTTATGTTTAATGCCCGATGTTCTTAGGGTGTACTTAGCAGGCCACATGAGGAGACGTGTGTTTATTCTGTTTCATCTGGAACCAGAAACCCCATTTTCCGTTAACATTTTTAAACGTTTTGCTGCTCCTGAAGGTGGGACGCGTGAACACGTAATACCGAGCCTCCTTCTACGAACCACAACAGCACACGTATTGCTGTGCTTGGTTTACAAAGGGGCTTTACCGTTACCCTCTGTAGCGGTTTTCTAAGGCTGCTGTGACAGATTACCAAAACCTTGGTGGTTTAAAACAACACAGATGTGGGGCGCCTGGGTGGCTCAGTCGGTTGGGCGGCCGACTTTGGCTCAGGTCATGATCTCGAGGTCCGTGAGTTCAAGCCCCGCGTCGGGCTCTATGCTGACAGCTCGAGTCTGGAGCCTGTTTCAGATTCTGTGTCTCCCTCTCTCTGACCCTCCTCCATTCATGCCCTGTCTCTCCATGTCTCAAAAATAAATAAAACGTTAAAAAAAATTAAAAAAAAAACCAACACAGATGTATTATCCTCAGTTCCATCAGCTGGAAGTCTGACATGCGCTAAAATTAGTGTGTTCCTTTCTGTAGAATCTAGGAGAGAATCTGTCCCCGGCCTTTCTCCACCTTCCAGAGGCAGCCCACATTCCCTGGCTCACGGCCTCCTTCCTCTGTCTTCAAAGCCATAGCAGGTCAATTTCTCATAGTTGATGATTCTGACTCCTCTTCTGCCTCCCTTTTACTTAAGGATTCTTGTGACTGTAGTGGGTCCACCTGGATAATACAGGGTAAGCTACCTATGTGAATGTCAGCTGATTAGCAACCCTAATTCCATCCGAAACAATCTTAATTCCGATTTACCACGAAACCTAACATACTCACGGGTTCCTGGGATTAGCATAGGGACATCATGGAGGGCCATGATTCTGCCTCCCCCACCATCTGACTTCATGCAGGCAATGAGCACCCTGACCCCAGGGCTACCACTTCTAGTGAGAATAACAAGGAGTCCCCACCAGAACGCTGGAAAGCCAGCACCACTACTGTTGCAACCCTTTACAGAGAGAAAAATTGAGGTCCCAGAAGATTAGGTATTTTGTCCTGGGTCACAAGACTCTTGCTTATGGGGTGTCTCAGAGCAGGAACAAGACTGCAAGGTCAGATGTCAAAAGCAGGCATATTTCCAGTCAGAGGAGCCCCCCTGTGTGTCGACAGCCTCTTCTGGGCCAGAAAAAGCCCATTTTTAGAGCCAGACAGGGCTAGATTCAAATGTGGCCATGAAAAATCAAAAAGACCCCTGCCTTCTGGAACCTGTGGGGATAGTCTAGCCATGCCTAAGACAGCTCACAGCTAGGGTCACAGTCTCAGGTCTCCCTGTCCTCTGCATCCCAGAAAGAGGGTGGTCATGGTGGGGGATGGTAGTAGGATGGGGTGCCGCAGCGACCCCTCCCCACCTCTCCCAGGGTCCTGGGTCCTAGAGACTAGCCCAGGATGTGATGTGCCCCTTGCTCGAGGCAGGGCTGCATGCAGGCTGGCTCTGTGCTCAGTAAGAGAAAGAGCACCCACGGGAGGCAACTCTAACTCAGCCACCCTTCCGGGGCCACATGCCCACCTCAGATCACGCCAGCTTTTAGGGGCCCAAGTGATAACTGCACATGAATGAAAGCCCACAGCCTGGGACAACTTGTGTAGCAGGCACCGGCCAGGCACCTTGGCTCCATGATCCCTCTTCCCTTCATCTGGGCTCCCCTCTGCTGGTCTCTGCAAAGCAGAGTCTCCATGGGGGTCCGGGAGGTACCCGGTGGGTCCCAGGGGCTGAGACACCCCAGGAGAACCTCCCCTTGCAATGGAGCCCTTGTCACCGCACCCTCCTCCCCCCAGAGTTGTTCTTGGAGGAAGCCTAACGCAGACTTCCCAAAGTGTGCCCCATGGACGTGTTACAAATCACGTGCTCAGGCCCTACCCCAGACCTGATGGAACACAAACTCTGCGGTTAACTCTGGTGGACCACTTCCAGCAAAAAATAAACCTATGACGTTAATAGATATAAAATGAGCATGTGTTAAACATTGTATTTAACTCATTATTAATGAAGAAGCCTGGAGGATGCTACAATCAATTCAAAAGAGAATCCAAAGAACAGACACATTTGTATACGTCAGGAATATCAGGGGCGCCTGGGTGGCTGGGTCGGTTAAGGCATCCGACTTTAGCTCAGGTCATGATCTCGTGGTTTGTGGGTTCGAGCCCCACGTCGGGCTCTGTGCTGACAGCTCAGAGCCTGGAGCCTGCTTTGGATTCTGTGTCTCCCTCTCTCTGCCTCTCCCCCACTCGACTCTGTCTCTCTCTCTCAAAAATAAATAAACATTAAAAAAATGTTTTAAATACATCAGGAATATTAAATGACCTTGGATCTAAAACTGGCTTTTCCACAGGGGAGAAGGATTGTCTTTACAGCAGACAGAATTCATTTGCATGGCTGTGGACAAAAATTATTTTGCACTATCAGTCATGCACAACTTATGTTTTAAATTTATTTATTTACTTACTTATTTATTATTTGTTTATTTTGAGAGAGAGCAAGAGAACAAGTGGGTGAAGGGCAGGGAGAATGGGAAGGAGAGAATCCCAAGCAGGCTTATGCTGTCAGCAGAGGACCTGATGTAGGGCTCCACCTTATGAACCGCAAGATCATGACCTGAGCCGAAATCAAGAGTCAGATGCTTAACTGACTCAGCCACCCAGGCACTTCTACAATTTATAACTATAAAACAGCACTTTGGCAATAAAAGGCCAGAATCAGATAACCCCAAGGGTGTGATCTAAACAATTCATAATTTCCATTAAAACATATGTTCCCCCCTACATTTGAGAACCCCCAGCTGAAAGGACCCAAAAGAATTTGGTCACACCACAGCCTGGTCTGCTGGGGACATCTCAGGGAGGCCCAGGGCTCCTAGTTAACCCTGGACAATCCAGCCCCATCACTCTTCCCGAGGACTGGAAGAGGTCCCGGCGGCCCCTGCCGCCGACACCCCCCCCCCCCCGGAGTACTGCATGTTGCTTGTTACTTTGACAAAACCCTTGGATTTCTGTGCTTGGATTATTTTGGCTCATAGTAACCCACCTATGAATGTTTCTGAACCCACTGGGAATACATGATTTACGTGATGGGAGTCTGAAATAATTTGCCTCTAAAAGGAATGAATTTGCCAGGGAATACCAGCTTTCATTACGGACAGATATTGCCAGACATTGGATTCTAGTCACTTCTTTAGAGCTAATATCTACTGAAATGACTAGAATGGCTTCTAAAATGTCAAGAAGTGACGGTTTTACGGGTCTGCACCTATTTTTAGCAGCGGAAAGCGAGGCACCTGTGCTGCCGGGGGAGGAGCTGTGCAGCCCACAGGAGCCACAGCCACCTGTGACCTCTGCCCCCAAGTTCCAGCCCACGGTGTGATATTGTGTTCGCCTTTTCTCAGTCTGACCTGACGCCCCTCGGCACTGACTGAGGTGGGCAGGTGCTGGGGAATGAGGGCCCGGGTACAGTCCGTGTGCAGAAATGGTCATCTGTGAGCCAGAGGAGGGCAAGCAGATGGGACAGGTCATTCCAGGATCAAATAATGTACCCCCAAGAGCAGCGAGAACTTCTCAGAGCAGAAAGCGTGTCCAAAAAGCAACCACGAAGTGTCTGCTACACATTCCTCAAGAATCGTGTTTAGGGGCACCCGGGTGGCTCAGTTAGTTAAAAATCTGACTCTTGATTTTGGCTCAGGTCATGATCTCACCGTTTGTGAGATCAAGCCCCACCTCGGAGTCTGCTTGGGAGTCTCTCTCTCCCTCTCTCTCTCTGCCCCTCCCCAGCTCGAGAGTGTGCATGTGTTCTCTCTCTCTCTCTCTCTCCTTCTCTCGCTCTCAAAATAAAGAAATAAACATTAAAAAAAGAGAAATGTGTTTAATCAATCCTGATGGCATTTTCTATGCTCTTCTTTTTTTTTTTTTTTAATGTTTGTTTATTTTTGAGAGAGAGAGACAGAGACAGAGAGAGACAAAGAGAGACAGAGTGTGAGCAGGAGAGGGGCAGAGAGAGAGAGGGAGACACAGTACTTGAAGTGGGCTCCAGGCTCCACACTATGAGCACAGAGCCCAACACGGGGCTCCGACTCACGAACCTCCGGATCATGACCTGAGCCGAAGTTGGACACTTAACCTTAACCGACTGAGCTACCCCGGCGCCCCACTATTCTCTGCTTTAATGAAAGTTGGACTCCCCACCTCCCTAGGGGAGGAGGTTTCATCTGGGCTTAAAAATGAGTAGCTGATCCAGGCTCCTGGGGAGGTCTGGATGGATCAGGCCCCGTGCAGCCTGTGCACAGGCCCCCTGGGAGCATGCACTTAGGGCCAGAGGAGTCAGATCTGGAGCGCAGAGGAGGATGGGCAGAAAAGACGGTGCCCCTGGAGAAGCCAAGAAAGTGAAGGCAAGGAGGCACAACCCCTTCAAGCATTCATTTGTTTAGGAAGCATACACTGAGCGCGTACTACATGCTAGGCTAAAATGGAAACCGTTTATCCAGGAGTTTCCCAGTCGGGGTTGCCTGCAATCTTAAAAGGTGTTCTGTGGGAAATGGATACTGATCACACAGCTGTGTGAAGCTCTGGGTTAGACAAATTTAGACAAATCTCTCTCGTTTCCCTGTGTTCTCACCGGAGGTGACTCTGCCAGGGATGTAAGAGGAAGGTGGCAGAGCCTGTGAGCAGAGCCCTCTGCAGGAAATACTGATGGACGCAATGGGCAAGCTTGTCCCGGCCAGCCCCCTCCTCGGAAAACAAGGACTCTGAGCCTCCAGGGAGATTGAGAGGCAGGAGGCCGTTTGGAGAGCAGAAAATCGAGGATGATGAAGGAGCTGGCCAAAGCAGCCTCCCCATCCAGGTCCCTCTTCTTCGAGGTGCTCCCTGAGGAGCACAGGGGATTTCCAAGCAGACAGGCTGGCCCTGTCACTTCCCCAAGTCAGTGGCCCCAGAGTGAGTGTCAAGGCTCGCTCTGGCGTAGGAGGCCACAGTGTTGGAAAGAATGACATAGAGCCTTAGCTCTGGGCCTCTTCCTCCCGCCAGCCCTGATGGTCCTCTGGAGCTTGCTAGAAGAGCACCGGGCAGCCTGGCTCACTACAGCCTGCGTGAGGGTGGCAAACACCGGCAGGTCCCATGTTGGGACTCCCTGATCCTTAGGGTCTCCGAAGGATGTGGGCAATGTCTACTTCCACTTTGGAGTCCAGCTCTGACCGTCAGGCCCTGGTTCCAGCCTGGTTGTGACCTCCTTTCTGCCACTTGCCCCTCGTCTCCACTTTGCACACACCCTCTGACAGGTAGACCCACCTCCTGGCCGGCAGCCAGTTACCACTGGGCCCCAGCACTCGTGGAGACAAAGAGCAAAGAACAGCAGGCAAGGGCCACACCTCGTCCTGAGGAATGTTGGAGCCCAACGGCATGGTGGGCACAGAGCCCATTCTCCCTGCAAGTCTGCTGACTCACCGGCTGACCTTAGCGATGAGCAGACGTATGTGGATGCTGCCCTCATATTCTCATCGTCTAAAAGGGGAAACTGGTATGGATTAAACAACTACAAATGATTAAGTCAACAAATACATCGAAGGACCAAGAGAAGAAAATACCAAATTCTGTGGAGGCCACCATCCGAGCTCAGCAGGTAGGGAGCAGTCAGACAGGCTTCCTGCGGGAAGTGAGATTTAAGCTGAGACCCGAAGAATGAGAATGAGTTGGCAAGGTGAAGAGCAGAAGAGAGAACCTTCCAGGTGGAGGGAACAGCATGAACGGGGCCCTGAAGCCCAGCTCTGGCCCGAAACCTGCATGTGGACCAGTGAAGGTGGTAGTGTGGGCCGTGAAGGCCTGATCAGCAATGTGACGCCAGCTGGTTTCACCAGAGAATCCTTACCGAGAGCATCTGCATCAGTGACACAACTGTCCCACCAGCAGCAGCGATTTGTTCCCACAGTTTGCTGCCCCACAGAGGGTTCCTGTAATCTGCCAACCCAGAGTCTTCCCGCAGCCGACCAGATGGCCAGCCCGTCGGCGACAGCTCAGTCAGTAAACAAGTGACAAGGTTCATCAAGGGGAGTCCTGACCAGGGAGATAAGGACTGTCATGAGTTCTGCTCCAAGTGATAGACCCTGGTCACTTTCTGTTCTATGGAGGTGGTGCATTGGTATATACATGCCATCAATTTAGCTAAACTGCCAGAGAACAGGCCCAGGAATTTAGGGGAATCTTCATGAATCGAGGACCCCATTAAGTCAGCAGCTTGCTTTAGGGTCTGTGGTGGGGGCCCTGTTTCCCAAAAGGCGCGTTGCTGTCACTTCCTTATATAAACTAGACATTCGGTAAGGCCAGGCCCACTAGCTCTTGAGTTGCTGTTCCTATGGAACAGAGAGGTCTGTTGGGCTCTTCTCACCTTGCTAGTCATTGAGTCTGAGTTGATCAACCCCAAAATGGGGGTGTCAGGTCAAAGTGTTACAAGGCACCCAGGGGTCAAGCATGCGGTTTCAACAAGAGCTTGCTCATAACCTCCTCAAATAAAACAAGCAAACAGTATACTGGGGGGCTTGTCCACCAGATGGCACTGTTACACTAGGAAATGCCCTTGAGTAATCGGGCAGCCATTAAATCTGTTGAACACAGATTTCTCTTTCTATTGCTGGAATTCTGTATTATTTCTGCTGGAGCACCAGGGATGGTTTAGGGAGGAAAGGGGAAAGGGGAAGTTGCAGTCTACATGACCACTTGTATGTTTGTACATGCTGCAGTTCCGGATGGGAGAATCCCTTCTGGCACTTAGGGGAGGGAAAGTGCAGACACAGAACACATGGATTCTTACTATCCTTCAGCAGGGGGAGCCACAAGGGCACAGCGAATGGCCCACAGGGCCCCACCCACAAGGCCACTTAGGCTTTCCTTCCCTACCTTTCCTTCACCAAAACTCCATCAATTGAATTTAGGAGTCTTTGCATGAGAACATGGATCAAGGAGTCTAACATGCATACGAGTCAGGGACTGCAAAGTCCTTAATACCAGGAGATCAGGCTATCCTCTGGCTAGGAGCTCAGGAAGCACAGGGAGTGGTGGAGGCTAGCCCAGGAAGACAGTGGAAGCAAAGCAAAGGAAACAAAGTCAGCTTCTTTTCTCCCTTCCTTTAGGGTCTATACCTGAGCATGGGCACTTCTTCCTCCCAGTTTCTGGTGCCTGTGCCCTGGGGCTTCTCCCCCTCACTGGCCACCACATTCCAACCTGCAGCTGTTGGTGCTTTGGGCACCCAGGCCAAGTGCTGAGAAGTGGCCAGGTAAAAAAGTAGTCAGGGTTTACAGTTTGGGCACACACAGTAGGAGATGTAGGAGAACAGATGCTCAAGCAGGACCGTCTTCCCCAACACTTAAGATAATGTCAAAACTAAGGGCACCTGGGTGGCTCTGTCCATTAAGCAACCAACATTGGCTCAGGTCATGATCTCATGGTTGGTGAGTTCACGCCCTGTGGGGGCTCTGTGCTGACAGCTCAGAGCCTGGAGCCTGCTTCAGATTCTGTGTCTCCCTCTCTCTCTGTCCTTCCCATGCTCACACTCTGTCTCTCTCTCTCTCTCTCAAAAATAAATAAACATTAAAAAAAAAAAACAATGTCAAATATATATTAGATAACTTAAAATGGAATACTAAAAACACACACAAAAAGTTTAACCCAAAGATAGGAAAGGAGAAACAAAAATGAAAAATAGAGGGAATAAGTAGAAAAAAATAATAAAATAGGAGGTCTAGATCCAAATATATTGGTAATTACATTAAATGCAAATGAAGTAAACACACGAATAAAAAAGACTGACAGCATGGAGTTTTTAAAAAGTGATCCAAGTACATCCTGTCTAAAGAAACTCAAATATTATGACATAGGTAGGATAAAAGAAAAAGTATTAAAAAAAAAAAAACAACTCTAACATGGAAGTCCCAAACAAAACAAAGCAAGGGGCAACCATATGAATATCAAAGTAAACTTCAGAGCAAAGAAAATTACAAGTTAAAGACATACGTTACTTACTGATAGAAGAACCAATTCACCAAGAAGACATAACAATTCTAAATGTATGATACCCAAAAATAGAGTTTCAAAATATAAGAGGCAAAAATTGTCAGAGCAGAAAAGGAGTAGATATACCCACCATTATACTTGGAAACTGCAACTGTCTTCTGTATGTCATATATAGAAATAAAAGACAGAAAATTAGCAAAGATAGAACAGAACACCACCACCAACTACCTTGAATTAATTGATATTTATAGAACACTCCACACAACAGCAGACTACACATTCTTTTCAAGTGCACATGGAACGTTTAACGAGACAGACCATACTGTGAGTCATAAATCAAACTTTAACAAATTTAAAAGGATTCAAATCATAGAAAATATGCTTTCTGACTACAATGGAATTAAACTATAAGTCAATAACAGGAGGATAACTGAAAATTCTCCAAACACTAGGAAAGAAATGACGTTTTTCCGAAAGAAATCTCAAAGGAAATTAGAAAATATATTAAACTGAAAGAAAATTAATATATAACATATCAAAATTTGTGGGATGTAGCTAAAGTGGGAGATGAGTTTACTGCATTAAGTGTTTATATTACAAAACAAGGAATGTCTCGAAGCAAACACCTGTGCTTCCCTATAAGAAACTGATAGGAGGAGGGGGCAAAATAAACCCAAAGCAAGTAGGAGGAAGGAAATAATGAAGAATGGTTATTAATAAAATTGGAAACAAAAAAACACAAAATCAATGAAACCAAAAAGTGGCTCTTTGAAAGACCAGTAAAATTGATTTTCTCTAGTCAGACTAATAAACAGAAAAGGAAAGAAGACAGAAATTACCAAATCAGGAATGGAAAAGGAAAGGCAACTACAGATCTCATAGACATTAAAACAATAACATCTCTATGCAAATGAATGTGGCAAACTACATGAGATGGACCAAACTGTCCAAACCCACGAACTATCAAAACTCACACATCATAAAACAGGTAACTCTCAATTTTAAAACATTCTTGGGACACCTGGGTGGCTTAGTCGTTTAAGTGTCCAACTTCAGCTCAGGTCATGATAGTGTAGTTCATGAGTTAGGGCCCCGCATGGGGCTCTGTGCTGACAGCTCCGAGCCGGGAGCCTGCTTTGGATTCTGTGTCTCCCTCTCTCGGTCCCTCCCCTACTCACGCTCTCTGTCTCTCAAAAATAAATAAACATTAAAAAAATTTCTTAAACATTCTCATTGCCCCAAAAAGAAACCCTGTGTCCATTAGCAATCACTTCCTATTGCTCCCCAAAAGGCCAGCCTAAGGCCACCATTAATTTATTTTCTGTCTCTATGGATTTGTCTATTCTGGACATTTCATATGAATGGAATCATATAACGTGTAGTCTTTGTGACTGGTTTCTTTCTCTTACCATAATATATTTAAGGTTCATCTATGTTGTAGCGTGGGTCAGTACTTCAGTTCTTTATATGGCCAAACAATATTCTATTATATAGATATAGCATATTTGATGGATTAGTTATAGACATTTGGGTTATTTCCACTTTTTTTGGTTATTATGAATAACATACCTACAAACATTTGTATATAAGTTTTTGTGTGGACATGTTTTCATTTCTCTTGAACATATTAGTGAAATTGCTGGGTCATATGGTAACTGTATGTTTATATTTTTAAACATATTTGTTTATTTTTGAGGGAGAGAGCAAGGGAGGGGCAGAGACAGAAGGAGACACGGAATCCAAAGCAGGCTCCAGGCTCTGAGGGCTCAGAACAGAGCCCGTCATGGGGCTCGAACTCACGGACCTCGAGATCATGACTTGAGCTGAAGTCAGACACTCAATTGACTGAGCCACCCAGGTGCCCCACATGTTTATTTTTTTTAGGAACTTCCAGACTTTTCCAAAGTAGCTGTACCATTGGCACTCCCACCAACGGTTGTTATTTTTTGTCTTTTTAAAAATTCCAATCATCCTAATGAATGTGAAATAGCAGCTCGTGATTTATATGTGCAGTTCCCTGATGGCTAATGATGTTAAGGCCTCTTTTCAACCGTTTATTGGCCATGTGTAATCTTCTTTGGGGAACTGTCTATTCAGATCCTTTGCCTATCTTAAAATTAGGTTGCCTTTTTATTATTGAATTGTAAGTGTTCCCTATATATTCTAGATTTGAATCCTTTATCATATATGATTTGCAAAAATGTTCTTCTCTTCTGTAAGTTGTCTTTTTACTTTCTTGGTGGTGTCCTTTAAAGCATAAAACTTTAATTTTTATGAAGTTTGTTTTATCTTTTTTTTTCTTTCATTGCTTGTGCTTTTGGTGTCATATCTAAGAATGCTTGTTCTGATCAAGGTCATGCATGTTTACATCTATATTTTTTCCTAAGACTTTTTTTTTTCACATAAAAGTTCTTAGTTTATTAACCCTCTCCTGAAAAATTGGCACAGTCACTGCAGAGCCACTGCAGAATCTTTATTCCTTCTGTTGTCCAGTCTCCGGCTCACTTGTTCCCGGAATCAACCCTGTCTTCTGCAGTCCCCCTGACTTTCTTCATCCTGTTCTTGTGTTCCTTTTGCTGTTTTCTTGAGGTCTGTTTCTTCTCACACAGGCCATGTCTTGCAAGTCTATGTTTGGGTTCATTTTTCTTTGCATCATCCGAGGAATCATAAATCATGCCAAAGCCAGTTGTCTTGCCACCCCCAAAATGGGTTGTGAATCCAAATACAAAGATGGCATCTGGTGTGGTCTTGTACATCTTGGCTAGTTTTTCCCCCAAATATGTCTTAGGTGCTGCTGCCTTTCCAGGGTGAAGAACATCAATGACCACTTGTTTCCACTGAAGTAGTCAGTTGGTTATGAACTTCCTGGTCTAGAGAGTTACTGTGTCATTCATGATGGCAGCTGAGCTTCAAGCAGCCAGACAGGAAAAGAGAGCTTTCTAAGAGTTTTGTAGTTTGAGCTCTAACATTTAGGTCTAGGATACATTTGAGTTAACTTTTACATATGTATGTTTGAGGAAGTGTTCTTTCGTATATGAATATCAAGTTGCTGAAAAGACTTCTTTCCCCATTAAATTGTCTTGGCACCCTTGTTGAAAATCTATTGACTATAAATGTGAATACGAGTTTATTTTTGGACTCTCAATTCTGTTTCACTGGTCTGTATGTCTATTCTTATGCCAGTAGCATATTTTCCTGATACTGTAGCCTTTTTAAAAATTATTTATTTATTTATTTATTTATTTATTTATTTATTTACTTTGAGAGAGAGAGAGAGACAGAGAGCACGTGCACGCACGAGCAAAGGAGGGGCAGAGAGAGAGGGAGAGAGAGAATCCCAAGCAGGAACCCAATGCAGGACTTGATCTCACAACGATGAGATCATGACCTGAGCCAATATCAAGACTCACATGTGTAACCAATTGAGCCACCCAAGTGCCCTGATACAGTAGCCTTGTGGGAAATTTGAAATGGGCAAGTGTGAATCCTCCACTTTCTTCTTTGTTTTGGCTATTGTAGGTCCCTTGCATTTTCATATGAATCTCAAGATCGGCTTATCAATTTTAGCCAAAAAGGCACTTGAAATTATGCAGAGATTGTGCTGAACCTGTAGGTTACTTAGGGAGTATTGTCGTCTTAAACATATTAAATCTTCTCCATTTATTTAGGTTTTCTTTAATTTCTTTCAATAATGTTTATAGTTTCCAGTGTTCAAGGCTTGTACTTCTTAAATTTGTTCCTGTTTTATTTTTTTGATGCTATTGTAAATGTAATTATTTTCTTAATTTCACTTTTGGATTATTCATTCCAAGTATACACAAGTACCATTTTTTTCATATCTTGTATGCACAGTTTATATTTTGGTGTATTGATCTTGTATTCTGTAATTTTGCTGACCTCATTAATTAGTTCTGGATTTTAGTGCATTCCTAAATATTTCGTCTACTCAAGATTATGTTGTCTGCAAACAGAGATGGCTGGAGGGAAGATCACATAAAATAGTGCACGTGTCTGGTACCAGGCAAGGTCTCCTCAGGTGACAGTTTCTCTCATGCTTCCTTGTTAGGCGCTATTCCCCTCCTGCTACCACAGCTGGGGGTCCCCTCCTCTGCAATCAGTCCTCTGAAGGCCACCGCTGCTTGGCTGAATTCCCAAGAGTTGAACTACATGTATGATCCCTGCCTGAACCAATTTATTCTAAGCCCTGAGCACCACTTTTAGCCCCCTCGTTGGCCCTGGCTCTGGCGCCTTCTTCCAGGCAGAAAAGCAATCCCAGACCCAAACTGTGCCTCTCCCCATGGTGTCCCCCAAACAGAGGAAGAACAGAAGTGGAGGTTTTCAACAGCCCTGCATTCCTTCTTCCCAAGGGCATCCACGCATGAGTCCTGAAGGGAGCGGGTCCTTTGGGGGGTGGGGGTAGGGTACTTAGAGAACAACCCATCTTAGCATAGGGTCCCTCAAACCAAATTCTGAATGGCTCCAAATAAACCAAAGTAAAAAGAGCGGCATAAATGCTAATTTTATATTAAAATTATAATATCTATAAATTCTGCCCCATATCTATATTACATGCCCGAGCAGCAGTTTTCAAACACTCGACACATTTTTATTGCTTGCACACACGGGCTGGGCCATGGTCCTACCTTGAGGTACCCATGGGTTCAGTGATGGAGATGAGGTGAGCTGCACGAGGTGGGCTTTGCCTGCTCCCTGACAGAGTCTACCTTAAACAAGGTAGTTCTTACATTGTTCTGGGAGTTTGAGGGGCTTTCAGGGACACAGTCCCCTCTTAGCTGAGGAGACAGGGCCGAGGGTAACCATGGGCTTTTGGATACACCTTGGGATCCCTGGCTGCTCCCAGGGTGGGCCCCCAGCCTTGATGGGGAGAAGCAGATGGTTTCACCCAGCACCAGGCCAGGCTCATCACCAAGCTCTGCCATAGCTGGCTGATGCCCTAGTTACTCCTCTCCGCACGCAGGGCGGGGGCTGGGCCAGTCCTCCCACAGAAGCCCAATGTCAACGACCACCCACTGCCTGTGCCCCCTGTTCCCAACCTCTGTCAAGTCAGGGCAATAAGGCCTCCTCCAGAGGGCCATCATGAGGATGAGGCTGGCACCCGGCACAGTGCAGGGTCTCCGTGAGGGTCTGTCAGCTCCCTGCCTCCTTCCTGTGTGGGGCAGAGGGTTTAGTGGTCAACACTGGCAGTTTACTCCCTCTGAGTCAGGTGCTGTGCTTGCCTCCTTCGGAGGAGTGTCTCAATTCGGTCCTTGGGTCAGGGCACCACACTGCTCCCTGGTCTGTGAGCAACCCCAGCTTCGGCTGCTCTGGAGCACGGTAATCAGCAGGGCCAGCGGGGGACAATTCTAGGCACAAGCCCTAAGCCCTGCCTGATGGCCGCCAAGCCGGGCTTCTGTGCTGCACAACCAGTCCCGGAGGGCGCAGGGGCATGAGTGCAGATTCCGCCCCAGCGGGAGCCCTGATCCCTCCTCCCGCGCATCCCCCCAGGTAATCACACAGCTGCACTCCACCAACACAGGATTTCTCGGAGATATTATTCCCCAAGTTGGGGGGAAAAAAAACCAACGCTATTATGAGCAGAGTCTGCTGAAAGAAGGGCTGAGAGCATTTCAGAGATGCATTGCCGTTAGTCGGTTTTATGGCACATTTGCATTTAAATAGATTCTTTAACTCTTTTTCTGAACTTCGCAATAATACAGCCTTAAAACGCTGACTAATAGGGTGACGTGTGCTTAATTTTCACTTTAATTTTAACACTGATACATTGTCTTGTAGCCGTTCCAGCTCAGATGACACTTGCAAATGCAAGTTTTAAACTCTTTGTTGTTGTTGTTGTTGTTCTTTTTGGTTAAAAATCAGACAGTTCCTGGACCTGTGTTACAGAAAAGGTGCTCGTCTTGTAGGCCGGCCCAGCTGTCCCAGGTCTGAGCTCTTCTTAGAAGTCAGCCTGTCGTTTTCTCCCAGCTCCTGGCCTTGGAAAGCTGCGGCTTCCTGCAGGAGAGTTCTGCCAGACAAGGATCCCCATTCCCACAGCCAGACCTGCCCTCGCATCAGCCAGCGGCGCTGGGACCAGCTCGTACCCCCTCTCAAGAGCTGACGATTAAGTTTTTAGGAAATTTGCAAGCCAGTACCTCAACAACCATTATTAAAAACTAAATTATGTAAACTTACAAGCAAACAAAACATATTAAAATGAAGATAAAATATACTCAGAACTCGTTACTTCATTATTGTTTTATTACTGTGTCCTTGAGCTCATTCACAGCCGTGGTGGGAGGACTATGTAATGGGATGCAGTCAGGTTATGCTGGTGGCTTAAAATTGGCCCCAGTGGGAGCACTTACAAATCAGTCCCCCTTCTTTCCAAAGAGGCAGTTGCTAACCGTGTACCAGCATCCCACGGAGAGCACCTGATCCAGCCCTGAGTAACTGTGGGACTTCTTTCTGTCTTGTTTGTCAGCCTTGGGCTGGACGTCACCGGTGGCCTCCTCCTACAAAGGCCTCCGTGATTTCTCTTGATGTAGCCCAAAGTAGCAAACAAAAGCAGCTGAATGAGACTGCTAAGCGGTCTGTCCTGTTCCTTGCACACTCCCTCCCTCTCTCGACTCTGAGAAAACTCCCCACAGGGATCTCTACCCACTCCTCTACTTCAGCCTTGGACCCACATCTCCTAGGAGATATCTGGGACCTCAGGCCCAGCAGCTGCTCTGATCCTGAGGGCATCCCAAGGTTCCGGCCTCCCACCCAGATGGCAGGAGAAGCATTTGACTGATTTCTCTTCCCAGGTTTGCACCTCACGGGGCTCTTGCACCTCACCCCACCTCTCTGCTAGGACCCATACTGGCTCCCTGCTGCCTGCCACAATCTTGACAACTTCCCTCTCTGGGTTTCAGAGATCCACCCCACCCAGAAGTCCAGTCACTATGCTTAGAATGGAGGCTCCAAGAGAGAGCATGAAGAACCGTTGTATATCTTAGTTGGTTAAAAAAAGGAACACTTGCCCATTCTGCCATGACTGAGGCAGAGCATTCTTTTTGTCAAAAAGAGAAGCAGTGAAATGGCCCCAGATGCCAATTCCCAGAGTTTTCTACTCCATGGCCTCCTATCCTCCACTATTGCTCTCCTCTCCTCCTCTCTTCCCTTTTTTTTTCATTAAATTTTTTTTTCAATGTTTATTTATTTTGAGAGACAGAGAGAGAGCACTCTCTCAGTGGAGGGAGGGCCAGAGAGAAAGATGGGGGAGGGTAGAGGCGTGGGGGGAGGGGCAGAGAGAGAGGAAGAGAGAGACAGAATCCCAAGCAGGCTCCATGTAGTCAGCTCAGAGCCCACTGTGGGCCTTGATCCCACAAACCACGAGATCATGACCTGAGCTGAAACCCAGAGTCAGATGCTTAACTGACTGAACCACCCATTGTCCCTTTTTAAAAAAATGTTTTAAATGTCCCTCCCTTTCTAAATCCTGCCCCTGCCCCAGGGCCCATACAAAGGCCACCACCACCTCCCAATCCCTTCCCGCCTTAGAAACAAAGCGTGGTAAGCGGGGATATTTAAAAGACAGTTAGGGCAGAGGCACCATATTGCTGCCATGGTTGAGAGTGGGAAGCCCATGATGCAGGACTTGCCCAAAAGCCATGTGACTTTCATCCACACCTTCATCCAGGGCATAAAAGTTCTGAAAATTGGGATGGGGGGGTTCCCCTTCACCTCAAATACAGAGAGGGGCTTAGCAGGGCACTTGAAGAGCTTGATTTGCATTCTCTGTGGTTTGGGGGGCACCATGGATGTATGTGCAATGCCTGCTTGGAAAATGTGTGAGAGGCAGGTTAGCTCTGGTTTTCAGCACAGAGCTGAGCAGAGGTGGGGGATGAGATGCTTGCCCCCAGGGGGACATCAAGGAAGAGTGAGCTGGGTCTTAAAAGGATGGCCAGAATTAAGAAAAGCCTAGATCAGGGAGGGCATTGGAGGCAGGAGGAGCAGAGCACAAGTGCAGAGGCTTTAGCAGAAATGGTGTGTTCCAGACTCAGAAGTCCCAGCAGGTTCGCTGAAGTGCAGAGGGTCTTGCCAGCGAGAGCGAGAGGCATTGGAGAAGGCACATGGGGCCAAGTCAGAGCCCTGCCTTCTCAGCCTCTGTCCCTCCTGCTCTGTCTCCTGTGCCAGCTTCCCCACGGCCACTGTATGTGTCCTCTAACCTCTCTAGATTTTAATCCCCGCTATGCTGTGACAGCTGCCAGTTCAAATTCTACCTCTGGACTCCTTCTCCTTATAGTGATGCCTTCTTCACATCTCCACTTGGGCATCCAATCAACTTTTCAAACACAATACATCTAACTCTGAACTTGTAACTTTTCCCTCAAAACCTGTTATGTTTTCCTCACCTCTGTGAGGAAATGAGACACCATCCTTCCATCCAGAAGCCAGGGATTTTCTCTGTCCACATCCAATTTATCTCCACACCTGGTTGGCAGTCTCTCCAAAGGTCACTTATGTCCAGCCATTTCTCACTACCTCCAACTCATCCTCCCTATCCAAACAGCCATCTCCATCTCTTATCCAGACAACTGGCCTCCTATATCCTCTACTCCCTATGGTTTATTCTTCACACAGTATCCAGAGTGATTTTTCTGAACATGTAAGTCAAATCATATTACTCCATTGTTTAAACCTTCCAAATGCTTCCCATAGTACTCAGAATTAAAGCAGAGGCTCTTTACCCTGGTCTAAAAGGCCCTGTGTCTAGGTCCTTTCCATGCTCCAGGTTCACCATGTGCCCTCCCAAGACCCCAGTCACCCTGTCCTCCTCTGCCACCATGGCACAACTCTCCTGACTTGGGGTTTATGCACACGCTGGTCTTCCCATCCGAAATGCTCTTCCCAGGTCTCATTCTAACGAACTTAGCTTAAATTTCTCCTCCCTGGGGACACCTTCCATGGTCTCCGTGCCACCTTCCACAGAGATTTACTCCCTCTGCCCCACTCTTTAGCCACCATCTCTGCACTTGGTTTTCTTCAGAGTGTTGCATTTTGCTTTCTTCTCATTCATCCCTACAAAGATCCAAGGGCGGTACTGAGAGCTGTCCTAGGTGCTGAAGACATAGCAAGGAAAACGCCCAAGCTCCAGCGTCTTGCCCCCAGGAGGCAAATCCTGCCCAACCCTTCATTCTGCCAACAACGCAGGTACCACAGATGGAGTTATCCTCTTCTTCCCGATGCCCACCTCTCACTTGTCACCCAGATCAGTGGAGGGCATTTCCGTCCCCTCCCTCGCATCAAAAGCAAGCTACCTCCTTGTCCCCACCCACAGCTAAATCTGATATCATGGCCATCGACTGCATTTTGCCCTCCAGAACACCCAGGCAAGATGCCCAGCAAGGTGATTTCTGGGCTATGGAAGGAGCCTTGTCTGCAGATACCACAGGCTCACTAAAGAGTGGGGGCATAGAAGCAGGAGGAGGACAGACAGCAGTGTACAACTGTGTTTGGGGTTGTCCTCTTACCTTCCTGCTTTACCTTCCTTGATAAATTAGGTTTATGCCATTTTTAAAGAGCTTTCTAAAGCCTTGTTTAAAAAATTAAAAAATAAATAAAAAAATAAAGCCTTGTTTTCTGTATCTGCAGACTTTGAGAATGGACTACCCTGGCATCTTCCTGGCTTGAGGTCTGGGGCAGGTCTGGATAAATGGAGGCATTTTTGTGAGGTTAAAGAAAGTTACCTTGGAGCACTTGGCTGGCTCAGTCAGTAGAATATGTGATGCTTGATCTTGGAGTCGGAGTTGTGAGTTCAAGCCGCACATTTGGTGTAGACATTACTTAAAAATAAAATCTTCAAAATAAAAAAAAATAAAGAAAGTTAACCTTTAGTAGTTTTTTTTTCTTGTTTTTGCTCATTTTCTATTGTGGAAAATTTCAAATATATACAAAAGTAGAGCTAATTAAATGATAAACCTTAAACCTCTATACACCTCCCTTTGTGCCAGTCCTGGTTCATCTTTACCCATCCCCCAGAAGAATATTTTAAAGCAAATTCCAGAATTCAAAACATTTCACCTGTACTTATTCTCATAGAACCTCTGAAAGATAAGGAATTTTTTATGTAAATATAATCCAAATAATCATATCTAAACCTTTTTGACAATTTCCTCATATCATCAAAATGCAGTCAATATTCATCTTTGCCTGGTTGTTTCATAAATGGTTTTACTTTTGTGGTGTGTTTAAACTAGAATTCAAGTAAGGTCCACACTTTGCTATTGGTTGATAAAACTCATAAATCTCTTTTAATGTATAACTTCCCTTCCAACTCTTATTTTGTTCTTGTAAAGTATTGGTTAAAGAATATGCTTCAGCTTTAGACATTCTTGCCACGGTCTCTGCTTCTGGTGAGATTCTCAGTTCCTCTTTGCTTTGTCTTTTCTGAGAGCCAGGTAGGGGAGAGGCTGGGAGTCTGGCTGTGATGTTATCATGCATTTAATGTCCCTGTTTTGGAGAATACACCTCTTCCTCAGCAGGGCCTGGTGCTTCTGCAACCACAGTGCCCATTGGCCAATCTCTCAGAGGTTTCCTGCCACCCCTGACTGCTGGCATGGGGTGGGGCAGTGGGTGAGGCCCAGGAACTGTTGGTGTTCATCAGAGACCACTGGGAGCACACTTGGGTTTACCATCTTATTGCATTGAGAGGGGCCGACCATGGAGAACTGTAGGTGTCTCAGTGAGTGTTAGGAAGGACTTAGGGTCTGATTTAGACTTGAGTTGGGTGATACAAAGGAGAGCCCAGGGGGGCAGCAGTTCCCTCTGGACTGGGAGCACTGTGGCAAGGAGGAATAGTCCTGTGACAACTTAATGCATTTCATCTAGGAGTTGCAGGGCATGAAGTAGGCTAATGCTGTCATCAGAAGCCTCTGTCACTTGCCTTGGGAAGGGGGGGGGTGGTCCCTCGGCCATTCTTCAGGTTGGGGCAGTGTTCTGGTTGCTGTCACTGTTCAGGTATGGGCAGGGACTGTCCTGTTGTTATCTTCATCTATTACATCACAGAGTGGCCTTGTCTGATGGAGGCGTTCTGTGCAACTGCTTCTGTTGAACAGGAGAACATCATGGCCTGGTTGTGGGTTCCAGGCTAGCTCCCAGCTCTCAGGGTGTGTTTTTATCTTTCTGAGGCCCCAACTGCACCTGTGGTTTTGGTCCCTGAAGCCCCACTGCAAGCCTTCTGCACTCAGGGCCTGCGTGGCTGGCTTCTCAGCTTCCTGAGTTTGCTAGGCCATTGATCACGCAGAGATCTGTCTCTCAATGCTCGTGGCCTTCTCTCTCTGCAGCAGTCTTCTGGCCTAGTCTCTTTACCTTTGGGGACTTATGCCTTAAAAAACAAAACAAAACAAAAAACCCAAAACTGTTTTTGTCCCTTGACAGTCATTGAGAGGACTTTCAGGAGAGAGCAGAGGCAGGTGACTGCATCCCACAGCATACGTGACTGGCAGTCCTTAGAGCTGTCATGTGGACCTGCCTTGTCAGAGAGCTGCTCCTCAGTGAAGCCCTGGGCTCGATGAGGGGATGCCCAGAACTTATGTCCAATAAATCCCTTCCTTGAGAAACTGAGGGGAATGCGTGGACCAGAGGCTGCTATTGGAATCAAGAAGGTTCCAGTTCCCTTATTTAATGAGAACTGCACTTTTTCTGATGGCACTCCACTTCATCATCTGATTTTGCACCGAGGGCTGTGTCATCACAGGGGAGTCTCGTGGATTCATTTGTTTTCCAAAGTGGATTCCCATGGCTGAGTAACTCTGTTTCTTTATATCTGGAGCAGTAGAAATATTTGCTTCTTAGAAACTGTCAAGGTAGCAAATGGACACTTTAACAAGAACCATACTTCTCATCTGTGAGATCTAGCATTTTTAATTAGCTGGCTGGGCAGCTACTTGTCTTCTTTAAGGTATAAATTATTAAACACCATGGTGGGGGAAATGTCCGTTTAATGCAATGACATGCTTACACCATTTATGTCTCAGTAACTTGGCTTCGCTCAGTTGTACTCTGTGGAGAAATAATGGCAATTGTATAAAAGAATCATCACTAGGAAGTGATCCCAGGGAGCCAAGAATGTTCTGCCACTGTCATAATTACACATCCCTGGTAATGTGTTAAAGGTGCAGGAAACATCTTTGGTGCTATCAAGAAGCAAGTCAGCTTTGAGGATGGAAAGTCTGATTCCAGTTCTGCAAATCCCCAAATATTTAATGGGACTCATGGAGAGGAAAGTGGGAGACTGCCAGTGCCAGAGCTGTACAAAATGGTCCGAGATGGAATCAATTTATAACCCCTTTTAAAAAGCTTGTTCTTCTCTATACAATCATATTTTTAAAGAGCCGTATTTGCATGCTTTGCTACTGGAAGTGAATGTAACCTCTGAATATAACATGAGGAGGGCACATCATTAGAAAGCAACCATTATTATTAATGGTGGGTCAATATTCACAATGGGACCACCTGCAGTGATTTATAGGGCAACCCTTGGGTGCCACGTGTGGTGCACATTTCATTTTCACAACAGCCCTATTTAGCCAGTGAGGAAAGAAAGCCAGAGAGGCCGATGATGTTACACAGTTAGGGAGCGATGACGCTCTGGCTCAAACCTGGGTCTGACTCAGCTCAGGGTCTCCTCCTCCCGGGAGCCTTCCCTGACCTCCACACACCCTCCATGTGGCACTTGCATCACACCCTGGGACCCAGGGCCTATGCGTCTGCCTCCCATGCTAGACTACAAGACCAGGCGGGGAACTTCTTCCTCATTTATTCCCAGCCCCGACCCAAAGCAGCCTCTGAATAAACTCCTCCAAAATGAACCCTATGTCAAGTCGTGCCCCCCCTTTCCTTTGTGGCCAGGCATTGCCACCTCTCTGTCCCTGTGTGGTCTTCTGACTCATGCTCATGGGGACCTGGGGTGTGAACTCTGTGAAAGGGGCCATCTCTTACAGATATAAATAAAGCATGAAGTAATCAGCATTGGGGATGAGTCTTTTCTAAAAACGGAACACAACAAGGGAGAAGGGGCAAATGTTGAGAGATGGCCAGCAGACCGTGAGGACAAACCTCCGCACAGAGATACGTTTTGTAACTGAAGTCTTGCTGGCAGCTCCCTGCAAGTAAGCAAAGGCAGAAAGGGGCCGGGAAGTTCATGGTGAAGGTCAAAGTTGGACCAAAGTTGGAAGATTGGAGACAGTCCAGGGTAAGGGGCCACAGCTCGATGACTCAGGAGGCACAGAAGGCCTCATTTTAAACTTAGACCCATATTCATATCCATATTTGAGGAAGAAAAACCATTCACAAGCAGCAGGCTCTGGAAGGGAATGCCAGGTGGACTAAATGGTGGGTAATTATATCAGACATTATAGTAAAGTATGAGCTCCGAGCTGAGACTGCCTGAATTTGAATTCAGCTGTACCACTTTCCTGTGTGGGACCTTGGACTAGTTAACCCGTCTGCCCCAGTTAAACCCTCTGTAAAACGGGGATGAGATAATATGCATTTAACTGCTTGTTCTGAAGATTAAGAGGGTTAATACCTGTGAAGCGCTCGGGTCAATCAACATGGCCAACATGGGCCAGGCACCTGCTAAATGTCAGCACTGTCGTAAGTGCCAAACACGTGCTAAGTCACAAGATCCCCTTACAACATGCCCCCTGAGGGTGGTACTTTTATTAGCATCGTCCCCATTTTATAGATGCAGAAACTCAAGTACAGGTTACCTACCACCTTCCCCAAGATCACACAGCTAAGAAGAAGCAAAGCCACGGGTTCAATCTGGATACTCTGGTACCACTTCTCTAACCACTGTGAGACGCTGTGTCTCAAAAATGCTTGTTTTGTTAGTATCAAGGTACCTGTTGTAGGTTAAATTGAACTGTTTACCCAAGAAAGATCTGTTGAAATCCTAACACCTGGTATCTGTTTGTTCTCATCTGGGTAGACTTTTCTTTCCCTTACATGTGTCTAAATTTGTTAGGAGTGTTTCACATATACAAGGGCTCAGGTAACTGGTGATGGGGCTCACCAAATGAGTAGGTCCTCTGTCATAATATCACACCTGGCCTCAGGTGATGAAAGCAAATCAGTAAACGAAAATTCCATTTTACATGAAAATAAATTATTTCCTTCCAAGAAGAATTGATTAAATTCTGGCTCCACTGTTACCTTTGAAATACTGCTTGACTCCTCTCCTCTGTCCTTCATCCCCCTCTACCATGATCTCTCTCTCTCTCTCTCTCTCTCTCTCTCTCTCTCTTTCTTGGTAGGAAGGAGAAATGGTGAGGGGGGAGGAAACACTCTCCTTGTCACTTCTCTCTGACCAAGAAGCAAGAACTGATTGGTGATATGGAAATGGCAGGACCCAGAGGCATGGGCCCTGGTCCAGGGCACACCCTGGGTCTGAAGGGACATTTCAAGCCAGCAGGTGTAAGCCATAGCTCAGCAAGGAACTCCTGCTCTGACAAAGAAGTATTGAGCAGATATAAGCCAGAAATCTCTATAGCCACTGAAGACCGTCGGAAAGTGGGAGGCAGAATGTAGTACTCACAGCAGGACAACATTCTTGTAAAAGAATAGAAGGACACCGACTGCCATATTACAGAGGTTATTTGGGGGGGGGGAGACAACAGGTGGCTTCTGTTTTGTTCTCATTTTACTTTGTTCTGTGTTATTTTTTTGTGCTTTCCGTGTATTATTCAATAAACACCTATGACTTCTGGAATTAGAAAAGTCATTTTTAAGAATATAGCATGGGGTGGAGAGAAGATGGTATATTTTGCAAGGTATCATGAGTGATGACGTAAAAGTCACCAATTGGAAGATCACTATTGAGGGGCATCTGGGTGGCTCAGTTGGTTAAGTGTCCAACTTTGGCTCAGGTCATGATCTCACATTCGTAAGTTTGAGCCCTGTGTCAGACTCTGTGCTGACAGTGTGGAGCCTGGATCCTGCTTCAGATTCTGTGCCTCCCTCTCTCTCTGCCCCTTTCCCACTCATGCTGTCTCTGTCTCTCAAAAATAAATATCAAAAAAAATTTTTTTTTAATAAATTCTAAAAAAAAATAAAAAATAAAAGATCACTATTGAAAAGCAAGCTGTAGGGGTGCCTGGGTGGCTCAGTAGGTTGAGTGTCTGATTCCTGATTTGGGTTCAGGTCATGATCCCAGGGTCGTGGGATCGAGCTCTGTGTCAGGCTCCATACTGAGTGTGGGAGCCTGCTTGAGATTCTCTCTCTCTCTCCCTCTGTGCCTTTCCCCCACTCTCTCTGTCTCAAGTAAATTAAAAAAAGAAAAAGGCAAGCTGTAAACTTTATTATTTTTTAAAAATATTTTTTAATGTTTACTTTTGAGAGACAGAGAAAGAGACAGATTGCAAGCAGGGCAGGGGCAGAGAGAGGAGCAGACACAGAATCCGAAGCAGGCTCCAGGCTCTGAGCCGTCAGCACAGAGCCTGACCCGGGGCTCAAACTCATGAGCCACGAGATCGTGACCTGAGCCGAAGTCGGACACTTAACCAACTGAGCCACCCACGTGCCCCAGCAAGTTGTAAACTCTAAAATTTTACTGTGAAAAAATATTTTGCAACTGATAAGAAATGCTGAAAACTTGGACAGCGAAGAATTTGTCAGTGTCTGCAGTATTAGGAATCAGTGAGCACATTCCTGACTCCGGGCTCTTACACTGGCCTGCTCCTTCTGGCCCAGCAATTTCCCCCAGACTTCTGCCTAGCATCCTTCCTCACTTCCTCCAGGTCTCTGCTCCAACGTTTATCAGACTACCCTGAATAGAAAGCCCTCTCCACACCCCATCACATGTGTGTCTATTGTCTTCTTCCCCTCCCTGGAAAGTCATCTCCATGGTAGCAGGGACTGTACTGTTTGTCTACTACTACATCCCTGAGACCTGAAACAATAGATACAATAGGTACTCATTAAGTATTTGTTGAGTGAATGAATGAATGAATGAATGAATGAGGGAATGAATGAATACATGAGTGAATGCATGCATGAAATCAGTTAAATGTTTCAGGGGGTGTTACAAGTGTCATTTTCTGGCACTGGGTCAGGAGACCAGGTTGCCTCCTCATAGGGCACCTGACGATGACACATATACACAACATAAAGCAATGGCCTTGGCCCCAAACTCCAATGTGTTCAGTCCCTGGGGAGTTTTTCCAGTCCATGAGAAAAGAGTAGAGAAATCAGACATGCAGAATGCAGACTAAAGTCCCTAAATGCTAACTCCCACTGAAAGGAACCAGGATAACTTAGAGAAATGGCTGATTCCAGACCTGAGGCCCAAAGTATATAACATAAACCTGGCATACTTTGTCATGCCTGAAAACACGGAGCTTTTGGGGCACCTGGGTGGCTGGGGCACCTGGGTGTCTCAGTCGGTTAAGCTTCTGACTTCAGCTTAGGTCATGATCTCACAGCTCGTGGGTTCAAACCCCACGTTGGGCTCTGTGCTGACAGCTCAGAGCCTGGAGCCTGCTTTGGATTCTGTGTCTCCCTCTCTCTGCCCTTCCTCTGCTCACGCTCTGTCTCTATCTCTCTCAAAAATAAAAAAAAATTAAAAAACAAAACAAAACAAGGAGCTCTCAACTCCTGCCAGACTGATAACAAAAATCCAAGAGCCAACTTGAGGGGACTCCCATTGCCCAAAAAGGAGACCATTTGAATAATGATAACAATGTCTTGAAACACATCAAATATATTGCAACCTATGAGTTCATATTGATACTCAAGAAAACCTCCCCAGATTAATTGATCATCTTGGGAAGTTGCTAAATCACAAATTTCTTATTCTGAAAATTGATAAAAGGAAAAAACCGAGCATTTATCGAGCTTTTTTCTACAGACTATATTTCAAAACAATCAAAGAAGGGATGATTCTTTCTCTGGAAAGCCATTCTAGCTAATAAATGAAGAAGCAATGAGATAATTAGAAAATCACCATTTTGTGAATTCCTAATGGAAACCAGATCCAGGTAGTAATAATTAATGGCTGCAAACCACTCACTAAAAGTCAGTGGAGTATATTATGATGAATGGATCAGGGTGAAAACCTAAACCCACTGATCAATGTTAGTTAGCATCTCCAAAGGTAGGCAACCTTTGGTGAAACCTAAACCCACTGAATGTTAGTTAGCATCTCCAAAGGTAGGCAACGGAGACTTAGACTTACGTGCTCGTTGGGGTGATGCAAGAGGAAGCGCACAGCACTTCCTAGAAGTCATTTTGGAAAAAGGTAAGTAAAGTCTGAATCTAATCGAGGCTTTGACTCTAACTTCCAGGAGAAGGAGCTATCAAGGATAGAGTAACAGGCTAACAGACAATCCCAGGAAGCAATAAGCCAAATGCAGAAACGTTAGAAGTTCTACTAGACAAATACTTCAGGCTTTTCAATAAGCATATAGTTTAGGGGCACCTGGGTGGCTCAGTCAGTTCAGTGTCGGACTCTTGATTTCTGCTCAGGTCATGATCTTACAGTTGATGCGATCTAACCATGCATCAAACTCCATGCTGACTGACAACATGGAGCCTGCTTGGGATTCTCCCTCTCCCACTCTCTCTCTGCCCCTCCCCTGCTTGTGCGCTCTCTTTCAAAATAAATAAACTTAAAAAATATATATGGTTTAAAAAAAGAGGACGGTATTGTTAGATCAAAGGAGATTGGAGACATCACAACCAAATACAGCGTGTGGCCCTTATTTGCATTCTGATTTGAACAAGCCAACTACAACAATGTTTTTTAGATAATTAGGGAAAAGTGAATATAAGCCAGATATTAGGTACGATTAGAAATTACTTATTTTGTTGAATATGATAACATTGTGGTTCAAGCTTTTAAGTTGTTACTTTTTAAAGATACACACTGAAGTATTTGCATGTAAAATTATATATTATTTGGGGTTTGCTTTAAAATACTCTGGCAAAATACGTAAGGGAGAGAAGAGCTGAGACAAGAATGCTGACCGGGGGTGGGTCTTTGGGGGCAGTTGTTGGCTTCTGCAGTTTTACACCCATGTAGCTTCTCATCCACCTGGGAGAGGACTGCTTTGCCTTTTTAATTTTATTATTTACTTACTTGTTAAATGCTTATTTAATTTTTGAGAGAGTGAGAGAGAACAAGCATGAAGGGGTGAGACGCAGAGAGAGAGAGAGGGAGACAGAGAATCTGAAGCAGTCTTGTTGTCAGTGCAGAGCCAACACAGGGCTCAAACTCCTGAACCACGAGATCATGACCTGAGCCAAAATCAAGAGTCAGGTATTTAACTGACTGAGCCACCCAGGCACCCCTGCTTTGCTTTTTAAAAAAATTTTCTTATTTATTGTAGGCCAATACTTTTATCAAGTACAATAAAAGTGAATTGCCAAAACAGTTAAATAATTTTTTAAAAAGACATACAGCAGATAAATCTAAATTCTTCATTGGGTTCAACACACATAAAATTATGCTTCAATATAGAGAATCAAAACAAACTTACCATATGGAAAGAGAAAATAATTTTTATTGTTTTTATTTTTTTAAAGAAGTTATTTTTATGTATGTTTTAAGTTTATTTTTGAGAGAGTTTTTTTTTAAGTTTATTTATTTATTTTTTAACATTTATTCCTTTTTTGAGAGACAGAGAGAGACAGTGTGAGCAGGGGAAAGACAGACAGAGAGGGAGACACAGAATCCGAGGCAGGCTCCAGGCTCTGAGCTGTCAGCACAGAGCCCAACGCGGGGCTCGAACCCACAAACTGTGAGATCATGACCTGAGCTGAAGTCGGATGCTTAACCAACTGAGCCACCCAGGTGTCCCAAGTTTATTTATTGTTTTAAGTTTATTTATATTTTGAGAGTGGGGGAGGGGCAGAGAGACAGAAGGAGACGCAGAATCTGAAGCAGGCTCCAGGCTCTGAACTGTCAGCCCAGAGCCTGATGTGGGGCTCGAACCCTTCAACCGTGAGATCGTGTCCTGAGCTGAAGTGGGACACTTCACTGAGCCACCCAGGCACCCCAGAGAAAAGAGTTGTTAAAACTATACATGTTTTCCATTGAACGTGTGTATATAAGGGAATATGGAGAATTGCTATTTTACGTTCATAACTTTTTGTAACTTCCCAATCATAACTCAGAGAATTACGAATAAGATAGAGATTCCCCATATTAAATGCCTCTGCACACAGTTTGAACAAAAATCATGTTCATCAATATTTAAAATTATTAATGTGACAAATGAGCTTACTTCTTGCTTGTCAATTTATCTAACCTAGTTTGGACTGCTGACAATACTACTCACAGGGGATAATGTACATCTAAACTTTTCTGTGTTTTGTTGTCATGGCACTTCTGGTAGAGAAATCAGCCTCACAGAGGCGTGTTGACTAGAATGGCAGAAGAGAGTTTACAGTAATTTCAGCAAGCTCAGGATATCCATTTTTAGCTTCAATCAAAAATGAAACAAATAATGTTGTATTTTAAGAACTCATCTTCAGTCTTTGATCAGTAGCTGGGGCCATCAATTTATCCTGTAAAGTTGTAGTTCAATTTAAATTACCCATATCCTTTGATTTTAAAAAATAGATTCCAGAGCCACAGATTCCTTACATGTGCATTATCTTTTGATGGAAAATAAAATTCAAATTCATAGGTGTACAAGTGTGCAGTAATAGGCTACCATCTACATTTCTGATTGTTGTTGAGATCTGCCGTGAAAATCTACAGAAATTCCAAATTTTGCCTTTATCTTTTGATCTGTTCTTGCATTCCTTTGTTATTTTTTTTTTTCAACGTTTATTTATTTTTGGGACAGAGAGAGACAGAGCATGAATGGGGGAGGGGCAGAGAGAGAGGGAGACACAGAATCGGAAACAGGCTCCAGGCTCTGAGCCACCAGCCCAGAGCCCGACGCGGGGCTCGAACTCACGGACCGAGAGATCGTGACCTGGCTGAAGTCGGACGCTTAACCGACTGCGCCACCCAGGCGCCCCATTCCTTTGTTATTTTTAAGGAAGTTTTAAGGTCATTAAAAATATCTAAGCTATCAGAAAAATCAGCAAGTCTGGATGTCCAATTCACATCTCTAAATATTGGATCAAACTGATTGCTTATCTCACAGAAACATAATGAATTTGTTCTGTATTTTATTCTGACAGAATTCTCCCCCGCGACAAGTACTATACCTCAGCATGCAGTAAGAAATTATACTCCACTTCTATCCATCACATAAAAGTAGGATGGCCTTGAATTTAATGCATTTGCCTTTATGTAATTCACAAATTCTTAATCACTAAATACACTATTTAGTTCACCTGATGTTTTGGTTTGTTGGTTTGTTCATTTGTTTGGTAGCAAGACTTTCTCAATGAAGGAAGCAGTGCTTAGAGTCATGAGCTCCTTAATCCCGATGACTGTTCCAGAACATTCTCCTGTGCTCCTGTGTATTCAGCTGGCTAGCAAAACACACTCTTACAGAAAACTTTAGCTCCAAACCACATTTGTTGACAATGTATTCTTTCACAGTTTTATATAGTTGTATTTTTTTTTTTTTGGTTGTATAGAGCTAGTTGTATTAATTGGCAATGAGGTTAAAAAGAACTGTTCACAGGGCACCTGGGTGGCTCAGTCAGTTAAGTGTCCAACTTCAGCTCAGGTCATGATCCCATGGTACAGTGAGTTCAAGCCCCGTGTCAGGTTCTATGCTGGCAGTGTGAAGTCTGCTTTGGATCCTCGGTCTCCCTCTCTCTGCTCCTCCCTGCTTGCACTCTCCCTCTTTCAATGATAAATAAACTTAAAAAAAAAGAAAAGAACTGTTCACATTACCATCCTGTTCAAGTTGCACATGTACTAGAATTGCCACATTAACAAATCTATGCATTCTTTAAGCTACAGTGAAAAATTCTTCACTGGTTTATTTGCTCTGTGGGTTGGATTTCTGTACTCAGAAGTTCCTGACTATGTCAAGCTATGGTCATTGAAACATGGGATCAAAATAAGTGAGCCTGGCTGGCTCACTCAGTAAAGCATGTGACCCTTGATCTCAGGGTTGTGAGTTTAAGCCTCAGATTGGGCCTAGAGCTTACTTTAAAACACACACACACACACACACACACACACACACACACTAAAATAAAAAATAAAATAAACCACTGGATTGTTACTTTCCTAATATAGCTAACAATTTGCTAAATTAAAAACAAGCTTGATTTTTAAAAAGTTATACAAATAAATACATGCTTACATTTCTCATGTTTTTGTACACTTTCAGATTTTGATTGACACATTAAATTTACAATTATACATGTTGTAATATGTATCTGGTACACAGGTCACACCATACACGATTTATCATGTAAGCTTAACAAATCCAAACTGGTCTCCATCCTGCTCCTTGAGTCCAATGACACACACTTTGAGGTCACAGCAAACTCAAACTGCCATGAAAGTTTCTCAGTGTTGACTCCCAATTTCTGTACTTAACTTCTCGTGAATCAGAAACAAACAGGCTGTGGACACCAGGGTTCACAGACTACAGTTTGAGTAGCACTTCATTGTACTATTCTCTCTACTTTTATGTGTTTATCTGTTTTCTATCACTGCATAACAAATCGCCACAAGCTCAGTGGCTTAAAACAACACACGTTTATTATCTCACCATTTCCATGGGTTAGGAGTCCGAGAATGCTTAGCGGGGTCCTCTGCTCAGGGTCTCACAAGGCAACAGTAAAGTATCAACTGGGCAGGATTCCCATCTACTGGCCTGGCCTGGGAAGAATGTGCTTCCAAGCTCACTCAGGTTGCTGGCAAGTTCAGTTCCTTGCAGTTGTAGAACTGAGGTCTGTGCTCCTATGAGCTGACGCTCTCCATAGGCAGTTCCAGCATGGCTGTTGGCTTTATCAGGGCTGGCAGGAGAGAGGCCTTATTGCTTTGAGTTTCTTTTAACAAGCTGCCTGATTAGGTCATGCCCATTCAGGTAAATCTCTTTTCATTAACTTAAGGTCAATTCATTAGGGACCTTAACTACATTTGCAAAATCTCTTCACCTTTACCATATAATGAAACCTAATAATGGCCATAACATTAGGAGGTGGTGATCATGCAACTGCCTTAGAATCTTGTTTAAAGGGTGTGTTTTAAAATTTCTTTAATAATAATAAAATAAATTATAGGGGAGCCTGGGTGGCTCAGTCGTTGAGTGTCTGACTCTTGATCTCGGCTCACATCATGATCTCATGGTTCATGGGATTAAGCCCCACATTGGGCTCTGTGCTGATAGTGCAGAGCCTGCTTGGGTTTCTCTCCCTCCCTCTGTCTCTGCCCCTCCCCCACTCATGCTTTCTCTAAATAAATAAATAAATAAATAATAAATTATATAAAGAATATATAATATAGAGATAAAATATAATAATTTATGTATAGAAAAGCAAAAATCTATTAGAATAAATGAATTCAGTAAAGTTGCAGGATACAAAATCAATTTATAAAGATCAGTTACATTTCTATACAGTAATAACAAATTATCAGAAAGGGAAATTAAGAAAACATTCCCATTTATAATTGCATCAAAAACAATAAAATACCTAGAAATACATTTAACCAAGGAGGTGAAAGATTTTTACACTGAAAACCATAAGACATTGATGAAATAAATTAAAGAAGACACAAATTAATGGAAAGATATTATGTGCTCATGGATTAGAAGAATTAATATTGTTAAAATGCCCATACTAAAACAATCTACAGATTCACTACAGTTCCTACCAAAATTCCAATGGTATTTTTCATAGAAATAGAACATCCTAAAATTTGTATGGAACCACAGAAGACCCCAAACAGCCAAGGCAATCTTAAGAACAAGGCTAAAGCATCACATTTCCTAATTTCAAACTATATTATGACGTTATAGTAATCAAAACAATATGATATTGGCCAAAAAAACCCAACACATAGTTCAATCAAAAACAGTAGAGAGCCAAAAGATAAACCCAAGTATATATAATCAATTAATTTACAACATAGGAGCCAAGAATATACAATGGAGAAAGGATAGTCTCTTCAATAAATGGTGTTGTGAAACTGGGCAATCAGTCATATGCAAAAAAGAAGTAACTGGACCACTATCTTACACCATACACACAAATCAACTCAAAAGGGTCTAAAGACTTGAACATAATACCAGGAACCATAACACTCCTACAAGAAAACATAGGGGGTAAACTTCTTGACATTGGTTTTGGCAATGATTTTTTTGGATTGGACACCAAAGCAAAGCCAACAAAAGCAAAAATTAATAATTGGACCACATCAAACTAAAATGCTTCTGCACAGCAAAGGAAACCATCAACAGAATGAAAAGGCAACGTTCTCCCAACAGAATGGGCGAAAAGACTTGCAAATCATTTATATGATAAAAGGTTAGCATCTAAAATATATAAAGAACTCACACAACTTGGTAGCAATTAAAATAAAACAAAACAATTTGATTAAAAAATGGGCAGATGAACTGAATAGACAGTTTTCCCAAAAAAAGGCATACAAATGACCAACAGGTACGGGGGAAAAAGCATTCAACATCACTCCTCACTAGGGAGATGCTAATCAAAACCAAATGAAATACCACCTCACACCTGTTAGAGTGGGCTATCATCAAAAAGACAAGCTATAACAAATGTTGGTGAGGATGTGGAGAAAAGAGAACTCTTATGCACTGTTGGTGGGAATGTGAATTTTTGCAGCCATTGTGGAAAACGATGATCCAGCAATCCCACCTCTTGTATTTGTATAAGAAAAATGAACATATCTTTAAAATAGGGGCACCTGGCTGGCTCAGTCGGTGGAGCATGCGACTCTTACTCTCAGGGTTGTAAGTTCGAGCTCCACCTTGGGTGTAGCGATTACTTTTTTTTTTTTTTAATTTATTTTTTTTTTCAACGTTTATTTATTCTTGGGACAGAGAGAGACAGAGCATGAACGGGGGAGGGGCAGAGAGAGAGGGAGACACAGAATCGGAAACAGGCTCCAGGCTCTGAGCCATCAGCCCAGAGCCTGACGCGGGGCTCGAACTCACGGACCGCGAGATCGTGACCTGGCTGAAGTCGGACGCTTAACCGACTGCGCCACCCAGGCGCCCCTAGCGATTACTTTTTTAAAAAATCTTTAAAATAAAATTAAGAAAAAGCAGCCTTTGCAGAAGTAACAGAATGACAGTGTCACATGGACTTCTCTCTCATCACACTGGCACTAGAGAGTCTGATGGTCAAGGGGACACACTGTCTTTGATGACTCAGGTTTCTATGGAATGAAATGATGAATGCTGAGGGGCACAATGAGGTTGATGGTGGATTTGCCTCCAGGGAAGCAAGGCTCCTGCAGTCTGTTGGTCAACGGCTCCAGTGCTATTAGTGGGGCTTTCAATTAGAGCTCCAGGAGGCTGTCTTTGCCCTTATCTTGTCAACACTGTCAGCAAAACTTTGATGGTTGTTCAATTTTCCAACAAAATAGAGCTGGGAAGAAGAGACAACGTGATAGACAACAGAGTGAAGATTTAGAATTATCTTGGGAGCTGGGAATGTCAAATTAACACTAAAAAGATTAATTTGCAAAAGGATGAAGGTCAGGTTTTACACAAACATTCTCCAAATCACTAATAAATTGTGGGTGAGGACACCTGGAAGAAATCCTGTGAAAAAAAGACTTGGTGATCTCAGTCAATACCAGGCCCGGTGTCAACCAAAAGTTTGATGTAGCAGTGAAAATGATGAGTCCATCAATCCTCCCCAGAGAGCAGGGAGTTGAGGCTGCACTGCCCGCCCCAAGGACCACCTTGTATGGGTGTTATGCTTGAGTGCCTCCTCCCTGGCCTCGCAGTGGCCAGGCTTTTCCCTCCTCCCTCCCTGTCTGCCAGCTCCGTCATCATATGTGCAGGACCACTTTCATACCCATACACCCAACCTTCAGCAGCTCCTGACTGCCTATCAAATAATGTGCAAACTTTGGCCTGACAGTCAGAGCTCTCTGTATCTGGGCCAGCTCCTCTTTCCAGTATTCTTCTCCCTACATTCTCCTATATGTTTCAACCAAATTTGATATCTCTCCATTCCCCGAATATATTTCTCCCATCCCCTCACAGGGTGCCATCTTTCTCCATAGTCTTCCAGCTGCACCTGCTGAAAATTCCAGTCCTTCCTGCCCCTTGCCTTATCACCCCACCTCTACCTCCAATTTCCTACCCACAAAACTCCATGTTTTTATTCTTCTCTTATGGATATATGTATTTTTTAAATCATGTCTAATTTGTGAGTGTTGGGATTTCTGGGTGAAGTTCTGGTGTCCATCTGGTGGAATTAGGCTTAGGGAGGGTCCCAGAAATGCCTGTATCATGCTTCTTCTCCTCACTTCTCCGCATGGGGCCCCAAACTGAGGAATCTGTGTATAAAGAACATTAGTGGAATGAGAATAAAATGCCATGACTAAATTTGAACCAATGCCCTTGATCCACGAAGTAGAACCCACTACGGCAATTAAATTGGAATAGGCAGCTTTGGCTTGAAGTCAAAGTGAGACTCTTACTCTTTCCACCTCCACCACCAGTGTAGACAGAGAGAGAGGCAGAGACACTGAGAGAGACAGAGAGGTCCCAAGTGGGCACTGAGTCCACTCACCAGAGTGGACACTGAAAGTAGAAACAGCAGGTAGCTAGCCAAATAGTAGGCTCCAAGTCTTACCATGGTATAAAACAGAAAAGTGAGGAGTGCACCACCAATGGGTGGTGATCTTTTATTTTTTTAAGATTTTATTTTTAAATAATCTCTACACCCAACATAGGGCTCAAGCTCAAAACCTCAATATCAAGAGTCATACCTCTACTGACTGAGCCAGCCAGGCACCCCTGGACGGTGATCTTTTAAGGCTCAGCCACCTAGTTATCCAGTAAAATAGGGCCCATTGACTACTCAGGAACCTACCCAACCACAGGTGCAACTTCCCATATAGAGGGTGACTGGGGCAGAAAGAGAGGCATGGAGAGAGGTACAGGATTATTCTATTCCCTACTAGAAACTGCTGGAGAACAGGGCTATTGTGCACATGTATAAATTATCTTTTTATAATGTCCAGTTCCTAGTGGATACCTGCTACATGGTACTCAATAAATTTTGTACCACTGAATTTGCAATTTTTATTTTTAAAACTAGTTTTCACAAGTTTGAGTCAGCAAGAGACATGGTATCCAGAATGGAGAGAAGTCTAAGAAGTGTATAATATGAGCAATAGTTGCAGAATTTGGGTCATTTCTAGGGTTGAGAGGGGCTTTTTCTATATTACAGAAACAAGGTCGAATAAGGACTAATGACTGCGGAAACTACAGGGACGTGGCTTAAGTCTCTGATAACGTCAGGAAGATGCTTCCAGCAATCAGTCCTTCAGAGGGAAGGGCTGCCTTGAGAGGCTGCCTGAGCTTAGAGCAACACAAAGGAGATTCTGGCGTTGAGTCGGGAATTAGACTCAAGAGCTTCCAAATCTGAGTCTATGAAAATGGACTTCATGTGGGATTTGAAAGAGAGATAAGAGAACGATTTAGCCAAACATTTTAAAACCAGATTTACATTCTTAAAATCCCATTTTTTAAAAAGGAATCCTATTTCTTTTCTCTTTATCCACCCTGCAGATAATGTATTTCAAAGACACTTGTGCCCCACGTGTTTAATTATGTTGTATTATCACTGGGTCTATGGAGTCAAATATAATCAGTCTCTGAGAATATTGGGTTTTTGCACCATTATGTCCTGAAATCATTTATATCCAGGCTTAAATGGATTAAAATCAACATCCTTGTTCTCTGAAAGTTCAAGGTTATCTATTACTTTGAAGTTGGTAACTAGCTTTATTTATAGGGACACAGCTGGCATTTGACTGAAACATTGCTGCACCAGGGTTGACTGTGGGCTTCAGACAAAGGCCAGATTTTACTTAAATTGCTACTTTTTTCTAACAAAGGATTTGTTACAAAATTAACAAATCTGAAAAAAAAAATTAACAAATCTGAAACTGTTCAGGGCAAACAATAGCCTGTATATGTTTAAATATATGAACTAATAAAAGCTACCATCTGAAGCCCAAGAGAAAGTCAGCTATTTGCAATTTTACAACTGGGTGACTGCTCTTTTAATTAATGCGATGAACTTGTGAATTTAGCCCATTTAATTATAGAGGAAAAGCTGCATTTTGTTTATTGCATATTTGGTGTGATTAAAAATTTACTGGAGAAAAATCATCCATGAAAGGTATTTTAACATTTTTCTAAATGCCTTAATGACATTTGGTGAAAAAAAAAAAAAAACACAACAAAGATCTATATTTTGTAACTAATGTTGAGTGATTTTTCTAAATCACTAGCTGAGCTAGATTCGGTCAGAATCAGCCTATTGTAAATCAGCAGTTGCTGCCACAATTCACCAAAATAAAACAAATGATAGAAAGGTTGTTTATTCACTTGAGCCCCTTCTATTAGTCATTTGCTACAATTTTATTTTATTTCATTCTACAGCTTTCTCTGTCAATTAAAGGTCAGTAATTTCTCTTAGCATTTCATATTAAATTGTTAAACCAAGCTTATACAATGCCATTAACTTGTTCTGCCAGAGATTTGATGGGGGCTGGGGAAGGCAACTCAACATAACCAGTATCATGGATCAAGTATCAAGTTCAATTTTTTTTTTTATTATTTTTTTAGAGAGAGAGATTGAGAGACAGCATGCACAAGCTGGGGAGAGGAGCAAAGGGAGAGAGACAGAGAGAGAGAGAGAAGAGAGACAGAGACAGAGAGAGAGAGAGAGAGAGAGAGAGAGAATCTCAAGCAGGCTCCAGGCTCAGAGCAGAGCCCAAAGCAGGGCTTGATCCCTCAACACTGGGAACATGACCAGAGCCAAAATCCAAAGTTGGACACTCAACTGGCTGAGCCACCCAGGCACCGCTAAAGTTTAATTTTTTTTTTTTTTTAAGTTTATTGTGCACCTTCTATGTGGCAGGCACCATCTCAGGTTGACGGTACTGGATAAGCAGTATAGACCAGATTTCAGGCTCTGGGAACTCACAGCCTGATAGTCAAGACGTATGTGTCAAAAGCCACTGGGGCGCCTGGGTGGCTCAGTCGGTTAAGTGTCTGACTTCGGCTCAGGTCATGATCTCTCAGTCTGTGAGTTTGAGCCCCGCATCGGGCTCTGTGCTGACCGCTTAAAGCCTGGAGCCTGTTTCAGATTCTGTGTCTCCCTCTCTCTGACCCTCCCCTGTTCATGCTCTGTCTCTCTCTGTCTCAAAAATAAGTAAGTGTTAAAAAAAATTTTCTTTTTTTAATAAAAAAAAAAAAGCCACTGTGTTAACGATACAGAGTAGAGATGGTGAAATGAAGGGCACTAAACCAGCAAACACAAGAAAAAACAGTGAATGAGGTATCTTTTTAGAAACCTTTTGACTTTGGGGTCCTTCGCCAAGTTTAATGAAGAGTAATATAATGTGTTTAGATTCCTTTTTGAAAATAAATTTTTTTTGAATGTTTATTTATTTTTGAAGGAGAGAGAGACAGAGCGTGAGCAGGGGAGGAGCAGGGGAGGAGCAGAGAGAGAAAGGGAGACACAGAATCCAAAGCGGGCTTCAGGCTCTGAGCTGTAAGCACCCATCGTAAGAGCCCATCGTCTTGGGGCTCCAACCCACAAACCATGAGATCATGACTTGAGCCGAAGTCAGACGCTTAACCAACTGAGGCCGCCCAGGTGCTCCTGGTTCCCTTTTTATTTTTAAATGTGAAAAAACATATGTATTGGTTAATTTTATGTGTCAATTTAACTAGGCTATGGAATGCCCAGATATTCTGTTAAAAATTATTCTGGGTGTGTCGCTGAGGGTGTTTCTGGATGAGCGTTTGAATTAGTAGGCTGAGTAATCCCACTTGCCCACCCCAATATGGGTAGGTCTCATCTAATTCCATTAAGGCCTGAATGGAGCAAAAGCGCTGAGTAACGGAGAATTCACTCTCTCTCCAAGCATCTGAGTTGGGACATGGACTTCTCCTGCCTTTGGATTCAGACTTGGACTAGAAGTTACATGGTACACCATCATCTCTCCTGCTTCAGACTCAGATGCAGCCTCCATAATCACATTAGCCAATTCCTTATAATAAATTTCTTTACATAATACCTTGTTGGTTCTATAGAGGAACACTGACTAATACAACAAAACCTGGTCAACCTGTGAATATCCATTAGTTTCCAGTAGAAATGAGTAGAAACTCCCTGGAAAGTTTCTCAACTCAAACAAGTTGAACTGATACTAAAGTATTCCTTTCATCGACCTAAAGGAGCACGGGCATTATGTAGAATATGCTGGTCAATTACATTTTCCAGTTAGGTGCAGACTAATCCATTTCTCTCCCAAAGACTCCAGAGCACTCTCCTTTCTCCTGTGACTTCCACCTTCAGAAATGAACATTATAACCTAAAGAAGAGAAAACAAAGTGGCATCTGGGACATTGTTTCTGAAAATGGGGTGCTCAGATCACTCAGGGCTCTGAGAAAAGGGTGGATTTCTGGGTCCCCTCAGATGCCCCTGAGAACCCTGTGGGGGCAGATGGACTCCAGGGACCCCTATGCAGCCAGAGCAGGTCACACAACATCGCCTGACAACCATTTTCATTGCAGCCTTTTACAGTTAGTTCTGGCAACACGTTTCAAAATGCACAACTGTTTTGTTTTGTGTGGTCTTCGACTAAGAACCAAATCCAGTTTCTGCAGCCCTGTCAGTTGTCACAGGCACCCAACATTTCCTGCTGCCTGCCATGGAGTAGCTTTGGAGAAAGAAATCATTTTTTCTCCTCTTTTTCAACCTTTACCCTAGGCCTTTTCTACTAAAAAAAAAAATCAGAGATTGGTCAAATCTGTATTTTTAGGGAATCTTTTTCTAGCTGTGTTAGGGCAATAGTTGGTGATCTGGTGACCGAAGAAATCCCTGATTGATGAAATAACCTGTATCCAAATGTTTCTGCAATAAAATTGTGCCCTGCCATAAGAGCCCTACCCCAGACAAGGTCCTGTGAGGAACCCCTCAACATGGTAGCAAGACTGCTCAGATGGTCCTGGGAGAGGCTCCATGCACTGGGGCTCAAGGATGGGCCCATTCCATCCTTGTAACCTGGGGCATGTGTCTTCTCTTCCTCAACCTGAAGAAGAGAAGGTAGTTTGAAATATTTATGCCTCACTACTCAATTGCCCCAGTAAAATGCATAAATGGGTTGGCGTGAATTTCGTATATAAAGTTCATAATTTAAACTTGCTGATCTTTTTCCTTCTAGGGGAAGGAATTTCAACCCAAATGCCCATCACATAATGAATAAATAAACAAAATACGGTATATCTATATAACGAAATATTATTTGGCCATAACAAGGATTGGATGAACCTGAAAACATTATGCTAAATGAAAGCAGTCACAAAACATACTTGAAGGGCCCCATGGAACTAAAGTGACAATACATCTGTACCCAAATGGCAAATCCACAGTGAGGGTCTGGGGAAAGAAACTTTGAAGTATGACTCAGTGATCTCGTCTTGCACTTTGGCCGCCCTGACATTTACTAGCTTTATGGCTTTAGTAAAGACTCAAACTTCTCTAAACATGAATTTTTTCATCAGCAAAATTACGATAACAGTGTCTTCATTTGTGAGGATTGAATGAAACCATGTGTTCAACACTATAGTAATTTGTTATAGAAGTAGGACTCCAATCACTTCTTGTATCTACACCCTTGGTGGTCCCCTCCCACACTGATTCTGGGATTAGCCATGTGACTTTCTTTGACTGATGGCACATAAGCAAACATAATTTGAGCAGAAGCTTAAAACATACTGTGCATTGGGACTGCCTTCTAATACCACTCAAGTTTGGTATTAGATGCTTGGACTAGCCTGCTGGAGATATGTAGCTTATAGGTCAGCCAGTCCAGCCACCAGCCATGTGAGTGAGGCCATCTTAGACCATCCTATCCTGATTAAGCTGTCAGGTGACCATAGCCATATAAGAGACTCCAGGTGCAGAAGAACCAACCAGCTGAGCTCAGCCCAAATTACTAACCCACATATCAAAGACCACTAGAAACACACTTGTAGTCAAACAAAATTAGCTTTACTTAATGTGCTGCAGAAAGGGAGAAGATATACCAAAAGAACCAGGAAGGGAAAATTGGGAGGGTCTTATTATAGGATTTGGGTGTCTGCTGGGTGATTTCATGAAGGGTTTAGAGAAAGCAGAGGCAGAGTTTTTCATCAGGTGCTGTCAGAAAGTAGGGGCAACTTGGTGACTGGATCTCTTGGTAATTTTTATCTATGAAGCAGGAGGATTAAAGTGGGATGAAAGCTGTCAGTAGCAATTCATATTAGCTGGAAGAGGGAGATGTTTCGTTGTTTTTCAGTTGCAGGATGTCCTTGCCTCTGTATAGTTGCAGGCATGATCATAAGAGAGTCTTGTCTCTGTCTTATTCCATCATGGTCAAAGGATGGTCTTGTCTGAATATTGTTTATATGCCATGAAAATTGCTTAAGTACATTTAGGACTACCTACCAGCTGGACTACCATTAGGACTACCAGCTGTTGGCTCTTGGTGCCATTTTTCATGTTCTTATACACAAGCATCATTGGCAAGTAACATGGTTGTTTGAAGCTTCTAAGTTTGGGGGTGATTTTTAATGCAGCAATAGACAATTCATATGAGCTCTTTGTAACAGATAAGTGCTGAGCAGGCTTTCTGATTCCTTTGGAGGTTATATATATAGAAAGCCCCAACTTCACTGAAGTCCACCTGGAGGAGATAAGCAGAATGTGGGGAGTTGACCAGGACCTGCTGAGAACAAGGGACAGGTAGGGACCACAGAGGCCTGTGCCAGGAGGCCACATACATGCGGCAGACAGGGCCTGTCTACCTCTTTTTTGAGTCTGGCTCTGCCTCTTTCAGGTGTTGCTTTCCAGGACCAGACCATGATGCTCTATCTTCCTTTCCCAGCCCTTCCCAATCCAGGGCCCACTCCAGGCCCAAAGGGTCAAGTGTAGGTTCCCCAGGACCTCTTCTCTGTTAACATCTTTGACAGGCATATGACAACCTGTGATGATTTGTGTATGAATAATCTATTCTGTTCACACAGGCTCCTGTGGTTTCAGCCATCATAAATAATAGAAAAGCCCATTTGATTTTTGGTAGAAGGATATACCTGCCCTTGCTTTGGGTACAGGAGGTGCTGACCCATTTCAAGCAGATGTGATTGGGGAGTAATAATTCTTGGTTATAGTTTCACCCTTTGAATGACCAATAACCCAAGAGTGAACTCTTACGCTTTTCAACCAGGTGCTTTTAGCTTAAATCACTGTGGGCCAGACTCTGGCAATAAATCTCCTGAGGATAGGTCATGCATCTTGCAGTTATTTCTTCTCTAGCCAAAACCTTCAGTGATGTTCAGGGAAGAGAGAAGGATGGTAAATCTTATTTTCCTCTTACAAATACTCTATGGGCTGTTCCTTACTGACAGTTTAAAAATTGACTCAAACCTGACCAACTTCTGGGAGGTATTCTTTCATTCAACCACAACAATATGTTTTTCCATTCACCCTCAAAGCCAAAAGCAATCCCTTTATCAGAGTCTGTCAAAGTCAGGTGCAGAAAGATCTACATGACTGAAAAGTAAGCACTCATACTGGTTTCATGAAAAGGAAGAGAGTAAATCCTAGTGGGAACAATGGGACATTTGTCTTGATTCAATAGGTTCTTGAAAGAAAATGAGAAGCACTTGATTCATTTGAGGGTTTGAATTAATTGTATTTTATATGAAAATTTATTATTCCCACCACAGGGAACTCTTGAATTTCAATAGACCTCTATTTCCTTCCTACTTTATGAAACCAGCCAAAAGCCCAACACTGGCTAATTGCAGAGTCAGAGTATCACCTGAACCACAATAAACTGGATCATCTACTCCTGGCTGTACAGTTTGTCAGACAATGTCAATGTTAAGATAGGAATGGAATCCATACTTTGAAACCACAATCACTTAGCAAAGTGTTTCCACCCTTGGTGAAAAATCCACTGGCCAGATTCCTGGCTCTGCCCCCCTCTGGCTATCACATAAGCATTTTGTATCTCAGTGTCATTGTTTGTTTGTCGAATTGCAATGAGGAATGAGCAAAATAATACAAAATTTCTTTCAAAAATATGAAATGATAAACCTATTCTTTGATAAATTTTATAATTTATTTAATTTGTTATTCCATGACATCTCACTAGCATCACAATGGCAGCAGCTAAAACACATCCTTTCCACAAGTAACAAGAATAACTTGTGAGCTCCCTAGGGATAGGAGCCATTCCAATTCATCTGTATATTCACTGCAACACATATCCCCCAAGGAAACATCCCCAGGATATGCTTGTTGAATAGCTAGATGGAATACTGAGTGTATAGGTGAATGGATGAGTGGGTAGGTGGATGGATGGATGGATGGATGGATGGATGGATGGATGCAGGGCTAAGATGGTATGCAACAGTATGGGTATTCAAGTCATCAAAATATTAAAGTAACTTCACATCAATTGGTGAAAAGCCCTTTCCCTGAGCTCCTCAAGTGCCTCCTGTTGTCCTGGCTGTTTTGAATCCTCCTGTTCCTCCCAGAAATCCACCAGCCCTTTCCACAACTGGCAACTGAAGAGTTGTCATCTGGCACAGCATTCCGTGCTGACAGGTAATCTAAGCGGTTGATGCCAGCGTCCCACTCAATTGTGAAATATTTTGAATTCTATCTTGCTTGGATGGGTGACAACCATTTCATTATTGGGCTACTTTTAAGCTATTAGCCCTTGGATAAGGTTCTTAATAAATCCTATGAATGAGATTTAAATTTGTCAGTATTTCCTAGCTCAAAGCATAAAACTACTTCACAATACTACATCATAACCTGAAGTCTTTTTTTTTTAATAACTTGAGGTCTTTTAAGGCTTTAATTTTGTTATTGAGTTTCTTTACTTCACCACACTCCAAAACTTCCAAATAATGATTTGCCATATGTGGGTTGGGGCTTTTCCCTCAATAAATTACTTACTATATTAATTCACTTTTTTTAATAGCATGGGTTTTGGGGGGAAATGCCTGTTGACCAATCATAAAATCATAACCAATGGGTACATCTAGAACAACCCTTCATTAAATATTGGGAGAATTTGTGACAACAGTATATTGGCCTCACCAACCAGAGCTCATAGTCCATCTTGTTTTGAAAGAGGAGGTGTTGGTCTCACATAGGCCCTGCTCCAGCCACATTGCTGATGTCCACTTTCCCTCAGTTCCCTGTGACAGTTTTTGAGCAGTAATGCCCCCACACCCAACACAGACACACTTCCCAACGATAAATAATAATTTCCAGGGGGTGCCTGGGTGGTTCAGTCAGTTAAGTGTCCGACTCTTGATTTCAGCTCAGGTCATGATCTCAAGGTTCGTGAGTTCGAGCTCCATGTTGGGCTCTGCACTGACAACTCAGAGCCTGCTTGGGATCCTCCCTCTCCCTCTCTCTCTCTGTCCCTCCCCCAGTCACACTCACACACATATGTGAGCATGCGCACACACATGCACACTCTCTCTCAAAATAGATAAATAAACATTAAATAATGACAATAATAACTTCCAGAAACAAAACAGTGTAACATTAGGAAGGGAATACATGTTTTCTGTGGGCCTTTTCATTATTGTGTCAGGTACTAGCTGACCCTTTGGTCCATCTTCCTCTTTCCAGACCATGCCCAGGGTACAAAGGAAGAGGCTTTTTCTCACACCTTACCAAATAACTGAGAACATCAGTTTATGAGCTGTGGGGCACGGTCTTCCCTTGAGCCAGACTAGAGTTTTGGGGAAGGTGGTCCCCCCCACCTCAAAGTCTCAAAGGCAGAAGAACTACCCCTGAGCATTTAGTCTCAGGGTTGGAGGGCAGGAAGCAGACTCTTTTTGCCCCAGTTTATCTCTTTCTGCTGTGTGTCACATTCTTAAAACCATAGAATGCATCATCTACTATTTGGAAAAGTTCTATCAAAGGGAAGTTTCTCTGAGAAACATAACAGTTAGCATTCAGAATGTGTACCATAAGAAAGACTTTACACAGTCAGGCCAGGCAATGAAATGGATCAGTCGCTTCTGCATTTTGAGAAGGGGAAAACATAGTGGCTGTCACTCTTCAACAGAGAGTATATTGAATGATATTTTATAATTAGCTCCCACTTCTTTGACACAAAGAATAAAAGAACTGGAATATCTCAATTTCCTCTATCAAAGCATCAGAAAGAAGCATTGGAGTAATATCGGGACAGCCACCTTCAACAGCACCTGCCAAATTTCAAGTGGAGATTTTCTTCTGCCAACATCGTTTTCCATTCCCCTTCCACTAGAGAACTGTTGAATTCCCCCTTCAAATGTAATATTCCTTTTTTTTTTGACAAAGCATAATAATAGTGTCAAATAGTAACACATTAGAGGAAATAAATCTAACATAGAAGAGAGAAGTCTTCAGTGTTTGCTGAATGTACCAACCACATGGGTCTCCAGGGTTACAGGGCTGATTTGCATCAGACTCCTACTCTTCCCCATCCCCCATCCCCTTTTGGGCTCCCTGGAGACCCTGGCAGACAAAGTTCCCACCCCAGAAAATGGCATTTGAAGTTCTCATGCAGGATTCCCCTCACACTCACATCTCCTGCTGTCAGGGCCTGATTGAATGCATCCATGTGTTTCCAGGTACAGCTCCTGCTTGGTGAACTGAAGCCTTGAGCCATGACCTCACCAGGAAGGATTTGCAGCCTGGCTCCTGGTGGGTGGTTGTGGGCATCTGGGAACAAGAACTATTGGCTATAGATGTTTATCTCATTCCCCTTGACAGAGCTGACAATCTGGGGGAAGGAGGCACTGGGCCCACAGTCTGAGTGGAGGGTCTCATGGCTGCTGCGCAGGGCTTTCCTCACTAACACATAACTTCTATAATCATAACAAATTTAGAATTTTTAAAAGAAAGAAATGAGCTCTGGCCTCCTCACTTCTGAGATGGGAAGAGAGGAATGGAGGAACAAAAGTCTCTTTCCTTTGTCTAGGAGAGATGGTTCAAAAAGCACACAGTGAGGGGCACCTGGGTGGCTAAGTCGGTTGAGCATCTGACTCTTGATTTCGGTTCAGGGCATGATCCCAGGGTCCTGGGAGTAAGCCCCGTGTCGGACTCCATGCTGAGCATGGAGCCTTCTTAAGATATTCTCTCTCTCTCTCTCTCTCTCTCTCTCTCTCTCTCTCTCTCTCCTCTGCCTCTCTTCCCCACTCAAGTGTGCTCTCTCTAAACAAAATAAATTTAAAAAAAAATAAATATAAAAAAAAGCATAGTGAGAGTGGGGCTCTGCCCAGGAAAACAGAAATCTCTCTAGGTCTCTGAATAGAGAAATGTAATACAAGAAATTTGTTGATCGAGTGACAGGAGCGCAGGGGAATTCAACAGGAGACAGTGGACAAAGTTGAAATTAGGCATAGCAGGAAGCTACCAACACACCAGGGTTTGTGGCCACGGCCAAAGCCAGGTCTTCCTGTAGGTGCTGAGACTGTGGTGAGATGGTCCAGTGGGAGCTGGGACCACAGGGAGGGGCCACGTGGCAGAAGTGGGGCCATGAAGAAATGCAGCCACCATTGAGATGCAAGAGCAGAGAGAGTGAGGAAAGCACCAGGGAGTGCTCCCTCCAGTGTCTGCCAGTCCTCCTGTTATTGACCATGCTTATCAAAGGCTACTGGTAAAGGAGCCGGGAAATTGTAGGTCTCTGTGATCAGAGGAGCAGAGGAAGGGCTGGGATGGATCTGAGGGACCACTGGGACCTTGCCTTTTGTTTTTTTTTGTTGTTGGTGGTTTTTTTTTTTTTTTTGCCCTGGTTTACAGACCAAGAAGACTAAGACCAAGACTAAGAGGTTAGATGGCCATCCCATAATAAACAGCAGCTGAGCTGTTCTGGCAGCATGGCACCCTTGTGAGAAGGAACAAGAATGTGCTCTGATGTGGGGATGAAAGAAGATCTCAGAAAGACTCTGGAAGACCTGAGGGCAAGGCTGAGAAAACCATAATAAGAGTTTGCTCAGGATGGATTCCTAAGCATGGGTGGGTTCTGAGGTCTGAGGGTTGGGGTGGGTGTCTTGGACAAAAGCAGAATCTAAGCCCCCAAATCCATTATGGGGCCTAGGGTAGAGTTGGTCTGTGTTACGGCAGAGGAAGAGAAATTAGGTCAGGGCTTCCAGTCATATAAAGGTGATTTTGTAACCATATCATGTGCTTGCAGTGGACAACCTGTTTGTTATTTGAACCACTAATGCTTTGCACTATAATAATATTGTCCTCAAACTTTTTAACACTGTAGGTGTGTTGTTGTGAACTAAGATAGCTTAATGATTAGTTGTCCAGGCAGGCTGGGGCCAGAAGTCCAATGCTGCAGCTTACTGTCATGGCCAGAGACACATTATCTAACCTTTTAGTTTCCTTCTCTGGAAAATGGGGTTGCTAACACCTACCTCACAGAGCTGTTATGAGGATTACAGGAGATCATAAACTTAGCAACGAAGCACATAGCACAAACCCCGGCTCCCAGAAAAGGCTCAGATAATGGCAGGATAGGTCTGCAGGAGAGAGAATCATCTCACAGCCTTGGACAGGACCACCCACCTGCCAGGACCCCTGGCTGCTCCAGTCCCAGGCCAGACCAATGAGAACACACAGAAAAGAATAGCCTTCTTCCCTCAAAAAATTAAAAACAGAACTACTTCTGGGTGTTGATCCAACTTCACTTCTGGGTGTTGATCCAAATAAAAGGAAAACAAACACCAATTTGAAGAGATATATGCACCCCTACGTTCATTGCAGCATTACTTATAATAGCCAAAGTATGGAAGCAGGCTGTGTCCATCGATAGACAAATGGATAAAGAAGTTGTGGCGCGCGCGCACACACACACACACACACACACACACACACACACACACACACTGGAATATTACTCAACCATAAAAAAGAATGAAATTTGGCCATTTGAGACAACATGGATGGACCTAGAGGGTATTACACTGAGTGAAATAAGTCAGACATAGAAAGACAAATACCATATGATTTGACTTATATGTGGAATCTAAAAAACAAAACAAAACAAAACAAACAAAACAGAAACAGTCATAGATAAAGGAAATAAACTGTTGATTACCAGAGTGGAGAGAACTGGGGGATAAGCAAAATAGGTGAAGAGGATAAAGAGATACTAACTTCTAGTTATTAAATATTAAGGCATGGAAATGTAATGCACAGCATAGGGAATACAGTCAATACTATCATAATAACTTTGTATGGTGACAGCTGGTAACTAGACTTATTGGGGGAGGTTTTGAAATGTATAAAAATATTAAATCACTATGATGTACATCTGAAACTAATAGGATATTCTATATCAATTATACTTCAATTTAAAAAAATAGCTTCCTTGCCACCTGTCTTTACAGGATAAAGAATTAGACTGGGTGGCTCAGTCAGTTAAGCATCCGACTTCGGCTCAGGTCATGATCTCACAGTCCATGAGTTCAAGCCCTGTGTTGGGCTCTGTGCTGACAGCTCAGAGCCTGAAGCCTGCTTTGGATTCTGTTTCTCCCTCTCTCTACCCTTCCCCTACTCATGCTCTGTCTCTCTCTCAAAAATAAACATTACTAAAAAAAAAAAAAAAAAAAAAGAGTTGGAGGTAGCAAACTGCTTTCCCAGCCTGTGGCTCTTTAGTCACAAAAATACCCCAAATCACAGCCTGTGGAAATAGTCCCAGAAGCAACCTCGATCAGAAGAATATACATTTGCTGGCAAGATACACAGTCATCAAATGCTCATGAAAGTACAATCATGTTGAAAAAAAGAAAGTTAGAAAGGCCCTGGTGGAGACGGGAAAACCTGATGATGCAGCCTCCCACTGGCAAGGAGGCTGGTTGTAGTCCCGGGGTCGGGCACTCTGAAGGAGGGTAACTGCTAGGTGGGGGTGAAGGGGCAGTCAGTGGGCTTGTGAAAATGGACAGACATCTCTGAACATCATGGGTCCCCCATCTATCTTCTGTAGACAGCAAAGGAGCAAGGAAGACCTCAATGGGCTGAGTGACCACAGCGAGGGCAGAGGCAGAGGGCAGAGGCGGCTGAGGGAATGGCTTAACTACTCATTATCAAGGGCATGGGGAAACCAGCACACAGAAATGAAGGAGGCAGGGGGGTGGGTGGAGCCAGTGAGAGGAAACAGAACTCCACTGTGACAGTCAACAGATGAGTCAAACAAATAACAATGGGAGTAACAGGTAACTCACTTAACTCACAAGAGTGGATGCCCACAGTAGCTAGTAAAATACACAGTTTCCTGGAGGCCTCCTGAAAACATGAATCACTCCTTGAGGAACTTGGTCAGCTTCATCTGGGCTTCTCAGCCAAGATTCTAGGACAGTTTTATTTCCTTAGAGCTGAGGAATACAACCCCTCACTACACTCCCCACCATTGTCAGGGTGCAATCACAATAACTCTGCAGTTCTGTCTAATGTCAAGATAATGATCATTAAAAAAAGAGAAACTACAGTTCCTGCAGGGATGAAGAAAGAGAAGACAAAGGAAAGAAGGCTCTGGAAACTCTTAGGAGGGCCACGGTCTCTGAGGTCCATGATGCAGAGGGTAATATCTATTTACAAACTTTCCTTGGGCACCACCAGGTGAGCGGCTCTGGGCAAGGCTGCTGAGCTCTGCCCCACACTGTGTGGGATTGCAAAGAGAGAGGAAGTGGATGACGCCCAGATGGGATGTGTGTTCTAATGGAGGTAGAAAGGAGGGTGTGCCTTTGTGCCTGGGTAATTCAGGTAAAGATTGACTCTCATTCTGATGAGAGTCTGGTGAGCATCTTGGTCAGGGAGGGGTTTGAGGATGGGCACGGTGGGCAGAGATGGAAGTATGGATGAAGACATTCCAGGGAGGGACAGCTTCGGCAAAGGGGCAGGGGCGGGACGACGGGGCATGCTCTGAGGACAGTTAAGTCTTTTTATGTGTCTTGAGTGGTGTGCTGAGGAGGTATGTTCCCCCAGCAGATATATATTAGTTTAATGTTAACATGTAACACAGAAATCCATGCTTTATCAGTATTCATTTTATTGAAAATTTGGGGGGCTGGAGGGAAGAATCCAAGCTTCATCTGACTGAATCAGCTGTCAAATGGTGGGTGATTCTAGGCATTCTCAGTGATGTGGGACCACAGCAGCTTAGCAGTAGGGTCCCTGGAGGACAATCCCTTATGACAGGCTCAGAGGGGGTGACAGGCCTCATGGGCCAGCCTGGTTCTATAAGGACTAACAAAGATTCTCTGCTTGACCAAACTTTACTCAGGCTCCCAAACCTTCTGCTAGGACCATCTCTGCACATCCTTATAAAATCCAGTTTTAACAAGAACCCTCCCCTCAATATCTGATCACCCTCACATCTGATCAGGCTCCTCATCCCCCTCCCCTCCCTCCCAAGTGATGTCTGATCACGCTCACTGTCTTCAGCAGAATCCTGTTGGGTTGGGTTAGCCAGAACCCCTCTTACCTCTAATGCTCCCTCTTAGTAACATTCCATGGACTGACCCCTACTCTGCTCCTGAGCCATAAATTCCCACTTGTCCATGTTGTATTTGTTGTTCAGGGCAAGGTCTCTCCCTGCTGCAAAATCTCACTGTGGTTGTCCCTACATGTATCACAATGGTCCTGAATAAAGTCTGCCTAACCATCTTTAACAAGTATCACAAATAAATTTTTCTTTAACAGGACCACCAGCCTCCCCACTCCCGCCCCACCTGCCACCACCCACATACTCATTTCCCTCCTTTCCTGCCCATACTGCCCACAGTGAGGCCACACCTTTCCTGTCCATGTCACCCATGGTGGGGGTCCAGCGGGAGCCCCCCAGCTTGGGGCTGCCCTTGCAAAGGTAGGCACTTCTCCACCTCTGCCCCTGGCATGTGAGAGCTGCCACGGCAGCCCGTGTCCACAGATACAAGGCTGCGAATCGCTCTGTCCCTGAAATACATCCTATTTATATTAAATTGGTCACAAAAGTACATTAAAATAAAACACGAGCATATGCTTTCACAAACATGTGTTAAGCAAAATTAAATGTTTAATATACAAGCTGCCATGGATATTCCCTTAGGCAGATTTTTTGCCTAGACCAAACTGGCTGACACCATTCTTCTTTTTTTTTATTTAAAGTTTAAAGGAAATACAGAAAAGCTTTTCTCCTTCATTTTCTTCCTCTCAATTCAGCCTTAAAACCATCAGGTAGTGCAGAGCAAAGTGGAGGAAAGCCCTGGTGGCTCCAGGCAGTGTGCATATAAAAGTATGTATATATATTCCCTAGTTCTGGCCACGTCTGGAAGCAGTGACCCCTACCCCAAAAGCAATGAGCTAGGCTCCCAGAACTCCTAAAAAAATTTTTTTTGAGAGGGAGAGAGAAAGGGTGCAAGTGAGTGAGGGGCAGAGAGGGAGAAGGAGAGGGAGAGAGAGTGGGAAGGAGGGAGGGAGGGAGGGAGGGAGAGAGAGAGAGAGAGAGAGAGAAGCAGGACTCACCTGAACCAGGGCTCAAACTCACAAACCCTGAGATCAAATGTCAGATGTTTAACCGACTGAGTCACCCAGGTGCTCTTAGCTCCCAGAACTTTTAAATATCACTCCAAACTAAAAGAAACCATGACTCCTTAGAAAAATGACTAATACCAGACCTGGAGCAGGGAACCTACAAAATAAGCCTGGGACATCTTGTTGTTCCACAAAGTAGGAAAGTGCTCAAAGAACAATGGGAATATGTCAAAAGGACTTTGGCCTACAGGCAAAATCTGAGACAATTTTATTATCAAAATAGATGATAGACTCATTGTCTGTAGTTGAACCAGTTGGGTTGATGACTCATTACAGTAAGAGTGAACACACAGAACAGGGAACCATGGGGAGTTCTCATGAGAGGGTGTCAGAAAACCTATTGTAGGATTGGGCTTTGATTTGGAAGCGTTTGAGGAGAGCCCAACAATGTAGGGTTCACTCTGGATTGCACACTGTCAGAAAGTGGGGACATTTCTGTGATTGGGTGCCTCAATACTCAATAAATTGTATGTCTATCTAGCAGACCAGATCAGGAATACAGCCATAATGGTAAAGAAGCAGTAAAGAGAGGGCTGTTTGGCATTTTGTGGGTTGCATCCTGTCTTCCTTGTGCCAAGACAAAATTATGAAGTGGCCTTGTTTTGTCTCAATTTACCATGGTCTCAGAGTGACCTTGTCTGATGTTGGTGCTCTAGAGATGATTTGTGTCCAACAGAAGAATATAACGTAAGCTGGCTGCAAATACCAGGCAAGCTTCAAACATGACACCTGGCTGTTAAGCATCAGACTGGCTCGCATGTCTCAGGGACTGCCTTTTCCTTTCTCAGTAATAACGGACTAGAATCCATGGGACAAAATCAGAATCTACAAATCCTTACAGATGTAAAGAAATCCCAGTTAAATTGAGCTAATGATGAGAAATGAGATTTCAAAAATTAATAGACTTTAAGTTTTAGAGTTACAGAAAAATGATACAGAGTTCCCATATATTCCCCACCATACATACACACACACACACAGAGTTTTCCCATTAACATCTTGCATCAGTGTGGTACATTTGCTACCATTTATGAGGCAATACTGATATATTCTTATTAACTAACTCCATAGACTCCATAGTTTACACTAGGGTTCACTTTTTGTGTTGTACCTTCCATGGGTTTTGATTAGCGTATAATAACATGTATCTACCATTACAGTATCCTAAAGAATAGTTTTACTACCATGAACATACCTATTCATGCCTTCTTCCCTCCCTCCAACCCTGGCAACCAGTGGTCTTTTTATTGAGTCCCAAGTTTTCCCTTTTCCAGAACATCATATAGCTGCAATCATATAGTATGTAGCCTTTGCAGATTGCCTTCTTTCACTTGGCAATGTGTATTTAAGTTTCCTCCATGTCTTTTCATGCCTTAATATCTCATTTCTTTTTATTGCCAAATAATACTCCATTGTATGGATGTACTAGTTTCTCCACTCACTTATTCCAGGATATTTTGGTCGCTTCCAATTTTTGGCAATTATGAATATTGCTATAAACATTTATGTGCAGATTTTTGTGTGGATATAATTTTCAGCTCATTTGGGTAAATACCAAGGAGCATACTTTCTGCATCATATAGGAAGCCTATGTTTAACTCTATAAGAAACCGCCGAACTATCTTCTGAGGTGGTTGTACCATTCTGCATTCCTACCAGCAATGAAAGAGATGTGATCATTACATGTATTGTGGTATTCTGGATGGGATCTTAGAACAGAAAAAAGAATTAGGCACAAACTAAGGGGATATGAATAAAGTATGCAGCTTAATAAGGTATCGATATTGGTTCATCGGTTGTGACAAATGTATCATAGCAGCATAAGATGTTAATAACAGGGAAAACTGGGTACAGGGTACACTGAATTCTCTGCACCATCTCTGCAAATTTTTTGTAAATGTACAACTATTCTAAAATAAAAAGTTCACTATTTAATATTTTATTTATGTATTTTTAAATGTTTACTTATTTTGAGATAGAGAGTGCTAGCAGAGGAGGGGCAGAGAGAGAGGGAGAGAGAAAATCCCAAGCAGGCTCCAAGCCGTTAGCACAGAGCACAACGGAGCGGGGCAGGGTGGGGATGGGGTGGGGGGAAATTCCATGAACCGCAAGACCATGAGCTGAGCCAAAATCAAGAGTCAGCCACTCAACCAACTGAGCCACCAGGCACCCCCAAACTTTATTTAATATTTTAAAAAGGAATGTCAGAATATCACCATTTTCCAGTCTCCCCAATGAATTAATATGGTAGGAAGCAACAATGACTACTGTAATTACAAAAAGAGAAACAACCAGACATTATGTGCCTCCTATAGTCTTGCCAAAAGAATTAAACTTGAGACTGGTCCAGTTTCTGGGTTCAGCTGACAATCTGCAGGAAATACAGAAGCCAGGGGAACATGTTTTTCTGCATCATAACCAACAGAACCCAACATCACCTATCAATAATGAAAGAAAACTCCAAAATGAAAAACCAGGAAAGAGAATGTAGCAACACACTAATAATAATAATAATAATAATAATAATAATACTCCATTTATTTTTAAAGAATAGAATGAAAGGTTAAAAATTTTAAAAAGAAGAGGTGAAATTAACTTCATTTGGAGATGATATGGATGTATACCCAGAAAAAAAAAAACCAAGATAATCAATGGAAAACTATTAGAAATAAGAGAATCGGTGAAACTTGTGTAAAAGTAAAATCAGTAGCTTTCCTATATGCAACAATAACTAGCTAGCAATCTTCTTCACAAAAGAAGATTTCACTTCAAAATAACACAAAAACAAAGTAAAAATTGCTAGGAATAAGATTATTAAAAATGTCAAATATGATAAAAGTAATTTTAAACTCTTGACAAAACTGCAAGGACAATTGGATAAATGGAAAGATATATCATGTTCAAGGTAAGAAAATCTACCAGATAATAAGTGTTAATTCTTCCTAAGGTTATCTACAAATTTAATGTGATCCCAGGAAAATAACATCAGTTCAATACTCAAATGATAGGAATTTCAGCAAGAACAAAGACGATGGTAGGAAAAAATTATCAAAGAAAAATATGATTTCTCAAGCAAAACAGTCTAGATTCAAAGGGCTCTTTGAATTCTCAGTACAATAAATGAAGAGGAGAAAAAAGATGCATGCCAAGGAATTTGATTTAAAAAATTACAGAACTGAAGTAATCAAAACAAAGCTCTTAGAAACTTATGTAAAGGGAGAAAACTAAGCTATGACTAAGGACCAAGACTCAGAAAAGCATCGGATCTCCCAGAAACTAACTTTACTGTGAATTAGAAGACATTAGTGAAGAAACTCCTTTAAAATGGAGTTTTTGTAATTTATATCCACAAAAAAAATATTTTTTTAGTAAATAAATAAAGAGGCACCTGGCTGGCTCAGTCAGTAGAGCATGTGACTCTTGATCTCAAGGTTGTGAGCTCAAGCTCTACATTGGGTGTGGAGCTTACTTAAAAACAAACTCACATCCAGTTGAGGTATCACCTAAGTATGGGGATAAAACAGTGACTTTCTGTTGTTCTATTTTCAAAAAAAAAAAAAAGCTATTTATGGTGGAAAAGTCAAATGTGTATAAAATTAGACAACAGTATAATAAACTGCCAAGTACTAGGTTTAACCATGATCTGATCAACAATAATCAGGTTATGGCCAATACTGCTTTATCTATATTCTAACCACATTTCCCCTTCTTGTCCTAGTGGTGGGTCTCTCTAAAAAATAAGAACTTAAAAATATAAAAATAATGCTACTATTCCATCTAAAATAGAATTGAACATCATCAGATTCCAGTACTCAAAATTCCAATTATTTCATAAATGTCACATAATTTTAAAAAATATAGTTTGTTGGGAGGCCTGGCTTTCTCAGTCAATAAAGCATGTGATGCTTGATCTTGGGGTTGTTAAGTTTAAGCCCCACACTGGGTGTAAAAGTTACTTAAAAATAAAATCTTTAAAAAGAAAATATATATATAGTTTGTTTTTAATCAGGATCTATTTAAGGTCCCAACATTGTTAATAGTTTGCTTTCTAAAATATTTTAATCTATAATTTCCTTCTCCATCTATTTACCTTGTAAATTATTTTCTTGCAGGTGCTTTTTTTTTCCCTCTTGAGATTTATTTGTTGAAGAAACTGGGCTGTGTGACCTGTAATGTTCCCTATGTTCTAGATTATTTTGCTGACTGTGTCCCCATGGTATCAATATTCTCCTTTGTTCTATTTCCTGAATATTGGTATTTGGAATTAGAAGAGAATGAGAACTTCCCTTGGCACACTTTCTCAGGAAGTTAAGGAGGATGTGTTCCATTAAAACCATGAGGTAGACCAAAGACCTGCAGTCCAGCTCAGGAGAGTGGCAAAGATGTTCTCCCAAATGTTGTGGGGATGAGTCTTAGATGACAGCTCTGTAGCATATCGAGGGGGCAAAGTCCAGATTGGAGCAGGAGAATGGTGAGAGCCCCACAGAGAATGTCCCCAAGAAAAAACTGAAATTATTATTATACCTGACATGTTTAATCATGCTGAGAGGAGATTTCCAATTCTATAACAGAATTTAGGACTGACTTGGTGATAACAATGTAGAAGACTAAGAAATAGAAAAAAATAGGGGCACCTGGTTGGTTCAGGCGATTGAGCATCCGACTTCAGCTCAGGTCATGATCTCACAGTTCGTGAGTTCAATCCCTGCATCGGGCTCTGTGTTGACAGCTCAGAGGCTGGAGCCTGCTTCCGGATTCTGTGTCTCCCTCCTCTCTTCCTCCCCCCTGCTCATGATCTCTCTGTCTCTCTCTCTCTCAAAAATAAACATTAAAAAATTTAAAAAAATATATAATTGTATAGGAAAGGAAATAAAAGTATAGTCCACTGCTAGTTCACCCATTACCCAGTCATAATAATGCAAATACTGAATACTGATTTCATCTTAAAGGGCAATATAACTCTGTTGAGAGAAGGGGAGAATGGGAACAGGTTTCAAGGAGAATCTGATCTTACCCCTTATTCCCTGCCAGGAATGTCCACCAGAAGTCAGCTCCAACCAGTTTTTTCTATTATTTTTTAATTAGTTCATCTATTCACACGTAGATAGTACTTATTACTAGACTGAGACAGAGTTCAGTAAAGGTTCGATCTGAAATTTTCATTTTCATTGATGTAAGAACTGAATACCCTTATCCATATAAATAAGTAGATGGGAGTGGGGGAAGATTTGTCAAACAATCCACCCAATTCTTGGAATTCCTTCCAATTTTATGCTGAAACTCACAAGGAATATATCATCAGATAACTGAAATTTAAAACTTAAAAAAACTTTCCTGTGATGGTAGCTGGGGAAGAAAACTTTTCCCCCAACTCTTCTATGTTCTTTGACTGGTAAATCAATATAAAACAGATTAATGGGAGAAAACAAATTTAATTACATACACATGGGAGCCCCTTAAGACTATGAGACCCTCAGGCATACAGGCAACTGGGGCTCACATGTCACCTTAAGCTAAGGAGAAGGGGTAGGGCTCTCTTTAGGGACTTCAAAGGAAAGGAAGACAATTTACAGGAAGATAGGCAGAGAAGATGTCTAGTAAATAAATGTTTGGGGTGCCTGAGTGGCTCAGTTGGTCAAGCATCTTGATTTCAGCTCTGGTCATGGTCTCACAGTTCACGAGTTCAAGTTCCTCATCAGGCTCCACACTGACAGTATAGAGCCTGCTTAGAATTCTCTCTCTCTCTCTCTCTCTCAAAATAAATAAATAAACTTAAAAAAACAAAAACAAATGTTTGCCATATCAATGCAGAGACAATGGAACACAGAGAGGAATTTGATCTCCAGGCCCTGCTGAGCTTCCCCCCAGCTCAACACACCTAGCCCATATTCTTTATTTTTTTTTTTTTAATTTTTTTTTTCAACGTTTATTTATTTTTGGGACAGAGAGAGACAGAGCATGAACGGGGGAGGGGCAGAGAGAGAGGGAGACACAGAATCGGAAACAGGCTCCAGGCTCCGAGCCATCAGCCCAGAGCCTGATGCGGGGCTCGAACTCACGGACCGCGAGATCGTGACCTGGCTGAAGTCGGGCGCTTAACCGACTGCGCCACCCAGGCGCCCCTAGCCCATATTCTTTATATCTCTGGAGATAGTTCTCTTCCTGGGCCAGGCCCTTTATCTTAATTCTTTTAGGCAGCTAATGGGTAGACAAAAGCTCTTCCTGAGTCTTTTGGGCCCTGACTGACTTCAGCTCAAAGTAATCCACATGTCAAAGTGGTACATTGGGGAGGCTCATTCTGAACCCCTTCACAGTATTAAAATATTTCTTGGGACACCTGGGTGGCTCAGTTGGTTAAGCATCCAACTCTTGATTTTGGCTAAGCATCTGACTCATGATTTTAGCTCAGGTCATGATCCCAGAGTTATGGGATCCAGCCCCGCACTGGGCTCTGAGCTGAGGGTGGAGTCTGCTTAGGAGTTTTTTTTCTCTCTCTCTCTCCCCACCCCTCTGCCCCTCTTCCCTGCTCCTGCACTCTCTCTCTCTAAAATAAAATTCTAAAATTAAAATATTTCTTAATCTGCAATTTTTCTGTATTGAATAAAGATTATAAGTATAGCAGTATAGGTCTTATCAAAATGGTACATCAGGAGTGCCTGGCTGGCTCATAAGAGCATGTGACTCTTGATCTCAGGGTTGTGAGTTTGAGCCCCACATTAGGTGTAGAAGTCACTTAAAAATGAATAAAGGGGTGCCCGGGTGGCTCAATCAGTTATGCGTCTGACTTTGGCTCAAGTCATGATCTCACAGTTCAAGTCCCACATCGGGCTCTGTGCTGAGTTCAGAGCCTGAATTCTGCTTTGGATTCTGTCTCCCTCTCTGCCCCTCCCCTGCTTCTGTCTCTCAAAAATAAATAAACGTTAAAATTTTTTTTTTAAAAAGAGATGTACTTCTAAAATGTTACTTTCCATTATTTGCTTTCAAAAAAATTTAAGAAGGCATTATGGTCATAGGAAAATTCTTAAAGTTTCTCATTTCAATTATCATACATATTCTTTAGTACAAAGAAGTATGTTTGGTAATGAATAAAACTTAGGTATTCTCTAACAGGATAAAGTTATTGGAAAAATAGAACGGAATAGGGTTGCTTGGTGCTGGGGGGCTGGGAAACCGGAGGCAGGAGGTGGAGGAGTAAAGGCTGGGGACCCAGGGTCCTAGAGTAATCTCTCTCTCTGCACCCTGCTTCCCTACCCAGGACCCCAGGCCTCAGTTTCTTCTCAGTATGTATTTAAAAATATATATATTTCTGGAAAATAGATATTGTTCTGCTTTGCTATTATTTCACATTATTTTTTCATATATTTCTATTTTTCCATTATCTATTCCAAATTCTGAGAATTTAATTAGCACAAATGTGATTAGGGCAGCCTCCCCTGGGAAGGGGACATTCACACCTGCCTGCCTAGGACCAAACCCCAGAGAAGCAGGTGTTTTAAGGGCCCAGGGCCATGGGCCTCATGGGCAGGACTCCTCCATTCTCAAGACAAGGGACCTGAACAGAGACACCAAAAGCATCTCAGAACCCAGGGTTTCCAAACCAGGCTCTCAGAACATCAAGGAGAAACTTAGAAGTTGTCCCCCATCTTAGACCCAGAAGTGCCTGCCTCCTTTTGGGAGATCATTACGAAACAAAAATGTTAGGATGTTGAGAAACAGTAATTGGCCCAAGGGCTTCTCCCACCATTTATTCCCCATCAAAATTCATAACTAACTAAATAGACAAGATTTTCTTCTCTTTTTTTTTTTTTTTTTTTAATACTTATTTATTTAGAGAGAGAGCACAGGCGGGAGAGGAGCAGAGAGAGGGAGACACAGAATCTGAAGCAGGCTCCAAGCTCTGAGCTATCAGCACAGAGCTCGACGCGGGGCTCGAACCCACGAGCCGTTGGGACCATGACCTGAGCTGAAGTCAGACGCTTAACTGACTAAGCTACCCAGGCGTCCCAATAGACAAGATTTTCTAATAATAAACTCAATGTCAGCAATATGGCTTTTGCAAAATATGTCCTTAAATTATTGTTTTTAATTTGAGTTTTGTTGGTTTTATAGTTGAAAATTTATTTTGGTTTTATATAGCCATGGGCATATGTTATATGTTTGCACTTAGTATAAAAATAATTTAAATTCACACAGGGGGTCTAATTTTTTTTCTTTGAATAGGATCTGTTCTTTGCTCAAATTTGAAAAACACTGCCTTAATGTATTGTCAGGACAGACTTCAGAGAAAAGCTGGAAAGAGAAAAGGAAAGCCACACCCAGCTCAGACATGCTCAGTATGTCATGTCAGAGAGGGCCTGAGAACTGACAGGGAAGGTGCTCCTGGGGCCTTGTGGGTCAGGTGAGGGAGGGTTGTTCTGGGACTGTATTAGGGGGTAACCGAACCATGGCCCTGTAATACTTGGGGCTCTCGGCTGCTATTGACAAAAATCTTAACTCAGACCCAAAGGGAATGTCCTGGCTTTGGGAGTGACCGGGACCAGTTGGAATATCTGGAATATCCTCAGAACCCTTCCCCATTATGCCCTACTGCTCTATGCATCTTAGCTTCATTCTGGCCAATTTTAAGAGGGATTCCCCCACTGAGGGACAGGGGCAAAGCCCCAGTTTAACATCTTCCAAGCTTGGCAACCTCAACAGAAAAGACCTTATTTCTACCACTGTGTATCAGACCCAGGGCATGTGGACCAGACCATGTCCAGGGAATGGCCCAGGCAGGAATCCTGTGCCCACATGTGGTCAAAGAGAGGGGCTGGTACTACCAAAAGGAGATAAAGGGGACACTGTGCTGGCCAAAGTAGTAGCTCCATTATTCTCCACCCTAGTGTACCTGCTGAGCACTGTTGCTATAAGCCCCAGACCTCAGCAGTACTAAGCCTGGCAGAAAGAGTGGTATTAAAGAAAAAATTACTCTGACGCTTGTTAAAGCAGTAAGGAAGACTTCATTCAAGACTACTGCAACGAGGGAGAGAGATCGGCCTCAACTCTAAATCCAGCAAAGACAGTGGGGATTTATAGTCAAGGAGCAGTGTGAAAGGCCAGTGAACGGAACATTACTAAGAGGAAATATCAAGGGTAAGGGATTCTTGCTAAACTGACTTAATAAGATTCTTGCCCTAGGCAGGCCAAGGACTTGGACATCAAAGGTGGAAGATGAAGAACTTGATCAAATATCAAGGGTGGGTATTCTTTCTAAACTGACTTAATGGAAACTCAGCAAGAATGGGCACAGAAGGCCAAGGTCAAGGCCTAGTCAAGAAGAAGGCTCACACGGGCCTCACTGACATTTGGTAAAGGAGAGAGTCTTTGTCATAAGAGCTACCCAAACCGGGCTTAGGGACAGGAAGGGCCACCAGAGAGGAGCTTCTGCTCAATACTGCTGCAGTCATAAACTGCAGGGATATGTTCCCGGAAGAGACCACTCACATGGAGTCTTGGGTCTGCCCTGTAAATGTGGGCACATAGGGAGGAAAAATCATTTTCTCTCTACCTTTCTAGGTCATGTGGAAGAGCCCCCTGTACTAAAAGATAGACTATCCAGAGGAAACAAACAGAAGTTTAATAACATGTGTACCTTAATGGGGCTTTAGGGTGATGGTGGGGTGATCCAGAGCTGATGACCAAGAGAGAATTCTTGAAGACGTCTTAGGTGCAAAAAGGTGATTTTATTAAAACATGGGGACAGAACCTGTGGGCAGAAAAAGCTGCACTGGGGTTGTCATGGGTAACTGATTATATACCCTCAGGTTGGGAGGGGGTCAGGGACAGCATAAGTCTCTAAGGAATTTTTTTTTTTAATTTTTTTTTTCAACGTTTTTTTATTTATTTTTGGGACAGAGAGAGACAGAGCATGAACGGGGGAGGGTCAGAGAGAGAGGGAGACACAGAATCGGAAACAGGCTCCAGGCTCTGAGCCATCAGCCCAGAGCCTGACGCAGGGCTCGAACTCCTGGACCGCGAGATCGTGACCTGGCTGAAGTCGGACGCTTAACCGACTGCGCCACCCAGGCGCCCCAAGTCTCTAAGGAATTTTGGAAGCAAGGTTTCTAGGACCTTGAGGGGCTAGCCGCTGTTAGGAAAAAGCCATTTATTACCATTTAGTAAAACCTCAGTCATGAGACCCTTCAGATGTATATCAGGGGCCATAAGCTTGGAGTATGATTGCCAGCATATATCTTGGGGAAGGTGAGATAAAGCAAGTTTCCAAAGGAATTTTTATATGTTAAAGTAGACTTACAGGTTCCTGGGGGTCAGGATAATGTTAAGCCAAGATCCCCTTTTGCTAGCAAAGTGTCATCATGGAGGCAGTTGAGCTCCTAGAGGGAGGTCACTCTGCCAGTTTCAAGGGCTTGTCAACGGGCTGTAGGCAGTAAGGGAATTTAAGTTTTCATTTGCCTTAGTTTCCCACATCACCATGGCAAGCAGTTAAACACCTTTCTTTTGTTCTTGGGTAGCCAGGAGTGTCTGAGGAATACCACACATGTTCCAGGTGGAGGCGGGGGAGGGTACTAGCTTATACTTTGCCCTCAGCTTGTGTTCTGCTCCCTCATCTTGCATATACAGAAGACACCCAGGAAAACTGAGGAAAACACCCTGAAATACCCACATCATCACTTTAAATACCATCTTCAGCTAAAGACAAAAGAAGGATGTTGGTGGGAAGGGAGGCAAGCTATGGGAGGTTAGCAGGGAAAATCCTGGCTGTTATGGATTTTTGGACAAGGCTGTTATGCAGCTTTGAGTCAGGTGCAGTGACAGGGGCTTCCTGTGATTTAGTCATCCTTCTCTTTCTGGTACAAAGAGGGAGACAGTGTTCCAAACAGAGATTTCCCTGATAAATGTAAATTTCCTTTTACAAAAGAGTAAATTCTACTCTATTTTTAGAGCTTCTCCTGTGTCTGCTTTTTCTCAGAAATAATCAGTTCAAAATAATCCGTATGCCAAAAAGGCACATTTTGGACTGGCATATTCTGCTACCCCTTCAGGGACAACCTCTGAAAGTGTGGAGTATTTAAAACAAAGGCCAATGATGACTGCATGCCCCTTTAAACACATATGAGATTATTGACAAGCTGAAGAGTCATTTGCTGCTCTAGAGAAATGCAACCTGGGTTGACATACTATTAACATACTGTCAACCACCGATCAGACTGTGACATTAGATACTGACTTGCAGAGATCAATACTTTATAAATGGGTTTTGTCCCGTGGTCATGGTTTTCCTGCTTGGGTGGGTATCAGCCAGTTCCCTACCGAATCCAGCAATCTCCTCTCTGCATTCTTTCTTTCGCTGGATGTGCACACTGGTTTCATTTTAAACCGTCTCACTGCTTCAACAACAGACTTGATCAAATGTTTGTCAACAGTGTTTATGCAAATCATTGAACAAAGCTCTAACTATAGTCACTTCCAAACTGATCTCAGCACTCCACCTGCAGAAGGGTTAAGACATTGTCAACCTGTGGGGTGCTGTGGGGATTTTCCGGGTCCCCACAGGTACCGATCTCGGCAAGGGCAGTGGGAGCACCCTATTTGCACAGCTCACATTTCCTCGGTTTAGAAACTTATTGATTCAAATATGCAAAAAAGCCTGGGGCAGGGACTGAGTAGGTGTGAAAGACAGCCTGATGGCTCTGCTTAGCATCAATTAGCATTTCAAAAAGTGTCAAGTTGCTGGAAGACTTTTTTTTAATTGCTACTAATAGGAGGTTCTAGAGGGAGCAAGGAGCTATCCCGCAAAAAGAAAGGAGTACAAAGAGAAAAATGAGGGGTGGGGGGAAATGAGGGACAGGGTGGGGCTTCACCTATAACCTCAAAAGGCACTTACTGGGGAAAGGGGGACAGACTTCAGAATCCTGAAAGCTTGCTTCTCTAGCAGAACTTCTTGAGTTTTCCATTCAGTGGAGCTTCAGCCCCAGGAAGCCACTTTCCTTTAACATCCATGGTGGTAATGCAGAGACAATGCTAAACACTAAGAAAAAAAAATGCTTTTCTGTTCCTCTGCTGTCACTTTATTGTTTTTTTTTTTTTTTGTTTTTTTTTTTTTTAAGGAAATAGAGCCATCACCATAACATCACTCCCTTCCCATTACTGAGGATATTTTCCCTTTGAGCAGTTGAGGGTGGGAGGGGGCCGAAGCTCCAGAGCTGTTATGATTTACCCAGTGTGGAGATAAACAAAGCCTTCCTGAATGAGAACAGGCAGAGGCTATTTGCTCAGAGCTTGCAATGGCAAGGGAGTCCGTCACCATCCCTTGTGCTTGGCGGGGACTCAACAGCAGGCAAGGGAGTAGGAAAGCTTATAGTGGAAGATAGTGGAAGGCTTCAGGAATGCTCTAATTGGAGGCTGCTGGCATGGGGAAGCTGGAGGAGGGAGGGCTAATCAGAAATGGGGCATCCTGTGGGATTGGTTTGGGGAGCTCATTTGGCATTCTCTGGTTGGTCCTGATTTAGCGGGGTGGTTATTAAAAAAAGAGAGAGAGAGAGAGAGAGGAAGCTGCAATCACAGCTCAAGCACTGACCCTTCGGGGACTGGTTGCTGCAGAGGCTTGAGTCAGAGTTCCATTGTCATGTATGGTCTGACCATTGTCTGTACATTCAGTCTCTCACCAGAGTTATGTTTATCATCCCAAGATCAGGCAGAGGAATTGACTTGTTCTTGGATCAAAGTAAGAGCCGCTACAAATCTAAGGCACAAACGGCAACCAGTTTAAAAACACCTATCATTGCACCTGAAACGGCACTCAGAGGAACCCTGGTCTCCCAGTCCTGATGTCACCAGGAAAATGGGTCCCCCCTCCGGGCTGGCTGTCAGTGGCAGTTCGATGGGCTGGATTGCCGTACAATGCAGTCCAAGTGTCTGAGTATGCATGGCTTCCTCGGCCCCTCTCCAAGACTTCTATATCAACAGGCTTCCTAACGCTTCACTGGGGTGCATCTTAATCAAGTAGCACGTCTGGAGGGAATGCAGGTGCCACGGTGAGAGCCGGGAATGGGCAAAACGCCTACACAGTGGGTCAGGGACCCAGAGTGGGCACCCACGGGGGCCAGAAAGCCGCCCTTCTCTGGAGGGTCCAAACACTTGGCTAAGAGAGAGACCGACCTGGAGGAAGGTCCAGGGATGAAGGACAGATCAATCAACGGAAGAAATGAACCACGGAGAGCCAGACTGCCAGAATAACTGATGTCACCACAGTTCACTAAGTTGGAACGGAATCTGTTTTTGTGCTTGGCTCAGGCTGCCCAGAGCAACATGACAGCTAATGGAAGAAGTGCCCTGAGCTGCGGCGGTCACGGCTGTCCAGAGACACACTCCCGAAAGGAACCTCGGGTCTGTTCTTATTCTCTTCTCTAAGCCAAGAAATCCTATTGCTTACGTCGTGCTCAAAGTCGGTATGTTTGACAGAACTATCCTCGTCACTTACCCCCTTCCCCTGAGCCCCTGAAGCTGGGGGCCCCAGCTCAAGCAGAAGTACGAGGTCAGAAACCCTGCCCTGGGTGGCATCTGTCAGCTCTTCTCTTAAAATTTTTTTTTTCAACGTTTATTCATTTTTGGGACAGAGAGAGACAGAGCACGAACGGGGGAGGGGCAGAGAGAGAGGGAGACACAGAATCAGAAACAGGCTCCAGGCTCTGAGCCATCAGCCCAGAGCCTGATGCGGGGCTCGAACTCACGGACCGTGAGATCGTGACCTGGCTGAAGTCGGACGCCTAACCGACTGCGCCACCCAGGCGCCCCTGTCAGCTCTTCTCTTGAAGGAAACCTGGCCCTTGACACTAAGTGGGTTTAGAACGTTGGGTTTAGAGTCAGGAAGTAACCTGGGTATTGAGTGACCCTGGCATAAGCACTTAAACACTTGGTGCTTATTTTAGGACCTGTCAAAATTAGGGATGCCGTCCCTGTCTGAGTCAGGTCATACTCAAATTCTTTTTATCACAATTCGATAGAAAGCCAGGACTCTGAGGGACAGACAGCAGACAAAGGATTTCCACCTCTTATTCGCTTATGCCTATTCCCTTGCCTTATGGAAGGCAAGTCCCATAAAATCCACAAATACCTGGCTGCAACTACCTCTGAGTTGGGATTCTACACATGACCAAATGCCCTGGATCTGGTTTGGTTGACTTGTCTTTGGGAGCAAAAGAACATAGAGGGCTACAACTGAGGCTGTATCTTTGCAAGGCACAAGGGATCCTAACATTTCTTCTACCTCTTTCTTGAGGACAGAAATTCTGGGCTAAAGGCGACATCTAATCACAAGGCTCTTCCCTCATGTGGGTCACAGTGAGACACCCTTCCCCCACCCCCCTCACCCCAGTCTTGACTACAAATGTTTTTCAACAAGCAAGCATAATTTTAAACAAGAAGAGAAAATTAACAAGAAATTTGCAAAATTACATGTACTTTTCCTCATTGCAGATATGCAGTACTTGTCCCGGAAAGGAATGTATCAATTATTGCATCATTGCTTAAGAAAAAGATTTTTCTATTCATTTTATCTGCTGCCAATGAGAAAGAAAAATCTCCAGCACCAAAAAGCTTTTCCCCCAAGATTTCCCAAAATAGTATCAGAGTTTCTCTACCAGTCAAATGTTATACCAGCTTGGTCTGTGTTTGCATTCCAGAGACAGGCATGACTGGTAAAAATATATCCTTGTGATGAAAAGAATTCTATTTCTTGCAGACAGGGCATGTGTGTTGACTGAGAAAAGATAAGGTTCTTGCTTAGGTTTGGGGGTGAGAGGAAAGAAGGCTAGGAATAAAAGATCCAACATTTTCTTCTTACCAGAAGTGAGCTTTTGATCTTACCAAAGAAGAAAAAGTGGCTCACAGAGCCTGCTGGGGACAGGATGGTGGAGTGACGTGTAAGCAAGCTTCTCAGCATCACTGCACCCCTGCCCAAGAGCTCACAGGGTCTGCTTGAAGCTGACCCCACTGGTCACAGCCAGCCAGTTAGGGGACTTGCTCAGGGTCACTCTCTGACCCAGAGACTGTGGTCATGGTTCGTCGTGGTTGCCACCACAGATGGTTATTCCAGGAAAGAATACTATGTGACTCATCTCTAAAACAGTTGTGGAGATGGAAGTACATAAAACTTGTCCTGATGTCCTATATTTCCAGTGGCCATGCAAGGACCCTGCCAGCCAATGTGGGCTGCTGCATGTGACCAGTGACTTGGAATAAGGCCAAAAAGATTGCGACATCAGCCTGGATGTGCTGCTGCTGAGTAGGGTGGGGGCAGCGATGCGGCTGCATGCAGAAATACTAGTCCCAGAAGATCTCATCGCTCCAACAAATCTGATAAGCCAAAATTCAATAGGGACAAATGTGCCATTCTGTGTGTGAGCTCAAGTGCAAGCAGAATCCTTAGGAAAGAGAATCAAAACTTTAACTTCTTTTCTACAGTTCCATTAGCGTCTTAGTGGATTTATGCAGATTCTTGGCCCTGAGTGAAACAAAAGAAATTCTCTAGCCCAATGAGTCACCATACCGATAAGGACACGGCCCAGAAAGACTATGACCTAAATGCAGTTCAGTGCCCTTCCCAGTGGAAGTGATGCTGGTGTATGCATACGTGTTTGGTGCCATGTCAGTTATCAATGTAGAGCAGTGGTTCAGAGTACAAGCTTGGAGCACCAGGTTCCGACAGTCACATGCTGTGAAATTTTGCACAAGCTATTTAACCTCTCCATTTGCTCATTTGAAAGTAGAGTAGGGGCACCTGAGTGGCTCTGTTGGTTAAGTGGCAGACTCTCGATTTCAGCTCAGGTCATGATCTCATGGTTTGTTAGACCGAGCCTCATGTCAAGATCTGTGCTATCAGCACAGAGCTTGCTTGGGATTCTCTCTGTCTCCCTCTCTCTTTGCCCCTCCCCCACCCTCTCAAAATAAATAAACACTTAAAAAAAAGAAAATAGGGTAAAAAGTCAGTAATGGCTTACAGCAAATTTTCAATAAATGTTAACTATTATTTGCATGCTGTGTTTAGTACTTTCTGGAACTCTTTACATAAATGAATATAGACACAAGTTTAGAAATACATATATGTAGGGGTGCCTGGGTGGCTCAGTCAGTTGAGCGTCTGACTTCGGCTGAGGTCATGATCTTGCAGTTCACGGGTTCGAGCCCTGCATTGGGTTCTGTGCTGACAGCTCAGAGACTGGAACCTGTTTCAGATTCTGTGTCTCCCTCTCTCTCTGTCCCTCCCCCACTTGCACTCTGTCTCTCTCTGTCTCAAAAATAAATAAACATTAAAAATTTAAAAAAAAAGAAATACATATATGTATGTGCGTGTGTGTATGTATGTATATACACATATAGTTTTAAACTGTATATACAACTGTAGGATAAAGAGAACGAAACACCTGACTCTGAAAAAAGTCCATTTGAAAAATTCTGCAGGTCTCAGCTGAATGCAAGTTCAACAGGAACTAAGAATATGACTAGGCAACTAAACAAACTAATGACACTCCTGGCTCCATTACAATTATCAAGAGAGGAAATTGCCTCAAGTTTTTGAGTTAATCAAACCACATTTAGACCATTGGTCCCAGCTGCAAATCATAGTGCTGTCACCAAGCTGATATCTAGGATGGTGGGGAATCTTGGAAACCTGGTCCCATAAGGAAAAACTGAGGCAATAGGAAGTATTTAGCCAGGAGAATACTTAGTGCTAGGGGTAGGAGGTGATGTAGCATCTAAAGTCTATCATTACGATGACAATAATTCAAACAATAAAACCAGGACAATAGTTGGAAGTTAAAGGGATGAATATTTCACCTCAATAGAAAGATGAAATTTTAGCAATCACAGATACTTACAAACACATGGTTTTCCATGATGCATAGTTAGTCCCTAAGCCCTATGTGTTGGAGCAGTAACTAGCTGTTGTAAAATGGTTTCTGCATTTAGTGGTTGGAAATGATAACAGCTACCATTATGATCTCTAGTTCTTATAACAACTCTATAAGTGAAGGCCTATTGCCTTCATTTTACAGTTGAGAAAACTGAGACTCAAAGTGGTAATTTTGTAGATCCAAGGTCATACATCAAGTAATTAGATGGACCAAAATTAGCATTCAGATCTGATTCCAAATTGCAGGTTCAATCCATTATGCCCTAATGTTGACCTTTCCAGTTTAATTTCTCCCATTTCCACCAGTCCACCCTATGTCCACCCGACTGGTCAAAATTAAATGCAGAATAGAAAATTCCCTCATTGCTTTATCTACCTCTGATCAAAGTTGCTTAAAAGTTTTTGAAAGAACTCCCCAGATCCCTAGAAAGGAAAATGCAAATAAACAAATATCCATAGGTCAAATTTCCTGAATATAATTATAGACTATACCTTAAATAGAAGACAAAATATACTCCTTAAAAACCAAGATGGGGATGCCTGGGTGGCTCACTCAATTAAGTGTCTGATTCTTGATCTTGGCTCAGGTCATGATCTCACGGTTCATGGTATTGAGCCCCCTTTCGGGTTCTGCACTGACAGCATGGAGCCTGCTTGAGATTCTCTCTCTTCCCCTCTCTCTGCCCCTCCCCAACTCGTGCATGTGTGCACATGTGCTCTCTCTCAAAATAAATAAATAAACTTTAAAAAAAAAATGAACATAGGTCCAGATTAGCAATAGCCTCCAGAGAGTGAAATGAACATACACTCTGTCTTTTCTCTTTGCATAGGTACCTTTCAGGTACCTGCTGTTGACTGTATGGGGCTCTAATTCCTGCTTGGGAAGAGATGCCAATACTGTGTCAATGTCACAGAGCTTGCCTGGAATAGCACACCAAGGGAAAGCTCTAAGTCTTTACAGGATGTGAGGGTAGAAGGTTCTTAGTGATCACACAGACTCTTTCCCTCTTATTTTACAGGGAAAGAAACTGAAGCCCAGAGAGGTAGAAGGATTCTCCTCAGGGCCCAGAGTAAGTTGGTATCAGAATCTGGGACTAGGACCATGGACTTCACACTAAATCAGTGGGAGCTATATTAAATCTGTGGAGGCAAGGTCCCACTCCAGCATTAGTGAACATTTATGGACATTTTTAATGCTCCACAGAATAATTCGCTGTGCATACATGATTAAATAATTACACTACTATTGCTTTTTTAATCTGCATTTTTGTCAATTCCTGTTTATACTTATTTTCATATTTATTTTTATAACAACTTCATTAAAATATAATTCACATACCACAATTCACTCATTTAAAGTGTACATTTCAATGGCTTTTAGTATATTCATAGAGTTGTGCAACTATAACCACAATCAATTTTGAATATTTTTATCATCCCAAAACCCATACCCATTATCAGTCATTCTCCACTTCCCTTCAACCCCTACAGACCTAGGCAACCACTAATCTACTTTTTTGTCCCTATGGGTTTGCCCATTCTGGATATTTCATATAAATGGAATCATACAATATGTGGTCTTTTGTGACTGGCTTCTTTCACTTAGTGTAATATTTTCGAGGTTTATCCATGTTGTAGCGATGGATTAGTATTTCCTGTTTATTGCTATTCTCCTGCTTTATTGTTGATTCTGTGGTGACAACATTTTTGTTTATCCTTGCATCAGTTGATGGATATTTGGGTTGTTTCCACTTCTTGATTATTATGAATAATGCCACTATGAACATTCATGTAAAATGTTTGTGCAGATGTTTTCATTTCACTTGGATATATACGCAAGAGTAAAACCACTGGTCAGATGATCACCTATGATGTTTAACTTTTTGAGGAACTACCAGACCTTTTTCCAAAGCACCGGCACCATTTTACATTCTCACACCAAACAGTATGTGAGGGTTCCAATTCTTCTACACCCTCACCAACACTTGTAATTGTCTTTTAGATTATAATTATCCTACTGGGAATGAAGTGGTAGTTCACTGTAGTTTTTATTTGCATTTTTTAATCTATTGGGTTTTTTTCTGTATTTTGAAACTACTCATAAACACACAATGTTATGTGACTATTACATATTTTTATTGGAATATAACTTTTATCAATATAAAATAACACCTCTATCCCAAAACATGTTTGCCTTAAATTGTATTTTGCCTGATATTAACACTGCTATATGTATGTTTTGTTAATGCTATATGTATGTTTTGTTAATGCTGTATGTATGTTTTGTTAATGCTTTCCTGGCATATATTTTCCTATGTCATTCTGTTTTAGAAAATCTCATGTAGACTGTTAAAAACTGAGAACAAACTGAGGGTTGATGGGGGGTGGGAGGGAGGAGAGGGTGGGTGATGGGTATTGAGGAGGGCACCTTTTGGGATGAGCACTGGGTGTTTTATGGAAACCAATTTGGACAATAAATTTCATATATTATAAAAAAAAAAAAAAAAAAAAAAAGAAAATCTCATGTACAACAGAGCTGATTTATTTACTTATTTATTGTAACCACTCTGAATTTTAATAAAATATAGCCCATTTATATTTATTGTGATTAAAGTTTTAATTTATGCTTTCAAATTTTCTATGATTTTTTAGTATTTCTTTCTTTCTCTACTACCTTTTTAAAGATTAACTGAATTTTGCTTACTTTATCTTCTTTTAGTGGTTTTCCTTAAATATTTAAAACATATTTATTTCTTAACTTTATTTATTAACTTAAGAAACTTAACAAGCTTTTCTTTCCGCCTTACTCACCCCTGCCACCTCTCACACTACAAATATCTGGAATTTCATTTTCAATAACAAGAATACTGTTGATGTCTGGGTGACCCAGTCAGTTAAGCATACAACTCAATTTTGGCCCAGGTCATGATCTCAAGATCATGAGATCGAGCCCTGCATTAGGCTCTGCACTGGGTGTGGAGCCTGCTTAAGATTCTCTCTCACTCTCTTCCTCTGTCCCTCTACTGATCGTGTTCACTTTTTCTCTCTCAAGAAAAAAAATACTGTTCATAATAAAAAAGGCAACTAATATTTATAGGGCAGCTTACTCTATTCCACAACTTGTCTTAAATGACTTAGAAGAATTAATTCATCAATTCTTACCAATATGTCTATGAGGTATACACAAGGTTATGTTACCTGCCAAAAGTAACGCAATTAATAGCACAGCTTATATTAATGCTATTCATTAACTTAACTCTAAGTTTCACTGTTTCTTCTGATTGGGCAAAGTGGGTGAAGGGGGTGGGGTTATGGAATAAGTAATAGAAATAAAAGGCACAGCACAGGGAATATAGTCAATGACATTGTAATAGTGTTGTATGATGACAGATGGTAGCTACACTTATGGTGAGCATAGCATAATGTACAGAGATGTTGAACACTATGTTGCACATCTGAAACTAATGTAACATTTTGTGTCAACTATACTCAAAAATTTGAAATAAAATCTTTACTAATTCATTATGTGAGGAATCAGTATTTCAGAATAATTTTGACTTGCACTTCTCTAATTTTGAGTAATTTTGGATATCTTTTTTGTGTGTGTGAATTGTCTTTTTTTTTTTTATCCACTTTTCTATTGAGTTCTTCGGTTACTTTCCTGCAGTTAACTCTATCTGTAACACATGTCTCAAATATTTTCTCCTATTTTTTCATTCATTGTTTAATTTTGCTTATGGGTTTTTTTGTTTGTTTTTACCATGTAAAGGTTGAGGTTTTTAAAATATAGTTAAATTAACTATTCAATAAAATTGCCCCATACTTTGAGTGATAACTAGAAAACTTTGCCTATATCTAGGTTATAGAGGAATTCACCAATACTTTCTTCTCAAAAATGTGTGATTTTGTTTTTATCTTCGATCTCTGATCACTTTGTAGCTTATTCTTGGGTAGCTGATTCTTAAATGTTCACTGAATGCAGTACTTGCTGAGTTCTTGTATATTTTAAACTGTTTTTCTACAGCCTTGATACTTGAAGGACAGCTTGGCTGGATATAAAGTTTGGGGGTCACATTTTTCTTTCCTTGAATTCCCTGTAATGCCTTCCATTTTGCTTTGCTTTGTATGTTTCTTCTGAGCAGTCTGATGTTAGCTTAATTCTCTTGCCATTTGGTCTTTTTGCCTGGAGGCTCTGAGGATTTTTTTTTTTAATCTTTGAAGTCTAATAGTTTCATTAAGATACTTCTTGGAATCAACTGCTCTTGGTGAATTTTCCAGGGTGCCCAGTCAGACTTACCACTATGTAGATTCAAATTTTTTTTTAATTCCAAAGTATTTTCTTGGGCTATAGTTTTAAACATTAGTTCTATTCCATTGTTTATTTTTCTGCTTCAGGGAAGCAGAAATTATGTTGACTTTGCTTTGTCTGTCTTCTATCTCAACCACTTTCTCCACAATCCCTTTCACATCCTCTGTATTTTGTTTTCATTTTCTTGGTTGTTTTCTGCCTTTCTTCAATGACCCATGATTAAATGTTCATTAGAATCTATCCTCTCTTAGTCATCTTGTAAATTAGTCTTCATTCCTGAGATGATTTTCCTTTTCTTCCATTTCCTTCTTGAGTCTGATTAACTTTTATTTTATTTCCTCTGTCTTTATCTATTCTATTCCTTTTTTTTCTTCTTATGAAAAGGTAGTTTTTCATATCAAGTGTTTGTTGATATTCAGTTTGAAGTACCATGTTTGTTTTCTTTTGCTTTATGGTTGGTTTAGGGGGAACGTTGATTCTTTGTTGTGCTCTTCTAATAAAAGCTTTACATAGGTAATGACTGCATTCATGTATTCATGGGGAGGAGCAGGTTTCTCAAGATTTCTATATTGAGAGCACCCTCTTCTGTCAGTGTAGTGAAGTGCATTTTCTTTAATGGATTGCTTTTTTGTAATGGGTTGAGAAGAGTTTGCTTTCCTTTGAGTTTGTATTCTTTTCTATCTCACAGGATTCTAAAACTCCTCCTCTTGCTTCTTTTTTCCCCCTCATCACTCAGGTTACAAAGGACATCACCCTTTTTTTTTTTTTTTTTTAATTTACATCCAAGTTAGTTAACATAGTGCAACAATGATTTCAGGAGTAGATTCCTTAATGCCCCCTACCCATTTAGCCCATCCCCCCTCCCACAACCCCTCCAGCAACCCTCTGTTTGTTCTCCATATTTAAGAGTCTCTTATGTTTTGTCACCCTCCCTGTTTTTATATTATTTTTGCCTCCCTTCCCTTGTGTTCATCTGTTCTGTGTCTTAAAGTCCTCATATGTGTGAAGTCATATGATATTTGTCTTTCTCTGACTAATTTTGCTTAGCATAATACCTTCTAGTTCCATCCGCGTAGTTGCAAATGGCAAGATTTCATTCTTTTTGATTGCCGAGAACATCACTCTTTTACTTTCTTCTTCCCCAGAAGCCTTTCCAAGAATGCCACTTCAAATTCCACACAATTTTAAGTCTCTTTCCTGTAGTCAGTGCTTTGATTTAGCAAAAATCATTTTCAGTACTTTCCTATTTAGGATGAAATTTCTCTTCCTGAGGGTGATTTCAGCATGAGCTTAGATCCATGATCTTCCACACAGTTTTTCCAAGTCTCCCCCTCCCACAACCACTCTCCACAAAGGATTATTGTGGAAGCTAGAGAGGCAGCTCTGCTGGGATTTAGTGTTTATATTAATACTGATAAGTTATTTGGAGCTTGTCATGTTTTTCTATCTTCTAGTTATCCTAAAGGCATCTGTTTTATGTGGTTTATTTGTTCCTCGTGTTGATCTGTGTACTTTTTGGAGGATATGTGGACTGATCAGGATTTATGCAGCTGCCATTTTCCTTGGGTTACCTGGAATTCTCAATATCATCTTTTAACTCCTTGAATATATTTGGCATTGTTATTTTAAATCCCATATCTGATACCTCAACTATCTGAATCTCCTGTGGGCCTGTTTCTATTGTCTATTGCCTCTCTTATTTTTGGTCAGATAGTCTTGATTCCTTGTATCCTGGCACTATTTTTTTTTTTTTTAAGTACTAGACAGGGCATATAAAAATTATAGATAAAATTTGAGGCCTGGATGTTAGTATCTTTTTCCAGAAAGGATTTACTTTTGTTTCTGGTAGGCAGCCACAGACACTCTCAATCCCAGACCATCTTAATCCAATAAGGGATTAAGAGAATTTGAAATGGCTTCATCTCATATACTGACTGATTATTTCTGGTTCATGCTTCCTCCTACGAGGTAGCCTGAGCCAGAGCCTTGGAGTTTGGCAGCATCTTCTTCTAGTAGAATCTTGAACTCCCATTTTCATTACTTTAAGTCACTGAGTCTACTGAACTTTAGCTTCTTAGTCTCTACACTTTCAGAATCAGCAAACACTTTGAGTTTAAACTGTCCCTACACTCACCCCTCTGGGCCTTTTTCCACTACCAGATCTTGGTCCTGCAATTTCTCACTCTCTTGTTAGTTTTCTGATGCCTTCAAATATATTTTTTTCTATTTTGTTCTGTTATTGTAAATTGTAACCCTCAGTAGGAAGGATTGGGTCAATTGACCTACTCTGCTATTGCCAAAATACTTTCCACGGCATTTTCCCTGTTTTGTAAAAAATCAAAGTAAGACAAACTTCCAGTTACAAGATAAGTAATATGAGGGATATAAATATAGCATGCTAACTATAGTTAACATTACTGTATGATATATATGAAAGTTGTTAGAGTAAATCTTGAGTTTTTATCACAAGGAAAAATCCCCCCAACTTTTTAATTGTATCTATATGAGATGATGAACAGTAACTAACTTACTGTGATACTCATTTCACAATATCTGTAAGTCAAACCATTATGCTATCCATCTTAAACCTATATAGTGATATATGTCAATTATATCTTAATAAAACTGAAAAATATATATTAACAATAAAAAGAAATCACAGTAAGACCACTTTTGTGGATTTATCTCTCCTGTCTGCTCATCCTTCTCTTGTAAGTGTACATAGAACATAAAATACTCGAGAGACTGTTTCCAGCGTCATCTGAACATTACCCTTATCCTTCCTCAGTCACTGTGAACACAGTATCAAGAGAAAACATACTGATTGTGTGTTTTCCTAGGGCTGCTATAACAAATTGCCACAAACCCAATGGCTTAAAACAACAAAAATTTGTTCTCTTATTAGTTTTGCAGGATATAGATCCAAAATCAAGGTGCCAATAGAGCCATGCTCTCTCAGAGGCTCTAGGAGAGAATCCACCTTTGTCTCCTCCAGCTTCTGATGGCTCCTGGCATAGCCTGGCTTGTGGCAGCCTTAGTCCAATCTCTGCCTTCTTCCCCACAAGACCTTCTCTACCCTGTGTCTCTATGACTGTATTTCAAAGTGTCCCTTTCCTTTCTCTTTAAGGACACTGCTCACTGGATTCAGAATCCATCCTAAATTCAGGATGATCTCATATCAAGATCCATAACATTTGCAAAGACCTTGTTTCCAAATAAGGTCACATTCACAGGCACTGTATATATCAAAGATATATACATATATCTTTTGGGGGGACACAATTCACCCCATTACACTAATCACTCACTATATGCCAGCAACTGTGCTGAACCATTTACAAGGATTGCTCTAGTTAGCACTCATAACAGGACTATGAATAGATACTATTAATTTACCCATTTACAAATGAGGAAATTGAAGTTAAACTAGAGGCTAAGTACCTTGTCCAAGATTTCACATTCGGTAGTTTAACGATTTGGAACCCAGACCCAGGCAGGCAGACTCCAGAGCCATCACCCTAAATCATGACATTGTACCACATCCTTTAAGCATCAGACTTTATGGAACTGCTACACCAAGGGAAAAAGGGACAGAGGACAGCCAATTCTCCTTTTGGAAACCAAGGAAAAGAGCATGTAAAACAGGTAAGGAAGGCGCTGGGGAACCTCTTCCCTCCCTACTCTGCCTCCACTTCTTCCATTATCTCTCCAGACGTGTTATGCCTGCCATTGGTCTCCAGGTTCCAAGCAAGGTGTGCTGTCAACTTTGGAGGCCCACACAGATTTCAGATAGGCTTATTTTTATTGTGAAGAGCAGAGGCCTACACTGATATTGATCTGTTAAAGGGCCCTAGCTCTTAGAGTATGGTTGGCACATAAGGGAAAACCATGATCACATGGGAACTTAACAGCAAATAGTGTGGTGCAGCTGGGTATCACAGGGATTAGAAGTGGGAGCCATCAGGTTCTGAGACAGCTGGGGAACTGGTTGTTCCTAGCCCTCCCTGGTGAGCTACTTAGCCTCTGTCTCTTCTCCTTGTTCCATTTATTACTAACCACCCCCCCCCCCCCCCCCCCCGCTCCCTTGTGGTTTTACCTCCCTCTTTGGCTTGCACATTGCTTTAGCTGGTCATGGCCTCACGGCCCTGACTGGAACCTGAGCCTGGCAGCAAAAAGGGCAGCTACACAATGGCACAGGTGACAACACATCAGTGGTACCTGATGCTGGCCTTCACCACTTCTGCAGAAAGGACCTAAGATGCTGCATGTATCAGTTAGGGTCCCAGAAGATGACAGATGGCTGCTCAAAAGGGACACTAAAGAGAGTTTAAAACATAGATTGTTTACAGAGGGGTGAGTTAGGGTCAAGGGAACTGAAAAGCATGGAGAAGCATCAAGAGATATAAAGGAAGCTCATTAAACCCCTAAGCTGTTAGAGCAATCCAGTGAGAGCTATAACCACATGAGAGGGTCTGCTTGATGGGAACTGAGCAGTCAGGCTGGACCAGGAGCAGAGAACAAATACTTCCACTCTTTTCCTCTCCCATCGTCTGATCTGCTGCTGCTGCCTCCCACTGGCTGATCTAATCAGAAGCCAGAGGCCAAAAACACCCAGCTGCTGCACTCCATAGAAGTCAGTCTTTGGGGGAACAGAATGGGAGGGAAGCATAGGGGAAACAAAATTCCCAGCCTCTAACCACCTCTGGTGTACTCCTATTTCCAGTAGTTCTAGAAATAACTGGATTTGGTGAAGCTCTTCGCAGGGAAGGCAGCCACACAAAGTTTCCAGAACCCAGGGTCCTGAGAGCAAAGGCAGGAAGGTTCAAGAGAAAAGGGGGGGGGGGGGGGGCGGGGAGGACAACACAAGGGGAGAAAAGGCCGGGCTGGGCGGTAACCGAGGAACAAAGTGGAGAAAGCTCCCTGCTGTCAAACTATCACATGCTAATCTCTGAGCCTTTGTTTAAAAATGGCCTCACTGAGTTGTTTACCCACCTTGAGCACTTTCAACAGCCCCACATCTGTCGTTATTTTGGATGAGCTCTTGGAGCCTTCCACGTTGCTCCGGGGCCCATTCTCTCTTATATTAAAGCACTTTTTAATTGCCACATTTTCCGAGGCAGAGAAAGCCTAATCGGAATGCAGCTTTAAACTAACAGCAATCAGCAGAGATCCATCAATTAGCATTCGGCATTAAGCAACGCGGAATATTTTCCAAGGCTCCAAGGGCCTCTCTACACCTGAACATTCTACAGGGTTCATTCTCTCCTGTTTGAATAATATTCAGGCTCTTGACTGACAGACCATTTCTCCCAGCTGCCAAAAGAATAACCCATTTTCTACTGTAGCTCTTTTCTAACTCAAAGAGTACAGCTCCAACAAAGCTCTTTACTCTGATATGCACACTTTTTTAAAGGAAAAGAACCATCTGCTTCAATCCACTAATTACAATGTATTATAAGAATACTGCCCAGGAAGGTCATTGGGCATCCTGGACTAAGATTTTCTTCAAAGTGAAGTAAGAGAATTGACTCCTGGTCATCACTGGTATAAATTCATGAGACTACTTACAAAGTTCAGAGAATTCCTGGCAGGAAAGTTACTTCATAATGATCTATTTCACCTACAGCCATTGGGCTGTCACTTCTGGCAGCTCAGAAAGTTGGCATATAGGGTTTGAATTTGGTGACATCTAACAATATTAGAATGACAGCACACAGACATTTCTGATGCATTTCATTTTTGCAGAATTTTTTCCAGTTTCATTCCTGTTTATGATGATAAAAGCAATATGCAGTTATTGCACAACACTAAAAACAAGAAAAGTATTGTACAATAAAGAGTTGACTCAGCAGGCTTGGGCTGCTCAAACCTGCACCGTCAAGGTCTTCAGGACCTGCTCTTGGCCTAGTCCTTCCAGATGATCTCTGAGCATTTGGAGCATTCCACCTGATGAAAGTGTCTTTGTATGCCTGAAGACTTGGGCCACACCAGATAGTTATGCTAACATTGTGATTTATGGTGAACAACTGTTTTTGTGTTTTGGTTCAAAACAATTTTTTTTGAAGTTTTATTTATTTTGAGAGCGAGCGAGCATGCGCGAGCAGGGGAGGGGCAGAGAGAAATGGAGAGAGACAGAGTCCCAAGCAGGCTCTCAGCTCAGAGCTCCATGCAGGGCTCCAACCCATGAACCATAAGATCATGACCTGAGCTCACATTAAGAGAAAGATGCTTAGTTGACTGAGCCACCCAAGTGCCCCCGAACAACCATTTCCGTATGCTTGAGGCTTTGGCTGTGCTGTATATCCGTTTGACCTCTGGGATGTGGAGTGTGCCTGCCTACATGACTGACCCCCGGATACCAAGGCTTAGTGAGCATCCCCAGTTATGAACCTCCCCGGCCAGCAACACTTCACACATGTTGTCACACACTGTTGCCGGGCAGACTGAGCACTGTCTGTGTGACTCCACAGAGTGAGGACAACTGGAAGCTTGTCCTGGTTTTTCCTGGACTCTGTCCTATGTACCTTTTCCCCTTGCTGATTTTAATGTGAGCTTAGAATCTTTTCTGAGTCCTGTGAGTCCTACTAGTGAATCATCAAACATAATGGATGGTCTTGGGATCCTCAATGCAAATCTAAAAATTAAAATAAAAATTGTTGTCCTACTTCTAAAGATAATGTTTTCCTTAAAAATATATGTATATCTCTCCTGGGTGGCTCAGTCAGTTAAGTGTCAGACTTTGGTCAGGTCATGATCTCATAGTTTGTGGGTTTGAGCCCTACATTGGGCTCCCCACTGATAGTGGGATGCCTGTTTGGGATTCTCTCTCTGCCCCTCCCCTGCTTTCTCTCTCTCTCAAAATAAATAATAAACTTTAAAACACATAAATCATTTTTAAATTGATAAAAAAAATTTTAAATAAAAATATATGTATATCTGTATGTATGTATATATATACCTGCATATATATGTATATATACACACACATACTTAGAGATTTTTTTCTATACACTCCAACATTTTTTGTTAATGGGAAATGGATCATATTATATACTGTTTAGTAACCTTTTCCAGTTAATATAAAATGAACACATTTTCCTATGCCCTTAAATATACATATGTTACTTGTACAGCATTCTGTCGTATCAAACTTATGGGTGCATTTGTTTAATCAATCATCTACGATAGACATTTGGATTGTCTCTTTCTCTCTTTCCTACTCTCTCTCTCTCTCAGTATTATAAACAATGCTGCAATAAACATCCTTGTAGATAACCTCTCTGTAAACCTGTCTCATTACTTGTGATACTGGACCTATGATACAAAGATTTAAGAATTATGACAATCACTTGATTAATGATTTTAGGTTTCAGACCTCTACCTAGAAGATTCTTGATATTAAAATGATTGTAATTAGACTAGAGTCTGGAGACCTATGATACAAAGATTTAAGAATTATGACAATCACTTGATTAATGATTTTAGGTTTCAGACCTCTACCTAGAAGATTCTTGATATTAAAATGATTGTAATTAGACTAGAGTCTGGAGAAATTCTCATCCAATAAACTCCTAAAAACCTATTATCTGCAGTTAATCTGGAGTTAATTTTCAATTATACTCATATCATGGGCTTTTAGGTCCTGAAATATGTATTTTTCATTGGTCCTAAGCACTTAGCCTACTGTTTTCCAATGATACTTATTATAATTCAATACATAGATACATACACATACACATCTGGCCTAAAACCAAGCAGCTACATGATCAAAAATATTTGCCAGTAATTTCATTACCTGAAAGAACAAACCTTAACAATCTTTTGTAAAAACAACATAGCCCAGCACCTATACAATTTATCACTTACAATATCCAGCATTCAGGAAAAAAAATTACTAGAAAATGTGATCCATGATCAAGAGATAATACAAAATTAAGCAGATGCATAGATGACTCAGATATTGCTATTATCAGACAAGGATTTGTAAAATAACCACTATAAATATGTTTTAAAATTAGAGGAAAAGTTGTGAGATAAGTGAATAAATGGGAATTTCCACAAGAGAAAGAGAAACTCTTAAAAAGACCCATATGGTTCTTTATAAAAATGAAAATCCAATATCTGAATAAGTTATTCATTGGAGGGCTTAACTGAAGACTTGACACAGAAGAAATGATCAGTGAAATTAAAGCTAGGTCAACAGAAAGTATCAAAAATGACCCACTTAAGATGGGGATCATTTCATAATGTATAAAAATATTGGATCACTATGATGCACACCTGAAACTAACAGGATATTGTATGTCAACTATAATCAAAATTTTTGAATGAACCATATAGAGAAAATAATTACAATAATAAGCAAGAGCATCTGAGACTTGTGGGACATTAACAGCCTAACATATATGTATGGAGTCCCAGAAGAAGATGATAGAATGGGGAAGAAGCATTTTTAGAGATAATGAATGAAACTGTTCAAAGACTGATGAAATACATTAATCTACAGATCCAAGAATCAAGGTTAACCCCAGCAAAATGAATACAAAGAAAACTATACCTAGGCACATGATAGTAAATTCAGAAAATGAAAGGGAAAGAGAAAAATCTTAAAAGCAGCCAATATGGGGAGGGGGATACATTGCATTCAGAGGAACAACAATATCCATAATGTCTGACTTCTCACCAGAAACTATGGAAATCTGACAGTAGAATGACATTTTCAAAGCATTATAAGAAAATATTAGTTGGGGGCATGTGGGTGGCTCAGTCAGTTGAGTGTCTGACTTCAGCTCAGGTCATGATCTCAAGGTTTGTGGGTTCGAGTCCCACATGGGGCTCTCTGCTGTCAGCCTGGAGCCTGCTTCGTATCCTCTGTCCCACCCTCTCTCTGCACCTCCCCTGCTCACCCTCTCTCTTAAACATAAACAATAAACGTTAAAAAAAAAAAAGAAAGAAAGAAAAGATTAGTTGACTTAGAATTCTATACCCAGTAAAGGTATCCTTCAAAAATGAAGACAATGTATAGGCATTTTGATACAAAAATAGAATTTATTACTAATTGAAATACACTGCAAAAAAAAAAAATCCTAAAGCAAAATAATCTTAGATAATAACCTAGACTGGGGCAGCTGGGTGGCGCAGTCGGTTGAGTAGCTGACTTTGGCTCAGGTCATGATCTCACAGTTTGTGAGTGTGAGCCCCACACTGAGCTCACTGCTGTCAGTGAGGAGCCCACTTTGAATCCTCTGTTCCCCTCTTTCTCTGCCCCTCTCCCACTCACACTCTCTCTCAAAAATAAATTAAAAATTAAAAATAAATTAACAAAAAAAAAAAGACCTAGATCTGTAGGAAGAAGTAAAGAGTCCTTGCTTTGGTAAAGATGTGGGTAAACACAAAAGACTATTTTTTTAATGTTTATTTTTGATAAAAAGCACGAGTTGGGGAGGGGCAGAGAAAGAGGGGGACAGAGGATGAAAGTAGGCCCTGTGCTGGCAGCAGCAAGCCTGATGTGAGGATCGAACTCACGGAACTGTGAGATCATGACCTGAGCCAACATTGAAGCTCAACTGACTGAGCCACCCAGGCGCCCCAAAAGACTATTTAAAACTTTCTCTTTTAAAAGACAATCGAAAGCAAGCTTATACGCTTTTTTTATTATAAAATTTTTGTAATGTTTATTTTTGAGAGAGAGAGAGACAGAGCCCAAAGCAGGCTCCAGGCTCTGAGCTGTCAGCACAAAGCCTGATGCAGGGTTTGAACCCATGAACCGTGAGATCATGACCTGAGCAGAAGTCAGATGCTTAACTGACTGAGCCACCCAGGCACCCCAAAAGCAAGCTTATTCTAAAACGCACATGGAGGGGCATCTGGGTGGTTCAGTCAGCTAAGCATTGGGGTCTTGATTTTGGCTCAGGTCATAATCTCACAGTTTGTGAGTTCAAGTCCCACACTGGGCTCTGTGCTGACAGCACGGAGCCTGCTTGGGATTCAGTCTCTCTCTCTCTCTCTCTCTCTCTCTCTCTCTTTCTCTCTCTCTGCCCCTCCTTCATGTGAGCTGTCTCTAAAAAAAATAATAATAATAAGTAAAATGCATGTGGAAAGGCAAAGGACCTAGAATGGCCAGAGGAGCTTTGAAAAACATAAAGTGGGAAAATTTTTAGACTTACTACACATCTACAGAATTCAAGACAGGGTGATATCAGTGGAAGATAAACACAGAGATCAACAAAGCAGAATGGAGAATCCACACAAATATGCCAAACCAATTTCTGACAAAGGTACAAAAGCCGTTCAAAGGAGGAACAGTCTAGTCAGAAAACAGTGCTGGAGCGATTGGCAGAAACCAAACCAAAGAAAAACAAAGAGCCTCTATCTAAACCTCACACTTATATAAAAAATTACTCACACTGAGCCACAGACTTAAATTTAAAACTGCAAGACTTTTAGAAGAAAACATAGAAGAACGTCTTTGGAACCTAGAGGCAAGCTCAACATCATTAATTTGTTGTTAGCATGACACCAAAAGTAGGATCCCTAAAAGAATATATTGCTAAATTAAATTCGTTCATATTACTAAATTAAATTAGTTCATCAAAATTAAAACCCTTTTTTGCTCTATGAAAGGCCATCAGAGAATAAAAAGACAAGCCACAGACTGGGAAAAATGTTTGCAAACTATACATATCACAAAGGACTTGTATCTCAAACACATAACTCACAAACTCAAAGTAAAAAAAAAAAGCAAGTAATCCAATCAGAAAATGAATAAAAGACATTAACAGACATTTCACCAAAGAGGATATGCGGATGGCAAATAAACATAAGACAAGTTGCCAATATCACTAGCCATTAGAGAGATGCAAATTAAGAATAATGAAACGTTACAAATCACTGGAAAGAGTAAAGTAAAGATGATAATAATGTGGATGAGACTGTGGAGAAGCTGGGTCTCTCATACGTTGCCAATGGGAATGTAAAGTGGGACGATCAAGCTGGAAAACAGTTTGGCAGTTTCCTATAAAACTAAATACATACTTACCATTTGGCCCAGCACTTACATGCTTGGGCATTTAACCCAGAGAAACTGTAACTTATGCTTATACAAAAACCTGTACATGAACCTTCACCACAGCTTTAGTCACAATAGCTAAAATATAGAAACAGCCCAAATGTCCTTCAATGGGTGAATGGATAAACAGACTATGATATAACGGAATACTACTCAGCAGTAAAAAGGAGCAAACTATCGATACATGATACACATTGCATGGATCTCAGAGGCATTATCCTGAGTGGAAAAAAAGCCAGTCTAAAAGATTACATACTATATAACTGCACATGTAAAACATTCTGAAAATGGCAGAATTCTAGAGATCAAGGACAAATTAATGGCTGCCAAGGGATAAGAATTTGTGTGTGGGGTTGGATGGGGTGACTATGACGGAGTGAGTAGCTCAAGAGAACTTCTAAGTAGTGACAGACAGGTATGTATTTTGCTTGTGGTGTAGTTATATAAATCTGTATTGCATGGAACTATACGTACACACTTATCTGTGAAAACTGGTGAAATAGGCATAAGGCTAGTTAACAGCATGGCACCAATGTCAATTTCCTGGCTTTGCTATTGTATTCCAGGTAGGAAAAATGTTACCACTGGGGGAAGATGGGTGAAAGATACATGTGATTCTCTGTACCAATCTGGCAACTTCCTGTGAGTCTATAACTATTTCAAAAGCAAAAGATTTTGAAAAACTGTTGACTGTTTAATGCAAAAGCAGTAACAATGTGTGGAGGGCTTTATGACAAATATAATAGTAAAATACACAACAAAAATAGCACAAAGCAAGAAATGGAGTTAAATACTGTTGTAAGATTCTTATAATTTTTTTGTAGTGGTATAATATTAATTCATGGTTGAGTGTGATAATTTAAGGATGCATATCTTAAGCAGCCACCAAGTTATCTTACCTATCTATCTATCCATGTAGCTAAAAAGCAAATAGAAGAAATAAGATAGCATACTAAAAAGTATTTGCTTACTCTAAAAGAAAGCATGAAACACGGAACAAAGAACAGATGGGACAAATATAAAATGAGAAAACAATGGCAGATTTAACCCAACTGTATCAGTAGTTATGGTAAATGGAAATGGACTAGACACTCTAATAAAAGATATGGATTATCATTTGGATTTTTAAAATACAACTATATATTATTTATAAGAGGTACACATGAATATAAGGACAAAGGTTGGAAATAAAAGAGTCAAAAGTTATATGTTACGTAAATACAAATCATAACAACTGGTGTGGCTTTGTTAATAACAGAGAAAGTACATTCAAGACAAGAATTGTTACTAGTAAAAGAGTAATGTTTCATAATGATACAAGGTTTAATTCAATGGGACATGACAATCCTAAATATATGCACCCCATAACATGCCTTCATGTTACAAATACATGAAGCAAAAATTGATAGAACCAAACAAATCCTTCATGTTAGTCGGATGTTTTAACCCTCTTCTCTCAGTAATTTGTAGAGTAAGTCGACAGAAATATTAGTAAATATATAGAAAATCTGAGGGGCGCCTGGGTGGCTCAGTTGGTTAAGCATCCGACTTGGGCTCAGGTCGTAGTCTCATGGTTCATGAGTTCGAGCCACACAGCAGGCTCTGTGCTGACAGCTCACAGCCTGGGGCCTGCTTCAGATTCTGGGTCTCCCTCTCTCTGCCCCTCCCCCCCCTCAAAATAAATAAACATGAAAAAAAAATAATAGGAAAAAAAAGAAAATTTGAACACTGCTATCTACCAACTTTACCTAGTTGACATTTATAGAACTTCCCATCCAACAACAGGAGAATGCACATTCTTTTCAATGTGCACCTGGAATAGTCACTGATATAAACCATATATTGAAGCCATTAAACAAGTCAATAAATCTCAAGAATTGCAATCATACAGAATATGTTCTCTGACCATAATGGAATTAAACTAGAAATTGATTTTTTTTAAAAAAACAAAATAAGTCTTCACCTATATATCAGGAGTCTCCTTGACTCAAATGATATAGCTAAAATAGTCTCAACCCCTCATACTTGATGGAAATCTGATAGCCCCTCCTGTATTATCAGGGTTCTCCAGAGAAACAGAACCCACAGGATATGTAAATGTATGGATATGGATATGTAGAGAGAGAGAGAAAGAGGAAAAGAAGAGAGAGAGAGAGAAACTGAAAGACTGGTCTTAATGAACTGGTTTATGAGATTATAGAGGCTCGATAAATGCAAGCTCTGCAGGGCAAGCCAGCAAACTAGAGACTAGGAAAGAGGTGCAGTTCCAGACCAAAGGCAGTCAGCTGGCAGAACTCTTTACTCAGAGGAGGTCAGTCTTTGCTCTCTAAAGGCCTTCAAGTAACACATGAGTCCCTCTCACACTGTGGACAGTAATCCGCTTTACTCAAATTCTACCCATTTGAACGTTAATATCATCCAGAATAATACTTTCACAGAAACATCCAGAATAATGTTTGACCAAATATTGACACAGAAAATCAACCATTACCTCTCCCTACCATGATTTCTTAACTTTCTTGAAGGTTGATCATTCCTATGGTTTCCAAATGAGTATTTCTCCTAAATTAGTCAGTTTATGAATCATCAGGCCTCCGCACATGTGCTGTGAATGTGAAACTCAGCCTCCTCCATCAAATTCCCCCAAAACCAACAAGCCAATAGAAGCCCATTCACATGAGGACTTTGTGGGTGTAACATTAGTGAATACAGGATAGGTTCTTTCTCAGCAACACAAACAACTTCAAATTGCACAGTAAAACCCCAAGATTCTGACTTTCTCTCTTCTCTCACCTTCCTTTTCTTTCTTTCTTTCTTTTTTTTATTTGCTAGAGAGAGAGAGAGAGAGAGAGCACGTGAGGGGCAGAGGGAGAGAGACTCTTAAGCAGGCTCCATGCTAAGCATGTAGCCAGACACAGGCCTCCATCCCAGGCTCTGTGATAATGACCTGAGCCAAAACCAAGAGCCAGACGACTGAGCCACCCAGGTGCCCCTCTCCCTCTTCCTTTTCTGTTCTCTTCTACCCCCCAATTATTTTTCATTTCTTATTTATTATTTTGAGGAGAGAGAGAGGGAGGAAGGGGAAGGGCAGAGAGAGGGAGAGAGAGAAAATCCCAAACAGGCTTGCAGAGTCCAATGTGGGGCTTGAACTCATGAACCTCGAGATAATGACCTGAGTCAAAACCAAGATTCCGACGTTTAACCAACTGAGCCACGCAGGTGCCCCTTTCATTTCTAATGTAAAGCAATCTGTTTGTTTTTACTGATTCCTTGAGGTCTGCCAAACCACATTTCCAAGGTCTTCCCGTCCCCAGGTATCTTCCTAAATAAAGACAAGTGCCTAAGAATTCCACCAGCAGCTGTAGGCCATTTCTTCATCTCAACCCCTTACCAATCTGGTTGCCCCAGCAGGGCTGGTTTAAGTACAGTCTCTCATTTTATTCTACTCCCCTCCAAACCTTTCAAAGAAGGAAACAGTTTAGCCTATTACATTTAAAAACTAGTAGGTTTCTTCTAAAAGAGGGGGCCCTGTGAACACCTTGAGGCCGGTGGGAAGTGAGGGAATAAACATGCTTTCTACTTAGGACTCAGGGCAGGTGTGGAGGAGGCACGCGTGGGGCCACGGGTGGAGGGGGCTCTGGCTGGAGGAATCCTGTTGCGCGGAAACACGACCCGCAGACTCCAGCTGTGAAGGCAGGGGTCACTGGCTGGGCCTTGTGTCCCCAGCCCCCGACCCAGGAGCCCGACCTAATGGTGAAGGGAGCTTGCCCTTGCCACCTGTAGGGCGCTGTGTTGGAGCTTCTTCCCTATTGAAATTCACAATCTGGTTTCACTTCTTGTCTCAAGTCTTTGTTACGCTGGAAGGCACCATAATCAAATAAAAGCCAGGTGATGCCCATAGTGGCATCATTCAATCTAGGACCTTGCAGAAAATACTCATTCTTAAAAAAAATTTTTTAATGTTTATTTATTTTTGAGAGGGGTGGGGCAGAGAGAGAGGGAGATACAGAATCAGAAGCAGGCTCCAGGCTCTGAGCTGTGAGCACAGAACCCAGATGCGGGGCTCGAACCCACCAATGGTGAGATCATGACCTGAGCCAAAGTCCGTATGCTTAACCAACGGTGCCCGGAAAATAACTCCCCTTTTAATAGACAACTAAAAATGCCAGTGCTTTTTGGCACAAGCTACCGAAGCGCACTGGGGGTGAGGCGAAGCCCTGCACGGAGAATGATGGCGCAGCAAGAAGGGGTGAGTCGGCGGGCTGCCCGCCCCACGGGCCACCCCGCCCCGCACCACACCTACCTTCGCCCCAGCTGGGCCTTCTGCCCTCGGCCTCGAGTGCTGGGGGCGGGGGACGGCGTTGCGGGCTCCGCTGCGGACCTGCGTCCCTCCGGCTGCAACACAAGACACGAGGGGTCGGAGCAGCGCCCGGGTCCCGTGTTGTAGCCCGAGGTCTCACACCGTGTTGTGGCGAGCCCGGCCGGTGGGCACCTGCCCCGCTTCCTCTTCCAGGTGGGCCACCTGGCTTCCGCTTGGCGAATCCGACTTGCTGTGCACCGGGACGGGCAAGCTGGAAAACAGAGGGTGGCATGGGGACTAGGTGCTGCGCTGGGGCTGGACCCTTGGCAAGGGGGCACGCCAACGGCCTCGGCGAGGGGTGGCCTGGAGCCTCCAGCACCGAGCCCCGCGCGGGGCAGCGTGCGCGCCACGCTCTCCACGTGAGCCCCCGGGCCTGACGCAAATGCTCAGAGAGCGTATTTGCACCCAGGTACTTAGCTGCCCACACGTCTTTTCCTTCAAGAAATGAATTATGGCTGTTTACAAGCCACTAATTACAGTTTATTACCACCATACTTCCTAGGAAATGGGTTCTTCCTCTAATACTATGATGAGAATTTTATAAATGCCCGACTAGTACAATGAATTGCCCTGAATTATAATAAATATCTGCCCTTTGGGAGTAAGGCGGTAAACACGGGGTTATTGCTCTCCATTTCCAATGGTCCTGGGGAGGATTTATTACTTACTTATGACTTATTTTTATTCAAAAACCCCTACATATCATTTTTATGTGGATTCTTTTTTTCGTGAACCATTTCTGTTTTTCCTTACAAAATAAAAGGAGGTGGGTCCAGAATCAAAAGAATGCTCCACGTCAGTTCCTCCAAAGGTGACCTATTGAAATGTCTCCTCCAGACTCCCCTTCGGCTAAACTCCGCTGAAGTCACCGGCTTTGGGACTGATGGAGTCCTCAGAAGCAGTGCTCACCCTACTGCTGTCTCCCATCTTTCAAAAAGGACTTGGAGCACAGATTAGACAGTAAATAAAGTATAGAAATATCACATGATTTTCCGCCAATAAGAGAAGACACGAATCCCCGAGGCTCACAGAGTAACCTTGTGCCCACATTTATACAGACTGAGCAGATTAAAAATGAACAACTTTGAAGGAAAATAATCCCTTCTCCTGCCTAAACGGTATAAAAGGGTTCTTCCCAGGACACCTGAATTCTCACCATTGGATCTAAGTGTGTGCAGTGTCTTGGAGGTACACGTTCCCCAAGTAAGTTATTTTTCCCCCAAATTCCTTGCACAAACCAGGCAATTCTCCCCCAAGACCACATGAGGTCCTGGGGAAGCAGCACAGGACACATGGCCGTTCAGGTACGGCTGGCTGCCATCCCGTTTCCTTTCCCTGCTGCTTCCTCCCCAGCAGAACCACTGATGGGTTCCCAGGGGCCATGTCCCAGCGTTCCTTACAGCTGATAGCCTGATGGCCTGTGAATTAGTTCTAATCATGAAGGATGTAAGCTGTTCTTTTTCTGCTGTCATGAGGGCACACAAGAGGAGGCATCTGCTTTTTGGCCTTCAGCTTTCATCATCTTCTTGCCAGAAAGGTGGCTGTGCCGCCTGGCAGTCATCTTGTGAGCGTGAGGAAGAAAGAGCCCATGTCCTCAACAGGCCACACACCAGCCCTATCCTCTACCTCCAGGCTTCTTGTTACATCCATGCATTCATTCAAGGAATATAGTTGGAATATATTGGATAGTTGGAATTCTAGAGAGTTGGAATTCTAGATAGATCTGACAGTTGGAACTCTAGACATTGAGGACACAGCAGGTACAAAGCAAAGACCCCATCCTTACAAAGGTAACGTTCTAGGGGGAGACAAATAATGTACAAATAAGCAAATACGATGGAAGGGGAACAGTGCTTGGGAGAAAAATAAAGCAGGACAAGGGGACTAGGAGGGCAGGGCAGGAGATGTGCTGCAGTAAACATCACAAAAAAGTGACCTGAGAAGGTATGAAGGAAGACAGTGCACGGGCCACATGACATGGGCCACAAGGAGGGAGAGAGGGAGGCAGAAAGAACAGACTGCATCAACATTGCAGGCTTGAGGGAAAATATCAGCGGATGGCAGCAGAGAGAGAAAAGGGTTAGTGTCTTGTTCTGTCCCTTGTGTGTTAAATAGAATTGCATTCCACTTCAAGGAACAGAAAACGGACCCCCATGGCTTAAACAGGCATGGGGCTCCTGTCCTCGTGCCCATGCCTGCCATGGGAGTCTCACTCCCTCTGCTCACCTCCACCAAGAAGCTCCCACTCCCCGGATCCTGCCCTCCACAAGCTCCTGGAGCTTTTATGTCTGTCTCTTCTGGGCATCCCCCACTTTTTAAGACTTTGTTGTGTTCTCAGGGTCCAGGACAGGACCTCTGAGAAAGGAGAACCTGTCACGGAGCCACCAGGTGATGTCCTGCTGCTGGCTGTTGGGAGAAGCTCCCCGCTCACCAGGACCTCTGCTTAGAAAGTCCTCAGACACCAGATGGTATTCGCGTCCCCAGGCAGCCACGCTCAGGGGGCTGGCTCATTCTGACTAAACTCAGAAGAAACTGAAATTCAGTACACGATGACCTTGCCTTTGAAAAGCAGCATAAGTGGGTTTGCGTGATTGAGTTCCATTTTAGGAAAACGAAGTTATCCCCGTGTTTATCAGCACTTCTGACTGTGAACATATGTGGCACCCTGTGGTGTATTTTGAGAAACTAAGGGACACAGAGGGAGCCAGGACACTGAGGAGAAAGCCCCATGGTGATGCAACAGCAGGGACACTCAAACCCCAGCCCTGGCCAGGCAGCAAGAGAGGGTGAGGCCGTGATGAGCAGATCCCACAAACAGATCCATGACAAGCAAACACACGCCCTGCCCATTTGCCCGACGCTAGGAGAGCTGGTCTCTAGGAACCAGCAACCGAAGTGTGGGCCAGCAAGGGCCAAACCTCAGACCACTGGAGTCCTTTTGCACCTGCCCCATGGCACATCCCCTGGGTGCTGTGGGTGGGGTCTTCTACCCTAGTCGGAGGCCCGGCCCACATGGGGGCTCAGCTGCAACAGCAGAGGGGCAGGGGCAGTGGTGGGTGCTCTGCCCTACCCTGGGCCGAGGGGAGCAGCCAGAAAACCCTGGCCCCAGCCAAGCTGGAAGGTGAGCCCAAGGCCGGTGGGAAGCAGAGGAGGCCTGAACAGTGGAAGGTGACATTGTCGCAGGAAGGTGAGAACAACACAAGTCTCCTGCCCCAACTGGCTGGCTGGGCCCTTCCCCATCCCCCAACCCCTCATGGTCCTGGAGGGAACCAGTGGTACCCTACATGCCCACGCTTAGCCAGAGCTGCCTGGCTTGTGTGTGCCAGTGAGAGGGCAGTGTGAAGACAGAATACGAATCAAAAAGAAAAGCTTAGAGCAGAAACCCCAGCTCACAGAACCGCACCCGCCACACGGTGGAACAAGGAAACCAGCACAGGGAGGGTGGCAGGTTGAGAACAGAGGAGAAAAGATGCTTTGGATGAGTCAAAGAGCATCTGCAGCAAGTGCAGACCATGTGGTGGAGGGTCGGGGCCTCCCCAAGAACAGTGGTGGGGGGAGATGTGGGGGAAACAAGAGGCGGATTTTCTTCCTCAAAGGCCAGTGGCCTTGGTGAAGCACAGTTGGATTTCAGGGCAGGACTGGACTGCACAGAGCGTCCTGGCAGCTTCCCCATTCGGCAGGGCTGCGATGGTGCAAGCTGGACAGACTGAGGCCTGCAGGTGGAGGGCTGGGAGCAGAACCCCACCCTGGGCCATGCATCTGGGGCGCAGGCCCCTGGGTGTCCTGCTATAGGGGACCCTGCCCGGAGTTTGGAAGGGAAAAGGCTGCGGCAGAGACCACAGCCTGTGAAGGACCCTGGCATGTGAATGTCAGCAAAGGCCTGGCTTCCCTGGTTGACAGGCCCCCTGACCCTCATGGGGGCGGCCCACAGAGGGCCCTGAGCCGGGCATGCTGACCGGCCTGGCCTGGCGAACTCGGCAGCCCCGGCCACCGCCATCTCCGCCATGCCTGGCCCAGAGCCCAAACCTGGAGGGAGGTGGTGAGGGCAAGTCATGGGAGGGAAAGGCGGCGCCAAAGAGGCCCCTCATTCACTGGGAGCTCTAGAACATCTCAAAGACTGGCAAATAAGCGAGAGACTGCAGAGCTACTTCTAAATGACAAAGTAGGAAATGTTTAAAAATGGCCATCACTAAGCAGGGAGGTGGGCTGGAGCAGGGGCACCCACGAAACAGGCCCATTTGCCTTTCATTGGCCACGGGTTCTCTTTGGTCTCTATTTTCTCCTGTTTATTTTTACACCCTAAAAAAAAGCGCTTCTACATTAAATAATTACCTTTCATCCATTTATAATTCTCTCCCTCTGGGGCACCATAAATTTCTTTTATATTATGATCATGTTAGAGAACCTAATACATTTTCTTCCCTTGCCTGCCAAACATGAGACTCACAGATGCTTCCCTAAGCAAGACAGGAGCCCACACAGTGAAGGAAAGGCTGCGGGCTACTGGATTACGGTATTTAATACAACAGGCCCACTGGTAAAACCTCTACACCTAGTTTGGAGGGAATGCTAACAAGAAAAAAAGTCCATGCACCTTGGCTTCTACCATGTTATTTAGAGGAAAAAGCAAGTGATGAAAAAGGAATACTGACCTCACAGTTAAATAGATAGATAGATAGATAGATAGATAGACAAACATATTGCTAGCTAGCTTTGGAATTCTATGCCACAATGCCCTTACTCTGGGACTTCAGACAAGTCACTTAAAGTTTCTAAGCCCCAGTTTCTCCCTCTGCAAAACGGGGATATTAAAACCTGTCCAGGGGCGCCTAGGTGGCTCAGTCGGTTAAATGCCCAATCTTGGCCCAGGTCATGATCTCACGGTTCATGAGTTCGAGCCCCACGTCAGGCTCTGTGCTGACAGCTCGGAGCCTGGAGCCTGCTTCAGATTCTGTGTCTCCCTCTCTCTCTGCCCCTGCCTGGCTTGCGCTCTGTCTCTCTCTCTCTCTGAAAAATAAGAATCCACATTAAAAAACAAAAACAAAAACAACCTGTCCTGGCCTCTGCCCAGAGTTGTTTCCACAGGTAGAGCAGCCAAGGGTTTTCTCTGTCACCCACGAAGCAGGAGTGAACACTAACAATACAATGTTTTGTTGATGGAAGGTAGGAGAAGAATTACTATCAAAGGAAATTATTCGCTCTTCATTCATTTAGCAAACATTTACGGAGGCTTGACCGTGTGCCTGGTTCTGTGCTAAGCACTGGAAATAAAATAGCGAACGCTATACCAGTTCAGGCCGTAGTGGCCAGCATCTGTTACCTGCAGCCAAATGCAATCCTATCTTCTACCCAAAGAGACAGTAGGAAGGTTCAGTGTCTAGGGGGATCCAGGAGCCAGGGCCTAAGCTTTGGAGCCAGAATGTTCAAATCTGGGTTCAAATGTGACTCATGAGCCGTGTAACTCGGGAAACATTACATGATCCTTGTGAAAACACATTTGTTTCCCCATCTTTATTTGTTTTATTATTTTTTTTAAGTTTATTTATTTTTGAGAGAGAGACAGACAGAGCATGAGCAAGGAAGGGGCAGAGAGAGAGGGAGGCACAGAATCCGAAGCAGGCTCCAGGCTCTGAACTGTCAGCACACAGCCCGACACGGGACTCAAACCCACGAGCTGTGAGATCATGACCTGAGCTAAAGTTGGGCGCTTAACCCACTGAGCCCCCCAGGTGTCCCGTGTTTCTCCATCTTTAAAATGGGGGTATAGTGCTGCGCTTACAGCGCAGGGGGGGATGAGGCACCATGGCATGGGATGAGGGCCAAAGAATGTGGCCCACAGTGCCTGGCACAGATGAAGCACCCACAATACCACAATACCACCGCTCTAGCTGCCGTATGCACCAGCAATGCGGTTTCCTTCCTGGTGACACGTTCAGAGGTGATATGATATGTTACTCTCCAGGCTCCCCACAGAGGTGACCCTCAATCCACTCCTCACTGGAGGTCAGTGTAGATCCTGCCCGGCAGATAACCTTCTACTCCCACCACCTCCAGAGGGAAGAACTGGCCTGTGAGACAAACCACCAATGTGCCCCACACACTCCGGAAAGCAGGATTTCAGAGCAGCTCACCGTGGCCGGCATCCATGCAGGTAGCCAGCTGCTGGCTACACCACAGGGCTCAGAGTACCCAGCTGAATGGGGCGCCTGGGTGGCTCCCTCGGTTAAGCGTCTGACTTTGGCTCAGGTCATGATCTCGCAGTCCGTGGGTTCAAGCTCCACGTCGGGCTCTGTGCTGACAGCCTGGAGCCTAGAGCCTCCTTTGGATTCTGTGTCTCCCTCTCTCTCTGTCCCTCCCTGCTCACATTTTGTCTCTCTCTCAAAAATAAAGAAACAGTAAAAGAGATTTTTTTAATGTTTAAAAAAAAGAATACTCAGCTGAATGAACAAACCAATAAATGAAGGTCTGAGCGAGACCTTTCCTAGAAACCACGGTTATGAATTGTGCCATCGGCTGTGCACATCCTGGGTGCCAGGCACGCTCCGCAGGGAGAAGGCTTCGAACCAATTCCAGCAGGTTTGGGACTCACTGCCAGGTGTGGGTTACCTTCTGGGAAGATTCAAGGCACCTCGTGTGAAACCACGTGACCGTGGGATCAGCTCAAAACTGCAAGATGGCAACCTGCAGATGAGATAGATTTAGTAGGTTAATTTCAGATCATTGAAGTTGGGGAAGAGAATGTCTCGGAGGCTGGGTCCCCTCCCTGCTGTACCCCACTTTTAGCCTTATCAAACCCGGTGCTAGCTTCTGACAAAAAGTGAATCTCACCCTCCTTCAGACTTCACTTGACACAGGCTTCCCAGACTCTCTGAAACTACTAAACTAGTTCCCCTTCCCCTCTCCGGGCCTTCTTCATGGAAACTGCCAACGGCTGTCTAGCATTTAAAAATGGTTTACGGCCAGATCTCTGTCCATCTCCAGCTTCTCCTCCATCAGCATCTCACAGTCAACGCCATCCATGACTTTGCTCACAGCGTCCCTCCACGGCGAGCCCTTCCCCAGTCCCACCTGTCACTGCACTGCCCACCCCTCCAGGGGCAGCTCTGATACTCCTTTTTTTTTTTTTTTTTTTTTTTTTTTAGATAGAGAGAGAGGGGGCGCAAGTGAGCAAGGGGAAGAGAGAGAGAGAGACAGAGACAGAGAGAGACAGAGAGAGAGAAGTGGGGCTCACCTGGGGCTTGTGTTTCACCAAAGTGGGGCTCATGTTCACCCAAAGTGGGGCTTGAGCTCACCCGATGCAGGACTCAAACTCACAAACTGTGAGATCATGACCTGAGCCATCCAAGCACCCATGAGTGCCCCTTCTCATTAGACACCCCCAGTTCTCATCTCCACAAGTGCTATTACTGAGCCACATTTTTTTTGAACTACATTTTTGACACGTCTTTATAGTGTAGGACTTTGAAAATATAAATCTTTTCTAAAGTCCTGGGTTGTAAACTCCATTAGATCAGGAACTCAATCACATATGGCTTTGTGTACCCTGTGGCCCCTAATAAGATATCTTGAATATTGAGTATGTGTAATAAATATTTGTTGCATAAATTAATATTTAATTACTTCATAAATGTGCCCCTATTTATCCTGGAAATGGACTCTTTTTCTTCCAGTCACAATACAACAATCCAATATCTCAGAAGCTTTTGCCGATATTTTTTCAAGCACAGTTATTAATAATTTGTCTTAAAATGCTCATTTAAGTGCCCAACAGGAAGATAAGAGGTCTGCTTTCCTGTTGATGCTCATACTCAGCCATAATTATCTGTCACAAGAGGCATGAAGAGGTGTAAAGATAAAAGCTCAGAAGGTCAGATGTGCTGCCTTAAACTCCTGAAACAGGGGGCAATTATCAGCAGCCTTGAGCATGGGGCGGGGGTTGGGGCACAGATTAATCATGCAGGAGGCATTTGTTCTGTGAGTCACAGAACTCAGTCTCCCCTCCCCCATCCCACCCCCAAATACACCACACAGACAAACCACACACACACACACACACACACACACACACACACACACACACAGCCTCCCCTCCCCCACTCTAACCCCAAACACACACACACACACACACACACACACACACACACACACACACCACACATAAACACCACACACGTGCACACACATACACCACCCCACACATATACCACACACATACCTACACACACATGTGCACACACACACACACACACAGCCACCTCCTCCCTGCGGGAGGGAGAGCCACAGATGCACAGGTCTGAAGGTAACTGAAGCGTGCTCATTTGAGGACCAGAGCTGAAAAACACGTAAGGGTCCCGATGGGACTGCCCAGTCTTCCTAAACATGAGATTCTTAACCTAATTCAACCTTTCATTTATTGCTCAGTTATTACCATGAATGTTATTTATCGTGTAATATAGTCATACAGTAATTTCCTCAGAAGCTCTGTGCCTTTTCCTCTCAAGTGCTAAAATATTTAGTTTCTGTGCCTGCTTTTCATAATTTTTTTAAATCTCATCAAGATTGTTGGATTCTCTGTGGTCATTTCATAAGCGGACAGCCTACAAAAGCAATCCCCTTGACAAAGCAATCCCCTGTTGACAAAGGCCAGGGAACTAGCTAACCAAGCTGGTCATGGCTGTGTCTCAGCAAGATGTGTCTTGTGAAGGTAGAGAACTAGTGGTCCTTGCTGCATTTATTCTAGAAAGTCTAAGGCCTTTTCCTACTTGCTCCCTAGCTCCCTAGAAAGTCCAAGATGTAAGTAAAGAAATCCCATCTTCTGATGAAGGTGGTAGGTGAACTCGGTAGTAATGTGAATATAGTCCTTACCTCGTGATCAGCGAATTGCCTTCAGCACATCAGCATCAATCACTGCATCAAATTAATACTACTAATTTCAATTTTATTGGCTTTGTAGTTTTTCTTACATTCAGTTAGGGTTTGTTTTGGCTTTATAGCTGTAGATGAGCTTATATGTATGTATGTATGTATGTATGTATTTATTTTTCATTTTATTTTTTACTTTTTAAAATTTACATCCAGGGGCGCCTGGGTGGCGCAGTCGGTTAAGCGTCCGACTTCAGCCAGGTCACGATCTCGCGGTCCGTGAGTTCGAGCCCCGCGTCGGGCTCTGGGCTGATGGCTCAGAGCCTGGAGCCTGTTTCTGATTCTGTGTCTCCCTCTCTCTCTGCCCCTCCCCCGTTCATGCTCTGTCTCTCTCTGTCCCAAAAATAAATAAACATTGAAAAAAAAAATTTACATCCAAATTAGTTAGCATATAGTGCATATAGCTATATAGCATATAGTGACTGGCAATAAACAATGATTTCAGGAGTAGATTCCTTAGTGCCCCTTCCCCATTTAGCCCATCCCCCCTCCCACAACCCCTCCAGTAACCCTCAGTTTGTTCTCCATATTTATGAGTCTCTTATGCTTTGTCCCCCCCACGCTGTTTTTATATTACTTGTGTTTCCCTTCCCTTATGTTTGTCTGTTTTGTCTCCTAGAGTCCTCATGTGAGTGCAGTCATATGATTTTTGTCTTTCTCTGACTAATTTCACTTAGCATAATACACTCTAGTTCCATCCACGTAGTTGCAAATGGCAAGATTTCATTCTTTTTGATTGCTGAGTAATACTCCATTGTATGTATATGTGTGTGTATATATATATATATATATATATTCTTTATATATAAAGTGCTGCTAGAAACATTGGGGTGCATGTGTCCCTTTGAAACAGCACACTTGTATCCCGTGGATAAATGCCTAGTGGTGCAATTGCTGGGTCATAGGGTAGTTCTATTTTTAGTTTTCCGAGGAACCTCCATACTGTTTTCCAGAGTGGCTGCACCAGCTTGCATTCCCAGAGCTTATATGTATTTAAGTAGCATTACAATAATAAAACCAACCCTGGGAATCAGTAAGAATTTTTCTCAGTCCTGCCTTTACAAAATCTTCCTTGGTTTGTACCATGTGTCTGACACTTGGCCTGCTCACTGGGGAGGCCTGTCCTTGACTCTTTTCTTGCCTAATGGTTGTTACTGGTGCAAAGTGATTGGCCATAAACAGTCATGCCAAAGAAAGTACTGATATCCTCCAAGGAACTAGATTACAAGGCTAGAAAGAGGTCACGTGTATCATCCAGAATACACTGATAATCATCCTTTTATTACCATGAAAATATCCATGTAGCTTTTTTTAAGTTAAACTTATTTTGAGATAATTGTAGATTCACGCACAGTTCTAAGAAATAATACAGAGAGATTCCATGTATCTGTCACCCAGTTTCTACAGTGGTAATTTCTTGTAAAACTATAGGCATATCATATCCAGGATGTTGACATTGACGTCAGTGACAACGCACCAGTCTTCATCAGAATTCACTGGCTTAACATACACCAACTGATTTGTGTTTATTTTTGTGTGTATTCCGTTTTTTTTTAATGTTTACTTATTTTCAAGAAACAGTACGTGCTTGTGAGTGGGGAAGGGGCAGAGAGAGAGGGAGACAGAGGATCTGAAGTGGGCTCTGCTCTGATAGCATAGAGCCCAATGTGGGACTCGAACCCACAAACTGTGAGATGGTGACCTGAGCCAAAGTCGGACCCTTAACCGACTGAGCCACCCAGGAGTCCTTGTGTGTATTTAGTTCTATTCGATGTTACCCCGTGTGTAGTCTCCACCATCACAGTCATGATCAGGACCAGTTCTGTCACCACAGGGATCCCTAGAGCTACCCTCTTATAACCACACACATCTCCCTTCTGTGCCGCACCCGTCCTCAAGTCCCTGGCAACCACGGATCCATTCTCTTTTTGGTCATTTCAAGAATGTTACAGGGGCGCCTGGGTGGCTCAGTCAGTTAAGTGTCCGACTTCAGCTCAGGTCACGATCTCGCGGTCCGTGAGTTCGAGCCCCGCGTCGGACTCTGGGCTGATGGCTCAGAGCCTGGAGCCTGCTTCCAGTTCTGTGTCTCCCTCTCTCTCTGCCCCTCCCCCATTGATGCTCTGTCTCTCTCTGTCTCAAATAAATAAACGTTAAAAAAAAATTAAAAAAAAAAAAAGAATGTTACATAAATGGAATCGTACAGGATGCAACCTTTCAGGACCAGCTTCTGTACTCAGCAGAATTCCCTTAAGATCCATCCAAAGGGTAGCGTGCCTCCATGGTACGTTCCTTTTTATTGTTGAGTAGTGTTCCACAGTATAGGCACAGCAGCTTGTTTAACCACTTGCCTGTTGAAGGACATCGGGGGGATATCAAGTTTGTGGCTATTACAAATAAAGTCACTATGAACTCATGTACAGGTTGCTGTGTGAACATAAATTTTCATTGCTCTGGGATGAAAGCCTAGGAAGGAGAGTGCTGGACTGTATGGTAATTGTATATTTAGTTTTATTAAAAAAAAATCTGCCCAACTTTTCCAGAGCACCTGTACCATTTTACTCAATATAACATTTTAAAATTCTCATCAGGGGGGCGCCTGGGTGGCTCAGTTGGTTGAGCGTCCGACTTCAGCTCAGGTCATGATCTCGCGGTCCGTGAGTTCGAGCCCCGCGTGGGGCTCTGTGCTGACCGCTCCGAGCCTGGAGCCTGTTTCAGATTCTGTGTCTCCCTCTCTGACCCTCCCCCATTCATGCTCTGTCTCTCTCTGTCTCAAAAATAAATAAATTTTTAAAAAAATAATAAAAAAAATAAAATTCTCATGTTTGGCTCAGGTCACGATCCCCGGATCATGGGATAGAGCCCTGTCTCATGCTCCGCACCCAGCGTGGGCCCTGCATGAGTTCTCTGTTTCTCCCCTTCTCCCCCTCTCCCCCACTCGTGTGCGCACTCTCTAAAATTAAAAAAAAATTCTCATCAAGAATGTGTGCACTCCGGTTTGCAAAACACTAATATAGTGACAGACACCAGATGACTAAAACATCAGCAAGGTGTCCTTGAAGATATAAAAAAGCAAGTAGATAGTTCTGGATGGAAAAAAAAAAAAAAAAAAAAAAAAAACGACCTGTTAATAAACAGATGCTGGAAAACTTTAAATTAAAATTTCAAGCAGAGGGCACCCGGATGGCTTAGTTGGTTAAGTGATGGACTCTTGATTTCAGCTAGGGTCATGATCTCACGGTTCATGAGATCAAGCCCCATGCGGGGCTCTGTGCTGAAAGCATGGAACCTGCTTGGGATTCTCCCCTCCCTCTCTGTCTGCCCCTCTCCATCTTGTGCAATGCGCACACGTGGGTTCTTGCTCTCTTTCTCTCTCAAAACAAATAAATACTTAAAAATAATAATAAAACGAAATAAAATCCGAGCAGTTTTTTTGCCTTCCAAATGGTGGAGTCTTGAGTTTTGAGGCAGTGTCTCTTGTAAGAAAAACATTCTAAATGCCTTTTTGTTATTCATATGAAAACAGGCCCAACTTCCTCAGGTCTGGAGGTCCACTTCACTTTGCAGGCCCTGGAAACATCATCATATATTTCTGTAAAATTTCTAAAAGTAAGGTCTTTTAACCACCAACAAATGAGACTACTGCGCAGGTCTACTCCAAACTCCCTATGTCACACTCTTCTTTTTTTTTTTTTTTTTTAATTTATTTTTGAGAGAGAGAGAGCATGAGCAGAGGAGGGGCAGAGAGAGAGGGAGACACACAATCTGATGCAGGCTCCAGGCTCCGAGCTGTCAGCACAGAGTCCGATGCAGGGCTCGAACTCACCGACTGTGAGATCATGACCTGAGCCGAAGTCAGACGCTTAACCAACTGAGCCACCCAGGTGCCCCGTGTCACACTCTTCTTTAGGCCAGGTGACTGTGGATGGCCATGGCATTTGGGGGATCAGGTTGGGCATACATTTAGTTTGGATTTAGCAGATCCATTTATGTGGTCTGCATGTGTAGGTCAGTTATTGCTGACTGTCCTGGAATTCTTATTCCTCCAGGAACGGGGCTACCACCCCCTGGGCAGGGTCCCCCAGCCTGGCCATGAAAGTTGAGGGCTCATGGCCGTACTGTAACCTGAACATGTCTTGGGGCATCCAGCCACAGAAACATGTGGGCAGGAGGAGAAACAAAGTTTGAAATGCACAGAGCCAGTAGTAGCTGGTCTACAGGAAGTTCCTTGAATCACCAGGTACAGAAAAGTGTAAACAGAGGATTCAGTCCTCCTCAACCCTCGTCAGAATGGGCATTCTCTCTTGTAGGAACAGCCTAGATAATGAAGCTTATATGATTATAAATATACCATGCTCTTTTCTCGGTAGACGTTTTCAGAATCTCCGTTTGTGGGATATAAACCTGAAAAATACTACCAACACTGACTACATCACTATGGAGTTGCATGTTTTATGTATCCCAACATGTCAGATTCCATTTTAATAAATCTGACACATCTTGTCCTGATGAAATCTGGGGTTCCAGCTGAAGTAAATTTTCACCAGTCATGCTAAACGAAATTATGCTAATCTGAAATTATGCCAGATAGAAACTATTCTCTTTCTCTTCTTTCTGGAGAATGTGGTAAGTGATCAAGGAGTTTGCAGTCAAAAGAATAGGGACAAACATAAAGGCGTGTCAGGCTGTTCATTAAAATGTCAGGTTATTTTCCTGGATTTTGTGCTACTTAAGGCATTTTTAACATTTTAAAATTTGAAGTTGGTTGTGTTTTTTTTTCTCATTTCATGTAAATATTCATTTTTGTAACTAACTTGTATTTATAACTCTGTAATCTGACCACCCTCTAACACTGTTTCTTTGGGAGACACATGGCCATTGTCTGAATGGACCCTGGCTGTGAACTCCCACCTATTATTGTCTGGCTTATTTTGGGTGGTTGTTTTCTGGGGCCCACAGTGAGGGTTCAGATTCTACCCTCCACCCGCCACTGGAGGAGGCTGTTCTACAGGCCACGGGCTGCTCAGACAGTTCCCCTGAAAGGGTGAACATTGTACATTTATATTCTAATGTCTTTGGAAGCCATAAGAGGGAGGGCAGGTTTCCCCTTTCAAGAATGGACCTTCTCACTGTCAGTCGTCCTGGGGCTGGAAGTGGGGCTCAGACCAGACCTTAATACTGGGTGAGAGAAGGGGGCAGCCACCTGGGGCAGCAGGATCTGCTCTCTGAGTGGTGGTGATGTCCAGAGCATGCCTGGCAGTGAGTGGTCCTGTGAGTGTCCCTGAGGACAGGCCTGGCTCTGCAGGCCCCATGAGCCACCTTATCTTTAGGGCTTGTCAGCTGCTCTCTGGTGTGCTTCCCCTTTACTACCTGGAGCCTCAGGAAGGCCTGGGGTGCACTGCCCAACCTCAGCTGCCCTGTGGGGACTCACAAGAAGGCCTGTCTTCTACTTGGAGCCTGTAACTGTAGGGAGAGCAGCCTCTCTTGAGGCCAGAGGTTTCCAGAAGAGGAGGCAGTGGCACAGCACAGCCAAGAGGCTGTGCCGGAGACCATGGAGGGGCCCTGCCCTAAGCCCCAGTGAGCATATATCTGGGGAATCCTTGGGCACAGCTGTGGGATACTTGGAGAGATCCAATTTACATACAGTAAGCTGGAGGAATTTACACTCGTAGTGGCCCTCAAGGGCTTCCTCAAATCCTAGTGCCCAGACTGCCTCCCCACATGTCAAGCCAGGGATAGGACCCCTGTTGGGGGTGCACCAGGCCCTAGAATTTTTCAAAGCTCCCCAGTTCATTCCAGTATCCAACCAAGATTAAGTGCCACTGAGCTATTAGAATTTGGGCATTTAAAAGGAAATGTAACCTTATATTACAGCTATAGTCCGGTGCTAGTAGGACTTTGCATCACCTCCAAATTGTTGTGACTCTATTAAATTATCTACTAGAATGGTGGGAAACCTTAGCCTTCATATCAACTCAACTGCTCCCACCTTCTTCAGCTTCTGGAAGCTGCTTTCATTGATGTCCTCTCCCTCCAAACTTACCAATCCCACCTCAGTCCTTAAAGTGGTTACATTTGGAGGGGTAAGCGACTTGGTCACCCAGCCTCCCCACCAACCCCGAGCTGAGTGGCCTAGGCTTAGCACTTTATCCCCCAGTCTCATTCGTTATGCCTTTAACACCAGTGACCACCATGGCGTTCTCATGCATGCCTGAAGGTCCGGCCCTCCCCACCCATGCACACCACTTGTCTCTGCTCTGGTTCCAAGCCAGGAGTGCTGTTCAGTGGCTGAGGTCCCACTGCTCCACTCCAGTAGGCCTCCTGATCCCAAGTCCAAGGTCCCATTAGCACTTAGGCAGAGAGCACTAAGTGGCCTCCCTAACTCTTAAGCACTGACCACCCTGGATTCTAGGTCTCAAAACTCTGGCAACTGTCCTTGTCTGAATCACACCTGAGCTAGCCCTACCTTTTGGAATGAGGCTCCCCACCTTCCATCACCTACCACACCTCTGTGACAGCACAGGGCTCATGCCAGGGCCTGGGGCTTTTCAACCTGCTCAAGGAATCACTGTGCTTCATCAGCAGGTCAGAGCTATGGAAGGAAGGCCATCAGCACAGGAGTCAGGAGATGAGCACCTTAATGTCAGCTTTACCCCCTGGATTAACTTCCTGTTGCTGATGTTAACAAAATATCATAAACTCAATGACACAAAACAACACAGATTTACTATCTTTCAGTTCTGGAAGTCAGAATTTCGATACAAGTCTTATAGGGCTAAAAACAAGGTGTTGGCAGAAATGTGTTCCCTCTGGAGGTTACAGGGGCAAATTTGTTTCCCTACTCTTTCAGGGTCTAGAAGTGACCTTTATTCCTTGGCTCATGGCTGCATCACTTTGACCTCTGCTTCTGTTGCCACATCTCCCTTTTTAACTCTGACCCTCATTTCCAGCGTCTCCATGAGCAATTCTCTTGAATTCCCATAGTTTTAGGATGGGATGGGTTGGAGGTGCAAATCTGGAAGTCAGCAGAGATAGTATTTAATGTACCCAGTAGCCTGTATGAAATCACATGGAGGGTGTCGCAGGCAGAGGAGAGACGAGGTGGAGAAGCAAGAAGTGGGGCTCCCCCACATTTAGACACGTTCGAGAATGATGACCAGTGGCCGGCATGGCAGACTGGATAGAGGAGCCGTGAGACAGGAGAGCAAGAGGCAGTGCTGCTCTAGGGGTGCCTGGGTGGCTCGGTCGGCTGAGGATCCGACTCTTGATTTTGGCTCTTGATTTTGTGATCCCAGGGTCATGGGATCAAGCCCTGTGACAGACTCTGTGCTGAGCATGGAGCCTGCTTGAGATTCTCTCTCTTTCTCTTTCTCTCTCTCTCTCTCTCTCTCTCTCTCAGTCTCTCTCTTCCCCTCTCTCCCTCTGCCTCTCTCCTCACCCCCCATTGCCAAAAAAAAAAAAAAAAGACATTGCTGCTCTAGAGGCCGGGAGAAGAAAGTGTTTCAGGAAGGTAAGAATAGTCAATGTGTAAATGCAACCGATAAGCTACGAGAGGCTGAGGGTCAACTGTTGGGTTGGCCACATGGAGGTCACTGGCAGCAACACTGTGGGTGGTTTTGGTGGACTGGCAGGTACAAAGCCCTGCCCAGAGTGAATTCTAGGGAGAACCAAAGACAAGGTAGGGACAGCTACCTTAGACAATTCCATCAGAGAAGTTTCTGAAAAGAGAATCAGGGATGATGGGCAGTATCCGAAGGGGAAACCAGGTCAAAGAGAGGGTTTTTATAACTGCGAGAAATTATAACAAGGGTGAATCCAGATGGTCCAGTGGAGGAAAACCCACAGGAGCAAAGGGTCTACCAGAGAAAGGCGAGGGAGTCATCCACACTCAGCCATCTAATACAACAGGCAAGATTCAAATACACGTGTGACGTTCTGAGTCTAGCATGGGACCAATTTCCTCACGAAGGCTGCTTTGTAAGAGCAGCTCATATTCTGAGGAGAACCCAAGGGTACACGTTACATCAGTGACATGGAATTTCAGAGGAAAAGAAAATCGAAAACAACCCAAAAAATCTAGACACTTGCCCTACTTTCTCAAGAGCAGTTCTACAGTCAGCTGGCAATCTAAAAGCTCAGACCTTCAAGTCAGCCAATCATTCTGAACTGGTCTATCACAGACTATATTCTAAGGTGGTAAGCAATAGGTAATTGCATTTTTTTAACCCATTAACTTGGTCAAGTTACCAAATTTTTTAGTTTGTGGGACTGAATATTGGCTCACACAAAAACGGTCAACTTGTCTGTTTTGCCTCACCCCAGGTGTGGGGCAGATGCTGTGCTTGCACAACATATCATATTATCAGCATATAAAACTGTTCAGACAGAAAGTAGGTTAGTGGTTGCCTCGTCCTGGGGGTAAGGATGGGGTGTGAACACAAATGGGGAAGAGATTTCTTTTTTGGGGTGATGGAAATGTCCTATAATTGGATTGTGTCATGTATGTCCAACTCTTTAAACATACTGAAAACCATTGAATTGGACACTTTAAACAGGTGAATTTTATGGTATATAAATTCTATCTCCTAAAACGTTTTTAAAAGGAGAGAGGGGGCATCTGGCTGGTTCAGTCAGTGGCACATGAACTCTTGAACTCGGGGTTGTAAGTTTGAGACCCATGCTGGGAGTAGAGATTACTTAAAAATAAAATCTTAGGGCACCTGGGTGGCTCAGTCAGTTAAGCGATCAACTCCTGATTTTGGCTCAGGTTATGATCTCATGGTTTGTGGGATGGAGCCCTGCATTGGGTTCTGTGTGGATAGCGTGGATCCTGCTTGGGATTCTCTCTCTCCCTCTCTCTTTGCCCCTTCCCTGCTTGCATGCTCTCTTTCTCTCTCTCAAAATAGATAAATAAACCTAAAAAAAATTTTTTTAATAAAAAAACAGGGGCACCTGGTGGCTCAGTCATTTAAGTGCCAGACTTCAGCTCAGGTCATGATCTCACTGTTTGTGGGTTCAAGCCCTGCATCAGACTCCATACTGACAGCTCAGAGCCTGGAGCCTACTTTGGTTTCTGTGTCTCCCTCTCTCTCTGCCTCTCCCCTGCTCCTATCTCTCTGTCTCTCTCAAAAATAAATGTTAAAAAAAATTAACAATAAATAAGTAAATAAATAATCTTGATATTATCTACAATTCTCTTTTCTTTTCTCTCTCCTCTAGCCATCCAAGATGCTGAAAGGAAAGAAGACCAAGGGGAAGAAGGTGGCCCTGGCCCCTGCTGTTGTGAAGAAGCAAGAGGCCAAGAAGCTGGTCACTCCCCTGTTTGAGAGAAGGCCGAAGAATTTTGGCATCAGACAGGACATCCAGCCCAAAAGGGCCTCACCAGCTTTGTCAAATGCCACAGGCTGCAGTGGCAAAGGACTATTCTCTATAAATGTCGAAAAGTGCCTCCCGTAATTAACCAGTTCACCCAGGCTTTGGACCACCAAACAGCTACTCAAGTGCTTAAGCTGGCCCACAGATACAGACCAGAGAGAAAGCGAGAGAAGCAGAGATCGTTGGCCTGGGCTGAGATGAAAGCTGCCAGCAAAGGGGATGTCCTCACTAAAAGGCTGCCTGTCCTTCAAGCTGGAGTCAATACTGTCACCACCTTGGTGGGAAATACGAAGGCTCAGCTGGTAATGATTGTATATGATGTGGATCCCACTGAACTGGTTGTCTTCCTGCCTGCCCTGTGTCGTAAGATGGAGGTTCCCTTGGGGCAGCTGGGTGGCTCAGTCAGTTGAGCATCTGACTTCAGCTCAGGTCATGGTCTCACGAACTGTGAGTTTGAACCCTGCGTCGGGCTCACCACTGTCAGTGCGGAGCCCATTTTGGATCCTTTGTCCCCCTCTCTCTCTCTGCTCCTCCCCTGCTGGTGCTCTCTCTCTCAAAAATAAAGAAACATTAAAAAAAAAATGGTGGCGGTTCCCTATGGCATGATCAAGGGGAAGGCCAGGCTGGGGCATCTGGTCCACAGGAAGCCCTGCACCATTGTCACACAGATTAACTTGGAAGACAAAGGAGTTCTGGCTAAACTGGTGGAAGCCATCAGAACCAATTACAGTGACAAATATGATGAGATCTACCACCACCAGCCACCAGAGAGACAACGTCCTGGGTCCTAAGTCAGTGGCTCACATTGCCAAGCGGGAAAAGGCAAAAAGAACTGGCCACCAAACTGGGCTAAGTGGATGCTGTTGAATTTCCTGTACATAAAAATAATAAAAAGTTCTCTTTCAAAAAAAAATCTTTAAAAATAAGTAAGTTACAAAAATAAAATAAACAGAGAGAGCAAACTTTTCTGTGAAGACCTGGGTCCTGTAGGAGGAGGTGGCTCGGAGGGGAGGCCACTGACCTCCAGCTCACTTCCTCCAGAGCCAGAGCCTATCTTCAGTGCTGCTGGAAACACCAGAGTCACTTGGCAGAAGTCAGGGCTCTGTCTAAAACGAGCCGCAAGAGCTCCCCAAACAAAACAAGGTCTAGCCCCTGGCGTGTTTGTGTGGTGGTTTAATCTATAATTACTTGACCAGTAATCCACAAAGATTTTTCTCAGCTAGTAATGACGCAGAGAAACTGAAGGACTCCATAAATATCTGCCTTTTGCTCCTTTTCTTGCTACGACCTGCACCACCCCACCCCCCAACTTTACACATGCCTTGCAACGTAAATAGTGTATGTCCTCCTTGTAAGTGGGATGAGGAGTTAATGATTTCTCTAGGATAGATAACATCGAAGGAAGGACCAGGTGAGAATGACCAACGTTATCATAGGCATATTCCAGACCACCGGAGCTAGACGTCTCCACGCCAAGGCACCCTGACTCCAGGGAATGACATATGGGCCCCTGTCTTTGTTCTAACCGGTTAGAGGTTAGAATGTGCCTGAGAGGACATGCACACCAGGCACCATCCTCAGTAAAAACCCAAGACCCTGAACAAAGACAAGACTCACGCTCCTTTCCTGAGTCTCCCTGAAGCCCCATCTGTATCTGCTCCATATCTTCCATAAACTCTGCTCTCACTTCCTGTTGGCTCATGTTTGATTTCCATTCTTTGTGAAGCTAAGGACCCTCCTGGCTGGTCCTGTGACCCCCTCTGGGTCCTTGGACCTGGCCTGCCGGCATCAGAAAGAGGATGGTGTCCGGTGCTCTTTGATAAGGGTAGTGGTCTTCAGGGATAAATAGATGGCGTTCACGAGGAGGAAGCAAGGCTGTGCTCATCTGACCACTTTGTGGTGCTCACTCCGTTCCAATTACATGGAGATTCCCATGTTCTCCCTTAAGGTTCAGCTCAGTTTTGGGTTTGCTCCTGACTATCTCAGGAGCTTTGAATCTCTGTCCCAATGCCCTGCCCAGCAGGGGGGCCTGTGTGATGACAGTCCACCCCGTGGATTATAGGTCACTACTCCCGACATGCAGCTAGCTCAGCATGGTTCCCTCTAGAAACTGCCTGGGCTCTCTCTCTCAACACCGAACTACTAAAGGGAAGACAGCAAGCCTTGGCTGGCCCTTTCCCTAACTGCCCCAAAACCTCAAAGGCCACACCTCTGGTGGCCTTTAACAGCACGAGGGCTCAGAGATGGCCTCAGGATATGGTGCTATTTGGCCAGGGGATAGCAGATTGTCTAGGTTTGGGAGGTAGGTTTTGTCTGCCTCTGGTTCCGGCTGTAGACCTCCTGAACTGTGCCGTCTCAGCCCCACCCCTCGATCTGCCATTGGCCTCTCTCGTTTACTGTTCTCAGGTTCCTCACGTCCTCACTCTTCACCATGCCCTGCACACTGCCATCTCAGACCACCACCGTCCACATCCTTCTTTGTTCGATCTGGGCAGTTGAGAGCACAGACTCAAATCCTGGCTCCTCCTCTTATTCACAGAGCATCTCAGGCAGGGACTTCACCCATCTGTGCATCAGTTTCTTTGTCCATTGTGGGCGCTGAATGGGTTAATAGGAGGGAAGAGTTTTTTAGTGCAGGCCAGCGCCTGGCAGTAAAAGCGCAGTCTTTGCTAGCTCTTCCACGGTCAATGAACCTGCTCATTGCAATGCCTTTGGGGGATCTTCAGGTTTGGGGCACTTTCCAGCAGCCTTTGGTGTGGTTGCTTGTGGCCCAGGAGTTACAATTTTACTGCCAGAGATTTTTTTTTCCTCTTCTCTTTCGTGCTGTTGCCGAAGTTTGCAATTGCTGAGCTGCCAACTCTGGATAACAAACATGCTTTCTGTAGCTATTTGCGCTTATTCCAAGGGAAGCCCCTGCCAGGAGTCACTGTAGCTATCCTTGTCCCTGTGCTGTCCCCATTCCTCCTTGCCTCTCTATCACAGGACAGAGCAGAAAGTGTTGTGTGTCAGGCATCCACATTTGTCACCGCAAAACTCTCGTCTTCTGTAGGGAGTCATTTTCCCCTCCCTGTCCTAATTCTCTGCCCTTTTAAACCAGAGCTATTATTACTTCTAATTTGCATTGAATGGTCCCTTGGCAACCATCACACATTGAATGGGATATCAACTTGCTTCTAATACTGCTAGATTTACCAAAATCTTAGCTCCACCAGGGTATAACTTAAAATGTGATAAACAGAAACGTAAACAGCTTTCAGCACGTCCACATACATAAAGATCCTCCTTTTTAGAACAGCTGCAGGATAGCCAAGTTGACTAGAAGGCACATTTTGGATGAATCCCATTTCTCCCTTGCCATCAATAAAAAGCAATCTCATAAATTTATTTATACTTGAAACATTTTTGGACCCGAAAACAGGGCCACTGTTCCTAAGATTTAAGGGGGGAGAGGGGCAGGCACCTGGGTGGTCCAGTTAGTTAAGCAGCTGACTGTTGATTTCAGCTCAGGTCATGATCTCGCATTGGTGAGTCTGAGCCCTGCGTTGGGCTCTTATTGGGCTCTGCGCTGATAGCATGACAGTTTGGAGCCTGCTTGGAATTCTCTCTCTCTCTCCCCTCTCTCTCTCTCTCTCTCTCTCTCTCTCTCTGCCCCCCTGCATGTGTGTGTGTGTGTGTGTGTGTGTGTGTGTGTACGCACGCACATGCACTCCCTTCTTCTTTCTTCAGAATAAATAAAATAAAAACTTCGAAAAATAAAAATAAAAAATAAAAACACATATAATGGGTGCCTCACTGGCTTAGACCATAGGGCATACGACTCTTGATTTGGGGTTGTGAGCTCCAGCCCCACATTAGGGGTAGAGTTTACTTAAAACACACACACACACACACACACACACACACACACACACACACATATAATATTTAAGTAACATAGCTATTTCATAATACTTTTAGAACTAGTACTTTTAAAAACATATTTGTTAAGACTCTACCTTTTCTAGATAAGAGAGAGACAGTGATATGCTGGTGAACTAGTTTTCTGTACGAAAAAAAAGAAACTATTTTGTAGTGTCTGCCTATGTCTGTGGTGTAAATACTCCCACCATGGTTGATTTCAAGTCCTCAACTGTTTAACCAGGGGCTCATAAAATTCCTGAATAGAGTGTTTAACAACCTCAAAGGCTCTAGCACACCCCTGGAAGGGGAATAAAAGGATGCATAAAATGCAAGAGGGCAACTTAAGCAAAAAGCAGGTCAAAAGGAAGGAATGAAGCAAGGATAAAAATATAGAATGGAGCCAGGAATTAGTAAATATGAAAATGCTTACTTTAAAGCCCTATAAACAGGTTTAATACTCTCACCTGACTTTAAGAAACTTCCAGCACTGAGAGAAGCTTCCTTGGTTCACAGTGTCCTTAAGATAAAAATAAGTCTCATGCTGAGAAGTGCCAGTTCTTCAAGTAGGTCACATTTCTCCTGAGGGTGCCCATAAAGCAAAGACTGTGTCACATAGGGAATGTCCTCATCCACATCAGGGTGATGGCCCGACCTTGAGACTGCAATTAAGTGAAAGCAATTCTGGAGGCTGCTGGGCCCAGCCAGGGTTCAGGGACCAGTATTCCCACGTTCCCAGTTTAATCCCTGGCAGGTGGAGCTGGGGATGTCTTCCAGAGCCCTTGAGTTATCTTCCAGACTTTTTGCTAAAGAAGCTTGTGGTAAGTTTGAACTTGTTCTCCCAGACCCTACCTGAGGGTCTCTCTAGAAATCCCAGTCTTTACAACATTCACATGACGGGGCCTCTGCCTCCAGGCCCTGATCAGCAGGCTGAGCCCCAAGAACAGGAACTTCCACGTAGACTCAGTTCATGTCCCTGGCAGATCCATCCAGAGCTACCCACAATCTTTGGAACCTTGTAGTTTGAATGGCTAACCACTCCCTTGAGGGTGAGCCCTCTAGCTGGTCTGGGTCTCCGGCCCCGACCTATCTTCCCTCTGTCCTCCTTGGCACCCCTATGGCCACCCACACACACCTCCACCATTGGCTCCAGTCGGGTGGGGATTCACATTCATTGGTGTGGGCGGATAGCAATGTTTCCCAGAGCAAGGATCAGTCCTGGTTCACTAGGCTGTCTTGTACCATCACCAAAGACACAGTGGATTCAACACACGGTCTTTTAGATTTCTTCATTCCTGCCTTTTTAGGTAGAAGTGAAGGCAAGTAGGGAAAGGTGTTCAGCAGTTGACCCTAATTACCGAAACGACAGCAACAACACCTGGAATACACAGCCTCTTTCCTGTTATGAAGAAAACCTCAGGGAACCTTGGCCTGGTTTTCCTCACTGAGGACAGAGCCACCAAGGTTTGTACTTCACTCCAAACCCTGGTGAGATGCAGGCACCCTGGCCTCACTCAGCAGAGGACAAGCTCTCGGGACATCCGAGTCAGGGTTCAGACATGGCCAAGATTACTTGGGGTGCCTGGGGGGCTCAGTGGGTTAGGTGTCTAACTTCAGTTCAGGTCATGATCTCGCAGTCTGTGAGTTCAAGCACCACGTTGGTTCTCTGTGCTTTCAGCTCGGAGCCTGCTTTGGCTTCTGTGTCTCACTCTCTCTCTCTCTGCCCCTTCCCCGCTCGTGCACTGTCTCTGTCTCTGTCTCTGTCTCTCTCAAAAATAAATACACATTAAAAAAAAAAGAAGAAGAAGAAATGGCAAAGATTGTCTCCTGAGGCATGTTACAGCCCCATCCAGCAAATATACCATTCTTCCACCCTGGGTCATTCACTCACAAGCCCGACGCTGCCTAGGCTGTGGAATACAGCCAAGCCACAGCTCTGCAAAGGAACCTGTGCCAAACCACAGTGCTCCTCTAAGAAAAGGCATCTGACAGAGGCCATTTCCTAGGACTAGTCCATCAGTGAAAAATGTGCCAGAGGTAAAGAAAGCAGTCGATGTGTGTGTGGGTATATGTGTGTGCACTCACACGTGCAGGTACACTTACAGGGCTTCTTCTTTTCCATCAATTCTGAGAGCCCTCTATTAAATGCTTCCTGCAGGGCGCCTGGGTGGCTCAGTCGGTTGAGCATCTGGCTCTTGATTTAGGCTCAGGTCATGATCTCACAGTTTGTGGGATTGAGCCCCACGTCGGGCTATGCGCTGATGGCGCAGAGCCTGCTTGGGATTCTCTCTCTCCCTCTCTCTCTACCTCTCCCAGGTCATGCTCTCTCAAAATAAATAAATTAACTTAAAAAACATAAATCATTCCTGCAGACATAAATTATAACTAGATATAGGAAAATATAGGAACTGGGGGGGAAAGGGGTTCTTTTCTTTTTTTTTTTTTAAGTTCATTTATTTATTTTAAGGCAGAGACAGCATGAGTTGGGGAAGGGCTGAGAGACAGGGAGAGAGAGAGAATCTCTGATGCAGGGCTTGAACTCATGAAACCATGAGATCATGACCTGAGCTGAAACCAAGAGTCAGAGACTTTACTGACTGAGCCATCCAGGCCCCACCCCCGACTTTGTTTTTAAGTTTATTTAAGAAAAAGATTCTTTTTTTTTTCTTTTTAAATTTACATCCAAGTTATTTAGCATATAGTGCAATAATGATTTCAGGAGTAGATCCCAGTGATTCATCTCCTATATATAACACCCAGTGCTCATCCCAACAAGTGTCTTCCTTAATGCCCCTTATGCGATTAGCCCATCCCCCCAACCACAACCCCTCCAGCAACCCTCAGTTTGCTCTCTATATTTAAGAATCTCTTATGTTTTGTCCCCCTCCCAGTTTTTATATTATTTTTGCTTCCCTTCCCTTATGCATCTGTTTTGTATCTTAAATTCCAAATATGAGTGAAGTTATATGATATCTGTCTTTCTCTGACTCATTTCACTTAGCATAATACTCTCTAGTTCCATCTATGGTGTTGCAAATGGCAAGATTTCATTCTTTCTTGTTGCCGAGTAATACTCCATTGTATATATATACCACATCTTCTTTATCCATTCATCCATCGATGGATATTTGGGCTCTTTCCATACTTTGGCTATTGTTGATAGTGCTGCTATAAACATGGGGGTGCATGTGTCCCTTCGAAATAGCACCCTTGTATCCCTTGGATAAATGCCTAGTAGTGCTGGGTCATAAGGTAGTTCTATTTTTAACTTTTTGAGGAAGCTCGATACTGTTTTCCAGAGTGGCTGCAAGGTGTTATTTTCTTAAAAGAATTGGAACATTCCTTGGGCAAGTAATAGGACAAAAAAGTGTCTAGAGCACTCTTTCTGAGTGCTCTTTGCAGAGGTATATTCATCTCCTTTAAGGATTTTTCTGGTGTAAAGCATTTAGTGGAAACACTGAGCCAAGCACAAGTGTGCCTCCTGGGCATGGGAGTCCACTCCTCCTTCTCTGATGTACTAAACTCAAATCTCAGATCAGTTGCCCATTGGTTGATGGTCTCTAAAAAATTGCAAATGTCTGGTGGAAAAATGTGACAGATAAGGAATATAGCTGCAGGAAGCTTTCCACATGCCCTATTCAAGAGGCATCACAAGGCAAATTCTTTCTGGAGACCAACAAACAAGTGAATGTTTTGATAGGACTTACAAGGCCTCTCAAGACACAATCTGGCACTGTCCATGGCAAATAAATGCAAATATACACAGTTTTATAGTAGGTCTCCTCGTGGTGGGTCAAAGTCCTTCCATGTTCTCTTTTCATTTTCCCTATTAGATGGAGATGGCACTTCAACTCACCGCCGCCCCCCCCCCCCCAGCCACCTGGGGACTGTGTGGCACCTAGGGGCAGTGAAGCACCTGGGGACTGTGCAGAGTCACAGAGGCAGCCAGCACCTGATGAGTCCAGCTCAGACAAAGCACTCCCGTTCCTCTGACTGTGGCGTCTGGTTCAGGGATGGGCTCCCACAGAGTAAGGCTCCCACTGAGTGAAGCACTTCATTGAGTGAAGGGCCTTCATTGGAGGGAGCTGGTAGTGCCCACCTTGCCAGGAGGAAGTCAGTCTCAAGAAAAGCCAACATAGAGGAGAGCTCAGCTAGGAGAAACCAAGAGAAATAAAGCCAGATGCAGAACCCTGATCAAACCACTCTTGGAGCTCATCGGGCACTTGGGTGACAAATCCCAATGAATCTCCTCTGATTCAACTCTGTGCACTATTTTTTTAAATAATTTTTAAAATGTTTTTTTATTTATTTTGACAGAGAGAGAGAGAGAGAGAGAGAGTCAGACAGACAGACAGCACAAGTGGGGGGAGGGGGAGAGAGAGAGAGAGAGGAAGACACAGAATCCAAAGCAGGCTCCAGACTTTGAGTTGTCAGCACAGAGCGTGATGTGGGGCTTGAACTCACGAACTGTAAGATCATGACCTGAGCCAAAGTTGGACCAACTGAGCCACCCAGGACTTCCAAGTCTGTGCATTAAATGGGATTTTCAGTAAACACCATGTCTTCTGAATTACTAAACAATTTAATAAAATGGAGACTGCCAACATCTTGTGTAACAGGCTTTAGGAATTCCGGCTTTGAAAGGCACTATACTCAGAAAGACCTAACAACCAACCGACCGTAACTATATTTTCATGGATCAATGACACATCCGGTAATTCATGCACTGTTTTCCACTTAAACACTGCTTCTACGAGGATTTGAGTAAGCTTATAATTTAAAAAAAAAAAAAATCAACATATTAGGACAATTAAAAGAAGAATTAAATATCCAGGGGGAAAATGGATATATCAGAAAACAGCAATGAAGTACAATCATTATATAGAAACATACAATTTAGTTCAGAGCATCCTGGTAGCCAAGGTAAAACAAACAAACAAATGCCACAGCACAACAGCTTAATTTCACATAATTCTTATTATCTGAGAAAGAAAAGCACCCCTTTTTGCCAGAAGATAGACATTTTTTCCAGCAGTAAGTAAGTTCTGCAGTGGTTGTTGGCAATTTAGAAAGTTTAGGCCCCCGAACACTGACATTAGCCAAACCACTTCAGCTTATCCGTATTAGAGGGTCAAAGTGTCAACATTAATCTAAGTACTGGCAGCATTAAAATGTTTATATTAGCACTTACAAGAAAATACAGTAAGATGCAGTGAATTTTTTTTTTTTTTTAAAGAAAGCACAATATGACACCAGCCCCACAGGGTTCCAGCCAGAAACAGGAAGGCGCAATGAGGGCCTCTGCACCCAGAGGACGGACAGGTCAGGAAGGCAGAGAAGCAGAGAGATGTCAAAGGAGAAGGGAGTCCATGTGGCAGTTCTCGGAGGGGCGCTAATCTGCAAGACCCTGATGTATGTGGCAGGAGAGAGAAGGCGTACTTTATATGCTGACACAAGGCTCCACATTTTCCTGGAGAATTATGGAAGCACAGAGAAGTTGTGCTTGAGCTCTGGACACAATTTGGACTAGGAGACTGTGGCTGGATAACCATATCCAACTTTTACTGAGCACAATACTCCATGAGGTAAAGGACTATTATCCCTATTAAAATGATAATATCACACGAGGAAACTGATGTTTGGTTTTTTGAGCAAAATTTCATGGCTAATCAGTGATGGAGCTAAAGGTCTGATGTGAGATGGTCTGGCTACAAAGCCAGCTGCTCACCTCTGGTGACCACGTCCATCCCATCCATCCACTCTAATTGAAGCCGAGCTGTAGGGGACAGCTCTGTGTGAACTGTGACAGCCCCTCCAGCTTGTGCTACACTTTTCCGTGTTCCTACACTATCCCACTCTACTCATGGCCCAGAGTATAAGGCAGTGGAGAGCCCTGGGTAGCCTACAACCCACAGGCCACAGAAGCCAGAGGAGAAATGCTCCATGAGCAATGCAACAGCTCGAGGGCTGTAAGAAGCTTCTGTATGCTTCCTGCAGGTCCTGACAGAGAAACAGTCTCCACTCATATTCCCCTTCCCCCGCTGCCCCCCCCCCCCCACCGACTCTCCCCTCTCCTGAAATTACCTTCAAAGAACCTGCCTGAAGCAAAGCTCTTGTCTCAGGTCTGCTCAAAAGCAAGCTTAACCAAGAAAAGGCATCAGCATACAGGACATCATAGCTCAGAAAGGACAGCTCGTCAAATTCTTAGCAGGTTTGGACTTTTATTGTTGAAGCCATCAACCACTGCCCTGCTCTGAAGAAACAGGTTACAGAGGAGAAAGAGGGGTTCAGGGAAAGAGGGGTTCGGTGGCCAGCCAAAGGCAAAAGACTTCAATAACCAAATATGTCTGACTGACTGATACATTTTCTGAAGGTGGACTTGCCCATTTCAAAGTGAATCACGACAGGAATCATCAGACCATGGAGTTGTTGGACAACATGTGGAATTCTCAGATAAATGGACTTCAAAGTACTCTTTCTCTTGGGCAGTTGGACAAGGCTGATGAAATAGGTCTTATTGCTTGCCAGTTTCCTCGTAAGTGAAGCATGTGCTTCTGATTTGAAGCACTAAAAAAAAAAAAGGACATGTTGACTCCCTTTGCGTATCCTAATGCTACAGGCATGCATCAAAAAAAAAAAAAAAAAAAAAAGGAGAACCTTTAGTGCCTGGAAAGAAATCTAATCTTCTCCAAGCACTCAATTTTTACCAGCTGTTTGCAAAATGTGAGCCAATATGCTGAGAAAGAGACATTTCATGATCGCATTGTATCTATGCAACTGTATCCAATGGTCACTAGAGAACCAGGGGTTTGCCTGAGGACAGCAAATGAATCTACCTCTAGACAAAATGTACGGCTCCCCTTGAGCAAGGAGAGTCCAGAGTTTTTTGTTTTTTTTTTTTTCCTACCATCATTCTTAACTCAACGGTTCAGCTTCTGACATTATTCAGAAAATAAAATGCTATTACAGAATTTCATTTCACGGGGCACCTGGGTGGCTCAGTCAGTTGGGCGTCCGACTCTTGGTTTCAGCTCAGGCCATGGTCTCACAGCTCGTGAGATCGAGCCCCGTGTCAGGCTCATCGCTGTGGTGCAGAGCATGCCTGGGATTCTCTGTCTTCCTCTCTCTCTGCCCCTCTCCTGCCTGTGTGCTCGCTCTCTCTCTCTCTCTCTCTCTCTCTCAAAACAAACAAATGAACTAAAAAAAAAAAAAAAAAGAATTTCATTTCATGGGACGATTCACAAGAAAGTTCTCCAGCAACAGAAGGCTAGTTTTCTCAGACACAGGAGGGCAAGCTCCTTCCACAGACGCTGGTGTTTCAGAGCTGGTGAGAAAGATGAGATCTAGACCTGGGACCCAGAGCCCTGAGGAGGGGGCACTGACTGGTGGGTGCTGAGGTGTCTGAGCTTGGACTGAGGCCTCATGTGCCTGGAACTCAGATCACTTGGAGGGGGCACTGGGTAGCTGGTGCTACAGCCTCTCAAAGTAGTGTGAATCTGGCTTTGGAAATGTTGGAAAAACTACAAATAGGATCAAATAGGATCCATTTGCTTCCTGGGAGGAACTGTCACCACCAGGGCGGGGAACCGTTATTGGAGTGATATTCACAGGAACCCACAAGCCGGGAGAAGGTGGGCAGAGAAAGTCCCTTCCTCCTGCAGCCTCAAAGCTTCTATTGAGCGCTCCCTCCTGACAGAACCTAACTGGGTGTCAGTTTGGTGGGGTGGGGGTGGGAGGTTTGAGGTTTGCAAAGCCCCAGCCCAGTCGCCCAGAGCAGAGAAAGACGGGTTTGCGGCCAAGATACAACAGCTTAATGACTGGCAAGCACTCACCAAGGCTTTTCAGCCTCGGAATACTAAAGCTCTAATTTTCAAACAGTTCCTCTGCTTGGAATTCAGTGAAACAGTAAAATATCAAGGAAACTACAGAGGAGCTGTAGTGTCCTATTATGCTGGCAAAAGTGCACTCATCTCAGAAGGTGGGCTTTGGCTAAAACCTGAAGACAGCGAGGGATGCATCTCCTGCATATTTTAGCAACATCAATATCACTGAGGTAGAAGGGTTGAAGAATTGCACTGCGCTAGAGATGCATCAACAGTAGACAACATCTGGGATACCACCAGAAAGTCAAAGGACAGGCTGATGGTAGAGAAAGAAAAAGGTAGAGCTTTTCCAGCAGTTAAGAAAGCATTGTGCATTGTGGGAAAAGACTGCTTCTGCTTATAACTCATTAATTTTGAAGAAAGCAGCCTCATTCAACCGCCTCCAGGTCTGCAGTCCCACATTGTCCTTTGCACTTCTGTGAGGAGGCCAACTGGCCAATACCGGGAACTCTTGTGAGCCTGAGTGTGCTCCCTCCCAGGGCGTTAGCCACTGGTGGTCCTAGGCTCTCTCCCCATGCTCCCCAAACAAAACAGTCTGTTCAGTTGAGTAAGGTCAGAGCATGTGTTATGTTTTCGGAATGCTTTCTTTTCAAAGACATAGGACATGTGGATATACAGGGCTGGCATTTATTAATTCAGAATAACTCACGTTCAAAGTCCCAGGATAGTCAATGTGCCGCCGACAATTGAGAAAAGGAAATCAGCAAATCCTAGGGAAATGACCTCTGTGAGATTTGCACTCACAAGCAATGCCTGAAAGGGTGAGGACCCTTTGAAAACATCAGGATGGAAATCTTGGCCCCTCCATGGAGAAGGAGACCCTCCCTCCACTTCCTGGCTTCCTTTCCAGGCCTCGCAGCACTGGTCCTGCCTTGCCCAGAGTCACATGGGGGCATCTCGGCCCCTGGCATGGCCTTTTCCTATTAAATGATGATAAAGAAAACATTTAGGTTTAGAACAGGAAAACATGACAAAATTATGCAATAAATGTATAAAAATGCCCTGAGGGTAAATGCATTATGCACCTTCTAAAAAGTCCCCACAGCTCTAAATGCCTATGATTTTGGCTCTGAGCTCTGTTGTTTGTTTTTGTCGCATTTAACTTTGGCTACTTGCTTCTGTGCAGAGTGGATATTTTTCAAGTTCAAAGTGAAAACTATGCCTTTTATCTTTCTTATGAGGCTTTTCTAATCTTCACCTGGCATTCATGTTCTTTTGGCAACAGACGTTTCTATCCCGTCTCCTTACTCGGTCCTACTCGGTCCTACTAAGTAAATTCTAATGCTTTGTGGGTGCTTTAATTAGCTTTTGGGGGGTAAAAGTAATTATAATGTGGTAATAGTCCTTTAAGAAGTCAGCTGCCTCCAGGAGATCTGTCCTCCTCCGAGACTACCAGCAAAGAACCAAGGTACTTAGAGGTCTCAGGAGGTTGCTGAAGTCTCCCCAAATTATACACAAGACTTTTGTGCATATAACCTGTGCTTTTGTGAGAGAAGATGGCAGTAGTTTTCTCCAGATACTCAGAGAACTTGTTGACCTCAAAAAGGTTGTGAATCTAGACTTGAGAGAGCAATGTGTTACTGAGACCATCCAGACAGTATACCTAACTGCACCTTGTTAAGGCCTCTATGTCAACTTTTAAGATTCTTGCAGGCGGGTGTAGAGATCTACTCATCTTGTAGCCATCCAAGACAAGCCTCAGGTGTATGTTCCCTTTCTTATTAAAACTGCCACCTACCTATTTATCCAAAGGATACAGGTGTCCTGTTTTGAAGGGGCACATGCACCTCCATGTTTATAGCAGCACTATTGACATTAGCCAAAGTATGGAAAGAGCCCAAATGTCCATCAATGGATGAATGGATAAAGAAGATGTGGTATATATATACAATGGAATATTACTCGGCAATCCAAAAGAATGAAATCCTGCCATTTGCAACACCGTGGATGGAACTGGAGGATATTATGTTATGTGAAATTATGGAGGATATTATGTTAAGTGAAATGAAATTTGAAAGACAAATATCATATGACTTCACTCATATGTAGAATTTAAGATATAAAACAGATGAACATAGGAAAGGGAAGCAAAAATAATATAAAAATAGGGAGGAGGACAAAACGTAAGAGACTCTTAAATACAGAGAACAAACTGAGGGTTGCTAGAGGGATTGTGGCTGGGGGGGATGAGCTAAATAAGCAAGGGTTATTAGAGAGGACACTTGCTGGGATGAGCACCGGGTGTTCTATGTAGGGGATGAATCACTGGATTCTACTCCTGAAATCATTGCACTATATACTAACTAACTTGGATGTAAATTTTAAAAAATAAAATAATAAAAATAAAAATAAAAACCCTGCCACGTACCAAAAATTCTAAACTTGTGAATCCTAAACCTGTCTAAAATCTGTTATATGAATGAATGGATGAAAACTAATAAACAAAATGGCTTTTTTTGTCCATTCAATTTCTTTTCTTTTCCCTATCCCCACCCCATTCACCTTGCATTTCCCTACCCTCCCTCCTCCTACACTTAGTTCCTTTAATCATTAATAGCTGGTCATGATTTTTCTGAGCTCTGTCTATGGGGTTCAGCCAGTTCCTTTCAAACCACACACGAGCCAATGGTTAATGTGTATAATCACATTCCCTGGGAGGAATATTCTGGGAAATAATTCACTTCATCTAACATAATCTCCTTGCCTTGGTGTGGAAAGGCCCTTCAAGCTGTGGGTCGAAGGAAGTTCCCAGGAAAGGAGAAAGACTCCTACATAAAGTTGCAGAGAGAGGGAACAGCAGAGAAGCCCCTGAGGGAAGTGGGTAAAGCAGAAGACAAGGGGCTCCCACCTGCTGGGCACACACATCTCTCCTCCACGCCCAGGCTGAGCTTCCTGACAGCAGCTCCTACCCAAGGGCCAGCCTTAATGCCTGACATTCACACACACACCACAACCACTACCACCTGAGGCCTGCCAGCTCATGCAGACACTTTTATTCATTCAATGAGCCAACACTTTGGAGGCCTAATTATGCACCAGGCACTGTACTAGGTATTGAGGATCAAAGTTGAGTAAGCTCAGAGTCCACAAAGATGGCAAACAGACACACACACAGCTTACGGTGTGACACTGGTCTTGTTTCAGCAATGCCACTTGCAGAGTGGACACACAGATGGGTGGGGGAGATGCATCACTGGTGGGCATCACCATCCTACTGTGATGATGGCAGCTGCCCAGAGGACGGAACCCTGCCCCCCTGTCTGCCAGAAAGCTGGTGCCTGTCCTGACTGCTCGGTCTGCTGGGTCCTACTCCAGCCTTTAAAATGCTACCACATTTGGGGCGCCTGGGTGGCTCAGTCAGTTAAACATCCAATTCTTGATTTTGGCTCAGGTTGTGATCCCAGGGTAATGGGATCAAGCCCCGTGGCAGGCTCCACGCTGAGTGTGGATTCTCTCTTTCTCTCCCCTCCCCTGCTTGTGCTCCCTCTCCTTCTAAAATAAAAATAAAAATAAAAATAAATTAAAAGGCTACCACATTTAAACCTAGTAGACACATGGGCAAAGATATAAACAACCAACCCACATGCCTACAAAAAGATGCCCAACACCACTAGACCACTAGTTGTGAAAACAAATTAAAACAATACTAATAGATGGGTAAATGTTTTAAAGATAGCCAGCACTGGTGAGAATGTGAGGAAATGCACACTCCATACATTGCTGGTGGGAGTATGAATCATTACAACTTTTTGGAAAATAATTTGACAATATCCACCAAAACTAGAAATACATTATCAACTTTGACCCATGAGTCGTACTTTAGGAGATTTCCCCTACAGTAATTAAAGCAATATCATTGTTTATAACAGAAAAGGAAGATAAAATTGGAAACATCCTAAATATCCACAATTAAGGAGCAACTAATTAAATTATGTTATCTGTACCAGGGAATATTGCACAGCCATGAAAAAGAACAGGTTACACGTATACATATTTGCCTAGAAATATACCAATGATGTATTATTTAGAGGAAGTGTATATGAGAAAATTATGGGGGCACCTGGTTGGCTCAGTTAGTAGAATATGTGATTCTTGATCTCAGGGCATGAGTTAAAGCCCTATATTGGGTGCAGAGATTTCTTTAAAAAAAAAAAAAAAAGAAAGCTATAGATAAATATATATAAAGAAGCTTATTTTTAGACAGAAATATAAAGAAAAATGCACATACACTTACATACACACACACACACACACACACACACACACATACATGAACGTTTGAGCAGAGAGAAAGATATAGAAGGTTACAAACCGAACTATTCAGATTGGTTGCCTCAAAGGATGGAATTGGAGAGAAAGAGAGGATTATTTCATTTTTGTTAATACATCTTTGCTTTGTTACACGTACAACAAGGGCATGATTTTTTTTGCCCAGTAATCAGAAAACATCTAGTCAAGAGAGCGAGAAAATAAGACACAAACTGGGAGAAAATATTTGCCAAAGATATATCTGATATAACAGTTTTAAAAGGAACTCTTAAAACCCAACAATAAGAAAACTGAACCTGATTTTAAAAATAAGCAAAAAGATCTGAACAGACACCTCACAAAAGCAGATATAAAAGTGGCAAATAAGCATATGAAAAGATGCTCAACAGCATGAGTCATTAGGGAATTGAAAATTAAAACAACAATGAGATAACACTACATACTTATTAGAATGGCCGAAATCCAAAACACTGACAACACTAAATGCTGGTGAGGATGTGAAGCAACAGGAACTCTCATTCGTTGCTGGTGGGAACGCAAACTGGTACAGCCACTTTGGAAGACAGTTTGGCAGCTTCTTACAAAACTAAATATACTCTTACCATATGATCTACCAATCACATTCCCTGGTATTTTCCCAAATGAGTTGAAAACTTATGCCCACACAAAAACCTGCACAGGGATGTTTATAGCAGCTTTATCCATCATTGCCTAAACTTGGAGGCAACCAAGATATCCTTCAGTAGGTGAATGGTACTTCTCCACATTGGAATATTACTCAGCACAAAAGAGAAATGAACTATTAAGCCATGAAGTGACCTAGAGGAAACTTAAATGCACATTACCGAATGAAAGAAACCAAACTGAAAAGGTTAAATACTGCAAGATTCCAGCTATATAACATTCTGGAAAAGGCAAAACTAAGAAGACCGTAAAATGATCAGCGATGGGCAGGAGTGGGGGGCAGTAGGGCAGAGCACAGAGGACTTTTAGGGCAGTGAAACTACTCTGTATATACTATAATGGTGGATACATGGCATTACACTTGTCAAAACCCATAGAATATACAACACCAAGAATGAATTCTAATGTAAACTATAAGCTTCTGATGATAATGATGTGTCAGTGTAGGTTCATCGACAAATGAACAAATGTCCCATTCTCTGCTTGGGATATTGACAATGGGGGAGACTAGGCATGTGTGGAGGGAGGGGTTATATGGGAAATCTTTGCACTTTCTGCTCAGTTTTGCTGTAAATCTAAAACTCTTTACAAAAATAAAGTCTACTAGAACTTGGTTTAATAATTCTGAAAAATTCTAGCAAGGTGTTTAGTTTTAGATACAGCCTATTTGGAAATGACCACATGGGATTGGTCGATCCTGGTCCTGCCATTCAAGAGGAGGCTTTGGAGCAGCTAAAAAGAATAAAATGGAGCCATAGATGCTGCAGTGGAAACACATCCCAGCCCTAGAGATGGGTAAAGAAAATACGTCATAAGAACACTTATAGTGTGACCATTTGTGTTGAAATAGAAGCAAACCATGCAAGTACATGTTTGTTGATGTACAGAAAAATTGCTAGAATGAGGATAAGACACTCTTAGCAGTGGTTGCCTACCTCTGGGGGATGGGAGGGAGGTCTCATACCCTCTTGTCCTGTCTGAACTTGATAAGAGTACATTAGCTTATAAATAAGTAAAAACTAATTGTTTTAGGAAAAGCGTCTTCCCCCCTTGCCTCTTATCAACAGACTGCATGGAGATGTGAGTATACAGTCTGACCAGTGGTTATAAAGCCTGTGTCAGGCTCGAGCTCACAAAATCAATCATAATTTTCTACATGTGGTAACCCCCTGGCCCTCCAGTGTTACAAAAAGAAATGTCACAACCAAGTTAGGGTATGTCCAACTTAAAGAATTACAGGGATGCCTACATTTAGATAGCGCTTTACAATCTAGGAAGGGCAAAAAGTCCCCTTTGAGGAATTTGTCTTCATGGAAGTAATATATAATAGAAGCAGTAATTTTAAAGGTATATATATCATAAGCAGAATGGCAAACCTGTACTCACTATAAACACTTACAAAATATATCCAATAAAGGCATCAACAAACTGTATCATCCCTGCCCGTAGCTATTAAATAAGCAATTATGAGAGAATCCACTTTACACAAAATTTTAAACCCTCCCTGCATGGAAGATCATATGTACATTGGGTTAAGGCACAGCCTAGAACAAATTGAAACTGTGTCTTTAAGGGGTGCCTGGATGGCTCAGTTGGTTAAGCGTCCAAATCTTGATTTCAGCTCAGGTCATGATCTCACTGTCATGAGATAAAATCTCCACACTGGGCGTGACACCTGCTTAAGATTCTTTCTCTTTCTCTCTCTCTGCCCCTCCCCCATTTGCTTGTGTGCGCACATGCATGCACACTCTCTATTTAAAAAAAAAAAAAAAAAGTGTATCTTCAAAAGCGCCCAGATGTCCCTGGTTTTTCTCTTCAGTTGCCTCTGTCCCAGGGGCAGCAGTGTAAGTCCCACCCAAAAGCTGCATTGGGGGACCATGTGACATGGAATGCAGAGGACCTCCTCATGCTTTCAACCTCCCCACTCACCCCAGACAGAGTGAAACCAAGTGTATGTGATATATAAAGACTTTTGGTTATCTTTAGTATATTATCAGACAATGTACCTTTCAATTCATGATTTTGAAAAAAAGATGGGCAGTATTTTAAAAGAAGCTTTTATTTTATTAAAAAAAAAATTTTTTTTTAATGTACATCCAAATTAGTTAGCATATAGTGCAACAATGATTTCTGGAGTAGATTCTTTAGTGCCCCTTCCCCATTTAGCCCATCCCCCCTCCCACAACCCCTCCAGTAACCCTCAGTTTGTTCTCCATATTTGTGAGTCTCTTCCATTTTGTCCCCCTCCCTGTTTTTATATTATTTTTATTTCCCTTCCCTTATGTTCATCTGTTTTGTCTCTTAGAGTGCTCATATGAGTGCAGTCATATGATTTTTGTCTTTCTCTGACTAATTTCACTTAGCATAATACCCTCTAGTTCCACCCACGTAGTTGCAAATGGCAAGATTGCATTCTTTTTGATTGCCGAGTAGTACTCCGTTGTATGTATATACCACATCTTTATCCACTCATCTATCGATGGGCATTTGGGCTCTTTCCATACCTTGGCTATTGCTGATAGTGCTGCTATAAACATAGGGGTGCATGTGTCCCTTCGAAACAGCACACCTGTATCCCTTGGATAAATGCCTAGTAGTGCAATTGCTGGGTCGTAGGGTAGTTCTATTTTTAGTTTTTTAAGGAACCTCCATACTGTTTTCCAGAGTGGCTGCACCAGCTCGCATTCCCATAAAAGAAGCTTTTAAATGTAGTAATGTGGTTGAAAATAATCTTTTCAGTGAGAAAAAAAATTCTCATTTTATGACAGACATCTATGGGAAAGTATCACTTGACTGATAGCTAACTTTTCAAGATCATCAATTCCATAAAGGAAGCTCACAGTTGCTTGTGTAAGTTACAACAAAACAGTAATTGCCATGGCCATCATTTACTGACCACACACCATGTGTTTACATGCACTCTATCTTTAATCTTCACAATAACCCTATGCAGTGGGTACCATTAGTCCCACTTTACAGATGAGAAAACTGAGGCAAAAAGCAAGAAAGCCTGCTCAAGGTCCCACAGCCAGCAAGGGGTGTAGCTAGGACTTGATCCAGGGTCTTCAGAGCTCAAGGACCACATCACTCTCCTGACTAGGAAAGGGATAAGAGGTAAGGGATGCGCAGCAAATCCAGAGCACGGCAATGACCTTGCCATGGCCTGGTTGCAAAATAATCTGATCCAAGGTTTCCACTCTAAGAACAAGAGCTAGGTGACCTGACAGCAGCAGGGAGCTGCAAGCTCACAGTGTGCACCGAGACGGTTCAGGAGCTACCTGAGGGGTACGGGCACAGAAGCTTCAGAGAAAAAGGGCTGAAGCGGAACATAGGAACTCAGCTTATGTGGGTGATCCAATCTCATCAATGCCAAAGGATGTGAGTAACCATCCCAGGGGATGTGCTGGAATGTTGTACAAATTTCTACCATGTCCAGTGCAACTGAGGACATCACTAATGAACCTCACTTCTTGGACATCCTGGCATTTGGAGGCAGGGGGCCAACTGATTGTGTTTCAGCCCAATTCAGCAATGATTATCGCTGACAATTCTGTAAGTTGGCAGGGCTTACCTGGGTGGTTCTTATGTTCCATGTGGTGCCTACTGGCGCTCAGCTGGGGCTGGCGCATCCCAGATGGCTTCATGCACATGACTGAAACCTCAGCTGAGGATGCTGGAATAGCTGGGGACTGGCTACATCTCTCCTCCATCGTTCATTGTTTGGTAATCTAGTGCAATCCTCTTTACATGGCAGCTAGATCCCAAGAGGGCAAAAACAGAAGTAGCAAGGCCTAGTAATGCATTCTATTGGTCAGAGCAAGTCACAGGGCCAGCCCCCACTCCAGAAGAAATAAATTTCACTCCTTGATGGAAAAAGTGACATAAGCAAGAATTATTGGCAGCTATCTTTGCAGACAACCTACCACAAAATGTGAGTGGAAGTTGTTACATCTTATTCAGCTACCAGGCGACCTTCTGCCCTTCTCCCTTTCCTCCTCATTCCTGCCTAGAATGTGGGTGCGATGACTGGAACTTCAGCAGTCATCTTGGAAGATGGAAGCTACACACTGAGCACAGCAGAAAGAGACAAGGAGATTAGGTTCCGGGTGAGATAGAGGAGCTGCTATGCCAGCCAAGGGCTGCCCCTACTTCCAGAGCATCTACACATTTAAAAAATTAGTAAATTTGTAAATAAATAAATAAAGTACAGACCTCTACCTTACTTAGGCAATAGTTATTTGGTTCTTCCAGGGGACATAGGCTCAAATGTGAACCACTAACAGAAGGAATCACATAGCCCACACTCATCTCCTGTTTAAAAAAAAAATAACTAACAGTACATGTTCTGTTTAATTGTTAAGTTCCATTAGAGCCATATAAAATGAGCTAAAGCAAGATTTAAGGTAATAGTTTAGTGACAAGTACCTTGCCTCCAAGGTACTAGGATGCAGTCCCTGGAAGCTTATGAGAAAGTGCTAAGAGGCTTCTCATATAAACCCTGCCTCAGAAAAATACTTTAAATGTCTTTCGGTACTAAGCAGAGTACCTATTCTGAACACCTCACCGTGGAGGAAGAAATAGTATGCAAAGTTCAAATAGTTCAAATAAGATCACCATAGCCTCCCTCCCCGCCCATTTCTCACTTCCATCCAGTCAATAAACCCTCTTCAATAACCGAGGCTTTATTGCCATATCTGATTCATGGATAAGTAACCTGCCTTTTCTTCCCCCTTTCAAATTTTTAAAAACATCACAAAAGGCAAGTTTTATAACACAATAGGATTAAGAAGAAGAAGAAGAAGAAGAAGAAGAAGAACAACAACAACAACAACAACCTAGGAAGACCCTCAGACTGGTAAGCTAAAAAGTGGCAAGGCCATTGAGGTATTACAAGCCTGATGGGCACACCGACGGGAGTCTGCAATGACAAATATCCACTCAGCCCTCAAATACAAGAGCAGAGGAAATGGCAGCATCCGCACATAATACCTGTCTTTTGAAAAGTAGCTGAACTTGCCTGTGTTATTACTTCACTCATTTTCATGTAGGGTTTGGCAAATGTTCTCTTTGACTTTCGTATATATTTCAAAGTATTGGAATATTTTATATTCTCATCTATTTTAAACTAGTAGTTAGCTATCTAAAACAAATGAACACATTCTTGAAATACATTTAAATGTAATTAGAGTTCTGCTGCCATAGACAATTTTGAGAGCTAGAATAATGAATAATTTGTTGTGCTGGTTTTTACCACTTTAATCCTGAAGTCTAATTATTTGCACTAAATGCTTTTCTAGAGATTCCTCCTTGAACGTTCATCGAGGTATAGAAAAACACAGCACCTTGCAATTTATCTACTAATCCAATTACATATCTTATCTTATGATTATATCTTACCGTTTGATCATTTGTCAAAAGAAAACTTGTCGCCTATATGCTGCATCCGTTTCTATACCTGCCGTGATAACTTTTAAAATCCCACTGATAACCAACGTATTCCTAACTAGAGGCCTCCTCTGACTCCAGGGATGGGTTCAGGGTCCTGTCCCCACACATTTCAGCCCACACAGCTCTCCCGCGCTCTCCCGCGCGCCTCACCGAGCTGTGGGATCCCCTCGGCTGTTTCCAGGTGGTTTTTGTTTTGTTTTCACTTCCCATATCTTTGCTTCTTATCTTTCTGTTCTTTGCTTTCCGTTTCCAATCTCTCTCACTGCTTCAACATCCGCTGACTTTCAATCTTAAAGCACCCCTGAAGTGGTGGCTTTCTGCCCGTCTGCAGCTCATGATTTACCCACGCGGTTACTCAAAACTCAGGGGCACAGACCCAGGCTGTGCCACTGGTTACAAAACAAACAGTTTAGCCAAGGTCCTCAAGGGAATGATTAATGCTCAGCACTAATAAAATAACAACTCAACTGCCTCTCCCATACACATCATCTCATTTGCATGATTTGTTTTCAAGGCTAAAATACTACGGACCCGCTTGGTGGAAGAAGGTCCTTTCAGATCTCCTGACCCCAGCCCTGGGAGGCAGAACTGTGCCCAGGCCCGGACCCTGAATCACCAGCCGGCCGCGCTCTTCACTTCAACCCATTTTGCCCACGGACTGCTTGAGTCCTTGGACCCGACTCTGACCGAGGCGCTGGAGTGGCCGGACGCGGGCTCACCTGGACCCGCCGGGGAGCCGGGCGCGGGCTCACCTGCTCACTCGCGGACTCACCTGGATCACTGTCAGACCCGGGCGCGGGCTCACCTGGTCACCGCGGGCTCACCTGGTCACCGCGGAGCCGCGCGGCCGCACCTGGGTTCGCGTCCTGCCCGCGCTGCCTGCGGCGGCTCCGGAGGCGGCTCTGCGCTGCCGCAGCCCTGCCCGCGGGGTCAGCGGGGAGGTCCGGCCAACTTATCCGTGTGCCCCTTAAGAGACGGCGGCTGCAAACGCGGACACCCTATTTCGCGGGGTCTTGGCGTTCTCAGGGACCCCTGGAGGCCAGTTCCCTCCGTACACTGACACAGACCTCCCCGGCGCTCTTCCCTTTTCCTGTGGCTAGGGAATTAGCGGCGAGGCGCGGGATCCATCGAAAACAGAAAACTAATTTCCCCCTGCTGGTGACTGTGGGGAACTGCATGTGCTGGAACAAACCTGCCGCGGAGGATCCTTGGCCTCCCGGCTGCTAAGGTTGGGGTCCTTCCACCCCCGCACCCCCGTCAAAAGTTAGAAAACCTTCCTTTTATTCATTTTTTTTTAAAGTGTCGTATTAAGAGAAGGCAACTCCGTTTTAGCCTTCAGATTAGTGAGAATGAGAAAAATTAAGACATTGCACAAACTAATTTTTTTAACAATTTATTTCCAAGGAAAATTGTGAACATAAAAGGCAGCAGAAAAGAATAATGAGGTCCTAGCTTTTGGTATCGGTGGACTAATCTTCCTGCAGATAATGATTATAAAAGCTGAGTAAAACATTTAAAAGCAGCATTTGAAGGCCTTGGAGACTGACCAAAAGACGACAGAAATTGGGCAGGAGAGCAATTTTGAAAGATGAACAGAAATTGTTGAGATTTGTGAGTTTGTGGCTTTTTACCTGAGGACAACCTCCAAGCCATGAGCAGCTCCCAACTGCAGACAGCCACAGCCTGACTGGCTTGAAGAGGACAGAAAACAGTGTGAGGCCATGAGGAGAACTAGAAAGGGAGGGGAGGAATTCAGAGAGGAATCAGTGGAGAGGATGAACCCCTAAATATACACTGTATTAGATTTCTATGGCTGCCATAAGAAACTACAAGCTTAGTGGCTTAAAACAATAGATTTATTATCTTAAAGTTCCGGAGGTCAGAAGTCCTGAACAGGTCTCACCAGGCCAAAGTCAACTTGTTGACAGGCTTTGTAGAGGCTGTAGGGCAGAATCTGTTTTCTGCTCACGCAGATTGGTGACAGAATTCAGTTCCTTGAGGTTGTATGACTGAGTGTCCTGCCTTCTTGCTAGCCGTCGGCAAGGCTCATTCCCAGCTCCCACAAGGCACTGCTGCATTCCACGACTCGAGGCTTCCTTACTCCATCTTCAAAGGCCACCACTTTGGGTTGAGTCTCTTTCATGCTTCAAATCTGTCCTCCTTTTTCTTCTGTCTCATCTCTCTGACCAACCAGGAAAGGTTCTCTGCTTTGAAGAATCATGTGACTAGACTGGGCCCACCCAGATTATCCAGAATAACTTCCCCATTTTAAGGTCAGTAACCTTAATCCCATGTGCAAAATGCCTCTTGCCATGTAAAACAACATATTCACAGGTCCTTGTGATTAGGTCACAAACATCTTCAGTGGGCCATTATGCTAACAGAGTCTGCCCTCTGCCCTCAAAGATCACCTCCTGGTATCAGGAAGTACCTTAAATACACTAGGCATGCCAATTAAATGACAGAGATTGTCAGAATGGATTAAAAACAAAACAGAAACTTAAAAAAAAAAAAAAAACAATTGCACACTATATACAAAAAAAAAAAAAAAAAAAAAAAAAGACCCTGAGTACAAAGACACAAGTAGATTGAAAGTAAAAGGACGGAAAGAGTTATACCAGGCAGCGAGAAAGAAGAAATCTGAAGCAACTAGCAAACATATGAAAAGATGCTCAATTTCACAAGTCATAAGAGAGATGCAAATCAAAACCACAGGGAGATATCCTCTCAGACCTACTAGATGGTCACCACTAAACAAACACACACACAAGTCAGGCAATAACAAGTGACAGTGAGGATGTGGAGAAACTGAAGTGCTTTGTGTACTGTTGGCAGGACTATGAAGTGGGGCAGCTGCTGTGGGAGATACTTAATTTCTGGAGGTGCCTCCAAAAATTAAAAATACAACTACCATGTGACCCAGCAATCCCGATTCTGGGTATTTATCTAAAAGGAATTTTAAAAAAGAAAATAATTTAAAACATGATCTGAAAAAAATGTCTGCATACCCACGTCCGTTGCTGCATTATCCAAAGTGGCCAAGAAGTGGAAGCTACTCAAATGTCTGTTGACAGATGAATGAATGAAGAAAATCTGGTATATACACACAAAGGAATATGCTGCTTTTCAAATACAAAATCCTGGAACGTATGAGTGGCTCAGTCAGTTAAGCGTCCGACTCCTGATTTCAGCTCAGGTCATGATCTCACAGTTCATGGGTTGGAGCCCCGCATCAGGCTCTGCATGACAGCACCAAGCCTGCTTGGGATTTTCCCTCTCTCTCTGTCTCTGCCCTCCCCCGCCTCTCTCTTTCTCTCTCAAAATAAATAAACTTAAAAAAATGTTAATAAGAAGCAAAAATAAATAAATAAAATGACGAAATCCTGTCACATGCTATACAACATGGAGGAACCTCAAAGACATGCTAAGTGAAATCAGCCAGTCACAAAAGGGCAAAATCTGTGTGACTCCCCTAATATGAAGTATCTACAGTAGTCAAAATCATAGAAATAGAAGATAGAAAAGTGGTTTCCAAGGGCTGGAGAGGGTGAGAAGGAGGGTTTACTAGCATTTCAGGGTATAGAGTTTCAGTTTAACAATATGAAATGGTACTAAAGATCTATACCACAACAGTGTGGGTATACTTAACACTACTAAACTGTATGCTTAAAAATGGTTAAGGGGCGCCTGGGTGCTTCAGTCGATTGAGCATCCGACTCTTGATTTCAGCTGAGGTCATAGTCCCAGAGTGGTGGGATCGAGCCCCACATCGGGCTCTGTGCTGAGCGTGGAGCCTGCTTAAGATTGTCTCTTTCTCTGCCCCTCTCCCCTGCTCAAAAAAAAAAAAAAAAAAAAAAAAAAAAAAGATTAAATGATTAAGATGGCGAATTCTATGTTATGTGTTTTTTACCTCAATTTTAAAAAAGGAATCTGAAGTGACTGTATTAATATTTGACAAAATAGACTTTAAGGAAGAACATTATTACAGATAACGAGGGAAATATCATAATGATAAATGGGTAATGCATCAGGAAAACATAACAATGAAAGTATTTATGCACCTAATATCAGAGCTTCAAAATACCTTAAGAAAAACAAACAGAACTAAGGGGAGAAATAAGCAAGCCCAAAATCACAGTGAAAGACTTTAAGACCCTGTTCTTGATAATATATAGAACAAGTAAATGCACACAAAAAAATCAATAGAATATCTAAAAAACAATACAGATCAGGAATTGGTGAACTATGGTCTATGGGGCAAATCCCATGAATAAAGATTTACTGGAAAACAGCCACATTTACTCGTTTATGGATTGTGGACGGCTGTCTGTGGCTGTTTTCACGGAGTGGAGGGGAGGCAGCAGAGACCATAGGTCTTGCCTCAAATACTTACTACCAAGCCCTTCATGAGAAAAGCTGGTTTTCAAGGGTGTGACTGTTTGGTGGAGCGGTCGTACAATAGCTGTGGACAAGTCGTTGCCAGATAATTCCAACATCTGTGTCAATTTTACTGTTGATGTCTGTTGATCGTTGTTTTCCCACGTGAGATGAGATTTTCTTGGTTTTTCATATGCCAAGAATTTTGGACTGTCTCCTGGAAATTATATTTTGTAATGAGACCCTGGGTCTTGTTTAAATCCTATGCAGTATGTACATATTTTTGTTTTAGGCAATAGACCTGCTTAGGGTCATACTACAAGCTCAACCTGCCTTTTATGAGTTGTGGTTCACATTTAAGTTGTTTCCAAAGCCTTTGCAGTACAATTTGGATAGACCCTGAACAAGTTACTACTCAGTGGTCATCTGGAGCCTGGTTGATGGTCTGTTAGTTCAGTTCTCCAGTACTTTTCTACAATGCCCCTTTCTGGCTCTATGACCAGAAAGCTGGAGCTGGAAAGTTACTCCACGGTCATGTGCCTCTGTGACTGCTCCCATCTTTGGCCAAATGGCAGGAGGCAGAAAGAGAAACAGAGGTCTGCAGAGCACAGCTAGGCAATTTTGTTCCAGGTGCAATGAGGAGTCTGGAGACTCTGAGCAAGGACATTCCACATCCAAAAAAATGACTTACATTTTAAGAAGGCCACTATGCCCTGTGAAGAATGGGCTGGGAGAGAGGACGCAGGAAAAGAATGTAGGGGGCCATGCTAGGGATGCAGGCAAAAGGAGAGGGTAGCCAAGGTGTGCGGAGAAGTGAAGAGTCCCCATCTGCTCCTGGTGGGGAGCTGGCACCCCAGAGTGGATTGGCTACAAGGGGTGGGAAGAGGACGCAGCAATGGTGCTTGGTGGGGCTGACACGGAGGAAGACTGGGTGGCTGGGCAGGCTGGTGGGGGAAATCAAGAGTGCCATCTGGGCCACGATGTGTCTGAGAAGACAAGTTGCAACGCAAGCAGAGCTGCTAAGGCGGCATCTGGAAGTAGGAGTGTGGTGCTCAGAGGCGAGAGAAGAACTGAAGGAAAGTGTGGTGGAGGGCAGGGGAAGTAGGTGTACGTGCGCACACAGTGCATTTCTCCTCTTTTCTGCTGTATTGGTTAGTGAAGCAGATAAAGACTCTAGAAACAGATGCAACTGTGTTAAAAAAAAAAACAAAACCTTATGTGATAAACTGGCATTTCACCTAATGCCATGGGGTATGAGGATTATATGAGTTACAAGTAAGATGCTTAGAAATGCCTGGCACACATTCAGTGTTCACTGCATTGTTTAAATTTCAATTCCAATAGAAAAAGAGTAATTTACCTAGTAAGAGTTATTCACGTAACTTGCTAACCATCTGGAAAAAATGTCAGTTAGATGCTCTACCCTATACTTAAGTAGAAATACATTTCATATTGATTAAAGGTGTGCATGGAAGAAGTCAAACTAGAAAAGTATGAGAAAAACATTTGGATGGATAGTTGGTTGTTTAGCCTTGGCATAAATGAGGCTATTTTATTTTATTTTATTTTATTTTATTTTATTTTATTTTTAATGTTTCACAAGTTTGCATATCATCCTGCATGGGCAGGGAGGGGCCATGCTAATCTCTGTATCCTTCCAATTTTAGTATATGTGCTGCAGAAGCAAGCACTAAGCGAGGCTTTTTAAAGCTACACAGGAAACCCAGATCCAGTAACGAAAAACGTTTGACCACATACAAAATCCTATATGGCAAAAATGCTATAAACCATGCCAAAGAAAAATGGTAAGCAAGAAAATATTGCATTCTATATGACAAGCAGAGGATAATTTTCCCCAAGACACAAAGATCTCCTAGAAGAGATTTCTCTTCACAAGAGAAAATGCAAGCATCAAGGAACATATGAAAAGAGACTTTATCTCACTTGTATTTAGGAGAACCAATGGCTTTCACATTTTCACCCATACAGTCGAACCCAACTTTCTCAGATATTATGCTTAGAGTACAAATTGCTACAACCTGTTTTGGAGGTCTGACAAATACAGATGCGCACATCATTCCACTCAGTAATTTCTCTTTTAGGAATTCAGACAAAAGAAATAAAAAGTACCAGTTCATACAAGATTTTTTGCTGTTGCAAAAATATATGTACTGACCTGGAAAGATGTCTGCGGTCTTTGGTTAAGGAAAAAGGAAAGTTATGTAGTAAGGGACTAACTTTCTAATTTTCGCTTAGCTTTTTTTAATGTATGTTTTGGTTTTTTAGTGCGTGTGTATGTGTTCGTGGTAGTGGGGACAGTGGTTAGAGGGGATGTTTATACACGCATCCATTTACTTATGTGTGGACGTAGAGGAGAAGATACCTATCTGCTAAACGTCCATCAACCAGAGAAGTAGGATGAAAAGGTGGGAAGAACAGATGTAATAACTTTTCCTTTGAAAAATTAAAATACATCTATACAGATGTAAATATATACTTTCTTTTTACAAACTTCTGTATCATTTTGACGTAGACAAGCCAGGTCCAGGAACACAGAGGAGGTCCCACAGCACAAGCCAAGAGGGTCCTTGGCTTTGTGCAGGAGAGAAATCAGGAAGTGGGAAGTGAAAGCAGAGTTTATTGAACAGTGTAAGTGACAGAGTATAGCAGACAGAGTGGGAGACTCGGAAAGGAAATGAGAGTGAGTCTCTTCACCACTTGGGGTTAAGAGTTTATATTGAAAGGGTCCAGGGTATGTGTTCCTCCAGGAATCCAGGGTAGGGTTGGATTCGAGGGTGAGTGACAGGTGAGTAATAGTTGTTATTTCAAAAATCATCGCAGGTAGGGGATATCGATGCCAGCGGTGGGTGAGATTTGTTTGAAGCTAATGTCCTGAAACATGTTTGAAATCCAGTTCTTCTTAGATGTTATCAGGCATTTGGAGGCCTAAAACAAACTCAAAGAATGATTAACTTTCTAGCCTCCTTCTTGGAGTGAGAACATAGGTTATTTGGTTTAGTCAGACGCAAGGTGAAATACAGAACATGAGTAAATGGGGCCTTGCAGAAAAACAGCAGAGATGGAGCCTTTCTAAAAATGGAATCTTTTCAGTTTCCCTATCTCAATTTGAGTCCTTTCAAATATTGAAAATGATGGATAAATAAGGGTCTAGTCTCCAGAATATATCTTTTAAAACTCTAACAACTCAACAACAAAAGGCAAACAACCCAATTTTAAAATGAGCAAGGGACTTGAATAGACATTTCTCCAAAGAAAATATACAAGTTGTCAACAAACACATGAAAGGATACTTGGCATCATTATTCACTAGGGAATGCAAATCAAAACCACAGTGAGATGCCACTTCACACTCACTAGATGGTTAGGATAAAAATACAAGAAAACAAAACAAAAACCAAAGTGGAAAATGAGGATGGTGAGGATGTAGGAGCAATTGGAATCCTTGTTAAACATGGCATTACTTTAGGATCCAGCATTTTCACTCCCATTTACCCCCCCCCCCCAAAATAGAAAACATACATGTTCACAGTAGCACTATCCACAGCAGCCAAAAGGAAATAATCCAACTGTCTATCATTGATGAACGAATAAAGACTACTTGGTATACATACGACGTAAAGTCATAAAAGGGAATGAAGTTCTGATATAAGCTACAAGGCGAATGAACATCATAAACATTATACTAGGTGGAAGAATCCGGACACAAAAGATGACAGGTATGATTCCACTTACAAGAAATGGCGAGAATAAACCCACAGATTCAGAAAGCGGACTAGTGGTCGCCGGGGCCTGGCAGGGAGGGGAGAATGGGAAGCAACTGCTAAATGGGGAAGGGGTTTTCTTTAGGATGATAGAAATGTTTCCAAACTAGGTTAACAGTGGTGTTTGCGCAACACTGAGAATGTACTGAATTGTCAACACTCTCCTATGTGTATTTCACTTCAGTTAACGGGGGTGAAGGTAAGCTCGCTTGTGCACTGAGAGAATAGGCTGGCCCGCTGTCGCGCTTACCCCGGTGGCCTCCTTGCGGACCCAAGTCCACATCCTCGATGGAGAATCTAGAAGGCGGCGTGGGCTGAGGAAACGACAACAGGGGTATCACATAGGACGTCATCAGGAGCCAAAGACAGGCCGGCCGGTCACTCTTCCAGCGTCGAAACCACCGCCGGCTCCCGCCACTCCGCGCAGGCGTGGGTCTGAAGCGGATCCGGGGGGGACGGGGCGGAGCCTGGGGGCAGGGCCAAGGGCGGGGAGGGGGTCGGCCTGCGCGCCGGGCGGGACTCGAGGGAAACCGGAACGCCTCTGCGCCGGGCGCCTGTTTCCGGGGGGAGCTTGGAGTCCGAGGTCAAAGTCCGGTGCGCTGGGAAGCCGGCTTCCGGAGTCCGCTGTCGTCTCCGGGGCTTAGCGGCGTGGGAGCGGTGGGAGCGATGAGGCAGAAGCATTACCTTGAGGCTGCGGCGCGGCAACTCTACGAGAGCTGTCCGGGCCAGGCCCGGTATCTCCTGTAAGAAAGGGGCGGGAGGGGATGCGGGCGGCGGTGGTGGGTCTTCCCTCTTCGCTCACGGTTCTCTTCCTCCTTTACAGCTGGGCCTACAGTTCGTCACACGGTAGGGAGAACGTCCGACGGTTGCGGGTCAGGCGCTCGTCGCCCCGCTCCCCTCCATTCCGCACAGCGCTCAGGATGACCCAAAAGAGAAATCTCATCGACCCACTGCCCTCCTCACCGCCTCCCCCCGCAACTACCCCAGAGGCTTCTGTTTCATGAAAAGTTCCAATTTCCTTGGATCTCTTTTCGTTAACCTCACTTCTTTGTGACAGCTTTTCATCCAGTCTCATGGCTTTTAAATTCTGTATGCTGAGGACTTCCAGATTTGTACCCAACCAGGACTTCTCCGCATTCTAGACTTCTATCCAGAAGCCTTCTTGACAATTTCTTTTGAGTGTCTGTTAGGCCAAAACTCGAGCTTTACCTCCCAACCCAGCCTTCCTCTAGTTCTTACCAGTTCAGTTAGTGGGAATTACATCCTTAGGGTTATCAGCCCCCAAACTCTGGGGCCATTTTTGACTCCCTAACAGCTCTCCTCCCCAAGCCAATATGCCAGCAAATCCTGTTGGCTTTAAAATATATCCAGAATCTAGCCACTTATCACCATCACTTATCATGTTACTATCCTGGACCACGTCAACAAGCTCTCATGCATACTACAGTCCATTCTCAATTGAGCAGCCAGAGTGAGCCCAGTAGAAACCTAAGCTAGATCATGTTATTCTTTGCTACAAACTCTCAAATAACTTACCATCTCAAAGTAAAAGTGAAAATCTTTTAAATGGACTACAAGGACCTACATCAAAGGTCAAGGTTGCCTCTCCAACCTGCTCTTCCCTTTTGTTTACTCAACTCCAACCACTGTTAGCCCTCCTTGTTCTAACGCAGCCTTTGCAGCTGTCCTTCCCTCTACCTGGAATTCTTAACCTCGTGTATCTTCATGGATTCCATTCTCAATTGCTTCCTTCTGCTCTCTACAGATGTCATTCCACAAAGCTTTCCGTGACTACCTTATTTAAGACGACAGCAGCTGTGTGGGCGCCTGGATGACTCAGTTGGTTAAGCATCTGACTCTTGATTTGGGCCCAGGTCGTGATCTCACAGTTCGTGAGCTCGAGCTGCTAGTCGGGCTCTGCACTGACAGGAACGGTTCCCCCTTTCTCTGCCCGTCCCCTGCTTGCTTTCTATCTCTCTCAAGATACGTAAAAATAAACTCTAACAAAAAAAAAAGGACTTCAGCACCTCCATTGCCACTCCCTATTCCCCCTTTTTTCCCCAGCACTTAGTATTTGGTGTTGCCGTATTTACTTTCTTTCTCCATGAATTGTCCTTTATTCACTGTTTTATCTCTTGCACCCAGAACTCTTCCTGTCACTTTACAGTCACTAATAAATGATTGAATTTAACATTTGGCAGAGCTGGGTTACAAGCATGGTCTTTAGTTGTATATGTAGAGTGCTCGCCAATAAGTATTTGTTGAATAAATTGATGGTGTACCCACCTTCCTTTCCAGCTGCATCACTTCCCCAACCTCACCTTTCCCTAATAGCCATGCTTTCTTTTTCACAGTACTTCTGCCTGAAAGCCCTTTTCTAATAATAGATACCATTCTCTAAATATAGGTATTTGACCTCTCTCAGGCCACTTCTTTTGGAGTGTTTCTGGCTGGTCTATACAGAGTTTAATAATTTCCAGGACATTTTAATTATACTCTATTACAGTTCTTACCAGAACTGTATTTTCTTTTGCTTAGGGCTCACCTAGAATGTGAGTTCTTTAAAGATAGCAACTCTCTTACTCCATATTTATGTCTCCCTAGCCCAGTGTGGTAGATGGCTATCTTGATTGCATAAACAGTCTGGAGCAAGTCTGTTGTCCTTTTACCTTGCACTGAGAGTTATCTGCAGAAAGCCTGGCCCACAAATCACAAAATTATGCTAATTGTTTAAAAAAGAAACAATCAGTATAATTTATTGTTTTATGATAAATATGTAAAATTGGCAAGATCGTCTTTTTTACTTAGTAACAAGTAATGAGTAACATTGCAAAGAGTGGGGACTTAACCTGTCACTAAAAGGAATGAATGGATAGAATTAGTGTTTTGCAAAATGAATTATTGCCAGTTTATCTTCTTGTAAGTTCTATTTTGAGTTTGCTTAAGGAAAATATATATCTGCTCATATTAAACAATACACTTTTTCACATAATATTGGCTTGAGGTAACAAACTACTCTGATGGACTAAATCATGAGTTTCATTTGTATAATTTCAGATGATAACAACACTTTTGAAGGAACATGTCCATACTGTTTCCAGTTGCTGGTCTCCGATAACTCTAGAGTGCGCCTCAAACCCAAATCCAAACTGACACCCAAAATACAGAAACTTCTTAACCGAGAGGCAAGAAATTGTACACTCAATTTTAAAGAAGCAAAAATTGTGAAAAAATACAAAGACTCCAGAAGTGTATTGGTAAGATTTCAATTCTAGTATGTATAAATAAACTAGAATTTTCTTTTACTTAAATTGAAGTTGGTTAAAGATCAGACTACATATAAGTCAGAAGTTTGTGATCATACATTCAGATTGTCAAAATATATACATAAGTTTTTCTTCTAGTGATGTTTCATCAAGAGTAAAGCTTATTATTTTTTATTTATTTTTTATTTTATTTTTTTTAAATGTATTTATTTCTGTTGTCACTAATCTTTTTTTTTTAATTTTTTTTAATGTTTTTTATTTTATTTATTTTTGAGACAGGGAGAGACAGAGCATGAATGGGGGAGGGTCAGAGAGAGAGGGAGACACAGAATCTGAAACAGGATCCAGGTTCTGAGCAGTCAGCACAGAGCCCAACGTGGGGCTCAAACTCACGGACAGTGAGATCGTGACCTGAGCCCAAGTCAGACGCTTAACCGACTGAGCCACCCAGGCGCCCCAGTAAAGCTTATTTTTAAAAAATTTGTGATTGAAGTATATAGTTGACATACTAGTTTCAAGTTTACACATAGTGATTTGACAATTACATTATGAAATTCCTACTATAAGTCAGCGTCTGGAGCTAATGGAGTGAAGAGGTAGGAGAATGTGAGAATTCATTTGCTTGGTTTTATAAATTAACTTAGACCTATATTTGCAGAATCACTAAGAGTTTGAAGGGGTCACTTAAAATTTCAGTGATAATTTGCCATGTTTTATTGGAAAACCACTTGGAGTTTGTCTGCAACAAATGTTAAATGTCAACTGCTGTTGTAAAGAACATCCTTCCAGATGTCAAAGGGTTTCAATCACAGTCTCCTCCATTCTCCCCAAACATGGTTTTATATTGAGAACGTAGAGGCTTTGTTATCTTTAACAAAGATAGGGGAACCTGGCTGGCTCATTGATCTCAGGGTTTTGAGTTCAAGCCCCCACATTGGGTGTAGAGATTATTTAAAAGTAAAATCTTTAAAAATCAAATGAAAATAAAAAGGTGTTTTGAATTAAATACAAATGTTTAACCAGTAACTTTTTATCGAAGATTTTCTCATTTTAAATTTGTATCTTGTCTGATTGCTACCACTAGATTATAAACTCCCTCAGGGGAGCCCCTGTTACTCACCAGTATTACCTGGTGTAGTCCCTTATGTACAAGAATTTAATGAACATGTAGTTTATTGTATTAAATTGGAAAAGAAATCAGGCCCAGTATTTCTTCTTTTTTATGACAGTTGATTACTTGTAAAACATGCAACAGAACAGTTAAACATCATGGTAAAAGTAGAAGCTTTCTATCCACACTGAAGAGCAGTCCTACCACTCCTACGACTAAACTCAGCCCCAAGACACCAGAGAGAAAGACTCCGAGTTCCACAAACCTAAATCACCCGTGTGGTTCCAAAGGCAAGAGGCCAGCCTTTGTATTCAGGTATCTGAATTCATTAAGCTATTTGAATTGCTGGTGTTAACTCTTTATTTCTTCTAATTTCCTTTGTTTAATATACACTCCCTAAATTTGCCACACAGGTTAGGCCTTGGCCCCTTTTTTCCCTCCATATCCTTTTCTAATGTCCTATGCTCCCGTGTTTTTCATTCTCCTCTCTTTATAACTTCCAGGTATATTCCTCTACTTCAACCTCTCCTGGGCCCGTTCCCAGCTGCCTGCTAAATACATCCATTTTATCCCCCCACCATGTCCCCACAGCTGACTACTCAGACCTCTTCATCCTCCTAAGTTCCTTATTCTGTCAGTGAACATGCCCTTGACATTCTGACCTGACATGGTGAGTAGAGTTGACAGCTCCTACTCCCTTGGTCCTTGTCCAGTTAGTTGCCACTTTCCATCTGTCCTACCTCCATGGTGTTTGTACCTGTTCTCCTTTTTTCCTACTGCTGTGTTCAGGTCTGTATCCACCTTTTGCTGGGATTTTCTACTGTAATGGATTACTGTATTATCCAGTAAATGGATTATTTTGCTGGATTACTATAGTAATTTCTTGCTTCTAGTTTCAAACCCTCCTAGCCCGATCATTTCCCTAACGCACAGCTCTGATTAGAAGCCTTTCACACTTCACCTCCGTAGCATTTGGGTCAGATGTTCCAGCTTGGCTTCTCAGCCCTTATTACCTGGCACCAATCTGTCTGCCTGTTGTACTTTTACCTTAATTCATCTTACGTGTCAGCAAAACTGAACCACTCAGTTTACTTTCTTGCTCTAAACCTTTGTTCTTGGTATTTCCTCTGATTTCCTCTGTCAGAAGTTCCTATGGAAATCTCGCTGAATAGGGATTTGTCAGGTGCTACTAAATTAACTGTATGACTGAGCACATGTCTTATTTTTGTAGTTCACAGTACTATATTCACTTTGATAGTCAGTAAATTTAGTTTCGTAGAAACTGGGAAAGGTATTTTTGGACGTTTTTTGCCGAAAGAGAAACAGTCTGGTAGTTTCTTGAATATAAATAACATAAGTCAGCAAGGACTGAATTATCTCTGTTTACTGAATTGAGTTTTTTATATTGGTGTTGACATTTATCAAATTGGGTAAGAATTAAAATTTCAAGTCCAGTTTTCTCCATATTTTGATTTAATTATTTTGATATCTGGCTGGTAGGAATTCATCACAGAAGTTTCTACTTTATTGGACAAATATAGATAAAAGAGGATTTGGCATATTTAAAATAATTAACTTGTATTTAGACCAGACTGCTTTTTAGATATATGCAGGAATGGGAAAGATGTTTCACATTTATCATACAGATGGGGAGTGGAAGAGGGATCAGACTGACAAACCCCAATAAGGGTTCGTGGGTGTGGAACACAACTGGAGGGCATGAAATAGAAGGAAGCTAAATACATACACAGCAGCTGGAGAACCATTTATCCAGGGAATATTTTTAGAAGACCCCTTTTGTGCCTGGCACTGCTAAGTAGCGGGGGAATGCACGACTAGTAGTACACAGTCTACCCTGGGGAGCTTACGCAGGCGGGGAGATACGAGGGAGTGGCACCTGCGTGTGGAGGTTGAGTTCTTCAGTTTTGAGAAAGGAAGTGATCTTGAGCTGTGAAGAAACAGGTTTTTAAAGTCCTTAGAATTGTCAGGAATCCCAATGTCAGACTTAAAGGGAACTCAGACCCGATGACACTTTACCTGTAGCCTTCTTGAGGTTTGATGGAAACTTCCAGAACCACCCAGCATACCTCCTGAATATTGCCTAGAGCCTCTGTAGTCAGTCATTTTAACAAAATGGGAAAAGAATGCTGGGTCCAGCCACTGCTCATATGTGGCCATAATACACAAGGGTAGAAAAGGATTCTAGTAGCAATTATCTAGGCTAAGCAGGAAAAACACTTTTAAAACTTACTTATCAGTATACCTAAGTGTGGTTTTATGTTTGTTTTCAGGACACCGACATCTGGACAGTCAACACCCACCTGCTCAAAGAGTGTGAGCAAAACTAAGAAACACTTCTCTAAATTAAAATTGCTGCTTAGTCGGAGTGAATCCCAAAAGAATTCAAAGGTGGACTTCAGAAATTTCTTATTGTCTTTGTAAAGGATAGTCTGTGAAATAAATGTTTTGTTTTTTTTTTAACGTTTATTTACTTTTGAGAGAGAGAGACAGAGCTCAAGAGGGGAAGGGCCAGAGAGAGAGAGAGACACAGAATCTGCAGCAGGCTCCAGGCTCTGAGATGTCAGCACAGAGCCCGACGCGGGGCTCGAACTCACGAACCGCGAGATCATGACCTGAGCCGAAGTCAGACGCTTAACCAACTGAGCCACCCAGGCACCCCTGTGAAAATAAATGTTTAATGCAACTCTGAAACTAAAGTTAGTCACAAAAACATCTTTTCTAAAACTTTGATTATTTAAATACATGGAAACTAAGGTCCAAGAGCAAACTTCTCTGGGCTCTTTTCAGTGTTGATGGAGAAAATGCTTCATTAAAATTAATAACTGAAACCTGTCTACTTCACAGGGTGGCTGTGAGGATCAAAAATATATGAAAGGTCCTTGTCAATAGCAAAGATATTATGGACATTGAGTGATTATTATTTTCTCTTCCCTTAATTAGCAGTTTTCTTTCATAAGGAAATTGAGACCTTTATGAAAGGGCCTACTCACTCCTTTCTAGGTGTCTGTCATTGCTAATTCGGGAAAAGGATCAAGTGTCGTTGTTTTCCACAATCATCTGCATAACTGTATTAGAAGAGCTGAACATGATTCTTGTTTTGCATGCAAAAGTAAATATATGGAACATTCTTGATTCTAAATCATTCATATACACAAAATTTCATTTTTACAAATTTGTTGTTCCTAGTAATATCCTAGTAATATTTTATAATGTGTGGCATTTCATTTGCTTTGGTGAAGACTTATTTCTGTGCCTAAAATTTACAGCAGAATATAACATAGTAACAGTTTAGCTATCTTAAACCTTTTCTGGAACATAGATATACCAAAATGAAAGGCTGGGGTTGTATTCAACCTGTCTTTTAAAAATTCTTTAAATAAATAATTTAGATATTTTAAACTATAAACTGTTTCCAAGCCTTTCTGCTGCTTAAAAATTTTAAACTTAAGTTTCTCCCATGAGCACTTGGCAGACTGAAAGGCCAAGGTTATTAATGAGTTGGTCTTATATGAAGTGAAATTATACTAACTAGTGCCAGCGTCAGAGAGGGATGGCAAGAGTCATCATTTTGAACTTCTTTAGCCATAGGGAAGCTGGACCTTCCCTTTGTGTCCAGGGCACCTCGCACAATACTTTGGTCATGGTGCTTTACCTTTCTGGCTAACTTCTCACTGGAACATGTTTCTCTTCTTGCTCTTGCTTCCTTACCACACCATTCCTGATCACCCATAGTGAGCTCTTTGTAGTTCTTAGAACATATCATTTTCTCGTCAGCTTTGGGCCTTGGCATGCTTTTGCATACTGTCCTTCACTCCAACCCCACTGCATTATGAGGGGCCACTCTTATAAAAGTGGTGACCCGGTAGTTTCCTGTTTCTGATTGTGTCCTCAACTGCCTGTGAGCTCTTTGCAGGCCTGGATAATCTCATTTGATTTGCCCCTAGCACATAGCACAAGTTTTCCAAATATCCCTAAGCCACCACATTTACATTTGAATTCCTTACCAGGTTTAGAAGTAAGGTCCTTTTAATCACATGACTGGGAAATGGATAAGAAGTAGTAAAAGTAGGGGCATCAGGGTGGCTCAGTCGTTGTGTCAGACTCTTGGTTTCAGCTCAGGTCATGATCTCATGGTTCATGGGTTTGAGCCCCACATCAGGCTCACTGCTGACAGCACGGAGCCTGGAGCCTGCTTCGGATTCCGTGTCCCCCTCTCTCCCTGCCCTTCCCCTGCTCACACTTTGTCTCTCAAAAATGAATAAATGTTAACATTAAAAATAAAAAGTAGTAAAAGGAACTTCTAGGTGGGGAGTTATTACCTCAGTTGCAAATGAAAAACCATGGATTCTTTCTTTTGTGTTTGGTAGAATGGTCTTTGGGCATCTCTAATGAGAATATTAAAATTATACTGCAGACATAAAACTTTAGAAGAAAACCTAGAACTAAATCTTCATAGCTTTGGATTAAGCAATGGTTTCTTAGTTATCACATCAAGCACAAGCAACAAAAGAAAAAATAGATAAATTGGACTTCATCACGTTAAAAACTTGTGTTTCGTTTTTTTCTTTTAACGTTTATTTATTTTTGAGAGAGAGAGAGCACGAGCAGGGGAAGGGCACAGACAGCGGGAGACACAGAATCAGAAGCAGGTTCCACGCTCTGAGCTGTCAGCACAGAGCCCAATGCAGGGCTCAAACCCCCACGAACTGCAAGATCATGGCCTGAGCTGAAGTCAGACTGAGCCACCTAGGCACCCAAAACCTGTGTTTCAAATGAGGACACCATCAAGAAAATGAAAAGCCACTGAATGGAAAAAATGTTTGCAAATCATGGATCTCTTAAAAGACCTATATCCAGAATTATAAAAACTCTTAAAATTCAATAATAAGACAAAACACGGACAAAGATTCTGAGCAGACAATTCCCCAGAGAAAATAAATGGCCAGCAAGCACATGAAAAGATGCTGAACATCTTCTATCTAACACTCATTAGGGAAATGCAAATCAAAACAGAGATACCTACCAGTTCATACCCACTAGGATGGCAAAAATAACAAAGACCGTAACAAGTGTTAATGAGAATGTGGTGAAATTCAAACTCACATCACTGGGATTGTAAAATCTGTGCAACCACACTGTAAGAATTTGGCAGTTCCTGAAGAAGTTAAGCATAAAGTTACCATATGACCCACATTATATACCCAAGAGGACTGAAAACACAAAATCTTACATGGGAGTATTCGTAGCAACATTTGTAATAACCAAAAAGTGGAAACAACCCAAATGTCCATCAACTGTCGAATAAACATATTCCATCCATACGGTGGAATACCATTCAGCTATAAAAGTGAATTAACTGATACATGCTAGAACATGGATGAACCTTGAAAATATGTCATTTGAAAGAATGCAGACACAAAAGGCCACATATTGTATGAGTCCATCTATATGGAATGCTTAGAATAGGAAAATACATAGAAATAAATTAGTGGCTGCCTGAGGCTACTAATCTGGCTACCTGTTCCTGGGGGAACAGGGAATAACTTAACCAGTATGTAGTTTTTTTAGGGTGAGGAAAATTAGGGTTCTGGAATTAGGATCACACAACTCTGAATACTCGAACCCACTAAATTCTACACCAAAAGGGTGAATTTTATCTCAGTAAAGCTTTCATTAAAAAAATGAAAATAAACATTACCTAAACAGATTACAGTGTGGATACTTCGGTTTAAATGAACATGATAGTATTGGGCCTGGCGTGGGAGGGAGCGTAGCAGCGCAGGCAGTGAACAAGATGCAGTGCTAAGGCTTGATCCTTGCCCTCCTCACCCTGCTGGTGCTCACCACCAGCACGGTGGCCAAAAAGAAAGAAAAAGTGGGGGTGCCTGGGTGGCTCAGTTGGTTAAGCGTCAGACTCTTGCTTTCTGCTGAGGTCATGATCTCACGGTTGGTCAGACAGAGCCCCAGTCGGGCTCTGCGCTGACGGTGCAGAGACTGCTTGGGATTTTCTCTCTCTCTCTCTCTTTTGTTCTCTAAGTAAACTTAAAAAAAAAAAAAAAAAAGACAAGTGAAGAAGGGCGGCCCCAGGAGTGAGTGCATGGAGTGGATCTGGGGGCCTGGCACCCCCAGCAACAAGGACTTCAGCGTGGGCTTCTGCAAGGGTACCTGTGGTGCCGAGACGCTGCGCATCCGGTGCAGGGTGCCTGCAACTGGAAGAAGCGGCTTGGAGCCGACTGCAAGTACAAGTTTGAGCTGGGGGCGGGGGGCATGTGATGGGGCACAGGCGCCAAAGCCCGCCAAGGCACTGTGAAGAAGGCACAGACCAATGCCCAGTGTCAGAAGACCATTCCCGTGACCAAGTCCTGCACCCCCAAGGCCAAAGCCAAGAAAGGGAAGGGAAAGTCCTAGCAGCCAGGTCTGGATGCCAAGAACCCAGGGCCCATGCCCTCCCTCTCACAGACCTAAGATCTAATTTACCAGTGCCTTTTGTCTGCTCATCAATCCTACCCTGCTTCTTCCCTCTCACTCCTCCACCCCCACCTCCAAGTGTCCCAGATGGGGAAGGACAGGGATTGTGGACAGCTTGATGTATTTCCTGGTACATCCCCACAGACGCCATTACTAAGAAACAAAATAAACCCTCATTCCCACTACCACCTCCCCACCAACTGGGACTAAACTTACAACAGGAATTTTATGAATAAAAATAAATTTGTATAATCATACTAGCAATTTGAAAAGAAAATTTTTCTTTAATTTAAAAAAAAAATTTTTAGGGGCACCTGGGTGGCTCAGTCAGTTGAGCGTCTGACTTCGGCTCAGGTCATGATCTCTCGGTTGTGGGTTAGAGCCCCAGATCGGGCTCTGTGATGACAGCTTGGAGCCTAGAGCCTGCTTCAGTTCCTGTGTCTCCCTCTCTCTCTGCTGCTCCTCCGCTCACGCTGTCTCTCTCTCTCAAAAATAAACAAACATAAAAAGAATTTAAAAATATTTAATATTTATTTTTGAGACAGAGTGTGAGTGGGGGAGGGGCAGAGAGAGGGAGACAGGATCCGTAGCAGGCTCCCGGCTCCAAGCTGTCAGCACAGAGCCCGACGTGGGGCTCGAACCCATGAACCCTGAGGTCATGACTTGAGCTAAGTCGGATGCTTAAACCAACTGAGCCACCCAGGTGCCCTTTAATTTTTTTTTGAAATGTTTATTTATTTTTGAGAGAGAGAGAGTGCGAGTGAAGGAGGGGCAGAGAGAGAGAGAGAGAGAGACAGGGACTCTAAAGCAGGCTCTGTGCTGTTAGCATAGAGTCCAATGTGGGGCTTGAAGTCACAGACCGTGAGATCATGACCTGAGCTGAAGTTGGATGCTTAACTGACTGAGGCACCCCACATATTTTCTTTTAAAAGAAATTAGGGAGACAAATTTTTCCAGAGACTACTTGCTTTAATTAAGTACAATTTTAATTTTCTATTTTGATGTTTAAATTGTTATATCTTGGCCAATGGGAGCCCCCTTTAAACTAGCTTTATTCTTTCAACCCCAACAGAACTTCGAAAGTGCCCTCCTTGCTGTCTTACAAAGAAATTTCCAGGACCGTCTTCATTCTCTCAGGCCTATGGCATGGAGGCTTCCACTTTCCCAGAAACCAGGCTAATTTCGAGCAGAAAGTAGTGATGCCAGAAACAGGAGATAATTCTACTGAGGGACAGTAATGGTACTGCTACCAGATCCCTCCAGAGTAAGGGCTGGAAAAGATGAATTCTTAAAAATCCTGAGTTCTCATATTTTTAAAAAATTGTTTCAACGTTTACTTATTTTTGAGAGAGAGAGAGAGAGAGAGAGAGAGACAGCATGAGCAGAGGAGGGGCAGACTGAGAGGGAAACACAGAATCCAAAGCAGGCTCCAGGCTCTGAGCTGTTAGCACAAAGCCCAACACGGGGCTCGAACCCATGAATGGTGAGATCATGACCTGAGCCGATGTCGGATGCTTAACCAACTGAGCCACCCAGGTGCCCCTGAGTTCTCATCTTTAAAATTTACCTCTGACATCATCACCAAATGCTTAGTTACATGTTTTAGCCCTTCAACCAAATGATAGTATCTTATAAACCATAAAATTATTCCTTTAATTATAATTCTTAATTCTGACCAAGAATTACTTGTTTGGGAGGCAGTACAGCCTGCTGGTCAAGACTGTAGTCTTTGCAGTAGGCAGTGCCATTTAATTAACGGTGCAATCTTTGGCACTCTTACTTTCTGAGAGTTTGTTTCTTTATATGTAAAGCGACACTAATAATAGTACTTTACCTGATGAGGATGCTGTGAAGACCCAATGCGATGGTACATGAAAAACACCCAGAAGAGTGGCATATGGAAAGTGTTCAAGCAATTTGTGCTGTTATCGTAATGGACTCCCCCAAATCTGTAAGATATGAACATCAACATCAATTAAAAACATAATAGAAGAAGAATAAGGTCTAGCATTATCCTAAGGTGGTTGTCCTTGGAATGCATCTCACTGATGTAGGCAAACTGTTGTGAGGTATTTGTAAAAAAATCGTTGCGATTATATTGATGAACACTCTCTTCTTGACCAAACATTACACAGGCTTCTCAGAGCCCCAGGTTTGACGAGGCATCTTCCTTGGGCTCTTCCACCTGCCTAGCCCCGTTTAAGCAAGAATTCCCCCACCCTTTTTATCTGATCATCGTGGCCTGCTTTTGACGAGAATCCCATTACCCTTGATGTCTCCCTTTACTGATTTGCTACCCATTAACCCCCTCGATCTGTTCCTTTGCTATAAATCCCAAGCTGTCTTTGACATCTTCAGAGTTGAGCCCCATAGGTCTCCCATGGGGATAATCTTGCTACATAATACAAAAGTCCTGAAGAAAAGTCTTTCTTACCCTTTTAACAAGTGTTAGAATAATTTTTTTCTTGGACAATATCAACACCTGTCAAGTATTTCTTCGTCTAATTGTTTAAATTCACATTCAGTTCAGAGCAGTTCAGTGTTCTAACAAGTGGAAACTTACTTTGGCACTTGGTTCCTTGAGGTGGCATGTAAGTAGTGGAGATTGAGGGAAGTCTGATCTGTGAATTCACCTCAAGAAATGCAGAAAATCCAGTGGTTCAGTCTCCAAAGTTCTGTCTAAGGGTCCTTGCCACAGCAGTTGCATCCTCCTGGAGTGGCTCAATGCGTAGTTGGAAGTACAAGATTTTTATACACAAGTTTCTCTGGAATAATTCCAAATCATCTTTTACTTTTCTCAAGGACAGAAACTGTAGCAACACTTTTGGAATTAACAAATTCTTTTAGAAACTGGGCATCCCAAAATGTTAGTTTTAAACCTGGGTACCATGATCAATTGTCATTAAAGTTAACAGACAAAAGTTTAAAGTATACAGTTTTTAATACATTCAATTCAATTTGTTAAGCCCTTTTACCCTTGTTTTGATATGAAATATTTTAAATTTATCTTTCCTGACCAATTAGCTTTTTAGAGAACATTTCCTTACTAACTTTAATATGCAATTACATACACACATATGCATCAAACATACATATAATTTAAAATATTTAAAGTATGTCTTTAAATCCTTAACTTTGAAAAATATACAATATTCAGGGATTCCTGAGTGGCTCAGTTGGTTAAGCATCCAACTCTTGATTTTGGCTCAGGTGAAATCATGATTTCAGGGTTGTGAGATAAAGCCCCTTGTAGAACTCTGCGCTGGGAGGGGAGCCTGCTTAAGATCCTCTCCCTCTCTCTTTGCCCCTCCCCCACTCATGCTCTCTCTAAAAAACAAACAATTCAGTGGAAACATACCTCCTTGCTAATACTTGAATAGTACTGATTGGATAATGAATTCTTCTAGAAGTATTATACTTTATGTACTGTTACTTTATGTCTCAGTTTTAATTGAACATTAAGGGAATGTGGTACTTAGAGAGCGACAGAGAGAGAGTGTGAATGGGGGAGAGGGAGAGAGAGACACACACAGAATCCGAAGCAGGCTCCAGGCTCTGAGCTGTCAGCACAGCCCAACGTGGGGCTCGAGCTCACAAACCACGAGATCATGACGTGAGCCCAAGTTGACTGTTCAACCGACTGAGCCACCCAGGTGCCCCAGGAATGCAGTATTTTAATTATAGCTCTGTCAGTATCTTTATCTAGAGGACTGTTGCCATTTTTGTCCTTTATTTTTTGTCACCAAGAAAAGCAGGATTACATTTTTTTTTCTTTCAGATGGAGTTGCTGTAGTGTGTTCTTGGTTATCAATATACTCATGGTTTGGGGACTTTGAAATGGTAAATGTTCATGGTGTGTGAAAAAGCATGACACATAACTGTACGATCTTAATTACATGAAAATGTTTAGTTGTGTAGATACACACATGGGACCTAGAAGTCAAACTGTGATTATGGATGACTTTGTTCTTTATTTCTTGTGTTTTTCAGTTTTCTTTCATGCACCTCTTAACTTTAAATAATTTTTTAACCAACCCCCCCCCCCCAAAAAAAAACCAGGAAATCATACTAATTTGAGATTGGTTGTTTCATCATTTCATTCTGAACTGAGGAAAAAGATTACACAAAACTCATGTAAAGGTTAGATAGTGGTGTTAAGTATCTATGTTTTGGGATTTTGTTTCAGTATCTTGGAATTACATTTACAGCGTATAGATCTAAATAATAATTCTGCCTGTTAGGATTAGCTAGCTATACTACCAGCTACTTTTTTTCATAGACCCTCAAGGAAACACCAAGCAGGACACCTGGTATTTAAATATGATTGTATGTGACTAATAAAAAGGGACAAATAGAAGTTTTTTAAGTTAGGTCTAAAATTTTCTTGTAACTTTTTAACTTTGTAGCAAAAGCATACCTATTTTATTTACTTACTAGTGACAGTTTTTATCTTTTTAAAAGTAGTTTTATGTTGAATTCCCAAGTCAATACAAGCAATGTTTCTGAATTTTAAATATATACTCAAACTTCTGCCTTTGCATTGATCAAATACCTTTTAGACACCTGGAATATAAAGGAATAGTTGGGTGGCTGCCTTCAAGATTCTGTTTAAACTGCTTAAACTGTTTAATTTTTTTAAAACGTTTTAATGTTTACTTATTTTTGAGAGAGAGAGGGAGACAGAATATGAGTGGGGGAGGGGCAGAGAGAGAGGGAGACACAGAATCCGAAGCAGGCTCTAGGCTCCGAGCCATCAGCACAGAGCCTGACACGGGGCTTGAACTCACGAACTGTGAGATCATGACCTGAGCTGAAGTCGGATGCTCAACCAACTGAGCCACCCAGGCGCCCCTGCTTAAACTGTTTAAAACTCTCATTTGGACTTAGGGATTTTGCAGGGAGCGTACTCCTCTGCTAAGATTTCTGTTAAGTGCTGTGTTGTTTCCTCATATCAATTCAGTAAGGACTTTCACTATTCCCCGTGAATATACCTATATACCTCAAGACGTACTATCTTGTCTAGGATAAAAGTCCTCATTAGACAGAATGGTTTGTCTAAAATATTGCTGGCATTTCAATTCTATTCTAAAGAATTTAGGAACTTTCTAACCAGCCTTAATATATGTGCATCAAAAATGCTAATATTCTCTCTTAAGCATTTCCCTAAAAACTATAGTACTTAAGTGCATAAGAGAAAAATACTCGTAGTCTTAGTTTTACCTGGGGGAATTTGATAACCTCAATTAACATGTGAGTGCTTTAGGCTCACAGAAGAGTTATTAACTTTAATAAAAGCAGGAGAATACATTCTCAGTCCTTAGGTTAAACTAGCCAGTCCTTAAGTTAAAACCATAAACAGAACCATCACTCAGGTCTTTATAATAAAGGTCCAGGTCTGAGAGACACAGCCAAAGCTGGGTGAAAGATGCCCCTCTAGTATTCAAGTATTTTGCTTCAGCTACTATATAGTTCTGGCTGTTGCTTCAGATGCTTTACACAGTCACAAACGGCATTCCTCAAATGATGTGGTTAGACAAAGTTAGATGTTGCATTCACCCAAGAGTAAATCTACTAATTTTAGCAACAAGAGAAAGTGGCACGGTCCTTGGTCTAAGACAGTCTGTCCCACTGTCCCTTTGTCAAATACAATCAATCCCAGCCATGGCAACAGTATAGTGAAAGAAGTTGGATTGCCCATCATTTCATTTTTTCCTGTGAGGGTCTTTACTGGTCCATACTATTACAATTATTGCAATTGATTTCAGATAATGGAGTCATGTTCTAGCCATCACAGCATTTTGTACTACATGGACAGAATAAAAAACTGTATTGCCTTTTTAGCCACAGAGAAGAGAAAAATAAATACACAGCTGTGGCTTGGGGCGTGGGGGTTGGGGGGCACAGGGAACAATTTTAAAGACAGCTTGTGTTGTTTGACCGAAGTAACACATGCTTGAAATCAGGCAACTACACTCATTGTTCTTTAAAACCTTAGTCTTCTATCCAGTAGACCTACTCTAAACTTAGCCATTTTATTCAACATGAGTAAAAGTTAATGCCTTCAGATTTCCATCGAGCAAAAATCTATGTTTATGTTTGTTTATATATACTATCCCATTTAGTTTTTCACTTAATTCATCAGTATTGTTGAGACACCAGGTAAAGAACACATTAAAAAAAAAATAAAAATAGGGGTGCCCGGGTAGCTCAGTTGGTTAAGCATCTGACTCTAGATTTTAGCTCGGGCCATGATCTCATGGTTAGTTAAGTTCGAGCCCTTCATCAGGCTCTGCACTGACGGTGCAGAGCCTGCTTGGGATTCTCTCTCTCCCTCTCTCTGCCACTCCCCCATTTGTGCTCTCTCTCTCTCTCAAATAAATTTAAAAAAATGTTTTAAATAATAAATAAAAAATCTTTTAATTATGTTTTCAACCCATGGTCAGTTAACCAACTTTCAGAGATGAGTTCAAATGCCATTCACCTTTTCTATAACATTTTTTCACACCATCCTGTAGAACTTATGATATTTTAATATAGTCAGTGTGTGTCTCCCACATTAGATTCTGAGTTCTATAAAGGCAACACTGTATCTTTCTCTGTTTCGATTCTCTCAGCTTCTGGTATTGTATTTGCCACAAGTTAAAGGCTCAACATAACACATTCATTCAAAAACCACAGAAACTATATTTGCTTTATTAAATGGAAAAGGGGTATTTATTTAGATATATTAATTGGGCTTCTGGCAACTTAGGTCTATAAAATCTTGAAAAGCTGAGGAAGTTATGGACTAGGTATTCTTGGGAAACTACAACTCTGAGAACATATACCTCTCACTGGTTACTATAGTTCAGTTGGCACCATTCTTGAAACTGAAGAACTCATCAAAATGTTCACCTAGACAGCAAAGAAATACATTTCAATTCCCATTCCAGCTCCAGTCAATAGGTGATGGCTATAGTACATGGAAGTACATGGAAGTCAATGATAATGATAAAACCACAGCCCAAAACCTCTGGAATGTAGCAAAGGCGGTCATAAGAGAAAAGTATGCAGCAATCCCGGCCTTCCTAAAGAAGGAAGAAAGGTCTCAGATACACAACCTAACCTTACACCTTAAAGAGCTGGAAAAAGAACAGTCAATAAAATCCAAAACCTGCAGAAGACAGGAAATAATAAAGATTAGAGCAGAAATTAATGCTATCAAAACCAAAAATAAAAACCAGAACAGATCAATGAAACCAGAAGCTGGTTCTTTGAAAGAATTAACAAAATTGATACACCACTAGCCAGTTTGATCACAAAGAAAAAGGAAAGGACCCAAATAAATAAAATCAAGAATGAAAGAGGAGAGATCACAACCAACACAGCAGAAATAAATACAATAATAAGAGAATATTATGAGCAATTATATGCCAATAAAATGGGCAATCTGGAAGAAATGGACAAATTCCTAGAAACATACACACTACCAAAACTGAAACAGGAAGAAATAGAAAATTTGAACAGACCCATAACCAGTAAAGAAGTAGAATTAGTAATCAAAAATCTCCCAAAAAACAAGAGTCCAGGATCAGTTGGCTTTCCAGGGGAATTCTACCCAACATTTAAGGAAGAGTTAACACCTATTCTCTTGAAGCTGTTCCAAAAAATAGAAATGGAAGGAAAACTTCCAAACTCTTTCTATGAAGCCAGCATTACCTTGATTCCAAAACCAGACAAAGACCCCACTAAAAAGGAGAACTATAGACCAATTTCCCTCATGAACATGGATGCAAAAATCCTCAACAAGGTATTAGCCAACTGGATCAAACAGCACATTAAAAAAATTATTCACCACGACCAAGTGGGATTTATACCTGGAATGCAGGGCTAGTTCAATATCCACAAAACAATCAATGTGATTCATCACATCAATAAAAGAAAGGACAAGAACCATATGATCCTCTCAATAGACGCAAAGAAAGCATTTGACAAAATACAGCATCCTTTCTTGATAAAAACCCTCAAGAAAGTAGGGATAGAACAATCATATCTCGAGATCATAAAAGCCATATATGAAAGACCCAACGCTAATATCATCCTGGGGAAAACTGAGAGCTTTCCCCCTAAGGTCAGGAAGAAGACAGGGATGTCCACTCTCGCCACTGTTATTCAACATAGTATTGGAAGTCTTAGCCTCTGCAATCAGACAACACAAAGAAACAAAAGGCATCCAAATCGGCCAGGAGGAGGTCAAACTTTCACTCTTTGCAAATGACATGATACTCTATATGGAAAACCCAAAAGATTCCACCCAAAAACTGCTAGAACTGATTCATGAATTCAGCAAAGTTGCAGGATATAAAATCAATGCACAGAAATTGGTTGCATTCCTATTCACCAACAATGAAGCGACAGAAAGAGAAATCAAGGAATCGATGCCATTTACAATTGCACCAAAACTTATAAAATACCTAGGAATAAATCTAACCAAAGAGGTGAAAAACCTATACACTGAAAACTATAGAAAACATATGAAAGAAACTGAAGAAGACACAAAAAAATGGAAAAAAATTCCATGCTCCTGGATAGGAAGAACAAATATTGTTAAAATGTTGATACTACCCAAAGCAATCTACATATTCAATGCAATACCTAACAAAATAACACCAGCATTCTTCACAGAGCTATAACAAATAATCCTAACATTTGTATGGGACCAGAAAAGACCCCAAATAGCCAAACCAATCTTGAAAAAGAAAACCAAAGCAGGAGGCATCACAATCCCAGACTACAAACTGTATTACAAAGCTGTAATCATCAAGACAGTATGGTACTGGCACAAGAACAGACACTCAGATCAATGGAACAGAATAGAGAACCCAGAAATGGCCCCACAAATATATGGCCAATTAATCTTTAACAAAGCAGGAAAGAATATCCAGTGGAATAAAGACAGTCTCTTCAGCAAGTGGTGCTGGGAAAACCGGACAGTGACATGCAGAAGAATGAGCCTGGACCACTTTCTTACACCATACACAAATATAAACTCAAAATGGATCAAAGACCTCAATGTAAGACAGGAAGCCATCAAAATCCTCGAGGAGAAAGCAGCCAAAAACCTCTGTGATCTTGGCTGCAGCAACTTCTTACCCAACACGTCTCTAGAGGCAAGGGAAACAAAAGCAAAAATGAACTACTGGGACCTCATCAAAACAAAAAGCTTCTGCAGAGCAAAGGAAACAATCAGCAAAACTAAAAGGCAACCCACAGAATGGGAGAAGATATTTGCAAACGACATTATCAGTTAAAGGGTTAGCATCCAAAATCTATAAAGAACTTATCAAACCCAACACCTAAAAAACAAATAATCCAGTGAAGAAATGGGCAAAAGACATGAATAGACACTTCTCCAAAGAAGACATTCAGATGGCCAACCAACACATGAAAAGATGCTCAACACCATTCATAATCAGGGAAATACAAATCAAAACCACAATGAGATACCACCTTACACCTGTCAGAATGGCTAACATTAACAACTCAGGCAACAACAGATGTTGGTGAGCATGCGAAGAAATGGCAACATTTTTACACTGCTGGTGGGAATGCAAATTGGTGCAGCCACTCTGGAAGAGGTTCTTCAAAAAATTAAAAATAGAACTAACCTATGACCCAGCAATTGCACTACTAGGTATTTATCCAAGGGATACAAGTATACTGTTTCGAAGGGACACATGCACCTCAATGTTTATAGCAGCACTATCAACAATAGCCAAACTATGGAAAGAGCCCAAATGTCCAGATGGATGAATGGATAAAGAAGAGGTAGTATAGATATACAATGGAGTATTACTCGGCAGTCAAAAAGAATGAAATCTTGCCATTTGCAACTACGTGGCTAGAACTAGAGGGTATTATGCCAAGCGAAATTAGTCAGAGAAAAGACAGCTATCATATGACTTCACTAATATGAGGACTTTAAGACACAGAACAGATGAACATAAGGGAAGGGAAGCAAAAAATAAAAATGAAAACAGGAAGGGGGACAAAACATAAGAGACTCTTAAATATGAAGAACAAACAGAGGGTTACTGGAGGGGTTGTGGGATGGGCTAAATGGGTAAGGGGCATTAAGGAATCTACTCCTGAAATCATTGTTGCACTATATGCTATGCTAACTAACTTGGATGTAAATTTAAAAAATTAAACAAACTAAAAAAACCAGGTGATGGCTACATGAAGCTCTGATTTTGATGGGGCTTCATAAATTAGAAATATATGCCATAAGCAAGAGGAAGAAACTTATGGGGAAAAGGGCATGTAGGACATATAGACTGTCACCCCTGCTCTAAAGAAAACGTGGCATGGGTTCGGGCACAATGAACACTTGCGGAGTTCTTTGATAAATTTTCTTCAAGGATCAGAAGAACTGAAAATGATACAACTTTGAGTTTACAACTATTTTGTTGGCTTCTACTGAGTACTTTAGATGGTATGTCTTTCTAGAAAGTGAGACTACTTATTTTTTTTAATCTGATGACCTCTGAGAACAATTGCTGAAATCAGGTTTCAGTTTTTTCCTTTAGAAAACAAAAGTACATTGTGCAGAAGCATTCTTAGAGAACATAAAATACAAATTACCATTTCATTAAGTGGCATACAATGAAACAAGTCTGTACATCCTTAACACTATTTTAATAACAAATGAGATTTCTAGGAAAGAGGTTTTAACGTGCCTACCGAACGCTGTCATATCCATATGATGCACTGAATAATGTAACAAAAATAGAAACCAAATCAAAGTTCAGAACTAAAAATGGAACAGGAATATTTTACCACATGACGCTTAAGACTGGTGCTAATTTTTATAATAAAAATAACTATTTAGAATTTGTAAAATGACAGCAAACAAGCACTTAATAAACCTCCTTACTGTATCTAATCTCATTAAAGTATTCAAAGGTAATTATTAAGCTGCCAGAAATATATCTAGTGAATGTTGTATTTCAAATATTACTATGACTAAGTAACATCTGAAAATAAAATCCCATACTTACTGCCCTAGGTTATTTTAACTAGTTGTTTCATTATAGAACTACAAGGATTTTTAGACTAATTTAAATAATATAGAGCTCTTTAAAAATTCACACTGAAAACATTTTATATTTAAAAAGATAGGTTTTCCGCTCAAAAAAATTATGTATAAAAAAGGGGGCTCCTGGGTGGCTCAGTCGGTTAAGCATCCAACTCTCGACTTCGGCTCAGGTCAGATTCTCATGGTTCTTAGCTCCAGCCCCACTTTGGTCTCTGCGCTGACAGCTTGGGATTCCCTTTCTCTCTCCCCCCAAAAATTGAAAAAAAAACAAAAAACATAAGAAGATAGGTTTTCTGTTTAATATTATTTTCAAGTCATCTGCTTTAAAAGAGATATTTAGCCTTTAAAAAAAACCCTCCTCTCTGCCATGTTGCAACTGCTAAGAAAAAATTCCACTTTAATCAGTCAATAAACTCAGTCCTTGGCAGTTAGCTTTTTATTGGTTCCTGGTGAGGAAAATTATGCCCAACTGGAAAAGGAGCTTTGTGCTGTTGACACAAAATTTCACGATTGTAACCGTTCTGTCCATCAATGGATATAAAAGCAACAAACCAAAGATCAAGGAAGTAGGTATTTCTTCATCAAGCTTGCCAAGAGGAGGAGAGACTAGCAATTCAAACAGGGAGAATGTTAAGCACAAATAATGACATTTGCCTCAGGCTAGGAGCCTGAGCTCCTAGGAGGTAGGAGCTAGGAGCTGGATAGGAAATGGAAGTCGGCATGAACCTCACCTGAGTTCTTGCACTGCTCCACATCAGCTCAAAAAGCAGCATGAAACAGTTTAATTTCCCTCCATTAGGCACATTCCAGCTGCAGTCTGTAACTGCGGAACCAATTCCCACCTGAGGGGAATTATAACTGAATCATACAAAGAGATCTTAAGAAGAGTTCCAACAGCATCAGTAGCACTCTGCTATTAACTTGATCTCCTGAAAGTACTACAAGATTTTATAACTTAAAAGCAAGAGCTGGGAAAAGGAGACAACAAATACTAATGTATTAATGCACAATTTAAACCTCTTAAAATCTCTCATTAAACTTGTGTTTCCATAAGTAAAATCAAAATTTCTTTCCTGAATAGGACGAAAAACTTCACTTGTACTGAATTTTTCTAGGATATCAGAATAAGCTAATGACTCTAACAATTTCACTTAACTTCAAAATTTCAGTTTTAGGAGCTCCCGGGCGGCTCAGTTGGTTAAGTATCCGACTTCAGCTCAGGTCATGATCTCAGTTTGTGGGTTCGAGTGTCGCATCAGGCTCTGTGCTGACAGCTCAGAGCCTGGAGCCTACCTTTCACATTTGAATTCCATGCATCATGATAAAGTACAGAACTGGATTTTAAAAATATTTATTTTGAGAGAGAGAGTGGGGGAGGGGCAGAGAGGAGACCCAGAATCCGTAGCAGGCTTAAGTTGTCACTGTATTTCATTCCCACTAGGTTGTAAACTTTGAGAGCAGACATGTAGTTGAATAATCTCTCTATATCTCAAAAGATTAGACACCATGCCAGTAGGTATTCATTAAATATTATCTAGAATACCCTTATCAATAGTTCATTCTAACTCCACTTTGTTGATGTGAATATAAGTAACTCCTCTGAAAACAACAAATGGAAAAAAAAAAAAAAAAACAACAAATGGAAATCAAAGCAGGAACTTGCACAGGTATTTGTACACCCATGTTCATTAGCAGTATTGTTCACAATAGTCAAAATGTGGAAGCAATCCAAGTGTCCGTTGACAGACAAATTGATATACATAATGTGGCACATTCATATAATGGAATACTATTCAGCCTTACAAAGGAAGGAATTTAATTCTGACGCGGGCTACATGGATGAACCTAGAGGACACAATGCTGAGTGAAATATGCCAGTCACAAAAGGTCAAATATTTTTAATTCCACATATATGAGGTACCCAGAGAAGTCAAATTCACAGAGACAGAAAGTAGAACAGTGGTTGCCAGGGGCTGGAGGGATAGGGAGTTATTGTTTAATGGGTAGAGTTTCACTTGGAGAAGACGAAAAAGTTCTAAAGATTAATGGTGGTGATGGCTGCACAACAGTGTTAATCGTCAATGTACTTAATGCAAAGTACACTTAAAACTGGTAAATTTTTTATGTGTTTTTTACCTCCATAAAAAACAAAACAAAAAAACTCCCTGGATTTAACATCTTTTTACAAGCCCACTCCAGTAGTGCTTTTAACTAAGATGTTGGTTTTTAACTTGCATAATGTCATAATTTCACTATAGCTTGACACGTTATGCAAAACATGGATTTGGTGATCATGGAGCTGCTACACAACCTATCAGTGTTTCAGGCATCATCATGTAGCGGTTAAGAAGCACAGGCTCACTGGGGCGCCGGGGTGGCTCAGTTGGTTGAGCGACAGACTTCAGCTCAGGTCATAATCTCACAACTCTTGAGTTTGAGCCCCGCATCAGGCTCTGCGCTGATAGCTCAGAGCCTGGAGCCTGCTTCAGATTCTGGGTCTCCCTCTCTCTCTGCCCCTCCCCCACTCATGCTCTGCCCCCCTCTGTCAAAAATAAATAAACATTAAAACAAATAATAATAAATAAATAAAACACAGGGCTCAGAGCCAATCTGGGAGCTGGATGTGAGTCCCAGCTTCACCATTTGACCCGTTCAGGGGCACACACAATTGACAGTGTCTTAGTTTCCTCATATGTAGAAGTGGAATGAATAATCAGAGTAAAGGACGTATGAAGTGCTTACAATAGTTCCGGATGCATATTAAGTACCATACATGTGAACGAACATTATAATAGATCATAGACTACCATTTGCTTCGAAGGGCATTGTTTCTCAAAGTGCCATCTACGAATGACACACATCAATCAAAATCACCTGGGTACCTTGCTTAAAATGCAGACTTCTGAACAGCATCTTTGGATATAGGTTCCACTGTGTAAAATGTCCCACTGCAAAGGTGGAAAACTGGAGTGGGGATGGATTCAGATAAAGTGACCAGAGGGCCTTCTAGGAACGGAGAACCAGGGACAGTGGTCAGAGGACAACATTTCCCAAACTTTCTAGACGCTAAGAATCACAGAAAAATCTGACTTAGTAGATACGTGCCCTTTATGAAAATGTCCCAAGTGAGTCTTATCACGGAAGTTTGGCAAATGCTGCCCTAGAGATTCCCACAGATTTTTAGCATATCCCAATCTGCTTTAAATGCAATATGTGGTGAAGGCCTGTGCTCCGGAAGTTCAAAGTACCAAATGAATCCGTTCACTCCAAACCACTTCAGCATTACTGGGCAGTAGGTCACAAAAGAGGAGGTGATCTTGTTCCCTCCCCTTAAGGAACTTACTATAGGATGAGCTGTAAAACCCTTACTTTATTATCGCATTACCTGGAATTACAAATTGTGGAGTAAGTCATGGACTTCAAAGTTGGTCTGGAGTACTGGTTGTCAAAAATGTGGTCCCTAAACTCAATGGCATCAGCATCAAATTGTTAAAAATATAAACCAGCAGGCCTTATCCCAGAAGCTCAGGGAGTGGGGCCCAGCAATCTGTAGTTTAACCACCCTCCAGGTGATTCTGATGTTCGCTCGAGTTTGGGAAGCACAGGCCATGCAAAAGGGATCTCCTTCAGCGGCTTCTCGGCCAGAAAGTCACAGAATACTTCCAATCCCTTGCTTCCTTCCCAGTCCATTAATCTCTCCCCTCCCATGTCACATTCAATCAGTCAGATTCACAGAAATTATCTACACATTTCAAAAACAACATAAAACTTTATTAAGAACATCTTATATTGTCATCAGATACAGCCAAAGAAAAAGGGGTAAACAGGGAAACTTCATCTTCCCATGTGCTACCGCCACCTCAGAACAGACTCACGTGCGGATGGCTGGAAGTACAGATGGCAACAAATGCTCTGTATAAATAAATTCAGTGTGTAACACAATGCTCCCTTTCTATACAGAGAAGAACTGGGTTTACACTTTAAAAAGCTTCGATATAGTGCAACAACTATGAAACAAGACTACATCTTTAGGAGCTATTTCTTAATAGAATACAAAGCAGTTTTGTAGCTTTATGTTATTTCATATAATACAAATTTGTAGAATGTAAAATTCAGAAAGGGCATTCTAACTTTCCCAATTAATTTGTACTTTTAAGTTTTTTCTTTCTAAAGATTTCTCAGAACCAGTTCAATGACTACACTTTAATAGATGAGCTGCTCATCTACCGTGACAACTGACAACCTAGTTTTGTTCTTTTAATTTTGCAAATCAAGACAACCAGGTCATCCCAGCGTTTGCTGATTCTGAAGGAATTCTTATAGAAAAACCCTGATTCAGAGTGCATGTGAGAAGAGGTACCAAAATAGCTGCATCTGGACTGGTTTTCCTAGAGGGGGAGGGTGGCCTTTGAGCACAGCTGATTTTTCTCAGACTCCCGGGTTCCCCCATGTGGTTCTTTTACTTACTGTAGTGATGGAAGGAGCGGAGGGAACTCCAGGGAATCTGTTCAAATGGCCACTCCAGACAGCTCTCTGCACTGTTTGTGGAGAAAAGAGTGATGGTATCCATTCAAACCACAGTACCCCTGCGGCAAGTGTGGGGACATGCTTTTCTCTTGAGGGGTCGGGCCAAACTGCACTCAAAGACGCATGATTTGCCTCATGTTCATACACAGTGGAGAAAACACTCATGATTTCGAATGTGGTATTATAGTACCCCCATCTAACCCCATTTGTTGAGAAAATGTAAGTCTACCTTTTAGAAAAGAAGACCATTCACTGCTAAGGCTTACCATGTTAACATAAGGCTGAAAAGACAACTTCTAAACCAGACCGTATCATTTGTGTTTACAGTTAGTGAGTTAACCAACAGCTTAAAGGTTTGTGGAGGACTGGTCAAAGGGTGCGACTGGGGGCAGGATTCAGGTTGAGTACTATCACTTATCACAAATCGCATCGAGCTCTTTAAAAAAATAATGCCTTTTTATCATAAATATTTAGAACAGATACTGGCATTAAAATCAGTATCTAAGTCAGAAGTCTGTCTTAAATGGTGAAAATATTCCAACAAACTTCGAATAATTCAAATCTTCCCAGGAGTACATAGTTTATAAATTAGTTTTAAATGGAAAAAAATATATTTTGAATGGATAAACCACCACTTTAACAGATCATAAATAAGGTGAAGACATTGAAAATAAATTAATATACAAGTTTTTGCTTTCACTTTAACAAGAAAAACTAACTTACATGGTACACTTTTAGAACAGGTATAACTAGGTTTTTATAGTTGTGCATTTGTTACCCCACCACCCCCATGCTGAATCTTCTTTTTATATAATCTACACCTAGGGACAGAGGTACACAAAACAGACAGACACCACAATGTGTGAATCTGGCTGCTGCACACCATTTCCTTAGTTAGAGTGATGTTACAAATGCTGATCAGGATCTATTAGTAATTGTCAACCACATTACAAGTTAAGTACATTCATGGTTAAGTGGATTAGGTTCCCTGGTGACCTTTGTGTGGTAGTGTTTATAGGGAACCTAACTACTACTATTCTTTCTGTGAGAAAATGTGCCCAGAATCCCAAAAGTTGACTAAAAGACTTTGGAATATAAGCCATATATGGATGGGGACTACTAATATGTGTCTATGTTCTGGAGAGAGGCCAAACTGTTAAAAGCACTGTTTCCAGAACTTTTGGCTACTGAAAATAAATATTTGCCTTCTTCACATAGAAATTCATTTTAACTATAATTTCTAATATTGAGAAAAAAAGAGTGAAGCCATTCAGACTAGAGAGACATAATTGGCTTGTGGGATTTAAAAGATGTTTTATTGACTATCTAATTTGAATCTGCTTACAAGGAAAAGCAAAATGTCTAATATGTAATGAATAAAAAAAAATGTTTATCCTAAGTCATTATTGAGTACAAATCCACAGCTTAACAATGTGATTTTAAAAAGAAAGCAGGAGAGCATGCAACTGCTCTAACACACAGGGTTAGAAATAAAAGGTAAAAGTACATTTGTTTTGGTAATTCTAAATATACAAATATAATATTTGCCAGATCTACCCTGTAGTGTAGCACTGCTTAATTTCCAAATATACAGTCATTCAAAAACCTTAAGGAAACATTAAAAATGTTCCAGGCTATTTTACTGAACTTTAAGGAATATTGTGTTGAGATATTAGAGCTAAAAATACTATTGTTTTTAAAGTTAAATGGCTAAGCGAATAATAAAAGTATTTTACGGTTCTTTTAATCCCATAGACAGCTTTATGTTAAAGGGATCAATTATGTTAAAAGGAGACTGATTTGAAAATAGCAATCAGTTCCAGAATCAAAGTTGTCGTCTCGGTAGAAGGTCAAATTTTACATTTCCAAAGCATTTTCATATTAACCTACTCAAATAATTCTAAATAGTTTAATCAAGGGGGTCCCTATTTAATACTCCTTTTATTCTACACTGGCAGCTGGAATGGAACCCCTACAGTACTATTGTGGAAAAGTTCTCTAAGCTTTGATCTGACCCTCAGTTTAGTGTTCAATTCCTGACCTCTGAGGAATAAGGAATCAAGGCATTAAGAGGCACAGAACTGCTATTTTGGTCAGGGAGAAGGGTGGAGTTTAAGTTGGAACATTTAGTCCCTTCTACAATCAAGTCCTAACTATACCATAATAAAGTCTCTACCAACTCCTGATTAGTTCTCACCCTTAGGAATTACATACTATACAGTGATTAGATATTGAAGAAAAAAAAAGAAAAACACTTGAAAATACATGAAGAAATAGAAACATGGAATTTCTCACAAGGCCCTGGATCAAAAAAATTTACAAAAAGATCTTTTGAAAATAATCACTATTTGTGAGCTTATTAATACACAGAGATCATCACTTTGTTTAAACTAAGTCATGTTAACTTACCAATAAAATAGTAAACAAACCAACATTTTAAACAATTTTATAAATTACTTGTCACTTCTTTTGTTAGTCATTCTCTCAACCATATACAAAAATAACGCTACAGGACTGTCCACCTAACCTGTCTCCATCTCTTGCAAAGTCCTGGGCCCTGGAAAGAGACTGGTCATCAGTCTTCACTGTAGATGTCCCCTGCAAAGGGCAGGTGCATGTGGCTTCCAGTCACGTTGGGTAATCGGGATAAGTCTGGCAGGCTCTGGATCCGGGACCTGAGTTCTTTGCGCACCAGGGAAACTCTGGCTAACTTGCGCTTGTATTCCTATAACATCAAACCACTTTCATTAGCATTCTGGGAGTTGAGAGAAGAGCTATCTAGCTCTCAATCAGTTAATGCAAAAAAAAAAAAAAAAAAAAAAAGGATAATTACCAAGTTAGCATTAAGATCAAAGGAAGGGCTTTGGAAATATACTACTAGATAAACTCTATTATTATGAAAAACCATCATCTTAAACAGTTGTCACACACCTGTGAAAAGAAGATTACCATGTCAATATAGTTAACCTCAACATGTAAGATCTTCACGTGTCCTTGAGCTTGGATAAGAAAAACCACATACCTGTTTTCACAAACCTAAACTGAAATTTAGCACTGTTTTCAATTGTGAATGCTAGCAACAAATCACAGTATTATCAGTAACTGTGAATTTGTCTTCAATGGAAACAAGCTGCTATGATATTACATTACAGTTTTTTAAAGCTATCTTGAGCTGCTGACATTTATCATGACTTTGAAATTATGGTAATTCTCAGACCAAACATTAAATGTTATTTAATGTGTCAATAAAGAAGCATATATTATTGTACAAATATTATGTCAATAACTGTACTTTAATATAACTTGTTTCCTTTGTAATGCTAAGCAATTTATTTTCTACATTAAAATACTGAACTTGAGGTGCACCTGCTCAATCAGTTAAGCATTCGACTTCGGCTGTGGTCATGATCTCATGGTGCATGGGTTTGAGCCCTGCATTGGGCTCTTTGCTGACAGCTGAGCCTGGAGCCTGCTTCGGATTCTGTGTCTCCCTCTCTCTCTGCCCCTCCCCAACTTGCGCTCTCTCTCAAAAATGAATAAATGTTAAAACAAATTTTTTTTAAATATTAAACTTGAGAAGGGCCCAAAGCTTCACCAGACCACTAAAAGTTCCAGTGGCCCCCTAAAAGGTTAGGAAACCTTGCAAAGAGTGGCCTAAAGACTCAGAAACTGGAAACCAATCAAGATCATGTTTGGTTTTGAGGGAAACAGTCCACTGTCTCTACTGGCAATATTTCCTTTTAATGGAAGTTTCCAGACTTCCACATGGAGAGACAGGATCCTTCTATACTCCATTACCTAGTAGAGGTGGGACAGGAAGGAGGTAATCTAGAATATGGGTATTCTTCCTTCCAGAAAAAACTAGAACATCCTCTTTCTAACCAAGGCTGATCTCACAAACAAGACAGAACAGGTGAGTGATAAGCTTTCATTCTGGGAAGAAGGCTGATCCACAAAGAGCTCTTCTTTAGTGTTCCTCAGCTCTATACATCAGAATCAGCTAAGAAATTCTCGAAGAAACAAATTTTTCAGGAGAAGCTCAGTCCTCCTACATATCAATTAAATGAGGATAATTTTTAGAAGTGGGTCCAGAGTTCATGGATTTTACACAAGTTCCCCAAAGGATGCTAATACACAGAGTTATGAGCCACTTTTTTAGTTTTTCTGCCTAAAATGAAATCAACTAGTGGGGTTTCTTTGAATGACTGAACCTCCTCCTTTAAAGAATAACCACATGAGGGGCACCTGAGTGGCTCAGCTGGTTAAGTGTCTAACTTCAGCTCAGGTCATGATCTCATGGTTCATGGATTCACGCACCACATCAGGCTCTGTGCTGACAGCTCCGAGCCTGGAGCCTGGAGCCTGCTTCAGATTCTGTGTCTCCCTCTCTCTCTGTCCCTCCCCCACTCATGCTCTGTTTCTCTCTGTCTCAAAAATAAATAAACAAAAAAAAATTAAAAAAAAAAAAAAAGCCCATGTGGGGAAAGGGATTTGTCAGACTTACTGAAACTCCACTGTTCTAAAGGAAGGAGGAAAAGAGACCTTGGAAGCATGGGGGACTGGGCACAGTGGCAGGCAAAGCAGGTAAAGTTGAAGGCTGGAAAAGTTCAAGCATAGCTTCGGGCACCTGAGAGAGGTGTCAATTCTTGCCATGTCTACCTGTCCCTGCAATTCTAATTTATCATGAAGATCAAGATGGAGTAAAAGAGAGTTTAATAGAAATCTGTAATCTCAAGGTATGATTTTCTTCTTCCCCATCCCCTTCACCAGTGATACATGCTGGAACACCAAGTAAGTTTTAGCACAGCAGCTCAGAGTGGCATACAAAGATTCACATTCCAGAGGCCTACTTCTCAGTAGGCTCTCATAACACACGTCCACATTTAGCACGTTTCTTCCTCAAAACACACCGGTATGGGGACAAACACTTGTCTCCATCTGTCTCACTGTTCTTAGCTGAATCACTCTTGAATACATAATACATAAAGCACTCTGGGGTCAGCATGACACATTTAAATGTTGTTCAAACATGCTCAAAAGCAATCATTCTCTGCTAGAGACTTGAGAAATGTCATATGTGCTGTTAGTGGTCATTACTGCTCAGCCTAATTTTTAGTTTCTAGCATCCAGATAGGTTGTTCTTCAACTAAGATTTCATTCAAATGATACTGGCAACTAAAAGCCTTCAGCTTTTTTGGTATATACTGCAAACAAAATATTGGTAAATATAAACAAAAGCTACCATTTATTGAATGTCCATTATATGCCAGGCATTAAAATATGAACTCATTTAATCCTCTCAATAATCCCATGAGAAAAGTTATTATCCTTCATCAGCATGTGAAGCCATACTTTCCCAAAGCTTTCTGCTACTGTCACAGGCAGGATCTCCTACCCAGAAGATTTAAGGAACTGTGGCAAGCTGTCTGATGTGAGTCTGAAGAAGAAACTGGATTTCACCTTGTAACTACTCGATTACATGAACCAGGCCATAGTCCTAAAAGTTTTAAATTGCTAGACTAGGTGGTCTAGAAAGAGGCTCTAAGATTTCACAGGTTGGTTTCATATGGCAACAATGCTTTCACCAGGATGTGTGTATTACTTTGATTCTGCGGTACAATAACGTCAGTACTTCTCTCAGATTAGAATCTTCACAGCACCATGAATGTACTCCCCTCTTTCATGGCACGGCAGTCCTGCCATATGGCAAGTGTATATTTATTGAGTACTGGAGATACAGCATTAAGCAAAACAGATGAGGTGTCCTGCCTCCACAAAACTAACCTATCAGGAGGAAGGAGACATAAAACATAATCTCAAGTATAAATACAATGAAGAAAATAAAGTTGGGCAAAAGGAGAATATGATGGAGCAATACTGGGGAGGGTTAAGAGAGGATTAAAGATTGAAAGTGTTAGCTTTCAGAGCTACTGACCTAGAGGAGGCTGACTTCCAGCATGATACAGCCAGGAGCCCAAAGGCCCCACTCCTTGGTGAGAACTATTTTTTTTTTATCTTTAAATTTATTTTTAACATTTATTCATTATTGAGAGACAGAGCATGAGCATGGGAGGGGCAGAGAGGGGAGGGGCAGAGAGAGGAGGAGACACAGAATCGGAAGCACACTCCAGGATCTGAGCTGTCAGCACAGAGTCTGACGCGGGGCTCGAACTCACAAACCGCAAGATCATGACCTGAGCCAAAGTTGGACACTTAACCGACTGAGCCACCCAGGCACCCCAGGTGAGAACTATTTTTAAAAACCCTACTGGCCATTTCAAGCCTTTGGAAATTATCCTAAAGGCAAAGGACCTATGAAGAAACATCTATTCCAGAAAATCCATTAAGAAAGGCAAGCGTCTGTGGTATGTAAACCAAGATATTCCGTCCCTCCCTACTCCCAGCTCAGTAAGGCAGAGTCCCCTGAGACTGCCGCCGCTGAGAACCCAAGGATCACTCCCCGGCAGACAGACTTTCCACCTGAGAAGGCTAGGCCATTAGCATGTAATCCTCCCCAAGCTACCTGTTGCTTACACTGTCTGCCTCAGGATAGTTTAGAAGGCATGGGGCTCGGTTCTACTCAGCCCCCACTGGTGATAAAAAGGCTCTACCTTGGATGTGGCAAGCTGAGAATGCTGGGGCACTCACAACCCTTGCCCCCGACTCAGGAGGTAATGTTCTAACCCAAACGGAAAAGCTAAGATGAACAGAGGCTGCCACCCACCTCTCATTTTCACTAAGAGCTCAGCTCCTACAGCAGGGGTAACCCTAAAGAAAAGTTTACTATGGTCCCCACCCCTAGTTACAGACCCCTGACACAAAAGATTTTTGCCTGACAGAAGAAACAGGCAATAAAACAGAACCTAATCTCTTCACAAAGGAACTGATTTTAGTTACAACAAAGCAAGAAGTTGTTCAAGCCTAAGGGTACCGCCAAGAACAGTGGAAGCTACAGTTAAAGGCAATTAGGAGATTCATTCATAACAGGGGCTAAACTGAAGACCAACTAGTTTGCAGGACAGAAACGCAATAAGAGAGTTGGAAGGTGCCGTCCTGGTGTCAGATATCTAACACTGGCCTCAGAAAGAAAATCAGTTATCTCGAAGAGGTAACTGAACCCCCATGTTCACTGCAGCATTATTTACAACAGCCAAAATATGGAAACAACTAAGTTTCTATCAACAGATGAAGGGATAAAGATGATGTGGTGAACACACACACACACATTCACACACACACACAATGGAATACTATTCAGCCATAAGAAAAAAGATAATTCTGGTATTTGCAACATGGACAAACCTCGAAGACATTTTGTTAAGTGAAATTAGCCAGACAGAGGAGCATCTGGGTGGCTTAGTCAGTTAAGCATCCAACTTTGGCTCAGGTCATGATCTCGTGGTTCGTGGATTCAAGCCCTGTGTTGGGCTCTGTGCTGACCACGCAGAGCCTGGAGCCTGCTTTGGATTCTGTGTCTCCCTCTCTCTCTGCCCTCCCCCCACTTGCACTCTCTCTCAAAAATAAACATTAACATTTTTTTTAAAAAACTAGCCAGAGAAAGATACATATTGTATCATTTATATGTGGAATCTTAAAAACAAACAAACAAACAAACAAACAAAAACAAAGGTGAACTCATAGAAACTGAGTAGAATGGTGGTTACCAAGAGCTGGGATGGCAGGGGGAAATGTTGACTACAGTTAATAATAGGCTGTGTACTTGAAATTTGCTGAGAGATCTTAAGTGTTCTTACCACATATACACAAAACTATGTGAGATGATGGATATTAATTACCCCAATTATGGTAATCAGTTCAACAAAGTACACATACATCAAATCATCACATTGTACAGTTTAAATATATAAAATTTTATGTTTGTTTTATCTCAATAAAGCTGGGAAAAAAGAAAGCTCTTCTTATTACATTAGTAAACCACCCACATTCCCCCCTCCCCCCGGAAAAAAAAAACTAAAAAAGACCCACAAAAACCCCTAAGCATTGAAAGAGAAAACATACCTGTGGGCCCAGCGGCACACCTGTACTGTATCAGGTAAAAACAGGCGTGTGGAAGCCTAATCTGACAAGTAAACCAATAGGTAAAGGCCAATACTGGTTTATCAGTTATTTTCAGAACCTTCTCATCCTTTTCTAACTAAACCTGCATTTTGCAAAAACAGCTTTCAAAAAATTTATTTTGTGTTGGGGTGCCTGGGTGACCTTTTGGTTCAGGTCATGATTTCACAGTTCGTGAGTTCGAGCCCCAATTAGGGCTTTGTGCTGACAGTGTGGAGCCTGCTTGGGATTCCCTCCCTCTCCCTCTCTCCCTCTCTCTCTCTCTCCCTCCCCTGCTCACATTCTCTCTCTCTCTCTCAAAATAAATATTTAAAAAAATCTATTTTGTGTATAAACTTTTTTCTCCTAAAAGAACTTAATTGTGTTCCAGCACCAAAGGGAGGAACCCGAATTTTAAGATTTAAGATAAAAAATTTCCCCAGAGCAAAACCATTAAGAAATTAAGTTCTCTCCTTTAGCAATAAATAATGAGCTGATATATATGGCTTTTACTGCAAATGTATAGTACTCTGGCTATTCTGTGGGTATGAAAAATTTGTGATGCAAATCAAAACCACAATGATACCACTTCACAACTACAATTATGGCAATAATCAAAAAAGATTTGACAATAACAAGTGCTGATAAACATCTGGAAGAAATGGAACCCTCACGCAGTGCTGATGGAAATGTAAAATGGTCTGGTAGTTCCTAAAAAATCAGAGTTACCATATAATCCGGCAATTCTGCTCCTAGGAATATACAAGAAGAGAAATGAAAATGTATGCCCACACAAAAATTTTAACATGAATGTTCATAGTTCACAATAGCTAAAAAGTAGGGGGAAAAATCCAAATATCCCTCAATTGATAAAAGAAACAAAATATGATATAGTCCTACCATGTAATATTTGGCCATAAAAAGAAACAAAGTACTGACATATGTTACAACATGAAAGACCCTTGAAAACATGCTAAATTAAAGAAGCCAGTTAAACAGATCATATACTGTATGGTTCTATTTATATGAAATCTCCAGAACAGCCCAATTTATAGAGACAGCAAACCCAAGTTTGCTTAGGTTTGGGGTGGGATGAAGTGAAAATGGGTAAGAGGTTTCCTTTACAGTAGACAAAAATGATCTAAAATTATACATTGTAGTGATGGCTACGAAATCCTGTAAATATATTTAAAACCTGTACACTGTAGGGGCACATGGCTGGTGCAGTTGTAGAGCATGCGACTCTTCATCTCAGGGTTGTAATACAAAAAAAAAAAAAAAAAAAAAAAGTCCCACATTGGATATAGAGATTACTTAAAAATAAAATCTTAAAAAAAAAACAACACAACACCCTGTACATTGAAAACACCAAGTTACATGGTATGTGAGTTACATCTCAATAAAAATGTTAAAGAGAGGGGGAAAAAAAAGTCTTTGTGAATTAGTCTGAGAACCTCAGTGCCACAAACAGTATTGCTTTTAATGGCAAATGGATTCCAAGTTTTGCTACTTTACAAAAAAATTCCCTTAAAAAAAAGCATTAAGGATAGGGGCGTCTGGGTGGCTCAGTTGGTAAAGCATCCGACTTGGGCTCAGATCATGATCTCACAGTTCGTAGGTTTGAGTCCCATGTCAAGCTCTGTTGACAGCTCAGAGCCTGGACCCTGCTTCAGATTCTGTGTTTCCCTTTTTCTCTGCCCCCACCCCCTCCTCGTGCCCTGTCTCTCTCTGTCTCTCAAAAATGAATAAATGCTCAGGGGCACCTGGGTGGCTGAGTCAGTTGGCTGTCCAACTTCAGCCCAGGTCATGATCTCAGCACTGGGGAGTTCAAGCCCCACATCAAGCTCTGTGCTGACAGCACAGAGCCTGGAGCCTGCTTTGGATTCTGTGTCGCCCTCTCTCTCTCTGCCCCTCATCTGTTCATGCTCTCTCTAAAACATAAACTTAAAAAAATGAATGTTAAAACAATTTAAAAAGCCGTTCAAGGATAAATTAAAGGTGAGCTGGTTATTCTAGGTGCAGTAAATGCCAAGCTCATACAATACACTCTCCACCAAATTCCAACCTGACTTCTTGGAAAGACCAATCTGTTAATGCAAATATTACATAAAACCCAGTGATGAACATGAGTGATGGTCCAAAGGGTCAAACAAAAGCAATTCCATACAAAATAAACAGATATTGTTTATAATAACTGTTTGTATTATACATCACCTGTAACTTCTAACACCTACTGATTTATATACCAACATTTGAGCTGTCAGTGTGACAGTTTTCTGAGTTGAGATTCTAGCTCTTACTACATATTATTTGCAATTTTCAAACAAACGCATCATTCTGCTGTTTGATACCGAATTCGAAGGTCTCAAGTGATCTACTCCATACTTCAGTTCAACTAACATTTCTTGAGTATCTACTATAGAAGGTGCCAGTCACTATCCTGGGAACACAAAGATGAATCATAACCCTTACCGAGAAGAACATACAATTTAATAAGCATGTAAACAAATGAGTAATTACAATAAAGTATAAGATGTTCCATCAGAGGTGAAACCGCTATGACATACGAGAACTGGAGGACGGAGGACTTTACCACAGTTCAGGGAGGGTTTTCAGAATTAAGGATAGGTGAAGAGAATACAACAGGATTACGGGAACAGCAAGATAACAGGCTAGAGAGAATAAAAAGCATGACAGGAGCACAAGTCACTATTAGACAGTGCATGGTGCAAAGTGAAGAAATTAGTTCCATTACCAAATACAGTCACATTTAAGTCATGAGAGAATTAGTCTGGATATAGTATAGAAGAGGATGAACCTGAAGAAGAATCCCAATCAGGAGTTGACAGCAAATGTCTAAGAAAGAAAGACTAGGGCCTGGACCAAGCCTGTAGTGGTAGAGCACTGCACAAATCACACCGTTCGTCAAGTAGCAATGCACTTCACACACTACATTGGATGCACATCATACCTTAATTAAAAAGACAAAAACAATGTGTAGTAAGAAAACTCAGGGGGCACCTGGGTGGCTCAGTTGGTTGAGCGTCCAACTTTGGCTCAGGTCATGATCTCGCGGTCTGTGAGTTGAAGCCCCGTGTCAGGCTCTGTGCTGACAGCTCAGAGCTTGGAGCCTGCTTTGGATTCTGTGTCTCCCTCCCTCTCTGCCCCTCCCCCGCTCCTGCTCTGTTTCTCTCTCTCTCTGTGTCAATAATAAATAAATGTTAAAAAAAAAAAAAAGAAAAAAGAAAACTCAGCAGCACTGGTTGTAGTTCTGATGTGAGGAATGAAGAAGTTTCAGGCTTGATCAGTGGCTAGATGGAGGTGTTGTTACCTAAAATAGCAAAAATAGGCAGACACTCCTTTGGGGAAGATAAACAGTACAGTTTTAATCATGTGAAGTGTGAGTTATCCTTGAGGACTTCTGGTAGTAGGTACTTGGAAATGGAAATATGGTTTCTAGCATTCTGAACTGGAAGTAAGATTTCGGCTTGGGCAGCAGTAAATAAAAAGTCTATGGCCCGGGGCGCCTGGGTGGCGCAGTCGGTTGGGCGTCCGACTTCAGCCAGGTCACGATCTCGCGGTCCGTGAGTTTGAGCCCCGCGTCGGGCTCTGGGCTGATGGCTCAGAGCCTGGAGCCTGTTTCTGATTCTGTGTCTCCCTCTCTCTCTGCCCCTCCCCCGTTCATGCTGTGTCTCTCTCTGTCTCAAAAATAAATAAACGTTAAAAAAAAAAAATTAAAAAAAAAAAAAAAAAAAAGTCTATGGCCCATTAAGCCTACATGGGTGTATACAGAAATGTTTCTGAGTCATTTTAAGCCATTTTGCCTCACCCTAACACAACTCTATCTTTTGCATATCCACCATCAGCCAAGATTTTGTCAAACTCTGGTTTTTGTGGTTTCAGAACAAACAAATCTCTACAAACCTGATTTCCTGAATTATCTACCATACCACACTACATCCTATGATTCTAATGTGCACCAAGAATATGGCTTGTCCCCTCCCATCCTTGGCTGGGAATCAGACATACAAGAAGAAAGAGAAGTAGGCTAATGATGGAAGGCAGAAATGTTCCCAGTATTTAAAAGAAATGAAAAAAGCAGTCAAAGTTAACCAGGAAAGTATATACATGGAAAGGTTGGAACTTTTTTTCCTCAGGGAAATACTAATTTTCCCAACACATGCTTCGTGTACTGTGACTAGGACTATCCAACCCTCAGAAGAACAATATACCATTTATGTTCATCATCTGAAGAACTCAGCAATCATACTTAACCAACTCAAAATATCTGCTCTCCAAGTTCTTACGAGAATTCAATTCAAATTGGTTGTAATTTGAGATTTCAAAAAGATCCATTTAAAGCATTTCAAACTTGAAAAGTTTAATGGATTGCCACTGCTCAAGTGTGGGCTGCACACGGTGACTTATTTCTCAAGAGTAGAGTATGAAAAGAGAAAAAATCGACTAAGTTTACAATGAAGAAGCCTGACAAATACTGCCTCAGCCAGGTGATCAAAGGCACATCAACACTGATTAGTCATTTGAGAGTAAGTATCCCTGATAAAATGTGATGCAATTGACAATTTATGTCTGTGCTCTTCCTTTCCAAAATGCATGAACTCCAGTCTAATTTTAAGAAAAATATCAGACAAATCCCAACAGAGGGACATGCTAAAAATCCCTGAGCAATATTCCCCCAAACTATGAAGGTCATCAAACACAAGGAAGGTCTAAAAAAGTGTCACAGCCAAGAGACTAAAGAGACATGACAATTAAATGTAATGTGATAACCCAAATGGGATTCTGGAATAGAAAAAGGGCATTAGGTAAAATTTGAAAAAATTATGGAATTTAGTTAATAAAATATATCTATATTGGTTCACCAACTGTGGCAAAGGTACCATACTAATATAAAATATTAACAATAAGGGAGGGGCAGTCGGTGGCTCAGTTGGTTGAGTGTCCGACTTTGGCTCAGATCATTATCTCACAGTTCATGAGTTCGAGCCCTGTGATGGGCTCTGTGCTGACAGCTCAGAACCTGGAGCCTGCTTCAGATTCTGTATCTCCCTCTCTTTCTGCCCCTCCTCCGTTCACACTGTATCTCTCTCAAAAAATAAACATTAAAAAATAAGGGAAAATGGATATAGGCTATATGAGAACTCTGTACTATCTTCATAGCTTTTCTGTGAACTTAAAATTGCCTAAAATAGTTTATTTAAAAAGAAGTCTAATGGACAAATTAAATATTTTCACAGATTACCAAAGGCACTTTGCATACATTCTTATCTTAAACTTCACAAAAATCCTGCAAGAGGTATCACTATCCTTGTTTTATGGATGAAAAAACTAAGAATTAGAAGACTAAGCATAAATTACTCGAGTTATAAATGCCAGAAGCCAGCCATACAACACATTTTGTTTAATAACATTCATCAAAATTAATGAATAATAAACTAATAGATCTTAGTTATTCTTGGTCAAATGCTACAACAATCAGCATGCAAAAGGATGATATAATCAAAAATTTTTCAAGATGTTTTGTAGAATACCATTTGTATTATTCACATTCTGATGCAGATTTGCTAAGAATATTGCAAAACCAATTGTAATTTCAGATTCTGAATAACAGAGTAATATACTAAATTTATTAATAAAAATATGAGGAACTGTATAATATTAAGCCTGATCTGGATACAAAATTTTTGTGAAGTCAAAAATGGTGCATCTTTAGAATCTTTTGTCCAAATTATTCCTCTTTTACCTGTCCAGGATCCTCATCCCATTTTTATCCATCCTTCAAGTGCCAGCTTAAACCCCAAGCCGTCCAAATGAACCTTCCCTGATTACTTCTCCCACACTGAACTTTCACTACTGTTTGTTGACCACTCAACAACATCCTGCTTTGACATGCTAACTATTCCCATACTACATATAGGATACACTTAAAACGTTGATGAATGAGAACACCAAAAAATAATAGAAAAAAATTTGAATCATCTGAATGGCTAAAGCCCTTTCACACAAATATATATACACGTTTCTGAAGAAATGCAATATTCATAAGAAAATACAGATCTTTTCTTCATATAATGGTTGAGTTACATCCTCTAAAAAAGTTTTGAGAAGAGGATAGAAATAAAAAAATTTACCTGAGTGTTTTTCTACTAGGAACAAATAACATACTTAAATTAACCAGAGGCAAACTTTACATCTTTTTCCTCTACAAATTCTGCCCTCTTTTCCATCGTAACCACCTTTGTTTAGCCAACAGCTATTTATAATATTTTATTTAATTTTAAGAGAGAGAGAGAGAGAGAGAAGAGAGAGATGGAGAGTGAGCAGGGGAGGGACAGAGAGAGAAGGAGACAGAGAATCACAAGTAGGCTCTGCACTGTCAACATGGAGCCCAATGTGGGACTCAAACTCACTAACTGTGAGATTATGACCTGAACAGAACAAAAGTCAGATGCTTAACTGACTGAGCCACCCAGATACCCCCTACAATATTTTAAATGAGACACAACTTAAACCCAGAACTAGTTTTTAAAAGTAGTCTCTACGACCAATGTGGGGCTTGAACTCATGACCCCAGGATCAAGAGTTACACACTCCACTGACTGAGCTAGTTGGGTGTCCCCATAAGTATATTAAGTACACACTATACTCTTGCTAGTGTATATGTTATGTATCCCAAACTCTACATCAAAAGATAGATTTTTTTTCAGAACCCCAGGCTTCCTCATACCCTCTTCCAACTTTTAATCAGCTCTGTTGGGCTACTTTGGATTTAACTCACACACTGAAATAAACACAACTACTAGAATAAATGTTCTCAGGCACCAGCATGGCATGAGTATCACCTTGGGAATGAATGCTTTACAACTCACTCCTGTCAACTTTATATAAGTCATTTACATCTCCTTCATTACTTCCTTCATTTTAACAAGGCCCATATTTCTGTCTTTAATTTACTGAAACTATCTCTGTGTTTTTTCATTTACAGACACATACCTGTCTGACTCCATCCCAAGGACTGAAAACTATAGCACCAAGTACTTCAACATTAATGAATCAGGAGGTCTGATCCGCCTTGTGTACACTCAAAGTGGGTTAATCTGAACCTTAAGAAAACGCTTTCTTTACAGCGGAGTGTATATTGAGTGCCCAATCTTCCCCATTTTAAAAGACCTACTTTAACGCCAGACACTGCCACAGGAACTTTTTCTACTTTAGTCTCACACTAACTTCCTATGTTCTGCTACTATTAGAGTTATTTCTGAACTTAAATACTACTATAGGGTTTACTAGTGGAAACACACTTTGCATCCAGCAGAGCACTGGGTATGAACAGGTCCCAGTCAATATTTCTGGGCGTGAGGTCAGAAGATCTGGGTGCAAGTACTGCTTCCTCAATTTACTACCAAACGATTTTATTCAAGACTCCCTAGTATTACCTAAGCCTCAAATGCTTTCTCTATAAAATAGGGGTACGTATTTTATAGAGTTGTGAGGATTAAATAAGTTAATGCACAAGTTTTTAAATTATGAAGTGCAAAGAAAACAAATGTCCCAGGGGCGCCTGGGTGGCGCAGTCGGTTAAGCGTCCGACTTCAGCCAGGTCACGATCTCGCGGTCCGTGAGTTCGAGCCCCGCGTCGGGCTCTGGGCTGATGGCTCAGAGCCTGGAGCCTGTTTCCAATTCTGTGTCTCCCTCTCTCTCTGCACCTCCCCCGTTCATGCTCTGTCTCTCTCTGTCCCAAAAATAAATAAAAACGTGGAAAAAAAAATTAAAAAAAAAAAAAAAAAAAAAAAAGAAAACAAATGTCCCAAAATTTGTTCTTATTCATTTTAGGGCTGACCCACATACAGTTGTTCAAAATTCCAATTGCTTTCAATGTTTTAACTATTTTTTGAATTTAAATATTTATATGGCTGCCTTTTTCTTGCATATGCTACTAATAATTCCTCTCTTGTGCCTTGACTGTGACTTTTTTAAAAAAAAAAAGACTTGATGTATGTAAGTGATGAATCACGGGAATCCACTCCTGAAGCCAAAAACTACACTGTATACACTGTATGTTAGCTAACTTGTCAATAAATTATTTAAAAATAAAATAAAAAAAGACTTGGGAGAATTTCAACTGCTTCCACATGCGGTCATTAAAAACCATGGTCAACAACTACAAGCATCATGCCTACCAGGTCACAGCCCCCTGCTCCCTATACACTTCCTGAGAGCCGCTGTAGCAGGAAGAATGCATCAAGCAAGGAAACCAAATCCCGATTCTAGTGAGCAAATTGTGCAGTGTTTGTAGGATGCAAGTTTGAGCAGAGTCCAGGTTTCAGAATGCTCTGAAAACAGGGCTTTGAGAAGTCATTCTCTCACTTTTCATTTGTAAAATCAATCTTTAAAAAAAATTTTTTAATATTTATTTTTGAGAGGGAGAGAGACAGGGTGAGAGCAGGGGAGAGGCAGAGAGAGGGGGACACAGAATCTGAAGCAGGTTCCAGGCTATGAGCTGTCAGTACAGTGCCTGACGCAGGGCTCGAACTCACAAAACAAGGTGAAATCGGACACTTAATCAACTGAGCCACCCAGACACCCCTGTAAAATCAATCTTCAGGATCCCTTTCAAGTAGAACAGTATGATGGGACTGGAAAACACCCAATAAAAATAAAAAAGATATACTAGGATATTTTTTCAGCAAACAGGAACATCTGAGCATGATGGTTAAAGACCACCCCACCCCAAAAGTATTTCTTAAAGATAGAGATAGGGTTGTAGTATTCTCATAACTCCTTATTTCCAACATATTCCAGAAGGCAAATATCTAAGCAATTTAATTTCTCCCTGTATATCTCAATATATGTATCATTAGACTGAAATATGATTCAGTTCTATTTAAAATTTCTCTATTTTATCATTATTATTAGTCCTTATTATAACTAAATATTTGAGAATTTAGTGAATTCTTGGGTCACAAAAGAACTAATGTTGAAGATAAGGCTAGTTATCTTCACTCAAAATAAGTATCGAGACATAATCTTTATATTACAGAACCCCACTTTCACAATCGTGGTTCCTTTTGTTCTCTTGCAAACCCCTAAATGGTTTTGTTCTTTGACATGTATTTATGTCCTTTGCCTCTCTTAAAAAGTTAACACAAACATTTTTCTTAAGCCTCTCTCTTCAATTAAACTATAAGCTTTGATTCTCATTTTTCAGGATCCACTATAATTTATTTCATTTTGGTTCTCAGATTGGATCTCTTTCCTAGGATACAAAAAGTTAATAAAAACCCAAAAAAGGGCAGTTTTTTTCTTTTAAGGCAAAAAAAATTCCATGATGTTGGGGACTTTCTGGAGACTGATTAGTCAAGTCGGTTGCCATCATCTCTAGGAGAAATAGGGAAGATCTCAGTGGTTTGCTCTAACTTATCTTCTAAAAACAAATACGCAGGGGTACCTGGGTGGCTCAGTTGGTTCAGTGTCCAACTTCAGCTCAGGTCATGATCTCACGGTTTGTGAGTTCAAGTCCCACATCACGCTCTGTGCTGACAGCACGCAGCCTGGAACCTGCTTCGGATTCTGTGTTTCCCTCTCTCTGCCCCTCCTTCACTCGTACTCCCTCTCTCTCTCTCTCTCTCTCTCTCTCTCTCTCTCCTCAAAATAAACATTAAAAAAAAATTAATAAATAAAAATACCCAAATTTAGCTTGGAATCCAATCCTGCTTTTGATAATTTTTTTTAAAATATAAAACACAGGTATCAAATCCTCTCTCATTTCTTCTCACATCCCAGTCCTCTCTGATGGGAGTTATTTTTCCCTGCAGTGTGCAGCTTTACCATTTAATGGGAAATACTTAGGGTAAATGAATAACCTCTACACACCCTCTGACATCCTTTGAAGGCTTACTATCATTCTCTTAAATAAGTTTTCTAAAGACAGATTTACTTTAAAAATATCCTTGAAATGAGCAATTTCCACCTGTTAAGTTTCAATTCTATTACTGCAAAGGTTCATTAGCCTTCTAAATTGTTAGCAAACAAGTGGAAAAGACAGTTTACTCAGGCACTAATTTTTCTGCAAGGAACCCAATGCCCACCTGGCTAGCAACTGAGTTTTGGAAAATCAATGCTAACTTGAAATGAGGATACTGTTATAATTAAGTTTATGTATTTCTAGATGTAATTTTTAGTATACTGTGACCCTAACTAAAATTTTGATATACTTACTAAATGCCAATCATTGTTCTAAGTGATCCATTTAATCTTCATAAGAATTATTAACCATGCACTACATATAATGAAACTAGAGCACAATCAACCATTGATTAAGAAACTTCCTCAAAGTCAAGAGATTAAGGAGCAAAAAGGAACTCAAACCTAGACAGTCTGGGTTCAGAGTCTTCATGCTTAACCATTAAGCTACCCTGCCTTTCATATCTTGGAATTATTAATGGGATGGGTATTCTGAAGTAGGTTATCCAACTGAAAGCTACTTAATACCAAATACAGGACCACCACAGTGAGAGGGCTAATTCATATCCATAAAACAAATTCCTGTAACTAAACGAATTGTGACTTGTATTAGGTAGTCTAATTCTGCCATTAAAACATCTCTGGAGGGGGTGCCCGGTGGTTCAGTCGGTTAAGCATCTGACTTTGGCTCAGACTTCGATATGCTGGCTCAGGAGTTCGAGCCCTGCCATGGGCTCTGTGTCAACAGCTCAGATTCTGCATCTCCCTCCCTCTCTCTCTTCCTCTGCCCCTCCCTCTTTCACACACTGTCTCTCTCTCAAAAACAGAAATTAAAAAAAAAATCTCTGGAATTCCCAATAGTGGAGAGTTGTCCTTTTCTTATGAATTATAGCACATGGGCCTACGAATGTTTTTAAACACAAGAGACCAATAAAAAACAGCAACACAAAGACACAAGGGAAAAGACACAAGGGGCTAGTCCAATTAGGAATGATGACGAACATTCCAGGAAAGCAGAACCTGCTGATGATGTTTTGACTTTGGTGGGGAAGGGGCTGTCCAGAAGCTAATAGCATATAACTTAGGCTGATTCTATTGATTAAACAACCTAAAAATCAAGTAAGGAGGGATGCCTGGGTGGCAGTCAATTAAGTGTCAAACTCTTGATTTTGGCTCAGGTCATGATCTCACAGTTCATGCCATCAAGCTCTGCACTGACAATGCGGAGTCTGCTTGGGATTCTCCTCTCTGCCCCTTCCCTGCTCACGCTCTCAAAATAAATAAATTTTAAAAACCAAGTGGGGAGAAGAAATTTAAGTAAATGAGCTATAACAATCAAGGTGATTTTTTCTATTTGTACTAAAGTTTAAATGAGGAAGTAGACTTAGTCATGCTATCTTTATTCTCGTCTTCCTGTCAAGTTTTTAGCCTCACTCCCTTAGTATGTATTATCCAGTTACTAAAGAAGGACTCTCAGGGTCATAAAGATCAGCTAATCTGGGGCTTCCCAAATTGGGTGTCTCATGGAACACTGCTGCACAAGGTTTTAACGGGCAGACCATAATTCAGAGATTCTGGGCTGTTTTGAAGCAAAAAATAAGTTTCTTAGCTACATCCCTGCTCCAACCCTTAATATGCTCATGTCCAGGGCAAAGCTCCAAGAGCAGAATCTGCTTTGTAAAATTCCTCAAAATCACTGAAACACATTTTTGATTAATACATCCTACCATCTCGCAGGGCTAATAGTTTATATATAGAATACAAACAAGAGACCCAACATTTCTCCTGTCCTGGTCATTCAACCTCTTCTTGACAACTTCCAACAGCAAATGCACTACTTTATTTAACCTTCATTCTTGAAGAATAGTTTAATTGGATATAGAATTTTAGGTTGGTGATGTTTTCTTTCAACACTTTTCATTCCTCTTCCCTTCTTCCTTGAGTGGTTCAGCTGAGAAACCTGCTCTAATTCTCATCCTATAGGTAAGAGGTATCCAGTTCTTTCAAGGTTTTATCTTGGTTTTCTACAGTTTGAAGAAGATATGTCTAAGTGTAGACTGTGGGTTTGTTTTTTTGTTTTGTTTCGTTTTTTGTAATCCTGCCTCGTATTTGTTCTTGGAATTTCCTAATCAGTGGTTTGATGTCAGTCATTAATTTTGAAAATTCTTGGCCATTACTTCTTCAAATACTTCTTCTGCTTCAATTGTTCTCCTGGTGTTGCAAGAATATGCATGACATCTTTCCAAAATGATCCCATAATTCTTGAATCTTCTGTGTTGGGCTTTTTTTTTCCTTTTTGCATTTCAGTTTGGAAATTTCTATTGACCTATTACATAGCTGATAGGTCATTTCCCCAGCAATGTCCAATCTACCGAGGTGACCACCAAAGGCACTCATTTGTCATTGTTTCTCATTTCTAGCATGGTACCTACTTTTCCATTAGAGTTATTAACATATTAATCAGTTACTTTAAACGCCTGGTCTGACATCTCCAAAAGTCGTGTCCTACATGAATCTGTTTTGTCTCTTCAGACCGTTTCGTGACTTCTGACATGCCCTGTAATTTTTTCAAAAGCTGAACTTGATTATCAGGAACTGGGGTAAGTAGGCCTTTATTGTGAGGTTTTATCTTAATCTGGCGAGGAGTTGGGCTGTGTTTGCTGTAGATACAGACGGCAGAGGCTGAAACTCATTACTTTAATAGTTCTTTCATATTAATGTCATTTCTAACTAGCAGAATGGTCTTGTCACCTGTAACATACCCGCTGGTCCTAGTTTTGCGCTCTTGCCTAAACCCAACTCATCTCTTCTGATAGTTTTCAAAGCATGTGAGGATAGGTAGCACAAGTCTGATCTCTGATATCCCCATTTACTTCAACTGTTCTCCAAGGTACTGTGTTTCTATTTCTTTGCCATCCTGGCCCGTACCTCTGGATACGCTGTAGTTAATTCCATTAGCCAATGTGCAATCCAGAGTTGAATACAGAAACCCAGCTGTGACTGAACCAGCTTTCAAAGAAACAGAACTTACTTGGCATATTCTGAAAACTTGGTGTAGCTTAACACTGTTTATACCAGCTACGTCGCAATGCTAACTGCTACATGACCAGTGCTTTCTCTCATGAAGTGATGCCAAGCCATGTCCTAACTGTACTGATGCAGTGAGTTTAGGAGGAAATAACTGGAAGTTTTTAAGCAGAAAAAGTAATGCAAGATTCCCACAGATCCCCATTAATTTTGCACTGGTTATGGAACAAAGGTCATTAAACTGTGAATCACTGTTCGTCTCAGAGGTGGCCCTAATTCGACTGAAGTTGTAAGCAAATTTATGTGCATATGTGGATTTTTCAAAGATGCTGGCAACTCAAAAAAGGTTAACAACGTCTATGTTCTTCTTGTATTCTATAATCTTCCCGATTTTCATGAACACTCCTTTTTTTTTTTTAAATAAAAAAACCCTAAACACACTTAACCATATTCCCAAAAGTCAAACGGTAACTAGAATTTTATGAAGAATTAGAATACAAAACATATTAACTGCAGCATAATGTTAGGTCTAGCATCTAGTAAGTCATCAAATTGATCAAGTTTACTGATAATGAGCTGCCTTAATATCTATGCATTTTGTTGTATGTGCATTGTTTTAAAATGTATTGTTAAATAAATGTATTGCTTATTAACCCTAAAACCTTCCAAGAATATTACTTTATATTAGAGTCAGATGACTGGATCTTAGGAAGGTTCCAAGAAGAACAGGCTTTGCTCTGAAGCAGTTACTTTCTCCAAAAACTGATCTAAACACGACCGGATTCAGGAGATGCTTAAAAAAGAATTCTCATGTTAGGAAGTTAAGTCTGACAGAGCTCTAGGAGACTGTTAGTATAAATGATGCACAGTTCTCCTTAAACTTTTCATTTACTGAACTACATGAGAGGTTCACATTTTACTTGAACAAGTCTGATGTTTGCAATGGTATTAAAATTATCAAGACTTAAGTTCTAGTTCTAACACAAATCTTACTTCAAAAGCAAGAAGCGGATAAATTAAATGGCATAGTTACAAGTAATACCACTACTCCCCTAATTACAATGGCGTGCTGAAGGAATTAGACATAAAGAGGCAATGACTTTTATTAAAATTGAAATATTCTTGATAGTACATATTCCTCCACAATTTTGTCACAGAGACCTAGTTCTTTAAATAGGTCCAACAGGTATAACTTATTTAACTTAATAAGGATAAATGGTCTTTTTCCCCCTTAAAGCTCCACTCCTATTTGAAATGAAGGAAACAAAAACAAAAACAAAAAAAAAATGCTGGCCAGCAGCTGTCAATGTTTAGAAAATCACTTACACAATTTAAATAAATGAAACTGAATATACACAACTACTTAAAAACAAAAGAGTGGAACAAGTACATCAAAATATGAAATGTTTTCACTGGTTCATGTAAACCAGTGAATGTTTTTTTGTTATTTCTTTTTCAGTATTTTCTGGATTTTTTCTTCTCCTTTTAAGTAGGCTCCACGCCCAATGTGGGACTTGAACTCACAACCCTGAGATGAAGAGTCACATGCTCTACCGACTGAGCCAGCCAGGCGCCCCTACTTTCTATAATAAACATGTATTGTTTTTATGCTGGGAGACTACTGTATGAAGAAAATGGCATATTGCTTTTATAAGTTGAATTAAGACAAAGTACTTAGAAATTCCCAAGTATAACATAAGGAATACGGGGAAAAGTCAAGAGCACTGAACTTTAGAACTTTAGTAGACCTCAATCCTAAGGTTGAGAAAAGAACAGGTTTGATACTATACAATTTCTTCAAGTTCATATAGTAAATTCTAGAACCCATAACCCTTAAGTTCTAGGTTCATTATTCTAAATCCATACTCTGTTCACTGAAGACTAAGATATCCAAGTAGAATGTAAATTTGTACATACAGTATGGCTATTAACTGTTTTTCAAGATAAAAAATTTTTTTGTTTACTTATTTTGAGTGAGACACAGAAGGGGGGGGGGAGAGGGGCAGAGAGAGGGAGAGACAGAATCCCAAGCAAGCTCCACACTGTCAGCACAGAGTCTGACATGGGGCTCAATCTCATGAAACCATGAGATCATGACCTGAGCCAAGAGCAAGAGTTGGGATGCTTAACTGACTGAGCCACCCAGGCGCTCCCCGCCCCCATTTTTTATTACAGTTTACAATAGTTTCAAATCTATGATTTTCATAAGACAAAAGAAAATGTATGAAAATGTTCTCAGGAGCTAAGTGGTTTTAATGTATTCATTTAAATGGATTTTTCAAATTTCCTTGGAATATATTAATATTTCTGAGCCTCAGTGTTCTCATTTGTAAAACATGTGTAACTATAGTTATCTACCTCATAGAGCTACAAATAAAAACCGGACCAATACTTAGAAAAATTCTGTTCTAAAATGTAATTTACTTTTATTCACATTTTTAGGAATGCGTTACATGGAAGGATGGAGCACTGACTTACTATATTAAGTTTAAACTTCATCAGTAGCTTTACTTTTTCAGAATCTCACGAAGTAGCTCACTTGTCCCACTGTTTGTCTTATACTCCCATTTTACAGCCATTATGACTTTAATGCTATTGCTTATAGTTTGCTTACTTGCCTAGAATTCCCAACCATTCCTTTGTTGATAAGAAAAAAAGTAGAGAGCTTTCCCTAACAGGGCTATGAGGACACTCTATCTGCTGATGGCTACTCATTAGGGGCGGGCTGGGACCTCCAGGTGTTTAGGCATTTTCAGCACACACAAGGCTGGGTTTTCTTTTTTCTAAAGTTAGTTAGTTAGTTAGTTAGTTGTTTAGGCATTTTCAGCACACACAAGGCTAGGTTTTCTTTTTTCTAAAGTTAGTTAGTTAGTTAGTTTGCTTGTTTGTTTATTATTTATTTATTATTTATTTATTTATTTATTTGGAGGGAGACCGTGGCTGAGGGGAGTGGCAGGGGGAGAGGGAGAGAAAATCCCAAGCAGGCCACATGGTCAGCACAGTGCCTGACACAGGGCCTGATCCCATGAACCATGAGATCAAGACCTGGGCTGAAATCAAGAGTCGGACATTTAACTGACCGAGCCACGAGGCGCATCCTTTTTTCCCCGTCAAGTTTACTTACTTTGAAAGGGAGAGGGAGAGAGAGAGAGAGAAAAAAGGAGACAGGTTTCTATGAACTATTTCCTAGGGGAAATTTCTTCCCTCTGATTCTACTTATACATTGTCTTTCTGAAAATGCTTGGTGGTTCTGGGGATATTATCTTATGTAACTACAGACTGTAAGTACAACCTGCCTGGGTTGTCAGTAAAGTGGGCAAGATCCAACATGGATTACAGCAGTGAGTGGTTTTCCAGATACAGATGATCACCATCACTCCTGGGCCTCACCAGGCAAAAGGAACACTGCTTTTCCTCTGCTCCAAGATCCCATACAGACAGGTTCCTCACCACTGCAATCTGGTCCAAGAAAGGAGATGCACAGGAGCTGACCCTCCTGGTTGTTTCCACTGGAGCACTCTTAGTTCCAACCTCCTGCTGCTTCCAGGTGTTCAATGTGGGGCAAAGAGCATTTGTGTAAACGCTCCCACCTGAAGAAGAGTAAATGCCAAGATGTGGTTCCTCTCTTCAATTCCTGTTCAGTATCTGCCTTCTAAGAATACTGCCATAGGGGGCACCAACTGCATTTCTTCTATTAGAGCAGAGCTATTACATATTTTACATATAGTAAATAAAACTTCTTCATTTCTCATATATCTCTCCATTTTATCTATACCTATCTTTTAAGCAAGGCTGATCAATCATTACAAACAGAACTTTCTGTGACAATGAAAATGTTTTGTATCTACACTATCCAACAAAGTAGCCAAAAGCCACATGAGGCTATTGCGCATCTGAAATCTGGATAGTGCTGAGGATTTAAACTTTGTTTTATGTAATTTTAATTATTTTTTTTAGTTTGTTTATTTATTTTGAGAGAGCGAGCAGAGAGAGAATCCCAAGCAGGCTCCAGAGCATCAGAGCAGAGCCTGACGCGGGGCTCAAACCCACAAACTGAAATCATGACCTGAATCGAAATCAAGAGTCAGATGCTTAGCTGACTGAGCCACCCAGGCCCCTAATTTTAACTAATTTAAATAGCACAAACAGCAAGGGGCCTACTGAATAGTGCATGCAGCTATCTCTCTATATTTCACCTCAATTCCTTCATCTTGTCTTTCCATTTTATTTCTCTCCCCTCGCTTACCCTCTTTTCATTAGATCTTTTTATTTTGCGTTTATGCAAACAAGTTACGTAACATAATATATAATGTATCTTTATATACATCTTTATTAGTTACACTAAGTTTTATGTATTTATTCTAACATCTTAAAATAGAAGTCATGGGTAGAATGTCTGAACAACTATCCTGCTTTTGTTTTTTCTATGGAATAGAATGAAAATCTAAATCATCAAGGAAATCATGTGACACTCTGACTGCAAGTCTCTTAACATAATCAACTACACTCCAGAACACTGGGGTGAAATATAGAAAACATTTTAGACTAACTTAATTTCTGAGACAATTACCTTCAAGAAATCATGAAAAATCACCAAAAGGGTGAATTGTACCTAATTTTGCAAATTATTACAGTATTGCAAATACCGTACCTAATTTTATTTATTTATTTGGTACCTAATTTTAAAGAGGTAGATTCCATAAACAGACAAGTAGGCCTTGATACAGATAAATCAGAATCTCAAAAAATGATTAAACATATTGTTTAAGAGTTTAGGAATCCAGGCACAATCCCTGAGATGCTAAGAATATAACTAGCAATATAAACATCTCCTTTTTTGAGAGGAACTATAGATACAGTAAGACAAGACACAGGCTGGCTAGAAAACCTCCACGTTTTCTTGTTTGGGCCGGAACTTCTGAGGTAATTACTATAAGCTGGGCAGTTTTAAGCACCCAATTCATGTAAATCACATAATAAACATATAAAGCAGGTATAAGTATTATCCCTATTTTACAGACGAGGAAATTGATGTACAAAGAGGTCAAATGCTTTGCTGAGTGTCAGTGAGCTAATAAGCGCTGAAGCCAGAATTTAAACTCCTATAATCCAGTTCGAGAGTCTTCACTCATCATCACAAAGCTAAAGTGCTTCCTGAAGTGTTCACTACTCTAAGGCCAAAGTCACCTAAGAAAAACTTCTAACCACAGACCTATGTCCTGGCCTTATATCTTTAACACATAAAAACATTTTAATCTTTAATTCAGAATAAATATATTCTTAAGAAATCTAAAAAGAAAGCAAGCCAAAATAAGAAATGACAAGTCAAGTTTTTAAGAAATCCCATAGGATGAAACACTAAGAAAGATATATTATTTTAAAAATTAATTTTATAAGAATCTGATGAACATCTTCCAAGAATGGCTGATGTTAAAAAAATAAAGAGGTTTAGGGGTGCCTAGATGGCTCAGACAGTTAAGCATCCCCAAACTTTTGATTTCAGCTTGGGTCATGACCTCACGGTTTGTGGGATGGAACCCTGTGTTAGACTCCGCACCAACAGCACAGAGCCTTAGGATTCTCTCTCTCTCTGTCTCTCTCTCTCTCTCTCTCTCTCTCACTGCCCCTCCCCTTCAAAATTAACAAACTTAAAAAAATAAAGCGATGAAGTAGTACTAAAATTAACATGATCAAAAATGCTGATGCTACATTGTCAAAAATATTACACTTCATAAAAAAAAATACTTCAGAGCTTAGAAGTAAAGCTTATACACAGCAGAAATAAACACCATAAATTATTCATGCTGTAGTAAAAAAGTGTATTTACTGGACCTTACTTAAATATTCTTTATTTTAAAAATAAGAAATATAAAGACACATTATAGGTCTTACTGTAGTTACATGTTGTTTACTGAAATGATGCTTAGATTCTTTCTCAGAGCCCACTGCTTTCATCAGACATACACTTTCACATATTTACTTGCATAATTCCTAAACCCATGGATTAGAAAAAGTAATGTAAAACCAGGGAGAACAAAAGCTTTAAGCACTCATTGCAGAAAAAAAAACAAAAAAAAGATAAACAAAAAAAAAACACATTAAGGTTTATGAAACTTAGTGTCTAATTAAACAGTATTTTACATTTACATTAAATAGGTCCAAACACTACTGCAGATTGTATCAAGCTTTTCGAGGTGTAACTAACTTGTTAGGAACATTTATACTTGATTCTCCTATGGGTCACTTCAACAGGGAACCTGTGCCTGCTGGAACTCCCAATACCATGATGATCCAGGGATTGCAATAACCAAATCAGTACTGAATGCTGCTGCAGTACTGGTGTGCTGGCAAAACAGAGGTAAGGTTCCAGCCAGATCTGGGCTGACTTGTCAAACTCACAAAACTCTGGCACTACCATCTCCTCTGACTGATTTCCTTCTGACTTGTCCCAGAATGGGAGGATCTGTGAGTTGTCCAAGTAAAAGCTATAATAAATCCCTTTATTTCAACAGAGTCCCATAAAAAGGTGAGAAAACAATCTCCACTCCCAACACCAGACAAGCAGGCTGTAAGGAAGAATACAACAAAAACAACAAACTCAAGGGAAGGGGCACCTGGGTGGCTCAGTCAGTTGAGTACCCAGTTTTTACATTGGCTCAGGTTGTGATTCTGGGGTCATGGGATCAAGCCCCATGTGAGGCTCTGCACTGAGTGTGGAGCCTGCTTAGGATTCTCACTCTCTTCCTGTGCCCCTCTCCCGCATACTCTAAAAAAAAAAAAAAAAAAAGTTTGGAGCATCTGGGGGCACAGTTGGTTAAGTGTCAGACTTTAACTATTTGTCTATTTGTAAGCTGGAGTCCCGCACAAGGCTCTGGGCTGTCTGTGCAGAGGCAGCTTCAGATCCTTTGTCCCTCTCTCTCTGCCCCTCCCCAGTTTGCATGCATGCTCTCGCTCTCAAAAATGAACATTTAAAAAAAATAAAAGGGATGGGGCACCTGCATCCAACTTCGGCTCAGGTCTGATCTCCCTGTTTGAGTTCGAGCCTGTGTCAGGCTGTGTGCTGACAGCTCAGAGCCTAGAGCCTGCTTCAGATTCTGTGTATCCCTCTCTCTCTGACCCTACCCCACTCTTAACTCTCTCTCTCTCTCTCTCAAAAATAAATAAACACTAAAACATCTATTTTTTAAACACTCAAGGGAAACTAAAGGAAGATTATAGACATGAGGAAAAATGAAAAAAGATAAACATGAAGTCAAGATTCAGAATACTCAATATACACATAAGTTAAAGAGAGGGGTGCCTGGGTGGCTCAGTCTTTTTGGCGTCTGACTTCGGCTCAGGTCATGATCTCACAGTTCATGGGTTCAAGCCCTACATCGGGCTCTGTGCTGACAGCTCAGAGCCTGGAGCTTGCTTCGGATCCTGTGTCTCCCTCTCTCTCTGCCCATCCCCCATCCCCTCTCTCTCAAAAATAAACAAACATTAAAATATTTTTTAACTTAAAAAAAAGGAGAAACCATAAAAAAATCAGAAGCAAAAATAAAAGGCAACTTAGATCTTTGCAATTAAAGGGAACATCAACCAACATCAAACAAAATTACTTTTTTAAATGCTTATTTATTTTTGAATGGGGGGGGGGGCAGAGAGAGAGGGAGACAGAGAATCCTAAGCAAAAGCCTGATGTGGGGCTCCAACTCGTGAACTGTGAGATCATGACCTGAGCCAAAGCAGGACACCCAACCAACTGAGCCATCCAGGCACCCCTCAAACATCAGGCAAAATTAAAAGACCAATATCCTATGTATGTGTAGGCAAAGTGTTAAATGTGCAAGAGAAAGCAAAAATACATTAACTAGGCCAAAAGAAAAAAAGAAAAGACACGATCCAAGAATTCTACATTCAGTGAAGCAGTCAGTGATGGGTGAGCAAAAAAGAAAGCTGTTCTCAGACATGCAAGGACTTTTTGTTACTTTTCATAACTGCTATATCCTGTCCTTTATTTTGACATAGTTGACAGAAATAGCTATTCATGTAAATTTTTTCATGACAAATAATACATGAATAATGGCAATAACACACAAAAAATAGGATTCTTTACCCACCAATAAAAGGATCTAAGATCCTATAAACAAAATTGGGTCTATAAAAAGGAAGGGAAGAGAGTAAGGGGCTATTATTTCAAATTATGCATTTTCAATATCAATAGCAGATTTTGGTTTTTATCTTCCATTCTGGATTTTTGGTATTTCCCATTTTCCCCAATGCATAAATGTGTTATGTATGTACACACACACACACACAAATATATATATTTGAGCAAATACATTTGTAAAAATGTTAAGATAAAAAAGTATATATGTTCTAGCAGTTTTCCAGAAAATGGAAAAGACTGCTCTTAAAACAGTGTGTTCCCTTTACATCAGAAACATTCAAGTAGAGAATGTGTTTTGGGAAATGTTCTAAAATAATTTCCAGCACTGGTGCATTAAATTATCTCCAAACTCTTTTTAATAACAAGTATCAACTTTAGACTGTATCTATCTATCTATCTATCTATCTATCTATCTATCTATCATCCCTTTATAACAACAATGAAACAAACAGCCCATTTAAAAAATAGACAAAGGACTTGAATAGACATTTCTCCAAGATGATAAACAAATAGCCAATCAATTAGGATGGCTACTATCAACAAAAACCCAAATAAAAAGTGCTGTCAAGGATGTGAGGAAATGAGAACCTGTGCATTTTTGGTAGTAACATAAAATGGTGCAACTGTTATGAATGGTATGCTATGGTACATCAGTTTCTCAAAAAATTTGAAAATAGAATTGTCATATGATCCAGCAATACCATTTCTGGGTATAAACCCAAAAGACCTGAAAGTAAGGACTCAAAATAGATACATGCTAAGACCCCATGTTCATAGCAGCATTATTCACAACAGCAATAAAGTGGAACCAACCCAAGTATCCAAAAGACACATGGGAAAACAAAATGTGGTATATACATACCATGGAGTATTTCAGCCTTAAAAGGGAAGAAAGTTCTGGCACACATTACAACACCAATAAACCTAGAGTACATTATGCTGAGTGAAGTAAGCCAATCACAAAAAGTGCATGATTCTACTTATATTAGGTACCTAGTCAAATTCAGAGACAGAAAGAATGGTGGTTGTCAGGGCTGGAGACAGTAGGGAATGAAGAGCTGCGTAATGGGTATGAGTTTCAGTTTGCAAGATGAAAGAATTCTGGAGATACGCTGCACAGCAACGAGAATGTACTTAACACTACTGAAGCATACACTTAAAAATGGTTAAGATAGTCACGGCACCTGGATGGCTCAGTGGATTAAACATCCTTGACCCTTGATTTTAGCTCAGGTCATGATCTCACAATCACGAGATCAAGCTCCACCATCAGGCTCCCTGGTGGGCATGGTGGCCTGCTTAAGATCCTTTCTCTCCCTCCCTCTACACACTCTCTTTCAAAAAATAAAACTTAAAAAAAATGTTTTTAAATAGTTAAGATGGTCAATTTTACGTGTATTTTACCACATGTTTTTTAAGTTTTTAAATTTATTTTGAGAGAGAGAGGAAGTGTAGGAGGGGCAGAGACACAGGGAGACATTGTCAGAGTGGAGCTCAAATTCAGGAACCATGAGGTCATGACCCGAGCCAAAGAGTTGGATGCTTACCAACTGAGCCACCCCGGTGCCCCAACTACGGTTTTTTAAAATACAAAAGCAAAAAATATACCATCACTTAATGGCTCCCAGAATTCTCCCTACCAACTAGCTACTCTTGAGAGCATTATGCAATTTAAATGACCTGGTAAAAGGAAAAGAGCAGAAAAAATAATTATGTAAAAATAAGGGTTTCTGATACTTATTATCAACTGTCTTCACACAGGTTGTGTCATTATGAATTTATATCAATTAATATGCAGTTGAGACGTCTCCACTTCCACCTCCCTTTGTCACCAGAATATCATTTTGTTTTCTTAAATTCTAGAAGACTGAGCATTAAAATTACCTTTGCCTCACTGCTTTCATTTTTTCCCCCTACATCTAGGAATTTATGAAAAAATTATCACAGTGTCTGGGTAGCTCAGTCGGTTAAGCGTCCAACTTCGGCTCAGGTCATGATCTCACGGTTCGTGGGTTCAAGTCCCACGTCGGGCTCTGTGCTGACAGCTCAGAGCCTGGAGCCTGCTTAGATTCTGTATCTCCCTCTCTCTCTGCCCATCCCCAAGCCATGCTCTGTCTCTCAAAAATAAACAAACATTAAAAAAAAGAAAAAATTATCAAAAATAAGCAAGGATTTACCTAAAGTGTGATTCAAAACCATGTTTTTCTAATAACAAGAAACTGGAAAAAACAAACGCTAAACAATAAATAGCTGGTTAAAGAAATACTTCATTTTAGATGAGAATATAATCATGAGAAAATGTTTACTGTAAATGTGTAAAAAAGACTACATAAAATAGCATACACTGGGATTCCATCTCTCAAATCTTATCAATGGTTCTTTAGGAGGTAATGAGATTTTAGGTGGCATCTGTGTGTGCTTATGAATGGCTTCTAAACTACGAGGAACATGTACTAGTTTTACAACTAGAAAAACTCTGGTGTCAACTATGTTTCAATTTTTTAAGAAAGCAAAAAAAAAAAAAAAAAAACCCTTTAATTCACTCATATGTCAGTTATCTCAATAAAGCTGGGAAAAAAATAATAATATACCTCACTGCACAAAAATGAAAGTGAAAAAGTTAAAAAATTTGACCTGCCTAAAACCAAATCATCCTCCTCAGCAAAACTAGTCCCTTATTTTAGTATCCTTTTAGTCAATGCCAGATTCATTTGCCCCATGGTTTCCAAAATTTCATTTATCACTGATTCCTTCTACTTTCTATGCTCAGACCCAATTAAATTATGATTCAATTGTTCCCATCCCGCCCATTCCTTTGTTTTCTCAGTGCTATCACCAAGTAAGGTTCAGGCCTACATTATCCGCAATATAAAACTTTCTAATTAAGCTCTGTTTCCCTATTGAAATTTGTCCCCATTGTAATCCACTCAGCAACTTCAATCAGGCTGTCAAACACTGCCACTGCCACCATTCCTCTCCATCCTTTGGACTGTTACAACCAGCAGCTCAACCTGCTACATGCAGGTAAACACCTCCAGCAATAAAATTTTAATTTAAAATTTTCAGTACTATTTAAAACATTATTTCCTATAGTAAGAGAATTAATATTAGAAATTTCTAATCATTGAATATCTTAGGGAAAGGGCACCTGGGTGGCTCAATTGGTTAAGTGTCCAACTCTTGATTTTGGCTCAGCTCACGATCTCACATGAGTCTGAGCCCCACATTGGGCTCTGTGCTGACAACGCAGAGCCCTCTTGGGATTCTCCCTCTCTCGGCCCTTCCACCCACTTGCACTGTTGCTGTCTCTCACAATAAATAAATTAAAAGCAAACAAACAAATAATAAATGCCTCAGGTAAAACAAAATTTTTCTTAAGCATTTAAAAAATAAAAATTAGGTTAAGCATCGGGGGGCTCAGTCCCACAAACCTTGAGATCACGACCTGAGCTAAAATCAAGAGTTGGACAATTGATCAACTGAGCCACCCAGGTGCCCGAGAAAACAAAGTTCTATGAAATTAAATACTTTTGAAAATCCAGGAAAATACCATCTAGCAGATACAGGGGAAGGATAACAAGAGTAAACAGTACATTCAGAAACAGGTAAAAGGCCAAGTAAATTAAGAAACATCTACTTAGGGGCGCCTGGGTGGCGCAGTCGGTTAAGCGTCCGACTTCAGCCAGGTCACGATCTCGCGGTCCGTGAGTTCAAGCCCCGCGTCAGGCTCTGGGCTGATGGCTCAGAGCCTGGAGCCTGTTTCCGATTCTGTGTCTCCCTCTCTCTCTGCCCCTCCCCCGTTTATGCTCTGTCTCTCTCTGTCCCAAAAATAAATAAACGTTGAAAAAAAAAAAAAAAAAAAAAACATCTACTTAGCAACATGGCATGAGAAATATCAAGTATGAAAGCTATTAAATATGTATAAAGTGGGAAGAAAGTAAAAATTCATGTATACAATAATCATGATTTAAATTGTAGATACAAACAATACCAAAAATAATACAAACAAAAATCTGCATAAGTAAAGGTGGGTAAGACAAATTGGCCAATAGAATAGAAAAGGGACTAACTACATTCCCATGTGTACACACACACACACACACACACACACACACACACGAATTAAGTATAACAGAAATGGCACTTCATAACATAATAAGAGACAGACTGAGTCATCGATTAATCATTAATACATGACAAGGGACATTCACTATCACTTTCAATTAGATCTCTATGTCACATCATAAACAAAAAAAAAATCCTAATGGATAAAAATATTAGGGGAAAAAACAAAGAAAAATAGCAAAGTATTTTTACAGTAATGAATTGAGAAGACCACCTTAACTATATCCAGAAAGTCCAAAATCTACCAAAACAAAGACAAATATTAACATACAAACTTAGAACCAAAGAGAAAAGTAGTTAAAGGATATAGGAAATTTGAAACGGAAATAAAACGGCTAGGTTTTTTTTTTTTTTTTTTAAGTAGGCTTCATGCCTGACACTGCTTCATGTCCATCACAGGACCCAAACTCACGACCCTGAAATCAAGAGTCAGATGCTCAAGCAACTGAGCCACCCAGGCGCCGGGCCAATAAATATTTTTAAAAGATGACCAATCTGAGTGAACAAAAAAATAATTTGTAAAGTATCAGATATGCAAAAATTTAAAAGATCACTGATAGTAAGTGCTAGGTTACACAGGAAAAGATGTACTCCTACGATACGGAGTTTAAAAAGGCAGAACCCGGGGCACCTGGATACCACAGCTGGTTAAGCGTCCGACTTCAGCTCAGAGCCTGGAGCCTGCTCCGGATTCTGTGTCTCCCTCTCTCTCTCTCCCTCCCCCGCTCACACTCTTGTCTCTCTGTCTCTCAGAAATAAACATTAAAAAGAAAAACAAAAAAAAACGCAGAGCCTTTACACCTGAAACTAATATAACACTGCATCAACTATATTCACACATACATACACACATAAATAGATGCAGCACAAAAAAATTTAAAAAATTGAAACGGCAGAATGCTTTGGTGGGCTTGAGTATACTGTCAACACTTAAACATACATTCCCTTGGACCCAGATTATTTTATTCTGCTTCTAAGAATCAATCCCACAGATATACCTTCACAATTATACAGGCCTGATCACCAGGATGGGATGTTCTCTGCAGCACTATATACAATGCACAAAACTAATAAAAGCAACTCAGTGGCTGCAATCTATCGCCATGAGAAGAGGGACAGACTTAAATAAACAACATTCATACAATTAATATTATGCCTCATTTAAAAAAATGAGCTAAATAAGAATATTCTGATGTAAGACTGCAAAAGATAAACACAGTCCTCTATGAAGTCCATCCTGACTTCCAAACCTTAGAACTATAATTTAAGAGCCATCAATCAAATTGTGATTTCCAATTTTCTACGTAAAACTACTCCATAAACTAGACAATTTTCTATGGAATCCTAGCACACTGTCAGTGTACAATGACATAGATAGGGATTTGATAAAAGCATGTTTTCTTATACTGACTGTATCATGAAAAAGAATCCAAAATTGAGCATCAAAGACATTACCTTACTGAATGTGAAAGAATTTCTGATCTCTGTATTTTTCCCTCTCCAACAGTATCAAAATCAAAATGTCACTTTACGTTTTCTATCCATGAATGCCTTCCAAAATAAGCTAGGTGAACAAAAGTTAATGCAATAATTTTAACTTCTAAATGGTGAAATATGATTTCTACAACAATCTATGACATGGATTTTATAAATACAAATTAGATTAATAGTCCATTTAGATAGTTATCTGCTTAATAACCAGCTAAAGTTCCAAAAATGATTCATAATACCCAAAATTTTTAAAAACACTTTATCTTTTCATTCATTACAAATGCTTTAACAGCAACCTCCTTAAAAAACATGAAATAGACAATCCCTGAACTGATACTTTAAATTTTTGTTCCATTTAAAGAAAAAAAAACAAAAAACAAAAAACGAAAAACCAATGAGTCATCAATACCTGGTCAATGACAGGTGATGCTCAAAGATGCAGATAACTGAAAACTGTTTGATGACATCACAGCTTACATGGGAAGTATAAATCTTGACCTCTCTGTCTCAACTTCAAAGTGATGCCACCTACTTGACACAAAAAATGTCTAAATATCTAAAATCATTTCCATAATCTTCTGAGAAAGAAATCAGTTATAAATGATAATTTACAGAGTTCTGTAGAATGACTTCCTGATTTATTAGAGATGTAAATTTTTTTTTACTTGTAAAAAAATGTTTAGCATAATTTAGGTCATCTCTTTTTACTATGATAATATCCACGCTGAAAAACAAAAACGTTCCTAGAATACTTTAAGACAGTGATTTCTCTGAAGAGTAGATTCCTCTGAAGAGAGAGGAAGCAGAAAGAACTGGATAGGGTTTCAGTTTTTGCTTTGATCTTACACTTCTTTAAGTAAAACCCGGAAGCAAATGTGTCTTTTGGAGGCGGAGTCCCCGGGTTCTTAACAATTTACAATCTCTTTGTGACCTTGGGCAAGTTATGTAATTTCCCTGTGCCTCAGTTTCTTTACCTGTAAATTGGGGATAATTCTTCCTGCTATGTAGGATTAAATGAGCTGACAGATGTGACATGCTTACAATAGCACCTGACACATGGTAAATGTTACTGTTATTATTATCATCAACCTCATCACCAGAACTATCAACTACGCAATCTAGCTGAAAGGAACTGGGAAAAGAGGTAACTGGAGGGTGACATCTGATCTATTCCTACACTTACATTTCAAACATAAATTCTATTTTTGTAACCAGTAATAAATAACCAACTTAAGTGAAAAAGCATACAGTAGAAAAACAAAGTTTCAGTCTTGAATCTTCAAAAACATGAGACGATACAGGCTTTGGAGTTTGATATTTATTTTTAGCAGGAAGAATATGCTAATGATGATGACATCGTTAGAAGATACGCCCATGTCCAATACCTGCAACAGAAGCTCAATAGAAGTTAAAGAAACCATACCAAAAGACTAAAGACAAGAATTGCACATTACTTACCCTTAATTCTGCTAACAGTAAATCAAGTACAGTAGGTTTAAGACAAGTTGCATCACAAGATCAAAACTGGCAAGTTACGTATCACATGTATCTTTTTAAAATTGTTTACCTTTTCCTTTTTATGTACAATTGGGAAACCTTTCTAAAGGTGGAGCATGGTGCCAACAACTTTGCTCCACACTGAAAAGGGGTAACGCTAAATGAAGAGCTGAGAATTTGGGGTGGGAAAGCTCTTGATCAAACAGCAGGTCTCACAAGTAGAAGGGACAATCCTCTTTGGCATAGAGACTGCTAAAACAAGAACACTAAAAAGCAACTTAATAGAGGCAGTATCCTAACAGACCTACAAATTTACAGAGAACGGTTTAAATAAAGGGATCCAGATAAGTTAGAAATTCTATTACATCGAATTACAACAGGAAATTGTTACAGCAATAAACAATTTAAACAAGAACTAGTCAAAAAAGATTCTTAAAAAAAAAAAACAAAAACAAAAACAAATCTGGCCCATCTACCCAACAACAGCTACTCTGCTCAAAGAAAGTATGAGAATGTTTCTTTTTTCACCCTGCACCTCCAGATTCATCAACTGCAGCAATCACCATTTAATTTAAAGGAGCGACTTTCTACCTAAGGGTGTGTATGAGCCAGGAGTGAGGTGGGAATATGTTAAGCATCAGAATCAGGGATGGAACAAAAGAGTAACCTGAAGACTGACTTTGTGAACAAAACTGATGAATTGTTCAGGGACTGGGAGAGGGGGACTGGCATACCCACAACAAATTCTATGCCAAAAAAACTCTTTTTATTTCTTAACTGTATACCTAAAAGCCTGCATGTACTCTGAACAGGAATTCAATAAATCCAACCATAATTTACTATAGATGACACCAGACTTCATACTAACTGCTATTTTCCCACTAGTTTTGTTCTTGAAGAGTTTAAACTCTTATGATGAATTACTATTACTGGGATTTCACATCAATAATTTTAAAAAGCAGCCCGTTTCTGTAATTCCACATTTCTAAGTTTACTTAGGTTGACTTGGTCCAAGTAGAAAGAAGCCCTTTCCTGCAAGGAGAAGCTTACCTGGGCCACTGTCTAAAAATATGCAAAATGTACAGGAACAGAAATATTTTGAAATTCCTACCAAAAAATAAATTAAACAAATAAGCACTAAAGAAGGAAAAGGTTACGCACTTCCAATTTATGCTCTTTCTCTGCAAGGGCTTCCTTTTGACAACGAAGAAAATCTGCTAACATTCGAGTGAGTTGCTTCCTATCATCTATTTCAGCCGCCAATCTGCCATTGTAATCTGCCAGCAACATACAAGCATCCTCTACCATTTTAGAAAGCCTTTCTCCAGATTCTTTATCTAAGAAAAGCACAGAATAATAGAATTATTACACAACAAAAACAATGCCATATGCCGTTCCCTCACCCTGACTTCCACAAAGTTCCAGATCACATTTTCTTTTCTTACCTGTTATTTTATCTAGTAGGGATACTTCTTGGACTTCAACAGGCAAAGACGCTATCCTCTGATGAACTGCTGCATCACCTGAAGCTGCATTCTCTAGATCTTGTAATGCTCTAACAAGATCTAGAGTCTAAAAAGTTACACAACTTTAGAACCAAAATAAATGAAGCTTAAACAAATACAAAAGACCTCAATTTTATTTCATATTCCTTTATCCTTATGGGCTATATACTTGTTTAAAGTTTCAAGTATAAACTGCTTTTAAAGATAGTCCATTTCTTTTATATATTAAGAAAAAGAAACTATACTATGTTAGTCATTGGAAATATATAAATTGGAAATTAAATAAGACATGGCCCTCAGCTTTGAGGAAGTCATACTCAAGCAATGGAGACAGTGTAAAAATAATTACTGGGCTCTGAAAGTGACATGGTTGATTTATATGCCAAATACATACAGTGGTAGAAGGGAAAGCAGGCTATAACTTCAACCTAGACGTTACACGTTTTACATGACATATTCATTACATTATTATACATGAGAATTTTTAATACTAAATTAGATATTGGGGGAAGGAGGATACAAATCATGTTCTGCTACAACACAGAAGGGTCTCACAAAGTCTATTTCTAAATGATGTACTTAAAGCACAAAAGCAATGTAGTTTTGGAATATGTTCAAATATGGTTATCTTCAACTATCCTACAGTTTGCTAATAAGATCAAGAGATCACAAAATTCCATATATCTGACGGCTAATACTTATATAACACTTAACCAATGTAAAAATTATTTTATCATTAGAATATTTTACTTATACTGCTTTCATATAAGATATAATTAGGAAGAAAGGGCAAGTCTTTGCTGATAATTTCACAATTCATAATATTTATAAATTTACTCAAAAGAAAAATGAGTATTTTATTTTTACTGGTTTCCATCCCCGTCCACCTCCTTTTTTTTTTTTTTTAATCTCTAAGACTAGTTCCTGGAACAGTAGGAAATTATACACACTTGAAAAATATAGGATATAACCAATTCTGTGAATACATTGAGATGACACTGATAGATAGTTACTGATTTTTCTTTAAGCTATTCCCTGACCAAAAAAAAAAAAAAAAAAAAAAAAAAAATGCTATCACTGGGGTCTAGCACACAGATGATCCAGCATGATAACAATGAATGACACCTAATAAATATACTATCCCATGTATGCTTTTAATTCATTACTATGTTTTTAAAATTCTAATATTTTACAAAATAATTTTGTTATAAGATACATCCCCCCTACAAATGAAAGTGAGCTTAAGAGCAATGACGATTACCATGAAGCTTTTTTTCTCGTGGGCCCCAATTAACTTTTATGCTGTCATTTCTTAATGAGTCCTAGGAAGTTCTAAAGCTTTCTGAAGTTCTGAAAAGTCATCTGGCTTTATGGTCCCGATACACATGCTTTCATCTCACATTCACATTCCCACATGAGTTAATTCTAAGTTTCTAGTGCTGGGTCAAAGATCAGATAAAAAAGCACAGTTGTCTGAAAACAACACTAGCCTACAACTTTCTAATAGAGGAGAATGAAATGAGTTCAAGTGGATCCTACGAAGAGAAATTTTAGTCATTCTTATAAAGAATGACACAAAATGGTAACTACAAAGCTGAACCACTGAAAATTAAGCAGTACAACTAATCTGAAAATAGTCATCATAAAATGAAAAGCAACAGTGTTTTATGTAAGTACTAGATACTCCTAAGAAGTACAACTGGAGTTAGTCTGTCATCAGGGAAAATAAAAAAGGATCAGACTCTGTATCTAAAACTCAGATAAAATACTGTTCATGGAATCTTAAAAGGGCTTGTTGCACAAAGTGCTTTGTCTTAAATTATTACCAAATAGAAAAAAATATACACCTTAAGGTTTGGTTGTTCAAAACATTATGTTCTTATTACTTTTTTATTCAAGCTCTTGTCCCTGGTGATCATATGGGCTTCAGTACCTCCTATCAATGAGTGAACAGGCAGTTTGGTTCAGGTCCCAGCTGAGCACCTTGGTCAGATTCTTTCTGCTTCCCCAGTACTACTACGAATATACACACAAAGTTCTAGGCAGTGATTGGTTCTATCTTTCTTTCTAGCTCCTTTCACTGGGGAAAGAGTTTCAACCAGCCTCTGGCTGCATGCAGTGAATTCAGGTCCAGTCCTCCAACTCCCATGGAGCACTGTGAGTTCTTATTACCCTACAGGATACTTATTTCTGGAAAGCCATGTCTGTTTCCTGACCAAAGCTCAGCAAGAACCAGGCTCTGGCCCACATACTGAATTGTGCTTCTGTACCATTTCTAGTCCACAAAGATATTTACCTTGTTTTATGAGTATGGCTATGTCTTCATTTTCTCCTTTTAAATTTTATCTGTCCCTCCTATATGTTTGAAACATAGAAGGAGGAAGCTTTAACACTCAATGCCCACATAATTAAAAGTTAAAAATGTTTTTCTGGAATCATTTGATGGCTAAGGAATGCTATACTGTACCAACCTGGGAGGACATGGGGTATTAAGATAATAACTCTAATCTGTCTTATTTTACCATGGAACTATATGGTTCTATATAGTTACATAGAACTGTATGAGTACATGCTTGCTGCTATAACACTCATTTTTACATGTTTGAAAGCAAAAATTCAGTAAAGGGCAGTTGTATATCTCTAAGAATGGCATTCTCAGTGTACTTAAATCATACAACAAAGGGTCTTATCATACAATGTTTTATTTATTTAAAAGGAAACTATTTAAGTGACAGATATCTCACCAGACCTAATCATACTTAGCAATCAGATAACCTCTTTCTATGTAAAATATAACTGCCTAATATAAAACATACAACATACTATAATAAACATAAGCATTCTGTTAATCAGAAGAGATATTCACAAAGCTTCTTTCTTGCACTCAGAATTATAATAAAAGTCAATTTATATTAGTAAAACCTCAAAATTAATAAAGCTTAGTGGCCACATGAAGTAATAGTAACACAACTCCCTTAACAGAGAAAAACTTCTACCTGTGGTGGTTCACTTGGAGATCCCAGAGAGGAACAGTTTTCATTTTCATCCACCTTTATCTGTTCATAAGTTCGCTTCCTAGGCTTCTTATCGCCATCTGAATTGAAAGAACATCAAAAGTTTTAATGAAAGGAAACATTTTAATGGAGAGATCACGATAAAAGATTACACACTTACACAGAGCTTGCTTAAGTTGTTCTAACACATCATTCTCATAAACAGACCTTTCTTCCCAAATAGATAATACCCTTCCAAGGTGCTTCTTACAACTCTCATCAGTTTCACTAAAGAAAAAATAAAAATATTAACAATTAACAGTGTTACTGAAAAGGCAATGGTGATTTAAAATACAGTCAGACATTCATTCTCTGAGAAAAAGCAGTCCAAATTTTTACTGAGACAGACATACTCCCAGCTTCCTTTAAAAGCTTACAGACATTTTTGTTTAAGATTTTATTTTTAGGTAATCTCTACACCCAACATAGGGCTCAAACTTACAACCCTGAGATCAACAGTCACACGCTCTGTCAACTAAGCCAGCCAGGTGCTCCCAGACATCTTAATAAACAAAAAATTAACCAAAAAAAGTGCTTGTACAAGCTACAAGTGTTTGTAGAGAAGATGCCCTTAACCTAATGGCGGCTGATTATGAGGCCAAGAAGATTTCAAATAGGTGATTTTTAAATTTATTTAACAAATATTTATTGATCAAGGCACTATCTTTGACACTGGAGACACAAATGGAGCTTTATGGCAGCTGTTATTTACAAGTGCCACAAAAAAGAACCAAGTATTAAAGAGAAGCATCATGCAGAGATCTGGCCCAGTTCAAGAGAGATTAGAAAAGTATCTGAGCAAGCAGTATTTGAGACCTGAGGACTGGAACATCAAGGAAGTGGCAAACAGACTACTCCCAACCACGTCCTACTGCCTTCATCACTACCACTGCAGACTGAACTGCTATTACCTCTTGTCTGGATTTTTAAAGTCTTCTCATTGGTGTCCTCAGCTCTTACTCTTCACTCTATGCTCTACTATTGTAAATCAAATCATAATGCTCTTCAATCTGCTAAGCGCTATCAATCATACCAAAAATAAAACCAAAAAGCCTTATCCCAGACCATAAGGTAGATATGTTCTGCTTTCTGGCTACTTCTCAGTCCACATTCCCTTAATACCTTCTGCCATACAATTCTCCCTGCTGATGCTCAAACATGCCCAGCACACAACTGTCTCATTGTTTCTGCCAAGTATTCCCTCTACCTAGAATCCTTGTCTTTTAGACGCTCAAGTGACTCATTTCATCCTTTCCTTCAAATGCCACCTCTCCAAAACTTTATCTCATGAGATAAAGTTCTCATGAGCACTGTCATACTCTCTAGTTCTTCTTTACTTTGATTCTTCACATTACTTATCTACTGGCATAATATATATTCATCTGTCCACCTAGTTATTACTTTGGTCAAAAACTGAAATGTAAGCTCCACTAGGACAGAACTTTATCTTATTCACTACTGTATCGTCAGGGCTAGCACACAGTAGGCGGTCAAGAAATATTTTATTGAATTCCTTGGGAGAGGTAACATATATAAAAGCCTTAAGGGAGAAAGAACTTAAAGAGGTTCAGTTAGCTTCAACTGTGGACTATAAAACGTGTGTGTGTGGAAGGAACGTGAGACATGTGTCTGAAGATGTAGACAGGGCCATGAAGAAGCATCATCACCTTAAGTCCTGCTCAGGACTTCAGACTTGATCTCTGGGATCAAGTTTTGAGAACTCAAAGGCAAGGGAGTGTTGTGATCAGCTCTGCAACTGTGGCTAGTTTCCTAAATGGATTAAACAACACTAGAGGTTCTTGCAAATTATATAGAAATGACATTATAGAAAAAATCTAAACTGTGGGAACCATACATACTACATGGATAAGGGGAGTGAAAGAGAAAGGAGAATGTGATACACTATAAATTACACTATCAAAGAAAGTTTAAGATGACACCTAGTTTCTCATATGGGCATCCAGATAGACGGAGTTGCTATTCACTAGGGAGAGTGAAACCTGAAGGAGGAGCAAGTCTGACAGGGCGCAGTGACGTGAATTCAATATGAGACAGAGTCCATCTGAGATGTCTGGAAGCATACAACTAGAAATTCCTTAAGCAATTAGACACACAGGTCTAAAACAAAACACATCCAGTGGCCCCTGGATGGCTCAGTCAGTTAAGCGTCCAACTTCGGCTCCGGTCTTGATCTCACAGTTAATTGAGTTATTAGGGTGTGTAATAACTAAATATATGCAGTGTATGAAATCACCCAAAGGTCAAGCGAAGAATATGACCATAGGAAGAGGGACTAGGACTGAACTCTTAAAAAATGGCAACATCTGAAAAGATGGTAAGACAGTATCTAAATTGAAAGATAAATAATATTCATTTAAGAAAGTAACATATGGTAGTATTTCATACACTGTAATTTTTAAAAAATGCATCCACTATGACTGAAGTTTTTGGGCATGTGGTGAGCATATTTTCATCCTTAAATCATTCAACACAGATCTTCACTTACCACTGAATTCTGTAATTTAGACTGATTTAACAGTCTACCCCAATAATGTTTACCCAGAAATCTACCAAATATTTGCATATGTTTGGAAATAAGCATTTAAAAAGAGCATAAGCCAAAGCACCAACTTTTACCCTTAGAACTTTTCTGTAGCAAAATTTTTCAACAGGCTTATAATTATTCTAAATAAATTCCTATACTTCCAAAACACTTTAAAAGTATTATGATATATACCCAAACACTAAAAAAACTTTCAAATTATATGCAAGTAAAGGGTACAACGTTTATCCAGAAATAATAGCTGGAAAACAGACAGCTTTATAAGCACACAAGTTTTCAATTCAATACTCATTCATTCTTAATGAAGTCCATTCCAAAATGGCAGTTGCTTTTTTTGGTCTCTTAAAGGAAAATTGTTAATTCAAGTACTCCAAAAGCCTACCACTTTGTGACAGTTCAAAAATTTTCCTTTACAGAAAGTATTTAACACATTTACAAATGCCATTTATAGTTAAGTCTTTTCAAGTGAAAATTTCAAAGAAATACATTCTCTGTTTTTTGTTTGAATGGCTTACAGTAAACTTTAACAAAAGGACATATTATGCATTTAAAACATTACCTAGTACCCAAAACAATTATCATACCTTGAAACATGTTTAAAAGCCTCCACTATAACTGGCGCAAAATCTTTTGTAAACTCCGGCCCCTTCCTTTTGCTGTTCTGAATGACATCATTGGCTAGGTAGAGAAAAGTAAGCTTCCTGTTTGGTTTGGCTGAAAAATAAAAAAATTTAAAAATCTACTTAAAATATCCTCATTTAAGTTAGACAAACATTCTCAATATCTGAATGAAGCAGTTTGAGAACTACAACATGGCTACTAACCTTTATGTAATATATTCAACTCTAGCTTCTCATTCTACTACCAAAGTCACAATTCTTTACCTCACTAGGTTTCTATAATTTCTGGAGATGGATCATGTGAGGAAAAAAGAGGACTCAAGAGGCAGAGAAAATCAGTAATTAATCTGTTTCCTTGCACTTTTACCAAACTGCCCAAAATACTTACCCTTGATTCCTAGTCTTATCACAATTCCCAAATTAATAGTTTTATACACTGAATCCTCATCTCTGTAAAACTGCATCTCTGTAACTCTTTCTGTACTAAATTTTGCTAAAACTATTAAACACTACCTGAAATAAAGCTTATTTAAAGTAAGATGGGACGCCTGGGTGGCTCAGTTGGTTAAGCGTCTGACTTTGGCTCAGAGGTCATGATCTCATGATATGTGGGTTCAAGCCCTCCATCAGGCTCTGTGCTGACAGTTTGGAGCCTGGGGCCTGCTTCAGATTCTGTGTGTCCCTCTCTCTGACCCTCCCCCACTCATGCTCTGTCTCCCTCTCCCTCAAGAATAAATAAACATTTTTTAAAAAATAAATAAAGTAAGATGGCAACTGGTACCATTAAAATGGTACCCTAAATCTTGAATTTGACTGTTTTAATACCCACGTTGACTTTACAGTCGATCATTAAGTTACTGTGAAACAAAAGTACAAAACATAAAATAGGTTGAAAGAAACATCACTTCAATAATTATGGATTTTTTATTTATGAAATAAATATTTCCCAAGCTAACGGACTAAATGTTAGAGAGACCAAATGGGTGGTTTAGATTTTCCCCTGCTTTGAATTACATGACCTTAAATAACCGAATTCATCTTGACAAAAATATGTCCCTACTCACTATATTCTGTGGGAGTAGTCATCCTTCTAAAAAGAAAAGATTTCAACAATTATGGGCCAGAATACATTTTTACTGGTTACAAGGTTAAGTGGCTTATTATTAAGTATGACTCAAGTAAGAGTCTTACAAATGGGTAAAATTTAGTTAGTTGAACATAATCTTTTATACTACTTTCATAACGTAATTTTATTAGAATTAAATCTAAATTATTCAAAGTTGTACCATCATATTCAGAAACACTGTACTTTGTGGCATCCACATTCAATGATGGAGGAAACTTCTGGTCAGGAATGATAATCCAGTGCACCATTAATGTTGGCCACTTACTGGTTTTAAGACAAAAACAAGCAGGCTATATTTGGTCCTCTAGATTTGAGTATTCAGTTTAAGTGTTCAATGCATTAAAAGCCATTTCTGAGTTCACATCTTTCTTGAGGGGAAACTAGTAACACGATCTTACAAGAAACTAAAATACTGAGTTAGAGATGACCAGACTTTACAAACCTATGCTATCCGCTGCAGAATCTTGTTTGCCTATCTAAAGATGTGGCCCCACACTTTTCATGTTTTTCAAAGTCTTGGAATAGAATAGAGATATGAAAGAGATGGCAATAACAAAGACCAACTTCTGATTTTTTTTTTTTGGCTTGTCTGGTTAGATAAACTATACAGTATAACTGGTGAAGATACTAGGACCTTTTCCCATGAAGATGACAATAATGTCAACTTTCCCAATATTCAACCCTATTTTTTTTTTTTTTTTTTTTTACCTAACCCTGCCCAAAGAAAATCTTACCCAAAGGAAAGGTTAATATTACTTAATCCAAGTATTTGCCTTCTCAGCATAAAAATGATTTTAAAAATTCAAATTTGTGTTATTACCCAATTGGGAGAGCATCTGCAGTACTTTGAATGGGTACCTGAACCAATGGGCTCCTTTTCCTAAATAACAGTAACATTCAACAAACTTCTACTATGTGTTACACACTACGCTAGGCACTTTACGTATAATTTACATTTAATACCTAATTTAATCCAAGGAATGTGAGGTACCATTATTACCTTCATTTGGCAGTTTAACAAATTGGCATCAGAAGGGTTAATTGCCCACAGTGAAATATCCAGGAAGGGATCAGCCAGGATTTGAACCCAAAGTCCAACACCCAAGCTTCCCTCTTAATAACTGGACTATGCCTCTTATGACTATGTTATACATGAAAGAGAATGTTACCTTTGGAAAAGATCAAGGAGCAACTCAATCAAAATATTTTAAAATGTTAGCAGCATTATTCACAACAGCAAAAGGTAGAAACAACCCAAGTATCCACGGACAGATAAATGAACAAAATGTGGTACATCGATACAAATGGAATATTATTCAGCCTTAAAAAGAAAGGATCCTGGGGCGCCTGGGTGGCTCAGTCAGTTAAGCAGCCGACTTCAGGTCATGATCTCGCGGTTCATGAGTTCAAGCCCCGCGTTGGGCCCTGTGCTGATAGCTCAGAGCCTGGAGCCTGCTTCAGATTCTGTGTCTCCCTCTCTCTCTCTGTCCCTCCCCTGCTCAAGCTGTGTCTCTGTGTCAAAAACAAATAAACATTTAAAAAAAATTTTAAGAAAGAAAGAAAGAAAGAAAGAGAGAAAGAAAGAGAGAAAGAGAGAAAGAAAGAAAGAAAGAAAGAAAGAAAGAAAGAAAGAAAGAAAGAAAGAAAAGGAAAGGAAAGAAAGAAGAAAGGACATCCTGACACAGGCTACAACATGAATGAACCTAGAGGATATTACGCTAAGTGAAACAAGTCAGTCACAAAAAGACAAATACTATATGGTCCCACTATATGAAGTACCTAGAATAGTTAAATTCAGAGACAGAGAGTACAATGGTTATTGCCAGGGGCTGGGGGAAGAAAGGCATAGAGAGTTACTGTTTAATAGGTATAGAGTTCCAGCTTTGCAAGATGAAAAGTTCCAGTTTTGGAAATGGATCGTGATGATGGTTTCGTAACAGTGTGAATGTACTTAATACCAATAAACCAAACACTTAGAAATGGTTAAAATGGTAAATTCTGTTATGTGTACTTTACGATGCAAATTAAAAAATGTGTATTTTACAGTATTTTTTAAATCCATGGGCTACCATCTCTTAAAATTAATGCAGAAAAGTTACTACAATATACATTAAAGCAAAAATTCACAAGATTTCAAACTGCAGTTCCCAGTGTATTCCAAAAACAAACAATACCAGGAGTGTGGATTTGGTATGGGGTACGAATGTCAAGACATTATTTCCATTTTGTTTCCCTTGTGGAATCCAGGCTAAAATATGAGACATACCTAGAAACTACTGTAATGTATACTCTTTTCCAAGTTTTCAGTGAAAAAATTTACTTTCATTTAAAGCTAGGTGTACCTTTATGTAGAGCAAATTAAACTAAAGGAACTAATCAAAACAAGCAATTCCAGAAGAAAATTACAAAAATGACTTTCAAGTGAATTTTGATAATTTGAAAATAACAGGGCCATAAATTTTTATTAAGGCATACAAAATTAACAGAAAGAGCAACAAACCATTTCATAATTCCTTAAAGAAAAACTGTTGGCAATAAGGCTTAAAACCGAGTCTGATCTAGTCACTTCCTTTATTTCTACTGTCACAGGGTTCCTTATTTTTCAAATCTTCCATTCAATTTAAATAGTGTCCCATGCTGGGCACAGATCAAAAATAACTTTTCCTATTCAATCAAGAGCTTGTAAGCTCTATATAAACTGGTACGTGATAGGTCACATCACTAAAAATGTAAGTTCTCTTTCTTTATTCCTTCTCTCCGACGATGTATCACACTAACACTGGAAACAATCTTAAATACAATATTATGTCCCAGTGTATCTGTATGTGTCTGTACTGTTATATTTGCACCAATAAAGTATAAGCAATTAAGGACCGGTCAATATTTATATTGTGAGGAACCATTTTCTTATATCTCACCTGTCTGAACTATAAATTTTAAGCTACTATGGGTATTAAGTGTAGCCCCTTTTCCTCGGACCTTGTATGTAAACAGGTACGTCAAAACAAACAAATAAAAATAATAAAATCTGGCTAATATGTGAGGACATAATATTACCTAAAATGTTTAGCATATCCCCTAAAGGGCAACAGAAGTTCAGTTCGTCACACAAGTAAGAAAGAGTTACATAATTCACATAATTCAAATAAAAAAAAGATCAACTACAAGGCTTCAAAAAGAAGAGTCTGGGCTATTAGATAAACAATATGAAACAAACTTAATTAGTCAAAGTACTACATAAATTCCACCTAGTTTCACTAATTCATAATCAGTTCAGAATTCAGTTTTACTTATTCATAATCAGGAACCAACAACATTACTTATTTTCTTACACTGTACAAACCATATACCTATTCATTTTGACATAATACAGAATATTATAATATAATTTAATCACCCATGTTTTTACAGGGACTGAAATTTAAAATCACAGATAATAATGCCAATAAATACAACAAATAAAATTTTACTGTGTTACCTATTAACACAAGAACACTCTTTACAGAGGAAGCCTTATAAATGGGAGAAGCAGCAAAAAAAATGAATAAATGGGTGTCTGGTGACTCAGTGGGTGGAGCATCAGACTTGGCTTCGCCTCAAGTCATTCCCAGGGTCGTGGGATCACGTGGGGCATTACACTGAGCATGAAGCCTGCTTAAGAGTCTCTCTCCGTCTGTCCCTCCCCTGCTCTCATATTCTCTCTCTAAACAAAATAACTGAATACACACACACACACACACACACACACACCAATGAGCATTACTATAGGTCTTACAGAAAGAAATCAGAAGAAAAGCCATTACCTTGAAATAAAATTCTATTAAAGACTTACTACTGACTGTTGGACAGCCTCATTTATTTCCCTGGTAAACTGATTATCACTACAGACTAGAAGACATGCTCATATAGATAAATAGTTGGTTATATGGCAGAAACTAATTTTCTTTGTCACAGAAACTGTATAATCCACAGGTGATTCCTGAATGAATTCTATCTGTCCCAGACAGGACCACGGAGTTCAGTCAGCTGCAGCTGGCTGCTTAACAGCTGAGGTGGGTGAAAAACGAGGTGGATAAAGCCAGCGTATTCCTGTACCATTGCCACAATGCCTCAGATTTTTGGCAGCCCACCATTTGCTTTAAAATCCTTCAAAGATTTTCTATTATTCTCCAGATAATATTTTAAATCCTTAATATGAACCAAAGGCCCAAAAATGTCTGTCTCTGCCGTCTATACTACTCTCTTCATGCCCAATACAATGCCTCCTCTAACTTCCCCAACTCCTACCCATCCTTTAGACCTCAGTTAATAAGTTCTTCTGGTTTCCCTTGACCACCTAGTACACACAGGTCAGGCAACCCTGATATGCTCTCGGAGCACCCCATACTTTACTTTGAACACTTAATCCCAACGATATCATTTTTATTTAATCTAATGCTTCCCAACAAAACTAAGTTCCATTGAAAGCAACAACTGTCACTCTCATCTACCAATCTATGGAATCAAGCCCAGCAGTCGATTCAAAATTTGTTCAGCTATTTACTAAATAACTTTTGGCCTAGACCTGTGCCTTTAATGATCTGTTCTATTAAGTTGGCTCCTGGTCTTTACCTTGCCCAACATAACAGAAGATGGGAACAAGGATATTATTAAATCACACTGCTCTCATAAACCTCAACTTCAAATTCAGATTATGAAAGACAAACTTTCTTACAGATCTAGCTAATCTTGCTTATTTTCAATGTATTGAATTCAAATATTTTTATCTCCCCCTCCATTCTAGAGTTCTCACAAATCAATAACCTATAGAAAAATGGGCTAGTATGAATGGAAAGGTCAAAGAAACACAAATACTAAGCAATTAAAACCAACATCATTTTCCACCTATTAAAATGACCAAGATGGAAGTCTGACACTAAAGTTGGCAAAAGCACGAGTAACATTATCACCTTTAGACAACTTCAGACATTGGTGGTTAATAAATAAATTAGTGCAACCTCTCAGAAAAATCATTTGGCAGTATCGATGAAAAATGTAAACACACAATCCCCTGACCCTGCAAATTTCATGTCTAGGAATTTACCCTATGGATATATTCTCATAAATGCACACAGAAATAATTAAGGACACTCATGACAACAACAAGAAAAAGATAACTAAATAAATCATGGTATATCCATATAATCCAATATTCTACAACTGTTCAAAAATGAGATATTTACATACTGATATGCAAAATTATCTCAAACAGACACCTCAGACGTAGTGTTAAGTTATACATATTCACACAAACACAAACACACAACAGACAGACCTACTTTGAGGGAAGACCAAGAAGTAATTTGGGGAGGCGTGTGTGTCAAGAGTTACCAACAACTCATGTGTTGGTATATTAAACAATTAACTTGAACCTACATGCTGAAAACGCCTTTTGGGTTGTGCTGACTCAGTGCTCCTCCACCAATATGACTTTGTCCTGTAGGTGTATTTATCAATGGTCTCTCCTATTTCAATGTTTGGTAAAAACAAACAAACAAACAGGCACACCTCCACCTACACCCAAACAAAAGGACACCTTTCCCAGTCTAATAGGTTAAAATCAATTCAAGTTCCTGAAGTAACTTTAAATTTTTTTACTTTGATATATGCAACAAATGAATTTTTTAAATCTTAAAAAGAACAAACTTCATCCTGAACCATCAGACCACTATAAAGGACACTGTCAAATGGAAGAGTTCTGTTAGAATACACACTATATGGTTTGTTCACATTATGCCACTACAGTAGGATGGAGACTAAAAATTTTTTGCTCCTTTAAGAATAACGTTTTAAAAATAATATTGTGGAATTATTTATTATTGTAGAAAACAATATGGGGGTATTTACCCAAAGAAAACAAAAGCACTAATTCAAAAAGATCTATGCACCCCTATGTTTATTGCAGCATTATTTACAATAGCCAAGATATGGGAGCAACCCAAGTGTTCACTGGTGGATGAGTGGATAAAGATGATGGATACACTATGGAGTATTATTCAGCCATAAAAAAAGGATAAAATCTTGCCATTCACAACACAGATGGACCCAGAGAGTATAATCCTAAATTAAATAAGTCAGAGAAAGAAAAATACCATATGATTTCACTCATATATGGAATTTAAGAAACAAAGAAAAAAAGAGACAAACACAAAACCAAACTTATAAATACAGAGAACAAACTGATGATTGCCAAGGGGAAGAGAGTGGGTGGGTAGATGAAATAGATAAAAGGGATTAAGAGTACACTTATTTCGATGAGCACAGAGAAATATACAGAATTACTGAATCATCAGACTGTAAACCTGAAACACTGTATGTTAATTATATTTGTATTAAAAAATATATGCATTGACTATTTCCTTATAACTAGGCACTGAAATTTGGTATTTTCTATATTCAATGATTTTATAATTTTATTAGCCAAATCTATTTCCTACAAGACCTCTTGGACCTTATTTAGAAAATCTTTGCACAGTGCAAGACTAGAAACAACTATAAACATGTTTTCCTTACAGGATTCCACAGTTGATTTTTTTTTCAGTGTTATATCTTTAACTTTATGTATGGTATCAAGTAGAAACCTAAGAATCATTTAATATTCTAGCCTTTTCCGCATGAATTTAAAGTGCTTACTTTACCAAATTAATGATTACCAAATTACTACATAAAATGGGTTTCCTCATAAATCTCTGGTCTGTTCCTTCCATATATATTTTTATTTCTGTTATCAACATGATACTCTTCTACCTTCAGTGCCTTCACAGTCTGTGCACAATACCTCCATTACTGTTTTCCCTTCAAAACTGTCAAAATTCACAAAACAAAAATTAAAAATTGCCTTGGCTGTTCCTCCACATTTACTTTTCCCAATGATCTCTAGATTTAGAGGTCTTTTTTTTTTTTTAAAACCTTTTTATGTTTATTCATTTTTGAAAGACAGAGGGAGACAGAGCACAAGCAGGGGTGGAGTGGAGAAAGGGGACACAGAATCTGAAGCAGGCTCCAGGCTCCAAGCTGTCAGCACAGAGCCCGGTACAGGGCTTGAACTCACGAATGGCAAGCTCATGACCTGAGCCGAAGTCAGATGCTCAACCAACTGAGCCACCCAGGTGCCCCTAGATTTAGAGGTCTTATAAAAGACCTTGCCTTGTAAAATGTCTTGTAAAAGAACACATTTCTTATAAACTGCCCTGAACTTATAAATTAATTTGGGGATAACTGGCCTCTTTGCAATACATTTTTACTTAGCAATTTACATACTACTGTGCTGTTTTAAATTTTACAAGTGTGTATTTTAAAACAATAAAAAGTAGAACTGTTTAGCAGTTATATTAAAATAAGCTTATTAAAATACTAATACCAGATGCAAACCAGAAAGTATCTTATAATATCTCGGACAAGAAAATATTAGTAAAAATACCAGTAAAACTGATGTGTCCCAGTTCCAATATAAAGACCAGTTTTGTAGGGAACATCTGCTTCCAGGAAGATAAGAGCAGATGTAGTTTTCCCTATTTTTCTTGGAAAGTACAACTATAAATCCTGGGCATTATAAATAAAACAAATACAAGAACAAAAAAGGCAGCAGACAGGCTAGGGACCTTGCAACCCAAAGAACAATACAAAATGAGCTCTCGGGGTTTTCTTTTTGCCTTTATCTCAGATTGGGAGTTGAAAAAGTCAGCAACCCAGAAATCCTAACAGGTGCAGACATAAAGAGTTCCAACACAAACCTTCTCATTCCAGCCAAAGGACCAAGAAAAGGACAGCCTAGAAAGACAGAAAACTTTTAGACAATAACCAATCTACTCCAGCCAAACATGACAGGGGAAAACCAAAAACACAAAACAGTGCCCCACTCACATCCATACCAGCAAAGGCTAAGTAGGAAACCAGGCTGTGATATAGAGACTAACACCTCTCAAGAGTGGTGTCAGAGAAGGCAGTCAGAAAGGCCTGGACTTCCACCCTTACCCCGCGGTAAGAAGGCACTCCCCCTGGGATGTGCCAGTGAAGAGTCAGGATTTTCACCATGGCCCAGCAATACTAACACCACACATTCCTAACCCCTTACTCTGTGGTGTCAGCCAAACTCTCACTTGCACTCAGCAGTAACAAAGAGTACCTAACCTTCCCCTGATGGGTTAATATCATAGAAATCCAGATAAAACAGGATTAAATAAAGTCCAGAGTTTCAAAACATAATACATACAAAAAATTATGAATCGGGGCACCTGAGTGGCTCAGTCAGTTAAGTGTCTGACTCTTGATTTTGGCCTAGGTCATGATCTCACACTTGTGAGATCCAGCCCTGAGTTGGGCTCCAAGTTGGGCATGAAGCCTGTTTGAGATTCTCCCTCTCTCCCTCTCTCTCCCCTTCCTCCACTCCTCCCATTTTCACAGGCACGCGCTCTCTCTCAAAAAGAAAAGTATGAATCAATCAAATATCACTCATTATACCAAGAACCAGGGGGATGTGAAACTGAATGAAAAAGGTCAATCAATAGATGCTAACGCCACAATGACAAAGGTATGAGAATTATTTTAAGGTATCCATCATAAGAACACTTCAATTAACATATGCAAATAAACTGAAAAGACATCGTACCAAAATTTGTGGGATAAAGCGGAAGGAGGGCTGAGAAACTTTTAGCACTAAATGCATATAATGGAAAAAATGAACAAGTCCCAAATCACTAATCTAAACTCTCACCTCAAAAACACAGAGTAATAAGAGCAAAATTAACCCAAGGAAACAGAATGGGGAAATAAAAGTAAAAGCAGAAATTAAAAGGGAAAAAAAATATCAGTGAAACAAAGAGCTATTTTCTCCACCAGTTTTATTGAGATTTAATTGACATACATCATTGTACATCAAGTTTAAGGTGTGTAGCACAATGGATGGACTTGCACTGTGAAATGCTTACTACAATAAGTTTTAACATCCATCATCACATACAGGTGCAAAAAAATTTTTTTTCTCCATAGGATGAGAACTCTTAGGATTTACTCTTAATAACTTTGATTTATATAACACAGCAAAGTTAATTACAGTCACCATGTTGTACATTATATCCCTAGTACTTATTTACCTTGTAACTGGAAGTTTGTACTTTTTGATCATCTCCTTACAATGCCCCTTCCCACATTCCCACCTCTGGTAACCACGCCCCGATTGATCTCTTTTTGCTGAATCTGGGTTTGTTTGTTAATGTATAAATAAGATCATATAGTATTTGTCTTTCTCTGACTTATCTCACTTAGCATAAAGCCCTCCAGGTCCATCCATGTTACAAGTGGCAGCATTTCCTCATTTTTTATGGATGAATAATATTCCATTGTGTATATATAAAACAATTTCTTTATCCATTCACCTGATGATAAACACTTAGGTAGTTTCCTTGTCTTGGCGATTGTAAATAATGCTGATATTATTAACATGGGGGTGCAGACAGCTTTTCAAGTTGGCATTTTCATTTCCTTTGGATATATTCCAGAAGGGGAACTGCTGTGTCATATGGCAGTTTTATTTTTTAAGTTTTAAATCTATTTTAATTCCAATTTTAATTTTCTTTCAAAAAAAATTTTTAACGTTTATTTTTGAGAAAAAGAAAGTGCGCGCAGGAGAGGGGCAGAGAGAGAGGCAGACACAGAATCTGAAGCAGACTCCAGGCTCTGAGCTGTCAGGACAAAGCCCTATGAGGGACTTGAACTCATGAGTGGTGAGATAATGACCTGAGCTGAAGTCAGATGCTTAACCAACTGAGCCACCCAGGCACCCCTCCAATTTTAATTATTTGATTTATTTTTAATTCCATAGTAACTGTACCAGATTATAATCCCACCAACAGGGCACAAGGGTTCCCTTTCCTCCACATCCTCTCCATCATTTCTCTTTTTGATGATGGACATTCTAACAAGTGTAAGGTGATATCTCATTGTGGTTTTGAGTTGCATTTTCCTAATGATTAGTAATGTTGAGCATCAAAGAGCTGCTTCCTTGAAAATATGAATTCAAATGATAAACTTCTACCAAGAATGACAAAGGAAAAAAGGGAAAACACAAATTTTCAATACGAGGATTACCACTGGTATGAAAGGACAATTAGGATAATAAAGGCAAACAATGAAAAACCCCGGACACGTAAATTTGACACTTAGAAAAAATGGACTATAGTTCCTCAAGAAAAACACAAACCACTGCAAACTCACCAAATATATGAATATACAGAAAATATACAGAAAACCAAATATATGAATATACAGAAAATATACAGAAAACCTAAACAGCCCTGTAACAATTAATAAAACTGGATATGCAATTTTTAAACTCCCAAAAAAGAACTCTCCAGATCCAGATAGTTTCTGCCAAATAATTCTACCAAGCATTTAAAGAAGAATTTTAAAAATTCTACACCTCTTCCAGAAAACAGGGGAACAAACCTCAATTCATTTTATGAAGTCAGTGCTACTCTGATTTCAAAACAAGACACACATGTGCATGCACGCGCGCACGCACACACACACACACACACACAATAGACCAACAGTCCTCCTGAATACAGATGTAAACACCCTTAACAAAATTAAGCAAACAGAATTCAGCTATATATATATGTAAAGAATTAACAACCACAAACAAGTGGGATCTATTGTAGGGATGCACAGCTGGTTCAAGATTTGAAAACTGAACATAATACACCATATTAACAGGCTAAAGAAAAAAAAATCACATGATCAAATTGATGCAAAAAAGGCTTTTGACAAATTTCATCAACATTTTATTTTAGTATCTCTCAAAAACCAGGAACAGAGAGGAAGTTCCTCAACTTGATACAGAATCTAAAAATAAAACTACAGCTAACACTATACGTAATGGTGAAAACACTGCTTACCCACTAAGGAAAAAGACAAGGATGTCCACTCATCATTCTTATTCAACACTGTGCCTGACATGCCAGCAAGTTCAATAAGGTAAGAAGAAGAAAAAACCACAGAGGTCAAAGATGAAAAAATAAAACCATACCCATTTGCAGATGACATGACTATCTACACAGAAAATCCCAAGGAAACCTACCAAAAAACTCCTACAACTAATAAGTATGTTCAGCAAGGTCACACAAAACAAGATAAATACTTTTTTTAAAGCTTATTTATTTTTGGAAAAAAGAAAGAGTGCACACGCAAGTGGGGTAGGGTCAGAGAAATAGAGAATCCCAAGCAGGCTCTGCACAGAGAGTAAAGAAAGGGGAAGATATGCCATGTTTATAGATTGGAAGACTCAGAGTAATAAAGGTCAATTCTCCCTACACTGATATACAAGATTAAAGAACCCTTATCAAAATCCCATCAAAATAATTTTTATTGATATAGACAAGAATATTTTAAAGTCTATATAGAAGAACAAAGGAACTAGAATAGCTATAATAATTTTGAAAAATATAGAAGAAATAAGTTTACTCAATTTCAAGATTTATTACATAGTTATAATAAAGACTATGTGTGGTATTTATTGGTACAGGGAAAGACACATGGATCAACAGAATAGAGAACCCAGAAAAAGACGCATACAAATAAGCCCAAACCAATTTTAACAAAGATGCAGAAGTAATTCAATGAAAGAAAGACAGCCTTTGAACAAACTGTACTGGAGATTCTGAACATCCACATACAAAAACTGAACCTTGACCTAAATTTCACCCCTTCCACAAAAATCGACTGAAAAGGCATCATGGACTTAAATGTAAAACTATATAAACATTTTAGAACAAAATGTAGAAGAAATCTTCAAAATACAGGGCCAAGCAAAGCTCTTAAACTTGTTATCAAAAGCAAAATTCAGGGGCGCCTGGATGGCTCAGCTGGTTAAGCATCTGACTTGGTTTCAGTTCTGGTCATGATGTCATGGTTCGTGGGTTTGATACCTACATGGGGCTCTGTGGTGACAGCGTGGAGCCTGCTTGAGATTCTCTGTCTCCCTCTCTGCCCCTTCCCTGCTGAGAAAAGGTCTAGGATGGATGATGATGCCAGTTGCAAAACAATGTGAAAATACACAGTGCCACTGAACTGCACATTTAAAAAATGGTTAAAATGGTAAATGTATATTATATATAACCTACCGCACAAAAGACCAAGAAAAAACATTAAAACATTAAATTTTATGTTACATATACTTTACCACAATAAAGAAATGTGCACGTGTGTGCACACACACAGAGTCATGCACTCAAGGGTCAAGATACAACAAAATTAGTAGTGTGCGCTGCTTTGATAAGCAGTCAGGAATGTGATATATTTTTCAGCTGTGAATGTCATGTGAAAGGTACAATGAATTTCAGTAGAATGGTCCCTCTACCTTTATTAATATTTAGGCACTAACCGTTTTCATCCACACCTGCTTTTTACACTGACGTCAACACAGTCAAAAGGGGGAAAATATCTTAGAAGTATTACAAAAATAATTTTTACCTTGTGGACTCCTACATTCCCTAAAAAGGTCTTGGTGATTCACTGACCACACTTTAAGAACCATTACCCTAAGAACTGATAAATATGGGAAAAGCAGAACAGTATGACAGACTGAAAATGGTGGAAATTTTCCAAGTTTTTCTCATTAAGGGAAATATTCACAACTGGAATTCATTATTTGTCTTAAAATGTTGGAAGTTCCTAAGTCAGGCACTATCTTTAAAAGAAACTGTTTAAAAGCAAAACATTCTTTAATACTCCTTCCAAGCTCTAAAAATCTCAGATTCTACACACTTTCCAACATTCATTCAGTAACTCATCACGTATTTTACTTCATGCTAGATTCTGAGGCAACAAAGAAATAGGCTCAGTCCTCTAGCAATAGGAAACTCAACACAGAACCATTAAAACACAGTACAATAAGTAGTATAAGAATAGCAGTAGCAAGTACTTGATGTCAGAGTTCGGAGACCCAACAAATTTGAAGAGAAGACCCCTGAAATGGGAGTGTGGAGAGCAGAAAGAAAAAGAATGAAGAAAAATGAACAGAACCTTAGGGTTCTGTGGCACACCATCAATACAACAAACATACACATTACAAGAATCCCAGAAGGGAGGAGGGTGCATAAAGAATATCTGAAGAAACAATGGCCAAAAATGTCCCCAAATCTAGGAAAGACATGAATCTACAAATCCAAGGATCTCAATGAACTCTAAGTAGGATAAACTCAAAGAGACCCACACTGAGACACAGAATCAAACTTTAGGACAAAGAATTATGAAAACAGCAAGAAATGACTCACTTTCACGCACAAAAGAGACTCAGTAAGACTGAGTAACAAGGACAGCCAACTTATCAGAAACTATGGAGGCCAAAAGATGCCAAAAAATACTGAAAGAAATCTGGCAGAACTATCTTTCAATACAAAGGAGAAAATAAGACATATTAACCTAAACAAAAGCTGAGGGATTTTGTCACTAGCAGATCTGTCCTACAAGAAATGGTAAAGAGGCTCCAGCAGCCTGAAATGAAAGGATGTTAGATAGTAACTAGAAGACATATAAATAAAGATCATCAGTAAAGGTAACTATATAATTAAATATAAAAGCCAGTATTAATTGATGTTTTAATCTGTAACCCTCTTTTTGTTTCCTATATGTCTTAAAAGACAAATATATAAAACAGCAATTTTAAGTCTTTTAATGGGCACACAACTTACAAAGATGTAACTTGTGACAGTAATAACAAAGGGGGGGGGGAGACAGCTCTATAGGAACAGTTTTTGTATGCTATTGAAGAAAAGTTAGTATCGATTCAAACTAGATTATTATAAATTTAGGATGTTAACTGGAATTTTTATTCCCAAAAATGGATTAGGGACTATAAATGGACAATTAACTCTTCCTGAGGACTAGGGGAAGCTGCAGAGAGGAGTAGGTAGACACCAGAGCTTAGAGGCTAGGAGACAGAGTAGAAATAGAAACAGAGTATATAAAAGCACAGAGACACATAAAAGTGCAAGGTGTTTATATGACTTTTTTTCTTTTAGGAAATTACGTAACAAAATTAACCACATTAAAGTATCTAATTCAGCAGCAGTTAGTGCATTCATAAAGTTCCACAACCATCACCTATACAGTATTTAGTTCCAAAACATTTTTGTCATGCCCCCAGATGACCTCATACCCATTAAAGCCATCCATTTTCCATTCCTCCCCTCCTCCCAGCTCCTGACAACCACTTTCTATCTCTGTGGATTTATCTCTTCTGAATATTTCATATGAATACAATCATAAAATGTTACCTTTTGTCTCTGGTTTCTTTCACTTCACATGTTTTTGAGGTTCATTCACACTGTGGCAGAATTAGCCCTTCATTCCTTTTTATTTACTGGCTGAATACTATCCTACTGCATGAATTCCACTGCACCATATAAATTCATTCATCCATTGATGGACATTCAGGTTGTTCCACCTTTTGGTACTCTGAATAGCACTGCTATAAGCAGTCTTGTAAAATATATGTTTGAATCCTTGAATATTTCAACTCTTTGAACATATACCTAAAAGTGGAATTACTGGGTCATATGGTAATTCTATGCTAACACTGGTAAGGAGGACAAGCAGATGGCTGAAGAGACTAAACACAAGGAAATTAGATGGGAGGCTATTACAAGGGTGTTAGTGAAAGATGAGGACTTGGGCAGTAGAGATAGTGCTAAAATAGCAACAAAATAGCTCAAGGTGAGGCACGTATGGCAAGGGGCCAAGCCAAACTTAAAGTTCTGAGCTTAGGCAACTGGTGGACAGTAATGTCTTTCACCAGAACAGGAAAGCTCCCCCCCCCCCCCCCCCGGCCCAAAACAAAACAAAACCAAAAAAACAGTGGGATGAGAGTGGGGAAAGATGACATAAAGGGTTGTTTTGTGCAAGGTGAGTTTGTAGTGCTCAAGAAATACCATTCAGTAACATTGAAACAGGGGCTAAAAAAAAGGGATCACTAAGTGTGATCAGCATATTGATGTTTCTACCATCACTTAACATCTAAAGCACCAAATTATAAACACATAAAATGAAATTATTTCTAGTCATGAAGAGTTTTCTATGTGCTATATGTTAGTTATAGCATATCAACTGCTTTTTAAAAATTCTCAAACAGAGACTTATTTGGATTAAATCCACAATTAATATAGTTGATTTACTAACGAAATCATAGTAAATCCAGATAAAGCTGCTATGTTATAAGAGTTCTCCAGAGAAACATAACCAATAAAATATGTGTGTATATACATATAAAGAGATTATAATATTAAAAGGAAGTAGCTTATAAGATTATAGACTCTGACAAGTCCCAAGATCTGCAGCTAGGTCCCGTGGGTCCTGCCTGCAAGCAGCTCCAGACCCAGGAAGAGTCCATGTTTCAGTGTGAGTCCAAAGGCAAGAAAGAACAGTCAGGCAGGAAGAGTTCCCTCTTACTTACAGGAAAGTCAGCCTTTTTTAATTCAGGCCTCCAACTGACAGAGGTCAACTCACATTAAAGGAGGGCAATCTGCTTTACTCAGTCTATACATTCAAATGTTAAATTTCCAGAAATTACTTCACAAACATACTGTATGACCCAATATCTAGCTGCCTCGTGGCCCAGTCGGCATGCCACATAAAATTAACCATCATTAAGTGCTGTTAAAGATAATAATTCATGATACTCTGCTAAGAAAACTGAATTTTCTGATAAGCAAAATATGGTCCTTGACTACCCAAATAAATTTCAGTTATTTTAAAAAGTAATATATAAAACAGAATACAGTACACAGTACAATTTGCACAAATACTAATGAAACAAACACTGTTGAATAGATGAGGATTTTAAGTCACGCTCTTGAAGCAGAATGATGTTCCCTGAGCTAGACCAAAGCATGCCATCACAAAAATCAACTAAGGCAAGCCATTTTCTCAATTTACAAAAAATATTTTTTCAGTTTTAAGTCTTTCTGTGTAATGTGGCTTAATCCTTTGACACATCCTTCTGTTAGTCTGTACTAGAATTAAACAAGATACATTTAGCACAAAGTTATTCTAAAGTTAAGGGTGCACTGCACAATAGTCTTTATAAACCTTTATAAATATCAAGAACTGATATATAAACAAGCTTGAGAACCACTTATTTAAAGAATTACAATAAATACATTTAGAGTAAGACAGCATGATTCTCAGCCTAAGATGATTTACCATTAAAAAGATGTGAATTCTCTTTAAGCTAATATATAAACTGAAAAGGTCATGATCTCACAGTTTGTGAGTTCGAGCCCCACACCAGGCTCTGTGCTGACTTGTAGTCTGGAGCCTGCTTCAGATTCTGTCTCTCTCTCTCTCTCTCTGCCCTTCCTCCACTCATGCTCGCTCTCTCTCTCTCTCTCTCTCTCAAAAATAAATAAACATTAAAAAAAATGGTACAGTACACTAATGCCTAACCATTTCTATCATGGTCTCTCTCTCTCTTTTTTTTTTTTAATGAAATTACTCTTTTAAAAAACATTTTTTTAACATTTATTCATATTTTGAGAGACAGAGCATGAGTTGGGGGGGTAGGGGCAGAGAGAGAGGGAGACAGAATCCAAAGAAGGCTCCAGGCTCTGAACTGACAGCACAGAGCCCGACCGCGGGGCTCGAACTCACAGACCGTGAGATCATGACCTGAGCCGAAGTCGGAGGCTTAACTGACTGAGCCAACCAGGGGGCCCCTCTATTATGGTCTCTTAAGTCAGCTGAAACCATTAAGAAAAACACTAGAATATTTAGTAACAAAAATTAATATATAAATATTAATATTAAAAACAGACCCATCCTATATGTTCATCAATAAAGAAACAGTTATAAATTTTGGTGCGTCCAAAAAACAGAATACAATGCAGTAATTTTTTTTTAACGAAGCAACACCATTTTTACCAATATGCAACAATCTGAAAGATATATTAAAAGGAAGAAAAGCAAAGCAAAGTCTACATGTTGGTCTATGTAATACTCTACCATTTGCCTAAACAAGAAAGAAAAAAATTATATATATGACTGTATATACACAGAAAATTCTGGAAAAATATATAAACTGTTAAACTGATTCTAGGTGGGGAAAATCTGTGGGTAAAGAAGAGAAGAATAATGGGAAGGAGTCTTACCCCTCTTTATAACCCTTTTTCGCTTTTGAATTTTACATTATGTGCATGTTATTACTAAGATATATCTATGTATTTTTTAATACACCTGGAAAGTCCAAGCATCTAATGTAAGCACAGTAAAATTTTTACTTAATTTCTCAGTTATTAAAGAAGGGACTAAGGAAAAATTATAAAAAGAAGATTATAGGTACCTGAGAGCAGCCAAGAGTTATGCTACAGAACCAAAGATGACCAAATGACCTAGAAGACAGCAAGGTAACTAAATAATTCATTATAATCCTCCTAACACATTTTATAAACATAAAAATTTCAAATATCTTAGGGGCACATGGGTGGCTCAGTCCATTAAGTGTCCAACTGTTGATTGCAGCTCAGGTCATGATCTCACAATTTGTGAGATCAAGCCCCAAGTCCAGCTCCATACTGAGCATGGAGCCTGCTTGAGATTCTCTCTGTCTCAAAATAAATAAACATTAAAAAATATGTATCTTAGGGGTGCTTGGGTGGCTCAGTCGGTTAAGTGTCCAACTTCAGCTCAGGTCACGATCTCATGGTTTGTGACTTCTAGCCCCGTGTCGGGCTCTGCGCTGACAGCTCAGAGCCTGGAGCCCACTTCAGATTCTGTGTCTCCCTCTGTTTGCCCCTCCACTGCTTGCACTTACTCCCTCACATTGTCTCAAAAATAAATAAACATTTAAAAAATTTTAAAAAAAGAGAGAGATACAAAGATTTGCAAAAATGTAAATCACTCCAACCCTTAATATTTTTAGGAAATCGTTATCTTTTACTAAATATTATTTTACATTAACATGAAATCAATTTGGGGCGTCTGGGTGGCTCAGTCGGTTAGGTGTCCAACTTCAGCTCAGGTCATGATCTCAAAGTTCATAAGTTCGAGCCCTGTGTCGGGCTCTGTGCTGACATCTCAGAGTCTGGAGCCTGCTTCGTATTCTGTGTGTGTGTCTCTCTCTGCCCTTCCCTTCCCCCCTTTCAAAAATAAAAAAAAAAAAAAACATTTTAAAAAAATGTAAAAACGGGCAAGAATCTGAACAAACATTTCTCCAAAGTCAACATACAAATAGCCTTAAGCACATGTAAATGTGCTCAATATCCTTAGCCATCAGGAAAATACATATGAAAACCACAATCATACTTTACAACCCAATAGGATGGCTACAAAAAAGACAGGTAATACAAGTGCTGACAAAGGTGTAGAAAAATTGGATCCTCATACACTGCTGGTAGGAGTATATGAAGCAGTCACTGTGGAAAAGTCTGGCAGTTCCTCAGAAGGTTAAACATAGAGTTTCTGTATGACCTAGCAATCCCACCCATAGGTATATATTCAAAAAAAAATGAAAAAACATTCACACAAAAACCTGTATGCAAATGTTCATAGCAGTATTACTCATAATAGCAAAAAGCAGAAATAACCAAATGTCTTATCAACTGATGAATGGATAAATCCATATAATGGATTATTATTTGGCCATGAAAAGGAATGAAAAATGCTACAACACAGATGAGCCTGGAAAACATTATACTAATCAAAGGAAATCAAGCACAAAGGATGACATGTTGTATACTTCCACTATGTGAAATGCTAAGAATAGGCAAATCTATAGACAACACAAACTAATGGATGCCTAAGGCTAGGGAAAGTGGAGGGGTTTGGGGGATAATGGCTAAAAGGCATAGAGTTTCTTTCTGGGTGATGAAAATGTTTTAAAATTGACTATGGTGGTGGTCTCACAACTTTACGATACACTAAAAACCACTGAACTATACACTTTAAATGAGTGATTGTATGATATGTTAATTGTATCTCAATAAGGCAGTTAGAAAACAACAAAATCCTTACGTTTTTTGGTTACACTCTATCACATTTCTCAGGGAAAATATGGCTACTTTATAGTCTTCATAAAGGCCTTGGGATATATACCTGCAAACAGAAATTCTTTTTTTGTCCCCACCCCAGAAATTCTTTAAAAGAGGCAAAAATAATGAAGGTAGAACAAAAAAGGAAATCTTCATAACTGGATAATTACCATGTGTGACATTACCATTTTACCTGATTCTTATATTTTGAACAGTAATTTTTCCTACCCATGTCACATTTGTCTTCTTTAATCACTTCAAGAAACTAAAGAATGCCAAGCTTAATACAAAATGTTCTACTGATTTTACTTATTGATTTCTTTATTTCAAATTCGACCAATTCCTTTTATAAATATTTATTTTATAGAGATTATGTGAGGATTCACAATATCACAGTAAGATGGCTAAAACAATGCTGATATTCAGTTAACTATTCCCCTTATCATTATGCTACAGGCCATGGAGGATCCTAAAGCTGATGAGGAGAGACGCTGCGGTGGCTCAGTCAGTTAAGAGTCCAACTTTGGCTCAGATCATGATTCCTCACTTCATCAGTTCGAGTCCCACGTCAGGCTCTGTGCTAACAGCTCAGAGCCTGGAGACTATTTTGAAATCTGTGTGTGTGTGTGTGTGTGTGTGTGTCTCTCTCTCTCTCTCTCTCTCTCTCTCTGCCCCTCCCCAACTTGCGCGCATGCGTGCGCACACAAACTCACTCTCTCTCTCTCTCTCAAAAATAAACACTAAAAAAAAATAAAGTTGATGAGCAAAACACTGCAAAGGTGGGGGAACACAAAGGCTCTACCCTACAAAGGTACAGTCATGTCAAGGAAAGGAAACTTCTGGCAGATAATGCAAAACCAAACAAAACAGCAGCAGCAGCAGCATGATCATCACCACCATTACCATCATCACCATCATCACCCAACACCACTCGCCTCCTACAGTATCTATTTATATGCCTTCAATTTTTTTTCTAATTATAAATCGTTTAAACATATGGAAATAACCCCAAGCCCAGTTAATAGCACATCTCATCATTTTCCCCCAGGTATCAAATGATTAAAAAAAAATACGAAATGTAAGATACCACAGATCCATTTTCACTTCCTCTCTCCCTTATGGTAAGCACTATCTTGCAACATGATGTTAATCATCACTATGCATGTTTTTCTAACTGTAACTACAGGTATCTGTGAACGAAGCAGAGTATTGTTCCTGCATGTTTTCAAACTTTACCAGATGGCATACTGGTCTGCACCTTGCTTTCTTAGCTCAACATTTTGCTTGTTTGTTGTTGTTTTTTTAATTCAGTGATGTTGTTTCATGGAGCTCTAGTCTGTTCACGAAAACTGCTGGTCGGTATTATAGTCCATGAATGTTTCAATATATTCGCCCACAGCTGTTTCTAATTTTGTTACTAAGAAGCTACAATAAACATAACTCCTTGAGGACATGTATTAGTTTCTAAGACACATTCCTAGAAGAACTGCTAGGTCAAAGGATATATACCTTCAACTTCATTAGGAAGTCATGGAGTTTATCTCCTTTTTACACTTCAACCAGTAGTGTAGGAGAGTTCCTGTTTCTCCCCGTCTTCACCAATTCTTTTTTTTTTTTTTCATCTTCACCAATTCTTGCAAACTGAAGGGTATAAAGTGGTACCTCATTGGTTTATTCTTTCCTGATCAGTAAGATTAAGTATCATTCATTGGCCTTTCAGGTTTCCACTCATGGGACACCTTTAATAGTACTGCCATTTTTCTACTGCTTTGTGGTAGTTCTTAAGATAGTCTGGGTACCAATCCTTTATTGATTATGTGTTTCTAATACTCTTCCCTAACCCCAAAAAAGTATAAGCCTTTTGCTTATTTCGAAATCTAGTAAAGTATAGGAGCAAAGACAACTACTTCCTTCTCAGAGTTCAGCTATTTTCCAGACCTTTATATCTTATGTTTCTCAAACCTTTCCGGTCACTCACAGAAGATGAATTCCTCCCTGAGCACCAATACAGAGACACACATATGAACTGAAAAACCTCACTCCAAGGTCCATTTCTCTTAAGAGATTAACCACAAGCAAATACACAAGAAAAGGACAGTTTGTTTCCATTCCCTATAGCCAATGCCACATTTTGGCTCTCATATTAATACATCACATCATACAGCTTTCATATAGGTCAGTAAACAAGCATCCATTTTGATTAATAATGACTGTTAAAACCCCTAATTAATAAATAACCAGCATATCGATACATGAGAATGTCTGAAGCAATAACGAGAAGCGCACATTCTTTCTACGCAATGAATTAAGAATTACGGTTAAAACCCAGACTCTAAGCAAATGATTTAGTCTCACTGACAATCAGTTCTTACAGATAAAGTCGCTCTGCAGAAGTGAAATGATTCTGAGTGTTTTAGCGAGAGCAGACTAGCTCAAAAAAGTTAACTTCATTTACAGGACTGATGTTTTTGCAAAACAAACATGCTGCCCTGAAAGTACATAATCATGGAGCAAGAAAAGACTTTAGATGACTCAATGTAACTCCCTCATTTTCAGGTGAGGCAACCGCAATCCAGAAATTAATAATAAATTCACCGAATGCTAGTCCTCTAAAATCTACAAATTCAGGGTTCCTTCACTGCATCAGGCATGGATGCAATTTCACATTCCCCAATTCTAAAATTCCGATTCCTCTATTAATTTTTCAAGACTGAGTTGATGTGTTATAGAAATGATGGAATTAACTCCCATCCGCACGCCAATCTTTTCCCTTCCACTTCCCTTTTTTCACCCTTACCCTCCATTATAACCCACAGAATGAAAAAGATACCTGACTGCCTGAATTTCTGGCCCTAATTAGAGGCAGAATCCTGAGTTCCTGGCTACGGCCTCTGTGTTAAATCAGAAGGAGTTGTGTTTTGTTTTGATCCTTCATTTCTTATGCAACAATACCTACTAACCGCAGGTTCTGCGGGAAGCGCAGTGCACGCCGCTCCTCCTAGCCGGCGGACCACCGACGCCAGGAAGCCGGGCACGCTGGGTAGGGCGGTGCCGGGCAGCGGGGAGCTGGGGAAGTGGAGCTCGCGGGGAGGGGGGTCCCGGCGGCACCAGGGAACAGGCCGGGTGGCGGGGCGACTCACCTTTACGCAGCTCCCGCTCCCACACGGTGACGATGGGCCGGGAGTGCTTGCGGTGGTGGATGAGCCACAGGGACAAGGTCTGCACGCTCTGCTGCGAGTTGCTCAACTCCGACAGCTTCTTCTCCAGCGCCGCCTCAGAGAAGGCTGACATCCCTCCGACACCGCGTTCACGCCGTCCCACGCGGTGGGGCTGAGGGGAGGAGAGTTTCGCCGCCCGCGCCGCGGCCTCGCCCCCTCACCCCACCCTTCCCCACGCCCTCACCACTGCTGCCGCCACATCCAAGACCGGCTGCAAACCAGCAAGATGGCGTCCAGCCGGCAGTGACGTCACGGCCGACCCACGCCCCGCCCTCGGAAGAGGCGAGAGCAAGCGGCAGGTCCTCTGAGCGGAAGGGCGGGGCTAAAACTGGCGCACGGGAGGCATGTGGGGGCGTGCCGCTTGGGCCGGGCTGGGGCGGAGTGGGTTTGCCCAGTCTGGAACCCTCGCAGGTTGAAACTGTCTGCCAAGAAAGGAGTGATTAAAAATATCTACATAGGCGTGGGAATTGGCATAGCCAATTTGGAAGACTATTTGGCGTGATAATTACATTTTAAAATTACAATTTCCCTGTGACCCTGCACTTTCGCTAATTGCCCTCAGTGCTAGGGAAATCGCATGCTTGCCCAAGGAGCTGTATGCTAGTTTCTTGTCAGGCTTACTAACCCTAAAGAGATGGGACATTCACAACAGATAGATGGCTAAAAATTGTAATACTGCATATTACAGAGTACATGCAGCAGTTCAAAAGATTAATAAATCCAGTGGTGAATTGGAGGGTTGTTTTTTTTTTTTAAGTTCCTGGGGGAAAATACAGTATAGCATTTGTTTTTTTAATATAAAAGTGTACATTTTATATGAATTCATAAGTATGTAAATGCAGGGCAAAAAGTCTGGAAGAATATACACTACATTAATAGTGGTGTCGGGGCGCCTGGGTGGCTTGGTCGGTTAAGCGTCCGAGTTTGGCTCAGGTCATGATCTCACGGTCTGTGAGTTCAAGCCCGCGTCGGGCTCTGTGCTGACAGCTCAGAGCCTGGAGCCTGTTTCAGATTCTGTGTCTCCCTCTCTCTCTCTCTCCCTCCCCTGTTCATGCTCTGTCTCTCTCTGTCTCAAAAATAAATAAACGCTAAAAAAAAAATTTTTTTTTTAAATAGTGGTGTCAAAGGGAGGATCAGAATCGGAGTCCTTAAGCTATGTTTCTATTGTTTTCATTTTTTTTACAAGAATGGTTTCACATATTCCTTGTATAATTAAAAACTAATTTCAGAAATCCCATAATTGGGGCGCCTGGGTGGCTCAGTTGGTTGAGTGTCCAACTTCGGCTGGGGTCATGATCTCACAGCTTGTGAGATCAAGCCCCTTGTCGGGTTCTGTGCTGACAGCTCAGAGCCTGGAGCCTGCTTCAGATTCTGTCTCCTTCTCTCTCTGCCCCTCCCCACTTGTGCTCTGTCTCTCTGTCTCTCAAAAATAAATAAATGTAAAAAATTTTAAAAAAAGAAATCCCATAATCTAGCATTTTGACATATGACAAATGACATGATGTGTGACAAATCCATACGTTTTGACATAGTACTACAATAGTTCACAAAAGAAACAGGTACTGTCACATTCTAAACATTAATACAAACTTCTAGAAAGATACATAAAAAAACACAGGAATTCTTATCTTTTGAGAAGCAGTGTTCAAGAATTTTGCACCAACTGGGCATCAAATACGTTTTTTGTTTGTTTGATCGTAAGTAGAGTTTATCTTTCCCATTAAAAAAAAAATAGCATTTATTTTTGAGAGACAGAGACAGAGCACAAGTTGGGGAGGGGGAGAGAGAGAGAGAGAGAGAGAGACACAGAATATGAGGCAGGCTCCAGTCTCTGAGCTGTCAGCACAGAGCCCAACGCGGGGCTTAAACCCAGGAACTGTGAGATCATGACCTGAACCGAAGTCATATGCTCAACCGACTAAGCCACCCAGGTGCCCCTCCCCCCCATTTTTAATGTTACTACAGCTTGAGGTTCTGCCATACCTCAAAAGGTGAGATGACTTCTTTCTCTTCCTCTCACTCCTAGGTCTATGCCTGTCTCTACACTCTTGTCTTTCCCTATTGTACATCCTTTTGTTTTTCCAATCTACTTAGTCTAGTTTTTAGCCTTCACTTTGTTCAGGTTTAACTTACCTGTCTTCTGAGACCTCAGTGTATCTTCTACACTATTCTCGTTCAGCCACCAGAATTCCTACATATCATCTCCCAAATTATGTCTTCACCTAAAATTCTGATTCTTCCCACTCCCTCCTTCTCTACCTCAATTCTACCTGAAATTTAAAGACCATCTTAAATTCCACCTTCTTTTCCTTCCCAGCCAGTTCAATGCATGTAAAAAGTTCCTTTACTGATTTGAATGTCTTCTTTAGCACTTACACTACTAATCTATGTTATGTATGCTTATATAGTTTATCTGTTCTCTCTCCAGTGAGATTTTGCTCTCAGTGACCCAGTAAAAGCACCAACTCTTCCGTCTGCCTTAGTCCTTGGTCTGATTTGGCTGTTCCTGCTCTGAACTTCTACAGTATTCTGTACATGTATGTGACATGGCTTTCCACACTAAGCTGTTAGTTCTATATTTACTGACATTGGTACTTATTGCTGTGTTTTAAAAATATTGGCTGTAACTGCATATGCCCTTAGATAATTATAACTTGTTTTCATAATATACTCTGACTATACTTCTTTAAAAAAAAAAAACTTCAAATTATGTCACTTTCTTTTTTTTTTTTAAGTTTATTTATGTATTTTGAGAGAGATAGAGACAAGCAGGGGAGGAGCAGAGAGGAGGTGGTCAGAGGATCTGAAGCAGGCTCTGTGCTGGCAGCATAGAGCCCTATGTAGGGCTCAAACTCACAAGCAGAAAGATCATGACCTGGGCCAAAGTCATGCTTAACTGACTGAGCCACCCAGGCACCCCTCCTCTGACTATACTTCTTGATTTGTCTTTCCAAATACAGGCTCAAATTCAGAATAATGTTGGGACACCTGGGCGGCTCAATGGTTAAATATCCATGGGCTCAGGTCATGATCTTACGGTTTGTGAGTTGGAGCCCTACATCGGGCTCACTGCTCTCAGCGCAGAGCCTGCTTCAGATCCCTCCCCCGTTTGCAGTCTCTCTCTCTCTCTCTCTCTCTCTCTCTCTCTCTCTCTCAAAATAAATTAAAAAAAAATCTTAAATCAGAATGATGCATTTTCCCCCCATAAATTATCTTTGGCTTGGGGCACCTGTGTGGCTCTAACCATTAAGCATCCGACTTTGGCTCAGGTCATGATCTCCCAGTTTGTGAGTTCAAGCCCCACACCAGGCTCTGTGCTGACAGCTTCAGATTCTGTGTCTCCCTCTCTCTGCCCTTCCCACTCATGCTCTGTCTCTCTCTTTCTCTCAAAAATGAATGAACTTTAAAAAAAAATTAAAGACAAAACTATCCTTGGCTTTCTTGGAATGGCCACTGAGTAACAAAGAGATGCGCTCCTTCAACTAAAAAAAAAAAAAGAAGATTGTTGCAAGAAGAGACTAGACCAATATCACTTATGAATATGGAAGCAAAAATCCTTAACAAAATACTAGCAAACCCAATCCATCATCCTATTAAAAGGATTATACATCATGACCAAGTGGGATTTATTCCAAGAATGCAAGGGTAGTTCAAATACAAAATCCAATCAATATTATACATCATACTAAAAGAACGAAGGTAGGGAACCTGGGTGACTTACTTGGTTAAGCATTTGACTTTGGCTCAGGTCATGATCTTGTAGTTTGTGGGTTTGAGCCCCTTGTCAGGCTCTGTGCTAATAGCTCAGAGCCTGGAGCCTGCTTCAGATTCTGTGTCTCCCTCTCTCTCTGCCCCTCTCCCCCCTCCCCATCTCTCTTTCTCAAAAATAAATAAACATTAAAAAATTTTTTTTTAATTTAAAAGAATGAAGGAAAAAACACGTGATCATTTTAATTGGTGAAAAAACAAAAATTTTTGACAAAAATCCAGCATACTTTCATGATTAAAAAAAAAAAAACCTCATCAAAGCAGGAATAAAAGGGAACTTTCTGAACATAATATTATAAATTTTTTTTTTCAACGTTTATTTATTTTTGGGACAGAGAGAGACAGAGCATGAACGGGGGAGGGGCAGAGAGAGAGGGAGACACAGAATCTGAAACAGGCTCCAGGCTCTGAGCCATCAGCCCAGAGCCCGACGCGGGGCTCGAACTCACAGACCGCGAGATCGTGACCTGGCTGAAGTCGGACGCTTAACCGACTGCGCCACCCAGGCGCCCCTGAACATAATATTATATAATAATAATACATATATAATGTTATATATATAGCATAATAAAATGTATGGGAAAACCCACAGCTAACATTATACTCGATGATGAAAGACTGAAAGCTTTCTTCCTAAGGTCAGGAACAAGACAAGTATATAAATTTTTGCCACCTTCTATTCAACATTATACTGGAAGTTCTAGCCATAGCAATTAGGCAATAAAGAGAAATACAAGGTATCCAAATTGTAAAAGAAGAGATAAAATTATTTCTATTTACAGAGGACATGATCTTACACATAAGAAAATGCTAAAAACAAACAAACAAACAAACAAAAAACCTAAGGAATCCACAAAAGCACTGGAGCTAATAAATTAATTCATCATTGGGCATCTGGGTGGCTCAGTCGGTTAAGCATCCAACTTCCACTCAGATGAAGATCTCATGGTTGGTGAGTTTGAGTCCTACATCGGGCTCCGTGTTGACAACGTGAAGCTGGGAGCCTGCCTTGGATTCTGTGTCTCCCTCTCTCTGTGCCCCTTCCCTGTTCATGCTCTGTCTCTCTTTCTCTCTCAAAAAGAAATAAACATTTTAAATAATTTTTAAATTAATTCAGCAAAAAAACAGGACTAAGGTGAATACACAAAAATCAGTTGTAGTTCTATGTTCTATATACTAGCAATAAACAATCTGAAAATGATATTAGTAAAATAATCCCACTTACAATAACATAAAAAATAATAAAACACAGGAATAAATTTAACCAAGGATATTTTCAGGTATACACTGAAAACTGCAAAAATATTTTTGAAAGAAATCAAAGAAGACCTAAATAAGTGGATAGACATAACTTGTCCATGGATTAAAAGACATATGTTGTTAATATAACAATGTTACATAAAACAATCTTCAAGTCCAATGCAATTCATGTTAAAACCCAGTGGCCTTTTGTGCAGAAATAGGAAAGCTGATTCTAAAATTCATGTGGAATTGCAAAGGAGACTGCATAACCAAAACAATGTTGAAAAAGCAAAGCAAAGTGAGTTTCAAAACTTACTACAAAGCTATAGAAATCAAAACAGCGTGGCATATTATTAAGTGAAAAAAAGGAATGAAGCAGCAATAAATGCTAGAAGATAGATAAACTTTAAAAGCATTATGTTAAATGAAAGAACTCATACACAAAAGGCACATACTGTATGATTTCATTTATATGGAATGTCAAGAATAGGTAAATCCAGAGCTAGAAAATGGTTGCCAGGGGCTGGGGGGGGAGGGGGAACAAGGAAGTGACTGTTTAACGGAGTTGTTTTTTGCAGTGATGAAAATGTTTTAGAACTAGGTAGAAGTAATGGTTGCAGTGCGTTGTAGATGTACTAAATGCCACTAAAGTTCACACTTTAAAATGGTTAATTCTGGGATGCCCGGCTGGCTCAGTTGGAAGAGCATGCGACCCCCTAATCTCAGGGTTGTGAGTTCAACCCCCATGTTGGGCATAGAGATTACTAAAAAATCATAAATAATAGGGGCCCCTGGGCGGCTCAGTTGGTTAAGTGTCAGACTCTTGATTTCAGCTCACGTCATGACCTCACAGTTCATAAGATAGAGCCCCACATGGGGCTCTGCACTAACAGCACGGAGCCTGCTTGGGATTTTCCCTCCTCTCTCTGCCCCTCCCCTGCTCATGTGCTCATGTGTGAGTTCTCTCTCTCTCTCTCTCTCTCTCTCTCTCTGAAAATAAATAAACTTAAAAAATAAAAAAATAAAAAATAAAAATGATTAATTCTATGTTATGTGCATTTCACTTCAGTACTAAAAAAAGGGGGGGGAAGTCTAATAGAAATAATTAGATTAATGGTTTATTTCATATTTTCCAAATTTTTTTTTTTATTTTAGAGACAGAAAGAGAAAGAGCTCATGAGCAGGAGGAGAGGGACACAGGGAGAGAAAGAGAGAATCTTAAGCAGACTCCACACTCAGCACAAAGCCCAATGTGGGTTTTGATCCCACAACCATGGGATCATGACCTGAGCTGAAATGGAGTCAGACACTCAAGCAACTGAGCCACCCAGGCGCCCCCTTCCTTATGACTTTCTTGGTAACAATTTCTTTTCTCTAGCTTACTTCATTATAAGAATATGGTATAGAATACATCAAACACAAAATATGTGTTAATCATTTGTTTATGTTATTGGTAAAGCTTCCAATCAACAGTATGCTATTAGTAGTTAAGTTTTAGTTATAGTCAAAAGCTATGTGTGGATTTTTGACTGTGCAGGGAGGTTGGCACCCCTAAACCTTGCCTTGTTTAAGGTCAACTGTACTTATATCCCTATAGACTTCTCTGAAATCATTAATATTACTAAAATGTTCCAGGAAACAAAGAAATTAGGAGATCGGGTACTTTGGCTGTTTTTCCCCGTACGTGTAAATACAGCCATGGTCACATCAGATGACTCAACAGCTCCTGTTCCAACAGAAGAAACATGATTACTGACTTCAGTGCAATAACAGATAATGTTCTCTAAGCAACCTTCCAATCAATGAAATCTTGACAGTGGGTCTGAACATCACAGAATAACATATCCTGCAGGCTGACTTCATTTGCCCTTGCTAACATGGGGAACTGAGAAAGGAAAAAGATAACCCTGGAAACTGATAGCCGGACTGTAGTGTTCCTAACAAAACATCAACTATCCTCATAGGATATAAAGAGTAACTGGACAAGGTCATTCTGTGACTGTTGTGGAACAAAACAGAGTCAAGGCCACCTTGAAACCGCAAAAATCACTAACGTCTTCCTCTTATAACAAACATAAATGATTACAGCTCCTTTACCAATGATATCTCTAACCCCACCCACCTTAGTCCTTTGGCATTGTAGATAGAAATTACCAAAGATCTACCCACTCACCAAATTCTCCCTGCTTCCTGACAGCATCCAATCCAGAACAGATCCCTCCTTTCCCTAAAATCTCCATAGAATCACCCAACTCAAGCTCAAATCTTATCAGCCCTTCCCAATTCTTTCCTAAAGACTCACCCACAGTGTCTCTGATGTGTGTTCTTCAGTTGCAGCAAGCTAAATCAACCGAACTTTAACTTGATGTGGTTCTTCTGGTCTTTCAGCTAGACAGCTTTAATATAAGATATACATCAAACTGTTAACTAGTGGTTAGCTCTCTGGGTAAGAAAACAGGTAATGTCTTCTTTACAATGTAGACATTTCAGTAAGGTTTAAGTTTTTGACCACAAGCATGCACTGAGAAAAATAATAAGTATATTTTGATTGGGGCAGGTGAGGGACCTCCATTGGCTCCCTTTGCTATAAGAAAAAAACCACGTCCTTAGTCTGGCGTACAAGGTTCACATTAATTGAATTCTACTAGTCTTGGCAGCCCCGTTGGTCACAACTCCCCTATGTTCTCGAGCCTCTAGCTGTGTCAGACTCCCCAATTATTTCCCAAATCCTATGCAATTCCATTTTCCACTGCTTTCTACCCATTTAAACATGCAAACAATATTCTTCCTGCACCTGCCTGTTCTCCCCCACAATGAAGAACTTCCTTTTGAAGTTTAAATTGGTTTCAAATTGGTCTGAATCTGGGGCGCCTGGGTGGCTCAGTCGGTTAAGCATCCAACGCTTTATTTCAGCTCAGGTCTTGATCTCCCGGTTTGTAAGATCAAGCCTTACATTGGGCTCTGTGATGACAGCTCGGAGCCTGCTTGGGATTCTCTCTCTCTCTCTCTCTCTCTCTCTCTCTCTGACCCTGCCCCATGAGTGTCCCACTCCCCACTCAAAATAAATAAATAAATAGGGGCGCCTGGGTGGCTCATTTGGCTTGGCGTCTGACTTTGGCTCAGGTCTGATCTCACTGTTTGTGAGTTGGAGCCCCGCATCAGGCTCTGTGTTGACAGCTCAGAGCCTGGAGCCCGCTTCAGAGTCTGTGTCTTCCTTTCTCTCTGGCCCTCCCCCACTGGCACTCTGTGTCTCTCTGTCTCTTAAAAATAAATAAATATTAAAAAAAATAAAAAAATTATAAATAAACTTAAACAATGGTTTGAATCAATAGAATGAATGTACAAACAAAATGCAATACATACATACAATGGGATATTGTCAACAATAAAAAGAAATTAAATTCTGACACGTTACAACATAGGTGAACTTTGAAAACATTATGCTAAGTGAAATAAGCCAGACACAAAAGGACAAATATTGTATGATTCCACTTATACCAGGAACCTAGAATAGGCAAATCCATAGAGACAAAAAGTAGAATAGAAGTGACCAGGGGCGCCTAGGTGACTCAGTTGGTTAAGTGTCTGACTTCCACTCAGGTCATGATCTCATGGTTCTTGAGTTCAAGCCCTACTTCGGGCTCTGTGCTGACAGCTTGGAGCCTGGAGCATGCTTCGGATTCTGTGTCTCCCTCTCTCTCTACCCCTCTCCTGCTCACGCTCTGTCTTTCTCTCTCTCTCTCTCTCTCTCTCTCTCTCAAAAAGAAATAAACATTAAAAAAAAAAAGTGACCGCCACTGGATGGCTCAGTAGGTTAAATGTCAGACTTCAGCTCAGGTCATGGTTTGTGAGTTTGAGCCCTGCATCGGGCTCTCTGCTGTCAGTGCAGAGCCCGCTTTAGATCCTTTGTCCTGCGCCCCCCTGCCTTTCCCCCACTCGTGCTCTCTCTCTCTCTCTAAAATAAATAATAATTTTATGGGAATGCAAGATGGTGCAGCCACTCTGGAAAATAGTATGGAGGTTCCTCAAAAAATTAAAAATAGAACTACCCTATGACCCCGCAATTGCACTACTAGGTATTTATCCAAGGGATACAGGTGTGCTGTTTCGAAGGGACACATGCGCCCCAATGTTTCTAGCAGCACTATCAACAATAGCCAGGGGCGCCTGGGTGGCTCAGTCGGTTGAGCGGCCGACTTCGGCCCAGGTCACGATCTCGCGGGTCCGTGAGTTTGAGCCCCGCGTCGGGCTCTGTGCTGACAGCTCAGAGCCTGGAGCCTGTTTCAGATTCTGTGTCTCCCTCTCTCTCTGACCCTCCCCCGTTCATGCTTTGTCTCTCTCTGTCTCAAAAATAAATAAACGCTAAAAAAAAAAAAAAATTAAAAAAAAAAAAAACAATAGCCAAAGTATGGAAAGAGCCCAAATGTCCATCAATGGATGAATGGATAAAGAAGATATGGTGTATATATATACACAATGGATTATTACTTGGAAATCAAAAAGAATGTGAAATCTTGCCATTTGCAACTACATGAATGGAACTGGAGGGGATTATGCTAAGTGAAATTAGCCAGTCAGAGAAAGACAAATATCATATGACTTCACTCATATGAGGACTTTAAGAGACAAAACAGATGAACATAAGGGAAGGGAAACAAAAGTAATATAAAAACATGGAGGGGGACAAAGAATAAGAGACTCATAAATATGGAGAACAAACAGAGGGTTACTGGAAGGGGTATGGGAGAGGGGATGGGCTAAATGGGTAAAGGGCACTAAGGTATCTACTCCTGAAATCATTTTTGCATTATATGCTAACTAATTTGGATGTAAATTTTTTTAATTAAATAAAATATTAAATTAAATTAAAATTTAAAAATAAAATAATAATTTTAAAAAATTAATGACCAAGGGCTAGGGGGAGGAAGGAATGGGGAGTTATTGTATAATGGGTACAGAATTTATGTTTGGGATGATTAAAAATTTCAGGAAATAGTGGTGATAGTTGTACAACATTGTAAATATACATAATGCCACTGAATTATACCCTAAAAAATGATTAAAATGGAATTAAAAAAAATTTTTAATGTTTATTTCTGAGAGAGAGAGAGAAAGAGAATGAGCAGGAGAGGGGTATAGAGAGAGATGGGGAGGGGTATAGAGAGAGATGAAGACACAGAATCAGAAGCAGACTCCAGGCACTGAGCTGTCAGCAGTTAGCCCAATGTGGGGCTTGAACCCACAAACCATAAGATCATGACCCGTACTGAAGTTGGACACTTAGCCAACTAAGCCACCCAGGTGCCCTTAAAATGGAAATTTTTTAATTAAAAAAAAATTAAAAATTTGTTTTCATGTTTATTTATTTATTTTGAGACAGAGAGAGAGAGAGAGAGAGAGAGAGAGAGAGAGAGAGAACATAAGCAGGGGAGAGGCAGAGAGAGAGAGAGAGAGAGAGAGAGGGAGAGAGAAAATCCCAAGCCAGCTCCATGCTGTCAGCACAGAGCCCGATGGCTCAGCCTCACCAACTGTGAGTTTGTGACCTTAGCTGAAATCAAGAGCCAGACACTTAACCAATTGAGCCACCCAGTGCCCCTAAAAAATTTTTTTAAGTAGGCTTCATGCCCAACGTGGTACAGGGCTCAATGCAAGGCTTGAACTCAAGATGGTGAGATCAAGACCTAAGCTGGGACAGAGTTGAATGCTTAACCAACAGAGCCAGCCAGGCACCCCTTAAAATGATAAATTTTATGCAATGTATATTTTACCACAATAAGAAAAGAAAAAACTTGATTTGAATTTTATTATACAAAATTTCAGGAATATACAAAAATTAAGAGAAAAATTTAATGAGCCTCCATGTACCCATCAACTCTCAGAACAATTATCAATCCCTGGCCAAACTTCTACCCTTTCTCACACCCTCCCCTCACCATACATACACTGAATTATTTTGCAGCAAATAGTAGACATTATATCATTTCATCAATAAATACTTTAGATGCTCCCTCTAAAATAATGTCTTGGGGCACCTGGGTGGCTCAGTCAGTTAAGCATCTGACTTCAGCTCAGGTGATGATCTCTTGGTTCATGAGTTCAAGCCCCACATCAGGCTCTGTGCTGACAGCTTGGAGTCTGGAGCCTGCTTCAGATTCTGTGTTCCACCAACTGAGCCACGTAGGCACCCCATGGCTTCTACTTCTAGATACAAGTAGCATTTCCCTCCCCTTTGTGACAACCAAAAATGTTTCCAGATAATTGTCAAATGTCCCATGGGGAGGCAAAACTGCCCCCAGTGAAAACAACTTCTTCAGAACTACCCTTAAGAACAACACTGACTATCAAAAAATTAAAGGGGTGCCTGGGTGGCTCAGTCGGTTAAGCATCCGACTTCGGCTCAGGTCACGATCTCACGGTTTGTGAGTTCGAGCCCCGCGTCAGGCTCTGTGCTGACAGCTCGGAGCCTGGAGCCTGCCTCAGATTCTGTGTCTTCCTCTGTCTCTGCCCCTCCCCTGCACACGCTCTGTGTCTCTCTGTCTCTCGATAATAAATAAACGTTAAAAAAAATTGTTTAAAAAAAATTAAAAATAGAACCACCCTAGGATCCAGGAAATTGCACTACTAGGTATTTATCCAAGGGATACAGGTATGCTGTTTTGAAGGGGCACATGTACCCCAATGATTATAGCAGCACTATCAACAATAGCCAAAGTATGGAAAGAGCCCAAACGTCCATTGATGGATGAATGGATAAAGAAGATGTGGTATATATACACAATGGAGTATTACTCGGCAATCAAAATGAATGAAATCTTGCCACTTGCAACTATGTGGATGGAACTAGAGGGTATTATGCTAAGTGAAATTAGTCGGAGAAAGACAGATATCATATGACTTCATTCATATGAGGACTTTAAGATACAAAACAGATGAAACATAAAGGAAGAAAAGCAGAAATAATACAAAAACAGGGAGGGGGACAAAGCATAAGAGACTCTTAAATATGGAGAACAAACATATGGTTACTGGAGGGGGTTGTGAGAGGGGGGACGGACTAAATGGGCGAGAGGCACTAAGGGAGACACTTGTTGGGATGAACACTGGGTGTTATACATAGGGGATGAATCACTGGAATCTACTCCTGAAATCGCTGTTGCACTATATGCTAACTAACTTGGATGTAAATAATAATAAAAAAAAAAAGATTATGGCTGAAAATAGTGATACATTTTGCTAACTGCCGATTGTGGCACAAATATTTCCACTTTTAACATCTGAGTTTGCCACCAGGGAGCTGTGCCTCATGCAGAGCAGAAGGCCCACCTACTTAAAAACCACCCCTCCCTGTGCACCAGCATTGAAACCAAAATGTAACAGGAACTCAAACCAAAATGTAACAGGAACTCTCGTGTTGATGACAACAGCAGAATAAAACAAAAAGGAAAAGAAAAAGAAGGTGGATACAGTATATAAGAGAATGTTGGAAGAAATACTTCAAATAATGACAGAATTGGTGGGAAGGCAAGCTGGTGCTGCCACTCTGGAAGAGTGTGGACATTCCTCTAAAAATTAAAAATAAAACTACCCTATGAGCCAGCAATTGCACTACTAGGAATTTATCCAAAGGCTATAGGAGTGATGATTCATAGGGGCACGTGGACCCCAATGTTTATAGCAGCGCTTTCAACAATAGCCACATCATGGAAAGAGTCCAAATGTTCATCAACTGATGAATGGATAAAGAAGATGTGGTTTATATATACAATGGAATACTACTTGGCATTGAGAAAGAATGAAATTATTCCAGTAGCAACAATGTGGATGGAACTGGAGAAAGTCAGATATCATACGTTTTCACTCATGCGTGGAACTGGAGAAACTTAACAGAAGACCATGGGGGAAGGGAAGGGGAAAAACAGTTTCAAACAGAGAGGGAGGCAAACCATAAAAGACTCTTAAATACAAAGAACAAACTGAGGGTTGATTAGGGTGGGGCCGAAGAGGAGGGAAGGGGGTGAGGGCACTGGGGAGGGCACTTGTAAAAAAAAAAAGAACTACACTGCCTATGTTTGTTTCATGTCTGTCTTCACTTCTAGACTGTGAAATCCTTAATGACATAGACAGCTTCTTCTTCATTTTAGCGTCACCAGTGTCTGATTCTTACTGGGATCTTCGTAGGAAGAAAGCTGGGAGGCCAAGTGAGTTTTGGTAGATCTTCACGGAACTTCACAAAAATCTGAAGCTATTAGGTCTAGCCTTAGTTACTTCTACAATATCCTAGTCCACTATTCCTGCAGCGTCTCTCAAGAAGTCAAGTCATTGGGATTCATCTTCCTGCAGAGGGACTCATTTTGTTAAAACTCTTAGGGTGAGTGGAAGCTTGCTCACTCTGTTACTTTATCCATTGTCTCAACTCCATCCTCTGAATTCTTATGAAATGAACTTGATTTCAGTCAGGTTCATACGGCAGCCCTTCAGGTATGTGAAAACCACCCTTATATTTATTCACTAAATCATTCAAACATATACCTACTTGAACAAGAAAAAAGCCTCTCTTCCTTGAAACCTACCCCAAATTACCTAACAAAAAGTCTGAATGCTTTAAGCCCTCTAAGTGAGCCGCTCCCTGGTTCCCTCTAGTGTACATTCTCCCTCATTACAACAGCTAAAAACCCAACTTGATCAACTACCCGCTGTATTCCTCATGGTCTTTGGCAGGAGGACATTGAGATATGAAACACTTAACATGAGCCGGGTGCTGCGGATACAGCAGTGAATAAAACAGACAAAAAAAACTCTGCCCCTCATAGAACTTACATGGAGGTAAATAATGAGCCATGTATGTAAGTGTAATACAAGGCATGGTGGAGTAAGGGCCATGAGCAAAAGTAAATGGGGGGGAGGTAGCTTATGTTAGAATTTTATTTATTTATTTATTTATTTATTTATTTATCTATCTATCTATCTATCTATCTTGGGTGCAAAAGAGATCCTCTTTCTCTGCATCCTCGACAACTTGTGTTAGAATTTTTAAATTGCTTAGCCAGGGAAAGCCTTACTAAGATGATATTTTGAGATCTGAAGGACAGGAAGCAAGGGGCAAGCAACTATTTCAGAGTGTTCCTGGCAGAGGGAATGGCAACAGCAAAGGCCCTAGGACAGGAGTGTGCCTGTTGTGGCTCAAGAAATAGCAAGGAGAAGTCCTAGGGTTGGAGGGGGGGGTGATCAGAGAGTAAGAGGAGGCAGAAAGTAAGATGAAGTCCGGGGGCGGGGAAGAACGAGCATACAGCACCTGCAGACCACTGCAGGGACTTCAGCTTTTACTCTGAGATGGAAAATTGTGGGAAAGTGTTGAACAGAAATGTAACATGATCTTATTTACATTTTATTTTATTTTTTTAAAAAATGCTTTTAGGGGCACCTGGGTGGCTCAGTCAGTTGAGCATCAGACTTTGGCTCAGGTCATGATCTCGTGGTCCGTGAGTTCGAGCCCTGCATCGGGCTCTGTGCTGACAGCTCAGAGCCTGGAGCCTGTTTCAGATTCTGTGTCTCCCTCTCTCTCTGACCCTCCCCCGTTCATGCTCTGTCTTTTTCTGTCTCAAAAATAAATAAACATTAAAAAAAAATTTTAGTGTTTTTAAATGTTTATTTATTTTGAGAGAGAGAGAGACAGAGACAGAGCACGAGCAGGGGAGGGGCAGAGATAGAGGGAGACAGAATCTGGGGCAGGCTCCAGGCTCTGAGCTGTCAGCACACAGCCTGATGCGGGGCTCAAACCCACTAGCTTTGAGATCATGACCTGAACTGAAGTTGGACTCTCAACCAACTGAGACACCCAGGCTCCCCATTTACATTGTAATGAAAAACAACAACAACAACACTCTAGCTGCTAAGTTGAGGAGTCACCAGGTGAGGGGTAGCAGCAAGCGAGGAGACCAGTACTTGTAATAACCCAGTGAGAGTTGATGGTGCTTTGGACCAGGCTAGAAACACAGGAGATGAAAAGCTGACAGATTCTAGATCTATTTGGAAAGTAGAGCAGGCCAGATTTACTGGTAGGGGGTAGGAGTGAAAGAGAGAAGAGTTACAACTGGAAGGCAGGGAGTTACCATTGACTGAGGAAGAATAGTGGGACAGCAGGTTTTTTAGGAGGAAAGAATAGGAATTCACATAACATTTGCAATTACCAGTGGAGATGTTGGGCAGGCAACCGAATAGCCCAGAATCCAGAAGAGAGATCTGGGTTGGAGTTATAACCTCTGAGTTTGGTGATGGACAGTATTTAAAGTCCTGAGACTGCATGAGGGCAGCCAGTTGGGAATGCAGGGTAACAGAGAAGGTCAGGGATTGAACTCAGGGCACTCCAGTATTTAGACGTTGGGGAAAGGCAAAGAAAGAAGCTAAACATATCCAAAGGAATTGCCATTGAGATAAGAAACTAGCAATGTGGAATCCTAGAAATCAGAAGAACGCATTTGAAAGGGAATGATCAAGTGTCAAATGTTGCTAATAGACCAAGATAAGGATGAGAGTTGAGATTTAGCACTATCTTCCTTGGGACGTTTCTTTTCAGGAGAATATTTTATTCCATTATTCCCACCCCCCCCCCCCGCCTTTCTTTGTAAAATATCATTTTTTTAAAAAAAGTAAGCTCGGTGCCCCACATGGGGCTCACACTCATGACCCCAAGATCAAGTCACCTGCTCCGCCAACTAAGCCAGCCAGATGCCCCCAAATATCACTTTCTAATACGCTACATAAGTTGCTTATTTATCTTCTTGTCTGTCTATTTTTGCTAGAATAATAAAATAAATACTAGGGCAGGAATTTTTATCTATTTTGCTAAATAACAAAATACTGCATAGAGCAGCATCTGGTCATAGTAGGAGCTCAATAAATATTTGTTGAATGAATGGTTTTCAGATCCATCATTATGTTGGTCTGACATTTATGAACACGCTTGTTTGGCAATGTTTCTCTGAAGCTATTAGAATATGTTCTAGATAAGTCTTAAAATACTAAGGTGGTTCTCCTTTGTTTATAGCCTCGCATTTTATGGCAAGCTCAGCCTGTCTGGCGGACAATCGCCTTGCAACCTCATGCCTCCCTATCTGGCACCGTGTACTTCTACTGACCTGAAGAAAAACAAATCCATAGCCAGCCAACCCCACAGAGCTCAGGGTATGTTCCTCATCTCTAATAATGGAATCACATGTTTCAGAGGAAATGGAGAAAAAAAGACATTGGACATCAGATGGGGAAATCTCTTTTAAGACAAGGGTGCCCAACCTGAACTCCCAAATTTTTCAGCTTTTGAGGCTAATGGGAGTTTAAGCCTCTTCTGTGGCATCACGTGGCATTGAGACTTTCGTCAAACCAATGAATCTAACCGAACTTCATTTTCTTCATCTGCGACTTGTAACTGATCAGGTCTATACAGCAGGGTTGTCATAAAGATTGAGAGGATTATGAATAAGCCTACAAGAGACTTTAATAAACGCTATCATTTTTACTTCATAACCCCTTCCCATTTGCCAAGTGTCTTCAGCCATGATAAAGTGGAAGCAGAGAGCTTTTTTTTTTTTTTTTTCCAGTAACATCATACAATAAAAAGGCACAAATGCGGTTTGTGTCCTTTTGTGTCTGGTGTATTTCACTTCGCATAATGTTCTCATCATGGTTCATCCATACTGTAGACAGTGAAATTTTTGAGTTGTATTTTTTCTCATGAGTGAGAAATTTTGCAATACGTCATTTTTTATACAATGAAGAGCGATTTGAATCTTTGCCCGTGACCCCACAATTCATGTCATTTGTGACTTCCTCCTAGCCAAGAACAGGAAATACCTTTACGTTTATTCAAATATTTGTGTCCATTAGCAGCCTTTTATCTTCCCATAGATCTTGCACAGATACATTAAATAAAACTGGTTCTTTAAATTTAACACAGGAGAAAAACCTAATAGTTGAACACAGAGAGCATCATCTATAAATTCTAGTCATCCTCTCAATTTGTACAATTTAAGTTGCAGTAAAATTCCACAAGGCGGCAGACTGGTTCCATTAAATTGGCCTCAATGCACTGATTTTTAAATACCTTCTAGATATTCCCAATATTGGCATCCCCAAGTATAAAACAAATTTTTAAGCCAACAAAGGGAATCTATGAAGGTATTTTCTCCCAGAAACAACTTTACAAATCTAGTTGACAACTTTTACCATTAAATTAGTTGTAATAGAATCATAGAACTTTACATTGAAACCACGAGAACATGACCTGAACCCAAACCAAGAGTTGGACACCTAACTGAACCTCAGGTGCCCCGAAAACTTGACATTTTAAATTGGGTAACTAGTTTAAGAGACAAAAATCTACCTCACCCTTGTTTTGGAAAAAAAAGTTTGAGGCATCTGGCTGGTTCAGTCAGTGGAGCGTGTGAATCTAGATTTTGGGATTGTAGGCTTGAGCCCCAAACTGGGTGCAGAGATTACTGAAAAATAAAATCTTTTTAAAAAAGTTTTGTTGTGTTTTGTTCTGTTTTTTTTTTTTTTAATTTTATTTATTTATTTTGAGAAAGAGAAAGAGAGAGTGGGGGAGGGCAGAGAGAGAGAGAGGGAGAGACAGAGTCCCAAGCAGGCTCTGGTGTCAGCATAGAGCCTGACTCGGGCTTCATCTCACAGTGAGATCGTGACCTGAGTTGAAATCAAGAGTCAGACGCTTAAAGGACTGAGCCACCCAGGCACTGCCCACCCTCTCCACAGCCCCCCACTCCCCACCAAAAAAGTTTAACATACAGGACAATTTACTTTAAAAATTTTCAGTACGGTTCTATTCATTCTAATACAATATAGATTTGTGTAACTGCCACAAGAATCAGAATACAGAATGGTCTGTCACTTCAAAAAACTCTTTGTGTTACCACTTCATGGTCATACCTTCCCTCTGAATGCTAACCTTGGGAAACTACTCATGTATTCTCCCTATCTTACTATTTTTTCCAGAATGTTATGTAAATGGCAACGTCCGATAGGTAACCTTCTGTATCTGTCTTTTTCTGCTTAGCGTAATGCCTTTCACATTCATGGAAGTTGTTGCCTGTATCAATGGTTCGTTCTTTTCATTACTGAGCAGTATTGCATTGAACAAATACACCAGTGTTGGCTATTCATTCAACACTTGAGGGACATTTGGGTGGTTTCCAGTTTCTTGCAGTTATGAATAGAACTGCTATGCAGCTTTTTGTGAAAATGTGTTTCAATTACTCTAGGGTAAATACACAGGAGAGGGATTGCTGGGTCATGATGTGGGTGCATGTTTACTTTCATAAGAAATTGCCAAAAGGTTTTCCATAGTGGCGCATACCATTTTGCATACCCACCAGCAATGTATGAAAGTTCCAGTTGTGCTATATCCTTGCCAGTAATTGCTATTTATTTATTTATTCATTTATTTATTGTGAACTTGACACCACACGTGGGGCTTGAACTCACGACCCTGTGATCAAGAGTCAACTCAGCCAGGCAGGTGTCCTGCCAATACTTTTTATTTTGGCCATTCTAGTAGGTGAGTAGTGATATCATGTTTTTTTTTTTTTTTTTAATTTTTTTTTCAACGTTTATTTATTTTTTGGGGGACAGAGAGAGACAGAGCATGAACAGGGGAGAGGCAGAGAGAGAGGGAGACACAGAATCGGAAGCAGGCTCCAGGCTCTGAGCCATCAGCCCAGAGCCCGACGCGGGGCTCGAACTCACAGACCGCGAGATCGTGACCTGGCTGAAGTCGGACGCTCAACCGACTGCGCCACCCAGGCGCCCCTATATCATGGTTTTTAAAAATCATTTTTTGTTTTTAACTTTTTGATGTTTATTTATTTTTGAGAGAGAGAGAGAGAGAGACAAAAAGTGCAAGCGGGGGAGGGGCAGAGATAGAGGGAGACATGGAATCTGAAGCAAGGTCCAGGCTCCGAGCTGTCAGCACAGAGCCTGGTGTGTGGCTTGAATTCATGAATCATGATATCATGACCTGAGCTGAAATCGGATGCTCAACTGACCGAACCACCCAGGACCCCCTTAAAAATCATTTTTAAAAGTTGTGTGCTATGGATCTTTAAAGGGAATATTTTGATAAGAAATAATTTTTCTTGGCGTGCTTGGCGTGCTCGGCGCGCTCATTTGGTTAAGCGTCTGACTCTTGGTTTCTGCTCAGGTCATGATCTCGCGGTTTCATCTCATGGTTTCCTGAGTTCGAGCCCCACGTTGGGCTCTGTGCTGGCAGCGTGGGGCCTGCTTGGGATTCTCTGTCTCCCTCTCTCTCTGCTCCTCCTCTGCTTGTGCTCTGTCTCTCAAAAATAAACAAAGGTAAAAAAAGCTTTGTAAATAAAAAAGACACAATACAAATTCTACACAAACTGTTCCAGAAAACTGCAGAGGAGGAAATATTTCTAAGAGGCTAGCATTACTCTTTCAACTTAGTATACAGCATTTATGGTTGTATTTCTAGTTTTTTCTAGATATAAGCATTTGGCATTTCTTAAGCCTTGCCACTAGAAATATGCTACTAGTTTCAGAACTCAGTAAGAACTTCTTCCAAAACAGCCAATAACATTTCAAAAACATTGTTCTACCCCTGACATGATTTACTAATTTGTATAGGATACTTCCATAGTTGGGAGATATTCGAACAATTTTTTTTGCTACAACTCATGATAGAGGATGTTCATGTGTGGGACACTCTCTCAAGTAGTAACAGAGACATGAATAAGATAGACTATGGCTTTTAATCTTTCTCAGTACTGTATGTACATAAATTACTAAATGTAATTTCATAATGTTATAGTATTGACTATGAATCTACTCCCAATTTATTTTTATTTATTTATTTTTTTAAATTTTTTATTTTTTCAATGTTTATTTATTTTTGGGACAGAGAGAGACAGAGCATGAACGGGGGAGGGGCAGAGAGAGAGGGAGACACAGAATCGGAAACAGGCTCCAGGCTCTGAGCCATCAGCCCAGAGCCTGACGCGGGACTCGAACTCACAGACTGCGAGATCGTGACCTGGCTGAAGTCAGACGCTTAACCGACTGCGCCACCCAGGCGCCCCCCAATTTATTTTTGAAAAGTAAGTTACTGGGGCACCTGGGTCGCTCCGTCGGTTGGGCGTCCGACTTCAGCTCAGGTCATGATCTCACGATTCGTGAGTTCGAGCCCCACATCGGGGCTGACAGCTCAGAGCCTGGAGCCTGCTTCAGATTCTGTGTCTCCCTCTCTCTCTGCCCCTCCCCCGCTCACATTCTGTCTCTGTCTCTCTCAAAAATAAATAAAACGTTAAAAAATTTTTTTGAAAAGTAAGTTACTTCCAGATTGTATTATTTTTAACCATCATTGGAAACATGTTACTTGCAGAAAGGCTCTTAACTAATAGTAACAATGTGACACATTACTGTTGGACTATTAGAGAACCACTACTCTATACTATTTGCTTATTTTATGTAAATTGTCTAATTTATCGCCATATTTTGCTTATAACATTCTCTTATCCTTTTGACTTCCATAGGATCTAACTTTAATTTAAAACATTGGGAGTTTCTGTCATGTTTTTTTCCTTGATCAATTTGGCTAGGAAGCTTATCAATTTTTTTTTTTTCAACGTTTATTTATTTTTGGGACAGAGAGAGACAGAGCATGAATGGGGGAGGGGCAGAGAGAGAGGGAGACACAGAATCGGAAACAGGCTCCAGGCTCTGAGCCATCAGCCCAGAGCCCGACGCGGGGCTAGAACTCCCGGACCTCGAGATCGTGACCTGGCTGAAGTCGGACGCTTAACCGACTATGCCACCCAGGCGCCCCGGAAGCTTATCAATTTTACTGATCTTTACAAAGAAAGATCTTTTAGGGCGCTTGGGTGGCCTCAGTTGGTTGAGCATCTGACTCTTGATTTCGGTCCAGGTCATGGTCCAGGGTCATGGGATGGAGCCCTGAGTTGGGCTCTGTACTGAGTGTGGAGCCTGCTTGAGATTCTCTCTATCTCTCTCTCTCTCTCTCTCTCTCTCCACCCCTCTGTTCCCCCCACCCCCACTCACACTCACTTTCTCTAAAATAAAAAATTAAAAAATTAAAAAAAAAACAGCTTTTGGTTTTACTGATTTTATCTATTATTGGTCTATTTTCTCTGTCACTGGTTTTTACTTATGGTTTTAGTTTGTATTTTCCTAATGATTATTTATGTTCAACATCTTTTCATGCCCTTATTTGCCACCATACATCCTCTTTGGTGAAATATCTGTTCGAGTCTTCTATCCACTTTAAAAATTTTTGCTTTTTTCCCCCTTTGTGTTATGAGAGCTCCTTACACACTCTAAATTCAAGTAACTTTTTGAACATGTGATTTGCAAATATTTTTCTCCCAGTCTGTTTCTCTTTTGCATTCTCACAAAATATTTCAATATTTATGAAGTTCAAATTATGTTTTTTAAAAATCTATCTATCTATCTATCTACCCATCTATTTATCTATCTATCTAGTGCTTTGGTGTCATGTCTAAGAACACTGCCTAACCTCAGGTATTGAAGATTTTCTTCTATAAGTTTCATCGGTTTATGTCTATGACCCATTTCAGATAAATTTTTGTACAAGCTGTGAGGTTTAGGTAGATATTTATTTATTTTTGCTCCAAATGTTCAATTTGTTGGAAAGACTACTCTATTCTCCATTAAACTGTCTTCTCACTTTTGTAAATAGCAAGTGGCCATCTTTGTATGGGTCTATTTCTGGACCCTCTATTCTATTGCATTAATTTATGTGTTTATCCATTGGCCAATACCAGAGTAATTATTATAGTAGGTTTACAGTAAGTCATAAAGTCAGATGGTATGATTCCATCAACTTTACTCTTCAAAATTGCTTTGGTTACTCTAGTTCCTTTGCCTTTCTATAGACATTTTATTTTTTAATGTTTATTTATTTTGAGAGAGAGAGAGAGAGCACGCACCCATAGGTGGGGGAGGGGTGTATAGAGACTCCTAAGCAGGCTCTGCTCTGTCAGTGCAGAGCCTGACACAAGGCATGACCTCATGAACCGCGAGATCATGACCTGAGCCCAAATCAAGAGTTGGATGCTTAAAGCGACTGAGCTATCCAGGTGGCCTGTATATAAATTTTAGAATCAGCTTGTCTACCTTAAAAGATCCTGCTGGAATTTTGACTGAAATGGACTTAATTTTATGTCCAGCTTTCCAATCTATGAACATGGTATGTTTCTTATTTTTTTTTCTTTTTTTAATGCATTTTCTAGTTTTCAGCATATTTTGTTAAGATTTGTAACTAAGGGTTGCATTTTGAGGGGAGCCATTGTAAGTGGAATTTTATTTTTAAATTTGTTTCCAATTGTTCATTGCCAAAAATAGAAATATGATTAACTTTTGTTTGTTGACACTGTATACAGTAACCTTGCTGAAACTGCTTATTAGTTCTTGGAAACATTTTTGTAGATTTCTTGGAATTTTGTATGTAGATAATTATGTCATCTGTGGTTAGGAAAAATTTTTATCTCTTATTTTCCAATTCATATGCACTTTAATTTTTTTCTTGCCTTATTGTACTGTTTAGGAGTTCCAGCAAGATGTTGAAAATGAGTGCTGAGAGTGGACATCCTTGCCTAATATCCAATTTTAGGGGAAAAGCATTCATTCTTTGACTAATAGGTATGATGTAAGCTATCATTTTATTGTTTTTTCTTAATCATAAATGGTTGTTAACCTTTGTCAAATATCTTTTCTGCATCAATTGATATGATCATTTCTTTCTTGTAGTTTTCTTGGTTTCAGTATCAGAGTAATGTTGGCTTCATAAAATGAGTTGGGAAGTGTTCCCTCCTATTTTCTAAGAGAGATCATTTACTGTTGGCATTATTCTTTTTTAAATATTTTGGAGAATTCACCACTGAAATGATCTCAGCATGGAATATTTGTTTTCAGAAGGTTTTTTTGTTTATTTGTTTTTCATTTTGTTTTGTTTTCAGAAGGTTTTAACCACAAATTCAATTTCTTTAACAGTTATGGTACTATTTAGGTTGCTTATTCATCTTGGGTGAATTTTGTTTATTTGTAGTTTTTTAGGAATTGGTTTATTTGCTCTAAGTTGCCAAATTTTTGTGAATATAGTTTTCCTTGATCCTTTATTTTGAACTAAAAATGAAAAGGCAACATATTAAAATGTGTAGGTTGTAGCTAAGGCAGTATTCAGAGAGAAATTTATGATATTAAATGAAGATAAGTAGACGTGTTTCAAATCGATAATCTAAAATTCCACTTAAATAAATTAGGAAACAACAAAATAAACCCAAAACTTATTTTAAAAAGTGCCAAAATTAATGTAATTGAAAACAGATAAACAATAGAGACAATCAATGAAACAAAAAAGTGTATTCTTTGTGAAAATCACAAAAATTGGTTGATAAACCTGTAGTCAGACTGATCAAGAAAAAAGAAGAGACACGTTATCAATAATAGCAATGGTATCACTACTAACCTACTGCTGTTATTAGGAGGATAAGTGAATACTTTGAACAACTCTGTGCCTATAAATTTGCAACTTAGATGAAAGGGACTAATCCCTTGAAAGACACACAGTACCAAAACTCACTCAAGATGAAATAAATCTGAATATTCTTGTATCTATTAAATAAATTGAATACAGAGATTAAAAACTCCAGGGTCAGATTGTTTTAGGAGTGAATTCTAACAAATATTTTAAGGAAGAAATATCAATACCATTTCTACACAAACACTTCCAGAAAATAAAAGAGGAGAAAACACTTTCCTACTCATTTTATGCAGCCAGCATTATTCTAACACTGACACCAGACAAGGAAAGTGCAAGAAAACTACAGACCAATATCCATCATGAACAAATACAGAATAAAAATACTCAATATTTGCACACTGAACTCAGCAATACACAAAAAAGATAACATATCATCTACAATGGGATTTATTTTAAGAATGCAAGGCTGGTTCATTTAAAAATTAATTAACCTACCATATTGAAATTACATTATCATATCAATTGATACCAAAAAAGCATTACAATTTTTTTTAATGTTTGTTTATTTTTGAGAGAGACAGAGTGTGAGTGTGGGAAGATCAGAGATAGAGGGAGACACAGAATCCACAGCAGGTTCCAGGCTCTGAGCTGTCAGCACAGAACCAATATGGGGCTTGAACTCACGAATCGGGAGATCATGAACTGAGCTGAAGTTGGACGCCTAACCGACTGAGCCACCTAGTTGCCCCACCCTCCTTTAAAAAAAATTTTTTTTTTTTTTTATCAAAAAAGCATTTGACAAGATTCAACATTCATTCATAAAAATTCTTAGCAAACTAGAAGCAGAAAGAATTTCCTCAATTTAATAAAGGACATCTACAAAAAATTATAGCTAACACTTTATCTAATGGAGAAATACTGAGTGCCTCTCTAAGATCAGAACAAAGCAAAGATGTCCATTTGCACCATTCCTATTCAACATCATACAGGAAGCCCTAGTATAATGTAGTGTAATAAAGGAAAAGAAATAAAAAGCATACAATTGGAAAGAGAGGCATACAATAAGCTCTTCTCATAGATGACGTTACTACATAGACAATCAAAAACTATCTACAAAAATCTTAGAATAGGGGTCTGTGGGTGCCTTGGTCAGTGTAGCATGTGACTCTTGATCTCAGGGTTGTGAGTTTGAGCCCCATGTTGGGTGTAGCTGAGTGTGGAGATTACTGAAAAATAAAAAAATCTTTAAAAATCTCTCACAATAAACGAGTATAGCAAGGTTGCAGGATATAAGGTGAATACACAGAAATCAATTTTATTTCTGTATACTAGAAAAGAAATTGGAAATTGAAATAAAAACCAGAATGATTTATTAATGGCACCCAAAACATGAAATACTTAGGTATAAATCTAACAAAATGTGTGGAGGATTATGCATGCTAAACACTATACATCGATGAAAAAAAGATTTTAAAGACCTAAATAAATGGATAAACATGGTTGTTCATTGATTAGAAGACTCAATATTATTAAGCTGTCAATTCTTCCCAAACTTACCTATAGTTTTAACGTGATCCTAGTCAAAATCCAAGCACAATATTTTTGGACATTGAAAAAGTGATTCTAAAATCTTTATTGGAAAATGAAGACTAGAATATCCTAAACACTTTTTTTATCCTGAACATTTTTGAAAAAAGTAAACAAAATTTGGTATGTCATGATTTCAAGACTTGATTTCAAACTTGTGAAAATTTAGGGGCACCTGGTTGGCTCAGTCAGAAGAGCACATGACTGGTGATCTCAGGGTCATGGGTTTGAGCCCCACATGGGGTGTAGAGATTACTTAAATATATAAACTTAAAAACAATTCAGGGGATGTCTGGGTTGCTCAGTTGGTTGAACATCCAACTCTTGATTTCATCTCGGGTCATGATCCCAGGGTCATGGGATTAAGCCCCTGCATTGGGCTCCATGCTAAGCGTGGAGCCTACTTGAGATTCCCTCTCTCTCCTCCTCTGCTCTTCTCCCCTGCTCTCGTGTGCTGTTTAAAACATCTTTAAAAATTAAAAAAATTCAGTAATCAAGACAGAATAGAAACTTCAGTAACAGATTCAAATAGCCAGAAAGTTATAATAGGCAAAACAGCATGGTACTGCATAAAGACAGACAAACAGACCAGTGGAATGGAATTGAGATTTTGTATATATGGTCAAATTATTTTCAACAAAGGTAAAGACTATTCAACAGAGACAGGACAGTCTTTTCAACAAAAGGTGCTAGGGAAACTGGATATCCACACCCAAAAGAATGAAGTTGTGCCCTTACCTAATATGATATACAAAAATTAACTCAAATTGGATCAAAGAAGTAGGAGCTAAAACTATAAAACTCTCAGAAGAAAGCACAGAGGAAAAGCCTTGTGACATTGGATTTGGCACTGGTTTCTTAGATATGATATCAAAGGTACAGACAACAACAACAAAAATAAACAAATTGGACTTAATCAAAATTGAATACTTTTGTGCACTGTAGGACAATTTAACAGAGTAAAAATCCCATAGAGTGGGGGAAAATATTTGGAAATTACATATCTGATAAGGAGTTAATATCCAGAATATGTGAGGAACTCCTACAAGTCAACATGAGCACGAAACAAACAACCCAATTAAAACACAGGAGAAGAACTTGAACAGACAATTCTCCAAAGAAGATATAGCAATGGCCAACAAGCACATGAAAAGATGCTTACGGGGGCGCCTGGGTGGCGCAGTCGGTTAAGCGTCCAACTTCAGCCAGGTCACGATCTCGCGGTCCGTGAGTTCGAGCCCCGCGTCAGGCTCTGGGCTGATGGCTCAGAGCCTGGAGCCTGTTTCCGATTCTGTGTCTCCCTCTCTCTCTGCCCCTCCCCCGTTCATGCTCTGTCTCTCTCTGTCCCAAAAATAAATAAACGTTGAAAAAAAAATTAAAAAAAAAAAGAAAAGATGCTTACGGTTAGTCATTAGGGAAATGCAAATCAAATCCACAATGAGACACCGCTTCCCATCCAGTAGGATGGCTATTACCAGAAACTAACCTACAAACAAACCAGAAAACAAATGTTGGTGAGGATGTGGAGAAATTGGAACCCTTGTGCACCGATAGTGGGAATGTGAAAATTGTGCAGTCGCTGTGGAAAATGGTATGGTAGTTCCTCAGAAAATGAAAGCTAGAAGTCCCATACAATTCCACTTCTGGTTATATACTCCCAAAGAACTGAAAGGGAAACTGAAAGGGAAACAAGATATTTGTACCCCTGTTCCTAGCAACATATTTACAATAGCTAAAAGGTAGAAACAACTCAATTGTCCATCAATGGATAAATGGACTAACAAAATGTAGTATATACATATAATGAAGTAATATTCAGCCTTAAAAAGGAAGGAAATTCTGGCGCGTGCTACAACAGGGATGATACTTGAAGACACACTAAGTGAAATAAGCTAGACTCAAAAGGACAAATTGTAGGATTTCACTTATATGGTATATCTAAATAGTCAGATACATAGAGACCAAAAAAAAAAAAAAAAAAAAAAAAGTTGGACAGTGGTTACCAGGGGCTGGAGAGGAGAATGGAGAATTACTGTTTAAAAGTTACAGAGATGCAGTACAGGGTGATGAAAAAGCTCTGGAGATGGATGGTGGTAATGGCTGCACAACACACGAAGATAGGTGATGCTACTGAACTGTACCTTTAAAAATGGTTAAAATAGGGGCGCCTGGGTGGCGCAGTCGGTTAAGCGTCCGACTTCAGCCAGGTCACGATCTCGCGGTCTGTGAGTTCGAGCCCCGCGTCAGGCTCTGGGCTGATGGCTCAGAGCCTGGAGCCTGTTTCCGATTCTGTGTCTCCCTCTCTCTCTGCCCCTCCCCCGTTCATGCTCTGTCTCTCTCTGTCCCAAAAATAAATAAACGTTGAAAAAAAAAATGGTTAAAATAGTAAATATTATGTTTATCTTACCAGAATTTTTTAAAGGAAAAATTCTTTCTAGTTATCAATAACATAGTGTTTATGATGACAGCTATGAAATTGTGGTACTTTGCTACCTCCTTTCTCATGATACTTTGTATACTTTATATGGGAAGTTCAAGCTCTGATGTTTTTGGACTTGTAGTTTCTCTCTTTTTGGTCTACATTAGTTCCTCCTTCTCTACACAGTTCCCCTCCCCTCTTTTTTTTTGTTTTTACAAAAATATTTTGAGAGAGAGCATGTGTGTGTACACGAGTCGGGGAGTAGGAGAAGAGAGAGAGGAAAGAATCCCAAGCAGGCTCTGTGCTGACAGCCTGACGTGGGCCTTATGAACTGAACCTTAAAATCATGACCTAAGCCTAGATCCAGTCAGATGCTTAACCAACTGAGCCACCCAGGCACCCCTCTCCTGTTCTTTCTCAAGCCCTTGACTTCATAGGATGGGGACACCAAAAAGGAGACAAGTTTTTAAAAAGGCGAAAGATTTATACGATTTGAAGAGAAACCAGAGTATATAAAGGAGACAAGTTTTTAAAAGACTTCCTGAATTCCAAACATTTCTTGTACTCTTAATATGCTAAAATGTTTGGGGCGCCTGGGTGGTGCAGTCGGTTAGGCGTCTGACTTCAGCCAGGTCACGATCTCGCGGTCCGTGAGTTCGAGCCCCGCGTCGGGCTCTGGGCTGATGGCTCAGAGCCTGGAGCCTGTTTCCGGTTCCGTGTCTCCCTCTCTCTCTGCCCCTCCCCCGCTCATGCTCTGTCTCTCTCTGTCCCAAAAATAAATTAACGTTGAAAAAAAAAATTTTAAAAATATGCTAAAATGTTTTCCTTTAATCCTGAAATATTAAACTTTAAAAAAAAATTGTTTCAATGTTTATTTTTGAGAGAGAACACGAGTAGGGGAGGGGCAGAGAGAGAGAGAATACAGGAGAATACAGAATACAGAATCTGAAGTAGGTTCTAGGCTCTGGGCTGTCAACACAGAGCCTGATGTCGGGTTCAACTTCACGAACCGTGAGATCATGACCCGAGCTCAAGTTGGATGCTTAACTGACTGAGCCACCCAGGTGCCCCCTGAATTATTTAATTTCTGATCCAGTTACGATTGTGTTTTTCTCTCTTTAACATAGATTACAGCAACAGGGTTTCTGATGAACAATGCCTACATTCCTAGCATCACCTTACCTGATGATATTATAAACAGAGTTAGCTATTTAGGATTCTTGTACCTAATGACTCTAAACCCATATCTTCCTATAATAACACTGAATGTAAATGGACTAAATGCTCTAACCAAAAGACATAGGGTATCAGAATGGATAAAAAAAAACAAGACCCATCTATTTGCTGTCTACAAGAGACTCCTTTTAGACCTGAGGACACCTTCAGATTGAAAGTGAGGGGATGGAGAACTATCTATCATGCTACTGGAAGTCAAAAGAACAAGCTGGAGTAGCCATACTTATATCAGACAAACTAGACTTTAAAGTAAAGGCTTTAACAAGAGATGAAGAAGGCATTATATAATAACTACAGAGCCTATTCATCAGGAAGAGCTAACAATTATAAATGTCTATGTGCCGAATACGGGAGCTCCCAAATATATAAAACAATCACAAACATAAGCAACCTTATCGATAAGAATGTGGTAATTGCAGGGGACTTTAATATTCCACTTACAACAATGGACAGATCATCTAGACACAGGATCAATAAAGAAACATGGGCCATGAATGATACATTGGATCAGATGGACTTGACAGATATACTTAGAACTCTGCATCTCCAGTGCACATGGAACATTCTCCAAGATAGATCACATACTGGGTCACAAAACAGCCCTTCATAAGTACAAAAGAATTGACATCATACCATGCACACTTTCAGACCACAATGCTATGAAACTTGAAATCAACCACAGGAAAAAGTCTGCAAAACCTTCAAAAGCATGGAGGTTAAAGAACACCCTACTAAAGAATGAATGGGTCAACCAGGCAATTAGAGAAGAAATTGAAAAATATATGGAAACAAATGAAGATGAAAATACAACAATCTAAACGCTTTGGGATGCAGCGAAGGCAGTCCTGAGAGGAAAATACATTACAATCCAGGCCTATCTCAAGACACAAGAAAAATCCCAAATACAAAATCTAACAGCACACCTAAAGGAAATAGAAGCAGAACAGCAAAGACACCCAAACCCAGCAGAAGACGAGAAATAATAAAGATCAGAGCAGAAATAAACAATATAGAATCTAATAAAGCCGTAGAGCAGATCAATGAAACCAAGAGTTGGTTTTTTGAAAAAATAAACAAAATTGATAAACCTCTAGCCAGGCTTCTCAAAAAGAAAAGGGAGATGACCCAAATAGATAAAATCATGAATGAAAATGGAATTATTACAACCAATCCCTCAGAAATACAAGCAATTATCAGGGAGTACTATGAAAGATTATATGCCAACAAACTGGACAACCTGGAAGAAATGGACAAATTCCTAAACACCCACACACTTCCAAAACTCAAACAGGAAGAAATAGAAAACTTGAACAGACCCATAACCAGCAAAGAAATTGAATCACTTATCAAAAATCTCCCAACAAATAAGAGTCCAGGACCAGATGGCTTTCCTGGGGGAATTCTATGAGACATTTAAAGCAGAGTTAATACCTATCCTTCTCAAGCTGTTCCAAAAAATAGAAAGGGAAGGAAAACTTCCAGACTCATTCTATGAAGCCAGCATTACTTTGATTCCTAAACCAGACAGAGACCCAGTAAAAAAAGAGAACTACCGGCCAATATCCCTGATGAATATGGATGCAAAAATTCTCAATAAGATACTAGCAAATCGAATTCAACCAGCATATAAAAAGAATTATTCACCAAGATCAAGTGGGATTCATTCCTGGGCTGCAGGGCTGGTCCAACATTCACAAATCAATCAATGTGATACATCACATTAATAAAAGAAAAGGTAAGAACCATATGATCCTGTCAATCGATGCAGAAAAAGCATTTGACAAAATTGAGCATCCTTACATAATAAAAACCCTTGAGAAAGTCGGGATAGAAGGAATGTACTTAAACATCATAAAAGCCATCTATGAAAAGCCCACAGCTAATATCATTCTCAATAGGGAAAAACTGAGAGCTTTCCCCCTGAGATCAGGAACATGACAGGGATGTCCACTCTCACCGCTGTTGTTTAACATAGTGTTGGAAGTGCTAGCATCAGCAATCAGACAACAAAAGGAAATCAAAGGCATCAAAATTGGCAAAGATGAAGTCAAGCTTTCACTTTTTGCAGATGACATGATATTAGACATGGAAAACCCGACAGACTCCACCAAAAATCTGCTAGAACTGATACATGAATTCAGCAAAGTTGCAGGATACAAAATCAATGTACAGAAATCAGTTGCATTCTTATACACTAATAATGAGGCAACAGAAAGACAAATAAAGAAACTGATCCCATTCACAACTGCACCAAGAATCATAAAATACCTAGGAATAAACCTAACCAAAAATGTAAAAGATCTGTATGCTGAAAACTATAGAAAACTTATGAAGGAAATTGAAGAAGATATAAAGAAATGGAAAAACATTCCGTGCTCACGGATTGGAAGAATAAATATTGTTAAAATGTCAATACTACCCAAAACTATTTATACATTCAATGCAATCCCAATCAAAATTGCACCAGCATTCTTCTCAAAGCTAGAACAAGCAATCTTAAAATTTGTATGGAACCACAAAAAAACCTGAAGAGCCAAAGTAATTTTGAAGAAGAAGACCAAAGTGGGAGGCATCACAATCCTAGACTTTAGCCTCTACCACAAAGCTGTAATCATCAAGACAGCATGGTATTGGCACAAAAACAGACACATACACCAATGGAATAGAATAGAAACCCCAGAACTAGACCCACAAAAGTATGGACAACTAATCTTTGACAAAGCAGGAAAGAATATCCAATGGAAAAAAGACAGTCTCTTTAACAAATGGTGCTGGGAGAACTGGACAGCAACATGCAGAAGAATGAAACTAGACGACTTTCTTACACCATTCACAAAAATAAACTCAAAATGGATAAAGGACCTGAATGTGAGACAGGAAACCATCAAAACCCTAGAGGAGAAAGCAGGAAAAAACCTCCCTGATCTCAGCTGCAGCAATTTCTTACTTGACACATCCCCAAAGGCAAGGGAATTAAAAGCAAAAATGAACTATTGGGACCTCATTAAGATAAAAATCTTCTGCACTGCAAAGGAAACAACCAACAAAACTAAAAGGCAACCAACAGAATGGGAAAAGATATTTGCAAATGACATATTGGACAAAGGGCTAGTATCCAAAATCTATAAAGAACTCTCCAAACTCCACACCCGAAAAACAAATAATCCAGTAAAGAAATGGACAGAAAACATGAATAGACACTTCTCTAAAGAAGACATCTAGATGGCCAACAGGCACAGAAAAGATGCTCAATGTCTCTTCTTATCAGGGAAATACAAATCAAAACCACACTCAGATACCACCTCACACCAGTCAGAGTGGCCAAAATGAACAAATCAGACTATAGATGCTGGAGAAGATGTGGAGAAACGGCAACCCTCTTGCACTGTTGGTGGGAATGCAAATTGGTGCAGCTGCTCTGGAAAACAGTGTGGAGGTTCCTCAAAAAATTAAAAATAGATCTACCCTATGACCCAGCAATAACACTGCTAGAAATTTACCCAAGGGATACAGGAGTGCTGATGCATAGGGGCACGTGTACCCCAATGTTTATAGCAGCACTTTCAACAACAGCCAAATTATGGAAAGAGCCTAAATGTCCATCAACTGATGAATGGATAAATTGTGGTTTATATACACAATGGAGTACTACGTGGCAATGAGAAAGAATGAAATATGGCCTTTTGTAGCAACGTGGATGGAACTGGAGAGTGTTATGCTAAGTGAAATAAGTCATACAGAGAAAGATACCATATATTTTCACTCCTATGTGGGTCCTGAGGAACTTAACAGAAGACCATGGGGGAGGGGAAGGAAAAAAAGAAAAGGTTAGAGAGGGAGGGAGCCAAAACATAAGAGACTCTTAAAAACTGAGAACAGGGGCGCCTGGGTGGCGCAGCTGGTTAAGCGTCCGACTTCAGCCAGGTCACGATCTCGCGGTCCGGGAGTTCGAGCCCCGCGTCGGGCTCTGGGCTGATGGCTCAGAGCCTGGAGCCTGTTTCCGATTCTGTGTCTCCCTCTCTCTCTGCCCCTCCCCCGTTCATGCTCTGTCTCTCTCTGTCCCAAAAATAAAAACGTTGAAAAAAAAATTAAAAAAAAAAAAACAAAAAAACTGAGAACAAACTGAGGGTTGATGGGGTGTGGGAGGGAGAGGAGAGTGGGCGATGGGTATTGAGGAGGGCACCTGTTGGGATGAGCGCTGGGTGCTGTATGGAAGCCAATTTGACAATAAATTTCATATTTAAAAAAAAGGATTCTTGTACCTATATCCATTTTTTTCTTTTTCTACACAATCCTATAGTTTTGTGAGGGCCTGAGATTTTATCCAATTTAGAAGCTGCAAGCAAGCCTGAGATATTTCAGGGATAATGGCTGAAGACATGAGACTTCCGGGACACAAAGGATTTGACTGCTCACAGCATGGCAAGCATTTGCATTGGTACTTCTTGACCCCAAATCCTACAGTAGCAAAGTGAAAGGTCTCTAGTGGATGTTGTACATGGTGTAAATCTGTGCAGCAGCTGAACCTGGGGAATTCACCTCATATACAAGCCTGATCTTTGTCTCTGACCTCATCCTTCAATGTTGTTCACTGAGAAATGACCCAAGCAAAGAGTGGTCAGGGTCCTCCATTCTTGACTTAGCTAGCAAGAATGTAGGGAGTCTTAGGGTACCAGGTAGACTGCCTTTCCCAGTACGGTTTTATTTCAAGCTTACACTACCCTCAATTAACATGGTGAACATTCTTTTTTTCTAGTCCCAGAAGCTATTTAAATAAATAACCTAGGGATTTATGTGCTGCTTGAAGTTTTGGTAAAATTCACAGCAAACAATGCCTTGTCAGGGAGGAGGAAGGCGGGAGTTTTGACAGGATTATTTTAACAGTAATTGACTTTCTATTTTTTTCTTGAGTGGTCATTTTCCAGAAAATTAATCCATAAAGTTTTCAAGTATACATAATCTACTCTATACATTTTTCATTCAAGGTATTACTTGTGCCTTTTTCTATCAGTCTTTTAAGTTTTTCCTACCCTTCCCCCACTCCCTGCCTGATCAGCTTGTTTCGTATTCTACAGCTCCTACATTTTTTTTTTTTTTTAACATTTATTCATTATTGAGAGACAGAGGGAGACAGAGCATGAGCATGGGAGAGGCAGAGAGAGGGGAGACAGAATCGAAAGCAGGCTCTATGAGCTGTCAGCACACAGCCTGGTGTGGGGCTCAAACTCACAAACCGTGAGATCATTGCCTGAGCTCAAGTTGGACACTCAATCGACTGAGCCACCCAGGCACCCCCCTACATTTTCTTCTCATCTCCATTCTCCCCCATATGGAGCCATTGAAACTACTTAAATCTTCCACATATCTACTAAGGAGTTTAACCCAGAGTAGGAATTATTTCCAGTTCATTGTTTTGTGGGCTGGTCCTACACACCTTCCACCTTCAGAGTCTATGAAGTCTGTGTTCCCCAAACTCAAGGAACATTTCCAGCTCTTCCAGAACTTCCTCATCTTGCAGTGATTTAGTAGTAGCAGTAAGGTAGGTCTGTGGGCAGAAGTCTGAAGCACAGTAATCATTGAACTAGAGGAGACGCCTCATGTCATGCTTTGAGGTACCCTAAATCCAAGTCATTCTCTGGTTACCCATATCCATCCCTGTCACTTGGTTTGGGGAATAGAAATGATAGTCCAATTGACTCAGTAGGCCATCGGGTTTTGTCCAATTTTCTTCTGATTTTCTAGAACGTAGGGTATCAATGCTTCTCGAGCTTAAGGCCCTGGTTGTTATAAAAGAAAGACTAGGGGCAGCTTGGAACAGACTGTGGATCATTGTCTTGGTGGAAAAGATTTTCAAACGGAGTTAAGGCCACCTAATAATATAAATGAGTTGATAAGTATACTATAATCTGGATTGTACTTAAAATTAGACATCTCAAATTCATAGAGATGAAAGTAAAATGGTGGTTACCAGGGGCTGCGGAAGGAGGAAATGAGGAGTTGTTATTTAGTGGGTGTAGAGATCCAGTTCTGCAAGATGAAAAAGCTCTGGAGACCCAATGCACAGCAGGGTGAATATACTTTAATGAACTGTATACTTACAAATGGTTACGACGGTAAAAGAGAGAAAAGAAAATCAGGTATCTGATACCAAGCTGACATGGGGGATTTATTTTGTAGAAAAGCAACATCTAGAGAATGCCACAGACAGCCCTAGTTTGTCTAAAGTACTACATATAAACATGATAATTGCTCAAAGTGACAACACTGAAGCACTGAAAGATACCAAAGTACTTTCTGAATCCAAGAAGTCAAATTACACTCAGAATGGTTTTCAGGTCTTTACCTATCTCAAAGTTCTAATATGCTGACATCTGGCAAACCAGATAACCAGAACACTCAACAGCCAAGTTTTCTGACCATACATAAACTTACTCGTACTCATCCGGTATATCTCCATACAAATATTTTAAGATTCCAATTTCTTGGTTAAGCTATATATGCTTGAGCTCATTAAATATACTTAAGACTTCTCTATTATACAAAGTTAAATGTACAACTTAATTAGTAAAAAGTGCTCACTGTGGTTTATTTTACTCTGACAAAAATGTTTATGCATGTGTACTCTATACTAATACTGCTTTTTTTTAATTCAAAAATTTCCTTCTCTTTTATAACTAGTTTTGTGACTTTTTTGGGTAAGACATCTGTGTCTTCTTTATTCTTACAGATTCTTCTTCTTATTTCTTAGCTTAAATTCAGTACGAGCTTTATTGGTATCTTAGGCTTTGTGTGCGTCCTTGCTCCTCAACACCAGCAGTTCTTCAGAGGCCTGACATCCAGCACGGAGCTTGCTGTGTTAGATTAGTTCTACAAAAAGGATTCAAGACATTTTTCCTGAAATATACAGAATATGTCATGCCAAATCTCTTGTTTATACAATAAACTGGTAAAACTGGTAAATTGCACATACAGCTCATATTCCCAAAACAGAATAACTTAAATATTAAAACGTACCTTTATGTTACCACCAAAACTGACCTTATAAAGCACAACAAATGGAAATATTCAATTAAAAAAAACACACAAAATCTACTAACCGTAAAGTCTGCGTATCACAGCGTAAGAACTCTCATTTCCCTATGACCTATTCAAACTACAGACAGCTATATTTTTTAAGCTACTCTAGAATTTACACCCTAATTAGAAATTTATACGAAACACAATTTTATGTTCAAATATGGAAATAAGCAACATAATTCCAAAACCCAAAAGTATTCCAGCATTCTGTAAAAAGAAATATCCCCAGCGGCTACATCCATGGTCACTAGCATCATTGTGCAGCATCTCAGGTACCTTAAAGAAAAAAAAAAGGGCAACATTTAAGTTTTCAGAACCACAAATTTGTTTTTATTACAGAACAGTATACAGTATATAGTATACGGTAATATTAGTTGTATACGTAGCTGGATATACTGAGTCAACCCATTAAAACAGGATCTTAAAACAGGACATGTTGACTCTAGCTAATACTGCCACACAGCATTTCCCAGCAGTTTATCTTTTTTTATGCTTATTTGAGAGAGAGTGTGTGCATACGGAGCACGTGCACCGTCAGCGCAGAACCCAATGCAGGGCTTGATCCCATGAACCACGAGATCATGATCTGAGCCGAAATCAAGAGTCAGACACTTGATAATCAACTGAGCCACCCACGCACCCCTCCCAGCAGTTTAATTAATAATGATTATTCACAGTATGCTCAACAAGCCACAGTCTTTATTGGTCCAGTTTGCTCCACTATAAGATGAAGAGCTATACTGATTATGCTGCTTCAGTTACTGTGTATAGCTGAACTGAACATGACATATAGCTCACCTAAGTTCAGAGATCTGGAACTCTTACATTATATAGAAGTTCGGCAGATTAGCTGGGATTATTGTGTGGATTTTGGTGACAAAAAAAAAAAAGTAACTCCTTTGTCCATTAGTAAGAAACTTATGAACATTCTCAAGTATACACAGCATGCCAACAAAATGTGACATGTGCTGGGTTTCCTACAAATCTATACACAATTCAATACCTGATTACTGAGATTCTACCTTCAAGAAGACACATCAGAAAGGGGTAGATATTTCTGTGTATCCTCATACACATTAGGATAAATGTGCTTGTGATCAATAATCCAAAAAGATAAACTAAAGAGCCTGTATTTTCTATGTTACCTTACTAAAGTATAGACTCCCTTGTCACTACAGCATTTAATATAAAGCCTTTTTATTATTTATTTATTTATTTTATTTATTTTTTTTTTTAATTTATTTTTTTTTTTCAACGTTTATTTATTTTTGGGACAGAGAGAGACAGAGCATGAACGGGGGAGGGGCAGAGAGAGAGGGAGACACAGAATCGGAAACAGGCTCCAGGCTCTGAGCCATCAGCCCAGAGCCCGACGCAGGGCTCGAACTCACGGACCGCGAGATCGTGACCTGGCTGAAGTCGGACGCTTAACCGACTGCGCCACCCAGGCGCCCCTATTATTTATTCATTTAAAAAGTTAGCTCTATCCCCAATGTGGGGCTTGAACTCACAACCCTGAGATCAAGAGTCACATGCTCTACTGAGCCAGCCAGATGCCCCTTAATCTAAAGCCTTTATAAAAATAAGGTTTCACTGAGCATTTTCTCTATTTTATCATTAATCAACACTATAATTAAACTTCTTAAAAACTTACCATATCAACCAGAGCAACATACATGAATAAGCCAGCAGTAAGTGCAAATATCCACATAGAAACATTTTCAGCATAATGACCAATGAAGATTCCCGTTGCCATTCCAAGATATGCCAGCATGGCTGACAGAGCATTATAAAGAACAGCCTGCTTAACAGTCATGCCAGCCTTTAGTAAAACAGCAAAGTCACCTTTCATAGAAAACAAAAAGGGACAAAGTAATGAAAAATCACTTTTAAGACACAAACCCAACAGATTTCCCAATTTACAAAATTCTCTAATTTTTTTGAGGGGAAAAGAAAAAGCAGCAAACTTAAGAATTACCCAGGGGTTAACAGTGTTAGTGTAAATCACCTAACAGCTCTATAAATTAAGATTTTGGTTTTTAAGTTTGTGATTGTTTGTTTGCTTATTTATTTATTTTGAGAGAGAGAGAGAGAGGGCAGAGAGGGAAAGAGAATCCCAAGCAGGCTCCACACTATCAGCACAGAGCCTGATGTGGGGCTCAAATTCACAAACTGAGATCATGACTGAGCTGAAATCAAGAGTCAGATGCTTAACCAACTAGGCCACCCAGGACCCCTAAATTATTTTTTTCCAGTTTTTGTTATGGCTTTCACTTTGTCGATGAATGATAAATACCACAAACCTACTATTTGTGGTCTTGCACTGTCTTCAACAAGCTTGTAACTGTATCATCAAGAAGAGGAGAGTGGAGAACAGATGAAATGATTAGCATATGATAAAGGCAATTTATAATTAAGAGCTAAAGAGTCTAATGTTCCAGTTATAAAAGGAGAAAAAGAGACAAATTAAGATAGGAATAGCTGAGAGAGGCTTAATGAAGCATGAAGGATCTAGAATGTGGAACATAAACCAGATGTTGAGGATCATAAACATTGAGTAGGCAGATGGGAGGCCTTGTGAATGGCAGAACACATGCCAAGGAGCAAAAGTGAAAATGGCATCACAGGTGTGTGCAAATATGTGTCTGTAAAAAGAAAAACAAGGACATGAACTGGGATCCAGAACAACTCTGGGAAGGTTTTAAGTCCTGGTGACAGAAGAGAAAAATATTCAAAACGTAATTCATCAACTTCCCTTTTCTTCAGCTGTAACAAGTCTCTTTGCCAACTTATCTCTGTTAACAAAAGATGACTCTTATTCCTGTGGTCTTATTCATATTGTAGGTATGAAGATAATGATCACTGATGTCACCAGCATGCTGGTGTAAGAAGATAATGTGGTAGGGAAAGAGGACAAGGGAGGAGACCCAGGTTTCTCTCTGGCAACCCCACATGGACAATTGTGTAATTATACTTATAGGGTCAGAGTTCTGGCTGGAGACAAACTTGTACTAAGAAAAGAAAGCTAGACAGGTTAGCAGACTTCTAAGAAGGCATGAAAGTTACAAAGAAGTTTGCTGGAACTCTCAATAGCAAAAGCCAGCAATACTAGGATACTTCATCCCCCTGGAAAATGCCATTTATGTGGTTCTCTTACCTAATTCATGTGGCAACTCGTGACAAAACACAGCAACAGAAGTGCTTAAACCACTTGATAAACCTTCAGTAAAAGCAGCCCCTGGGTAAAAATCAGAGAAAGTTTGGCTACATTATATTGTGGGTGTTTTTAAAAACAACTTACCAGCTTACAAAACAAGGTAAAAGATGTGAACCATATTCTGGTCGTAAATAAACAGAACTTTCCCAGCTGTACTCCATATCTCCTTTATAAGTAATGTTAGATTACATTCCATTAGGTTTACATTTCCCAGTGGAGCATAAGCAGGTACGAGAGAGAAGGGAAAGTTCCCCTATGCCTCAGAGTGATTAGAGGATCTTCCCACAGACCTGGGAAGTAACTGCAACCACGTAAAACATTTATGTAAAAAATAAACTGATTTAAAAGGTTTAAAAGAAAACACAGCAGTCAGGAGTACAAATATGTTTCGCTGGCCTCAGAAGAATTCACTATGTAATTAGACTTGTTTACATTCATTCTTTCATTGTCTACCAAGGACAGTCTAGGACAAATGGCTCCCCCCATTTTAAAAGCTAACACCATATATAACTGACTGCTTATACAGGGTGACTGAGCACCTGTACGTCCTCCTTTGCTGCTCATGCTGTGCACAGTACATACAGGAGGGAGAGCACCAGGCTTCCAGGGGGCCAAGGCCTGGGCGCATCTGCCCGGCTGCACAACAGCACTACCTCCTGGGGCAGGTGGTTCGCTTTGCCAGGCCTCAGCTGCCTAACCAGTAATCATTTCCATTGCTCCTTCCAGCATCAAGTTACTAAAACTCATAAGTATTCTATTATCTCTCGATTGTGATACAACAATTTAATAGCAAAAACTAGTTTTTTGGATAGAGATTCGTAACTGAACTTATCAGATATGCCAAGATGATTTTGGTATAAAAGATGATGAAAATTCTCTTCCCTTAATACTATTTTATAGATAAGGGAACTTAAATGTAAACAAAAACAAAACCAAAACACATGCTCTGTACACATTAGATCTTGATCTTAAGACTGCAAATTAAAACAACTGTTGATAGTTACAAGTTAGGTAATGGGCTAGGCAGTTGTAGCACTTAACCTTACCTAATATTTATTGAGAACTTCGTTGTCGAAGTAGCTACAGAAGAAATAACATTTTGATAATCTTAGAAGTTAACAGCCTTATCAAAATCAACCTATTCTTTGTTAAAATTGGACTGGTAGTTTAATGTGACATTTTCAGAGTCAAACAACAAGCAACTATGTAGATGTATACCAATTGCCAGGCCATCGCTGAAATTGTGCAGGCCGTCGCCCATTATCACCATCCAGGCCAATGTGGCGATGCCGGCGTCTTTCAGCTCCTCCCGAGAGTAGCGCTGACTGTGGCTGTGGGGGTGGTGGTTTTGGTGGTGGTGGTGGTGGAGGATATGATGATAGTCATGATGATGGTGAATGAGATCATCTGATTGGCCGAGGGTATCATGGAAATGCGAATGGCATTTATTCTTGCACCCTCGGGGTACATATTCATTATAGACTTCTTGCGGATGAGCATGAGCTATCATGACCTCTTCTTCTTCCAAGATTGCTGGCTGTTGAGAATCAAAGTGGGAAGGCTCCTGTGAGTCTGCTCGTAAATAGCCTTCAGGTCCTAGGAATAAACACAAAGGACATTGGGAAAGAGTCAGAAAACTTTGTTAATGTGCCTGGACACATTTCAAACAGTCCCACTGACAAAGTCCAAAAAGATCTTAGAGCATGGCAAGTACTCAACAGAGTGATGCTTATGAAAAACATCATCAGGCTTCACAGCGACATGCAGAAGAATGAGCCTGGACCACTTTCTTACCCCATTCACAAAAATAAACTCAAAATGGATGAAGGACCTAAACGTAAGACAGGAAGCCATCAAAATCCTCGAGGAGGAAGCAGGCAGAAACCTCTTTGACCTTGGCTGCAGCAACTTCTTACTCAACACATCTCCAGAGGCAAGGGAAACAAAAGCAAAAAGGAACTATTGGGACCTTATCAAGATAAAAACTTCTGCACAGCCAGTGAAGGAAACAAACAACAAAACTAAAAGGCAACCTAAGGAATGGGAGAAAATATTTGCAAATAACATATCAGATGAAAGGTTAGTATCTAAAATCTATAAACAATGTATCAAACTCAACACCCAAAAAGCAAATAATCCAGTGAAGAAATTGGCAAAAGACATGAATAGACACTTTTCCAAAGAAGACATCCAGATGCCTAACTGACACATGAAAAGAGCCTCCACATCACTCATCATCAGGGAAATACAAATCAAAACCACACTGAGATACCACCTTACACCTGTCAGAATAGCTAACATTAACAACTCAGGCAACAACAGATGTTGGCGAGGATGCAGAGAAAGAGGATCTCTTTTGCACTGTAGGTGGGGATGCAAACTGGTGCAGCCACTCTGGAAAACAGTATGGAGGTTCCTCAAAAAATTAAAAATAGAACTACCCTACAACCCAGCAATTGCACTGCTAGGTATTTATCCAAACAATACGGGTGTGCTGTTTTCAAGGGGCACATGCACCCCAATGTTTATAGCAGCACTATCGATAATAGCCAAAGTATGGAAAGAGCCCAAACGTCCATTGACAGATGAATGCATAAAGAAAGTGTGGTGTGTGTATACACACACACACACACACACACACACACACACAATAGAATATCACTTGGCAAAAAAGAATGAAATCTTTCCATTTGCAACTAGAGGATATTATGTTAAGTGAAATGAGCCAGTCAGAAAAAGAAAAATATCATAGGACTTCACTCATATGTGGAATTTAAGATACAAAACAGATGAACATAAGGGAAGGGAAGCAAAAATAACATAAAAACAGGGAGGGGACAAACAGAAGAGACTCTTAAATATAGAGAACAAACTGAGGTTTGCTGGAGGGGTCGTGGGAGGGGAGATGGGCTAATGGGTAAGGGGCATTAAGGGAGATACTTGTTGGAATGAGCACTGGGTGTTCTATGTAGGGGATGAATCATGGGATTCTACTCCTGAAATCATAATTGCAATATATGCCAACTAACTTGGATGTAAATTAAGAAAGAAAGAAAGAAGAAAATACAAACATCAACAGGTTTTATTGAATTTTAAGAAATGGTCTCACAGATTAAGAATGGATTTTAAACTTTAGCCTTCAATAACAACCGCTCAGATTCTTCCTTGATTTCTTCTGCCTTCTTACGTTTGTTTGTTAACTAACTGGAATTTAAATAAAAACTTGAAAAAGAAAAAACAGTGTAATATCTGCCTCCTTACATTTTTGAAAGATGACTGTTTTCCTGATTATAAAAGCACCACAGGGGCGCCTGGGTGGCGCAGTCGGTTGGGCGTCTGACTTCAGCCAGGTCACGATCTCGCGGTCCGTGAGTTCGAGCCCCGTGTCAGGCTCTGGGCTGATGGCTCAGAGCCTGGAGCCTGTTTCCGATTCTGTGTCTCCCTCTCTCTCTGCCCCTCCCCCATTCATGCTCTGTCTCTCTCTGTCCCAAAAATAAATAAACGTTGAAAAAAAAAAAAAAATTAAAAAAAAAAAAAAAGCACCACATACTTTAGAAAAACATTTAAGAAAAATATTGAAATTTGGAAATAAAAAACATGCTTAATCCTATCATCCAACTTCTTCTGTTTTGAGGGCAAAGTTCAAGGAAAAACAAGTACTGTATTTGAAATACAATTATCACCAAGGACCATTTATTGTGCAAAGAGAAGTAAATTAAACTGCAACAATAAAGTTTTGTTTTTTTCTCTTTGTCTTGTCCACTGATGACACTTTTCTTGGGAACATTCTGACCCTGTGGTCCAATCCTAGGGCAGCTATCTCTGCTCAATGTTACATATTTCACTGGACTCCATTAAAAAGGCTGAAGAGAGAAGAGACACAACAAAAAGAGCAAGAACATTTCACTTACTCTTTAGAGAAAAAAACATGTGAAAAAACAAAGGGTGGACAGGAAACCTTACAAGTAGGTGGTAGCAAAAAAGTAGTTTTTTGTCCTTTGTCAGCTGGCAACTATGTAGTGAGCACCTACACTGGCCAGTACCCTGCTGGGCACTGGGGATGGAATGGAGCATGACAAGGTCTCTACCTTCAAGGAAGTTACGTTCTTGTGGGGTGACAGCCATATTTGATAAGGAAACACATGTATAAATAAGGTCATTTAAGGCACCAGAAAGCATGGAAAAAAACAGAAAAGGTTAATGTGAAGGACAGTGACCAGGAAACCTTTGTCTTTTGGTGATCAAGGAAGGCCTCTGACCCCCAAATGATGGGAGAAGGAATTTGTGTGAAGATCTGATTAAGAGGCTTTCAAGAAGAAACAACAGCGAATGCAAGGCTCCGAGATAAAACCTGGTGTGCTCACAGAATGAAAAGAAGGCCAGTGAAACTGGACACAATGAACAATGAAAGAGAGTTCATGGCAAGGAGTCTGGTTTAAAAATTTATTAACTCAATCTGTCTAACAAGAAATGCCAAGCTAATAGTCAAGTTACAGGAAAAATAGGAACTTTACAGTGGAGCATCATGTTAGGTGGCACATCATGTCACTGAAAAGGATACAATATCACGTTGTGGTATTCCTGCCCAAAATGATCAATTAATCATAAAAAAAAAAAAAAAAAAAGAGAGAAACCCCAAGTGGGGGACAACTAGACGCAACATTTGATTCTGGATTATACTCTGGACCAATTTTTTCTTTGGGTGGAGGGAGAATATAAAGGAGTCATTAAGACAACTGGAAAAACATGAGTGATATCTACAGAGACTAGATAATGGCATAGTATCAGCATTAATTTCCTGATTTCAGTAACTGAACTGTGGTTATAGAACACAGTATCCTTTTTCTTAAAAAAAAAAAAAAAAAAACATACTGAGCATCTGGGGATACACAGACATCTCATCTGTAACTTACTTTCAAATGGTTTAGCAAAAAATTGTGTATGTGTACTCACAGAGAAACAGAATGATAAACGTAGGTAAAATAACTGGGGAATATACGAAAGAGATACAGAAATTCTTTGTATTATTCTTGAAACTTCTCTGTATGTCTGAATTTACCTCTGGAAAAATAAATATAATATAAACAACTTACAATTAAGAAGAAAAGGTGTAAGATATTTCAAAAGTAAAAAAGAAAACATTTAAAAAGGGACATAGACCCTTTTCTTCCAGATAGTCTAAGCTACCTGTAAATCACGGAGCAATCGACTACCTCCAGCCCTCAGATGTGTTAAGACTTACGATCGTCTGCATCTACTTTCTCCTCATTTGTTGAAAGTTGAGATTCATACTTGGACAGCTGCTTCTTAACCTCCACATCATCATCATTTTCAGGTTTTTTCTGATTCTAAAATGGCAAGGGAAAGCCATACTTTAAAACAGTTGACTTGCTTAGGTGTACAACTGTAAACAAACAGTTAAGCAAAAGATTCAGAAAAAGACAACACAGTAAACGAACTTTACTGGAATAAAAGTCATCCAAAGGCAGGCAGGGCCTATAGTTAATTTATACAGCACCTAGTAGTGTGTTCTAGACATAATAACTGCTCAGAAAGGTGAAGTGTCAAAGCTCCAATAGGAAATGTTGCAAAATCACATAGTCATCTTTCTCAATGTCCCCCATGTCATCTACTTTTAAGTGTGCTCTGGGAGCCTGTTAGAAATGAACAATCTTGGGCCACACCCCAGACCTAATGAATCAGCATAGGGATTTTAACTAGATGCCCAGATGATTCATACACACATTAAAATTGAACTCTGCCCCAGGCTATCAATTTGGAATCAACTAGAGACATTTTCTCCAGCATTTAGTGAGCTGCTAACCAACTACTTGGTTCTCTCTCCATTCCTCTTTTGGACACTGAAACCACATATTTCCCATACTTTTTATAACCTGAAAGTATACTATAACACTGATTAAGTATTTCCTATTAAAACTAAAATACTTTTCCTGTAATAAAACACCATTAACAAGCTTTCTTTTTTTATTTAAAATTTTTTTTAAATCTTTACTTATTTTTGAGAGAGAGAGAGACAGCATGTGAGCAGGGGAGGAGCAGAGAGAGAGGGAGACACAGAACAAGTAGCAGGCTCCAGGCTCCGAGCTGTCAGCACAGAGCCCGACGCGGGGCTCGAACTAACGAACTGTGAGATCATGACCCGAGCCGAAGTCGGACACTCAACCAACTGAGCCACCCAGGCGCCCCCAGCTTTCTTTTTTTCAACAAATCTCTACTGGTTGGCCTTAAACTTATCATTAGGTTTTTTAACCACCTCAATACCATGCTTGAGATATTATCCTTACCTCTGAGCCCAAGCATAATGGTCACCATTTGAACATTGGTGCCTATGCATGATTTACTCATGTAGAAGGTAATATTCAAAATGACATTCAACATCTGTCAATATTCAGTATTCAAAACTGTCACACAAATAATAGATTTCTTATTTGCAGTACTTTTGAATATGACTTAATTACTACTGGACCTGAGATTTCATTCTGGTGACAACATATAAAATATCTGTACATTCTTATACATTTTTAAAGGCAAGCACACAGACACATCTTTTTAAAAAAAATTTTTTTAAATCTTTATTTTTGAGAGAGAGACAAGAGTGTGAGCAGGGGAGGAGCAGAGAGAGAGGGAGACACAGAATCTGAAGCAGGCTCCAGGCCCTGAGCTGTCAGCACAGAGCCTGACATGGGGCCTGAACCCATGAACCGTGAGATCATGACCTGAGTCAAAGTCGGACGCTCAACCAACTGAGCCACCCAAGTGCTCCCATTTTTTTTTTTTTTTAATGTCTTATTTAATTTTGAGATGGGGGTTGGCAACAGGGGGAGACACAGAATCCGAGACTCCAGGATCTGAGCTGTCAGCATCATAAGCTGAAGTTGGACGCTTAACTGACTGAGCCACCCAGGCCCCCACGTCTTTTTTTTTTTTAATGATTATCTATTTTGACACACAGAGAAAGAGAGAGAGAGAGAGACAGACAGACAGACAGACAGACAATCCAAGCAGGTTCTGCCCTGTCAGCACAGAGCTGGACACGGGGCTTGATCTCAAGAATGCTGAGATCATGACCTGAGCTGAAATCAAGAGTCAGATGCTTAGACTGAGCTACCCAGGAGTCTCCACAGACATATCTTTATACCTACCCCTAGCTTAATGCCTTAAACAGAGAAAGTACTTCAATATTTGTGACAAGAAATGAATTCAGGATATTTTATATCACTTCAGTTAATGCTTTCTTATTGGGCAATGACTCACCCTAGAACCTACAGTTTAACCAATTCTTTCATTCTGTAAGTATTGGGGACCCATAATGTTCCCTATGCTAAGTGCTGGCAATATAGCATAAAACAAGATATGCCTGGTCTCCGTTTTCATGGAGCTTATCACCCACGGGAAGGGAGATTGCACAGATACAATGATTAAACAACTCTTCAATTGCTATTTTCGATATGTTTTATAAAGGAAAGACATATAGTGCTATGAGAGTGTATAACAAGACACAACTAAGTTCCAGGACAGGCTTCCTTGAGAAAGTGATACTTATACCAAGACCTAAAGAAAGCAGGAGTTTGTGGGGGGTGGGGTGGCTGTGGAGGTGCAGAGGTGGATGTATTCCAGGCAGGGAAAAAAGCAGGTGGGAGGGCCCTACAACAGGAAGGGGCCAGCCCCACCCCACCCCACAAATGAAAGCAACGTAAGGTGGTTGGGGCTTAGTAGGTCAGAGACGGGGCTAGAGAGGAGGCTGGGTGGCAGAAAGAGACCTAGACAATGCAAATCAAGTTAAAAGTGTGGACTCTGTCCTGAAAGTATCAACAAGTCACTGGAAGGATTTTCAGTGGTGGTTACAACTTCACCAGATTTTCCATTTAAACAAATCACTTTGCCTGCTCTGTTCTGGACTGGGAGAAGAAAACAATAAAATAATGTAGACAGTCCAGTTAGGAAGTGACTGCTAACACCTAGGTAGGAGATAAGCATGGTTTAGACCAGCATGATAGCAAAGAAGAGGGAGAGAAACTGAAAGACTGTGGATGTACTTAATAAACCTAGCTTGGATATGAGGATAAGGGAGATGTTATAGATGACTTACAGGTTCCTAGAGTAAGCAATAACCTTCACTGGTAGAAAAAAGGTTTTGATGTTGAACTTATTATAAAGGCCCAACTATCTATAAAGTATGAGATGTAACCTAGTCTGCATATAGAGATTTCAGATTGACATACATAGTATGATATATGGAATCGTCCAGAGTACAGAATGGATGTCTTAAGGAAAATGCTAGGTAAAATGTCCTGTTATGAGGCTGAAGAAGCTCTCAACACTCACCATATAATGGAGAGTTTTTATTTAATGTTTGTTATACGTTCAACAAATATTTGTTAAGTATCTATTATGTGCCAGATGGCATTCTAGGCATTGGAGATGTGGCAGAGCTCCTGGGTCTTAACAGTTTATATTCCAGTAGAAACTATTTTAGAAAAGATATCATCAAGCTTCTTTGACTACAAGCCAAAGTAATGTGTACATAGTAAAAGACATAATACACCGTAATATCACTGATGCATTTAAAAACATTGGTCATGGGGCGCCTGGGTGGCTCAGTCAGTTAAATGTCCAACTCCTGATCTTGGCTCAGGTCATGATCTCATGGTTTATGGGTGTGAACCCCACATCGGGCTCTGCTCTGATGGTGCCAAGCCTGCTTGGGATTCTGTCTCTCCTTCTCTCTGATCCTCTCCCACTTGTGCTTTTTCTAAGATGAATAAACATAAAAATAATTTAAAAACATTGGTGATGACAGAAGACTGATTTCACAACTTACTGAATTATAACCTGGAGTTTAAAAATAATTGTTCTCTATTAAATAAGAGAGAACCTACTTCTTAAGAGTCTCATATTAAAGAGTACCAGATTAAAGAAAAGCTATCTTTAGGTAAATTTGAAAGCTAAATTGAAATTAGAATGTTAAAGAAATGATGGCATTTGAACCAGGGAGACAACAATACAAACAGACCTCGAAACCCCACCTCTTCCAAAAGAAAACTAAAAAGGATCATTTGTTTTTCTAAGGAAAGAATTCCAAAGAATGTAAACAAGTAGGATATATCCTCAAATTAGTCCCAGGGAAGTGCCTGGGACGATGGGAACGTGGAAGAGGACTCCTGGATTAAGAATGAACAAGCTATTCTTGCTATTCTTACTTCCTTTCTTTCCACTAAATTTAGGTCCAGCAAGGAGAAGGCTCAAAATTTGTAGCTTGAGATTTTAGTGGATGTCAAATCTATCGGGGCAAATAGTCACAGGATGAACGAGGCACTCTCCTGGTCATACACGCACTCGTTTCCCACAGGGAGCTCTGTGTTCAGCAAGAACAACTATGTTCGTTTTCAAACCTCTTCATGCCAGTTACACTTGTTATTGTAATTGCACAAATTACGTACAGCTCAAATTGTGAAATGATGGTGAGAATAGGTACATCTGTGAAACCTTAAGTTGAATGCTTTTGAAAGATTCAAAGGCTGGGGCGCCTGGGTGGCGCAGTCGGTTAAGCGTCCGACTTCAGCCAGGTCACGATCTCGCGGTCCGTGAGTTCGAGCCCCGCGTCGGGCTCTGGGCTGATGGCTCAGAGCCTGGAGCCTGTTTCCGATTCTGTGTCTCCCTCTCTCTCTGCCC